>NC_054067.1:11470908-12720908 GCF_017639655.2 Falco naumanni
GAACAAAGAGCATGGGGAGGTTATTTGCATTTCTAAATTTATCAGTTACTATGCCTCAGTTTCCAGACTAAACAGAACAACCTCTGGCATTCACTTACACATACTAAGACAACAGAATAAAAAGGTATTTTTTTCAGTCAGCTTTTACCAAACTAATATATTGGAAAACATTGCTTGCTGTAATGAAAAACTAACTAGAAACAACAGACACAAGTCAAAAGCTCCAGCAATTACACTCTAGAGACAGCACCACTGTATGTTGCAGAAAACTAATAGTTCTTTGGACAGAGAATTCATTGATTTAATGAGTGTCTGATGTAAAAATGAAGAGTTCACCATAACATCTGATAAAAACAGCATAAGACTTTATAGTGAACTAAGATTAGAATTACAGGTTACCCTGGTTACAGCTACTGATGAATTTCAAAAGCAGCCAGAATTAGCTTGAATCATTCATTGCATGCATTAGCGAGCATATGAAGGAAAAAAGCTTGACAATGAATTATCACTTGGGAAGGTAATTTTGATCTGAACTGCTGTTTCAATAAATGTAAACAATTTTTTAATTAGTTTTTTCAATGACTTCAGGTTGTTCTTTTATTGATAGTACCCCAATTGTTATTTGCAAATAAACAGAGGCTTTTCTAAATAAGTTATAGAAGACTTCATAATTAATTTTAGTCTGATCTACTCTCTTGATAAATCCTCTGGGAAATTAACTCAGATAGATACTAACACAATTATTTATATTAAACTCTCTCTAATCTTCTACAGATAAGTTTACTTTGATAAAATATATGGACTTGGAAGATTTCACAAAACTGGATTTCAAATAACCATTTCAAAATTCAATGAAATACTATGAAACCTGCCAAAAGAACTTTATTAATACTTAAACAATTGTAAGATAATTTATCATTTGTACAGTTATAAAAAAAAACCCGACAAGATAGGAATGGTGGCTTTCCTAGCACCATGAGTATGTGCTGGAGGAAAAAAAAAAAAAAAAAAAAAAAAAAAGACATTTAAAAAGACTAAAAAAGTTGCATAGGAAAGTTTACATAACGTTAGTGTTTGGTGTGCCCTAAGCTCAAACTACTCTGAGGATCAAGCTGTCTTAGCTTCACAGGCTATTTCATGCATCATTCATGAGCTATCATCATAAATGACCCTCTTTGGCAAGAAGGCAAAAAATGGAACTGGGCTGCACCAAAATAAGTGTGAGCAGGAGGTAGAGGGAGGTGATTGTCTCCCTCTACTCTCGTGAGACCCTACCTGGAGCACTGAGTTCGGCTCTGGAGCACCCAACATAAGGACACGGATCTGTTGGAGTTCTGGATGCCCCATCCCCTGTTCAAGGGCAAGTTGGACAGGGATTTGAGCAACCTGGGCTAGTGGGAGATGTCCCTGCCCATGGGACACATTCCTGTGAAAGTTACTCTTGTCAAGACAATATGCTTTTCTGTAACTGCAGTAGAATAATACTATTGATGCCAGTTAACCCTATCCTGCAATACTCATTTTGCCTCTTGCAATTCTCCTAACAAAATCATAGTATCATAAGTATTGACAAACCAAATTTTAAAATCCAGAATATAGTGGATTTTGAACATTCACAAGAAGTAACTTCATAATCATGAAAACTACGTAATTAAACCTGTCATCTTAAAATAGAAAAAGAGGCAATTCTATAATCACTAAACAAAACACTGGCAAACTTAAGACTAAGAGTTTTCAATTACCTTTCCACACAACATCAACAGCATTGTTTGGATACAGATTCCTGTCTAACAAAGCCAGCATTTCAGGCTTACATCTTACAAATGGAATCAAGATGAAGCTGTAAAGCTTCTCTTTCAATGTCACAGTTTGTAGAAAAGGGTATATAAATGAATCACTTCTCTAATTTATGCTTCCAATGGCAATGAATACAAACCAACGTCAAAAAACTTTTTAGACAGAACAACTGTCATTCTACGTAACAGAATGGAAATGCACTTATCTCACAGTAGACATTAAAAAAAAAAAAAACACACACACTGCGAAAATATTGTTATCTTAATTCTTTGTAATACATACTAAGAAACTGAACATCAACAGGAACAAATGAAAAAGATCCATTTACTGCCATGCTAATACAGTAATTTCAGCCAGTTCAGAATCTAACACACACAGCAAAGATTATCACCCTTAAAATATGCATGGTAAATATTTATCCAGATAATCAATGTCTTTTCTTCCAGAGCTAACTAATCTTCAGTGGTAGTTATGTCCCTATGGTACGGAAAAGCTCCTGACAGGGAGATTTAATGCCAGAGAAGAAAGATTAAGCAAGACATTTAAAAAGACTAAAAAAGTTGCATAGGAAAGTTTACATAGTGCCAGCATTTGGTGTGCCCTAAGCTCAAACTACTCTGAGGATCAAGCTGTCTTAGCTTCATAGGCTTTTGGCCATCATTCATGAGCTATCATTATAAGTGACCCTCCTTAGCAAAAAGGTAAAAAATGGAACTAAATGCCATGTTCTTTGTAGGTGGAAGTCCCATAACGAGAGCAATCTGAGGATCAGTCACTGCCAATTCTAGCTCCTACTGAAAGTCAGCAGTTTTATGAATAGCAGCATTTTCTAAGCCAAGACCTAACAGGGAAAATGCCTCCTATCGTGTAGTCTTGCAACTGTCTGTTATCGTTTCCTCTACTGTCTCTATCATCCTCCAAGAAAGAAAGAAACAACCATAGGTTTACTTGTAATTGATGCCGGATTTGGATACATTTGCATTTTTCTCTAGTGGTCGATAACTCATTAAATGTAACCACTTCACAATCAAGACATGGAAATAAAATATCTAAATCAAGGCAGTTTAATATTTAAGTGTGCATTAAAAGTCTTTGGGTTATCTAAAGGCCACAGGTTTTCCAGAGTAACAACAAAGGTGAATGATTATCAGTCCGGTTTCCGAAAGTGACATGGCAGGTTTAACATCTATGTGCCAGAATCCACACAATGCTAAAGTTCCTTGAGTTTTCCATGAGAACCTGGGGCTCATAACTTGTAGACACAAGTTAAAAGCTTAGCAAGTGTGTGGTTCCTTCTAAAGACTGTTATGTCTAGGCCTATCTATAATCAGAAGACCCATTTATGATGTTTTCTTGCTCTTCTTCAAGCTCCTATTTCCTGTTTTCCTAGATATGCGACATTCAATGGATTAAGACAGATGAAACTGTTCACCTTTTCTTTTGAAGCAGGGCTAATATGAACTCAGTGTAAGATTCTGAGTTAGTGAAAATAAAGAAAAATAGCGTAAGTTTGTATGACAGCTACCAGGCGAGCTCTAAGAGGGCACGGCCTGGGTCTCTCTTTCTGACTTCAGGAATTATATTTCAATAACCAATTGTCCAATGACTCTTTATGATAACATACAGTTGCTTTTCACATAAATGCTTCCACTTCAGCAACACTTTTCTACTGCTTCCCAGCCTTGTCTTCATAGTTAGCTCTAGACTGCAGTTATAGGTTTTACTCTGCATCTCTCATTTAGAGAGATGATCTGCATTCCTCATTTAGTCCCTTCTGACTTCATTATATTTACACATAAACCCTTCTTTTCCCCTCTATCCTGGCAATTAGAATTTGGAGCTACCCTATGCTCACTCCCCTAAAAGATTCGTTCTTCCCACTCAGATGGGTGGATGAAAACTATCTATGTAGTTTTATACCAAACAAACAAACAAACAGGAACAAAGGGTCAACAGAGCAGCCTGTACTTTCTAAATGTAAACTATCCAACAACCTGAAACATAGTGGCAAAGCATCCCCTGAATTGTTTAGCAAATGCAAAATTCATTCCTTAAGAGGAAAATCAGTAACTAGGCTCACCCAGTACGCTCTTAGAAGTGAGACAGGCCCACTCGCACCTGGTATGCACTTTGCAGTTCGGAGAAGATAACACTTTACGCTCAGCAAGGGATGCAAGAGGTTGTCTTCCTCCCACTGGAAATGCAATTTGAAAGCAGCTGACAGGCAGCAGAACCAGGGCTACTCCACAAGGTTAGGCAGACCAAGAGCTAAGGTTGACTACAGCACAACAGGAGCAGCAATCTTACCTACCAGGGTGAAGCGCCATAGTATCCAAGCAGGGCTAGGCTGCTGAGAGTAACGTGCTCTGGTGGCCACCCAGCAATTTCAGACAAGACCAGGTAACAAAGCAAGTCCAAGGCACATTCTGGAATCTCATTCATCAAGCCAGGATAGCAGGACACAGTGCTAGCTACTACACAGCTCATGAAAGATGTAGGAGCCATGGCCACAGCTTAAGTGTAGCTCCTAAAGAGCAGAGAGTGTGTGGGCGGTGGTCCCAGGTGAGCCTGTTCCTCCAATCAAGGCTCCTTGGTGCACTCAGGGCCCTGGAAAAATGTTCTCTGCAGAGAGCAGTCTCCTTCACTAGCAAATGGTGTCAGCTCCACACTGGCAGGCACCAAGAGGGTGAAAAGAGGATGATTTTTGTCTTGGAGATTGTGCCTGTGTCACTGCACTCACAGCTTCATCCCATGGCAATTACGTATGGGGCCCCTCAGCTTTCTTCACACCCCATGAGAAAAAAATGCTGGTGCTGAAGCCAGCAGCTGCCAGCACCTTCTTAAAGATGCTTAGTAGCAGGCAGGGATTTAAAAGCTGATGCTGTTGAACTTGACCATGTATTTGCTATACACCTTTACTTTCTGAGCAAATTTTATGGATTCTTTAATAGAGTCTTTTAAACTTTGGGTTTAAAACTTATCTAAATCTTTTAAACTAATGGGTTAAGATGCACAGTCTTCCTAGACAAATAGCTTATACATACAAAATCATATGTTGGCAACAATTCAGCTTTCTTTTCCCAATTCAAAACATTCTTTGCCTGGTACCTGGTTGAAATAACCTAACCTGTCAATTCTGTGGCGCTAAAAAAGATTGATATCAGCTGAAATCTGCCTGTAGTCCACATTTTAAATCCTAAAACAATCCAAATGCAGTGCTGTACTGGAGGTTTCTTCATCAGAGACAGATTTATTTTTTTTTTACAGGAAAATAAAACCTGCCAAAAATAAAGTTCTAGTGAATACAACTTGGCTTGATAAATCTAGGCACAGAAAGAAATTTGCTAATATTCTGCACCATAGCTAAGTGAACTAGGAGTTGGGAGCAAAAGTTTACTTGCTATTATATGTTTAATTTGCATTTTATTTTGTTCCTGGGTGAAAAAAGAAAGGCCAAGAGAAAATAGCAGAAGTGGGAGAAAATGGAACATAAACTTTTGGTGGAAGGGTATAATAATTCTCATCAGAAATACATTTATAGTGAAATGTAAGTTTTTAGAAGTTATTACTTCTGTCTGCAACGCAGTCTTGATAGTGTATGATTTATGTTTTCTATTTTCTAAGCAAGCATGTTAAAAGTTATTAGATGAAATAGAAAGCAAATCATAGAACACTAAAGTATTTTTCTAGTCAATTTTCAAAGTAAAGACACCAAAAACAGTCATTTAGTCCTAGGCTTTTATGATTTCCTAACAAAAGTATCATTAATATGATTTGTTTAAAAAAAATCTGCTTGCAATTATGAATAGTTCACTTGATTTATGCCAGTAAAGCTACAAAAAGGTGAATCTGCAAAAAGAAATTTCTATAAACAAGCTTTTAACCTACAGTTTTGAGGGTTCAGGATTTATAGGTAAAAAATTACAGACACAAATGGTTTCCATGAGCAAATTCATGCTCTTAAATATTTGAGAAAAAGATAAGTACTTATCAAGTTTCTGAGATTATTCCCTGACCTAAAAAAATTAATGGTCAGGCTTCTACTTTCATTTCACAGTGCTTACACACCAGAGATGTTCAGCCTTGCTTGATTCACAAGAGGTTTTCATTGGCCCCTGTCCTTAGGGTACCCCATCAGTTAACTAAGGTGCATCCCCAGAAAGGCTACTGAGTGTTAGGGACACCTGCCTAAGTTACATAAATCTTTCCATGTGTTGCGTAAAGTGTGTACGTCTTCAGTTCTGCCTCTGCACCAGGGACACCTACAGCTGACTGCCACGACGGCCTGTATTGTGGCAGCTGTATGTCCTTTGGGACCACTGACCGCTGTTGTGGTCACAGTTCTAGGATGGGGCATGTCCCACACTGAAGCCATAGGCATATATTAAACAAAGGTGCCTGGCAATGTCCAGTGCCTCCAAGTTTAAGTGGCAAATGATAAAATTGGAAGCATCCGTTTTCCTAGCACCTAACTGGCATCCAGATCCAATTTTTGTTAACAAAGTTTACTTAGGGAATTAGCTATTGTTAACCTATGAATACCACACAAAAAGTTTATAATTTCATTTCCGTATTTTAATATTTCATGCTTATGTCTTCATCTCCCACCCCCCAGTTTGTTGTGGTTTAACCCCAGCCAGCAACTAAGCCCCACACAGCCACTCACTCACTCACCCCTGCGTTGGGATCTGGGAGATAATCAGAAAAGTGAGAAAACTCATGGGCCGAGATAAAGACAGCTTAACAGATAAAGCAAAAGCCCTGCAAGCAAGCAAAGCAAAGTAAGGAATTCATTCACCACCTCCCATGGACAGGCAGGTGTTCAGCCACCCCCAGGAGAGCAGGGCTCCAGCAAGCGTAACAGTTACTTGGGAAGACAAACACCATCACTCCAAACGTCCCCTCTTCCTTCTTCCCCCAGCTTGGTATACTGAGCATGACCTCATATGGTATAGAATATCTGTGTGGACAGGTTGGGTCAGCTGTCCTGGCTGTGTCCCCTCCCAGAATCCCGTGCCCCTCCAGCCCTCTCGCTGGCAGGGCCTGAGAAACAGAAAAGTCCTTGACTTAGTATAAATATTACTTAGCAACAACCAAAACCGTCACTGTGCTATCAATGTTGTTCTGACACCACATCTGAAACAGCGCTGCACCAGCTCCTGAGAAGAAAATCAACCCTGTCCCAGCTGAAACCAGGAGACTGTTGAAATTCTCTTAGCTACACTTACTCCTACTGCAAAAAGAATTCACCAACTTTCATCAAAGCTCTGGCCTTTAAAGGCAACTTGATATGTTGACAAAGAAGTATTATTATTATTTTCTGAAAAGAGAGAAAACTCTGCCCTCTAAAAGAAACAAAGAAGGAGAGGAAATTGTTTGAAGTATTAAAATCTGTCTGCAGTGAACCATTCAAAAGACAATAGCAGGAGAGACCTTTACTGAAAGGATAATGAGAAAATCACTTAGCAGGCAGTACAAAGAGTATTTATATGTGAAGCCTTTCCCTTGTAGCTTTTTGGTTTTTAAAAATAAACAGAGGAAAGAAACTAACAAGAAACTAAGTTGTTGCAATTTAAGGTGCCACCAGTGTCATTGGCCATGCCTTCTGGATGCCTGAGTGTGAAAAAAAATGTGTCAACATTTGTTTTAAGAATTTTTCTTCTCATATGAGATGAGCTAAATAACAGCATATATACCAGTAGCATTAATTTGATGGGGTCCTACATTCAATTTTGTGTAAACAAAAATAATAAAAGCTAAGAAACAAAGTTTGGGATTAAATGGAATAAATTTGGGGAAAATAGTTTTTGTAACAGAATAAATACACTGCTCTTCAGACTCAAATTGATGTAGTGTTTTGCTGATATAGCTACTCTCTCAGTCTTTTTGAAGTAAGGAAATGGCATTTCTTCTATTTTATAAAGGAAGAATTGCAGCACTACATGGAAAAATTACTTGGAAGCAACAGTATCACTCTGGAGTACTGAGTTGAACCCATGACTCCAAAGATAAAGTAAACGATAGAAGTTAAAATCACAGCTATTTCCTTTCAGCTTCCCTTCTGCTTATTGAGTAATTTGAAAGATTGCAGTCTATTCCAAATCGACAGAAGTCCCCTCTCCTCTTAAGAATAATATTCCTTTGTCTTTTTCTCAGGGCAGACGACGTGCAGCAGCTGCACCAAAAATCTGCTTATGAAGTTGGTCTGCCAGGCCAGAAGTGATAAAAATCCTTGCTATAGCACTACCGTGGAATGATAGAGCATGTGAGTTCATAGAGGTATCATCTGAGCACTTTTCGTGACCATTAAATTCACTTCTCAAATAGAAAAGAAATTCAATGGGGTAAAATAGCCTCTGCTGACTAACATTTTCATTACATAGCACCACACAGCTCAGAAAAGAATGGTCTGTTACTGCTGTTTTCTAATGAGTGTTTATTATCCCCAGGCATGCTGCAGTGTGAGAGTACTGCCCGTGATTAATGATTTTACCTGCTGCAAAAAAGCAATTGGAGAAATGTCCATTTCATTTATTATCTGAGAAACACTACTAAAGTGTAACTATTTGAGTACTTATAGAGGAAGACACTTCGTAATCAATAATGAATAGATTCAGTCACCTTAAAAGCCATATAATCTAGAGTTTAGAAGTAACACCTTTTATGAATTGACAGACTTCCCCTGCTGGTGATTGAGTTACAGAAAAGCTTAATCTTTCAGATGAAGATGTTTTGGAAACTTCTTGTCACAGAAGGAACTATGCTATCTATGCTGAAAACAGACCACCAAGTCTGGGGATGAGCAGGTCACACACATTATAAATTTTGGTCCTTCTAGTCCTGCAATAACTCCAGCTTTAGAGTCACACTGGTTGTAAATTGGTTCTGCAGCGGTGACAGTGTTCACGTCTACATGATTCAGTGTATTTATTAGCGAGGTCAAACATCTCTGCAGATCTCAGTGTGGTCTGACTTCCTCTTTCATACCTGCCAATGTTTTTGTACCTGCAAAGTGAACTGCAGCTGCCTACGAGTTTCCACTTTGCTAGCAACTTAATGCATGTTGAAGATAGATTTCTCATCTCTAATGGAGGAGATAAAGAATAACTACAAACCTCAGAGCTCAGACATTATGGCATTCATCTAGCACATTAAAAGTACAGGTTCAAGCTATTAATTTTAAGCAGTAATTAAAATCTGAGCCTACTATATGATGGATTCTAAGTATTTCAAGTGCCTGGTGCCTGCCTATCCTGAGGTAGGTGGTTTTCTGTCTTATCTTGTGTACGTCTGTCTTCATCTCTCATTTTGACCAGACCTTCCATTATGCATCTATTCAATGTTTAGGATCAGCAAAGATATAGTTTAGGGGAATCAGCACTTTTCAAACAGAAAACCTCTAAATCTTTTACAGAACATACCCAGCTGATTCCAGTTGTGAATATTTATTACCCTGAGGTCTTCCACCCTACTGAATTTCAAAGGTCTTTTGCAAGCAGTTGAGGTGTTGAAAATGTTCAGAGAAAGGTTACAAGAACCCTCTATAATAAGAAGTGCCAGGCAGCCTAAGTATAAAAATTGCTACTAGTTCCTCCAGCAAAAATTAGCTAGGATAGCACTGCAATAATGATGGCAATAGAAAATACGAATGTCTCTAATTCCCAGATGGGCTGTTGTCCTGTAACCTACAGATCTGTCTGGGGTAATTTTCTCTTTCATTGACATTCATATCCAAGTGCCCTAGCAGCTATCCATGCAGCCCCAAGAATGTCAGAGATGACATTCTGAAGAACAGCAGCTCCAGTGATTATACAGCCTCCCTGCTCCAGCTACTGTCTCACTGCAGATCATATACCAGTATCAGTAAATCTTGCATAACTCCTAAAGCATAACCTGATTAATTATCAATACCACGCATAATGGTTTCATGGCAGCTTTTAGGTCATCATGAAAATAATAGGAAAAAGGATATTGTATAGCCATGTGTCAATATGCCTGCAGTATCCACAGTACTATTTGTAAGTGTGAGCCATCACTGCTGTTTAAACTCACTTCCAGGAATTTAGATTTGAGTCAGGACACTTATTTTCAACCAGGAGATGAAAGGTTTAAGTCCCACCCCGGTTTTAAGCTGTGCAGTTCCTCTGAGTCCTGTGGAACAGCTTCAGTCATATGCTGATATGAACAGTATCAGAATTAGACAAAACGTCTCTAAATAGTCATGTTCTGGCATGTATCATGGCCACTACTGCTGTCACAGTGTCTCCAGGTCTTGCTGACACACTGCCTGAGCTTCCCCTTCAGCCACAGAAGATACTGCAAATGTCTGTTTCTTTGGCATCACATTTCTTCCTACGTTGTCCTTCTTTAATGGAATCGTTCCCATTTCCTTTTCCTGAAATGACTTTTTCAGTATTAAAAAACGAACATAATAAACCCTGTAAAATGAATCTTCCAGCCCTCCCTCCTCATTTCACCAATCGCAGATTGTTCAGAGCTGCGTTCTCTTAAGCAGCGAGTTCTTATGTAAACCAAACCATCACTGTTTGTGTCCCTCTTTCCTCTCAGAAAGCTTTTAATATATCCCCCATATATATCCCTGTCTTTCCTCTCATCCCTTTTCCAAACAATGGCTCTTAAATTGACCACTGGATCTCAATCTCTCTTTTTAAACTCCTGAGTATCTATTTGTTCCCTCCCAGGCCTGACCTTCCAACCAACATCTGGTCTATGAAAAGATGCAGGGGCAAATGGAAGTTAACCTGGATTTTCATCTCTCTGGATACTCAGGTGTCTCAGCAAAAGCAAAGCAAGTTTTTGGCAAAAGAATTGACAAACCCATAACATTCTGAGAGTATTTTTTCTACATGTTCCTAAAATATTGTAATAAAACATTTTTGCTTTGCGTTTTTGCTTGCTGAGAGAAACTATTTGTACAGCTTTTCCTTTCATCTCAACCAAAGAAGATCGTGCGTCTGGTACCTGTCATATGTACATGGCCATAGTGGCAGGAAAGTTGCATAAAACACATTTCTTGTTTTATCTAAATAATCCCATTACCTGCCACCAAATAGTGTAAACAATGCAATGCACAGAGACAGATATCAAACTGGATTTGAGTCAGAAAGCTAGGGAGGAAAACATTAATTTATATTTCAGAGTATGGAAAATACTCCTAGCAAGTACATTTGAGTCTTGCTTTGTTCACATCAAAACCAGGTTGCAGGGGCAGCTCATTTCATTTCTATGTGAATAAATCGAAGGATGGAATATTCACAGAAAACCAGGTGGCTGAAGACAGCAAGCAGAGACTAAATACCTACCTTTAAGGCAACTTAACCATAATGATATGAATCTTCCAGTTTCTCACTTTGCAGTTTGCTTTTTATCAAACACTTTAAAATGTAACATTCCATAGGGCCGGGAGAGGCAGGTTAGAAGTGTGATGTGTCTCTAAACCACTAATACCTACTCAATTGATCAAACATCTAAAGGAAACCACTCAGTTTTCCGGTCTTGTCGAAATCTGTCCTACATTTGGATTCTCATCCCACATCCTCACAAGCTGGTCTTAAAGACAAATGGGGGGGGGGGGGAGTTGCCTCACAGTCTGGGGAGGAAATAATTGCTCATTTGAAAGCATGATGAATCAGAGGTACCAGGAATCTGTACACACTGCAGAGTGAAAGGCAATGTCAAAAGAAAAGAACAGTGAAACAAGAGGATGAGTAGAGTAGAGCATAAAGAACAAAGGAAGGATGGGGAAGGGAGAACAAATGGAGGCCTTCGGTAAATGCATAGAAACTGAGGAGAGCCACGAAGACTGGAAGTTAGTCTAGTGAAAACTAACCTGGAAATATTGTGCCACTTCCTAAACTACTTACTACCTAGTCTTTCCTTGCATAGCATGTGTGTGGAACTGGGTTTTGGTCCAGTCCAGCACTTAGTGCCAACAGGTTTAAGTGACAAGCTTACACTGAGACACACAGGAGAGACACAAATATATACACAAGACAAATTTCAATGACAGGATTATATCTCTGCTGAAGGATGTAATATGTGGCAATGAAAGAATCAATCCCCCTGGCCAAACAGCTTTCATTGAAGCTCTGCTAAAGATCTTTGTGCTTCTGAAGGGTTAAACTTAAAAAAAAAAGAAGTGATACATAAACTGCAAGGCAGTATTTGACATACTGTAAACCCAGAACTCTGTAAACAAAGACGGTTAGGTAGCTCACAATGTACACAAAGTTTTTATTATATTTAAATTCTGAACATTATTATTAAGGCAAATAACAATATAATGACTTTGTCACAGGGCAGTGAAAAAAAAAAAATCACAGTCCCCAAGCAACGAACAATCTAAATGTGGGGCTGAGACAATGATAAGAGCAACATGCACTTAGCTCATCAACCTTCTATGGGTTTCAAACCTCAAACACTTTCATCTATCCCATCAGACTACTATGAATGAAAACAAACATTAAGATACTCATTCCCCTTCTGTAGTCTTAATTCAGGCCAAGCATGAGTTGAATATGAAAATGTGAAGACCCATTTTCACTTTGTGCCGTGGGAGTGAATTGTGCTGCTTCCTGAAAAATATTTTGTTGTGAAAGGCCCTGTCCCTGCAGAAAAACTGTGAAATAGAGAGTGAATGCATAGGTGAATGAGTAGTAGAAATGCTTTTGAGAGAACAAAGGATGAACAAAAGGGGCTAATATTCTGTAAGTAGCATCTTAGGTTTTTGCATATTTCAAATGGAAGCAGGAAGTTTCAAAAATTTAAAACTTGACTTCTGTGTAGTCCTTGCTATCATTCCCCAGTTCTTTCCTACCTTTGAAGTTATATCACTGCAGGTACAATAAAATATACCCAAGACAGAACCGTTTTACATGTCTTTCCAAGGAACCATACCTAAAGTCACTTCAGAAAGATGTGCACCACTAAACGTACTGGGAATGTTGCTGTTAGCCTTAACAAGCAGAGTGTTAAAGCTTTAGGGCGTAATAAAGCAGCCCAGTGACTTAATGGTGCTTCTCATTGAAAGCATATTGTATCTGTGGTCTGTGATCTGTGCATATTCCCAAGTGATTTGGCATGCTGAAGGTTTTATCATCAAATGGCTTAAAACTTTCTTATACTAGCCAGGAATGTAAAACTCCAAAAGACAGCTATAATTCCTTCTCTCCTGCAATCTCACTTAACTGTAATGAGTTTCATTCAATAGGATTGAAAAAACAAAAGGAAACTCTGCCAGCTGTTAGGCAAATGGAATTTTAAGGCTCCAGGACCTGTCAGAGGTGGGGAACAAGCCCTGTTATGGTAGTGAAGGGAGGACAAACAGAAAGGGATGAACAGCGAAGAGCTCACTGACACTCTTTAAGGCCACATATGATAGGTGGGAAACATTGAGGAGCAAGGGAAATGGATCCCTACTTTTCTCCATATCCTAGAGAAAAAGTTATCAAGCTTTTTTGTCATATACTAACCAAATTATAATCTGCTATTATTTCACAACACAATTTGAGAAACACTTCCATATCAGTTCTCAAACAATGCAGAGGAGGAAGATATTAATGGGAATAGAGATGTCAAGAGGAAATCCCTAGGCATTGCAGCAAGGTGGGACTGCCTTTTATCAGTTTATCTGGTTAATCCAATTTTTCTGGTTATTCCTGCAGAAGTAATCCAATTTATCTAGTTATTCCTGGGAAAAAAAAAAAAAAAAAAAAGGCATATTCTATAATACAGTCAGCATCCCAAAAAGTTCCACAGCAGTCATTTTCTTAAACTACTTTCCAGAGTAGCACCTATTTACACAGCAACTTTTGAGATAAATTAAGATAAATTCAATCTTTTTTAACAGACATGTAAATCATGACTTCCCAGTGTGGGAGACAGTAACTGCTACAGGGGAAATTAGTGTCAGAATTTTTATAACATTTCAGGAGTTAAATTTTCAGTGCACAGATCCAGTTGACCTTGAAAGCAGATTAATTACATACTCCTCTGACCAAAACAAATTTGTGATTTTTTTTATTTTCTTTCAAAATGTACCACAGCTGTTTAACAGATTTTGTCAACAATAAAAAGCTTTTTGACTGCTTGCTCATTTTTCATACCAAAAAGCTAATTGTTTTCATGTAATTCCTGTGTTCTCACAAAGAGCCATTTTGCATTTTAAAAATTTTAGAAATGCAGGGAGAAGGGGTCTTCCCCCCCTCCCCCCCTTTTCTCTGCTATTTCATTAAAAGCACATAGTATTTACTTGTTAAGTAAGTTTGGCTCCTGGAAGTGATGCCTCCCTGTTAGCAGGGAGCTGTGTCTCAGTTCCTTAGCTCTGGTGAGATAGCTGGTAAATCAGCATCGGCAGAGGGATGCTAAAATGGCTCTACAGCTTTCTAGTACCCAAGCTGGTACATCTTTTGCAGATCAAGCCAGAGTATCCCCGCTGCACTGGGCTTGTTTAAACACATCTGTTCTAATGCAGAGAAGAAGCAAATACCAGTAATTGCTTCCTCCTTATTCTCATTACTGTGGTCATAATACTTAATTCTAAAAAGGAGAAAAAAGCTTCCAGATAATTTGGTCCATCCCATCCCCCCCAAAGTCTGTTCTTAAAATACACACATACAGAAACAGACAGGAAGAAAGGAAAATTAGAAAATAGTATCTGGAAAATATGAGCATTCTGTCTTTATATCTGGGGCGGGGGGGGGAGGGAAAGGATGGGGTGGCTCCAATCATAATCACATTGTATTAAAAGCTGAAAAATAGCCAACATTTTTATTTTAAATCTTCAAAGTGTACTGGTTTCTTCTCTTGAAGAATGCCTTTTTGGAGGTCACAAGGACTGTGCAATAATTTTTACTTTCTTTTAAGAGAAAAATGTTTGACTTTTACAAGACAGTGGTTAAAAACTTAAATTCTGATTAATCAAACAGCTACCCTCAAAGGCAGTTAAGTAGACCACAAAAGTTTTAAACTATAATTTTTGAAAGACAACACTTGACAGTAGAATAATAAATTCACAATGTCTGTACCCTTAAGAATCTGAGTTCAATTTATTGTAAAATCTAGAAAACCCAGGGGAAGTTAAGGAGGCTGAAGACTTGCTCTTCTTTGAAAGAGAAAAAAAATCTGAAAATTCTCAGGACCCTCTCAAGGCTACTTGTTAAGGACTTAATGCAGATCTCAAACAGTGAAAACACTTTGTAAACTTCATTTTACTTCACTTTTCATCACTGACATCTGTAACAAAATGTATCCTTGTAATACATCACAAATGAGGTTGGGCCTCATTTATTGTCAGCTTTTTAAGAGCTAAGGTGAAATTCAGCTCTTGAGCCATTTCCATCTTTTATTCACAAGCAAATGGAACCCACCCTATACAGCCTCTCCATTAGCATTAGAAGTTATTCTGAAGAGCCTTGCAGCACCTGTTCAACCAAGCTAAGTATTATCTTGCCTAAAATTTAGCACACAACTTTTACAGTCTGTACAAATGAAATCTTCAGAAGTTAATATACATAAGCATGGATCACTTTTGGCTTTTGAACTAGACAATGTAGATGTACATGTAGATATTGTTCAGTGTCTGAAATCTGGTTTAGATTATTAAAATTATACCAAAACACACAAAATGTTTCCCTACAGGTTTTGTTGACAGATTTATACGTTAGCCAGAATCTTCTCTGCAAGGATTAGCCTCCGCCCATCTCATCAGGATGGAAGTTACTGAATATTTCTGGCAGACAAAATACATGTAAGATGTGACAGTTCTCAAGCATTTGTAAAAATGCTCTATCTAATCTTGAACAAGCACTGAAGGCAGGCCAGCAGTATCTGGTCATACAGGTTGCAATGTCAACATCCAGACCGATAGACACGGTGTTTTATGGGGGAGAGTCTGCAGCTGGTGGCTACCGTGATATACACTGATTGCTGTGCTGTTAAAGTATGTGTCTGCTCCCCTCCATCCCCTCTAAGGGACAAGAAACAGTAAAAACAGCCACATCAGCTGTGTACAATTCACAATATACAGAAACATTAGGATACAGGCTAAGTAAAATCCAGGCACCTGTGAAAGCGTAGGAAAAATCTTCCTCCATACTTTTATACCTTTATTCATTTAGTCCTTTACCATTAAGTGTTAGATGGACCCATTAAAATTCAGTGGCAGGCTACAGAGTGCTGAAGTGTGAATTTGCATACTAATTAACAACGCAAAGTTTTGCAATCAGAAATATCAAAGACACATTGGACTAATCTCTGAAGGGGAAAAGTTCTGATTCTGCTTGATATTTGCTAAAAAATATGAACCAGCTACCAATTATAAAGTATCCCTGACCGACAGATAAAATCAGTATGGTTGTAAGTAATTTAAGCGTGTCTAAGCTCAAATCATATCTTCAGGAGCAACTTGTATGACATAAAATTTCATTGCATGAACTAAGTGAAGAACGAAAGACTTTCCAAATTTTCCAACCTGATTCTGTGCTGAAAAGAAATGAGAAATCAAGGCAGACTTTCCATACTTTAGTGTCCTCTACCAGCTAGGCAATCACATGTGATTGTATTTGGAATATAGTGAAAGGCAGAGATAATCTCCTTTCTTTTTGAGTGACAAGGTATAAGAGTCTTGTCCTGAGAGCTGACTAGCCTGTCTCCTGTTTTGATAGCTCATACGGCTCATGGGTACTGTATTTTTCACCTATTCTGGGGTGAGTTTTCTCCAGACTGTTTCCTTAGTCCATTTATCCTTCCCCTTTCCACTCTTTATTAATATTTTAATTTATTAAAATATTACATTCACCACTCCAGTTGGAGAGCCTGTCTTTGTCTAACATCTTGCTGTTGCAGTTTCTGTATCATTTAAACCGTTCAGATGCTTTGGATCAGGTGGCAGCATCAACTGGGCAATAGCACCACCACAAGCAGTCCCACAAAAGTACTTCTTAGGCAGACATTGAACTGTTTCTTTTATGCTTCCATGAAAAACTCACAGGATATGCAATGTGCAATGACAACAGGAACTGGCTTTTGTGTTTAAATTCCCAATTACAGCCTCGTGGAGAGGCCCTTACAAAACAGCTTGTGCAATCCACCTCAATGGCACGGAGAGCAGACCCATGTTTATGCAAATCCCACCGTCCCCAGTACTCAGCACCGAGGGCTCTGAGCCAGCAACATCAGCACAGCAGTTGGAAAATGTTGTGGAAGACTCACTTGTAGCTTCCTGCTCTCCTCGGGGTTGTTCAGGCTTAGTCTAAGCTCTCCCCAGAACAGCTCTCCTCACCTGTGCTGCCCAGCACGGTGGGTTCAAAACCTGCAACAGTCAGCTCCCCAAAGGCCAAAACCAGGCACCGGAAAATGAGGATATGAAAACTATCCTATTTTGAAACTGTAGGTCTCAGTGGCTGGTTGGCTGGTGGCCCTTTGCAAAAGAGAAAGCCTCACAGGCTTAGGGAGGTTGGACAGGTATGGAATCGTTAAGGGTGCAGGAATAAAAGCCCCACATTCAGAAACAAATGCATTGCTTTTCTTTGTAGTCATTTATGGCACATAGTTCCTCAGTAATATCTGGAGTCCGTGTCTGATGTTACATGTATGCTTAGAATACCCTGCAAGCTCAAAGCTTAGCAGACAAATGTAGTGCCACAAAGTCACCATTGTATCGAATAAAAGCAAGCTAAAAATAAACATGACATCACCACCTCAATCAGAAAAATTCAGCATCATTTATGCATGTGGAAATATTGAACTAAATTTTTCCATGATTTAGTTTTCTCTCCTGTTCATACTAGATCTTCTTCCAGCACTGTAAAGTCATCAGTAATATCCCTTACATTTGGTGTTTTGCTTTATTTCCTCTTGTCTGAGCATTGCACTTTCAGGTATTCCAATTATATATGAAAGATGGGTCCCTTTTGCTTCACCGTAGATGTTTTGCATTTCCCATTTGAACTTTGTAAATGAGTGTTGTCAACTTTACTTAACTTCAAAAGCTATCCTTCTGATCTGTCTTACCAGAGCTTTTGATTTTTAATGTCTAATTTTTTTAGGTTTTAGCTATACAGCTCTTAATTTTATACTTACAGAAGGAAAGCATATAATAAAGTGTACAATGCAGCTGTTATTAAAGAAGCCACTTTACAATAATGAACATGGAATATCAAGCTTCCTGAATTAGACTAAAAGAGAAAAATACAGAAAAGAGAAGATACTAAGAAACTACAAAGACAATGAAAAGGAAAAAAGAATCTGTCACAAAAATGGCAATTGACCCAAGAAATTTTCAAAATTATACCAGTATCATAGGGTTTCTGAATGACATTTTTTTCTGTCAAACAGAAATCAATATGCTAGAAGATTTCAACAGAGTCCGATAATGCTCTGACAGCTGGCACATGTTATGATCAGTTGTGGTAACTTTTGGGAAAGGGCAGTGTGGCTGCTGGCATCGCTAACAACTATGCACACAGGTAAGTTTTTAGGTTCAGCCTCAGTGACTTTTTTTTTTTTTTTTTAATCTTTACAGTGTCAAGGAATCCATCATATAATAAACTAAAAATTTCAGTGCAGTTGGCAGCATCATACCATCCCTTAAATGTCAAATATATTCTTTAATAATTTTCTCTCAATATTGTATAACTTTGTACAGCTCCACACCAATGCAGAATGGCCTGATTCTGCTATTTCTGTAACCAACGGTATAGCATTGCTGCTGCCAGTATGGTGTTCTTTACCACCACTGAGTATCTCCAGTGGGAACCAGGTCAGCCCGTGTTTAGCAATATTTACATCCCTTACCATGTTTGAGAATTAAATTGTAGCAACATGGCAACTTTTCAAAACATTTATAAGCACCAGCCATGGTCTTGCAGTGTAGGCAAAGATTGCTGTCCCTTCACTGTCAATGTAGAAACAGTCACAGAAAGGCTGGAGGGGTCCCTTGGCCATCAGGAAGCTGGTTACACCATACTGATCTCCAGAACTGCTGCAGAAGATTTTAGTTTTATACTCCAGATATTATTTTTTTTGTTGTTTGAGATGTTTACAGCTGTTTGGTAGTAGCTGTCAGAGAGTGGCAATGTGGACTTTAATTTTCCTTTTCTCAACTTTCATAGCTAACCATTTTATCCGGTTCCTGCTTCCTTCCTTGCATCGCCTCTGCTTGGTTTCTAGTCAAAAGTCTTGCATTTTGCATTGGAAGCGATCCAGAATTAGAGCTTGGGTAGTGTGACTTTTCTGGGTTGGTTGAACACTTGTTAGACATTTGTGAATCTAGCATAAATTGTATGCCATTCTATAATGGCCTGTTAGATTAATTTGCCATACTGATTTTTAAATGGTTTACCAAAGAAGTTGTTTTATTGATAGTTTTATTTATAGTAGTTTAAGTTGTATTATTTGTTGGTGTTTGTGCAGACATTAGTCTGCTTTGGACATTTAATTTAGGACTCCATGGACCACAGTTAAAAGCTTATGGTCCATCCATGGTGTGAAGTAGGGACCTCCAGGACTGTGATTTAAAACACCTAATGAGATACCCCAAGTAGGCATTATGTATCTCTCCATAGGTTTTTGTCTATCCCTTTTTCATCTATCCAAATTAGCACATTGCTGAGTAAGCTCTTATGTGCATTTCTTACATATCCTTAATCAGTTGCATGTGAAGAGCAAAACTTCCGCTCACTGAGCAAATTCTATTTTTCTTTAAAATTCACCAACTGTTTCTTTAGTTTCAATTTACAGAGTTTTCAACTCTTTATGTTTGTCCAGCATTTATTCCTGTTTCGAAATTTTGTCACAAATATTTTTGTCTCGGTATCTTTGTGGTAAATATGTCCCTGTCGTATTCTGGTACCCGGATTACTGGATAAAAGACTCTGCACCATTTCTGGGTATGTATTTTTCAGAAGCCCCCCCTCCACGCATACTAACACTTCTGTGACTAGGCACAAGCAGGAGTACTACGTGCATGTATTCTCAGTAAGAAGTAACAGAACACCAGCAATCATGACCATTCAGCTCCACTAGAGCTGAAGCATTAAGAGGTTCATCTCTATTTTGCTTGTCAGTATATTCCTTCTATCATAACAACACCTGCCTTACTACTTTTATGAAGTGTATGCTCTGTATTTCACTCTTTTCATTACCCTTTGAATGCTCTACTCTGCCCTTTATCTGTTTCATTACCACAGTGCCTATCACAAGAGGCTGATGACATCTGAAACTGCATGGCAAATCCTGACACATAAATGTGTATTTGGAGGTAATTCACCGCAGCAGGTGACAGTCATAATGTACCTGGTTGAAAACTGGCATGATGCCCGGGGCATGGTGGAGGTGGACTGTTCGGTGTGATACCGCTTGTGTTAAGTACTGCTAAAAGAGAGTATAACCAAAGGAAAGAGCTACAGGACTCGGTGCTACTGTGTTCATTCTCACCTCCAACACTCTAAAAAGGCGCGTTATAAACCTGTCATCTCCAAGGTGTTAAATACAGTGCTCTGTGTGCTTACCGTTCACATTGTCTCCATAAGAGCTGACCAACACACAGTTCCCAACGCTGCTCAGCACCTAAGGACAAAGACAGACACAGTGATGAGTTGTCAGCATCCTCAAGAGGAGATAGTAGGACGTGGAACTTTCTGTACTGGGGACAGGCTGTGTTCAGGTGTTTTCTCTGGCTGTCAGTGAATGATTTATAGATGTAGTGAAGTTCACATATTTTTACAGCCATTTGGGGCTGGGAATAAGATGGGTGAAATGACACCCAGACCAATTCATATCCTACTCCTACAAAAAAACAGGGCGATACTGATACATTAGGAGTAGAACTGAAAGGTATAACAGGCAGCAGTAACAGAATGATGAAGATCGGTGGACTTAAATCCAGAGAATAAAGCAATATAATGTGGGAAAAGGATATTCACGAGGGCAAATAGTGGGTTTTAAATGAAACTTGACTGAGTCTTGTCTTCAAACAGAGATGAGGAGGTGAAGTGAAGCAGGAATATCTGGTGAAAAGGGAATGAATATAAGGAGTAGGAAACCCCCTTCTGGCATTTGTTTTAAACAATATGACATGTAAAAGAATAAGCATGTGAGAGAGATACATGAATGTTACACATGTGAGAGACAGGAAAATAGTTCTTGATTTTAATTTTTGCATTGGTTTTGAGCTTTGCAACTGAAGTAAGATAGCATTGCTATTTTTCTATTATTTTAATTTTTAAATCATGTTTGGCAATCAAGCAGTTCATGTTATATTACTTTGCAATTCGGTTCTTTTATAAAGGTATATATAAATCAAGCAGAAGAGCTCGTTAACCTTGAATAGGTTAATGTGCATGTGCTATTGCTCTTGAAGACTTTTAATACTTTGCTGCTTTGGAAAAGGCCACATTTCTCCCAGGCTTGTGATGTAATCAGAATTCTTCTTCTCTTGGGTATCTGCTCCTATGGAATGAGCTAAGTGAGAGTTTAGCTGTGAAAAGCATCTCATTCATCCATGATGCACACTGAACCTTGAACAGGCAATATAGTTGAGTAGCCCTGTTACGTCTTGTGGTTTTGACAGATAAGATTGTTTCTGGTGTAGAACAGTGGCCATATACCAATAGCTGGTTTGTGTTCAATTTTTCCTAATGGATTTCTAAAGGAGTGTAATGTTGCCACTCGGGTAGGTTAAAATAGATTTCTAGATTTTCTGACACCACCTTATGGACCTTCATTAATTCCCTTTCCTAGAATCCATTGCTATATCCATATTTCTAGGCATTATTTTCCTTTAGCACAGTACTAATTTCAGACTTCACAGCTATACAGCTACAGAGGTGGGCTCTAACTCAGGGTCATAAGGTTATGCACAACCCTGAGTACTTCATCATATACTAAGGTGTTGAGGGCTTTCCAGCCATCCTTGAACATCTATAGATTCTGTATCATAGCACCCAGGTACCCTTATAGACACAGCTGTAAAGAAAGATTTTGAGGTGGAGCCTCCATCCTTCACCTTAGGTGCTAATCAAAGGCCACCCAAAGAGGTAACAGCACACACACAATGTGGACATCCTGGTTCTATCTGAAGCCCCTTCAGAGCAAACTGCACCAGCTCCCACACATGCTACAGCTCTAAGCTCTTCAATGAATAAATAGAGATAAGTTCATATTTTCAGCTGGGCGCTACACCTTCTGAAGTATAATAATAATAGGTGATGATGAAACATTGCATTAAAAACAAATTCTGTTTGATATGAAAAATACATTTTCCCCTTGAGAGAAAATGTAATACTGTGGCCATAAATCTGCAGCTGTTGCTGAGTGAAAATAAGCAACTTCAGGTCAGGGAACTGCACAGAGGTGGAGGTGGTATAGATCATCTTATAATTTAGAGGCAATGGTTGCAAAGTGCTTAGGTCGGATGGGGAGAATTATTTACAGCAAGGGCAGAGAATAATCTAATGATATGTGAGGTTCCACAGTTACATAAAAGAGAGAGATTACCCTTTGATCCAAATATCTGTGCCCTCTTATAGCCCTTGTTACAGACGTTGATCAACCAAGTCTTCTGCATTGCTGTCAGATAAAAAGAGATGAGAGTGATACTCTCTGTCCTGCTCAGAAACTTATGTATGGGAGTTGTGGAATTATTTGAATGATGGGACATAGGGCTGTAAAAAAATGGAGGCTGCAGTGATCACTGCTCCTTGGTGACTTCACCTTGGAGAATGAACGCAGTGAGTTCTGCCGCACAAAACCACATTGACTGTAGAGCAAACAATTTTCATCCTGAAATAAGCAACTTCTCATGTGAGTACCAACATACAGATGTACTTTTCACTTATTGCATTATGGTTATTGTGTTCACCAAGTATTATTATTAATCAAATGCTTTTCTTAAAGGGAACGCTTTCCTACCACAAGTATAGCCAAAAAGTCATGTACAACAATCTGTGTAACAAAATCACTATCGACTCACTCCTCTCACTCATGAGAAACTTATATTTACATAACTGAGATCTAAACATTAAGCTTGAGGATCCTGCATGACAAAGAAGACGAAAGAAGCCACTTACATCTAAATCTGAGGATGTGACTCTACAGAACAAACATATTCTATCAGAGCAGGCTGTATTCACTGATCATTCTAAAGATCCTGTTGTACTAAAAGCTGTTTCACTCCCAGAGTTTAGCCAATGCCATTCAAGCATTTTGGGTTTGAACTGCCTGGTGCTGGACCTCATACCTCTTTCTAAACAAACAGAAGGAGGCACCAAGTGAGGTGGAGGTTTTTAATGTAATTTTCCTCCATAGTAAATAACATCAGGTTTCTTGGGAGGTCTCACTTCTACTATATTGTTAGCCTGAATAAACTAAACCCCTCAATCAGTCCATATTGTGGTTGATAATCTCTGAGATTTATGTGCTTTTAATCAAAACAACAAAGCTTTTCTGAAACTTGCTATTAATGTAGTAATGAGATTTTTATGATGACAGGCCAATGATTCAGTAGAACTAAATAGGAAATAGCTGGGTAGGGAGAGCTTTCCTTTGGAACACTCTCTGGATTTCCTAATTGTGTTGATTCAGATACTGCTCATATACAAAAAAAGAGGAACACACTTAATTCTCAGTATGAAGATGGAGAGCTACTGAGGGGTTTTTTTAAGGGAACTGCAGCCGCAGAGAAAATTGCCATCAATAAAATGATATATGATCATTTATGCAGCAGAAATAACTAACAGAGCTGAGATGGCACAAAAGTGCAATGTTCATCTTACACAAAGCATTTTTCAATGAGACTATATGCAAATCATGTTTTGTGCTGTTGAAGATTCTGATTAAACTTATAATTTAGGTTTTAAATTGAACTTTTTTATTGGATTTTTCACAATAATCCTGCCTCATTTATATGAATAATTGAGTGCTGTAAAATAAGTGGTCAAAATAAATTCATAAATTCAATGATGAATTTTTTTTTTTAATTCTGGCAAATTCCTGCAGCATAAAAACTCTGAGCATCCTATGCCCAGATTTTACTGTGTTCCACACAGATGAGCCAAACAAATCTGTATGCAAGGATAGAATTCAAACAATGTACATCTTTAATGGTGCAAACTAATTATTTTTTTAAAAAGACATAGAGATACATACATAAAATAAATAATAGAGTAAGAATGATAAAATCAGTCATAAAGATGACTGTTGTCCTGCAGAATAGCTTGCTTCGATACTAAGGTATATGTTACATACGTTGGATTGTTATTTTAACCTTAATAATCTTCGCAATAAGAACAGATGAAATAAGGACACATTAGCATCACTACTGCTGGATTTAGCACTGGTATCTCACTGGCTTACAAATTAATATCTGTCAGCTGAGCTCAATGAGGCAGCAACATTATAGTGCTAAGCAGGGTGATGCACTGCTTGAAAATCCAACAAGGTGAAGGAAAAGAAAGTAAAGCACACTGGACATGAACATTCATGAATGAAATCTGGGAGAGAAGCTCAATGATCTTACTCTTCAATTAAATTAAACCACTTGATTTTAAACATTTAAAGTTAAAATCCAAGATTCTCCAGACAGATAAAAATAAAATTATATGTAAACACAACACTAACATGTCAGACTGAAAGGGGGGGAAAAATTCCTGCTTTGTTTGTACATAATAAAGCATAATATAGTAATATCTCATATTCAAAGAACATGTCATTTGGAGGTTTAGTAGAGGATTAATAGCTGATAACGTGTCATGCAAAATTTAACTGCTATGAATTTTTGAAGATTATAAATACAGACTCAGAGCATGCTAAAGATGGTCAACGTTTGTCTGCCACCCAGTAGCCCTTACAGCAATCTATAACAATTTATCACCCATTTATTATCCACAGGGAGTTGATCTAGTGGAGTAGCTTGAGAGGGAGGGAATGTAAAATAGACACTGCTGGAACCTCAGTGCTGGCTACTGTGTAATGACTGCATTACTGTCCAATCTCTAAGTATACAGAGATATCTCAGGTTTGCAGGAACATCTAGGAATAAACCTCTGACATAAATGAAGTTTGTCTGACACTTCAACTACTATCAGTAGCTACAAAGGATCTATTCAAAGCCCTGTAATGACTAAACTGAAGGGGCATCCATCTGACCATGGGTATGCCATGCTAGCAACAAATGAGAGCAATGCTTTTAGAGTCCCTTGGCTGAACTGAGATTGCAAAGTTGGTTCCCCTTTATATGAGGCCTTGGAAAGAAAAAGTGTAGCACTGCAGTGCCTTAGACTTCTTTTTTTTTATTATTTTAAGAAAATGTCTCCAAGTTAACTGCGTACCTAGAAATAATGAATTCATTTGGAGTAGTACAACTCCAGAAAAGCCCGTTAGCTTTGATGAAATCATTCCACTTTTATGCTGGCATACTTGAGGTCAAATTCTGAATGACTAACTTGGAATTTCCAGTTTTAAGGAATTCAATGTTTCTTTATATCCAGCAAAATCCTGCTTTACTCCCTACTGTACGCAGCATTTTCACAGATCTGGGTGACAAGAAATCTGTGAATTATGTTACGTAGGATTCCTAATGCTGTACGCCCTTTCTGTAGTAAGACATATTTAGCAGCTTGTTCATAACTTACTTACATTAGCAAAATGTAAATTGCTAAATCAAATTTTTAATAAATCTGTAATAAAATCACTATGGATCAGCTAGTGAAAGACATCCCAGTATGCAGAGGAGAGTTAGTAGGCTTAATGCCATATCTCCTGTAAGATGTGAAATGTCTTTGGATTCCAACAATGTCAGCGTTTTCTATGAGGAGGCATACACTATGCAACTCAGTGTTGCATACTAATCAGTTTACCAACTCTGTAAAAACAAACCACTATTTGGAAGCAGCCCCTCATTCCACGGTGGAAAATCTGATTGTTCTGGACCGTGGAGGCAGGTTTGGAATCAGTTGTCCAAACCAGTCAGCCAACCTTCTTGTCAGAATCAAATCCTGTTTGACCTCTTTTCCCTTTACAGAGAGAAAGCTACTCCTGCTTGCTGCTGCTCTTGCTCTAATCACTTGCTACTAAGAAGCCTGGGAAGATTTCCAGCAAATACAACTGACGTAAACACTCTCTTGGAGCTCTACCAGTGCTGCCAATGGAAGCAGGCACAGAGCAGAGCTAAGAGGAGGGGGGAAAAAGTATCCCAAACCAAAAGTAAGTTTTTCTTTTCCATTAACTGTATTAAGCCTCCTGGGTGACTTTGTGGAGTCACTACAGTAAGTTGTGAATGATGTAGGAAATGGAAATCCTCCCCCAGCCAGCTGAAAAAGAATTTAGAGACAGTGCTTTGAAATCATTTATATGCTCTGATGTTTGACGTAGTATTTAGCCATGTTAAAAACACAAAAGCCTGGCAATCACTGAGATAGCAGCTTTTTTACAAAAATGGGAAAAAAGTCTTTTTCAGCCCTGGATATGTGGAAGCAAAGTCTATGCTGCGGTCTGTAGGGCGAGTACACAAGTTCAAAATTTAATCTGCATTTGTACAAAACAAAATTGATAAGCAATGTATGTTTAATCTAAGACTAGATCAATATTTTTACCATTTGAGTTACACTATTTAAAGTTAATAAATGTAGAAGAGTTTATGTTTCATTTCATTTTTAATCTGATTATATTACATTTATTTTTTCTATGTAAACAAATGCTTTCTTTGAGATACAACAAATGGAGGCAGTATAATTTAGGAATATGAAAAAAATCAGTATTTACAGACGGTATGTGTTTTCCTTAATTGCTCTAGTCTTTTATTCATAAAAATGCTGTTCAGTAAGCACACAACTGACTTTCTTTTGACTAGGAGACTTTTAATTTAAAACTTATTTCAAGCCTGCTTCAAGGTTTTCTCACTGAACTGTTTCAGAAGTTATGAGGATCAGAAACCTGTTATATAAACCTTAACAATTTCAAATAAACATGTTCTTTTCATTTTTAATTTGATTCAAAACATAAGAAAAGTGGGTTTATTTAAAAACATTATAATTCAACAAAAATACTAATAAAAGATGTATGAAAGAGATATTATGACTATGCAACATTATTAAAAATTAACCATGTCACAAGTTTAGTTTTGTCTGAATTCGTTCTAAGTGGAAACTGCTTACAAGTAAGCAAGCATTTTTGACTTAGGAGCCTTTTGCTCCTCAAATCAAAAACACAATACTCAATCTTTTCTGAAATACAAAGGGCAGACTGGAAGCCCTTTCCCTATTTAAATGAAAGAACAGTTTGCTATTGGTTCAAATATGGCAAGAGTTTTTAATGTTACATAACTATTAAAAAACCTGGTCCTAAACCACTTAAGTTAACCTACTGTTTAATGATGCCAGAAAAGCTTTAGTTGACTTTGGGGTAAGGCTGATATTATGAATGAAGGCATATTTATACATATATTAATAGCTAACCCCTATATAGTTTTTATCTGTAAGAAGGACTAATAATTAGACCCCAGTAATTATGTTACATTCTTTCATATGGAAGAGTTAGTTAAAAAGAACAGACGTTCTGTTGTTTAGGTTCTTCTCTACCTAACAGGGCTTAAGCAGAAAAAATACATCTAAAACTATAAAGAACCCCAAATACTATATTCACAGAAACTATATCATTATCTAATGTCATCAGACAGTAAATAAATTTCCACAGATCATTCTAACAATGGTCAAGACCACCATAAGAACTAGACGTGTGCTCAGCCCTAGCAGTAGCTACCTTGACTGCTCCTACTACTTGCAGGGTGGAGTCTCACTTTCACTGGTAGCTTTGCTACTGACTTGACTGTGACCATGATTCCAATTGCCATCTACGAAGTCAAAACCATGGCTTAATAGCTGAAGGCTCACAGTCTAGATTCTAAGATGTATAGTAAATACCGGAATTAAAACTGCACAAATTGACTGGCCCTCAGTTTATTCTTTCTATGGGAGACAAAATAAATTGCATCCAAAAATTCTGTCTTAGGAATATTTTCTAATTAATATGAGTTATTATTTGTATATTTTTTTAAATACAGCAAAGATTTTTTTTATTATTATTATTTGTTTGTCAGAAACTGGTAAATCTGAAATTGGCATTTTCCCCATGAGATTTGAGCTCCATCCATGTAGGTTCCACTTTAAAAGAAAAATAAGTCTCAAATTTCCACCAGAAGATATTAAACAATATCCAGACTATTCAGATCAGCTATTTATTGTATTTGTATTTAGCAGGTCATAAATGAGATGAACTGAAAGGGCAGCTAGTGTTAAACTGGTTCTTATATCAACTACCTAAAAAATTTTATTGTTTTCAACTGATATTACAGTTACGGAATTATTTCCTCTTCTCCTCCCTTGACCTTCTGCACATTGAAGTGCAATAATCTTTCAAATAACTGTAGTTACATATTAAAAAGACAAAGCTGCCCGACATTAGAAGAACTCAGTGGAGTTACATAAACAGTTTCAGAAGCTTTCCTTTCACAATCTCACAGTCATCAGAAATGCTTAGCTATAATAATTAAAAAATGTTTAATGAACATTTTGGTTGCATGGGACTTGGTGAAATGGGGCTATGTTCAAAATGACAGTGGATTACAGCAAGGTAGGCAAAATATTTGGAAAAATGTTCCCTAGGACCCCTAGGAAATCCACTGCAGTCCACGTGGTTTAAAAATGAGTGTCACTTATTCAAAATGTCATCTGTACAATCAAATTGCCTTAAACTCCGGATTAGCAGCTGATTCATTCATTGTAATTTCTATAAATGCCAGAAGCAGTTCATGATCTTTGATGTCCAAATATATTTTGTCATAGCAAATCCCAGTAAATAGCTAATATTTTATCTTCTATTTGATGGGGGGTTATTTTCATGTTAATGTACCTGATTTTAATCTCTATTAATTGCTCTAGTATCAATTCTTTAGTTAATAAAAGGGGCCATATTTCAGGAGTATATTTGGAAAAGTATTTATTTCTTCATTCTTTTCAAACTGCTTCCAGATTAAAAACCCTTGGAGTTAAAAGAATTCCTCTGGACCTCTACACAAAATCCCTCTTCTCAAGTTCTGAGCAAAATTATGAAGAATACATGTGTCAGGTAATATAACTACTATTATTGAGATATACTGGCACTTAAATGCATTCTGAATTTATGCCACATCTTTATTAAGAACTCAGAATTATGAAACAATACTTTAAATCTGCACTGTGCTGGTAGTGTGGATATTAGATCCAGACTGAATTTGCTTTCTGCTACACGGAGCATTTCCAGCCATTCAGCAAGAGAACATGCTCTATGCAGCCATGAACTGATTTGGCCCAGAGCTACTGTGCCAGAGGAAAGTGAATGCAGCCTGTCAGCAAGAATCAGAATTACTTTAGGATGGAAAAACAAAAGATATCTCTTTTCCAGAGACCCCAGCTAAGTGAGATGAAATGGGGCAACATCTATTCAACATTTTAACTTTCTACAATGTTGACAGTTGTCTGAAAATGAGTAAAAATAATATGCACAACATGTTTACCTTCCTATCTCTCTCTAAGTGAAGAATCTCAGGTCCAGGTGTGACAAAATAAGTTAAATCTGCTGGCACTTGTTTCTGAGGACAGAGGTCTGAAACTCAGATTAGCACTAGGTGTTCAGAGTATGAGCACTGCTCCTGTTTCATTTCTCAGTAATATCAAGACATTTTATGAGCTGGTCAGGATTTAAGTGAATAAAAACAGGAACAAAGATTCCAAGCTAGCATTTAGTTTTCAAAAATTCAAGCAATTTTAACATTTTTTTTTTCTGAATCTTAGAAACTTTGGCTCACATGCCTCAAAAATAAAAAAGATATGTCCTGAGAAATTTACTGTGAAAAATGTTAACCACTTAAGAACTGCCTGTAACAGAAATTAGAGTCTCCCCCCAGAAAAATCATCTGAATTGTAACAACTGACAACAGCAACTGAATTGTAGAACTAGAAGGTGACTGTACAGAATCTAACTTCTTGTCTGAGACTGATCACAAGGTATTTGCAGCTTTTCTTACTCACCAGCAATGGCAGAACCTTGGAGCACAGCACAGCATCCCCACAGGCAAGCACAACAACAACAACATTGTTGAATTCTGGCTACCAGTTTACACCAACTGCTGCTCTTACAAAGCATCAGGCCAGAGACAAGCAGCAGTGTATGCTGCAACCACACAACCACCACCTGGCCAGGAAGGACATCGTTAACATTCTTTGATCTGAGTACAGTCACATGCAACTGTGACTCAAGACAAAGCATCTTTGTTCCTTTCTGTAAAACTAGTTTGCCCTCCTCTGATTATCATCTGAAATTGATTCTAGCCTTTCCAAGAACACAAACCACACATAGCTCTACTTGAAAAGCTATCATACCACACAAATCCCGAAAACACGAAGGATGGCTTAAATTGAAAGGTACTCCTAGAACTGGAAAATATCACTTAGTCCAAAGACTTTTTTCTGGCAATTCAACAGAATCTGCTGTTGTTCAGAGGGTGTAGCGCCAAAACACAAATTATCTCTGCTGAAAGGAGCTGATAAAGTCAGAGATGTTCAATTGTCTGTAACTGAAGAAAGGGAAGTCAGAAAAAGTGAGACAGGCACACAGATATGTGGGCTTGTCAAGAAAAACAAGCAACTCATGCTTTATGTTGGATTTCTAATTCTTCAGTCCTTTCCGATAAATTATGACCCAAATGCTCTTATTTATCTTATTTGAGAATAAACTATATCTCTCACTGTATGAATCATCTTAGAAAAACTTTGGGAAAGCATTCTGGTTCATTTCAGCACTGACATCCATCCATACAGTCTAGTTTTAAAGCAGAAACTTTTCCAAACATTGTGCAGGGTATACAGAAGACACCTCTGAAACAATTCTGGTGAGAACATGCAATTGTTCATCAAAGAATGATTATTCTTACTGAGTTCTAGGCACAGTATAATCCTTTCCTGGAATGTATTATGAAAACAAATACAAATATTACATCTACATGTAAATAATATAGAAAAGCTTACGATTCAAGGAAACACCAAATACTGCAAGCATTCTGAAAAGAAACACAATTAATTTTGAAATTTGCCAGCATCTAGAAGAAAGGAATTTGTTCAGCCAGTTGTTGGCTGTTCTTTCAGATTTTTAATAAAATAATTTATTTGTTATTGATGACATGTGGACAGCTGTTACCCATACAATCCCTAACAGTTTCTCCCTACACTTCATTTACAACAAGCCCACATTCAATCTGTTGAATGCAGTAGAGCAACACCAACAGGCGTACTAAAGTTGTTAAACTGAGGTGAGGTGAGCTAAAGGTGCTTCCAGATGACTCTTTCTAATGTGTACAGTTTCACCGTGACCCCATACAATAATTCTCCAATTCACAATACTGGCTGTTTGTGTTACAAGGACTAAGTTTTATAAAGCTCATCACAAGAAATTAAAAAACCAGTCTGGTTTAATGCACTCTCTCCACCACCCTTCTCCTTGTACTCTCTTCATTATGTGACAAACACGAAATACCCGACCTAGCTGTAGGACAGGATGTAAAGTGCTTGAGAGTAGATGGAAAACTTTCGGAGACAAATGCCCAGGCAACAACACTTCTGAACAGTGCACGCTAACATATGATTTGTATCATATAATTTGTACCTTTGATTTTTTTACTTGATACTCACTTTATTTGGACAGAAAGGATGAGGGCAACAAGCATCAGAACCAAAGGGGTAAAATGTGTGTTTTGCTTACTATGCCAGTGAGAAAATACAGATAAATTAATCCTTGGGAATTATTTTCACCAAATTCCATGCTCCCTTATACAAGGATGATACCTAATATGGCACTAGTGTGAGCCTTTTTTACAAACAGGGATAATTCAACATGAAGCAATAACTCAAGATCTCGTTCCAGTCCCCCTTCACCCAACCTTCAGCCTGGTGCCCCAACTGCTTTTGCAAGCAAATGTGGAGAGGGCAACCAGCCTGGCATTCATAGGGTCATACTGTGTTCCTGCTGTAGCATTGCCGTAACTCCCAGGGCCCATGCAGCTCTTGCAGCATCACAGGCAGAGAATTCTTGGTATGGCTCTGGAAGTTTTGCTTAGCATACTGTACTTTTTAATCAGAGTTACTATTTAGTCCTTAGAAAATTAATTAAATTAAAAATGCCATGCTTGAATGTGTCATGTATCAATTTTGAAGACTTAATTATAAGAGGGAATTAAGCTTTGATTAAGCTTTCCTTCTGAGAGCAGTAGCTGTCATCCCCCTTTGTCTTAAAATAAGAGAATCTTTCTGGCTCAGTCTACCAAAATGTCACCATGTTATTTATTCCTGACAACAGGGTCTAGAAGTCAGCCTTGTCTGAAAGCAAAAGCTGTAAGTACAATGGTCTTTTTCTGCATTCTGCACCCACAGAGAGCCACAGCCTTGCAGCGTCCCCCCAAAAAACTAGGAGAAAAGATCTGTGTGTTTTGTTGAGGGAAGGTGATGTTTGAAAAGGAAACAGTTTGTTGTGTCAATGTAAGTGCCATAAATTTCTATTGTTTTTTGAGCTCTCAAGCTTGATAAAAGTGTGGGCAAGCTGCAGACTCTTGTACTTAAATTGATACAGAAAAATCTAAGAAAATGGAGTTACTGAAAAATAAATCAGGAAATTTCAGAATCAAAGCTCTGAAAAACAAAGCACTACTACCTGAACTAACCCTACCTAGAATGAGGGGTACAGGAACAGGGAACGGACTGTGAGGAGCAACCCCAGATGTTACAACTTTTAGTTTGCATTTTGAGAGGACACCTTCCTTGGAAATACTGAATGGCTTGAAATCCAGCAAATGTATGAACTCTATAGGTAGCCTGCTTCACCTATCTGATATATTCCCGTAAGAGCAAAGCATATGTAGAGTATAGTAGCAGACAATAAGTTCTCAGGCACTTAAATCTTTTGAAAGTGCGCAGCACTCGGCACCCAGTAACAAGAATTAACCTGCAGTAGGAATAGAGGTTCAGTTTGAACAGAGATGGAAAGCTACTTTACAAGAAAGGAAGCAATACCCATAGAATAGGATCACTTTCACGCAACGCACACACCAATTACTCTCTTGGACAGATTCTTATCACCTGAAGTTCTGCCAGGGATATACATTAACTAATCTGGAAATAAGGTGCTACTTTTAATTCCAAAATCCTAAATAACAGCCTCCCCTGTGTTAAAGCAAACTAGATAGCCCTATAGTTTCAGAAAGGAAATGTAATCCAACTGATGCAAAACAGAAACAGTGAGAGCTTCTGTTATTATTTGTATTATTACAGCAATTAAAGGGCCCTACTACTGCATTTACAGAATGGAAATCAAGGCTTCATTTGTACAGACTTGTAGTGTTGCAGACAATACTTGCCTGAGAGAATAACAAGAAAGAAAAAGAAAAGAGAAAAAGCAAGCATCCTTCATTCCACAGAAAGTAGCAAAGGCAAGGAATTCACTGGTTTCATACCACCTAAAGTCAAACTAATTGAAATGCCACAGTTCAGAATACAGAAGCTTGGAGCTTTTTGTATATTCAAGGTGAAGAGATGGTACAGCTCTGTAGAAATACCACCCCTTTTCCACTGACTATTCAGGAAGCCTTAGGCAACAGCATGACTACTTTTTGTCTCATTAAATATCAGAAGTTAGGTAGGAAAAATGCTAGCCAGAGAGGTTAGAAGACTTGCCCAGGGTCAGAAGGTGTGATTCAGCAGAACAAAGCACTGAATCCAAAACCGGGAGTCCCAGATGACTTAGAATCATAGAACAGTAGAATAATTTAGGTAGGAAAAATACTTTTGAGATTGTCAAATTCAAGTGTTAATTCAGGACTGCCATGTACACCATGATACCATGTCCTTAAGCACCGCATCTATGCGTGTTTTGAACACTTCCAGGGATGGTGATTCCACCACCTCCCTGGGCAGCCTGTTCCAGTGGTTTACCACCTTTTCAGTGAAGACATTTTTCCTCCTACCCAATCTAACCCACCCCTGGCACAACCCGAGGCCGTTTCCCCTTGTCCTGTCGCTCGTTACCTGGGGGAACAGACCGACCCCCCTGCCTACAGCCCCTGCCAGGGAGCTGCAGAGAGCGGTCAGGGCCCCCCTGAGCCTCCTCCTCTCCAGACCAGCCCCCCCAGTCCCCTCAGCCGCCCCCCATCAGCCTCGTGCCCCAGCCCCTTCCCCAGCCCCTGCCCGGCTCTGGACACGCTCCAGCCCCTCCACGTCCCCCTGGCAGTGAGGGGCCCAAAGCTGAACACAGGATTCGAGGGGCGGCCTCACCAGGGCCCAGCACAGGGGGACGGGCACTGCCCTGGCCCTGCTGGCCACACTGTTCCTGACACCAGCCAGGCTGCTGCTGGCCCCCGTGGCCACCCGGGCACAGGGCTGGCTCCGGCCCAGCCAACTTCCTTGGTCCCAAGTAATTTCTAACACTATTAGTGAAACTGAAGGTACATAAAACTGAATTTAGAAATATCCTTGCCTAAACGACCCCACGGGCAGTTTGGTAATACTAAGACATGCTGAGACTCCCAAGCATACAGCTCCTGCCTGAAAAACTCCCACAGAGAGCAACTGCAATGAAGCATTGCTCCTGCTAATTGCCCCCAGGAAAATGTAGAGTGCCTCAGAGCACAGACAGAGTTTCCATTCATTTTTGTGTTTATTTATTGTCATGCATAGACCCTTACAGCTCAGTTACACATACCACAGAGAGGTTACTCGCCAAGGAGGCAGGTCAAGTTGCTCAGGAAGGGAGCAAAGTGCCTATTAACTCTGTTATTTCTGCCTTTGCTTTTTTTCCCAAAGGAAACTCCATGGAAAGTGAGGAAAACAATGAGGTAACCCAAAGCATGCCATCTTTGAGGTACTTGGAATAGATGGTGGGCATCTGAAGGAATGAATTAACACTGTCTGTAATTGATGCTTGTATTAATAGTTTTGATTTCTCTTGCACTAGTTTTTCTTGGAGTAAGCATGGGGAAAGCTAACTGCAATCATACAGAGATTATGGAAACAGGAGGAAGAAGTTATAAACAAAAATAAACCACTAGCAGGTATCAAAAACAGTCATTTAACACATCATCTGTATGCAACCTATCTAAATACTGAGTGTCCAACCTTTTTGGACTATAACCTTCTCAGGACATGGGCAAAGTCCCAAGCTGAATCTGTACGAGAACTACTACAAGACGTTCACCGTCTCATTGGAGCTCATAGGTCCACTGAAATATATATTAATAATACCATTTCAAGTTCACACCAGAGTTCTAATTCTAGCAGTCACCAAAATGACAGGATGCTTCATCTAAAGCCAGTAATGCAAACCCATAAACCAATTTCACTCAATAAAACAATTGTGTAAAACTTCAGAGAAAGGTGACAGACAGTTCTCATTAATGGGTTTATACTCCACAGGTGTTTGCTTGTGACTAAAGGAGGAAATTACTAGGTGAAGGTCAGGATTGTATCTAACTGGACCAGCAACCGCAAATGACCTGTAATACCTCCAGCCAAACATTTAATATTCTAGTCAGGTAGAGGAAACTATTATAGTATAGAAAGCTGAGGACAGAAATGGCTTTGCAATATTTATATTTAACAACCCCAAATAAAAAATTACATACAAAGTACAATACATAATTTCCAATTCTATGCATATATTCCCCAGAGCAGCCTACAATAACACAGGAGTGCAGGATACGCCATATCAGAGCAGATGATTGTTCTATCAGATCCAGAGTCCTACCTGCATTTCAATGACGGGGGAAAGTATGCCTTGATGTAGTGTGTATTATAATTTTTCAAGGTTATTGTGTACTTCTGAATCCTTTTGAATGAGAAGTGCTATATAAACACTGATAAGTATTTTTACTATATACATATATACACAATTGTGGTTTAGTATTAAAGTGAGATAGGCCATGCAGTGCAGTGAGCTCTTGGAGCTGAGGAGCAAATAATTGTACATTTTTTAGCAAATAAACTGGGTGGGAGAGCCATGAGTTCATTAAATCACTCTAAAAATGTGTTTATTTAGAAATATATTATTCCTGAATGCAGGCTTTGAGGCAAACTGATTTGAATACAGTGAGTCATGTTGGTTTTCAAAATAAATAAATAAGCAGGAAATTTAAAATAACTTCAGCCATATCTGTGTTCCCTTGGTCTTCTTAGGTAATTTCCAGCTTTCTTTGATTTTTGCACATTTTCAAGCAACATTTGGGTTCTTCAACACACTACAACATATACAGCACATGCACAGTTCAAACTCTCCACACCAAAATCAGCTCTGAGCCACAAGGCACAGCCTAGATGGTAGAAAGAGGTGTGAATTGTGCACTAGTTTACCCTCATTTCTGCTTTTGGCCTTACAATTGTAAATCTATACTAAACGCACTAAATGGAACGTTTTGAAATGCCAGTTGGAACCAGATGGAGCAAGTGGTTCACCTTCTTAATCCAGGTATTCTAGCATGCTGTCCACAGAAGCCATCACTATATGCCTCGGAAGAAGATAAAAGAAACCATTCTGTGTCAAAAATATAATAGAATGTTAAGGTCCCTAGTAAGTATGGATGTGTAAAAAAGCATAACCTCAACTTCTATAAGTTGTTCTGCTCACAGATGGCCAGGGGCTGGCAAAATCTTGAAGACAAAGTCCAAGGCAGATAATAGTACCTGTGCTCCCTGCTCTTTCACTTACATTTTCAGGAGTCGCAGGCAAGTCTCTTACTCTGTGACTCGGTTTCCCCATCCATTCAAACAAGCCATGGAGTGTTTTGTTGAAGATATTTTTAATCATCGCATAGCCCGTTTTATATAAACATTGCAACATTCCAACAAACATTGCTGTAGTTTCAAACCCTGGTTTCCTCTGTCTGCCTTGAAAGAAATGAAACAAAACCATCCACTTTTGAGAACTCAAAATTATTTCTCTCACTTTCTTGGCTTTTTCAAGGTACTACATTATTCATTCCAGTATTTATCCTTTCTGCTTTTCCTTTTTTATACTGTTCTTTTCTGACACTGTCCTTCGTTCCCTCCAGTCACATGGGACTCATGTTTATCAGGTTCTCACATACGTATTTCAATCTTAATCAAACAGGCTTTACATGCTAAATAGATCCGAATTCCTACTACGAGCATAGTTTTGTCACACAGTTTGTGTGAAAATTTAGTGTAACACTGAGGGTAAACACTGCTCTTATTTTAACCACGAACATTTCCATTCTCCAATTCTGACTGTTTGTTATCCTGGGGAATTATAATCTCTCCCATCAGTATCCTCCCCTCACAGCGTACTTCAGTCAAACATCTTCCAACCTTTGTATGAATGTGTACATATTCATAAATATTGCAGGTAGGCATTATGTATTCCACTGGTTCCAAATTATTTTTTCTTGCTGTCAGTGAGACCTTCACTCATGCATTAAAGAGCTATGCAGAAACTAAGCCATAATAGCAAATGCAGACATGACTTTCAGATAACACAAATAAACTAACTGAAAATATCTAGTAGTTCTGACAAATTGATAACATAGCCTATCTATCCTGTTCAAGGGACTGAACTTGAAATTACTTTATCCAACATTATAACTAACTTCAGGTTTTTTCACGCAGTCAGGCACATCACACCTATACTCTTTGCAGAAGACAATTTACTGCTAATTACAACACAATGATTAGTAGTCATAAACACAGTAGTAATAGGTTCAGAGTTCATTGACATTAGCTGGAATACATGTGACATACTTTCTAATTAAATTATCTGTATGGCCCAATGTGAATTAAATGTGATAAGCCATGTAAACAGGAAGCACATATTTGTGCAATGTTGCAAAAAAAACCCAACCTCACCTTAAAATTTTCAAACAAAAGTACAAATACATCTTTGGCTGTAAGGAAAAAGTGAGGGCTGATTAGCCTTTGTGGGAATGTTTGGTCACTAATAGGGTACTGTGACTCAAAGAAGCAGAGGTGGGTTTAGGGATCTTGGCCAGTTATGATTTTTCTCTCCTTTGAATGTCATTGCGCACTGCGAGGTGGCCATCTCCAGCATAGTGGGGTGGATTCCTGGTGACAGAACACATGACTTTTCAGGAGGTTGACATTTTGTTTATTAAAAAAGAAAAAAGAATAAAAATCCCTTACTTTTTCTTACCAAATGACAATTCGTGATAATGTTTATCCCTTGTGATTTGAACTCTGGATTTTCTAAAGCGATTTGCTTTAAACATACTCATAACTTTTTCTAGTTAAAGAAAACATTCTGGGAGACAGGAAAAGTATATACAATGTTTTATTGGCCTTTGTCTTAACCTTTCTTAGCTCTATTTTCCTGACTCTTTTTCATTCTGACTCTGCAGCGCTTCACCTCCCACCATCCTTGTCTTCCTCCTCTTTACCTTGTACCCTAGTAATCTTTCATTTAACAAAAACCCCTTCATATAGGAATTTAAATAAAATATTTAAATGCCTCAAATGAGATACAGCAACCTTTTTCAGTCTTAATGTAAAAATGGCAGATTTATCACATGAAAAACATAACACTGGATGCCAGAAAGCCTCAGCTACATTCAAAGAACCACAGCTTCATAGTACTTGGCAATTAAAAAAAAGCAATGGCACTGCAACAACATATTAATCATCTGGTACATACTAGAGAATGAGAGGTGGATTTGAATTTTCAAAACCTAAGTATGGAATGACTTCCAACAAGTTCTCCTTTCAGTTAAACTCACCAAAAAATGTCCTATCTAGAGCTCAGGAAGGATATTGGTTTAGAGGTAAATGCTTTTTATGTTATTGTATCTCTGGTAAACTCTGCCAAACCAAAGATGTTTTAAATTTTCCTACATAACAATACATTACTAGCTTATTTCAGTCTTGTTCCCTAGTTCTAAAAAAGGCATTTTCTAATATTGTTGTGGAAAAGAATAAACAAATCCCATCTCTTACTCAAGAGATTAAAACTTTAACTTACTACATTTATATATTTTAAAACTATGAAACAGGTAACAGCCCCAGCTGCCTTTCACCCTCATTTACCAAACATATGAAAAGAAACTTGGGTTGTTGGGTTTTTTGGGGGTTTGTTTTTTGGTTTTGTTTTTTGGGTTTGTTTTGTTTTGTTTTTTTTAATTTAACCTTTTATCCTACAGCGTGTAAGGGTGATATGGCTGTAGTACACAAGAAATCAGCCTGAGGTTTGCAAAGCAGTTTAGGAATTTAGAATAAACACCTAAAAATTTGTCTGTATTTGTCTGGGCCAGTTATGGAAGTCTCAGCTATCTATCAACAGTCCTGGTTTGAAGATATGCCACCTTAAGTTGGGAATCTTTACTAAAACTTTTCTTCATTTTGGTTTCCCTGCGGGGTAGCATTATAATTTTTCAAATTTTGAATTGTAATTTGAATTTGAATTTTTAATTTTTCATTTTGATTACAAATGGTACTTACTGAACACCAATCTGCAGAGTTTTAATTTAGCCTGGGAACACTAGGACAGGGGTATTTCTCAGAAGATAATTTCTGCAAGATACGATGTTACCGTAGACAGTTCTCCCTGTAGAAACACAGTAGTTCCATGTCAGCTTGACTTGGGAAAGCACTCACATGGTGGGAAACAGGCTTTGCTATAGAAAGCTTACAAAATGGAGAAAGGCTAGGAGGAAAGCAAATTGCAGAAGATCAGAGAACTTGGTTATCCTGCTAGGAGAGAAGGGAACAAAATTCAGATCTGTTGTCTCACAGCCCAGTTAATTTTCTAGAACCAACTTTTAGTCTAACTATTTAGCTTAATATTTGATGTGCCCTAGCAGTTACTCTTCTCACATGTTTCTGTGTTTGGCTGTTTTCCTTTGTACCCTCCTCCCGTGAGGAATATATGAAGCCAGCGACGTCTTTAAACATTATGCCTCCATATGGCTGAACACAGCCTAAACATTTTGGGTGCTGTCATAAATAAAAATAATTATTTAAGTCTTACTGATTCACAGATTAAAGTTCCTGTTGTACAGGGGTCTGGACAGATTGCATTTTTCATGGAATAAATCTGTTTGAGTCTTTGCCCTTTAGGGTCCTTTTTGTTTATCAGCACCATTTAGCAATTTCTCAGCTTTTAATACTCTGTTGTTCAGCCATGCATGACATGCTTCCAATGGTAAGTTAGCATAACAGCACATGTTTTGCCTGCTCATTTGGATTGTAAATATCTGTATTGCTTGCTATCAACAGCTTTGTGAGTCTGTATGAGGCTGCATATACAGATCTGTATATATAAAGACGCTATATATAGAACTAGACAGCACATTTATGATTAAATGTATTTAAATAAACATTAGGCAAAACCAATCCATAAAGCATAAGGAATAGTATAATTTGCAGGAATGGGAAAGTCTTGAAATGGAAAGATTCAGGATGTTTGTGGTTAAGATACCCATATTAAAACATTAACTTTCATCCACAGTGGCAGAAGCTGGCAGATGTGATTTTGCTTGTGCTAACTCAATAAACACAGGTCAAACCCCATTAATAAATCAGCCATCACTAAGTGTCAAGCAGTTCTGTTGCTCAGAAAGAAGAAGAGAGGTGAAGAACCACATTTATGCTTACCTGTCACTCAAACACGTATCCCTGCCTGTCATCCTCAGAACACAGGGGAAAAAAGGGTTTCTTTCCTCTTTTGCTCTCACCCAGGAAGAGACTTAAGATCATTCCCTGTTGCTCACATTGCAACAGGCCTGATCTGGCCCATTTCTTGTGGGATGCAGCTTGTTCAAAACACTGTTGGCCACAGAGTGCCCAGGCAGCAAACTCCTCGGGCAGCATGGGGGCCTTGCACCCTTACATGAGGGCTTCCAGCAGCAACCAAATTACTATTGACAATTACTATCACAAGTAGTGATAATTTTATCTGAAATGGCTTCTTAAAACATGTAATTGGGCTAATATTTAAATCAACAACTTATTAGCCAGCTCTCTGACGCCTAGTACCTATCTCCCAAAGTGGATAAGTAACAGTATTGATACAGAGGAGACCAACTGATCCACCTTTTCAGAGGTACGGTTTTTCTTATGTGACTATGCTGACTTCTGGGAATAGCAATTAGTGCAGGATCTGTGGTGACTTTTGCTGGCTTCTCAATCATACTTGCTCATTATTACTTTTTGTTTTTCCTTGACTGAAGTGATGTATGATGGAATTTTTCATAGTTAAATATGGAAACGGTGTGACCCTGACCTCACTTGTAAGATTCCAATCCAATCCCTTTCCTCCTGATTTACTGGGAATGGAATCAGACTCAAATACTGGGTACCTGCTGATCACCACTCTACTGACAGCTAAGTCATGGTATGGTGGAAGTATATGCTGACTTCTGTGTTTATAGAGGACACAAGCTGTTCAGCACAGGCTTCTTTTTAGTGTGCTAATGGTGTGACAGTGGCCAAAACCAAGTTAACAGTCCATACATAAATCTGCTGGAACTAAAATACACTGCAGGGCTCATACTGCATTTTCTAAAGGTAATATTAATCACATCTGACAACAGACTATCAGTGTATTATCTGAACACACTGGGGAAGGTAGAAGGTCATGAGTCCTGTGGCTACAATAAGCCAAGATTTGGAAAATTTGCATTCACAATGGAATTCATCTGGTAGATAAATACAACCTAAGTGAAAAAAATCAAATGTGGGCATGCTGAGCTAGGGGAAAAACATCACATAACCAGTAAAAACCGATGGGAATTGCATAAGGAGTATGAGTTAGAGGGGAACATTCAAAAAGGAAAATTAAATAGAATAGGATCCAATGCCTCGTAGACACAAATACAGACTCCAGACTTCGTGATACACTGGAATATTGGGTTGGAAATTCTGTATGCTCTTCTTAAAAATGAACAAATATTCTGGCAAGAAATCACAGACTAATGCAGCAATCTGCTTTAGTTCAATTTTGCAGTATCAAACTGATTACAGACGTGTCTTGATTTCACTGCCTAATAATATATATATTATATGTATATTTATATATATAAATAATATATATAGTGGGCAGATTTGAGGGATGTAATCATCCCTGCAGTTACTGGGACTGCTGAGGCTCAGGCACAGAAAACAAAGGTGTCCTTTGGATGATAAAAGGAAGGTAAAAATATCAAATCAGTGCTGCTTTAAAAAAAAAAAAAAAAAAAAAAAAAAAAAGCGCATCATGATGGGCTCCTAATTTTTATTTAGTCTCTTAAACAACAAAATTATTTTTAACAGACTTTAACAGTTCTTAGCAGAATTGCACATTTCCATCAACAGCTCTTCCAGCACCAGGGACAGGGACCAACACTGCTGCCTGCTGGAACTTGGCAGAGTACTGCAGCAGCAGTAGGATTAGATTCCTAATGCCTCGCTTGCTCCAGAATTGTCCTTTTTAAGCTACAAATCATTTTTTCCATTGCCTGAGGTCTCATAATTGGACTGTTAAACAGGCACTGTGGTGTCTTCCACATATAAATATATAAAAACAAATCACAAATGTCTAGATGCCACCTACAACCACAAACCTATAAGTCTTACCACTAAGTGATGAGTACACCAATGAGGAAGTGCAGTGGGCAGGGTTTGGAATTACACTAATGCACAACACAGAACACCACCTGGATGCCCATGGATAGAGAACTATACTACAGTATACCAGCTTGAAGCCATTCTGCAGTAAATCATATCCCTCTGCTCTCTTTCTTATCAGTACCAAATTTTGATACGGTAGAGAGATGCAAATCCAGCAGAGATGCTCTGCTGGATGGACTCAGTCAGGAGTAGTACTGGTTTGAGAAGACAGGTATTCAATAGTTTTCAGATGGTTCAAAATACTACTACAGCTATTTCATCCTATGTATTAAAAAAAAAAAAAAAAAAAAAAAAAAAGCAAACATACCTGACTACCCATTGAAAGTATCCAGAGATCTAACTCAATATTGAAAACATTAATTTGTATATTACATTAAAAAGGCTTTGGTTTACTATAGATGGTAACAATTGATCCTCCTGTAAACTTACAGGTTTTGGCTATAACCAAAGAAGCGTCCAGGGTGTGAATATACCAGAACCACGCTGGGTTAGAGACAACCAAAAAAGCTGCCACCATTCATTGTAGCAAAATGCAGCCCTTGCAAGAGAACAGCCAGTTCCCTGAAGGCAGAATTAGCCCAGGACATGCACCATAAACCCACAGTCCTGGGGAAGCTCACTCAGAGCCAAGTGAGGTACAGCTGCACAGCGCTACACTGCACAGGACTACATGTGCTCCGAATAGCTTGGGAGTTGCCTGGATGACAAACTGTCCAAGATACTGCTGAAAAATAAGTCTGAGGTAATTAAAAGACAAATATTTTCAGAGAGTTGCAAAGAAGATTTTGTGGCAATATTGTTTTTCTGAAATGGATTTTTAACATGGCAGTACTGTCCTTCACTTGTTATGTCTCCCTCCTTTCCTGCGCCATCCCCTGGAGCTTTGCTGGTCCCTTAAGATGGCATGGCAGGTCCTCAAATCCTGCAAATGTTGCTCGTGGCTGCCAAATGGGACTTGCTTTGTCATGGACCAAGTCTCTGAGGTTCTTTTTAAAGTTTACAATGTTTTGAGTTTATTTTGAACTATAGTCATCCCAGAGGAAAATCTTCAAATTGCTGTCAGGATAGTGACGATCCTTTGTGATGCTACAAAGCCCTATACTTTGCCTAGCAGGGATGAGACACTTCATATGTGCATGTTCTGTTTTTACCACATCTACCTCCTTCTGCATCAATGTAGAGAGAACATACAGTTAATGGTAACAAAATATTATTTTCCCTTCCTTCTTTTGCATATTTGCAAATAAATGTTAAGTGTAGTGCTTCTTTTTCAAGCCAAAGTGGCCTTAAAAGCTAATATCAATAAGAAAAAAAAAATTACTGAAGGAAATGCATAACACAACTGAGGAAGAAAGAAAGATGGTACTGCTAGGTATTCCTCATTCAGCATAATGCAGGTTTTACAAAATGCTGGCAGGTAGCAATAAGACTCATTCACTTTTCTTATAGCCTGATCCAGATTACTACAGCTATAATGTAGGAATATGTTAAGTATAGAAAGAGAACATATCAGCTACTGCATATGGTTATTTTAATTAGGACCTTGAAAACCCTAGTAGTGAAATTTTAAGAGTATGTACTGACATTTTAGGCATATGCATAATGAATATTTAAACAATGCTGTGAAATACCTGCCTAGAATTAGAACTACTGCCTTTATTATGACCAGTGATATTCTTATTAGCATGGGTTTAGACAATGTAATGTTTAACACTTTTATGCAATAAAATGCTGCTGCATTAGGTGCGAGTCTCAATTTACAGATGTAGAATAATAGATATCTAAGAAATTACTTCATTACAGTTATCACATCACATGAGACAGCAACCACACATTTCCTCTGTGCTCCTGAATGCACCAAAGAGGCTAGATGTTTTCAAGATTGTACATAAAAGATAGACAAACCGATAGACAGATAGATGCAAAGAGAAAGCATACATACTAAAAGGAGATTATTAAGCATATAACATTCAAATGGCATATTGACAATATCCAGGGTAAATATCTGTAATGGAAAATGCACAGCCTGCATCCGTCTTTTTGGTAAGGCTGCAGCAAATGAGGTCCTGAGGTAGGAAAGTGAATAGTGTACTATTACTACACTAATTAATATTTACTAAATTATAACTTGAAAATACTGTGCTTTCTAACTTGCACCTTGGGAAACTCCTGGCCTTGGTTCCCAAGACTTCCTGGACTATAGGGTTGGACCAATATACTGCAAAATGCTTTCTAATGTGAACTGTAACATTCATTATTTGCTTGGTGCCCAGCCTCTGTCACTAATTGTGTTTCTTCTGAGCGCAGAGTCTAAAATTCATAGAAAAGTTGGTCTTTTGTAGCCTTTATAGTCCACCAGAAAGACAGAATTCAGAATCAGTTTCAAGACCAGAGACTGCAGTTATAATACAGTTTTATATCATAAGAGAAATAAAATATTCTTGCTGTTAAGTACATCAGTTTATTCCCTGCGTTCTCCAGGAATACTGCTTTCTTATTCTTTCTGCTCTTTAACAGGTCTAGTCAGGCTGGCACTTAATGCTTCACAGTCAGAGACTACACAGTTACAAGGTAGAAGAATATTTTTTACTTCCTTTTCCTTATATTGAAGTTTAATATGTAATACTGGGTAGTCACAGTAGCTCTTGAGCACTACACTTAAGATTTCTGGAGTATTTTTCCTAGTAAAATTACTACTTCCTCTTCTAAATATGGATTTTTTTTCTAGTGTAGTTGATTATTAGTAAAGCAGTAAACTTTCTCCAAGGACAGGTAAACAAGGCTGTGGTGAAGTCACTAATACTATATTCATTTGCACTGTGGTCTCCACATCGCTCTTACACCTCAGTTTTAAGGATTTTAAAAGATGTTTAATATCACTTTTTATCATCTCATTCTCCGATCTTAAACAAAATGGCTGAGGAAGGGCAATTCTCAGAATAAAATTAATCAGAAACGTCCACTTTATGAAAAACAAAATGCTGCTAGCCATAGTTCATCACTGGCAACTAAGTATAATTTCTGGTACTGGCAATTGGAGCAAAGAGATTTAAAGGCAGGCAAGAGAATTGCCTTCATGTCATAGATAGATATAGTATGGTTTGAAAGGTTTACAAGTTTAAAATTACAAAGTATTTGCCTGGATTGTTACCTGAGCCCAGAAACACAAATCCAGTCAAGCTTCAAAGAACTGTCCTTAACCTGTCCTTTGCTTTGAAGGTTGCTGCTTCTATGTAACACAGGAAACAAAAAGTAGGTATCTGGGGTGGAAAGAAGTTAATTTCTCACAGCCACATAATTTACTCCAACAAAATCTTTTGCCAGTTGCCTATGAGTCTTGGCTGTCGTATATGCTTGTCCATTAAATGCACACCAGCACTGCTACAGGAAGGTACAGTCTTTACCCATTCTGTGGAGCAGCCAGAAAGCAGTAGGACTGACTGTTCTGAAATTTGAGGGTCCGATAGCTAAATAAGCAACAAAGAAAAGAGTCACATGTATAACAAATGCTCACTTGCAGAGGGATGTTAAACCCAAATACCACAGTACTACTGGCTAACCTCTATTTAGCTGCAGCAAAAATGAAATAAAGTAAAACAAAATAAAATCAATGCAGGCATAGCACATCTCTTATCACTTGCAATCAACTGGCATGTGCAATGTTCTCTAGTGAAGAGCACACAGAGTTTAAATGAAATCTTCTTTAACAGATACTCATACCATATCACCATCTGAGTGTTAACAAGCAGCATTCATTGCACTTTAAGTGTGCACATAACAGTAAAACATTGAGGCATGAAATAGAAGTCATAGACTGTGGGCTATCTTGCTATTTAGTACTTCTCATGCCCACTGGAAACAGATCATTTGAGAAAATGGCAAGAACTTCGGCAACTATTGAAGCAGAGAAGCTCTAGGGCTACAACCTCTGGCCCAGCTGAAAAATCTGTTCATTCTGACTACACTGTAAATGCCAGAGTGGAGGTTATCATATAAAAATAAGTATTTATCTTAATGTTTTATCAATATTCCACTAAAACCAACATGTTTATGATTTAAAAATTTTGTTGGGCATCACTGAGCATAAAGCCAATGAGGTAATGGCAGAAAATACAAAGGAACAAATGACAGGAAGAGAAAAATATTCCTGTTTTTATTTATTACGTTTCAGTGTTTCCAGTCACTGAGGTTTAGTAATGGAATCTAGCTAGCACTGGTATTCCTGACTGTGCTGTGTCACCAACAACTACTTTAGAAATATTAGGGAAAGTCAATTCATAATATACTCAAATGTATGTAATTATATTCCAAAAAGACTGGTTAGTTTTAACAGAAGCCTGGCCTTCATCTGACTTTCAGCTGATTCCCTCTAGTAAAGCCAGAGATGGTAGAACAATGGGAAACATCACTCCAAATGGACATGAGCTTGTCCTGACTTTGAGAAATTATTTTAATCAGTGTACATATAGGCACACAAATGTTAGCATAAGCTAAAGCATGTCTAACTACATTTGAAATAACTAGCAATACTGAAAAATTTATGTACTAGTCTCAGAAACCCATATTTGCCTTCTACTTAACTATAACAACATGGAACATAAAACCACACAAATTTAGATCACCATCTGGAAATATCCCATAAAAAATAGTCTTGGATCTTAAGTCCTTAGCAAGCAATGAAAGTATTAATAAAAACCTACAGTATGGAAGCAAAAAGAGCATATTCAGAAAGACCTGTTAAAGGACAATGCATCTACTGTGACCAGGACAGAATAATTAATATAAATTGCTAGTAGGTCTAAAATTTCTGGGTTTGGTTAAAACACGGTTCTAACATAGAGCATTTCTGGTTCTTTAAGCAGCAGATAACTTACTTTCTGAGTTACCCCCAGTTCTTTGTCTCTTGCTGTTTTCCTGACATCTTCTGGACTTAAGGTATTTATTAATTCCCACCCCTGCCAACACGCCTGCATATAACAGTAGACACACTACCACACAAAACAATTTAAAAAAAAAGAAGTAGGAGTTACTACAAAAGAACAAAGGAATTACTTCATTCCTTTAAAGCATTCTGACAGAGTTCTTTCATTTAGTTGTATTTTTTCTATTGTCCATATCCTGCCCCAGAGCTGCAATATATTGAGCATGGGTAAGAAGTCTGCAAAATAAAAGTACGTACTACTCCTACATATTTTCTTGACATATGTCATAGAACACTTCTATGCCTACAATCTACACAAACATATGAAAGATAGCCTTCTTTCTTGAAAAACATTGCTAAAATTCACAAAGTGGGTCAAATTAGCTGTTATATAAATGATGGAGGTCCATACTGATGAGAATATGTCTCATCATTCAGGGTTCACCTTTCTCAAAGGGGGGAAAGGGTATTAGGTCAGGAGTTATCAGGGCTCATAGAGAGAGCTTTAAGCTAGATTTGAAGGAGGATGAAAGTAAAACCAAGCTCATTAGGGATGAACCTAGGTGTGGCATGACTGTGTTGGAGGAGAGATCGATAGCACAGCTGAAACATATCTATGCCGATGTCTAAAGTCTGGGCAACAAACAGGAGGAGCTGGAAGTCACTGAGCAGCAGGAAAACTATGACACGACAGTCACCATCACAGAAACATGGTGGGATAACTAGCATGACTGGAGGGCTGAGTGGATGGCTATATACTCTTCAGAAAGAGTGTAGACTGGCTAGACCTTCTACTTAACTATATGATGTTAACAACAAGGCTGAATGTTTATGGGTAAGGATCAGGTGAAGGGCCAACAAGGCAGATATTGTGGTGGGGTCTGTTATAGACCACCCAACCAGGATGAAGAGACAGATGAAACATTCTACAAGCAGCTGGAAGAATTCTCAAGATCATCAGCCCTTGTGCTCATGGGGGACTTCAGCCTACCAGATGTCCACCAGAAATACAACACAGTGGAGAAAAAACAGCCCAGAAGGTTCCTGTGGTGTGTGGAAGAGACCTTCCTGGCACAGCAGGTCAGTGAGCCAGCCAGAGAGATGCCCTGCTGGGCCGGCTGCTTACAAACAGGGAAGGACTGCAAGAGGGACGTGGAGGGGCTGGAGCGTGTCCAGAACTGGGCAACGGAGCTGGGGAAGGGGCTGGGGCATGAGTCTGATGGGGAGCGGCTGAGGGGGGGGTTGGTCTGGAGAGGAGGAGGCTCAGGGGGGACCTGATCACTCCCTGCAGCAAAAGCAAATAGTCTCAAGTTGCTCCAGGAGAGGATACATAGTCTGTGTCACACATAGATGCTTAGGGACATAGTTTAGTGGTGCACTGGCAGCCCTGGGTTAATGGTTGCACTTGATAATATTAAAGGTCTTTTCCAAGCTAAATGATTCTATGAATCTATGTCAAACGGACCAATTAAAATGGCATACTCAAACGACCTAGTCTTCCAAACGCGGGTAAGAAAGAAACACTAATCATCTCTTGTAATTTCCCCAAACATTTAAAAATCAGGGGATTTATGGATGTTGATATGAAAGCCTCTGCTTTATGCATTTGTTTTTGATATTTTACAGTATCTGAAAGTTGGAAAAATATGGAAATGGAACTTTTAACAAAACACTGTTTTGTTAAATATAAGCAAAAGACTATTCTTTAACCTAAAAGCATGAACAAAAGTCTTCTTTTCCAAGGAGAACAAAAGATTTAGAGGCCCAAAAACTAATGCATGCATGTGAGAGCTGTTTTTAGATGACAGTTATGAGCTGTCTATGAAAAACTTTTGGGGTTTATAAAAAAATATCTTTCAAAAAATATATTCACTAGATATCTTTATTTGTCTTCCTACCTTACAAACAGGTCTCAATCATAAAGTATTGGTATTCATAGTACTGTAAAAGAACTTTCATCCTAACAGTGCTTCTATTGCTGGCCATGCATTGAAACAGTTTTTCATTATCACGATAAGTACTATAAAGGATAGATAGAACTACTTCTGAAAGAAAAAAGGACAGATTTTGACCTTAGTCTGAAAATGGAATTACATTGTCAAGGGCAGACAGTGACATTTGAATCTATGCAAAATCTTAAACATTTGACACATCCAGGGCTTGTTTCAAGAAAACTTGTCTCTGGATTCCTGAGGATTTGGTTAGACTCCAAACAACTACTAAACCCAGCCATGTTTTAGTCTTGATATTTATAGTACCTTAACACTGAGGTGACTGAATTTTCTTTTATATATGCGTGTGATTGAGTGATTTATTATTTGAATGTTTTTCTTTTTTTTATTAATTGTTTTTCTTTTTTTTAATGACATTCTTTTATATTTGATTGTTGGTATTGTCCATTTGGTGGACGCTTTTAATTTATTTTTTTTTCTGAAAACAGAGTCATCTAAGGTAAAGGACTAGTAAGGCTATCTTGTGAGATTGCTATGGTTGTCTTGTGACGATCATAAACCATTAATAGAATACATCACAAAATAAAGTAGGTGAAATGAAAAAATGTTTAACTATCCCACACAGTGGGAATTCTTTGAAATACATGGTGTAACTCTATGGAAAATTAATATAGTTCCAGAAATTAATATGAACTAAGAACAGAGAAAAGAGCTACATTCATCAACAAATCCAGCTTCCAAGATTAATCTAGCTACCTCTCATCTCCTCTGACTTTAATTAAATGCCTCTGCCTAGTTTCATAATTTGGTAAATCTTTTAAAATGAATTCCACACTCTTGTTTGCAAGATTGTGTTTTACTTCTAAAGCTGGCTAGTGTGGCTGAGTTTGCTACCTAGTACATCTCCTCATTTGCTTCCATATTTAAATTGGCTGTTTAAAATGTTCTTCATGGCTAAGAAATGGGTTTAAACATATTTCTAAATCCAGCAATAGAGGATTGTAGTCACACCAGTTACTTTGAAAAGACCATGTCCTTTAAGCTGTTTAATTATCCTATAAGGATTCAAGTGATTTAAAATGTTCCCACCCCAGAACAATCCTTTAAATCATTCCACAATGCTTTATCACATTTAAGTACTCTCCCATTTCTCTTCAGACATGTAAAACATTCCACCCATTATTCTTCTGCCTTATGGGATGGTGCAATTTGTTTTGAAGAAGCTGGTTGAATTTCAAATTGGAGCCAACATAGATCTGTCATGTGTTTACACCAGTGGAGAAAGCATGGAAAACTCCCAGCGCAGAGGCATCCTCTGACCATATTAAATGTCAGGTCTGGCTCTACACTTTGCTTTATTCCTCCTCTCCTCTGTTTCCCGTTGTACAACACAAGAGGGAAGTACCTATAAGCCAGGCTGCCCATGACACTTTCTTCCCGACATGCAGCAGAGCCACTGACTGCACATGAAAATCATCAAGTTCAGAGAGGTATGGCTGAATCTCTCTCCATATATCTAACCATGACACCTGCACAAATAATGGAAACAATTAGCAGTTCTGTAGGCAGCAGCAATACGGTATGATAGGCTACAATGCATCCCCACGGCCAGATACAAGCAATGCTGGGCTATCTTTGCCATGTGAGCCTGTAGACTATCTATAGACGTCTGTAGGTGAGCAATGCACAGTACTGTAATCCACTTTCTAGCAGTTCCTTGTAAGCATTAAACAGAAGGCAGAAGCGTGTAATATGTCGTTAAGAAATTGCCCTGCTTGCAGAACAGAATCACCTCTCACTGTGACTGCCTTGTTACAGCTCACTGCTATCCTCAGCTTCCCTTGATCTGTCAGGAGGAGGCACATACTGTGAGCTTTCCAAGTCTATTGATTCTGACATGCCTGCCATTTCCTTAGCAAAATAACTTGCCTGTTTTCTACATAGAACCCTGGCAAAAGAACATTTACCATCTGGCTCTTAAACAAGGGTCAAGGAGCAATGCCAAGACATATTGTTCTGCTCAAACATGTCAGCAATCCCTTTATCTTCAGATGGGATTTGGTAAGTTGCCTTGACTAGCAGAACAGCATCTCTGTTGTTTCACACTCTGCCTTTCAAACAGAGAAACTGAAAGTCCTATATTGCACCCTTTTAATCAGCCAAGGTAAAGAAATATCCTATCATATGCACCTTCCACAGGGGGGGAAAAAATTTTTTAAAAAAAGTCAACACTGACCCCTTCAAGCCTAGCATATTTCCAGCCAGTTAAAACGCCGATGGCCTCAGTGAGAGGAGAGAAAGTACAGACTTCAGTGAACAAGGTTGCAAGATTGACCAGCAGTGGATGAGCAGTTTTTGATTTGGTTCTGTAAGATTCAAGAAAAAAACATTGTGCTCTGACTCCGAGTATGGCATTGCCCTGGATGGTGTTTAAATGAGTTCTTGCAGCATTTTCTGGTGAGGAAATAATTACCAAGGGCAACGGTCTCTTGGGGGTTAAGCCTAACAGGAACCAGCCACTGGGTTTATCAAGAGCTGCAGGACAGCCCCGCAGCCTGCTCAAAGTGTGCTGCCAATCATATCAATCTCTGTGTGAACATGCAGCACACTGGAGACTTTCTACGTGTTCCTGTATTGTCTCACCTGTGACACTGCCCTATGGAAATGTAAGAGCTCCACAGACAGTGGGTGGTGCTTATCACAAGTACTCACTTGTTCTGCAAAGTACCTGTCATAGTTGTGCCAGTGTGTGTCTGCACACTATGTTACTCACTCAGAAACGGCACCTTTTTGATGGAACTGCTCAACAAAATGGAGAGGCTGATTTTTCCAAATCCCTTTTCACAGAGACAAAAATCAGCCAACAATCTGACCACATCTGCTCCCTCTTCTGATGGTCACAGCTGTACTCACATCTGCGCAGGCAGCTACTTTGTGTCAGTGTCATGATGATGTCAGAAAAGAACAGATTAGTAAAAGAAGAGGTCTTGGAATTATTTATAAGGGTTGAGATATGGCTTGACGTAGTAGCAGTTAAAAGGCCAGAGAAGGCAATATTGCTTTCAAAGTTGTATGTGAATTTGTATGGTTATGATAATTTAAATTATGATAATTAATTATTGAGATACAATAAATATTAGAGTTTAATAATTTCCTTCCAATATTGATACCTCAAGCAAAGCAGAGTGAGTATCTTCAGAAAGAAAATCCCTGCTGAATAGCAGTACCAGATGTGAAATGAGGATGTTCTTCAATATCATTTCTCCAAAATTATAGGAGATATCCCTTGCTATGAAGAACAAAGGATATGCTACACTTCACTCAGAAAAATCAACCACAAGCTGAACTAAAATCAGCAAAATCGTGTACTCTCAACAAATTGTATAATAAAGAGCTCCACAGGGAAAACACCTTAAACAGACTACCAGAAATGTCACTTGCCCACTAAAATTAAGGAAACAAGAGTGTCTTGCAGAAATGTATGAATGGAAGAACAGTGTTTAAAATTATTTAAGCAGTAACTTATTTAATTTTCTACACTTCTATAAAATTTTAAAATTCTGAAGCAAATTTGCTCTGTTTTAATTATGTAGTTGGCTAGAGGATAGTAAAGGTACTGAGACATATCAGGAAACAGCACATTTACATGTGCGGCTTGTTAAAACTGAAGACAGTGGTTCATCAAATCCAAGTCACAAACATTAAAGCCAGAAATACCCAAAGCTACAAATAAGACACAAACATTAGGTATTCCAGTCTTCGGTACACTTTGTCAGGAAGTGTATTACACAGGCTTTTGTTTTTCAAATTCTCACTGTCATATCAAAGAGGGAAAGATAGAAGGCTTAGGACTTAACTGGTACCATCAAAAAGAAAAATAACCTTTAAATTGTGGCTTGGATCCAGAACGGTGTGTTAATTCTGGGGCTGGAAAACGCCCCCTGGAAACCCTTTGAAAGAGAGCATGCTCTTAAATTGAAATTCCCTGTGTTTTGTTAGGGAGCTTAAGGAACAAAACGGAACTAGTCTAATTACTTCTTCTAAGACACAAAGTAGTTAGAAGAGAGAAATCAGTTTATTTCAGGTAAATGTCAGGGACACGGCTGCTTTTACTGGGAGCCCATTCTGGAAAAAATGATTCAAGGTCAATTCAGAGACAGCAGCCTTGAGCCAGAATTGGACTCCCATTTGTTTTCTACATGCACGCTTTGTGACCAGCTGGCTATTGCAGGGTGTGCTGTATACACTTGTTCCAAAAAGTGAGCAAACTCAACATTGACCTCACAGCTCTGCAGCACAACAGGAATTTCTTAGATGAGGAAATGTTCAAACCTCATGCTGAGTATGTATCGGCCACATCTATTTCCTGAGGAAAGGAGCCGACTCTGATGGCAGAGAACTTAGTTAAAGCAAGGAGAAATAATAAAAAAAAAAAAAAAAAAAAAAAAATTAAAAAAGAAGAAACACAGACTTTCCATCTGGTTTCCCAGCTGCTTCTGCAAAAACAAATCTCTCCCTGTTGAAAATTACAAAATTGTTGTTGTAGTGCAGCTTTTTTGGAAAAAGGAACAAGAATTCTTGACTGACAAGCCCTTCCAACAATGGTACAAGTCAAGTTTTGTCTTCCACTCATTACATTATTTGCATGTGAGAGACTTTCAGAAATTACACAGTCAACAGATGAAATAAGACTGAAGGATTTGTAGAAATATGCTATAAACAAAATAATAACTTTAAATTAAAGTAAAATAATAAAGGAAGCACAGGCTGAAGAGCTGTTTCTCTAAAAAAATGTTTCTATTTCCTCGAATTTTAATTATATGAGGAATTTTATCTGCCTGCTGGCCTGAACTAGGAAAAGATGAGGGAATGCAATAGTTTTGACTGGTCAGAACCAATGACTTTCAGTAGCATATTTTGACAAAAATTAGGAAAACATTTTTTGTTGGAACATCCCACAGAAATGTTGGGTTACTTGGAAAAATAAACAATAAGGAAATGGATATATATATATAGGAAGAGGCATTGTTGCTAAAAGCCAAATACTTCCATTCTGCAAATGCTGTCATAGGTCCCTTGACTACGAGATTATAGGTACACCCTTCCCCTCTGCAGCTCAAGCTCCTTGGTCAGCACATCCCAGCTGGAAACTGACCCCGTGTGGGAGAATGGGGATATAAAGAATCCCAAATCCATCTCAAATGTGTTGCATTTAGGCTTAGCATTATTATTTTTCTTAATAATGTTATTTCATATTCTCATTTCGCTCAGCATTCAGAGGAGTTTCTTTCCTCCGTACTGCCCCGCACACAGAGAAAAGGCAAAGGAGGGTATGCCCTGCGCAAGGGTGCTTCCCGCAAGCTGCTTCCCTCGGCAGAGCTATGCAGCTCTTTATCATTTATCCACAGCCCTGGTTAACTGGGGATGTTCCCGCAGACTGGAGGTTAGCCAATGTGGCACCCATCTACAAGATGGTGTAGATCATCTCGAGTGCCATCACACAGCACGTGCAGAACAGCCAGGGGATCAGGCCCAGCCAGCACGAGGTTACGGAAAATAGGTCCTGCTTGACAAACCACATCTCCTTCTGTGACGGGGTGACCAGCCTAGCAGATGAAGGAAGGCTGTGGATGTTGTCTGTCTGGACCTTAGTAAAGTCTTTGGCACCATCTCCCACAGTATCTCCTGGAGAAACTGGCTGCTCTCTACAACTACCTGAAACGAGGTTGTAGGCAGGTGGGGGTCGGTCTCTTCTTCCGTGCAACAAGTGGTAGAACAAGAGCAAACTACCTCAAGCTACGCCAGGGGTGGGGGTGGGGGGTGGGGGTAGATTGGATGTTGGGAAAACTTTCCTCACTGAAAGGCTGGTGAATCATTGGAACAGTGATGGAATCCCCATCCCTGGAGTGTTTAAAAAACATGTAGATGTGGTGTTTAGGGACGTGATTTAGCAGCGGACATGGTAGTCCTTGGTTAATGGTTGGACTTGATGATCTTAAAGGTCTTCTCTAACCTAAATGGTTCTATATTCTAAGGTTCTTTCCAAATCCTCATGGCACCACTTCCACCTCCTTTCTGGTCTCTACCCCTGAGCGCCTTCTGGCACGCAGTGTCTTGCTCAACACAGAGCCATCCAGTGCTACTCTGCTTCATCTGGCACACGGACTCCACAGCCAACTGCCTGTTCAGAAAGCAGTCCCACCCCATCACTGCACAGGACTTTTGTCTCTCAAGGACTATTCCAGACCCAGAGGAGAATATGGACATCCTTCCTGCTTACTAGTTTTAGAAGGTACACTCATATTGTCTCATTCTATCACAAGCAGATGTTGCCTTGTATGAGCAGCAATACAACCCACACTTTTCCACAGTCCCATCAGATCTCTGCTTCTACCACATCTCGTGGTTTTCATTCAGACTCCATTACTGCTAAGCTGCCTTTTGAAATGCAGCATGACAGTCTCATTCTTCCCTTTTGGAGACAGGGTTCTTTGTAGTGACTGGCAAATCCCTGGATTAGTTAATCTGTAAATTCTACAACACCTTCCTTATTTCTAAAAGCTTATTCTTATCTAAGTGAAAGCTGCTTTGGCTATTTTTGTTTTCTTTTTTCATGTATCTCAGGCCCTTGGGAGCTGACTGCTAGCACCACAGCTCTGGGGAGGGAGGTAGTGGGGTAAAGTTCAATTACTGTGAAGCTGGACAAAAAAGTATCAATAGATCACCACATATCCATAAAACCAGACAGAGCAATATGCATATAAACTCCCCACAGAGTATTCTGAGTATTTGTACTTCTCAGATTCTTTGCTGCACCAATAGTCTCAAGGCTGATGACTTTTCACAAAGGACTGAAATTAATTAAGTATTCCTTAACACTCCCTCTTAACTTCATAAGAAATGTAAAGTAGTTCCTCCTAATTCTACTCAGCCAACTCCTTGAATTTCAAATGTAATTTGGGATTGTTTTGGTTAAAGAAGCAAGGGCTGTCAGAGAAAACCAACAGTAAATCAGTTCTGAAAACAGAACTCTGCTAAAACAGACATTCTCACTTTTCTCATTTCATAACTTCCACATGTTATTTTATTTCCCTAAATATTTCTTCCAGAAGTAATAAAGTATGGCTGTAATATTAGAGTTTTTCAGTAAAATATTTTCTTATTAACAAGTAGGAGAAGTGGAGAAATACAGGCAAGGAATCAAAAAATAGAGACAGAGATACAGAACGGGAAGACAGGAAAATGGAGACCACAGCATACAAATAAAACTGACATATTTGGATTTATGCTTCCTGGAAATTGGTGAGAATGCTGATTAGTAAAATTTCTTCTAGGTCCATTGGTATCAAAGGTTCTGCAATGAAGTTATGTTAACTAACCCCACGTAAATGCATTTAAACACATTGCAACAGCTCTTGGTGTGCTAGAACACAAAGGTAAAATGAAATTTCTTTTTTCTCTTTAGAAATCTGATTTCAAATGCTACTTTTTTTTCTGTAGAGTATAAGAAGCCTTTAAATTTTTGATTGACAGTTTTGCAAAGCACATGAAAAACAGTTTCCTGGATTAATAATTTCTTATTCTATGTATTGCAAAATTATTTTAAAAAAAAAAAAAAAGCCCTGCAGAATTTAACAGAAATTAAACTTGTAAGATCCTCAAGATTTTCTAGTACAGTTTCTTATGAGATTCTCCAAAGGGAGAAACATGTCCTTCATATAGGTCTTTTGAATCATTAAGTTAGACTCCAAAAGCAAGACTGTAATTTTCTATTAACTTTTAGGTAATGTTGGGAAAAAAAAAAAAAAAAAAAAAAAAACCAACCCAGAGAAAATTAATTTCTCATTAGCTTCCATGATCATTTCTTGAGGTATATTGTAGTATTATTATAAATAATGATAATGTATCATTTGTATAATGCCTTTCACCTTCAAAGCACTTTACAAACATTAAGTGATATTAAATCTTTTCTGACACAGTACTAACATCAGTGCTTTGCAGAGAAACAATATGAGCTCTATCATCACCTCAGAACTGCATTTGGAATAGTGTCTGGCTTTTCTGAATGTCATCTGTCCAGTCTACTGGGGCTGAAAATACAGCAGTGAATCTAAACTTTTTGCAAAATTCAGAACTTTCAGACACGTACTATTAAAAAGATGCACCAAACTGAATATAAGTTTCTGAACCTGGACATAGTTTCCAAGCAGCTGTCAGCATGAAGAGATGGATAGATGCAGGAAAGTTACATGGCTTGCTCAAAGCCACTGATATCAGCATTGGAAGCTCTGAGTTGTTAGAATGAAGCAGTGAAAATGTGAAAAAGTGATGACTAAAATTGTCTGTGCCCCATAGAGTTCCCATTTAAATCAAAAGCAAAACGGACTTCAAAGGAAGCTGGAACAGCCACAAATATTGTATGTAAAAAATGAGGAACATTTTGCCTACGAAGACAGCTAATATTTTATAACTGTCTGTTGTGCCTGAAGCTTATTTCTCTCTGCAGAATGTATTCCCCAATATTTATATTCACAAGGATTAAGAACAGTGGAGCTGTCTCAACCAGTTAGTAAAATCTCCCATGCAAAAGCTGTAATCCTGAACATTACTGGAGTTGAATTGCAGACTATGACCCTCAAAATCTGCGGACGCAGTTCTCCCAAATGAGCTTCAACACAGCCGACCTGGACTAAACCAGCTCCAACTGGAAATAACTTCTAAGTGAACGATACAAAATTCAATGGTCCAAATCAGTGTCTGGCTTACTGCCACCAACTTCCATGCAGTTACCCCAGGGATAAATTGTTCCATTTTGTCTAAATTAATTTGTTCATCTGTCTTGAGGTTACATATTTTTATGCATGCTTTTATGAAACTCTACATATAACCTTCACTAATCAAAAAGAACTTCAAAACTATAGTATACTGAGTAAAATCCAAGTTCAAAATTCTTTCTAGTTTTAAAATACTCTCAGATCATGAGCAAAGCATCTAAATAACCAGATTTAGACTGCATTTTCAATTTAATTCTAGATAGACCAATGCCTATTTTGCTAATAGTATTTTACTCAGTTAAACTAATTCCTGAAAGGTAATTGCATGGAAAATTGTCAGGCTACATAAAAGACATGATTTAAAACCAGCTGTGACATGAGCACAAGGGAAATAAGGTGCCATTACTCTTAATGAAATGTGATTAGAAATTATGAGATAAAAATAACAGACTCTCATTTTTAACATTATTATATAATGTCATGAATTTTATATTTGTGTTTATGTATTTGTTTATGTATTTGTAAATTTTGTACACAATATGCTACCATAGCTTTCTTGATCTGAGCCTAGGGAGAGGACTTTCCTTTTGAAATCAGTAGCAGTTTTGTTACAGACTTCTTTGGTAAACAGGTATCTTTCCTGTACAATTTATAACAGTTGACACACTAAAGCCCAGAAAAAGTGAGAGGGATCTGACATGATGTGCAAGTATTATTTTTGTACTCCAAAGGTGATACAAGGCTTTGAAAGGAAAATATATACCTTTGTTGCTCCAAAACCTGTTTGAAATCGTTTTAGTGTTTAGCTATAAATCTGACCAAAATTTCACTATGCCAGTCGCAGAACAAGTTGGCGTCACTAAATTTGTTGAGCTGTCATAGCGGTCAACTGGACCCATACTTTCAGCATAACATTGTAAGGAAAGGAAATAAATATTTGTGATTTTATTGTAAGTATTTGCCAGATTGTGAGCGCTCAAGACCCTGTTCCTTACATATTAGAAAATCCAAACAAGCACCATAATGCATGAGAAAGCAGGCTCCAGTGTTTCTCCTGCTTTTAGAGCTACCCGGTTCAGTCGGACGAGCCTTTGCCACTGCTGGGTGACAGGACAGGGTTGTCAGGAATAGGCCTTTAGTCAGTGGTTACCCTTTAAAGCTCACAAACTACTGATGATGGAAGAAAATTGAGTGAATCAGTTTGTTTTTTCAACTTGATAAATACCAAGTTCTCACTAGTAACACAATGCAAAGGAAAAGCAGAAGATGACAAAATTTCTGGTTCCAGGATGTTTTCTAAGGGTAATTTTCTCAGATAAAGGTCCTTCATCACCAAAAATACTCTGGGGAAATGCCGGGAGGTCTTACCCACAAAGACCTCTTCACCTTTCCAGGACAGGCTTGATGAAAGCAGCCTCTGCAGTGCACAGATTCAGGGCATCCCTAAGCCACTTTATATAGAGAGGCAGATTTTTTTGTGGAAGCTCTTTTCACAGAACAGGAGAGATCGGCAGTGTTTGCCTTCCTTCAAGTGGAAGAAAGTCTCTGTTCTCCATTTACATCAGTTAATCAGCTTCTCTATAATTACTACCATGTGCATATAATGCAGTGCAATCTTGTATTTTCAGTACGTGAACCTCCCATGGTTGCTCACCAGAGCTGATCAACAACATAAGCTGGAAATATGCAACAGAGAGATATGTGAGAACTTTCCTCTAATGGTCTGATGGTGGCCTTCTTTCTTGGGCAAACTTTCCTTTGCAGGCAATGGGAGCTGTGTTTCAGTAAAGACATCAGGATGAGTTCCCTTAATTTTGCTGAGCTAAAAAAGTCTATATTTGCCACCTTATCTCCAGTGTTGCAAAATAAAGCACTGGAGTACACAGGACTGCAGTCGAGCTATTACCACGGCAAGGCAGGGACATGAAGAATTAGGGAATCAAATAGCAGGACACGATGAGTTAAGTTTTCTTCTCTCCATGGGAAGTGGATGCAGCCTATGTGAAGCACTGCTAAAGATTCCAGGTGTTCTAGAACAGTGTCTGGTGACAAGAATGCATTTAATTCAGAGACCATCTTCTAGGAAGAGATAATGGTCAAGTTAAGAGTCCATGTTCATAAAGGACATTAATATCAGAGGCCTTTATTGCATTATGAACTAATTCAGTTTCACACTCAGGCAATTTGAGTAAGTCTAGCTTTCTATTTTCATCAGCTGTTGTTTATTAAGTGTTTGAAGCAGAAAATGATGGCAAATCATTTTCTAATTTGTAATTTAACTCTAAGATTGTTCTGATAACCATACTGGCTTGGAAATAAACAACAATAAATGCAGATTGGCAGCCACAGAAAGGATAGACAGTTCTCTAACCACTGTAATTAATATTGCTAGGCTGGGTCCTTTAAGGTCCCTGTGTTTCTCAGACTTGTGTGCTAGCTAAAATCTGTTCAGTCAGGCTGATTTTGGCTTTCATCCACATATATTAATTTTGCCCAGAAGCATTCCAGAAACTTAATTAAGCTGGCAGGTTGCATTCTCTTATGGTCCATCTTAAACACAGTCACATTTTTAAAACTTGAATTAGAGAATAAATTCATTTGGGCTGCCTACTTAAAACTCACACAGGAAAGAAAAAAAAAAACAACAAAAAAAGAAATAAACCATCTTCCTTTAAAATGTGATTATTTAATTTTCCATAAAAAAGCAGAGTTGTCTATATTGAAGTGTGGTTTTAAAGCACTCATTTTTCTGCAGTAAAGGTGCAAACATTTCAGTAAATAGCTAGTTAACACCTCACAGACTGCTACTGGTTCCCTCCTTCAGAAGTACAGTTCATTCCCTGACATTTTGTGATATACTCAGACCTTGACTATTTAGCTACTGGCTCAGCCCTCCTAACTGTTTAAATCAGCCATGAAAAGCTTTTTATTTACTGCTAAGCACAGTGAGAGATGGACCTGAACCAAGATTTCAGGTCCAGAAGATTTTCACACTGAAGACTCAGAGCTGAATCTTATTCCTATGCAGAAAAAGAAGGAGAATTTCAAATATTGGAACATATTTTTAGTTCTGTCTCCAGATTTGGAAAGCTGGCTAATTTTTATACCCATTTATGACACTCACAGAACCAGTACAGAGGTCCAGTGATACATGTGATCTGCTGGGTCTTGGGCTGCGGTCCGTGGCAGAATGGGGTCCTCTAAGGAACCATAATGAAGTTACTGCAAAAGAAAACTGATGTCCTTGGCAAGGCCTGCTAGCTAACAGAAGAAAACTCTTACTTAATCCAAGATAGAAATAATGTACTTATTTCCCCAGATGACTGAACAAAAGGATTGGAAATTTTTGCATTTGTGAAGTTTCAGCTTGGATTCTTCCAAAAAGAGAGAGAAAAAAAGTGCCAGAAACGTCCAAAGCCCACCTGCTACCTTGATAATGCGTTCACTGAGTTCCAAGTCAGTTTTCCTAAGTAAGAATTAATTGATCAGGCCCTGCAAATATTTGGTTTATATTTGAATCCTTCTATGTGCTGTATTTTCTGAAGGAGGAGTTTTAGGCATTACTGTGGTAAATGGAAACTCCCATTGAGACAATGAGCACCAGTATTGTTTCACCTACAAGCCTATTAATAGCTGTACAATATATTTATTGAAAAAAGATTTTAAATAAGCTAATTCAGTGAGTAGTTGATAGCAATTATGTGACTTCCCCATGCTGAACACAAGCCGTCAAACAGAGACTAGATCAAAACAAGGGATCTCATTGTTTTTCTTCCCCATGAAGTCCCAAGATACCTATATTCAAATGACATATTCTCTAATCTGTCTACAGAGGACTTAATTTGATCTTTGGGTGGGGAATAACTTATTTTTGGTTAAGTCTATTCAGGAAACAAAGTTAGAAACTGAATTTCAAATAATTTAATTACATTATATAATTACTTTACAGGATCCATAAAGTATTCATTAAACAATAGTAATTCCTACCTGATTCCCACCATGACACACATTATGCCTTTGAAACATAAAAGACCTTAAAGTCTCTCTTTTACTGAGCTAATGAAAATGTTAAATTACACTACCAAGAGCCAAGTAAGCAATTGAAACAACCATTTCAAACAGATGATTTGGGATAATACAGTATGTTCCAAGGTGGGAAAACATTATTAAATAAATTGCTAGGGCATGAATGCAACACCCGGTGGTAAAACTCAGTGGGCCATAAATGATTCTAACTATGATTTCAGCATTATTAATGCGTTCATTTTTCTCTCCAAAACAATCAGTGAAAACATGGATGAATTTTTGTAGACAACTGTTCTGTAACAGAAAGTCTCATGTTGTCATTTAGTTACCAATGCATTTATGGAATTACAGTTCCTATCCGTCATTTAGATAGCTACTGATTAAACCCAAAACAAAAAAAGAAAATAAATCTGCATCATCTTTAGCTGCTATTTTGTTGTTCTAGTTCATTGGGCATTTAATTAAGGTTTGGAAACACTGGCTGCATTCTGTTGTCCCAGTAGTTTCAGTGGAAATGCTGCTTGGATGTACACTGCAGTTAATGGTCCCTTTAGTCCATCAAAGTCTCAATCCCTCTATGTGACAGTCAAGCCTGCATACTCAGAAGGAATTACAGGGTAGTTTTTCTTACTGACAGTAATAACCTGTCAGCAGTGAAAAATGCACATGGGAAGTGGCTGCCACTGAGCATATTTGGAACTGGAGCCCCTCAGTGCTGAGGTTTTACCCTCCTTGCCCTGGTTTGGGGCAAAGCGCCGCAAGAACCAGCCAGGCTGCTCACAGGACCTCAGCTTGCAGCTTGCTCAGGACTGCACTGGTGGCTACATGCACATCAGCCACCAGGGATAACGTAGATATACCATGGAAAAGGTGAATCTGGCTGAGGGTCTGGGCTGCTGGCCTCCCACTTCTGGCACACATTTCTTTTGCAAACACAGCCTGCTGACTCTCACTGCTCTTCCGTATCAAAGAGAGAAACCATTACTTCCATTTTTTCATTGTGTCTATGTGGACTTCCAATATCCTGGGCCACCCCTTTCCTGGGCACGTTTACATTTAAAGTCAGGCCCTCAGGTTGTGGTCCTAAAGCATTTCACTGCTGTGCTGCTTTAACTACAAATTCAGGTAACCATGTCACCTCTACCTGGGGTCCTGAGATGCGCCTCTCTTGTGAGCACTGCTATATTGATACAGAAAATTGAGTTGATGGGTAAAATGGGTAATCCTAGCTGGCTTTGGAGTTACCTTCTCTCCTGCTGTGCATGCAAGAGAGGCTCCCATTTTTAGCTAGTTTAATTTAATTGTAAATGTAGCTACATGATGTCTAAGCAGTGCCTGGCACAGAGTCCCCAGTCAGACTATGACCCTCTGGGCATTCCTGCAGCACAAATTATAAAAGCTATTACCAGTGTGATAGACCAAACTTTTCAGTAAAACCCAGATTGCCACAGAAATTGCACACAATCCCAGGGAGCCCCAGTCAAATAGATACCATGTATGAGAGCACACCAGCACGTCTCCTCTGTTACCAGTGGAATGAGAGAAACATTTAAAGCAGATGCATTTACAAGGATAAAACTCCTCATGTGGCTTGAGAAACTTCACGCCAAAAGTGTTAATAACCCAGACTGTGACCATTTCAGACACTACACAGCATTTTTTTCAAGCATTTTAGGCATCCTCTCAGACAGGACACTGTGACTGGTAGAGGGGAGAGAGGAAAGAGCTCTTCTGAGAACCAGAGAGACGAGATTTCTTTGAGTCCAGCAGAGCGCGCTTTAGTTCTCAAAAATTCCCACAAAAGAGCAAAAAGCCCCAAAATGGGGTGAGTGTGGGTGTGGGGGTGGGGGTGGGTGTGTGTGAAAAAAAAGGAAGATAAAATAAGAAAGAATGCATATAACCTGCAAAACCACCAAAAACAGATCAAAAGACAAACTAAAAAGCCCACCAAAACAGTTTAAAAAAAGTGCAAAATTACAAACTCAATTAAAAATCAAGAAAACAATGCACCAAAATGCAAAGAAAGCATCAAAAATACCCAAGAAAGCACCATGATGCAAATGTGCCACAATACAAAAAAAAAAAAAAAAAGGCCATATTGCAAAAGAACCATACTACGAATGCAAAAAAAAACCTCACAAAACTAAAAAAACAAAACACAACACTCAAAAAATTCAAAGAAGCCAAAAATCACACCAAAAATGCCAATAAAACATGCCTAAAATGCAAGAACGGGGGGAGGGGGAACATCAAAAAAGCTTGTCAAAAGCACAAAGAAGAGCATGCCAAAACCAAACAAGGATAATTAAGTTTCTCCTGGTTCGCCCTGGGTCTGCTCAGCACCATGACCACCCACAAGAACAAAGTTCTTGTGCCACAGAGATTTTTTTCTAATGTAGGAAAACAACCTTTACTGCTATTCTTACACAGCCTGGGCAGCAGGAATGACTGACTCAGGGACACATATATAAATCTACAGAGTCCAAGCCTAGAAACAAACAATAACAACAATAAAAAAAATAATTAAACGTTCAAACTCAACAAAACTGATCATATCTCACCATGGAGTAAACTGAGAGTGCTACTGATTATTGAAGACATTGAGCCAGCCTGAGTGCAACTTTCTTGATACAACCTGTCACAACATGGGCTGTCTATGCTTTTTTTGCAAGTTGAAAGCAACATAGTTTGTTTTCCAAGGAATGAAGGCTGGTGATGAACAAAAATAAGTGGTTACAAAATCTTATTTGCCACAAAACATTTCATTTTTCATATAATTGGAGAGTCTCCCTGGCTTCTGTATTTTAGTTAGAGGTTGGACATGAAACATTCTGTACATCTTTATCATTGGGCAGGCAGTAGATCTTACTGCAATATAAATGATAAATTGTAGTAACTGGAAAGACGGCAGTGCCACACCGTATTCTTAAATATTCCTGTTTGCTGCAGGATGGCAATACACAAACATTTAACAAACCCCAGAAGAAAAATTTCTAGTACATAAGAAATCAGTATAAGTTCATCACATAATTTACCACAGTAAATTAACCAATCTATGAGCAGGAATATTATTTAAATCAAGATTGTTGCTTCTGCATTTTGTTTCTTCACCTAATTTATTCTGGTTACTTCATAACTGTGCAAATGCCTTCCTAATTATGCAGATTCACAATCTGACTAAAATTGCAAAACAGAAAGATGTGAAAGACTGCATTCTGTTTGTATTCATTGTTTAATTTCCTGCATGTTAGTTCTGCAGCATGTCTGGAAAGACACATCCGTCCAAGTGGTTGTGCCATTGCAGAGAGGTTTGCATTGCAGCATGAGTGTTCTACAGATGTGCTGTTCTGTGTTGAAGGATCAGTTTGAAAAATGTACTTATATTTTATGGACTGCTTAACTCTAAGATATTTTGAGCAAAATAATTCAGCATTAATACAATTATAAGCAGAGGACCACCTCTTTACATAAAAATTTCATAGTGGTAAAATACAACCATTTCCGAATAAATGAACCATCTGAGAGTAGGAGGTCACCAGCAACAGTTTGTGGGTTTGAAGCTAAAGGATATTTTGCTTTTTGGTTTGTGTTGGGACTAACAGTGTAATAGGCACTTGCTACTTGATCACAGAATCACTTACTGAGGTCAGCATCGCCCAAGACAGGGCACTCCATGGTCCACCTCCCCAGAGTATCACATGCAAGGTAAGGAGAAGCAGTTTAATCTTCACAGAGAAGGATGAGGTTAAAGCGCAGTCGCTGTAATTCCTGCAGATTGATAGCAAGCTCATGGTTGTTTAAGACAGCTGATTCACTGCAGTTTTTTAAACCAGGGTAACTTGGTTATATATCTAAGCCCCATCTCAGCTATAGTAACAGACATATAAAATGATTCAAAACCGCCACAAGGACAAGCAAACTTTCCAGAGATTGGCCATGAAATTTAGTGGTTGTTGCATCCACTGGCCCATCTATCTACCATCACCACTGAAACCCAGACAATGGAATCGCTTATCTGTACAAATTGCCATTATGTCCTTTTACACGGTGTATCCAAAACCTCGATTTCTACAACACTGGCTTGGCCTAAAGTTCTTGCAGTGTCCTTCACTCACCGTCCTCCCAAATGCCTTCGTAGTAAGTCGTGACACCAAACAAGAAAAGGATTTCCCCAGGCCTCCATTTCTTTTGTGAGTGAGGTAGAACTACTTTCAGCACCCCTTCAAAAGCTGTTAAGAGATCAGCAGGCAAATGCCGACATGGCCAATACTCTGCTCCTGTTTTGGAGGGGATTCAAGCAAGTCATTTGAGGGCACTCTGGTTTATATCCCACAGAGAGGCCATAGAATATCCACTACCATCAGCTGATACCTACAGATAGGATTCAGATATCCAGGAGGCGTGTAATCATGAGCTGACTAAACATTCTAGGATTTATTTTGGCTGCTGTGTCTCAGGATCAAAAATCCACGGTCTGAGTAAAGAAATCTTTAGCTGTAGCTTTTAAGCTCTAACTCCCACCACCAGCTGTGGTTCCAAAGCTTTCAGTCTCCCAGTCCCAGCTGCATACAGGCTGTCTCAATTGATTGAGGGCTCTTAGTTTAGAGACTTCCTTCTGCACAACACCAGCCAATAATCTGTCTGCCAGCGTTTCAGTCATGCCTCGCTTCCTCCAGACCGTGTTGCCAGACTGCAAGCTTCTGCTCTGACAAAAAATCCTTAATTCAAACACTGGATGACTAAACACTTAAACAGCTACGAAACACTAACGAATACACAGAAGTTTGTAACTTCAGTTTGGATAATAAACTCTTCAAGCTAGTTTTACATTTAAAATTTCCAAAGCTCTTCTACCATCATATTGTTCTGGAGAGGAATAGATTGTGCCAGAGACCTTTTAAAAAGAATGTCAAGGCGACCTTCTATCCAATTGGAAATCTTTAAACATACACATCAGCTGCGTGGGACACTCGTAACTTATAATCATGATAGTGCTGGCCTCTAAATTAAAGTGAAAATCTTGAGAAATTCAAAATAATTACAGAGTTTTGCTCCCTGTCATTCAACAGAGAAACCTGGTCAAGCTGCCTAACTTAGACACTCATGAGATGTTCTGAATGCTGCACAAGATTGCTCAGTTGACCTGGTAGCCAACTACTGCTAGAACCCAAAACCACTCAAAAATAGAAAACATTTCTGATAAAGGCCTATTTCCAGAAAACAGCCCTAGATGTTTATTTGAAGGGCATTCCTGTTTTTGTGTAATTTTCTATCCAGTCCCTTACCTTGCAAACCTGCAACTTTGTAAAATATACACACTTAGCAATGTGACAGCACTCTCTTTAGGGGTCTGCTGCTTAAAACACATTATCTGTTTTGAAATAAAACTGAACATAAGGAGTCCCAATTCAACCAACTTTTTCTTGTCTTATGCATATTTAAATAAAACCTATCAAATTCAGCTGCTAAGGTTTGTTATGCTTTCCACCAAAGACAACATCACCTAACAGCTACTTGCACGTGTATCCTCCCCAGACTGATTTGGTCTCTGTTAGTCTATCTTATTTGACCATACTACTGGTCCTAACACCTCTGCAAGGGTAGCAGCAGAATTATTTCTAACAGAATAGCCTTCCATTATTCTTATTTACTGGAGAACAACAACATCAAAGAAAAAAAACCTAGATGATACTGAGATTCAGCATCTTGAATCCATAAACTCCACGAGCGTTAGCAAAAAACAGACTCATATGCATTTAAGGGTCTGACCCAAAGTTATTTTCAAAGGACCTCAGAGCGACCAGTGAAATTCAGTTTTCCAAATCCTAATGCAGTGCACTAACCACAAGATTACAACTTTTGAATCACCTTGCATAGTCAGGGGTTTGATTTTCAGAAGGGAGCATTCACTAGCTGTACTTTTCACTGTTTTTTAGCAGAAATCTGGTTCTGTCAGGTTACGTCAGTGACTAGAGATACTACAGAGTGAGAGACAGTATCTCAATAAAAACTTAAGGGGATCTGAGGGATGTGAGTCAGGAGAATAAACCCTTTGCCCATTCTATTATACACACAGTCTGAGAAGGAAACCTTGACATACCAATACAGGGGAAATGGCAGTCTGATTCCTCCCTAAACCCTTAGTGATTTTCTTCTGTAGAAATCATTGATCTAAGTCCCTGAGATTAGCAAGAGGAGTATGCATGGGAATGGTGCTGTTCATACACATTAGGGCAGATGATCCTCCACACAATTTAAATAAGAAACTATTGCTCAGACTTCAGGGAGAGAGGTGGAAAATTCTCAGGGTCTAAAAATCAGCTATTATACATCAGAGAAATCTCTGTATAAGAATTTTCAGTGTTGCTAATTATACACTTTGAGAAATTTAATGTATACAGACAATATATGTAATATGCATATAAAGACCTTTTTTAATATACACATACGCAGTATGTTACATATGCATATATGTGTATATGTATACATATAAATAAATATAAAATATACTTCACAAACAGACATGGAGTCTACTTTGAAATTAGGGACATGGTTTGGTTATATAGCAAGAGTTCAGGAAAGCTGAACTTTTTGATGATCACCAGATATTCTGCAATGTGTTACCACTATCTGCCATCTATCAAATATTTGATTTCTTTCAAAACTGACATATGAACCTACCAAAGAAGGTGTTTGATAAATACTACTTTGAATTGCCCCACATTCCAGGAAATACTGCCCTTTGCATGGTGTTTGTCCCTGGTACTTGGAACTATGGTTTTTCAAAAACAAGGTTCTGGGATGATTGCTTCCAAATTCAGAAGATTCAATTAGCTCATTATGTAAATTAAGCATCATCTGATAACTAATCCTGCTGCATCTTATTATAAAATATAATCAAAAGCAGACACAGTGTGATATTAAATACAAATTACTTCTAGAATAATATGAATGCTAAGAAATAACCTCCATATAAATAAAGATTTAAAGTTGTATAATATTAGAGGAGCCATGCCTCATACAAATACATAATTACAGTTATTTTTGTAGAATATGCATTATATTATCATCACATTATCATGTGGCAATTCAGGTCCAACATTTACAGCTGTATTGTAGAAGAGGTTCCTTCTAGCTGGTAGTGGAAAGAGTAACTGAGTAAGAACACTTTGACAAAGTTTAATTGAAACCTTATTAATACTTCAGTGCATCATGGTTTGATTCATTCAATTTATAGCAGATAAAATTTAAGACATTATAATATTTAAATTAATAAAATAATCTCCAATCTCCACAGCAAGCAGACTCTTTATCTGCTACTTTTCATTTTATAAAGCTGTAGCCTCCATGGGTACGAAGACACTGGGGAGAAGTTAGCAATCAAGACTCATCTCTCTCTAGAGATACTTATCTGATCTGTCTCATGAAATTTTTTATTATTTTTAACTATGTATAGATAAATTTGGCTCACAGCAAAACCATCATAATCACAACATCCTTTTGAAAAGTTCTCTGACTTGTTTATTGACAAGGAAATAGTGAGATCTCTTTTCTTTTTTGACCTAATTATAAAAAACTGTTCCCCAGGGCAGAAGGTTAGCAGCAGGCATATGTAGGAATGGCCACTTTCCTGCTGTATCCACTAACACAAAAACATACAGCTTGATTATCTTTGATGGCCAGCTTCCTGCAGTATTTCACATCATGACCATATCTGGATTAAAAAGATTTTGCCCTTGGGAAACATACAGTTGTCGAAATTATATATTATTTTTCAAAAATATATAAAGCAAGTAGCAAGAGTCTATGTAGAGACCGATTTTTACTTTTACATTTTTTCAGGGGTCAGATGAGCTCCACAGCTCTAGATCACTCATGCTCCTTGGGCAGTGGGTGGGAACAATCACCTGCAGGCTGGGCCAGCATGTGTATGTGCAATGTAAGAGCTCGTTGAGGTGCCTTATCGCTGTCTTAGGTGCACAGAAAGACTCGATACAAGCCTGGCTGCGCATGGTACAATTGACATCAAAATGCAAAGTAGCAGAAAAGACATTGGAGAGACTGGGAAGAGTTCTCTGCCCTAGCAGCTCCTTTTGGGGATCACAAGGACTGGTCATGTGGCTTTGTCAGTGTGATCCTAACAGATAGTCCCATCTAAATGAAACTAGTTGAAAGAAAGTGACTGAAGGTGACAACAAGCAAGTCCAAATGGACTTTTGCTCTTATACCTGCTAGCAACTTTACACGTATTTTGAACACCTGGTAAGGATCGCAGTGCAGCAGCGAGTGCCTCATCTAGCCTATAATCTTTTCTAACCTATCAGTCTACAACCTGCAATTATGAAGCTGAAACATGAAAATCTCATTTTGAAAGATTTGGTGTCTCCAGGGACCTCCTGCCTTTCAAATGAAATTCTTTGGATGAATTTTATGTTACAGTAGACAGCATCTACCCTATCTGGAGGGCAGAAAGAACTGGAAAGCTTTGTAACTAACATATATACTCTCCTTACCCTGCCCAATAGGAGTGAAAGAACAAGGAATAACAAACACAACCAGAGCCATGGGAAAAGTATGTCAGTAAAAGCCTTTGGCAACATAGTTGTATGTCATGATTCCGGAAAAATTCCAGGTCACTTAGAGACCTTTAGAAAGATGGAGCATGCAGACCCTCCAGAGTGCCTAATTTAGCTTTTCTGCATTGACTAACCAGGTGCAGCAGGCTATCCACAGCTTTCACAAATTCCATGAATTTGGATAGTTACAGGTGCCTAAGTCCATTGTAGTGAGTGGTTTGAGAATGGCCCAGAGCGACTGGAACCGTGCAAGGAGTGGGCAAGGATTAATCTTTCAGGCAAGCAAGATTCACCTGCCTTCATGAATTAATGTCGTGCTCTGTGTTGGTTGAAAAATGCTTGGCATCCACAGTAAAATGTACTTAGCATCAAGCACAATTTTCTGTATTATTTACATACACTTTTTGTGCTAGCAAATTTGTATTTCTACCCTCAGACAGGCTAGCACTGCAGTCAAGGGAGCAAGGGCAAGAAAGGAAGCAGAGGTACAACTGACTTAAGTGTTTGGAGGTTTAGGTGCGCATAAGAATAAATCTCAAGATAATATTTTCATAAGTCAGTGTACATTTGACTTTTCATTTCTAGGGCACATAGAAAAGCCCCCTGCAGAAGCTGAGGACTATCACTGCCTTTGGACAAGAAGGGTGGGACAGACATGACTCCCTAATCCTACAGTGCAATGTCAGCCACTCAAACCACCTTACCTGCAGTTTTGATTGAGACAACCATACACCGGAGTGTGAATAGGACTCATTCAATCCATTCCCTGGCTGCACACCAGTCCTGCAGGCAGTAACTACTAGCTGACAGAAGGGTGGGGCATGAAAAATATGCTCTAGCCATTGGCAATGAACAATAGGAATATGTCTGTCCCCCAAACATCTACTGAAAATCAGTAAAAAAAAAAAAAAAAAAAAGCATTTCTGAAAATTTCATGTGAAGCTTGGACAGCACTGAAACAACCTCTAAATAGAACTACTTTAACTATCAAATGTACCTTAAACTGAAGAGCCCTGGTAAAATGAGTCTTCATTCTATTTCTTTGGTACTGTAAATCTGTCATGTCAGGGTCCAAAAAAAGGTCTTATCAGAGTATCATTTGCTTGGTAACTCATCATGGGAGCTTCAGTCCACTGAGGTCCAGCGTGCCAAAGCTTATGGAAAGAACATTTTTATTTCATGGCTCATTGAGTCAATGGATGGAGCCGTTTCAGTCTGCTGGGTTAATGTGAGTGCTGCTGATACATAGCAAATGCATTTACAGTATTAAACAGCCTTACTTATTTTTTCATCAAAAAGCACATACTCTATATTCAGAATAATGTATTTTCAAATTGAAAGAAGTCAATTATTAAGATTTGTTTTTAAAAAATGAAAAGCAATTCAATCATACTGTAAATTGTTAGCTTTGCCACCTAGATTAAAAGGGAAAAATACTCTGTTTTCTTAAGTTATGATAGCCCAGAGAGCATGTTTTAAAGGTCGTTCTCGCATATTTATACTCACATGAGGGATAATTACACACGTAAACAGCTCTGCTTTTATGATTGAGACTATTTGTGTCAGTAAAGTTTTGCAAGGTCAAGTTTTTGCTAGATGAGCCCGAACAATTTTAAGTTTCCAAAGAAGCAAGCAGATTTTGCAGTAACAGCAAAGACAGAATTCACAGCCATCCTTTGTGCAAAAGCAGTTGCACTATTAAAACGAGGTTTGGGGAATTAAAGTGATGCACAGACTTCTAGCACTGGTGGCACAAATGGTGCTGCTTTAATGTTAGCCCTCCTTCAGAGTCCTGGTACTCATCCTATTTAATTCATGGAGCATGTGAAAGCCTTGAAGGGCTGGCAGCCTCACAAGAGACACTTCATTGACGTTTGTTATCTGCTGTTTTGCTGACTCTTACCTTAGGAAACTTTAGAACAATATGATAGACACACCGACAGAAGTTCCCCTGACTTTCCCCGTGGAAGAAAGTAAACGGAAAGCCAAATAGCAGCTCTCCAGACTTGCATTAATAAAAATAACATTCCTTCGTGAAGGAAGGCTTATCATCTGCATGGGAACAAAGGAACAAATTCAGAGAAATTTGTATGTATTTGGGAAAGTCTCATTTGGTTATTTATGTTTTAAGCATAACAAATTGGAAATATATTTAAACTTTGTCCACCGATGGAGGTATTTCTTTATGACATTACTCAAAGAAAGACTCAACCATCTCAGAATAAAATGGAAAATCTTCACATCACATGTCTTAATGTAACTTTCTTTCATGTCCATTACAGATCCTTCTTACATTCTTACAATAGAGAAAGCTTTAAAATAAAACAAAACTTTCCAAGAAGCATATTAGAGATCCTCTAATATTTTTAACTTTGATCATGACAATTTTTGCTCAAAATACCTAATGGTTACTCAAGGACAAAAGTATCTCTTTCTGCACAATCAAGGTTAACATTCCAAAAGAGCCAAAGCTTGCTTTGTAGGACAGCTAAAAGAAACATGGGTAAGAAAGATGAATAGGGGTCATAAAATAACGCCCCTTTCATTTTACAATCCCACTAAAAGTTGAAAAAGGGAGTTGACCTGTTTCATGATGAGCTTTTCCCCAAGCTCAAGACGTTTTTATTGGCTGTTGATTTTCTTTAGTGTGATTCTACTGTCTCCTGGTCTCAAAACTGCTTAGAAAATAGCACAGCTATATTTTATTTTCAATTTTTGAGTTGCATCAGGGCAGATATTCTACTGTTTGTAAATTTACCCTCTCTTATGATTAGTATTATAGCAATTCCTGGGACCCAAGATCACGGAACAAAACCTTAACTGTATCTCAAACATGGAGTTTCAGCCTTTCATCTTCCCAACCTCTGACACACAATTCTTTCCAAAATCATCAGTGCAACCAACTATTGAATCAAACATCCATAAACATGACTTGAGTAAAAAATTATTTGTCTAAGAGGCTGGAAGTGGTGGTTGTAGTGCACCACACATTATCACATAAGATAGGTATGACTCTACATTTATAGAAAAAAGGGTTAGCTATGCATTTTGAGCTTCCAATGAGAACAAGGACGGTAGAGAGGCTGTGTATATTAATTGTCTTATTACACCTCTTAACATTAATTCAGAATAGTTTTACTTGCTGTGTTGTATTTTTGCTTTTAGTGGATGAGAAGAGGGTCAATAGTCAAGGGGAATTATAGTTTTTAAAAGTAAATCAGTATCTAAAATAAGAAAATAACTGCATAAGCCTTAGCTGTTCCATTTTGGAAAACATAAAAATGTCTTAATGTGAAAATGAAAGCCAATCTTCAGGGTAAAAATATTCAGAACAAAATGTAACTGTGTTCAAAATGTGCAAATTACTTTCTATTCACTTAAACCGGTTTAAATCTATAATAATGCAATGACTAATTATGCCCTGAGTAGGCAGAAGCGTGCCTGACTAAAAAGATTGGAAATGGCAGTTAAATAATTAATGTTAAAATATGTTGATGATCCTAAATAAGAAAATGTGAGATATCTGAAATGAAATAGCTGGCATCAAGTAATTTACTTCCTGCATAAGAGGCGTTAGAAATATCCATTAACTACGTACGCCATAAATAAACAAACCTATGAAAGACAGCGATAACTTTTTTCCACTTAGGGGAATATACCACAACAAAGCTAGTTTTTCAACAACTAGATAAAGAACCCCAGCCCATATGCATCTAAATACAATATTAAGGTACCAATACAAACCTCACAGTTTATTTGAGAGTGAAGTTAAGATATGAAGTTTTAAAATAATTTTTTTGGGGGTGATGGAAGAAACAGATTTTACACACTTATTTGATATTAAATGAAGATTGGTATTAATGATGCATATGCCTATTAAAAAAAAAAAAAGTTTAATTAAAAGTTATATTCAAAGAGAAAGCCAAAAAAGAAGACTAGTGCCAACCTGGAGCTCTAAGGTAGCTGTAGCTATCTTCTGAAGGTCTTTGAGAGCATGGTAGACAAGCACCTGCCCAATGCAGAGACAAATGTCTGCCCTGAAGCACAGGAAAAAAATAAACAGTATTTTGAAGTCTTCTTGAGGCTAATTTTCCTAGGAGTGTGTGCTTGTGGTTCCTCTTTGGCAGATCAGTAGCATTACTCAGAATAAGAAGTGGATCAGAGAAAGCCGAGGAGAAACACCTGAGCCCAACTACACAACGAGATAACTTTCTCAGAGTCAGAGTTAACATTAGGATTGTGAAACAGCCTATGCAGCTGGGAGATCCCTGCCTTGGAAAGCTAATGAGGCATTGCAGTAAGTAACAGTTTCAGCATCACTAAAAAAAGAAATCATTTAGCTTCCTCTGCCTGCATATTCTCCCTTTTCCATTTTCTTCTTGAGCAGATAGCTTAGAGCTTGGGCTTTTATTGTTGCTGTTGCTGAGTTTTATTATTGATTCCAGCGATGTATTTGTAATTTTAGATATATTTTGAAAGCCAGCCTGCTGTTACAGTACAATTTAAGCCTGCAAAACTTCTACCTATGTTTAAATGTGAACTCTTGAGGCTGAGCTTACAGCAGCCTGTTAGAGGAGTGAGTGCTCTAAATGATGCTATTCATCTTCTGGCCATGCATTTTGCAGACGAAAAGAAGGATAAATGATTTTAGCCTAATCTAGTACCTGCCTAGCTAGGCCTTAAAAATACTTTCATCACCATGGTAACCCTGAAGGAGAAACACACAACTAACCTTTAAGTGTTAGGAATAAGGAAAATAGGTTTTATTGTTTTCTTTGGGTTTTGTTGCTGGTTTTTTGTGTTGGTTTGTTGGTGGTGGTAGGGGGTGGTGATGGTTGGGGTTTTTTTTCAAACAGGTAAATAATGCAAAAGATTCAAACCTAAGGACTAAATTTACTCCCCAAACTTTGAGAGGTGAATCTGGTATACTCCTTCTTTTGCATTTGTAAATTTGCTCTGTGCATCAGCAGAGAAATTCTCTTAACAAAATTGCAAGTCAGGAATAATTGCAAATGTAGGCTGATGTAAAACTGACATAAGCAGCTGTATAGTCAAGTTTCTGTGACCTTGGCGTCATCTGGATGAATAATACACAGGATTTTTACTTCATTCAGTTTAGGACTCAAATTAAAAACTATGCTTAGTACCTTCATTAGAAAATTATGTGCATATAGCCATACATAAAACCAAAGGAAACCCTGGCCACCATAAAATAAGCCCTATAAGACTAAAATAAGATGATATCTGCCTTTAAAAAATCAGCTTTCTACATATAAGTATCAACTGCTTTGCCACAGACAGTTCACATAAAATTCATAGGCATCTTTGGTCTGGGGGGCTTCAGAGAAAGCCTTTCCCCTTACAGGTGTCAGAAGTCATGCCAAAGTAGCTCTGACTTCCACAGAACTTGCCAGAATCCCATACATATAGTGGGAAAACTGACAATAATTCCCAGCACATAGTACTGCTTGACATATCACAGCGGGAAACAGGCTGGAGAATCACTGATAGGATTAAGGTCCATTTCTGAGTCCTGTGGTGGTATCCCAGGTTTGCAATGTCCCTGTGCCAAGCAAAGGTTGTGTTGCTAAGCACAGGCTCTGAGGACTCTTGTTATGTTTTCCACACCAAACGCTGCTCTGGCCTTGCAAAAAAGAGCCCCTGGGCAAGCTGCACAGCTGTCCAGATGTTTCCTGCCCTTTGACTGGAGCAGGTTGTAGAGTAAACAGGACTCCACAGCTCCTCACTGCCTGCTCCAGGCAGACATCTGTGTCTTGCTGTTAGTCATCATCTGACAGTCTTAACATGAGCACAGTCAGCATTTGTGAACAGTGGTTTGCAATATCATCAGAGTCTGTAACCATATTTCTCTTCTCTGTTGCATCTACTGTTTGTAGCAGCAAATCAAACAACAGATGTATAGTATCTAAAGTCAGACAATGTGTTATGTTCCAAAAATATATACTCTGGAAATACTGGAAGATATTTTCAGTAGCTAATATTATAATTTCTCCAATTTTTTTATGAAACAATCAGAAGATGGTAATAAAAGTAGCTATGTAGCTTAAATAAATAAATATTTGTCTCTTCAGAAAAAAGGAAATATAACTTGGGAAAAAAGCACTAGATGCCACAGAATCATGTATCTGTTCTGTGTTGTGTCTCTGAATAATCAAGATCACTTCTCTTCATTTATTTGCAAATGCAGGCATTTTTTCTAACACATTCATTTAGGAGGGATTGTACTAGCATTTTCATATAGTTAAGGTGAGGGCAGTACATGATGACTGTTTAAAATTATTGGTTTCCCTTGTAAGTTTCCTTTTACATTATAATTGTAATTTTCTGATTTCAGATTTGCCTAATAGTCCTACAGGAATACATCTGTGGAATGTGCTAAAAAGAAGTACTAATAAAACTACCTCTTAAGCTTAGGCTCTCTACACTTTGAAAAGGAAAATTCTCATTTAAATGGTCAAGTTAAATGATATGTAACACAAAAGAGAAATTAAAAGAGAGAAAGTAAGAGCCAGAAGTCTGATCTTATTAATGTAGTACCACCCATAAACAAAGCTGTTGCCACACTAGGTCACTCAGCTTCACAATAAATGAAGATTTATGCTGGGCAAAAAAATGTCATGTTTCAAAAATCAGAACAGGTATTGGTCAAATTTTAGCCAAAAACAGTTGTTGCATGTGTAATAATCCCTGATATTTGAAAGATGTTTAGTTAACACTCACCAAAGAGTATAACACACGTGTTTCAAATGCACTTAAAAAGCTGTACTAAGTCAATGGTTTAACAAAAGCACAAATGTAACCTCTCTCCTTGCAGTCTGCTGTTTGGTGGTTGCATTAGGAAATGCAATTTAGCTAATGATTCAGTTAATCTTTTTCTAACCACTCACATAAATATTGAATAGATCTTATGAAAGTTCAAGCATTGTTTTAAATTGCTCCTATTTACTGTCACATCCAAACAAAAACATAAGACTATAGGCAATAACAATTTGTCAAATGTATATCCATAAAGAATTCTTCACATCCACATCCTTCTTCTTCTGTCATTTTACATCTGATGTGTTTCTTATTTATTTCCCTTTTCCCTTCTTTATTTCCCTTTTTTTGTACAAAACTGATCTCCAAAAGACAAAAATGGGCAACAAACCTTCAGATGTTTTGTAGTTAAAGTCTATCTATTTGTCTTTTATGGTAAGCAATGCAAATTTTGGCTTGTAGAAATAACCTTCTTACGTATGTAGGCTTTTCTTTAGAAACACTATCATAAAAACCACAGCTAAGTCATTAATCTTTTCAAAAAGCTTGTTGGGATCCCCACAGGCATTTAAATGGATCATAACAGCCTCACATATGAAATGTAGAACTGCAGCCAAGAGTCTGACAGAAGTGCAAATTTGGACAAATAAGATCATCAAAGCTTCAGCTGAAGAGATTTCTGTCCTCTCCACAGGACAAGGGGTTGATAAGACCCATCATGGAGGATGAAACTGTAAGTAAAGGGATAAAAATGCCAAATTCATGCCAGCAACACATGAAATGTTAAAAGCCTACCTGCTTGAAGACAACAGCTAATAAATTATTATATCATTGCAAAGAGACTGGCACCATAGGAAAAATGATGGAGTATTTGCCCAGAGATTAGTATCTCTGTTTGTCTTGGTTGATAATTACATTATACACACAGGAGTAAGCTGAACACTTGGTGTATTAAACCAACCAAATTATGACAGCCTCTTGCACAAACAGAGGAAAAGCCAAAAAAAGAACATTTTCTGGGATAAATCCCACAAATCAGCAGTTATTAATATCCATGGACAAAGAAAATTCGACCAAACAGTTTACAAATAAAACAGCCCTCAGAAGAAGAGGCACAGATTTCACTTTTCACTTCTGTACTAGCTCCAGGCTACTTCCCAGATTAGGTATGTTTGCTCCAGGTTATTTTTCAATACCAGTATTTCACAGAGATCCAGACCCAAATCTACTGTACTCTAAAACTGAGGTGGTCAGACTCATTTATCAAAATTATTCAGGCAGGACTCTGAGCTGAATCAGAGTTAAGATGCTGAAAAATTCACGACGACTGTACAATGCGACTGAAAAAGTTTTCCTAAACCCTGGGAAAAACATGGATTTGGCCAGAAACCAACACTTTGAAATTTAGGGGGTTTGTTTAATGGGAAGTAAGGAGGAAAAAGAATTGTTGTCCAGGTGAGGTAGACAGGAGGTGTGAGAAAAATTAAATAAAAGGTTGCAAAATGAACCTCACAGCTACAGTAGAAGTAGTAACTGAAATGGCATAATCTGAGTATGTGTCTTCTCAGTATCAGCCAGGTAAATATGGAGGACTTTTAAAGTTTAGTGTTAATCTAAAGTACAAAGTACCGCCATTTTTCCTGCTTCCCCAGCATTAATGGAAATGCTTAATGCTGTGTAGGTAAATAAGCAACACATTATCTGCCATTTTAAAAGTTATACAGCAATGAGACACAGAAGGATGTGAATGTGTGTTTGCATTCAGGGAAGATAAATACGAAGGCTTTGTGATAAATTATACTTTCTTACACAGGTATCTTTTCTGAGATTTGTACAACCTCAGTAGTCAAAAATCTCCTTTTTCTTTTTGAACAGGGTGTAAAACAACTTGGAATTCTTAAGCCAGCTACATGGAGAATTATTTCCAGTTACAGTTAGCTTAATGTGTAAATGAAGCATCACTCTACCATCTAATTGTGCCTCACCTTGTTATGAAAGGTCTGAGGAACTCATCTGCTGTAAGCACATGCAGAATTTTGGAGCAACACTTCATAATATGAATAAAACTATTAGTAATCATATAAACAGACAGGATTAATAAGAGAAAAGCAACTGTAGTCTTTCCATTCTTCTGCAAATCAGCCAAAAAATCTAGCGACAGTAAAGTGGCCCGGGCCCTTCATTCCTAAAGCATGTTCAACTCCTGCCTTGCTGTATTATCCTTGACAGTTTTGTACCACACAGCCTTGATTTCTCTACTTGAAAGTGCTGCCTCTATCTACATTACTATGTCTGGCCAGGGAAGAGGATAAATAGAGTCTAGACTGGCCCTATCCACCCTCAAACACTTCACCAAGGTTGCAAATTGGAGTTTAGTATCCCAAAACACTCTCTGTAAGTACTTCAAATGGACAATGCAGTTCAAAGTTACAGCAGATGAACCTTGGGCTGTTCCCACTGCTGAATTAATTAGCAAATGAGGAGCTCTTCCTCTTCTGAAATAGGCTGAAAAACTATTTGACTTAGGAGAGTTTTTCAGCTTTCTCAATTTTTTTCTATCTCAAAGTGGAAAGAAAAAATAAAATGTTAAAAATATTTCATAGGCTGAAAATAGAAAAAAGAAAATCTGCTCTGACTCACCTGGATTTTACCATTTCAATAATGTTATTTCTTCCTATTTTCCCACAAGGAATCACCTTAGCTTTCTAAAAGAAAAACGGTTTCAAACAAAATCCTAGAACTCTTCAACCTTGAAAATGTCAAAACAGAAAAGTGACAGCTCTAAAGCCATTTGCAAAATAGAAACTTAATCAGAATTCCTTTTTCCCCATGAAAATGATGAATTTGTGTTTTACATACCTCTATTACTGCTCAGTCATGTTGCTCTGTGAGCTGCAAGCGTTCATCCACCCTCCTGTTCAGAGAGAAGTCAGCTGTCAGAAATGGAGTCTGGAATGGGAAACTCTGGATTTCCCACCCAAGACAAAACTTATGTCAGCTTTCCTGCTCCCTGCAACATCTAATGTTGTATAGTAGCTCATGTTTTTTCTGAGACATGGCAAGGAAATAATAGAATAAAAATCCAAGCAAAAGACCTCAACCCAGATTAGCCTTATTAAAGAAATGGTGGTTTCTATTAAAGAAATGCTTTCTACTGTCTTTTTTCTAAAAGCCTGTTTTCTCATTCATTCTTTTTTCAAGCTGTTCACTACCAAAAGCAGTCAATATAATTTGCGTAAAGACCATTCATAGGCTACAGAAAAATCACAAATAATTCCTCAGTCTGCTTTGGAACATTGTTCCTCTGCTGTTTCCATTTTTAACAGGTTGTCATGTATTCTGTTGTTCCTCAAACTGTCTTGTCTTTGATTTTGTAAATTTACATCAGGAATACAGAACCAAGAAACCAAAGTTACAGATGCTTTACAGCTGATCAAAAATGAACTGCAGATACTCTTTTCCTCTTCTTTTATTTGCCTGTGATCTTTTTTAGAGATTTCATATCGGTTTTAATTTACATTTAGGTAATCAGACTACTTTTCAATGCAACAAGAACTTCCTACTTAGAATACAATTATTTAACAAGAAAATGCTGATTTATTCAAACCAAACTGCTTGGTTATGGCTGCCTGCCTCTGCTTAAATTAATATTTAATTATTTATTCAAATGAAAGCAGCTTCTATGGGAGTGTGCCAGCCCAGAATAGCCAAGGAACCAGAGAGTAGAATTGTCATTTGCAGGAGCCCAAAGTTCAAACCCCTATCCTGATTTCACTTTTGGCTTGGGGAGTCAGGACAGTAACTGTCTCCCCTGTGATGAGAAGAATGACATATGATCGGATTTAAATTGCTCCTGAACAGTATCAAGATCAAAGATCAGTTGCCTTATATGTAAAGTGGGGACACTACTAAACTACAGAGATGTGCTGAATAATTTGCGGTTGCAGAGTGTTTTGAGATTGAATCTTTCTTAGTTGGAGGAGGCAATGAAAGGATGTTGTAAATAGAATTTCATAACAATTATTCATGTGACCTACTCATGGCAAATCTTATTTGGATTTTTCCAAATAATCAAAAAATCAGAATTTGGACCAGGAAGAAGCAGAAAAAGCTTCTAGGTACTTAAAGATACAATTAATGGACAACAAAAATCGTACTTTCACATTATTCACATCTGACAGGTGATTTTTGAGTCTGATTTTAACAAATCCACATGAAGGTACAGAGAAATAATCCATTTGCACCTGTCTGGAATTTTTTATGTTTATATTGTTTTCATATTCCAGTTTTACTATACCTCACATGCAATGAAATCATAAAGTTCAGTGAACTTTTGAACACAAGCAGGAATTATAAATACAAAATTTTAGTTATTAATTTTTTCCTAGAAATACTTTATATAGTGTCCATTCTATATATACTTTATCTAAACGTCCAGAAAAGTCCATATTCATGAACTTTTAGTTTAGTTAGGCCCAAAATAAAATCTTTCTTCTGTACTAGTAAAAGTATCTCACCGCTTTACCCAAATAATGTCCTGAATTATAAAATTTCTTCAAAATTTCTTTGTCAGCTTCAGCTGCCATAAAAGTACTAAGGCAGGCTGAAAAAAGCACATTAAAAAGTGCCACATCTGTAACATAACTATGAGATGACACGACTTCCCCCCCCGCCCCCCGGAGTCATTTCCTAATCAAAGCCCAGAAGCTGTTGAGCTTATGAAAATGTCACCTGCAATTTGATGGAGATAGTGTTGATTGCCTAGCTGTCATCACGTATACTACAGTGTTTTCTCAGTTACTGCAGAATATCTCACTTCCCTCCCTTGAGCACGGGTCATTGATAACCAGAGGAATCACGCAGGGAAACAGGAGGTGGCCAGTGGGCAACAACCCCTTCCAAGCACACGCTGCACCATCAACACATTTATCAGAACAAATGAAAACTGGTTACTGGCTATTCAGTGCTAAATGAGTTAATTGCTAATCGTACACCTATAGGTGTAAAACCATGACCAGAAACAAGCCTGATGCACACAGTGAATTTGTGAAGGACTGATCTAAAGTCTGATGCATTGCAATCAGTACTAGTAGCACACAAGGGCTGAACAGTTTGCTTCATTTTTTACTAAGGGAAATGCATATTTGGTAATACTTACATCTTTAACACACTCCAGTCAAATTCACCAGGCCCTGAGTTTAGAAACAAACAAGCCACAAGACCATTTTTCTATATTCAAAAATAAAATATTTGTCATACGACACATAGCATGATTTTTCTCTGAATTTTCTTTCAACGTCCTGCTAGAAGAAATAAGCTTTAAAATATTCAGAATAGAAAGGAAGTAATTTTTTGTGTTTCAAAGCTTGAATCTGTTTTTTCAGTTGGTTTTAAATGCTCAGATTATTATAACTTCTTGTTAAGAACACTAATTAACAAAAATACCCACAAACTATCTATTGTTTGATTAGTTCTATATGTTATATAGCTTTTCAGGGTTTGAAGGTACCACTTGCAGTTTGATGAATATCTCAAGTACATTACATACCCTCCTGCTTCAATTTATTCAAGCACCAACTAGTAGTAAATACTTCGCGTGTTCATTAATTTCCAATTCACTAGAAGTTGAGTATCTAAGTCTCTTGCATATATATATATATTAATCTTATTTTTCCAAAACCACCATTATAAAACTTATATGCAGACATGTTCAGGGTAGTTTAGTATATTTTTTTTTATTTGAAAAATAATATTTCATTAAAAAGGTCTGTAAATGTAGTGAAGGTGTTCTTTTTTAGCATTTTAAGTCTCTAACTCAAAGTGAGAACAAGACTTGTACCTCCAGCTCCTAAATCCTATGCAGCTGCCTTAGGGAAGTAAGTAAAATTTTGAACTACAACATGCTTCCAAAAATTACTATTAAGGATTTACCATAAACAAAGGAGTTTGCAGATGAATACCACAGCATTTATCCATACAAGTTGTTCAGACAAGTAATTCCCTTCCATTTTGTCAATGATAAATGAGACGAAATGTGTAATTTTTGATCTTGTGAAGGGAAAAAAAAAAAAAAAAAAAAAAAAAAAAAAGTGAAATCACTCAGATGAACTGCAGTTCTGTTGAAGATCACAGAAGGTTTACCCCAGGATTAGCATTGATGAATCAGCAAGTAACCTCACAAGCCCTTCAGAAGGACTGGACACAAAAATAATTATTTGTTAGAAAAGTACCCAACAAGATTGTTGTTTGTTTTGATGAATTGGCACACATGGAACTCGGAGATGATGAATTGCACTGACATTAATTCTATTAAAAGATGCCTAATATGCACATAATTTGATTTATGATTTTTTCAGCATAGAAGAGCACCCTCATCTCATATAAAGCAAAACACTCAAATTACTAAAACATAGCAAATAGTACCTGCACTAGATATTAAATAAGATCTTCCGGTCTATAGCTTTTTACATTCTCAGCAAATCTGATTGTGGGATATGGCAATCAATACATGTATCTGCCTAATTGTGAAGCTGGAACTGACTTGTCTATCATCAGAGAGAGAATGGTGAAGACACCTAGAGTTCTTCATAGTCAGCACTATCCAGCTTAAGTTACTATTTGCTAAGTAGACAAAATAAATGTCTGTGAGGTGTTTCTATCTCAATACACTAGGATACACCATTTTTTAGGTTCTTAGTCATGCAGTTCTATGATTCTCTGATCTGTAATACTCCTAACAAAGCTAAACACAATGGAATAGAATAATTCATAAAAACTAAAATGCTGCATGTTTATACATATTTGATTTATATCCCTCTCCAGAGTCTTGTACTAGCACCACAGACAAGCTTACATAAACATCTCTTCCTATGAATCTAACTCTAAAACCTTATATGATGCTATTTTTACTACTGAAAAATGAAGAGGGGAAAGAAAATAGACAATTTATTTTATAAAGAGAAAAAACGGTTTTTCCCCTTCTTCAAGGGTAACCCTGGCCATGAATAAGTGGATAACACAAGTAACCTCAGAACAAGCTGAAAATCACCTGGGGAAATGAAGAACTTCCAAGATGAGCCAAATACCACAGATGTCAGCATATTTGCTTTTGAGGACTCATCAGAAACTAGAGCAAAAAGCTTTAAAATGTACATAGTTAAAATACTCAGGCAGAAGTAATTTCATTCCAGCCAAGTACGCTAGTAAACTAAACCTCATGCAGAAAACGTGTATGTATACTTGTATGCAGTTTTTCCTGCCTTGTGCAGGTTGTCTTTATTCAGAAGACCATATACTGATCTTCTAAGAATATTTCAGAGTTACAAGGAATGAACCTAAAACCATACAGACTTTGAATAAAATTGGGGACCCGTTAAAATTGTCCTTTACATTTAGCAGTATTTTGAAACACATTCTTACAACTCCTTTAATTTCCTTTATAACTGTGAGACAACAGGGGAGGGACCGTACTTGGAAATTCCCCAGCTAGAGGAATTTCCAGTAACAATACAGTAGTGACTACTGATGAAGTTATACTGCCAGTTCTCCAAAGCCACATTCCTCTAGCACTGCTGTGACAACATCTCAGTAGGTTTCAGCTGCCAGCCAGAAGTTGTTTTATGATGATACAGGCAAAATTTCAAACATAGCCAAACCAAGCAAGTAAGAACACCAGAGAGGTCACAGGAACCCTAAAGCAAATGAATGGCTCAATCTGAAGTCCAGCGAAGAGCAACATACAAAATTCTCAGAGGAGTAGTTACATTTTTACCCAGAGGTCAAGAAGGATTTGATTTAGTGGAAAATGTTAGAGTTGGTTTTGTGTTGTCAGGCCTGTTTTGACCATCCATAGGTGTTAACCATGAACAGTTCTTCCAGCTGCATAGTCTAGTGGCTTCCAGTTTCTATCCAAACTCTAAAAATTATGCAGAAAACTCACTATTCTTTGCCTCCTTGGCAACCCATCAACCTTAATTATAATTGTGCTGGAAAAACATAGCACTCTTTATAGAACTTTTTAAAGCCATTATAAGAAAATGAAATAGCTGAGTAATTTAATTTTTTAGGTATGTTTTCTAAACAAAAGCCATAGGTCTTCTACGTTTGAAACATCTGAAATACTGATTACAGTACACTTTGTTTTGAGATTAAAATGGATTAAACTAGTTATTTTTGTAATTCAGCAAAAGCCATAGTTAAGAATGGGTGCCTAGAACTTCTCTATACATTTTGTCGCATTAAAACTGAAGTAAAATAGAATATTTTGGGATAAGTAAACATTTCCACTGGCAAAAGGAAGTTTTTTTGCCCACAGAGAACCTGTGCTCATAGCTGCGAACTCCCTTGATATTTTTACTGGTAGGAAGGGTTTGATGAAAAGAAGGTGATTGTGTGAGTCATGGTAGCCTGTGCAGTTTCTTGTTTGAAGGTGGGTTTATTAGATTCCTGAGGACTTTTTTTTCTTTTTGTCTGATCAAAGTCTTCTCTTGCTTAAAGTCAATTCTTTTTTTTCCATGTAGATTAAAGGGGAGTTTTCAGCCCCTTCCACACTGGTGGAGTTGCTCTTTATGTAAGGGAGCTCTCCACGGGGGTGGATGCAGAATGAGTCAAGAGTGTATGGGTAAAGATTAAGGGACAGGCCAACATGGGGGACACCGTTGTGGGCATTTGCTACAGGTCACCTGATCAGGAAGAGGAAGTCAATGAGGCCTTCTGGACTTTCACCAAGGGGAAAGAATTCCTGACCAACCTGACAGTCTTCTGTGATGGAATGACCAGCTGGGTAGATAAGGGAAGAGTGGTGAATGTTGTCACCTTCACCTCAGCAAGGCTTTTGACACTGTCTCCTATAACATCCTTGTATATAAGCTCAGGAAGTGTGGGTTCGATGAGTGGACAGTGAGGTGGGTTGAGAACTGGCTGAGTGGCAGAGCTCAGCGGGTGGTGATCAATGCTGCAGAGTCTGGCTGGAGGCTGTAGCTTGTCGTGTTCCCCAGGGGTCAGCGCTGGGTCCAGTCCTGTTCCATTTATCCACCAGTGACTGGGATGAAGGGATGGTGTGCACCCTCAGCAGGTTTGGTGCTGATACAAAACTGGGAGGAGTGGCTGATACACCAGAAGGCTGAAGTGTCATTCAGCCACCATTCAGAGACACCTGGAGAGGCTGAAGAGCTAGGCAGAGAGGAACCTAATGAAGTTCAACAGAAGCAAGTGTAAGGTCCTGCACCCAGGGAGGATCAACCCCACACACCAGTACAGGCTGGGGCTGACCTGCTGGGAGGCAGCTCCATGGAGAAGGACTTGGGAGTGCTGGTGGGCAAGTTGCCCATGGGCCAACAGTGTGCCCGGGGGGCCAAGTAGGCCGATGGGAACCTGGGGTTCAGTGGGAGGAGCGTAGCCAGCAGGTCAAGGGAGGTGATCTTCCCCCTCTATTCTGCCCTGGTGAGACCTCATCTGAAGTGCTGTGTCCAGTTCTGTGCTCCCCAGTCCAAGAGAGACAGGAAACTGCTGGAGAGGGTCCAGCAGAGGGCTACAGAGATGATGAGAGGACCGGAGCATCTCCCTTATGAGGAAAGGCTGAGAGAGATGGGCCTGTTCAGCCTGGAGAAGAGAAGAATCAGAGGGGATCTTACCAATGTCTGCTAATACCTTAAGGGCATTGTCAAGAGGACAGAGCCAAGCTCGTTTCAGTGCTGCCCAGTGACAGGACAAGGTCAACAGGCACAAACTGCAACGTGGGAAGTTCCATCTGAATATGAAGAAGTTCTTTACCTTGAGGGTGAAGAGCCCTGGAATAGGCTGCCCAGAAGGGTTGTGGAGTCTCCTCTGGAGATGTTCAAAAACAACCTTGCAGTGACTATGTGCAATCTGTTCTAGGAGAACCTGCTTTATCAGTGGGTTGGACTAGATGATCTCCAGAGATCCCTTCTAACCCTGACTATTCTGTGATTCTGTGAATCAATAATAATCTCTCTTCCTTTTTTTTTGCTATGAGGAAAAGACAGGAAAGAGAGGTAGCCAGACACAAGCAGTGTGAGTAAAAATTCATGTTGTGGTTTCATTCTTTTACAGCAGTACACTAAAAAACACTAAAAAAAAGAATGAAACTACATAACGTCCTTATTTCTTGGTAATCTGTAGCTCTAGTTCCCCATTTGGTACCTGGGGAGAGGCTATATTTCAATTCATGTGGTGTCAGAGGGACTGACCTAAAGTACATCAGGCAAGAATGAGACATTTGTGCACCTTCACCTTTCAGGTCTATCACCTCTGCCCAGGTCAGCTTCTATCCAGTTTTACTGATATGCCATCAAATATATCAGCCAGATAAGAAAAAACACTGAGCATGAAAGAGCAGTTCATGTAGTAAATTACAGCAGACTTGTTCAGAAGGATGCATTTACAGAGATCAATCAAAGCTAGGCAGCCACGACAGCCAAGGCATCTCAAACCAGTTAAAAAAAAAAAAAAAAAAAAAAAAAAAAAAAAAAAAAAACTACACAAAACACACCACAGAAACAAGGGAGATACTGTATTCAAATTCTTCTGACAGAGGATGAGTTCGCTATCAGAGAATGAAGCAGCCACCCACACATAACCCTAAGATCCTTCATCTTGTATAAATCAGTAAATGGATGGAATAAGGGAATAATTGCTACACTAGCTGAGGGGGGTTTCCTAAAAAAAATATGTTATTTGTAAACAGGCAATTTTAGCATTCATTAGACCAAGAAGAGAAACTAATAGAGCCTTACTCTTGCCTTATGGCTCCCAGAAGCATCTTAACAAACTGTAAGAACAAGATGAAGTTTGCACCAGCCATCAGTGCTGTGCTTGTGCTGGTAGCTGGAGAGGTGCTGATAACACAGGGTGCTTTGGCTGGTGCTGAGCAGCGCTCCCACAGCATCACGGCTGTCTCTCCAGCATTGCCCCCATCGCCGCTATGCTGGGGGTGGGCATGGTCTTGGGAGGGGACACAGCCAGGACAGCTGACCCGAAGTGATAACAGCTAAGAGAAAGGAGGACGAAAGGCAAGCATTCGTTATTTACACTCTCTGCCAAAGCAACCATTCATGTACTGAAGCCCTCCTTCCCGGCAAGTGGATGAATGTTGCCTGCCGATGGGAAGTAGAGAATAATATCTTTTGATTTCGTTTGCTTCCACACTTGCAGCTTTTGCTGTTGCTTCATTAAACTGCTTTTATCTTGAACCACAAGGGCTGTTTTCATCTTTTTTTTATCCCTGCCCTTTTCTGCTGAGGAGGGGAGAGCAGTTTGGTGGGCACCTGGCATCCAGCCAAGGTCAACCCACCACAAAGTCAAAACCACATATTTTGTCTGTTTAAGCTGGACATTCAAGCCATCAGTCCTGCCTGTGTCATTAACTTTTCTTGTTTACTTAGATTTATTTGCATTTTCCAACTTGAAAAGTGCCTGTTTTTCATGGTAAGAACTAGTTTTACACCTCAAGAATTCTTACTTTGACCTTTGTCAGTAGGAAAGACTATTTTTTCTAATGAAAGTAGCACATTTTTATCCATGGTAAAGACTGCCATGGACTTTAGCTTGCAAAAAAGACTTTAGGACTTCACTAAATTTTGAAGAATAAATACTAACAAGCAAACCATGTGCTCTTTCAATTAACGTCCTGGGAAGCCTAAAAGCGTATATAGTGAAAATTTTGGTCAATACTTAACTTCCTGTATCAATTGCATTTCAGTGGAGAAACCTACCTAGAAGTATAGAAATCTATCATATTTGCCATCCAGATGCACAAATAATGATGGCAGATAAAATCCTCTGCAATGTAAGGTGTCTAAAGAATTATAGAAACAGCCACAACAAAAGAGAGATCAAAGTGACAGTTTGTATGTTTTGTATGTATGATTTGTATGATTTGAATGGAAAGCAAACACAAAAACAAGGAAGTTTGAAACTTCAGTGATTTACTAAGCAACTAAAGCATAATCAGAGAGAGCCCATCATGTAACTTCTGTGCAACATTAATGGCAAAAGATCATCTAGTTAGTCCTTCTGAAATGGAACCCAATAAAAAACTCTAGGATTAAAGAGACTCTCGGTAACAGTTTCAGTCCTCATGATCTCAGTTTTCTCAAGGCTTCTCCATTTTCAAGGACTGAATTAACTCTGGATGCAGTTGGGCAGCAGATGGAATATTACCAATATTCTCTAACACATCCCATAATTAAATGTCTAAATTGCATCAACTACTTTAGTGTTCTATCCCATCTCCTCCAGAGATAAGTGCATGTAGCAACTTGCATTGATATAATTTATCCCATCAAATTTTACACACAGGAAAAAACTCACAGCTTAGAGAAGTGTAAAGAGGCACATTCTTTTCCTCTTAAAAAGTTACATATAGACATTTATATATGCACACATATATATGGAGAAAGAGACTTCTCATAATCATTGCAGCAAATTATAAATGATGCATGAAATGAAAAATTCCTGGTGAGTGCAGTGAGAAGTGTATAGACAGTGCCACCATGGAATCAACATTTGCCATGTTACTCACTTACTGAGAGCCACTCAAAAGTCAACAGCAAAAAGCCTTCGCAATTTCACATTTCAACCTGCACAGTATTTGTGTATTTTCCATCTGTTTTCAGACCAGTTCAAAATAAGCCTATTGCAGACTTTCAGTTACATCGAACTCTCCAAACTTCCAATTATTAAAATCTAAAGTAGCTTTGAAAACCACATATAGCAACGTGCAAAAAGAATCTTATGTTCTAAAAATAACTAGATAAAGTAAATACAAAAACAAATTAAAAAGCAGAGTGATAAACTGCAGTTTCATGTTTCTGTTTTAGAAATAAGCAGAGATGGTCAGTGATTCCAGATTATTATAAAGGAATATCAAGTATCAGAGGATTGCTAAACTGGGGTTTACCTCTGCAATTGCAAAAATCAAGACTTAGTTTAGTCTGAGTTATTATTTGTAATCAAATTGGCTACATTTATTAGTACGATTTTTGCCATCATAGCTATTCTGAGCAAAACCTTAATTTTAAGGAATTTATAATTATATAAAGTTTAACTTTGTGACCATCAAAGCTATGCAAGTATTTAAGCATTTTCATTCTAGTGCCTACAGAAGAGCTGTTTCTCACTACTACTAACATCATAGCTAGAGTATTCTCTGTGTAAGAGACATTGAGTAGAATCTGTTTGCAATGTAAGCTGATAACGATGTCTCAACATCATAAAACATGGACAGAACAGCTAAACAACAGTCCCAAGATATGAATGAAAAAGGAGGGATTTTGAAGTGTAAGGTCAGATAGGAGCATTGATGGTTTGAACTGATCTTCTCCAAATCATCTGGATTTTATGCTTGTGCAAGTTGAATATGTGCACACAAAACCCATCACCAGATGGATACAAGGCACTGCTATGAATCCTGCTCTATGCAAAAAAAGTGAAAATATTTGAATTTTCTAAAGGACAAGTATCCATTCAGGACCCTAACCCAGTCTGAAGCACACAAAGCTCATAAATGTAAAATATTTTGCTCTGAGAACTGGGAAAGCAATTCAAACATCCTCTAGATATCATCGCTGTATATGCCTCAGGGCTAAAATGCCGTGATTTCACCAGTTTGTCTCCTCTTCTGCAGGCAGACTCATATCTGCAACTTTAATTCAGGCACAGGTGCAGTTCCAGATACTCATTCTTCTAATTAAACAGTATTGAATTGCAGGTGTAAATCAGTCAGAAGCTGATTCACATTTTAGTTGGTTTTCATTACTGGGTATAATTTTAGTCTTGATAAAACGTCAGTCTTACTTTTGTTCTCTCTATGCAAAAGTAAATCCAAAGCATACCTCATTCCATTATATACTACAGCAGAATAATCCTAGCTAAGTATAAACACAAGGGATAAATTACTTTTGTAAGATATAACATATTGATATTAAACACAATCAAAAAATAGACAAAATGAAGATTTGACCACAATCAGCTCCTTTCAGTATTTTATTTGGATTTGTTTTTAGTGAATTATTAAAGAACTATGATGCAAAATTTATGTTTAAGAATTTGCACAATGGGGCAGAGGATAAGAGCTGTTTCACAATGCCTTTTCAGAATAGCACTTGCCTTCATCTCATTAACTACATGGTATTTTCTCAGATCTGTCTTTTTTCTTGCTAACCAATAGAGACACCTGAAGCCCACAAGCTTCAGAGCTAAGCTGAGTCTTGAACCTGTGGATTTACAGTCACAATACACCATTTGCAAAACATCGGACATATATTTAATCACCTTATCCAGATGAAAAACAGTTTCCAAAGGGAAAATTGTCTGGAAGCATCATTTCAAGTTCTCCTCAAACTCTTACATATTACTTACAGATTTTTTTATGTTGTCAGCTTCATATTTTTCCTTTGTCATGTCTCTATCCTGGACAGTCTCCATTAGTTGTCATTCAACTGTAAAACCCTTCAAATTGTGCAGATATGTTTTATTCACATACTTAAAGACGGTGTTTCAAACACTGTTCATGTTAAATTGCATGAGAGAATTTTTGTTTAATTATGTAGGTGAATTAGGCAGATCTTCCTATTAACTGAAAACTTGAAATAGTGGCGTCTGTCACAGGGCAGGGAACATTGTATTTTCTAAGTAAATAGCCACATAATTGAATAGTCCTTTGAAACCAAGGCACAACTGAAACACTGATGCAGCAGATTCACAGTCCCAGCCAAGGAGTTTGACTTTCCTGCAGTTACCAACAGGTAACTCTCTGGAAACAATGTAGATACAGGTATGTAACTGATCAAGAGGCAACCCCATAAGGGAAACTGTTCATTTGCCATAGCCATAAATATCAGTGTATTTCAAGTTCTGTCTTCACATGCCTGGGTGATAAAACAGTGATTTAATCTGTATGAATCTTTTAGTATCTGTGTCTTCTGAGAGATGGACTAATTATGAACAACTGATCAAGTTAGTCCTTTTGCTCAAGTGGTAGGATGTGCTTTCAGGCCCATACATTCAAGGCTTAAGGAATAGTTTAGCTGTGTGCAATTAAGCATATACTCCAGTGCCCTGCTAAGCTAGAGCCTCTATGTTTGAGGCAGGTGCTCCACAAAGTCTCAAATGTTCATATGCAAGTAGAATAAACTTCCAGGAAATTTTACTGTTTTCCCTGTCTTGATAAGCAAATAAGAGCTGGGAGCTAATAATTTTAGACACAATTGTCTGACAGAAAAATTATCTACTAGCAAAACTGTGACCTAGGAAAGGAGGTACTTAAAGGGCAGAAGACAAACTAGACCACGCTCACTGATATTTCACTCTGCCTCTTCTATTTCTGTACTTCTTTCACTTTCCTCAGTACTTTTCTTCCCAGAATGAATGCAGGAGCTATGCTATGGCAGTTACACATAAGTTTTAGTATGAAATATTGCAGTAAGCACAGCAGCAACATATTCAGGGTAGAGAGTCTAGACTAAATGCCAATAAGACTGTATGTCTTGATATCAATACCTGGAGTTTCACATGCTTGGCTTTTAGAATTGAAACTCTTATGTCTAGGCAGATACTTATTAGTACAGTCTGGGTGAATAATGCAAAGCATTTATTTCCATGTAGATGCTGATTTAGTGAGATTTAACATCATTCCATGCTGAGTCAAAGAGACAGGCACATAATATTTCCACTGAAGTAAAAGATTCTGTCCCACTTGTCACATTGTCTATTCCAGTCTGACCCCCAATTCCTTGAAATGCATCTGGCAGGCAATGCAATGCTACAATAGAAAAAACACAGACTATCCCTAGTCTCAGATAAGTTTAAGTCATAAGCCATGGTCCCCCAACAGGCTGACTGTGAGTCATTTCACTTAACACTAGGAAGAAGAGAATATTTGGAAGTCCTTCAATTTTTGTTTGCTGAAATAAACTCACAGCAGAATTTGACACATCCATTGTGAACATTAGCTGGGAGGAAAGATAAAGCCCTGGGGCATGGTTTAACCCCAGCCAGCAACTAAGTACCACACAGCCCCTCAATCACTCCTCCACTCCCTGGTGGGATGGGGAGGAGAACTTGGAAAAGAGTAAAACCCATGGGTTGAGATAAAAATAGTTTATTAATTGAAATTAAGTAAAATATAATACTAATACTACTAGTAGAAGTTAAATGAGAGAGAACGAAAAGAGAGAGAACTAAAACTCAAGAAAAATAAGTGATGAACAATTGCTCACCACCCGCTGACCCATGCCCAGCCAGTCACCAGGCAAAAGTAGGGATGGCAAGAATGAAGAACCACCCACTGTACTGTGGTGCACTGTGTGGAGCAGTTGACACGCTGGAGGGAAAGGATGCCATCCAGAGGGATCTTAACAGCCTTGAGAGGTAGGCCCATGAGAACCTCATTATTCAACAAGGGCAAGTGCAAGGCCCTGCACATGGGTGGGGGCAATCCCAAGCCCAAATACAGGCTGGGCAGAGAATGCACTGAGAGCAGCCCCAAGGAGAAAGACTTGGGGGTGTTGGTGGATGAGAAGCTCAGTGTGGCCCAGTAATGTGCCCTTGCACCCTAGAAAGCCAACCACACCAAAAGAAGCATGACCAGCAGGTCGAGGGATGTGATTGTTCCCCATCTAGTCCATTCTTGTGACACCCTACCTGGAGCACTGTGTTCAGCTCTGGGGCCTCCAACATAAGAAGGACACAGACCCGTTGGAGAGAGTCCAGAGGAAGGTCGCAAAGGTGATCAGACGGCTGGAGCACCTCTGCTGTGAAGACAGACTGAGAGAGTTGGGATTGTTCAACCTGGAGAAGAGAAGGCTCCAGGGAGATGTTATTTCAGCATTCCAGCACCTAAAGGAGGCCTACAAGAAAGCTGGAGAGGGACTTTTTACAAGGATATATAGTGATAGGACAAGGAGGAATGGCTTTAAACTGAAAGAGGGTTGATTTAGGTATGAAGAAGAAATTACTTACTGTGAGGGTGTTGAGGTGCTGGAATAGGTTGCCTAGGAAAGTAGTGGATGACTCCTCCCTGAAAGTTTTAAGGCCAGGTTGGATGGGGCTTTAAGCAGCCTGGTCTAGTGGAAGTTGTCCCTGCCTATGGCAGGGGTATTGGAACCAGGTGATCCTTCCAACCCAAGAAGATAGACTAGATGGTCCCTTCCAACTCAAACTATTACACAATTCTATGAGTCTTCATGTTCCTCATTTTTTTCATATTAAACTTTTTAAGACATTTCGTTTCTTATTCCTTTAATCTCCAAGTATTCTGATTTTGCTATGATGTTTTTCTATTTGTCAAAAATTTCTTTGATGAGAAGAACCCACGCGTCTGGGGAAAAATAACAATCGGAACATAAAGTTGAAGGTATGAGAAAATCCATTTTCAGGATCCCTCAAAAAGAGGGAGATGCCTGTTTAGGCTCATGGTGGAGTTACATTCTTAACTGTTGCTTTTCAGATTTAAAATATTCACAGGGAGAGTATAAATTCGATTTGAAAATCTCCCTCTAAAAATGTGGTTCTCACAAGGGAAAATTAATCTCATAGGTACTATTTATACTGCTTTGTAAATATTATTCCTGTAAAAAGTAGAGGCCAAATCTGTTTTATCTGATAACTTAACAAACAAAACATATCCCGACCCTGTGACTTTACTTGTTCTTAATAGCTAGAAGATTCACATATTTTGTATTAAGGACTTAGTTTGAAACAAGATATGACATTCTGCCTTTATTGCTCAGTTTGCATTGATTAAAGTATAGCAAAACCAATTCTCAGGTAGCAAAACCAAGATCCCTGTTAAAGGCAGCAGCATTACAAATCATGCTGGTAGAGTAAACAAGTGAAATTCTCTTAAATAATTCATACGCACAGCTCATTGACATCAAAAGCCGTCTCTCAAATAGCACCACAGAAAAGTGTAACTGCTTGATTAATCTAGAAAAATATTAACTGTATACAAAGAATACAGGTAGCCCAAAGAGGGCAGTGGAAGAGGTAAAATAATGGCTGGTATTATAGGAAGTGCAGTAGTACTTCAGTTTAGTCAAGTCAACTTGGAGATTTGCAACAGGAGAATAGGCAAGCTAGTTATCAGGAAAGCAAAAGACATTTAGAAAGAAAGCACAAGAAACACAAAAAAAAGATGTGCAATGAAAAGAAATGACTAGCACACTCTGAATGTGTCTGCTATCAGTAAAATATACCAACATACACAGCAAAGATTTGTATCAATTTTCTTAGTGCTGATACTAAAAACTGAGGTTCAGGAGCCATAGGTCTCAACGGAACAAAAGCCTTTGACTGTAAGGTTGATGATGTGAATCCTATGAACAGGGTGGGTTTCTAATTAGTTTACCTAATCAGGCAGCATTTGCAATTCTTACACTGCATGGCAGGATTTTAACCCATATAGTTATGCTTTCTCAGTCAGCTAAAAAAGCAAGACCTTTGTGATTCATGTTTCTTGTTGGATCTCTGTGAAATTAAACTAATCTCCCTGTTAAACTTCTTTAAACATTTTCACAAAGGTTGTAATTAATTGGACCATTAATCTTTATATTACATGTCTTAAGCTTTTCTCCAGACATATATATACTAGTCATATGACTTTCATGGAGGTCTTATTAACTCTAAAAAATTCAGAAAGCAGAAGATAAAAAACTGTCATTCACATTAACACAAAATGTAAGAACCATAACGCTAGCAACAGTCAGAATCACAAAAGGTGCTAATAAAGCCAATGGGTTTGTAGAGGAATGAAGCTGGGTTAATTAACATTGATAATATACAGCTGTGGGCTGGCTTCAGGGGCTGATGTAGTTAAGGTGCAGCTGTGGCTGGTTCTGCGAAGTGGTTGGGCAGCCAAGGAAGAAGCAGAGAGAGTGAGCGGGCCCTGGATGAGGACAGACTAGGAGAAGGCAGCAGAGGGACTGGCGTGAAGAGTGTGCTGGTATGAGATGGTAAAAGACCTTGTTACAGCTGGCTAGTTTTGAGAGTGCCGTGACACGGGTTCACTGGGAAGCTATTAGCTTTCTCTCAGTTCTTGCTCCAAAACGAAGTAAAATTCTCAATAATTCTTACTGAATTTATTGCCAGATCTCATATTAAATTTGAAAGTTTGGACTCAACTATAAATAAAAGGGTAATCAAACTCAAACTCTTCAGCTCCCAAATACTGTCAAAAGGTCCCTATTTAACTTTTAGAACAGAAAAACATCCCATGAACAGTCTGCGCAGGTTGTAGTGATCAGACAACAGCTTTAATCAGCTCAGATTGAGCTCAAAGCTTGAATTTGTAATCACAAAGATGGGATACATTGGTGACAGCATTTGTTTTCTTAGTAGCTACCATTAGCTCTATCTATTTATTTATTCAAATTAAACAACTCAACTTTATTGTCTACAGGTACTTCGTTGGTATGAGCTGTATGTACTCTTTTAGCTTCACCTCTATGCCTGGGAACATCATGGAACATCCTCCCAGAAGCTGTGATAAGGCACATGGAGGTCAGGGAGAAGATTTGAGATGGCCAGCATGGCTTCACCAAAGGCAAGTCTTGCCTGACCAACCTCGTGGCTTTCTATGATGGAGTGACTACATCAGCAGACAAGGGAAGAGCTACGGATGCCATCTGTGTGGATTTCTGTAAGGCCTTTCACAGTCCCCCCCAACATCCTTCTCTCTAAATCTGAGACAGGGATTTGACTGGTAGATAAGGAATTGGTTGGATGGTGACATCCAGAGGATAGCGCTCAATGTCCAGATGGGGATCAGTGACAAGCGGTGTCCCTCAAGGGGTTGTACTGGGACCAGTACTGCTTAATATCTTCATCAATGACATAGACAGTGGAATCAAGCCCAACCTCACCAAGCTTGCAGATGGTACGAACCTGAGTGGTGTGGTTGACATGTTGACACCATTCAGAGGGACCTGGACAAGCTCAAGAAATGGGCCCATATGAACTTCATGAGGTTCAACAAGGCCAAGTGCAAGGTCCTGCACATGGGTTGGGACAAGCCCCAGTATCAATACAGGCTGGGGGATGGAGGGATTGACAGCAGCCCTGTGGAGGATGAGGGGGTGCTGTTGGATGAAAAGACGAACATGAGCCGGGGATGTGCACTTGCAGCCCAGAAAGCCAACTATATCCTGGGCTGCATCAAAATAAGCATGGCCAGCAGGTCAAGGGAGCTGCCCCTCTACTTGGCTCTGGTGAGACCACACCTGCAGTACTGCACCCAGCTCTGCAGTCCTCAGCACAGGAAAGACATGACCTGTGGGAGTGCGTCCAGGGGAGGGCCACAAAGTAGATCAGAGGGCTGAAGCACCTCTCCTGTGAAGACAGGCTGAGAGTTGGGGTTGTTCAGCCTGGAGAAGAGAGGGCTCCGGGGGAAACCTTATTGCGTTCTTTCAGTACTTGAAGGGGGCTTATAAGAAACATGGTGACAGACTTTTTAGCAGGACCTGTAGTGACAGGACAAGAGGTAATGGTTTTAAACTAAAGGAAGGTAGATTTGGACTAGATATAAGGAAGAAATTTTTTACAATGAGGATGACGACACTGGAACAGGTTGCCCAGGGAGGTGGTAGATGCCCCATCCCTGGAAATTTTCAGATTGGATGGGGCTCTGAGCAACATGATCTAGTTGAAGGTGTCCCTGCTTTTTGCAGGGTGGGGCTTGGATTAGATGACCTTTAAAGGTCCTTTCTAAGGCAAATTATGATTCTGTAAGACAACTCAGAAAGGCTCTGTAAGAAATGGCAGCTAGGTCTAAATTCTGGTAGAGGCCTTTCTACTGGCTGGAAGAAGCAGGCACTGGAAGGAAGATGTGCTAGAGCTAATGTTGAACAGCTACTGCTGTGTAGACACATTTCTCTGTTGATCCTTGTAGAAGTCCAGCACAGAACTTTACACCTGGACTCTATCAGTGCATTTCAAGGTACATGTGATTGCGCTGATAACAATGTATGAAAACCAGATCTGGATCATGATAAATAAGAATTAATAAGTGGAACAAAGCAATTTGAATCATCCAGCTCTTCTAATCTGGTTTTAAAATATTGGGTCTTCAAATTTCCTCACATTAGTTCTGCCTTGAAAAATGTCCTAATACAAAAGATTATATGCTGTGTGGTAAAAATAACCACTTAATTAATCCATTTTTCCTCACAAAGTTTGAAAGATTTTATCAGATATGGAAGCAATAACACTGACATCTCTCTCTGCTTCTCATTTTCTGTTTTTAGGACGTCAGATCCATACAGAGGCAACACTGCACCAACAGACATATTAGCAGAAAACAATTCAATCTGTTGATACAAAACTATACTCAGAAAGTGAACTACCAATTTTGTAGAATCTTTCTCATCATAACCCTAAAAACATGTGCTTTTTTCTCTTCATACCTTTGCTTAAAATAAATGGCACTGATGGAATGTTCTTTTTTACTTTTTTCTTCTTGTGTTCATTATAATAGTCCTTAATGTCCAAACAATAGCATTAGCCAAGACATAAACTTTTACTTAAATAGGCACTTAGGGGTAAGTAAACCTACCCCCTGAATGACATTCTGAAATTTACTCTCCATTTTCCTACCATAAATCGATTTTATTTGCTCACTTGAAGAATTCCACCATATATGAATTTCATTGTAAACTGAGTGAAAATACAAATCTTAGTTCAGTATAAGTGCCTGGCCAGCTCTTGATCAAAAGAAATGAAAAATAAAGGGGAAGCAATGTTTTATCTACTCCTCAGCAGCAGTAGATCAAATGTTGGAAGACTCTATAGTAACCTAATTTAAGAAATAACTACTTACAGAATACATGCTTCACCACTGAATGCTGCTCATTCCATCTCATTTGAGGATCTACTGATGATACTCAGAGTGAGTTGAGACCTGTCCTATGGCATGGATGCAGGAATTCCTACAGATTCTGACACAGCACAGATTTCACACAAGAGGTCTATTTTCTCCTTCTTGTGTCTAATGTGTAATTTTACAATGAAGAAATGAAAAGAGAAAAGGGAAAAAAATCATGTTAAAATCACATGGTCACATATAGACCTGACAGCAAATAAATGCAAAAAGTCATTCTCATCCTAAATTCCAAGCAAAAGTCAATATATATGGCTATGAGATGATGTTTATGAAACAAATTTGTTTGGGGAAAATTCAAGAGTGGAATGATCTTCCAGAAAACTTGTGCCTGCTTCCAAAGTCCATCTTTTTGAAAGGCAAAAAACCCTTTCTTGAGAAAAATGGATTTTAAAAAGTAAAATAGTTTTAAAGGCCATTTCACTGGCACTGAGGATTTTGTTTGGGATATATCTGAATATCATGCTGACAGAATTGAACCTAGAATTTAAATACAGACATGCACAGATTTGATTCAAATCCACTGCTATCAGTAAAGGTGTTTCTAGGGACCTCAATGGGATTTGGACCAATTCCTTTGCTTAATCCATATCTTGACATGGTTTTTTTCCAAAGTGGATAAAAATGAGTGTTCATGTGAGTTGTTATAGGCTTAGAACACTGATATTTACATCTTTTTGCTAAAGGCTTCTCATTTAAAATACTTTTAGAGAGAAGAAAGGAAAAAAGAAATCTTTAATTGTTAATTATCTGAATATATATTTCAGAAATGTTCACTTACAACTATGAATGCAAACAGATTTATTTATGAAGCAAAGCAACATGCAATATGCAATGGTTCATTAAAGTCAGCTTATGGTTCACTTTCATTAAAGTTGAAGAATTTCTTACTAGAGTCACTGTATACCTAATTTTCCTGTAACTGTGGTGAATACTCAGTAAACAACATTAGCAGATTTTGGAATCAGATAACTACTAAGATCAAAGTTATTCCTAGTAGTTATTATACTGTTAAAAAGAAGTGACACTGTAAATAAATAAATAAATAAGCTCATATTAAGAGAGCAGAATAGTTGTGTTTCCAAGGCAAGCGTTCAGTTAGCAGAAATTCTAAGGTCTGAATAATTCTGGTAGAGCTCCTAGCAGTAGGCTAGCTGGACCTTAGATACCAACAATAATGAGGAGCCAGCAAGAAAAGGGTTGCTCTTCAGGGCTTGAGAGTTTCCAGTGTTCTTACTACAGAAAGTTATGCCATCTTCTATTTCCATAGAAATATTTTGAGGAACAGGGATAGTTTGACAGGGATAGTAAGCAGTGGTGAGTGTTAAACTGGTATGCTTTGTATCTTTACAAGTACTAAAGAGGGGCAGAATTTTACATGAATGAAATTCATAACTATGTGAGCAAGTTCTTCCTTATAAATTACATCAAAGTCACCTAAGCCACCTTTTTCAAATCTTCATATTTATCCCAGTCCAATACAGGGACTATAACCATCTTTCTTGAATACAACCACATGGATTTTCAAAGAACTGGAGATTTCCAAATTCCACTCAAGTTTCAGGGAGTTTCAAATGTTCCATGGCATTAGAAAATCTGGATTTTTGTATTAATATTCCAATATAAATTTACTTTGCAACTTCACATACTTTAACATACTGATCTGACAGGATTTGTGCCACCTCAGCAAACTGCAATGTACAGCCAATCTACAAAACTTTTGTTTGTTTAGACCAAAACGTTCATGGACTTATTCATTACCAAGGAGAAGGAAGGACCCACAAGGGAAACAGGGTCTGTGGTATTTAAACATTATAATCCCTTTGGATCTGTTAAATGTATGTTATTGGCTAAATGAAAAGAGAAAGTTTTAGAAGCCATAGCATCAGTAAAAACAATAAAGATCAGTTTCTCATTTACAGCATAAAAAAAGCCTGCAACATAAAGGTACATAAATGCGTATTAATATTATGTACTGGCTGCTTGATTACAGACCTGCAGAGGCAACTGTTCTGGCAACCATGCAGCAAGAGGCTGGCTGTTAAGTCTGCTCTGCACAACCATTTGACAAGAGGAATGAAGTTTTAGCTGAAAAAAAATCAGTGTACAAAGTGTTAAGCAGCAACCTGCTCAAGTTCAACATCAGTGATAGTAGCGAGGAAGAGAGATTGCAGTCTTCTAATAAGAAAATGTAATACATAATTTTTAAAAGTCAAAAATATTTATGAAACTGATTTAACATAAAATGAACTCAATGAGGCACCAAACTCATGTGCTCAATTGATTACTATGTAGCTATGCAGCTAAGTTTCTTAAAAATAGTATAGACTTAAATCTGAAATATAAGTGCTTTGAATGGAACACTATTGCCCATATAAACCAATTTCATTACATCTATTAGGTGGGTACTATTTGACGGAAAGGCACTTAAAGGGTATGAATAAATGTCAAATTTAATACTCATTTTTCTGACTTTATGCTCATACAAGCCAAAGTGCACTTAGTGTAAGGCAAAGCACTCTACAGAAACAGAATGGAAACAAAAGTAAGCAACTTCCATCATGGAATTAAATAGCTGAGAGTGCAGTCAATGTAGTAGTGACACCTTCTTACAGCAAATGCCCTGTAAAATTCTCCGTAAGTCTAATTTGAAAGCAAACATTTAGTTGTTAGTAATAACTGTCCGTGTAAAAGCAAATAAGAAAAGACACATAGATCCTCAGGTCATGGTTCTTAGATCCTTTGCAATTATTTCAGAGCCTCAAAGTTAACAGTTGTCAAAATTGCCACTGGTGTTTTGATTATCCATTCCCATTTGTTCACAAAAAAAAAAAAAAAATGGAATTAACCTATTAAACCAGGAATGACTAAATGCAGCTTTGGCACTTTTATACTTTGCCCACGTATTAGAGTGTGTTTGGAATTTCCTTTCACTAGATCTTTTCACATGACTATTTTCTTCAGTGTCTCATGCATTTGCTCATAACTCCTCTCGGCTATAGTGCCCAACATAATCCACTGCTGAAGGAATGATACCCAGCAACTGTCATTATGGACATCATAGATGTCTTTATTGCTTAGCTATCATATCATGAAAAAACAGTTAACTCCAAACAAGATATCTTCAGATATATTAAAATGTTTTTACTACAGCCATTACCTCAAAAATATCAAATGCACATTAGTGCATGTTTCAGAAGTCTAAAGAAGTCCTTATAGACCTTATTCCAAACCAGCCAGCATTAAGAATATCAGAGATGGCTCAGAAAACATAAAAAAACAGGTTTTGTTGATGAAAGCCTCTGTAAGTTTCACACACATGCAAGAAAATTGCATATTGAGAGAACTGTTCTTAGTGCGTCCTCATTGGGCTGTTACGAATGTTAGCTTGGTCTTAGCAAATGTGCCATCTGACTTCCCAGTGTTCGATACGGAAGCAAGAAGCAGAATTTAACGACAGAACAGAGCAGCTGCAGGAGTAGCATGTTTCCTTTCACTCATATTGTGTGATTTTGAGAAAAGGTATTTCACTTTTCTACAGCTATCCCCTCCTTTTCTTTAAGGAATCCTATAAAACAATATTAGAGTTGGGCCACAGTAGCAACATCTATACTGTCCATGGTATGGCCGTGAAGCCATGCTGGAGGCCAGATTCAGAGTCCACCTGACTGTTTACCTGGTGCAACATGTCCAGGAGCAGTTCTAAGCCAGCTGACATACATCAAGGGAAAATTTTGTATGTGGCAAGTGTCATCCTGTACTTGTGGGCCTCCTTATCTGTGGTGTGGACAGGCAGCACACAACACTTTGAAAGTGGCTTGGCCACCTGTGGGGACCCTTTTTTTTGCAATGTTCTAAGATGCCATGCTGCAGTGTCATAGCCTTAGCAATGTCCAAGCAAACAGCAGGTCTCACAAGCACTATCTCCTCTGCTAAAGCCTCTAAAAAAGCAGAATAATTCAAACTCTGCATTTATGTTGACTGCACGGCAGGCACAGGAGACAAGAAACAGCCAGGTACACTCACATGCCCAGATCTCTGTTAGCATTCATATGCACACATCTTTTCTTTAAAACAGAAAATGCTGGGTCCTTTATTCTTTACTTCTTTAAAGACTCTGAAGCAGAATCTCTTGAAACACATTTCTCTTGAACATCTTTTACTGCACTTCATTTTTTACAAAACACTGTTTTTCTGTTGTTGACTTGCTAAACTGAATGGGAGCTTGGAGCATGATGGTTTATTATGCTAATCCAGCTCCTCCACATCCTCAGTCCTCTAGCTAAAAATACACAAATAGATTTGAAGTGCTTGGTATGCCTGTACAGCTACAATTCTTTTGCTGAAGCAATGGAAACAATACAGACATTTTTGTCTTGTTTTTAAAATATATGAAACAACATGTCTGACATGAAGGACACAGCCAGCAACTTTTCAGTTTTGAAAATCTCTCACCTTGACACCATAAACCATGTTTGAATTAGAAAGGAATGCAATAAACCATGCTTTGTCAGAAGCAAAAATGCTACCTGAGGACAAATGTTTTCAAAGTGGCATCCATTAAAAAAAAAATGTTGACAACATCACATTTCTAATAGAAATACTAAGGGATACAACTTGGGATATCTGTTGTGTTTTGATGGAGTTTTTAGACAAATCTTGTTTTTTCATTCTCTTAGATGTAAAAGTATAGTCCTCTGGAAAAAAAAGATAAAATAAACCATTGTTCTAAACAGTCTGATGTAAACCAAGTAACTAAAGCATTCGAACATATGCCAAGTGGAGGAAATTATTTTTGAAGTACATTCTACATGGAAGTAGAATTCACAGAAATATGTAGCACACTTCTGCAATTTCAACCTCCCTGAAATGGATTCTGGGATGTAATGCGTATAAACACTGTGTTGAAAATATATTTGTACTGCACTGCCTCCAAAAATTGGATGATTTACTGATTAAAGATAATAATCTCTTGACTAATTGCTTTTTAAAATATTGTTACATGTATATCTAGAAATATACACAGACATGTACAGATACAAAATTACCTTCAAAGGCATAAGCAACATGGTTACCTTGAAATATCTACAATAATTAGGAGCAAAATGGAATGTGGGGAAAAATATTTGTGATGATCAAAACCTGTGCAAATTGTCACTTTGTTATTGTGTAAATTATTTACAAAGCATCCATTCCATCTCTACTTGATATATTTTTCTTACTCTATACTGGCTTTGTAATAACAATAACTGTCTTGATAAATTACTTAGAATATTATTCAATTCCAAGTAGCCACATTTGTTTTCATGTTTCCAGCAAAATTATGACAATAGAAATAGATTATTGTAATTGCTTCTTCAAGCAAGGACTACAGGTGGTTTGTTTTTTTCATGACTAATGACTCCCATTTCCCTCTTCATTCAGTCACTGAGATGTTGAGACTGTTGGCAGAGGGAGGAGGTGATGTGGACGTTATTGTGGCAAGAAAAAATACAAAAATGATTGAGCCTTTAAAAATATCTTATCATTACATGTATACATTATGATGGTGGTGATGACAGACAAAGATCCCTAAAGCTATTGTAATTTCTGTCAAGAGCATCTTTCACAAATAAGAAAAAAACAAAAAAACAATTGAATATATATCTGTTTTTTCTTTTCCTTGTTTTAAAACAAGCTAGGGTGAAAATTTTATCACAGAACTACACTATCATTTAAATGAGCTATACAAAGATTGAAGTACAAACAACTATGCTCCATCATTTTATTTCCTTTTCATTTGTATTCACAAATATAATTGTTATTCTAAACAGACCAATATTATTGTCGCACCTGCAACCTGTAAAGTTTTCATGAACCATGCAGACTAAGGAGTCTGCTTATGTTTTGTTGTTCTTTGCTTCATATTTGACCTAGTTTAAAATGCTAAACTAGTTGCCTCAGTCATACAATCACATCTCAGTTACTGGCAAAACTACAACAAGCTATATCATTTCCACTCAAGACTTGTTTTATTCACAAACTAAATAAATTTAAATACTGTAGAGCCATGTTAGCTACAAATATAACAGGTCTGCATGCAAACATTTATCTGAGTTAAAGCCACTTCTGTAACCGAAAGATTGCTTTCAAAGGTTGTTCCAATATTTAACAGAGGCTGGTGAATTCTGGTAGGTTTTAGTCAAAACGGCCACGGAAATGCCAAATCAGGAGATAATGAGTTGATAAGAAAAACGTGACAAGAGAGATGTATGATGAAACTGGAAACAAGAAGATCTGTACAGCTCTCCTAAAATGTTGACAGATGTGATTTTTTGCTTTCCCAGGCAAACTGGGGTTTTCCTACACTGTTCCCAATCACACATTAAAAGAAAAGCAAGCTGTGCTGCTGTGGACAGAAACCCATTCTGCAAGTGATCCCTTCCCATATTAAATACAAGTGTCACCAGATTATTTTCACATTTCATTTTCGTTAATTTTAATACCTACAGGTAAAATGTATTTGTGTTTAACAAAGACACTAGAAAAAGAAGGCCAGCCACCAGGACACAAAGTACAATTGCTATGTTGTTGCATTTTTCATCAGGTGTTCAAATTTGATGTGATCAGAATTTTTAACTGCAGGACTAGCTAATTTTAAATTACTATAACATTTCCAGGTTTTGCAAGTGATTTCATTTGAACAGGAGCCCAAGAACACATTATACCACAGATATAAAACATAAAGATTATAAGAGATTTCAAATGTACATATTTAATACAAAATATCATGAACAGTAGTTAGAGGAAAAAGCTAAGGCATTTGATAGACCCTCCTGGTAAACTATAAATAGGCAGAAGTAAAGTTATTAATCACACTCGGAAAAAATCAGGCTTAGTGTACCAAGACTAGCAACATGAGCCAGCTTATGATGAATTACTGTTTCAGAAACTTTTATTAAAAACGGCCAGGTTACTGCAGAAAATTAGTCAGAATGAGTAATGTGTTTTCCCTTCAAGTTCTGTAGGCTTCTTTCCCCACTTAGTTCACATTCACTTTAAAGGAAATTTCTGTTAATCAACTATCAGGAGAGATTCTCCTCCAGGAAGCAGAAATCTTGCACTATTTGCCTACTTCTTACAGTTATGAGAAAATATTCTATAAACAAGGCCCTGGTTTGGGTTAGACCTTCTGTAGAAGTTTCTGTGCTTAACTGCACACATAAACAGTGGTTTTGTAACTTGACAAGGTATAGGTATGCCACGAGTGTGGCCAAACTACATTTCCTGGCTGTTTAATTGTCCCTCAAAGATGCTGACAGCCTGTCCAAGAGGGAGCAGCCTTTAAGACTGAAATCCATTCCAGAGAAGACGGGCCCAGGAAAAGAGGAATGCAAAGGTGCTTAAAACTTCTTTCACAGACCTCAGGTTGCGTCAAATGCCCTCAGCTAGAGCTGGGAATAAGACATTTAATATTTGACACAGTAGATGCTTTTTAATGCAACCTCCCTCCAACAGAGAATTTCTTGCATTAAGGGATGGTATCTGTGAGTTCCTCCTTTAATAAAAAGGGTCACAGGCTTCCTGCACTCTGTCTTCCTAAGAGGTAGAAATTTAAAGCTCCAGCACTCTACACGAGTATTTGTTGAAGTCTGATCCCAGCACAGCTGATTGAAAGAGATGCTGCAGTGCAGGTAGCACAGCCAATACAAAAAAAAAAAAATGTAGTTTTTTAAATCCTCTGCCGCAGCAGGGCTCCTCATTTATGCATCCTGCACGGTATCTGCTCTCTTTCACCCTTGCTTCCTTACAGTAGTAAGAATAAATTAATGCACTGTGAGAATGACTGAAGGCATTCTACATTACCATCCCTTTCTTGGGCTCTGCAGTAAAAATTCATACACCAGACTGTTTCATTTCTTATACCTTTATTTCAAGCCTAGGGCTTGCAGCATTCTAGACCAGTTTGGTCTCCCTAATACTTCTAATGTAATATTTACAGCAACCTATACTAAACCAAAGGCTATATTTTCCCAGGGACCCTCACACTTCCCTGTTCTGTCTCCTGTCTGCTTCTAGCAAAATGGTCTCAAGGAGAAGCCAGATGACATGCTAATAGTATTTTTTGTCAAAGTTTCAAATTCACAAGTGCTTGCTGTCAATTTACTCAGTGTGGATATGATTTAGAATAAAAATAATCAAGCTTTGATTTCATTTTAATAAGAATTTTTGTGTGGTTTCATAAAAAGGCTGAAATAGAATAGAAGCCATGTGGATGCCAATTTAGAAGTTTTATATATACATTAAAAGTTATAAAACTTTTAAATAGAGTCTCCATCTCCTGGGATTCTGAACTTCTTTTCATTTAAGGACTCTATTGAAAATCTTAAAGTACATCTTTCCAGCCTGTTTGCTATGATCACCATAGAACATCTTGCTTCTCAGAAATTTCAATTTGTTTGCCCACATATGTGCTGGAGTCTTACAAAAAGTTATCAAAATGCTGCAGTATCTGAGACCAAGACCATAACCTTTGTAGGAGGAGATTTCCACCATACAGGGTGTCTGATCTGAAGTAGTCACTGTGTCCTTTAATAGCATTAATGCCTACGTACAATGAGCCATCAGGGAACTATGGATCTAAGTGAATTTCAACCTTTTACGTGTTCCAGTAAGACTAATTTACATCTAGAATAGTCTGTATGTAATTTGTATTTCATGAAAAATACCTTTTCCTAATAGAAGGCAAAGCATTAGGTACACTAATTTTCTAATTAATATAATTATATGAGGCATGACATTCAAATCACGACTATTATAATAGTACATATTCTCTGTTACAAAGGATTCTTTCACATCAGCAACACTGACTACTAACCTTTAATTCACTGCTTTTTACACCTGCTAGGTAAGTAACAGAAACCACAAATAATGTAAACAGTATTATTTTTAACTTAGACTCACTTGATTATTTATTGGGTGAAATGTGTATACGTTGCACAGTTCATGTGAAATGGATACTGTGTCGTTTCCACTTGGTATTAAACTTGGAGTGTACAACTACTCAGTCTAGTACTCCAGCAGAGTACCAAAAGGTTTAGAGATGACTGAAATCAATGTGAATGCCATACATGCATGCTGGTGCTACTTGAAGAGATATTCACTTTTTCCATTTCCCCCATGATAATCAGTAGAGTTACCAGCTTTCAGTACCTGCAAGATTTGAAATTGGTACTTGGATTTATAGTAAATCTCTTATCTGACATATCTGTGACTATCAGGTCAACTCCTTGTGAGATTTACTGTCAGTTCTCAAGCAGAGATAGAGATCTTCTGTAAATCTATCACATTAATCCACAGGTATGTAGGACTTCTGGATACCCCCGGGAACATGTAATGAATGTATATGTCACTGGCATAATAGGCTTGCACATATTTACAGTTTTGATTTTAATTATCACAATATCATGTATCAAGCCCTATGGAAGCTCCAACTGGAAGAAGGCTCAGCTGCCCATCTGCTTTGCAACACAGGCCACTGACTGGTTTTGTGCTGTGTTCTGTTCTAACTTTTGCACCAGCTCCCCTGGAAATCTGTTTTTTTCAGGGACCTAGCCCTGAATCCCTACAAAGACCTTTTCCAACTGTGAACACGTACCCTGCCACAACTGATTTCCGCCAACCAGTGCAACTGCCAGCTCAGCGTGAGCAGACACTCATCTTAGACTGGTCCAAATTAGGCATCTGGGCTCTGACCTTAACCTCTGAAAAGTTAAGCAAGCTCACAGACCGTATAGGACTCCATCTGAAAAAGAAAGTGTGGTGCTAAAGGGGGACTACTATGTGGGGAAGCTAGGGAGTTCTAGTCCCTGCTCTTTGCAGATTTACTATAGGATATTGCATAAATTATTTATTTTCAGCAATGGAGAGAGGTAATACTTACGTTGCTTTAAAGAGAAGGAAGAAATCTCTATGCCAGGTAAAGAAGGAAAAGTACAAACCGAGTAACGTTATTTAGCACGCTCTGACTCACAAACATTTCAGCACTAATTGAAGACCAAGGCCACCAGCATTTCTTTTCAGAGACACAGCAGAATTTACCACATTGATTACTATGAGATATACTTCATAAAGTGTTTAAGCATCCTCAGACAAAGATAGGCAACACTGAGCCTACAGAAACACTAACAAAAGTCACACTGTGTTTTTTAGGAAATCAGAGGAAGTTATTTATGTAGCCTCTTCAGCCCTCCTTGAAAATCTCAGTAAGTATCTGTTTGCATCCTTGGCTTCTCATATGCCTTTGTAAACCTGGTCTCATGCCTGAACCTCCACCCTTTTGAGCACACAGACCATCCTTACATGCAGATGCTAAAATCACGGGTTTGTATACTCTTGTGCAAGACACTGGGTGAATTATGTGCCACATAGGAAATACTCATTTTGCAGTTGGTATATGCCAGACTGATGTATGCACCTTCTGCTGTTACAATTTACCACAAGGAAAATCTATTGCAAATGAAAGTTAATGATGATTATATATTCAATCTGAATTGGTTGTCCACAGATTTTGTCTCTGGACAAAAATGACTCACTCTTAAAGTGAGTGCACTGCCTGCTTGTTGCCATAACCCTGCAGCAACATATTCTTTTTATAATGCAGTACAGAAAACAAACACATGCACAGTAAAACTCCAGCTGGGAAGAATAATGAAGTATTTAGAAAACCAGACAGAGACCACACGGCTTCATCTCCCTCAACACCTATCACTAGATACAATAATTAATAAACTAATAACAGACCTTTAACCATCCAAGTTTTTCTGAAAGATACAGACTTTTTTCCTTTCAGGGGTCAAATCAGTCAAATGTCTAAAAACTTTAAATGTTTTTGGTACATGCCAAATTCATTGCAGCTCTCAAGCAGTAGAAGTTGTACACAGCCCTAAGAACCGAGTACTTGTACAGATAACTGGAGAAGCATGAGCACTACCTAACCTCAGAGTCCTCACTGAAGCTGACAAAAAAAAGAGATTGGAATTTCTTATGGTCAGCAGAGAGAAAGCCAAGCTAACTGGAAAAAAAAAAAAAAAAAAAAAAAAAAAAAAAAAAAAAAAAAGACTCCCAGAAAAATGTCATTTCTCTTGTAGCAGCACACCAGTTAAACAGTTCCATCCACCACACTGCCTGAGGCATGGCAAAGATATAGAGAAAAAAGACTAACTGCAGGAAGATCTTGCCAGGATTTTCTGGGGGACTTCACCCTGGAATCACTCCTTCTCAACTCCTGTCCCTTCCATGTGCACAATGCTATTTATGGCCCAGAGGATGAGTTTCAGAAAAAGAAAAGTTTGTGGCAAATACTGCTAGATCTTTGATTTTCGGTACTTTCTGAAGGGGCCCAGATGCTGCAAATGCAAAGCCAAGCCATCTCTACAGACTAATAGCAGTTCTTGTCAATGCTGATATAGGATTTAGAAGAGAAAGAAAATAGCAAGTTCAGTCACTAGCCCTCTAATTATTTTTTCCTCTCAGATCTATTCTCTGAGCATGGTAAAATGGTGGCAAGAAAGCAAGCCATGTGTTTCAGAGCTTGGTACTGAAGGAATGAAATAGTCCTTCATAGTGACTGGAAGCAAAAACACATACTCTGTAAAAAGTAAGCTGTTCATGACAAGCAGCTTGCTGGTTTGGGCTGGCAGACCTCATACTGAGAGAAGCTGCAATCACTCTCTGAAATACAAGAGACAGAAAGGGGCAAAAGAAGAAAAAGGTCTATTTAAGCTCCAAGGCAATCTTTGCACCAGAAAGAAAAGCAAATGGACTCATCATGAATAATGGGACACTACTGTCCTGGTTTTGGTTGAGATAGAGTTAATTTTCTTAGTAGCTGATGCAGTGCTGTGTTTTGGATTTGGTGTGAGAAGTGTTGATAGCACACTGATGGTTTTGGCTGTTGCCAAGTAATGTTTATACTATGTCAAGGACTTTTCAGCTTCTCAGGCCTGGCCAGCAAGAGGGTTGGTGGGTCACAAGAAACTGGGAGGGGACACAGCCAGGACAGCTGACCTGAACTGGCCAAAGGGATATTCCAAACCATGGGACATCATGCTGAATATAAAAAGTCTGGGGAGGGGGATGTTCGGACTGATGGCATTTATCTTCTTAAGTAACCATTACACATGATGCAGCCCTGCTTCCCTGGAGGTGACTGAACACCTGCCTGTGGGTGAATGTTCGATCCACCACTACAAATCCAGAAGACAGTTTCTGACAGAAACGAGGTCTGGAAGTGTCTTCCAACATGACAATGGAGAAAAAAATTAACTTTTTAGATTGATGAACAGGCTTCTATAAAATAGATGTCTGCGATACGAGAGCCTTGGGTTTGACTTCCATTCCCACTGTCTCCCCCCTGGGCAGAACAACTACACAAACAAAAAAATATTTTAAAATAAAGAGCTGGAAACAGGGAGCAGAACATAGGGCAGAATGTGCAGATGCTTGCAAGAGAAAGTCTTCTTTTTCTTACTCTGCCATTGAGCCACCCCCAAAATACTCTAGACCTTGGTTTCCACCTTTGAAGGAAATTACATTTTGCAGGGTCCAATTCACAGTGGGATTGTGCAATATTATTCATGTGCCTTGAGAGTCTTATTCATTGAGAACAAGATCCTTTGAAAGTCCAAAGTACATAGTCGTATCAGTTTACTTCTAAACTTTAGTAGACAATGCTAAGTGATGATGAACGCATCAAAAATTACTTTATTTTCCACTGTGAGAACATATTTAGCAGCTCGGGTTTCTTTTTTATATTTCATTAAATGATTACCTATTAATAACATGAATGCCCCAAAGTATGATGCCCAATCACTGCACAAACATAGGATTTAAAAAAATAATGCCAAATGTCTTAAGCATCCAAAGGCTACAGTTAAAAAAATATGTTACAGTTTGAGACAAAAGATTACTACTTGTTTGCGTGCAATGACGTTTTTAGCTCACATTTCAACTGGAATCAGTGGTGTGCAAGAATTTTTCTAACTACATTTCCTCCCACCTGAAAAAAATTTATTGGAAGCCAGACTTCTCATATCATTTGATTCCAAAAGCAATCAAACAAAAATTTGCCACTGTCAAAATGATTAAGTTAAGTAACTTTCAAAAAATTGAAACCAATTTGTAATGTCATTCCTTTCTAATGTGACGTAAAATTGCAGTCTTTTTTAAAAAGTTAAAATGGAAGCAACAGTCTTTTGATTGTTTTCAGCCAAGAGTTAAGGAACAAAGATTGTTTACAGAAATTCTCAAATCTTGATTTTTCTATCCCAGTTCACAAATGAGATACAGAAGGTATTTTCCAAACTTGCCTCTAAATAAAACTGTTTATGACTGCAATTTATAATCACTCTTTACATTTAAGGACCTCAAATCTTCCAGTATCTTAATACAGTGTTTACTAACTGTGTTAATATATATAATATGTCATTATATATATATATCTATGTGTTAATATATATGATACAGTGTTTCCTTCCCAGTAATTAAAAAAATAAAGAATAAAACAACCATTTTTATCTGACCAGCTTCCCTTTCATTCTCAATTTATTTCACTCACCTTGCAGAGGAGCCTGCCTTCCTCCAGTCTTTGAAATAGCCCTCAGCAGAAAGTGGCAAAATAGCTGGTGATTTCAATAGCTGTACACGCTTGGCTTTCCAGCGGTTAAGCAGTGGTGGCTATCTATGTTGGTTTTTTCCAACCTTTTTGCCACCAAGACAGTTGTCTGGTCATCTGGTACTCTCCCGCTGTAACTCTGCAGTCACCCCACTCCTCTCCGGGCTCAGTCTCTCTCTGGCCCAGTTATCCCCATGAGGACATTCTTTGCCACAACCTGTTCAAGTGCTGTAGACTCTTTCCTGGCCCACACCACTAGCCATTGCGAGAAGGATACTGCTGAGTGAATATTTGCAATGGACAAGGAACATCTCCTATTGTGCGTGCTTTTCATCTTCTCACTGTGGTGGGTTGATCTTAAAAACACCTTCTCCCACCCCTCCCTTCTTCCCAGGCTTAACTTTACTCCCACTTTTCCCTGCCTGCTCCTGTCTGGCAGCACACGTCGCGGTCGCTCCCTCACACGCCACCTCTGCTGTTCTTCCCGCTCAGGGGGAGGTTCCTCACACTCTGCCCTGCTCCAGCGTGGGTCCCTCCCACAGGAGACAGCTCTCCATGAAGTTCTGAGCTCTTCCCACAGGCTGCAGTTCCTCACACACTGCCCCAGGTGGGTCCCCCCACAGGTGCAGCTCTTCAGGCCCAGCCGGTCCCAGCCCGGGCTCCTCACCACAGGGCCACAGGCCCTACCAGGAGCTGCCCCAGCGCCACTGCCCACAGGCCACCGCTCCTGTGGGCACCCCCTGCCCCAACATGGGGTCCCCATGGGCTGCAGAGGGGGTCTGCTCCACCATGGGCTCCCGGGGAGCCTCTGCTGCAGCACCTGGAGCCCCCACAGCCTCCTCCTGCCCTGGCCTGGGGGGCTGCAGGGCTGCTGCTCTCACATGTTCGCACTCCTCTCTCTGGCTGCAGGGGGTTTTCCCCACCTTTTTAAATATGGCATCCCACTGGTGCAACCACCATCACTGACGGGTTCGGCCTTGGCCAGCAGTGGGTCTGTCTTGGAACCAGCTGGTGTTGTAGTCGGAGTCCAACTCAGTCAGCTTCACACACCAATTGTTGCAGCACAATCAATCTAGTAGGCTACAACAAGTCTTTACTGTCGGTCAGATTCTACTGTCTGTGCTGTATCTCCTTCCTCCAGAGGTCAAACCACACTGCTGCTCCTCCTCACACCCACCCTCTCTCCCACAACCCTCAGGGCTATTTAACCACTTAGCAGGAACGAGCTACACCTGCACATTGTCCATGTCAATCAACCCACTGCCGCTGAGACAAGGCCACAGCTGCATGTTATCAATGCTAATCAACCTACTGTCTTCATCCCTCTACAGGCTGGCACTGGCTCCATTGGACACGGGGGAAGCTTCTAGCAGCTTCTCACAGAAGCCACCCCTGTAGCCCCTCCACTACCAAAACCTTGCCATGACAAACCCCATACAAATTAAGTTTCAGTACTGTGATGTTTAAACTATTACTACTATATTGCTGTAGTAATTGCAATAACTACTACAGAGCTTGTCCAGATCTGCAGAAGTTGCGTCTGACTTCTGATATATGAAGTAGTTGATACTGCAACATCTGCCTGCATCAGCATTTACTGTTTTCCAACAGGGAGCTCTCACTGAAGAGCCTGTAAACATTTATAAAATACATATGCTCTTCATTGCAGATGCATTGAAGGAAGCTTAATAGCAGTTTGTATAGGTTAAGTGGTTGTGAACTTCCAAGACGATTTGTCATCAGTAAAAAAAGCAACTTATTTTATAAAACTTATATTCTATTAGAGAAGTATTAAATGAAAAGCAGAGCTGCAGACATTGTCTTCTCTACAGTTCTGGGTGGGGTTTTTTCTCTCATTCTTGATCATTATCAACAATACCAACTTGGGCAATGAAATACCTTTTTTTAAATATGAATTTCATGTTTGTCTTGAAAAGTGGCATGGATGGGTGAATAAATTCTTGAAAAAAAACAGGATTTGAATTCATGGCTATGCATAGTTTAAAAAAAAATTAAAGGAGAAGTTTATTCTTTTAAGTCAGGATGAATGCATACATTTGTATTCCCTTCTGCACAATTGACTGAACTTCATTTTCAAAATGTCAAGGATAAATATCCTTCAAAAGGTTCCATTAAAATGATGACAGTCATAGTAATGGTGTGTAGTTTGCCTTTTTGTTGTTGTTTTTTTGTTTTTTTCCTTGTCAGCATGTGCTCTTTGCAACAATGTTGCTGCCAAGAAAGCTAAAGAAAAGTGATCCCTACCAAATTAATGATTTGAATGTGAGTGCTCATAGCCTTCATATGTTATGAAATTGGGTTTTGTTTGGTAATTTAAGGATCCGTTTATGGATATGAAATCTGAACAGGCCATTATAAAAACATACTACCACCTGCTGCACATCAGTATAGAGGGAATACCATCTACTGTGTTCTACTTCTTTTCCCCAAGTAATTATTTGCATTTTTATAGCAGAATCAGAAGAGGGGAGAGTATGAAACCAGAAAATGTTAACGTTTAATTTTAATTTGAACATTTAAATTTAAATTAAGTTAAAGATAATTGAGAGATCCAGCTACACAGCCTCCAATTACTACTAATACAAATGGACTTTATATTGCTAAATCCCACAGATGTCTGGGGGGAAAAAAATCTCAGTGCTAACGCAAAGTGTTGTTGCAATATTGTTAATGGACTTACTAACTACGGAACATAGATTTAGGTCTTGTTCAATCACACCAAGTATAATCCAAAGAGTAAGGCAGCTTGCCAAAGAAGTGCTGAGGTAAGGTAACCAAGAGGGTGCAGATGCCACAACAGCTGTATGTACACCACTGGTTACAGAAAGACACTGCCACCCTCCCATTTGTACAATGCATGGGATGGACACAAGCTAATTTTGGCCTTGATTTTAAGATTAGCACAGTCTGATTAAGGATGAGAATTAAACCCAGGGAACCAGAATTGTTCTCTATTATCCTCACATTTCAGACTGAGGCTGAAAGTACAGATACCATCCTACTACATCAGAACAATCCTATCATGAAAATACAGCATTGTAGTACCTATATTTCTGTCTAGAAAAGAATAGACAAAGTTTGCATTCTTTCAGAGTAACCAGATGAATTAGTACTGTCATTTTATGTTTCCTTCACAGTGGGAAAGGAATGGATCGTGCTGTTATAGCACATATATATATAAAACTGTCTACAAGAACATGCATTTCTTACCTAGTGTATATATCTCTGCTGATTTTGCCAAAACTAGTTTGGCTGAGGTTTTACTCTCTTCTTAGCAAAACATTATAGTGGAGACCTGACCTATGTGCATACCTGTTCATGTACCGATACAGCTTTTAAAAGGTGGATTATTCCATTTAATGGATGAAACATACTTGGACCCAGTGCCAAAACAGCATGTATAGGAAGGAACCTTTCTTCTTTTTTCCCTAAGATGCCACACAGGACCATCATGATCTATTCTAATCCATTCAGATTAAAAATAAATTATGTACAAGATACGTATGTAAAAGTTGCAGCACTTCAAGTGTAACTCCTTGGAATATTGGGAACATTCAATACTGAAGTTTTTGGCTAATGTAGTTTTACTTGACATCTCTAAACTCCAATGATCTTTAATTCATGTGATTTTGACTGAAGATCAGAAATAAAATCTCCCTAAGAATTTAATTAAGAAAAACTAACTTGTCACTAGTTCTCTTTGTACATAATTTTTTTAATACTGCAGGTAGTATTTCCAGGCTTTCGTTCTACTCGGAACATTTTTTCCCTGAATAATCCCACTTCTCTCTGTCTTTACTTCTAATTCTATCCATCATCTCTATTGTGATAATTCACCCAGCTACTTCTAAGTTAATCATAAATTCTTAATTGGGATAATCTGGTCAAAAATACCACCCTATCCCACTTATCTTCCCATAGGAAACAAAATGCCATGCTTACTGAATCTGTCAGCAGCAGAACAAAGTTCTGTGGTGCAGGCTTCTTTTGGTCATTCTTACTGAATGTTAAATAACTACTGATGAATTTGAGATTGAGTTCTAAAGCTGGCCTTCCACATTGCTGTTACTACAATACAACATACTTCACACTTTCCAATTGCTTTACTCAGTGTGGATATAAATGAGGCAGTAGCACAGTGGCCTTGCCTTTTGGATTTGACCTGGTTAAGATGCCTCTGCCCTGTCTTGCAGAAACAATAAGGATTTTTTTACCTGATTTGGGGCCAAATTTTCTCATGTACTATATCTACTGTGAACCTATTTAACATGAACGCAAGATAGGCACTATGGGATTTTTGGCAATATGCATTGCCATTTCATTCACTTGCCACGTATCCATGACAAGAAAAACAAATAAATGAAAAAAACCCAACTCACTGAGGAAACCCAACCCAGATCAAAATCCGCTTTCCTAAGCCTATGTCAGGATTTTGAGCTTGCCTATTTGTCTACATATTCTATTGTAAAGTAACATGCTGGAATGTTACAGACAGTTTATGTTTTCAGGGAAGGATTAAGAAGATGGTCTGGGAAAGTCACAAGCTGCTTTGGTACTGTCAGAAGGGAAAATGGCAATATTATATGCTGAAGGGCTTTCCTGATTCACATGGCCGTGCCCTAGTTTTGCTGGGGTAAGGGTTCATTTTCTTCACAGTTGCTGGTACGGGGCTATGTTTTGCATTTGTGCTGGAAACAATGTTGCTAACGCAGGGATGTTTTTGTTATTGCTGAGCAGGGCTGGCACAGAGCCAAGGCCTTTGCTGCTCCGCACCACACCCCACCAGTGAGCAGATTGGGGGGGAGGGTGGCACAAGGAGTTGGGAGGCGGCACAGCCAGGACAGCAGCCCCAAGGCACAAGGCATAATCCATACCCTATGAAGTCATGCTCAGTATATAAAGCTGGGGGGGGGAAGAAGGAAGGGGGGAGACTTTTGGAGTGATGGTTTGTCTTCCCAAGTCACCAGTACGCATGATGGAGCCCTGCTCTCCTGGAGACGGCCTGCCCGTGGGAAGTGGTGAACAAATTCCTTGTCTTGCTTTCTGTGCTTGAGCAGCTTTTGCTTTACCTGTTAAACTGTCTTTATCTCAACCCACAAGTTTTCTCACTTTTACCCTTCCAATTCTCTCCCCCATCCCACTGGGGGGGGGGGTGGGGGGGGGGAGAGTGAACGAGTGGTTGCGTGGGGTTTAATTGCTGGCTGGGGTTAAACTGCAACAGACAGATTATCCTTAAGGTCGAACAACACTTTGCTGAGTCCCTTGTATTTGCGATGGAAAATGTACCAATTTGTGAGCTTTGGGAAAGACAGTTGGTTTACCTGTACTAAATATTTTTTTTATACTGCGCAGTCAATTCCTTTCATTCTGCTGCAAAGTACTTGTGAATGGTACACCATCCTCACAGTTATCTAGCAATTACTACCACACTCTCCATCTGATCAGAAACCTTATGGATCTTTTACTCTTTTTAAACATTAATCTTGTGGTTAATAATGCACTTCTCTCTTTTACTCATCCTCATAAAATAATGAAGAAAGAATGACCCAACATCTCCATATTTTAACTGTCTTATATGAACATATTTTAATTGATTCCCAAGACAGGAGAATATTTTGCAGTAAATTCTCATGCAGTCTTATTTTGCATCTTATCTATATTATGCATCTTCGAAGATGGATATGGGTTTCTGTTATTTGTCACCGAAAAAAAAGGAAAAAAGAGAAAGCTGCTTTTATTTGTAATATGGAAGTGGAAGACTTTCCCCATTTTTTTTTTTTTTTTTTTTTTTTTTGTGAAATATTTACATTGGTCTAACCATGTAGCTGATGCTTTTTCATCACGTAAGATATGCTTTATCCCATTCAAACTTTTAGTGAGCTTATGAACATATTAAACACTATAAATTAGGGAGATTTTATTATATCATTGGATCACTTCTTCCAGTGACTATCAATAATTGCTGTCACTTAAATAAACAGTTTGTTGATTATGGTTTTTTTTTCCAGTTTCAATTATTCTCAGTGTCACGTGCTGCCAGCTGTTCTTTTTTGTACCTCCGATTTCTATGGGAAAGTTTCAGTGACTATCAAAAGTTGGGGGGGGGGGGGGGGCGTGTGTTCAGTTTTGTTGTCTTCACTCTCCATATTCAGATCAGAAAATGTCCCTATATTAAAAATCTCCAGCAAGTGGATTCTTTTTTCAGTTAAATTTGTTCAGTGAGGTTTTCTTTTATGCTTTTTTCCACTCTGATTTTCTGAATTACTTTACAAAACATAAAGGCTTACCAATTCTTTGTAAACTTTTCAAGGAATCTTATATCACTCACCCTCTAACAGCAAATTTACAGTCATTAAAATTAATTAAATTTCCCCTTAATTAATTCAAGCAAACAAACTTTATTTTTGCTTATGATGAAGCTCTCTCTTCCTAAAGGTTCTGGAACAGACAAGCACTTAAACATATGCCATTTTTAGAAAGGAACCTGAATTTTTCTCCTAAGTTTAACCAGATGAGAGGCAGAGGGGCCGCATGTCACGTGCAAGACAGTTATTTAATTCCTTGCTTAAAAGACTTTTAAGTGGGTAAACTGCATATCTGAAAAAAAGAGACTGCTTTTGTTGTTTTCCGAGTCATGATTGGATTCCATATGTGTCTTGCAGCAAGATGCCTGCAGAGGCTGCATAGCAAGAGGTACTGGAATCTTTATAATGGTCAGCACACAGTGGCAAGAATTTTTATCTAGTTTAATGCTTTGCCTAGGTTTAAGTTCCTGAATCATCACTAGCATCTCTCTTCATACAAACAGTTCCTCTGTAGGTAGATCAGCTTCATTCCACCTTCTGCTTGTGTCTCAGAATGAAAATCCTGAGCCTAGTTCACAGATAAATTATCAGAGGGATTATAAATTGACAAGTACATGTTCTTTCAATTGCAAACATATTATCCTAAAAGAAGGGTCTTGGATCTTCAGAAACAATATGCACATTTAGCTGTTAAAAAGTTCCAGTTCCCTAACAATTCTGTATTTATAGCAGACCACATTGATATAATTACAAAAACTCTTGTTACTTTGATGGGTTACATGTTCAGATGCATACAGAGATTGGCATTGAAGCCTGGGTCTCTGACAGTAGGTGAAATTCTCCATTTTTACATGGCCTTATGAATGTTACTACGAGAAGACTTTCCAACTGTTTGTGGTCTTTTAATGATTTAGCAATCTGATATCTTTTAAGAAAACCTGCTACCATGCTATTTTATGTTAGACATTAAAAAGGGAGAGTAGGAGAGTAGCCAATATATATTCTACTTTCAAATGTTTTCACTGATCTCTAGAACTATCCAAGCATAACTTTAAAAGATCAACAGGAATTATAGGGAATTGAACATCATACATATTTATAAAATCTCTGAGAGAATTGAGATATTTTTAATGTATAAACTGGTTCTACAGTCCAATGTTGATTTAATCAGAAACAATAATTCCTAAGTATTTACACTACCTAGGCAATGTTCCTCTCATTTTTAATTTTTCACAAAAAGCACCACTACTGTAAAAATAATTAAGCTTGCTATACATCAATCCAGTGAATGATTTATTTGACACTTTTACTAAAGCATATATTTTAACTTAAGCTCTGCTCAGTTAGTAGCCTACAGATTTTTGGCAGTTTTTTAATTCATAACAATTTTTCAAAATATATCTGAGCATTTTTTTCCTGCCAGCCAGTATTACTGCTCAGGTGCTCCACCCGATGAAGAATAAAACTTACACACAAATATATACACAATAAAAATTATTAAGGAAAGTCAAAAACTCATGCATCACTTGGTCTTACGCTTGCCTGCAGCTGACAGCTTATACCGTGCATGCAATAGTAAAAGCAAACTATAATTTTGTGACTGCCACTCAGTTCTCATCTCTAGCATAACAATGAATCCCATTGTTAGTTCCAAAGATGCTGTCTATTTTTCATACACATGCACTTGCTGTACTTATAATAGATCTAGAATCTCTTTTTAAAAGAATGGAAGTATTTCCCCAACATTAGCAAATGAAGACAGATCCTGGTGTCATCCAAACCCACTAACTCCTAGATCCAACTCAACTGTTAAACTGTATGAAAATACAGCCTTATTCTTCTTTAGTTCATTCACTTATCATTTACAAGTTTGATTTTCTTTATAGTTCTCAGAGTACTCATTTTGCCAGGCCTCCTTTTATCTTGCTTTGAAAGAGAAATATGCTTGCCTTATACTTAAAACTTTCAACCTCATCCAACCCACACCTACACCCCCTTTTCCTTTCTTTCTGTGACTGCTGGGTTACATGGATGGATTGTTCTCCCGAATTCTTATTTGGCTAGTTCCAAACTTCATCCCATCACAGAAACTTTTCTTTCTAAACAATAACAGCAACCTCCAGCTACACAGTTCCATAGTCTCTTTCAGTCTCTATTTCCTTCCACTGTTTTAACAGAGTACATCATCTTTTCCTTCCTAGCCCTGTCACCCTGCTTCCCTAGTGATAAGTACCGATAGGATGTCTCACCTGTAAATGTATAGCTTCTAAAGGCAAGTGGACAGTGAAGTTCCTTGTCTAGGACACTAATATTCCATATTTTCTCCAGGTCCTTTTGTCCCATTATTCATTGTTCCTATAAAGGCTTTTCCATGGCCTTTCCCTCGCCTTGAATTCACATTTCAACAGTGCTGACTTTAGTAGTTTTTCAAATATTGCAGATAATTTTTTTTTATGGCAATTACCTTGTATTGCCATTTTGTTTGCACCATTCTATCTCCTAAATGTGCATTCAAGGTTAATGCCCTGTAATTTAAGTTTAACATGCTTTTAAAGAATCAAAATTATGTACATACGTACATGTTACTGTTCTGGGAACCCCTCAAAAGACCATATAGTCTGGAGTACTGCTGCTTTGATATGAGATACGCTGAGATATAAAATACACCACCAGGCAGAAGTACTTTAGGTATGTTGTTTACTGTGGTTTTGCTTAGAAATAAAAATTAGTAAAAAAGTAGTGTCAATCTACACTGATAGGAAAATGTTGTTGTTGTAGTGTCTGGATACAGTCTTCAGATTAAACCGGATTTCTTTGGGAGGTAAAATGCTGAACTGGCTAGCTCCTACTGTTCAGGGTACCCCCTTGTACTGCAATTATCTACATGCAATTAGCGTATTTATTATTTTGAACAGTTTTGCTAATAATATAATGCGATGGCTTCAAAGAACAAGGATTAAGGAAGCTCTGGAAAACTTGCTGTAAAATTTCAGCATGCTGTAAAATATCCTACGCATTCAGATAAGCATCTGGAGAAAAGGCAAAGTGTTTATTGTCAGGAAGACTAATCAACGTGGAAGACTAACAGCACAGTTGAATGCCATGGGTCTGGATTCTCAGGTTAGCAAAGTAGACTATACATTACTAATTAGTGCACAGAAATGCACATCAAAGTACTTTTGTGTGACCATTTCATATTCTGAGAATAGAGGAATCCTCTTTTTTTTTTTTTTTTTTTTTTTTGGGGGGGGGGGGCATCCCATTTTTGGTTAATCCAAGTCTTGTGGACAAAAAAACCCAAACATATCTAGCACAACAATGACAAAACTAGGTAAGGCAATTTTCAATACAACATACTTCATGGAATGAATGATTGTGTTAATGATATATCAAATATCTTCTGTTTAATGCAAACCAGAATGTAGATCTAGGAAAACACAGTTTATTTATTAAATGTAAAGCTCTGTAATCACGACAGTGCCAGTTAGTGAGGAATAAGAGAGATCCTTTCACATAAGCATGTTATTTTAAGTGACTTTAGTATCTTCCAAAATCAGCTTTAAGAGACCTCAGGAGAACATAGAAGTGGGTGGGTAAAACAAACCGTAGTTGCGAGTTGTTACTTAATATTTTTATCTATTTACACCTGGGCAGCTGTTGGCAGCCTATTTTATTTTGCAGACTTTCTGAGTCCATCTTTGTAGGAGTGGGTTCTAATGAGTCAAACCATTAGCAACAAATCTCAGGCAGCAAGAACAAGACAGCCGCAGCAGCAGCTTTTCTACTCATTGCTCAAATGCTTCTGGGTGTTATACTCCAAAGGAACAAAGACAAACAAGGTCAAACCTGAACATAAAGCCCTTGTGAAATGTTATTTGTACACAGTACGTTCCTCATTAATCTATTTCAAATGCCTACCATATCCATGTATTAATGCAATGTCTCATGTGTGCTGTTGAACCATTTTCTCCTTTTTGCATGTTATAAAACATAAAAAGTAGCAGCAGTGAGAAAAAGTTCAGATTCACATATAAATTGCTAGCCGCCACAGAAAACCAAAATGTATTTTCTTGACAAACTAACAATATTTATTAATTAATACAGCATAAACCTTTACTGATATTTCATTAACTATTCAGTCTCTCCAGTAGTGAATCATAAGCACTGCACAAGGTCTTCCTTTCTCCTCCTGTTTTTCATTTGCTTTCACAGGAAACATTTTTGAAGCATAAATCTTAGACTTTCTTTAAGAATTTGTTGCCTTGTTTACATTTTTTGCAAACCTATCTTGAATTCTCTGAAGTTTAAAGAATCATTTTGACAGAGGAGTATTAATTTATTCCATTTCCATGAATATCCTCAAACCTGCCACAGGAAAGGAGAAGATTACAGCAGCAACTTCTAAACCACATGATTCCACCCACAGATATTCCAAAGCGAAAACTTTTCCTGGGTAACATGACCTGTCAAACACAAAGATGTGAACTGCAAGCAACTTTTCCCCTGTTACCAGAAGAGTTATATTCAGTTGCTAGTTTCTTCATTTAAATTCCTCACGTGTTTTCCCCAGCAATTCTCCACTATTCCACAGATCTTTCAAATCCACATCTATAGAGCTAAATGAAAAAAAAACAAACAAACAAACAAAAAAAACCAAAAAACACAACACACAAACCAAAACACCAAACACCCAGCTATCCTAATCTAGATTTTGCCCTGCTTTCTGTTATTAATTATTGGGCTCCACAGCCCAGTATGTTTCAGGGTGCCTGGGCCAGTATATTTCAGGATGGCCACATTTTGAAAATATTTGCTTTATTGGTTTTTTTTATTACTAAGAAGGGAAAGTTATATATTATGTGTGATCTTATATATTAGGAAAGGGAAGCTGCCAGAGTTCTAATTCTACCAGGGAATTGTATGATTCAGTAGTAGATCTGGATACAGTGTTCCTTTGAACCCATGAGATTCAAGCCCTTACTTGACTTGATTTTCCCCATACACACATTTGCTTCTCCCCAGTGCTACAGTCACCAGACCTTCATGTCCCTTCCCCACAGGAGGACTGCAGCTGATCCAGGAAGGTCAGGCAGAAAGTCCTGTTGGTTTGTGCTGTGCTACTGTTGGCAGCTACCAGTCTCTGCCATCACCAGCCAAGGTCCCTGGACAACCCCCAACATTCATCTTCACAAATCTCTCTGATCTGCAGGATCCTCCCCAGCTTCCAGGACCTTCCCTCCAGTCAAGATCTTCACCTTCTTTCCCAGCCTCCACGCCCCTGAATGTCCTAACTAATCTATATGCAGAAGCACAGCAAGTGATCAGCTTCCTAACTGGCAGGTTTGTGTCACATCTTTTTATTACCTGGAGGTTTCAGGATGTAGCACTTTTGTATAGTCCAGGTGTTACCCAAACCTACATCTAGCTTTCACCAATTGCAGCTAGCAAGTAACAGGCATCTGCTTGAGATTTCAAAAGTTCAGTTTCAGACATTCACCCACACAGCACAATTATCTGCTGCCTGTGAGCATTCACAGTTTAAGTTATTTTCACCTGTGGCAGTCCTGAACATCCTTGCTCCTTTTCGTCAGAGCAGAGTGAACTCTATTTAGCCAAAAAGTGCATTTCAAGTTGCATTGATTTGTGAACACTTTGTTTCTAGTTCACAAAGTACAGATGATTTTTCCATAATTTATCCACTTCCACCATTGATTCTTTTATGTTCCCATTCCAGCGCTTACTCTGGCACTGGCAGTTAGGAAGACTTTTTCAAGCTTTTTACAAGACTTTTATGGTTAACTATTTAAATCACTGTTTAGATAAAGAATAAAGCAAAAAAAAACAAAAATTATATCTGAATTATCTGCACTAGTTCTTCTACTGCTTATTTCTCAAAGGATAGGAAGTGTCCGACCTTACTTAAGAACCATACTCTTTTCCAAGAAATCCCGCTGTAAACTTCCAGCTCACCCCTGCATGCATTTAGATTAGTAGCTGCCAATTTCTATTCATTTTCTTCTTATTGTATTAAACGTGTTTGGAGCCCAACCCTGTGCCACCAGACCAGGAATTGGACCATGAGGTTAGTCTATCTCTACATAACCCTGTGAAGAGCATCAGCATCTGCCATCCACTCCTAACAAGTATCTGGGCACATTCCCATCACTCTCTCCTCCTGCCAGCACTTTGCAATGACTGCTCAACTTGACTTCCTGTAGAGGAGATGAGAAGTCTAATGAATAATCCTTTTCTTCTGGAAACTAATGAAAAAAATTGAACATGGGGTGAAAAATAGGAGAGGGCAGTATTTCTAGAGAAAATGAGGTTTACCCACACAGCTGGATTAGACTTATGGTGGCATAAAGAAACCCATTAAAAGATGTGGAAAAGGAAATCAGCAATAAAAATATGAGGGAAAAGCAAGGTATCTTTATCTGCCCCCTGCTGGGAGTTCACTTAGTTTTCTACAACCTGACCCTAAAATAACTTCTTGTAAAATTATATTTTTCTCACTTCCTGTAAGGAAATGGCACCCTAACTTCTTTGAGCTTGCAAAATATCACAATGCAATTAATAAAGATGAACTAGCCCATTCAACTGATATGCCATGAAGTTGGAGAGACCTTTAATATTCCACTAATTTCACTGTAAAAAGCAGTTCTCTGAACAGAGATAAATTCCCACCAATGAAGGAATCTTCATGCTCATTATTTCATTTATTGAAGTAGACAGAAGCTTAACAAAGAGCTACACCACTTGCAGTTACTAGGATAAATTCATTAGACATCCAATATAGTATCACACTAGGTACAAATATATATATAACAACTGAGTTTCCAGAGTGCTATATTACAGCAATAACTAGATGTCATGATAAATAAGCATGCAAAAATCAGGAGGTTTCTGTTGCATAAACAAAAGAAAAAACAGAGCTTAGACAAAAGAAATTACTCGGTACATTTATTTAAAGGAAGAAAGGTACACTGGAAAGATAAATAAAATATCAAATTTGCTGGATATGGTTTGAAAATATGATAGAAAAATCATACTATCTTCTGTGCCTGTTAGAGAAGACATCCTTCTCATAGCAAAGTTGCATTCACTTATGATTAGTCAAGCAATAAGAATGAAAGAGTAAACCAAATGATGACAAAAGAGAAGATGGAAAACCAGATTGCGCTGAATTCAATATAAGAAGCGCTATTCACTGCAGTCTGTCCAGATTCTCTGGTTTTTAAACCACAGTAATGCCACAAAGTTTTCATAACGTTCAAGTCCCTTTGTCAGTAATTTTTTTCTGATCAGAAAAACAGACATATCAACTAGGAACTTAAAGTTTTATATATGATATGCATAAAGATTATTTGAGGAAAGTCTGGCCAACAGCAGCACATTTACATATTACAAAAATGAGTGACATCAGCAAACTGCCCTGACGCTGCACAGGAATCCAACAGATGTGGCATCTTCTCTTGCATAAACTCCAATAACTAACTATGACTGTTTCTCATGTGGTTTTCACCTGAAAGCCTGAACTACTTTCAGAAAGAAAGGGTCTACATTCTCATTTCACCAGGGAAGAAACTGTCCCATGGATTTGCTCAAGGTTACATAGAAGAATGAGGAGCCTGCTCTATAATAAAAAGTTCATTTTTTCATAGAAGTGGGAATTTCTTAAGAGGAATTACATGCATTTAAGAGAAAGTTGAACTTAAAAAGGTATTGAAAAAGACCTCCATAAGCAAGGTGAAGCAATACATGCATACAGTAAATAAAGTAACCTGCCAATTACAATATTGACATCCAAATACTGGAAATCACTAGGAAGCCAAAGAGACATTCACTTGAATTAAGATAATGTCTCTGGCTGCTAACAAGAAATATTTCAGTTCGGTCTACGCTAACATCCAAAGCAAGTCAGATACATTGCCAGAATCATTAGTTGCCCTTAAGGAACTAAAATAGTCCAGTAGACAGAAAAGCTTGCTGGCTGCACAGACCCATCCTGCCTGCAAAGATATATGTATAACAATGCATCTTAGTGCTTAGCGCATTTCAATGGAACTACAAAAATTTACAACTGAATATCTATGCAAAACATATTTGTGTAGTTAAGTTTGTACAATTAACCAACACCTACCTTCAGGCAGAAGGCTTTTCAAATATGAGTACAATAAAAGATGGGTGAGTTACTGTGCCAAAAAATAATGATTAATTATTAATTTTAGGAAAAATAAATGATTACTTTTAAAAATCAATCAGTCTTCCTTTGACATGAAGCCAAGCCAAAAGTTTGGAAAAAATGCCAGGTTGTCCATTTTGCTATATCAGTCTTTCAATAAGAAGTTTAATGCACTTACATTGGTGCAAAGCCAGTGAATTCAAGCAAAGTCTGTGGCCCAGTAGTGAAAAACAGAAATAAATTAATTTTTCATGGATATAGCTTTTCCTTCCATAAAGTTATTTCAGTTTTAGAATCAGAGCAATTCTGGTTGGAAGACACCTTAGGAAATCAAGGAGATCAGTCTCCCACTCAAAATAGTCAACACTGCTGTGGTGGGTCGACCCTGGCTGGATGCCAGGTGCCCACCAAGCCGCTCTATCGCTGCCCTGCTCAGCTGGACGGGGGGAGGGAAAGTATGACAGAAGGCTTGTGGGTCATGATAGAGACAGGGAGATCGCTCGGCAATTATAGCCACAGGCAAAAAAGGCTCGAGTGAGGAAAATTATTGCCAGTCAAATCAGAGTAGATTAATAAAAAATAAATCTTAAAACACCTCCCCCCCCCCCCCCCCCCCCCTTCTTCCCAGCTTCACACCCAGTTCCCCGTGCCTCCTCCCCTGCAGCAGCGCAGGCTGCGGCCGCTCCCTCACACGCCGCCTCTGCGGCTCCTTCCCCTCGGGGGGGCTCCTCGCGCTCTGCCCCGCTCCTGTGTGGGTCCCTCCCGTGGGAGACAGTTCTTCGCGAACTTCTCCAGCATGGGTGCTTCCCATGGGCTGCAGTTCTTTACAAACTGTTGCAGCACGGGTTGTTTCAATAGGGTTACAAATCATGCCAGCTAACCTGCTCCAGCACGGGCTCGCCATGGGCTGCAAGGGGGTGTCTGCTCCACCACTAACCTCCATGGGCGGGGGGCACAGCCTGCCCTGCCGGGGGGGGGCTGCCGGGAAATCTCTGCCTCAGTGCCTGGAGCTCCTCCTCCCCCTCCTTCTTGGTGGCTGCATCGTTGTTTCACTCACATATTCTCACTCTACTCTTCTGGCCCAGCAGTTTTTTCCCCCCCTTCTTAAATATGCTGTCACAGAGAAGCTACCACCATCACCGGTGGGCTCAGCCTTGGCCAGCAGCAGGTCCATCTTAGAGCTGGCTGGCACTGGCTCCATGGAACACAGGGGAAGCTTCTAGCAGCTTCTCACAGAAGCCACCCCTGTAGCCCCTCCACTACCAAAACCTTGCCATGCAAACCCCATACAACTGTATGCAGGCCAGCCTGCTTAAAGCTGAGTCTAGTCCAGTCTTGAAAACTTCAAAAAAATTACCAGAGCAAAAATTGTACCTACATGCAGTTTCAGGAATATATTCTATTATTAAATGTGTTCAATTTGATGTCTGGAAAATTCAGTGGATAAGGAGAGTATGTTACGAAGTTATGCCTCACAGCAAAATACATTTAAATAATCAGGTCATTTTCTCTTCTCCTGCTCCATTAAATGTATATGTAAGTTTTCTTGGTGGTCTCCAGTCTCCTTCCACCCAGGGTCCTTTCCTCTGCCAATTAGCATTTTCCTTCCCCACATCTTAGAAAACTTAGAAGTAGCATACATTAAAAGATGTCCTGGATACAGCAAGCACATTATCTGCGTGTCTGTGAGTGTATGGCACTCACAGTGCCTCAATACTAGTTAACGCTGCTACACTCCATCTGGAGGCTTTTAACAAAGTGATCCTTACAGAAACAGTAACATAGCCCCTTCTGCAGCCTGGTTTCCACTCCCATTTGGGAAAAAGATGTAATTTTCTTTTCACGTTCAAAAGGAAGAAAGAAACTTTGAACACTGCCTCTCTCACTCCAGCTGCAACATGAGGATAGAACCCTTCCCAGCTACCAGGAACTCAAACATAAAGGCAGCAGATGTGAAGGAAACTGCATTTCTTAGAAACAAATCACATTCCTAGTTAAAACAGAAAACAAGCCCCTTATTCTGCAATGATGTAAAATGATGTCCCCTGCGTAAGAGGATTTTGGGCAAATATTCAAAAAACCAAGTGTACAAATATTTGCCATTTTCTTCTACATTATGGTGACAATAAAGATATAACCCACAACAATACAGAATATCCAGCTTCTACATTTGTTGTAGTGCCTACCTAACTTCTGGGCTAGATCCCCCACCACTGGATTATTGCTGTGGTGCCCTGCGGCACAAGAGTTGTGTTGTAGTTTAACCCTGGGCTGGCAACCAAGTACCACTCAGCCGCTCGCTCACACTCCCCACAGAGGGATGGGGGAACTCATGGGCTGAGATAAAGACAGCTTAACAGGTAAAGCAAAAGCCACGCACGCAAGCAAAGCAAAGTAAGGAGTTCATTCACCACCTCCCATGGGTAGGCAGGTGTTCAGCCACCCCCAGGAGAGCAGGGCTCCGTCTGCTTGGGAAGACAAGTGCCATAATGTAGAATGTCCCCCCACTTCCTTCTTCTTCCTGTAGCTTATATACTCAGCATGACATCATATGGTATGGAATCTCCGTTTGGCCAGTTCAGGTCAGCTGTCCTGGCTGTGTCCTCTACCAATTTCCCATGCCCCTCCTACCCTCTCCCTGGCAGGGCCTGAGAAACTGAGAAGTCCTTGACTTAATACAGACATTACCCAGCAACGACCAAACCCATCAGTGTGCCATCAACATTGTTCTCACACCAAATCCAAAATGCAGCACTGCACCAGCTACTGAGAAGAAAATCAACTCCATCCCAGCTGAAACCAGGACAAGTTGAAATTGTCCCTGGATGAACATTTGTGATAATGCTTTTATTTTTATTTGCCTTGACAAATTTGCTTCTTCATAAACGTATCTAGTCTTTTTGCTACCTACATGAAGTATGGCAGCACTATTTTCATATTGATTTAAGTCAAGGATGATTTTCTGCTGCCCTTAGGTTGGTTTCTTTCTACCACGACTCAATACTCTTTCTCTTTTCTCCTATAGAGCTGCTTCAATGCTCAGAATTTGCTCTTTGCCATTACTTCTCTCCTGTTTTATTATTTTTGATTGTCACATGACAGTGCTGTGCTTCTCAATTCAGTTTCTCCCACCTGAGTTTTATTGTCAAGAATTTTCTTTGTTCCTGCTTTAGGTGTTACCTTTGTGTCTGTTTACCTGTGCTGGCTTTGAAAAATAACATTGCTGTGAAAATCCCTGTCCCACTTCCTATTTTCATTTTGATCTCAGCCTGGTTTATATTATTCATTTCTGTCCCTCAGATAGTGTTTAGATTATGTTTCAGTGAACTAGCGGAGACACTTTTCACAGGAAGTGTCTCCCTTTGAAAAGGAATCAGCATGTACAAATTCATATGTTTTTTCTCCTTAGGAACAGATGTTAAGGGAATGTAGGTTAAGCTTTAGATCCAAACTAGTCTCTGCAGGACTATAATTTGCTCTGATAAACAAAAAGATGGAAATGCAAACCAACAGGGGCATCCCACATTTAACATCCCTTCTGTTCTGGCTGAGATACATTTGATTCTGTCACTTTCAGATATACTTTGCTACCTCAGTAATCAAAACCAACACAGAAATCTCTCTTAATCACTAAAAAAGTACTAGTTTTGTCTAATGCTAAAAACATGCAGTTCAACAACAGCTAAAATTTGTAAATCTTCCAGATAAACATATATCGTCCGATACTGTAACTTTTCTTCCAAGAAACACGTTTATAAGAATACATGTTTATAAGAATATTTAAGGAACCCACAAATGTCACTCAAAGCCAAAAATGGACAAAAGCTTACATAAATGTTCCATGAAGATTGACACAATCTTTAATTATTTACCAAGAGAAGGATGAAAATTTTTTTCAATGACTTTGAAAGCAGGGAAAAAAAACCCAAAAATTGATTTCTTCTTACCTCCAGTCACTGTTCATTTCTGCTTGATAGCTCCAGCAATCAATGCTGGAGCATGCTGGATGGGGGTCGCCAGCCAGCGTTGAAAAAGTCTCTCGTTCACTTGCATTTGTTTTTAGGCCAATAAGCTATTATTAGTTTTTCATTATCATAATTAATGCAGTATGGATTAATTAGTTGATTTAGGCACCTGAGTGGTAATTTTTAACTTGACTGTGCCAGGATATACACAGTATATCTCACCTCCAGAGATTCTTTGTATTTAATATTCGTCTTGGTTTCTGTAGCTTTTTTGACAAGCCTTCCAAGCAGACAAGTCTTGGGGGAAAAAAAGTCATTTCACTTGACAGAAGCACTAGAGAAGAAAGGGTGTAAGCCTACTACAATGCAAAAGTAGCCTGAAAAGAAATAGAAGGCTTCAACCTGTGCATTCTACACAGTTTTCCAGTAAGATTTTGCAACACCTAGAAACCACAAAGCATAGATTGGTATCATCCCTGAGCCAATGCTATGGTCCAGGTAGAGGAAACATATCCAGTAAAACGTATCGCAGAATCACAGATCGGTTGATGTTGGAAGCCACCTCTGAAGACCACCTAGTCCAACCCCTCCTGCTCAAGCAGTCACTCACAGGGCTGTGTCCTATCACATTTTGAACATCCTTGAGGATGGGAACTGCAGCCCCTCTCGGCAGCCTGTTCCAGTGTTCAGCTTCCCCCACAATATAAAAATTTTTGTCTTATGTTCACAGAGAATTTCAAGCATTTCTGTTTGTGCCCATTGCCTCTTGTTCTGCCACTGGGCACCAGTGAGGGGAGCCTGGGTTCTTCTTCCTTACCATCCCTCCACCAGGTAGTTATAAACATTGATAAGCACTGCACTGAGACTCCTCCAGGCCAAACAATTCCAGGTCTCTCAGCTGTATGCTGAGATGCTTTATGACCAATGCTATTGAAATCAGTAAAATTTAAATAAATTATCATCTTAATATTAAGCCTGTGTTTCAATATTTGTTAAATTAGGAGTGAGGGCTCACTAAACAAACTATTTTTGTCAAGCAGGGTGTTCCCAAAGATGAAGCAAACAATTTTTTTAAAAAGCCACTACACTAAAGAAAATACAAATCACAATGATAAATATCCAAATCTATTTCAGAGAAATTCTGTTTCTAGTATTGTTTTCTGATTGTTTTCTTCAGGTTCAAATGTTTTAATTTGAAAAGTCCTCCCCACAGGAATAAGGTTTTGGAAAGGAGCAGTATGCAGTCTCATTCCAAACCTCACACCAAGGGAGCAGCACAGGAGCTTCCGCAGCAGCAGCTGTGAAACACCAGACAGGACTCTGCTGGAACCTCAGCCCCCAGGAAGATTTTCAGGCCTACAACATGCCTGTTTTTCACATCATCCAGTATTTGGCCCCAAAGGCAACGCAGGTTATGCTTGCGTAAGCAAATAGTGGCGGGCAAAAGAAGTGGATCTGCAGAGCCAAAGAGCTGGTGATGGGGAACTGACACCTTCAGGAAACATATTTTGAGGTTTTTGTTCCTCCTACTTATGTGCTGGACCCTCTCATTGGAAAGCAATAGGTGCATTCCTGCAGCTCTTCTTTCTGTTTCACTTCATTTGAGAGGAATCCCCTGTGCCTGATGCAAGACTGCACTGACACATGGGATGTGAAACAAAGCACAGTAAGTGCGGATGATCAGATTTGCTTCACAGGTGCACTCTTGATCCAAACTCAAAAGTTAATGCAAGCAAAGCCAGTGTTCAGACGTCATTTTTCTAACATCCAAAGTGACAGGGTGTGGCACAGAACTTCCGCCCCTTTGCTTGCAGTATTATCCCCATTCAAATGAAAAGATATCAAAGCAGAAGAGCATCAACATGTTCTGTGTGTCTCCAGAATTAGATGTGAAAAGGGTCTTCTGTAGTGTGGTAGAAAGAGCATTTTTATAAATAAAACAACATGGTATCTCAAATAATATCTCACCCATAATCAAAACTGGATGTTTTCTTCACTTACCATGATTTTTTTCAGAAATAATACAAAAATAACACCTTCTCAAAAATACAAATGTATCTTGACAGAAATTTTTCTACTACCTTATTCTAGTTACCCAGTAGTTCCTTTGTAAATTTATGGCAATTATTCCTTAGCAACTTCTTTAACATTTAGAGCTTTTCCTTGACACATGCAAAATAAATGCCATCTACTTTCTGCAAAGCATAAACAACCATAGAATTACTTCACGAAAAGACTGCAATTATCATTTAATCATGCTTAATTATATGGGTAATGTACCTCGAGCAAGTGTTACAGAAACTGAGAAGCAGATACTTCATTACAGTTACAAAAATGATATTAAATCTAAAAGAATATTGTCTGTCATGTAGTGTTGCACTGCTATTATACCCAGAGGCATCTAACTGACTTCACTATTCAGAAAGAAACTTGCGCTGGGGAGGGGAGGGGGAGGGGATTTTAACTGCTTTCCAGCCCCTACCCCCTGATTCTCTCAGCTAAGACAAAGTTTATAGATTCCAAATAGTTTGCAAGAACAAAAAATATGGGAACTATGTCTTAAAAATACACTTTGAAGTCTAGTATTCCCAGTTTCAACAGATACAGTGTTGCTTACCTACATTTAGGCTTTTTTTTTTTAATTATGTACAAAAAATTAATAAAAAGCCTCATAGAAACGTACCCATGACTCACAGAGGATCTAACACCACATTTTTGTAATGCCATCAGCACCAAGTACACTGTATAATACACAGAAAAGCTGATGAAGGACCTGTTCTTACCTCTAATGGTTTTGCAAAACAGGGGTTCTGTGCTGCTGTTGAGAAATGTCTTCTCCACAGAGCACTCAGCTCTTCTGCCCCAAGCTAAGGGATCTGTCAATCTGAGAATCAAGACTTTCATGGCAGTCGGGGTATGAACAGAATTGATTTATTTAAGGCAAGTGCCCTGGGCAAGCCTAGGTATGTTAAACAGGACTGCAGATTCATTTTCAGAAGCTTGCTGAAAACACAGTCTGCAGTGATTTATAGGGGTCTTGCCAATTGCCAAATCACTTATTTGACTTTGTAGAGCAAACATTAGTATAATTTCCTTTTACTTACTTTTTTCTTCTCATCAATAACATGCTAGATAAGCCCTAGAGCTAAATCGTTATCCATGCTTGTAAAAAAATGCTATATAAAAGCAACTCCTACAGCTGGTACCCAAGTCATGAACTGAACACTTCGATAATACAAATGAGGAGCATCCCACAGGTAATATATGGTTGACACTTTTCTGATATCATGTTGGCAAACAACGACATATGTAAAGATCTTTGGCCTACTTAATACTACCCATTGCAGAACAAGTAATCTCAAAGAGCAAATGTGAAGGGAAAAAACTACTCTATGTACTTCTGTTTGTAAAATATTACCATTCACTTCTGAAAAGATAAAAAGTTATTTAGCTGCTATTTGTCCATATGTACACTAATATGAGCTACTTTAATTTTGCTCCTGATGAAATGCAAGGCAAAGATGTCCAGTGGCCAAGATTTGTTCTCACTTTTTTGCACAGTCCTCTAGGCTAGATTTTGCCTGTCTGTTCCAAGGCAGTCCTGGTTACCAAAGGGGTCAAGCATCCCTCCAGCAGGGCATTATGCACAGCTCTAGTCCCTGTGTTTACCAGCTACAACGTTAAGCGAGAGAGAAAGTGAGATAAAATGGCAAGTGTCCAGTTAAAAATTGTTTTTCAGATTCAAGCATAGGCAAGTTGATGGTTCCACTGAAGTGGATCAAAGATTTTTCATGGACCTAGCACACATTTTCTTATTTAAATTTTGTTCAGCCCAGGACACCAGCCCTTCTGGCCTCAATATCACCAATATAAATGGCAAGATATTACAAAAGTAGTCACACGAGAAGATCAAACACCCATTTTTTAATTAAATGCTGTTTAGTGTCCTATGGTTCAAGAAAGAGATTTTCTTGCTAATGATTTATTTAAATTCTGTTTGATACTATGCTTCATCTACTTTTGTTTTCTTTTTTGATCTTAGGCCATTATTTACCTTACAAACATTCTATAGCTGCCTCGCGTTCTCCAGAGCTGCTTTATCTTCCTCAGAGGCTTTCATACTTTCTTTTCTATTGATGTTCTACCTCCTCAAGGTACTCTATATTTGTCCCTTTATTGATGCCTCATTGCATTTCTTTTTCTCCATAGTCAAACAGGTTTCTTGAAGACAGCACAACAAAGAGTCAAAGCAAGACATCTAAGAAATACTGAGAAAGACACAGGGCAGAGGTTATGGAGTGCAGCTAAAAGCATGTTGGCCCTGGGGAGGCTGAAAATGCCCTGGCAGACTGATTAGCATGAGGAGAGGAAACATGGAAAAGCAAAGGAACACGTGTAAGATTAAGTGAAAATGCACAGGAAGAATAAAAAACAACCCTAGCAAAGTGGCAGTTGAAGCAGAACCAAACATACAGAACTAATTAAAAGAGAGATGACTGAATGCCTAGCAACTTAAATGCTAAAAAGTATTGTTAAACATTGAAAACAGACCAAGTTCTGTTCACCTGCGGCTGCTGAGTTATTTATAGCAACACATCATAATCTATCCACTCAAGCAAAGACATACTAGTCCTCTGACAGGAGAAACCCTTGCTATTGATAGCAGCTATTGCTCCATACAGTGGGGCATCACCATGACCTAGCCAGCTGCTACTTTTCTCCTGTATGATCCTCTGACTTAGTTCAGGTATGACCTTTAATTGCTGGGTAGACTTTTGTGGAAATGTGGTAACCTGGCAAAGGTGAGGGCCTGGCCACAATTCAACCTGTTAGATCCCTTTTCGATGCAAAGCCCAATGAAGCTATAAAAGATAAGCTGCTTTTCTGGATTAAGAGGGTTAATTTAAATATAGTTTTGAAACTATCAGTTGGATCCTTAACTCCCCATGGAGGCAGATCTTAAGAAATTTATCAGCAGGGGTGTACAGACCTGATTCAAACTCAGCGAGCCAGAGATTTTTCCATTAGCTGCAATGGAGTTTGGAACTACACCCAAAGGATCTGCCAGCAAGATTGCATTAGCAGCCAGATCTATCGAGTTCCTTCTCTTCCAGTACGTAAGACTTCTTGTACGGGAGCACGTCACCAAACAAGGCTGCGTAAAACACAAGGGATTACAGCAACAGATAGCAACTGGAGAAGGGGGCATCTAGAGCACACCAATGTTTTGCATCAGGGGGGTAAAAGCAGCTGCTGTAGCTGGTTAGCGGCTAATGGATGGGGCTGACCACTGCAGCAACCGCATGGAGAGTCAGAGCTGGAGAAAGCCCACAACACAATCCTGCAAGTAAGACCTTGCTACAAGTTAGCAGCCCTTGGTTGGAGGCATTTGTGTGAGGTGGCCTTTGAGTGAGATAGCCCTACGAATAAACCTTCACAACACAGAACTGGAAAGTGGACATTTCTGCATTATGTCCTCTAAAGACAGCCTCTGTCCAGTGAGATATAATTATGCGAGCGAAATCAGACCATATTTATTCTTGATGACAAGTGATACTTATAAGAAACTTCCCCTCTCTGAAGCAGTGACTTTTTTTTTGTTTATTTTTTTTTTTTTTTGTTTATTTATTTTTTTTTTTTATGTACTTTTAAATATCTAGTTATTGAGGACACTGGAAAAACAATTAGTATTATCTGCTGTCTGCTTGTGCTGTGTAAATAGCTATCAACACAGAAATAATTAGTGGAAACACATTTTGTCATTTATTTTAAAAAGGAGTCTGAATAGATAGATTCTCAGGCTGTTTAATGTTGATCTTTTTCATAAAAATGGTTGTTTTGTGTGACGTTAAATCTAGAAGATGTATGTATCATATGTAATGTCAATTATATTCTTTTACTTAAATGCTTTAATAAATAGCATGGAATCTAAAAAAATGAGTTTTCAGGACTTAAACACCCTGCATACTCAAAAATTGATAACGTGTTCTGATTATGTAGGTATTAATGTAAAGGACTTCGAAATGGCAGGTTAGTTTGTAGATCTCATTAGCATCTCGCCTAGTTTTACCTGCTGTTTTAGAACAGCTGCTTTACATTGTGGCTAATAGTTCTTTTATGAAAGTGACCTTTATGGAATCATTTTTACTTAATCTAGTATAATTAGGGATCAAAATCAGACCCATCATAGTTTCCTGAGATGATCACTGATGGATCAGCTTAGCATAAATTAGTTCAGCTTTGTTTCATGTTGCCCATTGTAATGCGCACTTAGAGGCTCAAACTAGGAGATTGTTGAAAAGAGATTTATATATTTTTCCTAAATCAATTTTTATTTACAAATATCAAAATAAACAAATAACGTTCTATGCACAGAGTGCTGTAAAAAATGCTGGATGCATCTTTGCTTCTGCACATGCAAGTCCTGATCACCTATTCTGAAAATGTTTCTGAAAGTGGGGGATTTCTGAAAGCACACATTGATTTTTTTGGGGGAAAATGAACTTAGGGTAGCTGGCAGGTTTTAAGACAAAGAATAGATTCATCTGACCACTACTGCACTAAAAGCTGTGGTTTCTGACTCACTGTCAGTCCTAGTTGATTGATGAAGATTTGGAAATGTTCAAGCTTTGGAAGCAATGGCTGAACTAAGAGCCCCAGAATATGGAGATAAGGACCAAATTTCTGTGTGGATGGAGCAAATGCCAAACCAAAGCTCCCAAAACTTTCCATATCTTCAGCAGAAACATGCAGATTATTAAGATCCATGAATTACAGTCAGGTTCTTACAGTTCTCAGTGTAGAGAACTCAGGCTTTGTTGTACAGCCCTCCTGTCCTCAGCTGTGGGAGACCATGAGTATCAGGACTGACTGAATCCATCATTTTTCTCACAGGAGGAAAAAAAAGAAAAGATCAATTCAGGAATTTACCAGAGGAAATTTAGCTGGCCCTTAACACCAATATAGTCTGCTTAATATCCACAGAAATAAGTAATAATCAGGTATAGTTCTGCACCTCTCTGAAACAATTTACACAGGTGACACCTCCAGATCAACCATATTTCACATGCAAGGTGACTGCTTCCAGATATAAAGCAGAAGAACATGGACCCCAGTCAGTAAGTCAGAACTCTTAAATCATGTGGTTATCACCTCACTTAAGTTTTTTCACCTTCTTTTCCTACTCCTTTTCTGCCATGGTTTTGAAAGACAGTTCTTCAGGGAAGATACCAATAAAAGACACGTTATCTCTGCTTCAAATGGACATCCCAGGTTTTCAGATATTAAACTTTCTCAAACTACTACTAAGTAAAATTATCTTGATTGAACAAACAAATATTTTTTTTTGACCCTTGATGGGACTGACGTCAAAACATGTTATAGCACAGTATGTATATTATTCAATGAAACTGAATGGCTTTAAAAATGGAAGCATCAATAAAACTGAGGGGAAAATATCATGGGATAAGGTACCATGGTAACACTTCTTGCTGTACTGCAGCTGAGTGCTAGGATTACTTTGCAAGGGAAATAGCTTTCATATCCAGACTGTTCAATCAAATATTAAATTATATGGCCACTATAGGCAACTGGGGAATAGAAATAATAGGAAATGTTTATTATGCCTTTTCTGGTATCCTTAGTTATTAAGCTATTGTTTCAGCAGTAACAATAAGCAATATGCACATTTTGATTCTCAAGCAACTTGCTGGAAATTAGGTTTCACGGTAGTGTTTATATATTAGTCTGATCAAATGCCGCATTATCTTCTATGCTGCTTGGTGGTATTTATGTATTAAGCTTCTTTTTATTAAGTTTCTTGCTGAAATATGATATATTAAGTAAAGGCTCCCCATAGTAAATTACGTAGGTTTCTTGGTAATATCACTGCATTACCCTGCTCTGAATGATCTTATGTGCCTCATTAGCATAACATGAATTGCAATAGGGAGTTTAATCTCCAGTCCTACACTTCTTTATGCACATCTTTTTGTCCCTATAACTTTTCATTACCGCAGGCCAGGAGTTTAAGCTGATCACCAAACAGGAAGGGGAAAAAACTCCTGTTCCAAGATGAATGAATGTAACAGCCTACGGGAATGGGATCTGAATGTTCTTGCAATGATCATAGCAAATGGAGGAACAGAATGATATTTCAAGGAATACATATATGATTTTTACCTGCCTTGCATACCTAATGGAAGGAGAAATGAGACAACACTTTCCCATAGTGCTATAAAAATAAAACAGTGCAAAGACCCAGATTCTTCCTATGGATTTTGTGCATCTCACTAAGCCACTCAATCGGGGAACACAGTTCTGCCGTGCCTCAATGGCAAAGAAACGGGCAATTACAGGAAGCAATGTAGATCCTATACAGAAACCATTACAATAGAGCCTTTCATCAGTGTGTTACTTTCCACTACCACTGCATAAGCATATTTTTTCATATCCATTTCTTAGTATGGTTATATGGGCACATTGAGACACTTAACACCTATACACAAAATTTTAAAGGACAGAATTCTTAACTTCTTTTCCTAGAGGCAGAGAAAATTACATTGAGAGACATTTTCTATAAAAATATTCTGTTATATATTACTTTGGTTCGAGGAAAGTAATTTTTTTTTCTATGTTTTAAAATAAGTTTCAAATGAATGGCTCAACTGAAGTACATTCAGAGCACTGAGCAGATGGGTTAAATAAATAATGACTTAATTATGGATAACTTTCATCTCTAACCTTAAGATCTGATAGGCTCTTACACCTGCACTTCATAATTAAAGAGAGGGAAACTTAGATTTTGTTTGACTTTCAAAAGACAAAGACTGATTTTTCTTGAAAATGGCTCAAGTAGTTACAGGTATGATTGATTTTCTCTGTTACTAATTTGCCTCACTGCAAAGTAGTTTGGATCAGATCAGACACGTGACATCAATTTTAAGTGCTTTAAAAAGGACCCTAAGTGCAAATTTATCTTGTAGATGTGAAGGTCCCTCAAGGCAAAAAGATCATTTTCCAGGTACATAGCTAGCATTTCTTCAAAGGTCTAAAGGGTGTACATACATGAAGCCTCCATGGCTTAGTAAGAGCTCTTATATTCTAGCAAGGAGTTTTGTCATTTTCAAGAATACTGGCTCAAATATTTATGTAAATGAAACTGTATGATGTTTATACTCCTAAAAGTTACTTTTTAAAAAAAAATCTGAAAAAAAATAGAAAATATGCTCCAAAACAAAACAATTCCAAGAACTAGTTTGATAGGACACACATCTCTCTGGACAAGAGGAGACAGACTGCCAGGTGTAAGTAACAAAAAACACGTAAAATAACTCTAAAATATATGTTATTTATTCTAATCACTGAAACATTTCTTTAATATTGGTTACCTCATATAACTTTGTTTTGAAAATGAATTATACTAAGTGTATGGTATTGTATTAGTGATTTCAGTGATCAGAACTTCTGAAGGTTTCTCCCTGGCTGAGCCCAAAGCACACAGAAGAGGGTTAACACCTGCCAGCTGTGTGACAACATCGCTCTTCTTAAATGCACCATATTTTAGAGGTGTTTGGTAATACTACACTGAATGAAATGCTAAATAAAAACATATGAATATTTTGTTTCTGAACTTGTGGAGGCTTAGCCTAAATGAATAAAAATACTCTTGAGTTTTTGATTTAAGGTATGATTTCCTAGGAATAAATATCCTAATCTTTAAAACAATCTTCTGAGAGAAGAGATTGCAACCTGTGGTGCACCAAAGTGCAACTTTTAGTACCTTTTTTGTCATATCACTGTGATCTCTCAACTCACAGCATGTGACTGTGAGTCTCTTTAGGGTGGTAATGTTTCTGGTAATACAAGGCTATAAATGTTTATGTCTATCTGAATGCTAGCACTGGAAAGGAAGCTGAGCCAGCGCAGAATCTTCTCTTACAGCCCCTCTGGGCACTACCCTACTGCCTCCTGGTTGTCAGGCAGCTTCTCTGTAAGAGCGCTATGGACTTACGTGTTGGAATGCTACACTTTCTGTAGCGGTGCATTCTGGAGATTTTCAGATTCAACAGAATACAATTTAAAGCAGGACCAATCATCTCACCCTTCCTAACAAAAACAGTCAGGTTATTGAGTTATACCACAACACTGAAATGTGTAATCTGCTTCTACAGTAGGATTTATTCATGTTTACTTATGGATGTTTTTAATTATCTATGATTACCTTTCAGCAAGGCCACCATATTCTGCTTTGGTATATACAACTTTTTTGTCATTTTAAAAAAGAACTTAAAACATTGCTTTTGAAATACCCTCATGTCCCAGTCAAATAGAAGCTTGCTCTTCTTTGCAGTCTAGCAGAGGTTCTGTTATTGTTTTCATAATACCTAGTGTCTCATCCACCTTCCAACCACATGACAAAAAAAAAAAAAAAAAAACAAACACCCAAAAAGTACCAGTATTATGGATATAGCCATCACAACCAGTGGAAGCTGTACCAGACCTGCTTCTGTCTTGTATTTGCACCATTAGTACCAGTCATTCCTGTTTGGATTGGATATCAGGTCCAGTTAAGGCTTTTGGCCAAGAACACAAAAGCAGAGCAAAACTGAACGACTATTTAAATTTACTTAAATAAAATTGCAACTAGGTTCAGCAGGGCTCAATTTAATCTAACATCTCAAAATGCAGAGGTTAATTTAGTTTAAATACATGTAATCAAAAACATTTGATAGTGATGTTCACATACTTAGTTAAGAGAACATATTCATTACACATCCTGATGTTATAACACTTGCTTATTATCTGTATGCTACAGAAAGACAGAAGGAAGAAAAAACAATGGAAGAAGAAAATAAAGTTTTCAGGGAAGTGACAAAAACCATTTATAAGGCCACTGACATACAAACACCTGTCCAATGGCCTGGCAACAGCAATTGGGCACTGTGCTAAGCAGACATTGACTGGTATTCGTCTACTGGGGAGACTTGCAAATCATGGCTGAAAGATCACTTTGAGTGTCTGAATGTATTCAGAAAAACTTGAGGAGTGTATCAATTCAGTCCGAAACAGAAATACAAAAGCATAAACCCATGGAAATATCATAGAATACGCAAGGGAGGGGAAGCAGAAACGTGTGGGAAATTTCACTGGTTACTTCCTCTAGAAATAAAGTGCAAATAACAGAGTATATTGGAGCAAAGCCAGATAAACTGTTTTGCAGAATAGTGGTAGATAGCTACTGATGCAAAGGAGACAACAAAATCTGGGGGCATTCAGCAGTGCACAGCACCTGCAGAATCTAGGTCTCCATTGAGAGATGTTAGTACTCTGCCCCTCTGCTTTTGTTCCTTGGGATTTTTACTTATGACTCAAAACATCTCCAACATATCATTAAAAACAAAAAAAGATTGCTTCCTCATATATAGAAACACTCTGCTGCAGGACCGATCTTAATTCTAAATAAAGTCTTTGCTGCCTCTGTTACCTTTCTTTCAACAGAACTTTTTGTTAACAAGTTCAAGAAAAATGTGTCTTTTCACCACTTGTATTTAGCATTAGAATATGTCATGCAGTACTATAAAATATGTTCTTGGCTGAGGAATTAATTCACAAATATATTAGCCTTTAGTTGCCTTATTCCAAGTAAAGCTTCCATTCTGTTTAACTGGTGTAAGTAGCAGTGGACTATAGAGATATCTACAGTCAGAAAAGAATCATAAAGAAAAACACTTACATTAAAAACAGCTCATGACAAACACTACTGTACTGATACGAGAAAATACATGACAGTGTCACTCAAGGCAACAGTAGATCTTCAGTGGAACCACATTGGTAGAGAGTCTACAAACAAGTCACACAAAACAAACTGAAACGTCAAGTCAGTCAGCCATAATTCAGGCTCGAACGAGCAACCGTAGTTAAGGCATGACAGTGTTTGTACAGCATCATGTGGCTAGCGATGTGTTCATCTACCCTTTATTCCTCAAGTCAAACATACAGTTAGGTCCATTCTTAGTTGGATCAACTACAGTTGGCTTTGGCCATGCATATGAAATGAGACAAACTCCTGCCTCAGTATCTCAGCAATGTCTTACTCTTGTTCCATTAAGCCATAACCAAAAGAAGAGTCAACATGATTTATAGGTTTATTTTGTGACAGTAGGCTCAAAACAGATGCAAATGTTTCACTCTTCCACTTTCTGGTCTTAAAGAGTTGCTCTGCTGTCCGAGGAAATGCTAAGCAGAACGATAAACTCACCATTAAAGGAAAAAAGAAATTTATAGGTTACTAAATGTAATTCTTTTTCATTTAAATGGAAAAATTGGCAGGTTGAAAAACGCTTCTGCCAATTCAGATCAACAGAACATTCACTTTACAAATTATCCTTTTGATAGCAAACAAACGATATGTGAGAGACTATAAATTGAAAAAAGATCAAATGTCATTAAGCTGTGCACTCAACAAGACAGCATCAGAAAAAGCAGCATGTGAATGTGCCATCATACCAACATATAAATCACTCAAATTATACAACGATGCAGCAGTAGTTTTCCACCTTTTGACTGCTGCTGATTGTACGCATGTTTGTCTCCAAGCATGAACTGATCTACATGATATGTAATTTATGTGTCAAAAATCCTCAAGTCTGGTAAAATCAAAGCTAATACATTAAAGAAAAAGAACCTTAAAGATCAAAACAGTATTTGGAGCAGGGATGTGCCACACTTTATAATATACTACTGGGGTTATTATCTTCAGCCTTCGTTAATGTGCTGAATAGCCTTCAAAGCTTAATTGGCATATTGTGATAAATGCTTACTTTTTTTTTTTTTTACAGCATCAATTATTTGAAATGTCAGCTCCTTCTGTTATGCTCGTGCAAACAGGCCTAAATAATAAAGGAACTGGTCTTAAGAATGTAAATTTTCTTTAAAATTGTTATGGGCAAGAGCATTTATTCATTGCCAGGGCACTTTGACTCCATTTTATTATTATTACATTTTCCTGCTATCACACCTGAAATTTCATGTGCTATTGGTGACAGTGTCTGACAGTTTTATTGCTTATTTTAATCTTATGAAGATATATATCAAGTTGCTGTATATTAAAAATTTCCTCTTTATTAACTTCTCAATTTGGTCAAGCTCAGTCAGTGTCTCATACTTTATTTAAAAATAAAATATATATATGATAAAAATATTAATCTCTTTTCATCAAAACTATGTCAGAACAGTATAGTCTACTGGTAGGACTGCAGGTCAGAAGCCATTACACTAGACTTTTTACTAGGCTTTTTTTACTACTTTACAGCCCTAAGCAAGTCATTTAATGTCTCCGTCCACCTCTATGTCCATCCCATATATTGGGCGTGCTAAACAACTTTACAGCCAGTCATTTGCAGTACTCTTAGAGGGCACAGATAGAAGTAATTACTCAGATGCAAATCCTTGTTGTTTTCTCTTAAAATCTACAAAGTGTTTCATGATGATTTTAAGAATTTCCTAGAGAACTGAAATTGCCAGTCCAACTAACTCTGACAGCAGAGTTACTTCGCCTAGGCTATAGTCCCATACCAATCCTATTTCTTGGGAAGTGCCCTGATCATTTCAACTGAGATTTCAATGTAAGAAATAGTTCATTCCAACAAAATGGCCAGACTGTATTTTTTCATAATTTGCAGGACACCCATAGACTCTCACCAGGGCTAATCAGACCACTTGAAACCTGCACCATTGCTTTAGGAGAGGTTGGTGGATTTGGATGGTACCATGCAGCCTATATAATTAATACATGATAATTATATTGCATGAGAGAACTGCACGGATACCACAGCCTGTCCAACACCTTATTTCACTCTTGTCCTAATTCTTTTCTGATACAAATATTAATCAAGACATCTCAAGTGGAACTTGATGTGAAAATTGAAATGGTCTCATGTATCTTATCAAATGTGGTCAGTATTAACAACCACTTCTGTGCTCATAGCATTGATTTAAGCTTCAAGCCTGTTATTTATAATCTTGTTTCACATATGAAGCCTTTATAAACACAATAGACAAAACCAAACCTGAAAGTTTCTCTTGAGTTTAAGACCAGGAATCTCAGTATTGTTACCCAAAATTTTATTGGCACCACGGTGCTCAGACAAGACCCGCTATAAAAAACTAACAGCTATGAACTTCTCTTTGGATTAGTAATTCAGGTCAGGCTCATCTCTACAACAGCAGAGCAGAAAAGGCAAGGACTAGATTTTGAATATAATGGGCCCAATTCAATAACCCGTTATTTTTGTCTTACATCAGTGAAAATCACTTTAGTGCCACAAACTCAAGTTATTTTCATTCATCTTTTTACTTAAAAACAGAATAATCTCAGAGTACACACCTGAACAACAAATAAAATTACCACATCCTGTAAAAATTCATACATCTCTCATCATGCATTACTAATGAGAAACAGGAGAAAAAGCAAACATCTTCTCTCATTCAAACTGGCTCTAAAGAGCACAGCCATTTTAAACAAAAGAATTCTAGAAAACTACATAAAATCATCCCTGTTGGAACACGTTGTTGACTTACTTTGTAAATTAGTATGTCCAGTGACACAGGAACTTAACAAAGGTAAACTGATAAAAAAAGATAAAAAATCTTAATACTCTAGTCAGTTAATAATTCCCGTTAATATTGTACAGGACCCCATTATAAATTAATATCAATAATTCAGTGAAGCAGGTGTTCCATTCTCCAGAGGCCACTGCACAAATCTTATCTTGTAATGATATTTACAGACATCGGTTCACTTCAGAAAGTGCAATCTTCTCTCTGTCAGTTGTAACAGCAGCAAGGCCTACAGTTTACAGTCCCATGTAACGCAAGAAGGGATGAGAGTCACACAGTTTGAGTATGAATGGAATGTGTGGACTAAGTCAACCCAAAATAATGGGAGTCGTCCTTTCTGAGCGTAAAACATTTTGAAACACTGCCTTTTAAACCTCCATTTTATTAACCTTTATCAGCTGCTGTGAAACTAGTACATGATGAGATTTTTGAACTTTGCTGTCAGTAGGTAAAGGGTAATGCTTATAGTGATTGCTGTGTTGCAAATATATAATTCTTATATCCAAAAGGTCTTCTATTGGATTTATTCTCAAATGATTACCAAGTGGCAGTGGGAGAAAATGAGCATGCTCTGGTGGTTGCATCACAGGACAGTGCCAGGAGACTCGCTACAATTACAAACTTTCAGCCCTGTCTCCAAAAACTAAATAAGGGTCAGCAAATTGCTTCAGGTGAGAGAGCTGCTTCCATTCATAGCTGTGGCCAGTGCCCCAGTGCCCAGCTGTGGGACTGTCTGCTCCCAGCAGCCTCCAGCCAAGACCCTACAGATGTCAACAGGACAGATGAGCAAAGACCCAAGTTAAAACAAAGCCTTTGTGAATTAAATTTGCAGTTAGAGAGCTGAACAGCACTAGGTCAAGTGAGACAAGGACAGAGCTGCAGCTTAACCCTTCCATGTTCTTGCAAAGCTTTATAATTGCTATCCTTTGGGGAATAATGTAACCTAGTAGTCCCAAAGGAACAATGCTTTCATTACAGTGTCGCTTCAGGGTGATATCTTAAGAAACCTCCAACACTTTAGCAATACTGCAATAGACTGCAAGATGTCAATAGGGACAGGAAAAACATCTATGACACGGACAGAGTTCAGGCAAAATGCACTAAACAACTTTTAAGTTGTTTGCCTGTATTGAGGCATCCCTCTGAAGACTTAAGATAAAAGAAGCTCAAGGCAAGCATCCCAAAAAAAAAATTTATCCCAACCAACTCTTTCCAGGATTCCTCATAATGGATCCAAGACTCACTGAGGGACCCAGGATGATATATGGCAGATAGTGAGCCTGATTTCTCTGGACCTTTGTGATTCTTGGCTCTGGTTGTTAATAAGAGATTGAAATGGAGAAACCACCTAAGTAGCTTCTTATAAACCAAGACCAGACATCTAAAAGCTATCACAGATCAAAGAGGCCCTAGATGCAGGGTCAGAGATCCTTAAATAAACCTTGAACTTCAACAAGGAAGACTACCTGAGAGACAGCAGCTGGAAAGAGGATTTTCACTAGCAGGTTGGCCACTGAGGGTTCCCCCCTGTGGCACTTAGCTGTTTGAGAGAGATACGGTCCAACAACACTTATTTCATGTAGACTACAAGTTTTCTAGCAAGTAAAATGACCAGGACATTCATATTTTTCCCACATAGAGGTACTCTTCTTCCTCAAAGAAATTATATATGTGGTTCTCTGGAAAGGTATGCCCCCACATCCACATCATCTGCTGTAGGAGTACTGGTAACTGAAAGAAATTAAAATCTGTCACCATCCAGAAAGCAATAATTGTTAGAAAAATGCCCCAAAGTAGAAGGCAAGTAACCAACTGGGTAAGAAATTTCGAAGTGAGAAGCAAACTGCGGCAGAGGACAGACTTCTGACACAAGGATTAGCAAAGCCATAAAGTAGTCCTGAACCATTCCAGTTTCCACTCTATCAAGCCTCAGCACTACACAGCAGGGAGAGACGATGCCACGTGCCCATGCAAAGTGGTGACACTCAGGATCAATGGCAATAACAGAAAAATACCAGCCAAACGGGCATACGGTGACAGCCTTTCCCATTTCTAGCACAGCCCCATCCATGGATAGAAGTCATTCTTCAGTATGGATTCTACAAAAGATTGAATCAGCCTCACAGCCACAGCAGGTCTGCATTAAAGGATTCTTTTTCCTGGATGTTTGGCAAAGTAGAGACTGTTTCCTTGCACTATATATGTTAAATATGTAAAACTAGGCATCCTTTCTAAGAGGTGTTGAGAGCAGGTGGGCTGCAACTCAGTTCATTATACCCATTTACAAATTCCATATCCGTGGACCCTCTCCTTCTCCCCCAACAAACCAGCTTACATACTCAGACACAAAGGTAAAACTTTCGTACTGTCTATAGTGTCCTTGATAAAAGGGAGAATGCTGGAATGAAATAACTACATAATTACATCTGCTGCAAAACAAAACCAAATGTAAGTCCAGCACAAGCACTTCACATTGGAATATGTCTGGATCTAAGAAACCTTGCCATTTTGTTCCTAGCTTCATCATTTAAACAAAAGTTTCATCTCTGTCCAGTTGTTTTTTTTTAATCCCGCTTTTAGGTTCCTGCCAAAGGACAATATCAAATACCAGAAGTCCTTACTCAGGGAGAAAACAACAGCAACAAAAAAACACACTAAAAAAAAAAGCCAAACAAACAAAGCAAAAAGAAAATTAAAAAAAATTGACAGCAGTTTAAAAGCAAGCAAGGTTACAGATAGAGTGTGAGAGCATTTTGTTATTTAAGAAAAAAAAAAAAAAGAGGAAAAAATTGGAAAGCGGAACTTGCATCAAGATTCTGAAGATCAGTGTTCTCTTTTCAGTCAGTAGAAATGGATACAGCTGAATTCAGCAGAGCTATGAAAACTCATATCATCCAAGATCTTGAATCTTACTCTTCTGGGTTTTTTTAATAGCAGATTCATCTTGACTTTTACATCATTCCTACCATCTTTCCAATGTCTTATGTTGCTTATTGTCAAAACAGACATGATAATTTTAAAATACCTTTTGAAAATATTTTCAAATCTATGCAAATGCGAAATATCAGTATTATTACTGCAACTCTTGTTCCCTTTAAAAGCTGCGTGCTTATGGCAGACACTGTACCACAGCACATAAAAGACAGAAGTGTAATTCCTATGAAAGAAAAAGTACCTGGATGACATCTGTGCACCTGTCCCAGAATCTGCAGCACACAAACTGAATTTAAAAAGGCAAACTGCAGCAGCTCCATGTTATTAGAAGAAAATGAAATAACATTATAAATCAGTAGCGAAGATATAAGCAAAATGTATAGAATGTTTATCTAGTTGTATGTATTTAAGAGTCAGCATTTGACTATGTGTTCTTATGTCATAGCAGTTATTTTAAAGTTACGTCATTATTACACAGTAAGTGTCCTGCTTATACAATAAGTCTCCTGCAAAACATATGCATTCTGAGCATGTATTTTCTGGAATGATATCCTGGTTTTTGAGTTGATTGGTTATATATTTTCCACTTAATTCTGAAAGAAACCAAGTTTTTTCTTCTAGGACACACAAAACTAAAAATGAACAAGACAAAGGAGATAATTTTCTAAGAGTATTACAGTGAGGATCACCAAAGCTGGCAAGCTTCCCTTTACACATTGACATAATACATCTAAATGATTCGCACAGAGAAAGGGTGCAATGCATTTGGCTGTGTACTCCTACAAAGAATTCATTCCTATGTTTAAAAATACAAACTGCCTTCCTGACTATTTTTGACAGTTACTTTGGAATTTAAAATCTATCCTTAACTCAAATTCTATTTTGTTGCTGCTTGCAAAAGATCTCTCTCACTTCTTCATATTTTAAACATAGTGACAACCCAATTTAGAAAGAAAAATAATATATATATCCCAGTTTCATAGAGTTTTCATTCAGTTCAGAAACATCTGAACATTTTTTTTTATTAATTTTTTTTTTTTTTTTTTTTTTTTTTTACAGCTTTGCTTTATTTAACCCAAGCAGAACAACATACTTTTTCTCTGGTTTTTAATTTCTTATCACACACACAAAGATGTGTAGATGTAAAAGATTTATAATCATTTTCTGTGCATCAGGCCATATTTCCACAAAGGATCTATGCCATTGTTTTTCCAAGCAGGTCTCTTCAGACTGAATCAGTCACTCTTTTTTTTACAAAAGCCAGGTGTTAGATCATTTGATCTGGACTGTAACCAGCATGCATCACACAGTACTATGTAACTTGGCATCTTTATCATCACTGATATCTCTATGGATGGTAAAATTCTATGGTCTATTTTCACTCTTCCCACTACAGAAATTTTGTTAAATTTTTACCACCACAGCAGCAAATATCACAATATATGGTTTTATTTATTTATGGATACATATATGTCTGTGTGTGTATATATATTTATATATAAAAAACAACCAACACAAAACATGGGAGCTTGTTAGGGATGACAAGAGGCATGTTAAAGACAACTAGTATAAATGTAAAGAGAAAATCTCCTGCTGTAATAAAATGAGAAAGGGCATTTAAAGGTTAAACTGAAGAAAGATTTTATGGAAGGTGTTCGTATTTCATTAACTTGAATTGAAAAAACTAATTCTGGTCAAGCATTACCAAAACACCTCTGAGAAGGTTCAGGTTTTCCTTAAAGGACATATTCTCTCTGTATAAAGGGCCATTTTCTGCCCTTTTGGATTCTTTACACAAATTTAGGAAGAATTTACTTGTTTTAACCTGCTCCTCTTAATACAAAGTCAGTTCAGAAGTCCTTACAAGTACAGAATTTCTTGATTATCAGAAGATTAAAATAATTTTATATCTTAGATCTGGAAAAACACTGGAAACTGGAAAAAAGTAAAAAAAAAAAAAAAAAAAATGAAGCAGAGTTAGACCTAATATTACAGGCAAAAAATCCAAGCTTATTTGTATTCAAAACTTACTAGTTTGAAACACAAAATGGAGTATCAAACCACAATCAGAATATAATCCAGAAGTACACATGTTCTTAGCCCTATTTTTCATTTGAAGACAAGCATGATAGAGCATCAGAAACATAAGCATTCCACTGGGCTTATTTTATGCAGTGCTGCCTCTCTCCTGGTGAAACTGTGTATGAATATGAAATGTTCGCTCCTGAGATAGAAATTTGTACATAAACACAAAGTTAACAGACAATATACCTAGTTCAGATCAAATTTATCCAAACTAATATAACATTTTTAGGTTTCCGAGGGTATATATCAACATGTAACTGATGTGTCTGAGAGGTCTGACACAAATGAAAAATCAGCTGTGATTAGATGGTAGAACAGGCATATTTAACAACAGATTTATTTTATTGGTATATTTTGATGTAAAGATAATTATAATTCTTAAATTAAGGATATAATTTTTTTGAGTAGCAGGTTGGCAGCAGTCATTTCTTTGTAGCTCTCAAGAGGGCTGAATACCTAGACTGACTTCTCATGCAAACTAGATTCAGATGCTCCTGTACTGAACCACATCGTTCGCATTGTAACGAGTTTTGATTTGAAAGATAGCTAGACCCACCACTTCAAATGACAGTTTAAGGTTAAGCATTCTTTGTTATCTCTGATTGGCACTTGTCATTCTTCATTAAATGTGCAGACATGTATTCTAATTTAGCTTCAAGCCTTTTTGTTTGCTATGCTTTTTTCTGCTGATGCCCACTTAAGAGTTGTAGTTCCTTTCCTTCTGAGATACCACAGATGTAAATAAATTTGGAGGTGGGCTTGACAAGACACCTGATTCGAATAAACCTAACAATTTACCTTTTTGATTTTCTACTATATGACTTCTAAAGGTTTTCTCTCCATCAAGGGTCTATCATCCTTCCACATATCTACATGCAGGAAGCAAATGCAGCATTCCAATATAGAGTTCAACTGTGCTGCATACAGAGGTAATCTCCCACCCCACCATCCTCATTTGAGTTCACAATTACTGTATAAAATAGGGCTCACCATGACTGTGAGAGCACCATTCACCTTCCTCTGACCCAAACCATTACTGACAGATATTTGAATCACTTGCCACCCTTACAATCCTTTCCAGTAATGTCATATTTAAAAATTACATATCTTGAAAGGCTTGAGGTCTATTATAAATAGTTCCCAAACAAAGTAATTTCTCTCCCCGTTCCAAAAATGGGTTTAGGTATAAAAATCATTCACCTTGATTTATATTTTAGAGTTTAACACCTTGTTCTTTTCAGGCCTACAACAAACTCTTCTTCTGAAAGATAGTCATAGGCCCACCTAAAATCATTAGAAAGTTTAACAAGAAATAGGAGAGAAGAAAAAAAAATATTTAAAATCTTTTCAATAGCAGGTATGCGTAAGTTCTTTCTTCAGTAAGAGCTTCTGAAACTTAGAGATGTCAAGGGAAAAAGCTGAATTCATTAAAATGGACTTTGGATCTGATCCAGAATGACTTCCTTAGGATGCCACCTCATTATACATTACACGACTGCCAGGGGGTTTTGGTTTTGTTGTCAGGGCTTTGTCAAATAATGAAATCTTTTGGGAAATCTAAAAAAAAAAAAAAAAAAAAAAGAAAAAAAGAAAGAAACAAAAAAAAAGACAGTACTATTTTAAACTATTTTTATCAAAGCCACCAGAAGTAAAATGTAGTATTTCCTTTATGTGTGTGAAATAGCAGTTGATCTCTTCAGAGATGAAAGCCAGACAGTCTGTTTAATTAGTGCTCCCCTTGTAACCACTTTCATTCATCTGCTGAGATCTAACCAATAAGAGGTTTCTTATCTGGATTTAGCTCTGAAAAGCCACAAGTCATTCTGCTCTCTGTACACCACCACCTTGGGATTTAGCAGATCAGCAGGTTTCTATTCTGTCTGAATCTGCTCCAACACCAGTTTTGCCATAACGTGCCTGCATTTGTTGCAGTGGAGTGACTCCTACTTTAGACAAGGAAAGCAGAGAACAGAATCAGGCTTAGTGATGTTCTGTCAAACTTGCTTGTGCCTGACTGCAACAGTTAAGTTACTGAGATTTTAAAAGGAAAAGAAATAAAAAAGGAAACACCTACAGTATCTTTTTTTACAGATAAATAGTTGAAAGTTTTAACAGCTATGACTTGGACATCTGTACATGGTTGCAAATGGCATAAGTAGAAAACTCTTAAATGCAGATTTTTTCATTAAATTCCCTTACTATTAGAAAACAACAGATTCTTCCTCCCTCCATGAAAAGTCATCTGGGGACCTGAGGCCAATTGTTCTGCAGAAGCACAGCACCAGTGCCCGCAGAGTCAAACTCCAGATCAACTGGTGATCACTCAGGAGATGTCTTCCCCTAATAAATGCCTCTACAGTCAATGCACACCTTGCTGACTAAAATGTTTTTTTATGGAAGAGTACTGTGGATGAAATTTAAAATTTATGAGACTGATGTACAATTTTTCTCTCTAACCATCATGCCACTGCATGCTGGTGGGGTAGCGGTTCTTTAGACCAGCTGAAGTTAAGCTTCAGATTAGAAGTGCATCCTTGCAGTAAAGTAGTCCTGTACCTCAGGACTTCAATTACTGAAGGTGAAGAGGTGTGCAAAGAAAATACATAGCTAAAAAAATAACTTCAAAGACAAGCAAGGCCCACGTCCCGAGTTCCCAAATCTCTTTAACAGAAGGGTCAAGTAACAAAAAGACTGATAAACAACAGTACCATTTTCTAACTAGAAAATAGAATTCATTCTCTTTCAAAACACATAGTGAGAACTTGTTGATTTTTCTGACAGCTTCAGTGGGAAAAGTCTACATGAAATCTTGGCTCTTGTTCTATTCTGGAAATGTCAAAATACATTGTTTCAAAAAGGTTAAAGTAATTTTTCAGTTCAGTTTTATCAGGGTGATTCATCTCATTTAGGCATTTGTACTATGTTCTAGCACACTAGAAATATTACATGAACACTAGGATCATATTTAGTCCATAAGCTATTATTTGGGGGTTTTAAACTACCTGTTTTTCTACACTTACATGGTTTTGACACTATATAATTTTTTTTAACATAAAGAGCATTTGGCACTTGAAAAAAATTTAAATTCAGATCAAATTACTGAATAATCTCATTGAACATATGGGGAAGGATATTTCTGAAACATTTCAGATTGAATTTTACACTTTCCAATTTGAAATAGGATTTAAAGTGAGTAAGATTAAAAGAGAGCAAAACAACTCAAAAATGCATGCTTTGCATAAGAACAAGAAGCTTCAGAGTAAACTCAAATTTATTATCTTGTTTCAATAAAATTAAAAAGAAGCAGAGACAAGAATGAAATATACTTGCAGAATTTCTATCTGAATCTATTTTTTAATTTAATTTTCACTGCTTTCTTGCTCCACATACTTATCCCCCAGCTCTGAGAAGAGTTAAGCAAGCTCTGGGCTGATTTTTTACCTGGATTGTTTTCATCCCTAACACAGAACATCTACAAGGAACATGCATATAGGATAGAGGCAACATATGAAGAATAAAACATGCCATTTGTCTTGTGTTTCCTTACTTCTGGTAAGTACACCCACACACATTGCTCGACTTTAGTCAGCTAATTACTTGAAGGCAGTGCAGGGGAAGCCAGCTCTGAAGGGTAAGTGGAAGCCTTGCTGAAATCTGAGGGTTCGTGCTTTATGCACTGGGAATACTGCTGTAAGCAAAAAGGGAAATGGATAATTGTGTGTGAGAAGAGGGAATAGAAGGTATCAATCAAAGCAGAAGGGAAAGGCACAAGGATCAATAACTCCTTAACAAATCTGCTCCTATTTATACTTGGCATCTGTGACTAGTTCTGTCATACATCTGCCTTTTCCCCAGTCATGTGTCTTTTTCTACCTGGCAATCTCTCTGGAATGATTGTGAAGAGCTGAATTTGTTGTATTCCCCAAGGGTGGGGGGTGTTGGGTTTGGGTTTGTGGACTTCTCTTAATGGACATTCCCCAAACCACTACACATTCATATATAGTAGTTGAATGCCTGCTGTGAATTATAAGATACTCTCACAGCATCTGCTATCAGCCTGGCAATCACCAGCACGCTTCAGAGAGCCCAAGCACTGGCTGCAAACACACGCGTGGTAAATACGCCATCGGGATTCATACAGTATACACCTTATAGTAACCGCCCACACACAAACAAGAGAATCACCATCCACAGACAGCCAGTCTCCACTGTCACTGCATCAGTCATAGAAACTTTTCCCTAATAATAGTAAGAATAATGTAAGCATATTATGTGGCCATAATATGGTCTGCCAAAATTTCAATGGCTAATTTCCTTGTGAATTGCGCTATATAATTTGAGGCAGATGAGGACTCAAGCCACTGACATCAGTCAGACTGTTCAGGTGAAGAAGGACTTATCGCATGAGAAAAGGTTTATAGAATTGAAGCTAATACTCTGAGCTTTCCTCTCTGTTTGAACTCAAACACTTAAAGTGCAATTTGATTAAACTTCAATTCAAAACAAAGTTCCTTAAAAGTGAAGGATTTATACCATTCTATTTTTGCATGTTGTAATTAGATCCTTCTTATTCGTATTTTCATTTCAATATTCTTTCGAGTAGAAAATCATGATTTTTAAGCTTTGCCTTTATTTTAAGGTACAAAGAAATAGTGACTGAAAATGCCCAAAAAATCTGTTACAAAGAACTAAATTATTAAGTGTTATATCAAAGAACATTTCCTGAAAACTTGGCCATTGTGAGAATTTGAGTAATGGAGTTCAGACAAATACAGTTAGGAAAGATTTTTTTACAAGTTTGTAAGTGAAAAGAAATTATTCTAGAGTATCACAGCACATTAATTAAATAGAAATTCAATTTCTGTCTGTTAAGTTGCAATGAATTTAATAGTGGTTACAAAACTAGCCAGTCTGCATGAAACATCTGCATCTATGTTTCCAATTCGAATACCTCACACGTTTACCAAGACAGGGTAAACTCCAGCTCTAAAACACATGCATTCCCTTCAATGACATTCCAGGACACACCCAGAACAAGCATTTCTTATACAAACTATGTAATGCTTACAGATTTCCTACCCAAATCCAAAGTCTTCAGAGGGAAGTCCCATTAAATGCTATGCTATGATCATTTATATTTTGTTGGCTTGTTAAACTCATGTGCCACTAGGGCTTATAACTGGGTTTTAACAGGATCTTCTTAACAGAAATTTAGCATCTATTAAAAACTTCTGTCATCTTCCATTCTATAGAATCCTTTTTTTTTCCTTCAGAATTGGCAATTACAAATAATATTATTAAGGTGCCAATAAGGTTTCATGTTAGTACCCCGTGAATTAACCAGTTTGTGAAAATCAGTGTAACTAGTAGTTTTAATAAGTTGATCTAGGAAATCTAACAGTTGTAATCACCAGTTATTACAGGGTGTGGGAGAAGACCAAAACCTACAACACAGAGTCTGTTATACCACCGTTTTAAAAGTCGAGGTCCCAAACACTCATACAGCACGTTCATAGACAATTTAAGTTCCTCAAACTATTTATGCATCTTTTTATACCTTCTGACATCACCTACATTACTTACACAGGAGTGGAAAGAAGCTGCAGAAGTGCCTTTACTTTTACTTCCCACCACACCGCAAAAAATAGGAATGATATAATCTTCAAACTCCTTATCTAAGTAACAAGACCAAGCATGTATATACATGTGCTAGATGAGACAAGAGACAGAAAAAGATTTTAGGAGGTGCTGGCACAAGTCTTAGTGGAACAGAATTCTGTATGTGACCTTGAGTAAATTATTGCAGAACAAATCCATAATGTGCAAAGGAAGAAAGACTAGGAAAGTAGTCTGAACACAAGATTCAGGGTACCCCACTTTTATAATTTAACTTTATTTTTTGGCCTATATTTTTAAAACATGTTTGCACTCCTTAGCATCATTCTCAGTCTTTTAGAAACTGTCCATTTTCTGATCGTCCTGGAAAAATACTGTTATATTTCCTAAAAAGGCTAAGGGGACATAGTACAGAATTATTTTTTTTTTCTCTTGAGAATCAAGCAAAAACTACAAAGCAACTAGGTGTGGAAATATTTTTGGATGCTTTTATCTTATGTGCAGTGGGAACACATTAAAAGGTAAGAAAAAACTTCAAAGTCCTTCCCTTTTTTTTTTCCTGAGACTCTACATTTTCTGTGTATTATATTAAAATGATCAGCAATTCAAGAAATACGAAGTCAGATATACAAAAGTTGACAGAAAGTAAGAATGTACCAAAAAGTCATGAGAAAGGTAAAGGCAACAGTAGCTCAGGTGGAAAAAAAAAAAAAAAAAGAAAAGAAAAAAGGGAAAAAAGAAATAAGGATTCCATTAGTAAGCCGAGAACTAAATTATTTCTTAAAGATACGATCATTTCTAATTCTCTTTTTCTGTTCTTTGATGCTAACCAAGTAATGCAAGAGTGTGTGGGTAACAAAAAGGTTCATTTCTAAACCTGAAACCCACTGAATGCTGAACCCACCTTAATGTTGGAACACATGCAGAATAATAACGTCTGATAATAATCCCTGCTTTTTAAATAACATATAACACACTACAGGAATTACATTCTGACATGACATCATGATGGAACATCAGTGTTTTATTCCTTAACTGCAGTACGTAGTCTGGGTTGCACCAGTGTGTATCTGCAGACAACTATGACAACAGGCTGATTGGGCCGCTGGTTAGTTGGGTGGATTCACCAGTCCAGCTCTTTTCTAGCATCTGCACACTTGTTTATATTGCTGTGGATAAGCACCAGCATTTGAACTGCTCCACAAGTTTGTAAATACTTATGCTGTTATTCGCAAGCATTACGATGTGGGAATTAAAGTTTTACTATTTGTTCTGCAGTTATTTGCTTTTGTAAATTGATATTTATATTTCTATAAAGCACAGCAGTTAGCATAGGGTGTGTAGGCACCAAATCTATTTTGTTAACATTGCGTAATGCTTAGCATAATGACAGGCTGACTCTGGTTAACAAAGTTGCGAATAAACTTGGCTTTTTCTGCATCTGCGTTAAAACACTAATTAAAATATCTGTTTGAAATAAATTGTTTCAAAGAGAGAGATTTAGAGTGCTGCTATTTTTACCAACATAATTACATCCTTCTCAGTGAGGTAGAAGGCTCGCAGGTAGAAAAATATTTCAGCTACAAAACGATGATTAGTAACTTTTCTGAAATAGTTATAGGGGTTCAACTGTACATTAAGGCTGAGTACGATGTTTGGAGGTGCTGGAGGGGTACAATACCCTGGAGTCACTGCCTCTTGTGCACCGACTGCTCTCCCACTGTTAGGTCCCCTCAGATTCGTCGTGCTCTCCGCCATGCAGCCCATCAACTTTTCTAGTCTGCGGGAAGGGGAGACTGTCACTGTCACCCAGAGCCTCCTACACCTGCAGTTCTGTGTATTGTGGCTTTGCCAGTGCTGACCAGTCCTGTCTGACTGTACTGTGCATGTCATACCGTTTCACTCTTGAGACACTGCTAATTGCCGTTACTATTGCATCTTATTCATTAGCTATTCAGAGTCTGCTTGCAGTGTCCAAGTAGAAAGGCCACTGAACTGTTCTACAGGCAGGGTAAGGTGTAATCAGCAAAATAATTCATAGCTTTGTCACCTATAATGTAGAGAGGTCAGGCAAGCTATCCCAATTAACTATATTCTTTACAGCAGCTTCTAAAACTAGATTGCTGTAGGCTTTTTTCCTCTTTGAGGAAAAAAATGTCTTACCGCTTAAAAAATAAAAGGTCATCTAAGGGGGGGTATGTGTGAGTGTCAAACTGCCTTAAAAATGTTAATCCTAGTAGTTATGCACTGATACCGGCTAAGATCACCAAGTGTCTCAGATTAGGGTTTTCACTCTGCTATTACCCTCCAGTACAAGTGTAATTCAAACTGTTTGAGCCTGTATTGGAAATCTGAAGTGTTTTAGAGTAAGGTTTGCATATTTTTGTTGTTCAACTTTGTGTCCAAATTCACATTCCATATTGTGTTGGCTTATGAACACTAAAAACTTTCTCACACATCTGTGGAATAACAGATTTTTGAGCCCTGATTTCATTCTGTCCATGAGTGTATTGGTTCCCTTTTTTCTGCTCAGAGTTCTGCAAGAACAGTCCCAAGAGAGCTAAGTGCATTAGCTTCCAGAGAACAAATCTTGATGCATTTTTAACTTCTACTGCACTTTTTGATATGAAGTGCTTCTACAGCTTCCTTCATTTCTTATCTCCTTCCATCTGTTCTGTTACACTCAGCTTAAATTAAAATTATAATGAAGGCAACAGCAGGATTACCTGACAAAGCATTACAGCACGCTGCTGTTTGGAGGTTCTTTGAGACCCATAGACTGAGGTTTAGCTCTCAACAACCCCAAAGTTGAAATAAATTTATTCCAACTCCCTGGGAAAAGTCGCACTTAGAAGACACTTAAAAACTAACAGGTGACATCACATCTAAACTTGCGGGTTTTGGTTTTTCCATTACTTAAAATCTTTACATTTGCAAGCACAAATAATTTTCTCACTGCTGCTGACAAGGACAGATGACGATGTTATGAGCATGAACATTTTCCGACTGAAGTGTTTAGGGGCCATACTACTCTGTCCTTTCTCATCTTTGTTAGTTACTCATCATCTCAGCTTCTCTCCCACAAAGCCCTTTCTGCACATTAATAGGAGCATTCCTATCTTTTTAAAGGCTCTTAATACAGTAATAGAAGTAAATATACATTAAATTCATTTGTTATTACACCAGTCACCTGGGGATAAAATCCCTGCAAGTAAGTTATTTCATAAGGATACAAGTGCTTTATTTGAGGTCAACTGATAAGTGCTTGCACAAAAAAAAGCTCTAATGGGAAACAGCCCTTGAAGACTAAATCTTGTGTTGGTTATTCGCTATGCACCAAGCCACCTGCTTTCACAAGCTTCAACTTCCAACATACAAATACTTTTCTTTCAAATCTTGCTTTGTTACAATTCAATAGCCTGTTTGCTTGATTTTGCAGTTGCTACTCCAGGATCCTCTGAGTCTGAATGAATTTCAATGAGTAATTCTTATGCATGTGTATCATCTATTAAGCCACCATTTTAGTTAAATGTCCTTTTTCAAACTGCTACACAATTACTGCACTAAGACAGCTTCAGAAAACACTGACAGATACATTTTTATTATTATTTGAAACATTAAAAAAATCATCCAAAATAAAGCTCTTATGAGCACAGGACATTTCCTAGTATTCTGAGAGCTCAGAGAAAAGTCAAAATGACACCAGCCCACACCCATTTCCACTGACACATGAATCATTTGAATCTATAAAAAGACAAATTTTTCAGCTTTGCTGTCTATATCAGAACCATGAGGAAGCTACACTCCTATAGTTTTCCCCTAAATTTGTTTTTGGGGAAGGCAGCACTACAGGACTGGGGAGAACTAACATTATCCCTGACACACACAACACAAAATCAAAGCTTTTATCCACACATGTTGTATAAAAGAATTGCCTTAGTTCGCACTTGTGCTTAGAACTGCAGAACTCTGTTTACTGTCATTTGGCAATACCTTTTCCTCCCTTTCTATTCCACATTGTTAAATGAAACTCATTATAAAACTTGATATATTAACAGTTCATTCAATCAGTCATCTTCTATAGTGTAAATACCACACATTTTAATTAGAATGTACATGTGTCAGAGCAGAGCTGTTGCACAAATGTTATTGATTTCCTTTAGAGTAGGTTGTATCTTTAAAGTACAACCTCAATATTATTAAAGAACTGACTTATGCACAAAACTAATTTAAGATGTTAAACAGAAGCATAAGAAAATCATTCGTGCAGCTAGCCTTTTTGAGCTTGAATCTGTTCCACAAAAAAAAAAAAAAAAAAATACACAGCAAATGTTCTGAATTAATCAAGAAGGATCAGGCTCGTATAGAAACTCAAAAGTGAAATTACCATTATTCTTAAAATTGTTAAGTCAGTCTATACAAATTTTAGTCCCCAGTTCTGCAATTAGATGCCAGTTCCATACAGAACTAATAAAGTCAATAGGGAATGGAACTCCTTACAAGACCTGGTTTCCTTCATATTTTGCTTACTAGTAAAAAGGTGGATGAGAATCTTTCGTCCTTGTGCCATTCTGGTGCACAAACCCACTCTTGTTGGCTACTGGAATATTCTCCCCTCACTGGACAGATTGGGGAAAGTTTTCAGTGTTGCCAGGGGTCTTACAAGATTAAACACCTGGCCTATAACAAGGAGAACATCAGCCCTTGGGCTGTCTTCTCATTGGCTTTTCTGATACACTTTTTGATCAGAGGATTTTCATTAAAACCTTGATAATCAGGGTAAACGCAGCTCTGGCTCTCAGAGGTCTGAAGGATTTAGGATCCTTCTGCCTCCTCTTTTTCTGCCTTTAACAGATGAAATTCATTATGAAATTATGGTACAATCCAACATGAGTAAGAGGATCAGTTTCTGATCCCATGTTTGATGCTACACGCCCAGACACCTTGATGATTCGATCCATATACCTCTTCAAAGAGCAGCGATGTGTTGCTTTTGATAATCCTTTTCCTGCTAGTGCTAGTACCTCTCTCTCACACAGCAATTCCACAGCTCTTAGGTGTACAAGCCTCCCTCACTGCCTGCCACACATGCAGCTTTGCAGTTGTATGGCGTTTCTGGCAGTTTGGAGAACCAGACTTTTATGGCACTGCTCCTGCCCTTCTTAAAAGCAAGACGGCATCTCTAAGTGTTCCTTATCCCTCCTCTTCCACTGCTTGAAATGGCTTGGCAGGTTCCTCACTTTACAGCGATACATCAAAAGCTCTCTCAGTTGGCATGCTATTTCCTTCTCATTTTCATTAATTCCCTTGATGGATTCTTACCTCAATAAGAGGGTCTTCTAGATGCTTCTACTGGCTCTGTTGTGGTTCAGATTATACAGACTCCCTGCTATGCAGAATATTTTACAGAGATAGACAGAATTCCTGCATAAGGCATTTACAGTGTGCACATTCACTTGTAAGAGTAAAGCTTTCCAGCTTGTCTGCTGTTACACAAGGAAAAGGGTTGGGAAGAGATTCAAGATGAAGCATCCTCCAGCATTGTGCTTCAGTTCCTCTTAGGAGTCCCTATTTGTCCTTCACTTTAACATGTCTTCCATATCAGCCAAACTCACTTGACCTCTCCAAGACAATAATTAAATTGAATGTGCCATGAGAATTATTATATTCATTTGTACTGGCACACACTTTAAAATACACATCTTGACTCAGCTTTCACAAAGATTTCTTACTCTTCCTTACTGACCTTCTGACTTTTGAACATTCAGAATTCATATTTTCAAACCACTTCTTCTAACCAAGGTGACATTATTCCAGAAGCTGGGCTGTACTGAACTACACACATCATTGAGTGTATGATGTGTTTAATGCCCTTCAATTCCAGAACACATCTTGGAACTACATAATTGTTACTAGTAATCAGGAAAAAGCACATCCCTGTCAAGGAACAAAAGTACATCATAAACTTCAAGTTCAGCTAATCTTTTGGGAAAGAAAAAAAAAAAAAAAAAACAACAACTTATTCAACTAAAAAAATCTCACAATATTTTAAAAATGAAATATTGTATATTCAAAATTTCTTATACAAAGGTACTGCTTATCAAAATCTATTAAAATAATTTTTCATTAATTAGAAAAAAATTTGGTCCCAGAGACAGAGACCTGCATTTGAGTAATTCAGTATATGTGAGCATTTTATTCATAATCTGTACAGTAAGAGCAAAGAAGTGCCCTATCATTTTCTTCAGCAGAATAATAGAAGCAATAGACTCTTATTCTAAGAGAACTTGGTTAAGTAGTAAACATCTGTATTTGGTGCTAATTTACATTGGAACAGTTTGCCTAAATAAAAGGACACAGAATTCATTTTACCTTTCCCAATATTTTGAAGATACTACTTTAGTCACCTACAACAATGGTCAGACCACCAGGGTGAAAAAATCTTAAAAGGCATTTGTCTAATATTGAGCTAAAAATGAATAGCCCGTTCAATTGATTACTATGTCCACAGCAACATTAAATTAATTCAGCATTAGCAGAACTCAGACAGCTGAATATGAAGTGAAAAAAATTAATGTTGTTTAAACCAATACAAGCTTGACCATGCCCCTTTTTCCACATACATCCTCCAGCCCTCCCAGCAGTTGGGAAAATGATGCAAGATAACATATAACAATCCAAACTCCAGCTAACATGATTTGTTTAATCGTTACTGTCCAGTATGTCATGCCAATTATTTCAACACCTGTGTACGTAATACAACATGTAGCTCACATTAAGAGATCACCTACCCAGCCTATGGATTTAATTTCTCTATATAATTATTTTTTCTTTCATCCTCACATCTTTAAATTTTATTGTAACTTCATTTCTCCACTCCCAGCATTATCTCCTTTACTAATTATTTCTGTAGCAGCTTAAGCTGACTGTTTCTCAGAGCCCCAAATTTGACAGGCTGACCACAGGATCTCAATGACAAGCTGTACAGAAAAAATGTATTACTTGCATACCAAAAATTTGCACTTTAAAGTCAAGTCAAAGCAGCAAGCAGATAGAAACAGGAAGAACACATGTTTAAAGAAAAGGTATAGTAACCATTCCGGAAACTATTAAAGTATCAACAAGCCACAATATACCCACAACTTGAATTCTCTTCAACAAAGTTTCAGATGAAACCATGAGACAGACATTACTCTTTCTGCTTAGTTATATGAAAGACAATGAAAACACTGCAATCCAGAATACAAAAGTCAACACTTAAGTGCAGATATATGGGATGAAATCCCAGCCTCAGCGAAACACATGCACTTTTATTGCAGGTTTTTGTGAAGATAACATTCTTTTTAACCTTCAGCCTCATACCACACAAGAGCACAAAACACTGATTTTCATCTAAAGTCTTGTTACAGTCTTGTAATAAAATGCACACATTTTATTACACCAGCCTACCCCAAAGTGACAGTCAGTTTCATTCCAGAGAATTTGGCTGTCTTGCTGTGGGATACGAATATAAAGAGGGGACGAAGGAAACTGGAAGCAGAGAAGAGTGCTTGGCTCTCAGCTTCAACTTCTAAATACCTCTGTTATATCAAAAGAGGAGCAACACTTACACAAAAAATCTTCCACCGCCTTTCATCCCATCTCAACTTTTCCACCTAGGGAAAGTGACAAGATGCAAAGGGGTGGTCAGCAGCACTTTGGCCACTTCGAGTTTTCATAGTTCTTGTAGATATAATACACAACACAGAGGAACTCAGGCTCCCGTAATTTCAGCATGTTCTCAACCTACACTACCAGATCCTGATAGCCCCCCACTAAGTACTTGGAAATCGATGGAGCTATGTACAGATTAATGAGCATAAAAGGAAGCAAAGACTGCAGGATCAGCCTTTGCTCTGAAGTGTTTCATGCTCCTGTGACATTTTAAGAACATGTTACATCATGTTATGTCACATTATACACGTAACATTTCATAACCAGACTGAGCTTTTAGATACTCGAAAATGGCATTCTTGCTGACATCTTCAGTTAATATCTGTATGAAAGTTATTCTGTAGAGTACCTTATAACTAGAAAATGCTTTATGTAAATGTTTTTGTATTTTGAATTGTAAAGTAAGTGAAATACCCCTTATATTAAATTTAATCAGCTCACTATGGATGAAGGAAAACTTAAGATTTTATTCCCTAGTCATTCCAAGTGGCTGTCAACCCAGATAAATTGGTTCCAGTTCTTTTTTCTCTCTTCTTGACAATGCATTGGTTTAAGTCAGGAGGAACCAGAGATCAGAAGAATAGACCCAGTATAAAATTAGTGCAAGTGAAAGAATGAGTGCTGACCTGTTCTATAGGTGATATTAGAAAAAACTGCTTTTATCTGTCGTTTACTTATTTGTACAGCTACATCCTTCTTACATGCACTTGATAGATGGGATTTCATCTCAGGTGCAACGTTTTGAGGGAAAACTCAAGCTAATATTCGGTTAGTTTAAAAAGTCACTTCATAAGCTTTCATCATGGAAATTATTTTTAATAAGACTGAAATTCCTTTACTTTGTTTACTTTAGAAATGTGTCATTGAACTGAAGATAATCCAATTATCATTAAATCTCCTATGGGTAACAAAATAAGTACTACCTATCTCCTCACTCTGCAGTAGTTAGCTTTTTATAAATCAGGCAATACATACTGTAATCAGATATTACAACCCACAAAAGACACTACCGTTTGCAGAAAAAGTCTACTATTCTGTTGTTTCCCTAAATAAAAAGAAATTAAAATGCTGTGTTCTTTTTTTCCATCAGTAGTATCAAATGTGTTATAAGATAGTGCCCAGAGCCTTTATCTGATGTTGCGTCTAGGGATGGGTTGGAATTTTTTTCCTAAGGCAAGTCAAAACTTTAAAATATCCTTATTCTACTATGATATGAAAGTAATACCTCGAAGTTTGTTGGTTTTGTTTTTTAAAAAGTGACAGATTTTTTTTCACGTCTTCACAAAAAATGTTATTGTATAGAACAGGTTGTAAGCTTCAGGGCCTTTCACTCCAACCAATAAATAACGGTCTGTGCAGCCTATGTTTAGTTCTAGCCCAAGACATGTTTGAACCTGTTTCTCTTGTATTCTAGCCCAGATTTTACATAGCATCTGCTGACTACTACATAAAGACACTGACACTTTTTCTACAGTTGAAACTACTACAGTTGCCCAATCTTTGCCACAAGCACAGAGAGAAAAAAAACCTCTTTAGCTCGTTACTTTCTCAAGGTACTTGCAGTAGGATCAAGAATCTGGTACTATATTAGAAATCCCTCTCCTCTCTGCCTTTACATATGGATATCAGAGTAAATAATTACAAAGAAAGCTCACAGAGATTCTACAAACACATAATCTGCACGAATCCCAAATCTAACTTCAGAAAAAAAGCCCTACATCTGCTTTACTGTATGCCTGCTGTTGTCAGCATGTTGCCTGGAGATAGGTCTTCCTGAGAAGAAAAGCAAAAATGTTGTTCTAATAACTAGCTCGGGAATCTGTCTCAGCAGGTGACTGTTCAATCTTGACAGGCAGAGAAAGGTTACTACCTCTTTGCTAAGGAAGAAAAGAGATGAGACATGGAAGTACCTTGCTAACGTATCTGAGCCAACAGCAGAATCCAGTTACTGTCCATAGCTCCTGTGACATTTCTGGCAGTCATCTGTCATTTAGGTTGGAAACAAACACAATGACTTCAGATACTGTTAATAAAAAGTATATGTAAAACACAGAAGGGTTTGCCTTGGAAAGAAAAGAAAAATTGTCATACTTTTATTTTCATCAACATGCTACGTGCCAGCTACTAGCCCTGTAATGATATGCTTTGGTGTGTGGGTTTTGCTGCTTTAACTTAAAACGGTTTCGATTTACAAACTCAAAATATACAACAGATTAAAGGTCTGTGAATTTATAATGAAAAAAGTTAAAACTAGGAAATTAACACTGGCATGTCAAGACGTCTCTAGGAAATAGATCATCTTTGAGCTGGTTCTGTTGCATCTCCTATATTGACTTATGAATCTCATTTGCATTTCACTAGGGAGGTTTCTGAGATATTTCCCTAACAAGTGCAGTAACTATGGGCAAGTTCCTTTATATTGTTCTCCCTGATGTAATTCTAAAAGTAGTTGAAATTATTTCAGGCACTTCTGATTTGCACATGTATTGCATTTCAGAGTCTACCAGATCACATCACTGTATGAAATACAGGTTTCCCTTCCCTATTCTAGCAAAATTGCTTGCAAGTAAAAATAAACAAAAATAAAACCCAAGAAACAGGACCAGTTTACTTATGTACTTCCTAGGCTACACCTAATGAGTAAATTTGAAAGAAAAAGTAACACATTACTTCAAAGATAACCGGGGGCTGGGAGATGGAGGTTTTTAGGAATTTCTGATTGTTCAGATATAATCAGGTTAAAAGAAACATTTGAATATTCCTGTTTTTAATGAATTTTTGGCAATTGTGTTTCACTTGCCTTTTTGTTACCTTTTAACAATATCCACATAATTTTCAACAAGTTATTATTGCACAATATTGCTAAACATGCTGTCTTTAAAATCTTACGTTTCACACTAGACATTGGACCCAAGTACCAACAGAAAAATAAATTCTTATGACTCTGAGCAAATATGTAATTTTTATCTTAATATATTTTGTTAACTATCTGTTTACCTATGCTTAACCATATTTCTTATCCTGCCTTCTCAGTGTCTTGTTGGAACAGACATACTTAAAGCATAAAAGATTATAGCAGAGGTGCTGCAATCAGATAATAAGACAGTGTTGGGGAATGTTCATTTGGCACAAAAGAGGAAAACTTTCCAGAAGGTCCATATTGCAATTACATAGCATCATCTTCAAGGAGAAAAAAAAAAAAAAAAAAAAAAAAAGCAGTATTATCTAATGCACCATTCTAGTACATTCAAAACTGAAAAAAACTTTCTGAAACTTTCATTGTATTTGTACTTTCTGCACACCTCCATCAGAGAAAAACTGTGAGGTTTTTGTGGTCTCACTGACATACTAATAAATCTAATATTAAGCAATATTAGCTTTGTTTAAACAAATGACCACAGTCACCCTTTCCTACCATACTGCAATAAATGTTCTGCCTATAATTTAATTTCACACCAGTATAAATGTAAGTAACACACCAGTAAATATGGTCCAGAAGCTTCAAAGTATGCCTGTCTCAATGGCAGCACTGTTTGATACACTGATATCACAGCATTCTGATGCAGCACAGTCAGTCAGCAGTCCAAACTCACCAGACATAATCATTTTATTACAATAGTATTAGTTTGAAATACTTGTTTAGCCACTTCTAGTGCTTTCATAACTCACCCTGAGGCTGGCCTGCAAATAAGGTATGTTTAAAGAGAAAAATATATCTCAGAGTTGGGTTATATCAGCTCCCACGTGGCAACTGTTTAATAGCTATGCTGAACCTCTCCAGCACTGTAATACAGCACAGGCAAGCGATCCATGGAAAAATACAGACAGTGCATATACACAAAAGATATCAAAAAGAACATCCAGTTGCCCTATGTGCTTATTTAACTATCAAAACTTAATTTGCAGCAGATATTACAAAAGGCTTGCAGGGAACAACACAATCATCAGTCACTGCTGAAGCCTTTCCAGCCTTGCCTGGTTCATACTCAGCGCTCAAGGCTGGCAGGCTGCGCCGAAAGTTTTCAGCCTTCTTTCTTCTTCCTTCTCAGTCTCATCTCCACAGCACTTTGCCTACAGCTACCGTCATTTTCTTTGCTGATTCTTCATCTTAGATCTGGGGAGAAGGGGCATGAGGGAAAATAAGGGAGAAAGCTTCAACTTCTATTCATTTATTTGTACAGAGTTTTGATATGCTGCTCATGAGTAATTTCACATAAGACAGTGTGAAGCCAGCTCAGTTTAGATCTGCCTGGGCCTTACAGAGGGTCTGCAGACCCTAATGCTTCCCCTTATTTTGCAGCCTACATGGGTATGCTCACGCTCCCCATAAGGCACGCTTGCATGATGGGAAGGAGGAAATTCAAAGGAAAAGAGAGGGCACTGTAATAAGAGGGTGTTAGCTATGGCAGGAGCAGAAGGGATCAGGGAACCAGTGTGCACTTGGGCCTACGGTGCCTGAAGGCAGCCAGGAGCTGCCCACTTTCCCTTTCCTCGCAGCCTTTCTGCCTACACAAAACATAGAAGATGCTCAGCAGGGCACAATTCTGTTTTCCCAACACATTAGACTTTCCTCATAAGGGAGATGCTCCAGTCCCCTAAACATCTTTGCAGCCCTCTGCTGGACCTTCTCCAGCAGTTCCCTGCCTCTCTTGAACTGAAGACCCCAGAACTGGACACAGCACTCCAGATGTGGTCTCACCAGGGCAAAGCAGAGGGGGAGGATCACCTCCCTTAACCTGCTGGCCAAGCTTCTCCCAATGCACCCCAGGATCCTATTTGCCTTCTCGTCCACCAGGGCACACTGCTGGCTCGTGGGCAACTTGCTGTCCACCAGAACTCCCAGGTCTTTCTCCGACGATTCCTGCGATAGACCACTCCGATCTGGCCATTTTAAAGTACAATACACCCTATTTGTGTCAGAACTTTTGATACTATTTGGCTAGATGTTTAAAAAACAAGCAGCAAAGTACAACTGCATTTCCTTCTCTATCTTGCCAAAGGATCACACAGGTAAAACTAACCAATCCCTATGACAAGAACAGAATTCCCCATGAGATTTGAGGACAAAGACGAAGGCATATATAGTACAGGCCAGATTTTTGATTCCTCCTCTTTTAGCTATAAGCCAAAGCTGCATGTTCATTTATGTAGCCAGTGTCAGAGTGCCAGTCCAAGGGACAGCTAGAGAGGACAGGCATCTCTGGGACACCAGCCAGCCTGCGGTGTGGGGACACCACCACACCTGGCAGAGGAGGCTGTTTTGCTACCTCTGTCCCCCCAAGCATTATTTTGCAGAGGTCCTGCACTGAAAGAAGCCCCAGAAGGGTTAGAAAACATCTTTCTGATCTGCAACTTTTTACAAAGTTGGCAAGAAGTTGCATTTTGATGTAAAAGTTCTCCCCTTTTATAATGAGCAATCCAGGATGCCAGTCAGCTCCAGGAGTACTCTTTCACAGGCAGGCAACTAGCAACTCAAGAAAACAGAGATTTTAAACTGGCTTTTTGAAATTGTGTTGCATCTGTGTAGCAATATCCAAGCACAACTCTCTGCATGTACAGACAAATCAGGACAGACCCAAATATGGCTGAGAAAGAAAGCCAAACATAAACTGCTTGTAGTTTAGTATTAAATTATTTTGTTGCTCAGTATTGGTGTCCTTGCTGTATAAATGAGAATATTCTCCTCTTTAATCAAGTCAGTAAGCTCTTGGAAGGAAAAAGGGATAGAAAAAATGTTTTATTTATCTACAACTCAGATTCTGAATTTATAGTCAGCCCAAGTTCTTTATCTTTGCACCTTCTTTGTGAGAGCTGAAACAAGTCACTCAGGGGAACAGCATTTCAGGAAAAGCTCATTTATTTGTTTGTTTTTCATTTTGCCAAGTCTTGCAAATCATAACCAAATCCTGAACGAAACCATTGTGGAGATTTAGCTAGCTCAGTCTTTTAGCTCTCTCACGCCAACAGAAGAGTTTGATCCACAGAGAAAGCGCAGAGAAAAAAGGAGGCAGGCAAGCCTAGGGAAGTAAAATTTGGGTAACTGAGTTACGCTTTGTTCAGAGCCGAGCTAATGTTACCAGTCGATATCAGTGTAATCCTGATATAAGCAGCCTACTGATCAAATGGGAGAGATAAACATACAGCCACAATTTCAAAGGGTGCTAAACTCCCCAGTTGTTCCCCCGTTCTGCAAGAGACTCTCAGTGTTCAGCAGCTTTGAAGACTGGCTCACAGCACTATCTATGAAGTTAGCCGAGGGAAAAAATACAAACCAAAAATCACCTAAGAATGCTCATAAAGTTAATTGGCATAATCCATTCAAACGGAAAGGGCCTAGGAAAAAAAAGAACCTGGAACCTGGGAAGAGAAAGAACATGAAGTGAAGGGATTGGAAGAGGGGGTCAGTAAGTGTAATTCTTGCGGAATTTGTATATTACAGAAGCACAATAATTTCCCTCATAATAAACATGCAACTGCTATAGTTTATGAACTCTGACTGCATTAGCCCTTGATTAAAATGCTGAAATTCTCTTGAAACCTATGCATAAAGCTGGGAGATTAAGAGGAATTATGTCAGAACCTCTCATCCTTTTGTGTGCAGCACACTTGTCTCTGTCCTCTTAAACCCTTCCAACCTTTCCTTCCAAGCCACATACAGATACTGCAGCTCAGCTTTGGGGATGCAGGAACAGACTCAAACTTTCAGAATTCAGGCTGTCTGTTGTGGAATGAATCAGAACAGATCGTGAAGGACTGTCACAAAATTCAAAATCATCTTTCAGACACCTTGAAACATTAAAAAAAAAAATCAACAGAACTGAGCTAATAAACCATTTACTATATCAAGCAGATAGATGAAAAAGCCAAGCATGTAATGCAAAATGCATAAACACATCAACAAGGCTGAAATATGAATTCCAGTCTCTTCACAACTTTAATTTCAGTGAAAAAGAACAAGATGATATATGGAAATTAAGAAGTTTCAAGAAGGAAACAAATCACCAAGTGCCTTATTGAAATGCTAATGTATTAGTCTGTCATTTAACTAGTAAAGAAAATTTATTTTAAGGTGCCTAAGCTTAGCATACCTGGGTTATCTTTTGTAAAAACAGAGCAACCAGAGCATAAAGCTATCACATTTTAGCCACATCCTTACTGCACACATTTGGGAGAACACATCAACAATGCCAGCTGCTACCTGAGGCAAGTGACAAGCTACTAAAAGTTTTTGAACCTTACAGAGGAAAGAAGTGAAACGCATGGCTCACTACAAAACCAAGTAAAAAAAACCCCTACATTTACATTAAAAAGGAAAAAGAAAAACCACCAGAGATCATCATACTCTCCTTTGTAAAACTGGTGCAACAGCACTGAATGAAAATAACATCATCCACACATGACACTGACTAGAACTAAACCAACTACTGCACAGAAGGAAATGCATTAGCAGTAGATGTGTGGGTGGTCAATTTTTCCATAAAGTGAACTTGTAAAAAAAATAAAACTCAAAAGCATGCTTTTAGAAAAATCAAAACAACATAAAGGCTTTTTTCCCCCACAATCATAAAGGTTACAGTCTCTCTCCTGTCACATCTCCCAGTTATGTAACTGTGAGGTGTAACATGAATTATATTTCAATTCCATACAGTATTATACTATTAGTAATGTTACCTCTAGCACTACAGGCCAAACAAATGGGTGCTTGTACTAGGGCACAGCTCACCCAAGTCCTGCTCTGCGTATCTGCTATGTGCAGACTTGAAACAAGAAAGTCAAAGCAAAGAAAGATGAACAAATTATCTCAAAAAAAAAATTAAAAATGGGGAAATAGTAATGTATTCCTTCTGTCTTTACTTTTGCGAATATGAAGTCATGACCAAAATCAGTTCATTCTTCGTAGCTCTAGGCTAATAATTTATTTCTGCCTTTCTACAGAGCTGGAAGTACTAAAAGCGACTGAGAGTGAACATTAGCATGCTGCTGGCAGAGATTACCCACACTTAGAGGGGACTCAATACCAAATTGTCAGTTCAACCTGTCTGGATAGATTTTATGGTGCAATCCAAGTAGATACACTGTCAGAAAATTTACTTTAGGTAAGATCGAAACTGGGTTGGATTTTGTGGTGAGCTATCATCTTACTAGGAAGTAGCAAATCACCAAAAGAAAGGCTTGGGGCTAGCTTGGGGACTACATCCATGCTTAGCAAGTGAACAACATATAATCCTCATGAAGACATTTTCTCTCCTCTTGATTTCACTGAATCACTTCAGCTTCAATAACAAGTTGCCACTAAAACAGAACATTTAAGTGAGGCAAATCAGAAACTAACTGAGAAATAACTTGAACATCAGATTGGAAAATAGTTTCTTAACAGAGGTATTTCTTTTATTATATTTCTATCATTAGCAAGTAACACTGAGAGAGGCACTAGTAAAAAGCATGCATGGACGCAGTTCAGAATAGCAGGATTCAATCCAGCTAAGAAAAAAGGAATGGAGTACTTGCCCCCAGGCAATTTTTCTAATCTAAAGGAGTCCTTGAAAGGTATGTAAAACTATGACTGCCCGGATACTCCCAAAAAATAGTACTCCATTGTACTATGGGTAAAGATAAGATATGGAGGTACAACTGAAAACCTCTTTTTACCATAATCCACAGATCAGGAAGTACAAGCAGAGGCATAAAACTAGTAAGAAATACTTTTCAAATTCTCCTTTCAGATGAGATCATCTCATATTTTGAAGCCCAGAATCTTCAAGTGGACAATCTGCTACATTTTCCATTGAACATTGTACATTGAACAAGTTCAAATAAACTTGTTATAAAATAGTTGCTGTTCATAAGTTATTTTGTAAGCAGCAAAGCAAACACATCAAAGGAGATACTAATAAGCAACATTGTCACACGAAATTCACAGTATCATGGACTGTGAAAAAGGAAAGGCAATAAATGTGAGAAACATGAGACATTTGAAGTACCTTTCAAACCTAATTAAGCTACTGTTCTTTTGATGGTACAGGGTCCAGAGTGCTTATCTTACTGTCTTCTCTTCAGATGGCTTGGGAGGCACTCCGTTGGGAGGAACTTTTTCCTCCCAAGAATTATCGAGCAACTAAAAACACATCCATATGGACCAAGATACGTACACTAATATAAATTAATGTATGAACATATATTTATAATTCTAATATAATTTAGTATTTATATTAAGGTAACATTAATTGCTCTGCAGCATCTGTCATCTTGAAAGCAAATGACGAAAGTAAGGCTATAAATTTATTTGAGCTTTTTAGGCCCAGATTGCGTTTATTTTCTGAGCTAGCATCCAGCATTTTGACTCCTCCCAAGACCAGAATTTTCACATATATATCTAATATGATCAAAAATAATTTCCCATAAATTATTCCTAAACAAAAGACGCAGGAATAGTTCAGTAAAGATTCAGGTAGCATCCTCTAAAAAGGCAAGCCCCAGAAGAAGATAACTAAAGCTCCTGCAACCCTCCAGTTTCCTTAGTATCTCAGGCTTGTACTTTATCTGTCTATTCCCTTGACATCTGGATTGCCTTTTCTGTATATTTTCATGTGGACCAGTATAAACCAGCAATTAAAAACTCAGTCCTGAGCTTATAAGTCAGACTAGAAGATAACATTTTCAGAAGCATATAAAGTTTGATTCTATTCTCAGGAGTCACATTTATACACAATTTGTTGGGCCCGAGGAATATGGAAATATATTTTTGCATGTGTAGCACCATGAATAACTAATTTATTTCAGAACATCAGTATTGAGACTCATTTGCTACCAGGAAAAGTAGAATCCTCTTTCTGGAATAGAACATTACTACAGAAGTGAGGTCTCCAGAATCTCTCACTAAAGAAAAAAGGTTCCCATTTTCTTCTTTTTTATAAGCTCTATTTCACAAGCCAAGGAACCTTAAAGTGAACAGGAAAATATTCAAGAATAATAGTTTACATAAGTTTTAAGGGACCAGATGAATAAGAATCACAGGACTGTTTTCAGCAAGCTTGTTTTTAAAATGTTTTCAGCATCAATAAGGAAGTTTCTACCATTGTTTTGTCACAGACAGCAACAAGTATGGAAGCTACTCTGCTTCTGCCTGGGGAATTGAGTCAAAATTTTTGTTAAATCGGTAAGTCAATTATTAGACTTACTTATTATCACTCCATGTTCATTTGAATATTAACTTCCAAACTTAGACATAAACATGCATTGAAATAATGCAAGCCACCTGCAAAGGGAAAAGCAGAATAAGTCTAACTTTTGAAAGTATTTTGCATACAAGAGTATCTGCTGTGACACCGGCTTTTTACTCCTATGACCACCAGTGAATATTGACTTACCACAAGCATAATCCCCTAGTGTTTATAATCATCTTTTCCAACATGCAAAGCCAGTGATATATAAACATTAAGCAATGCATGATAGTTTCAGTGAGGCAGATTGCATATATTTCTTTCTAGTATACTCACAAGTGCATTGCCAAGCAACTGTGACAGACACCTTGAATTTCAGTTTAAGCCTACACAAAGCCATTGTAATCATTTTGATCAAAAACTCCCTGATCATAAAAATTTTCCAATTTTGCTAGAATGTCAAGCATTAATGCATGTATTTGCACTCTGAATAGTACCAGTGCTTAAATGGTTTGTGCAGCATCATTACACATCCTGCTATATACATTTATTTATTTATTGAACTTCAGTTGCCACCACATTCCATCCTCACATCACCCCCACCACCCCCTGCTAGCTTAAATCACGTAACACTTTATAACATGTCAGAAGCGGCACATGAAGAATACAGACAGACTGTAAAGGCTCAAGGCCTTGTTTTGCAGTTAAGTAGTCCAGATAATCACATGCAAACAACTGTGACTACAGTTCACCCATCTCATGCTCAGTCTCAAAATGCAAACAGAATTTCACAGAAAACAAAAAAATAATAAAAAGATAAGACCAAATTGGAATGGAGAACGAGTGGAACGTGAATGCTGAATTTATTCTTTCATTGTGAAATCCCTGCAGAGAGATTAATTCTTCCCTTCAAAAAAGTATTGCATTTCTTCCTCCCCAGCCACATTTATTTATTATCAGACACTCTTTTAACACTTCCAAGACTCAGATTATCACCAAAAGCAAGGTGATGCATTTTTCTTCATTTTGTCCCCAGCCTTTTTCTGTCTTATTTAGGTCAAAGCATCCTTAGAACAATGTCCTCTCATGTTTGTAGCCTATGAGGGTTAAGTATAGTCTGGGAGGACATAAATACTGCTGCAGCCCTAACAATACTGATACAAATACACAAAGAGCATCTCTTTCACAGAAAGTTAAATTCAGTAGAACATTTGTAAAACGATCTCTGTAATTATAACTGCAAAGATCTAGGCATTCTCATAGCTCCAGGATTTATAAAAAGAGAAGACGCTGCCAATGACTGGTTTTAAACTTACATAACTTATTGAGCACAAGCCATACAATAACAATTGCTTTTTGCAATAATTTTCCTGGTTTATAATTCTATTTCCACCAACTTCGCTAGAGAATGAGAAAAAACCTTCAGGTTCTAATTATGAACTGAAATTCTGTGGGCACTTTTGTCTAAGAAACTAGATTAATCCCTTCTTTCTCAATACAACAAAATGGTTTTGATACTGTGGATAAAATTTTCAGAAATTTTGTCTTGCCTTACTTATTGAGCAATTACTGAATGTTCCCTCAAGATATTTAGTGTACCTAACAATCCCCAGAAAACCATACCTCATTCAAATGGGGAAAGGAGAAAACTTCTGATAAATCTTCAGAATTCTCAATAAAAGCATGATAGAGAGGGGGAAAAAAAACAAACAAACAAAAAAAAAACCAAACCACAACACCAAAAGGCAATAGACAAACTGCAGTATGGGAATTTTCAGTTAGATACAAGGAAAAATTCTTTACTAGTCAAGCTCAGTTAGAGCCTTGAACAATATAAATTTGAAGTAAACTCAGATTTGATCAAGGGGTTGACCTGCAGAACTCCACCTATAATAAATTATTGCAGTTCCGTGACCAGAAAGCAATGACAGCAAATCACTGGAATTACAACAAGTGTAAGCATCTAGCTATTCAAAGTAAGAAAAAACATGGCTAAAATCTGAGTGACTTAAAAAAATTCAATGTATTTCAAGTACTCCTTGTCTTTTTGTTCATAATTTTATTCTATTATATTTATTTCTTCTTGATCCAATCCTTGAGCAGCCACACAAGGACCAAATCTACTGGAGTGACAAAAAAATTACTAAAACTCTGCATGTTTAAAATCCCATCTCACCTTTGCATATTATAGTGAAGTAGTGGCAAAGATGCAATAATTTTCACTGGATACCACTATTACATTGCATTGACCAGTCTAAGATATTCTTCAAGGTACAAGACCTGTTTGAATGCCCCATCTCACTAATGCCAAGGAAAAAATCATATTCCCAGAACTTCCCCTAAATGGGATTTATAGTGCACACTTAACCACAGTTATAGTAATTTCTAAAATAAAGACTATGACAACTACATTATCTAGAAGCTGTTACTTTTTTGTGATGTGTAAACTATCAACAGGCATAAGTAAGGCATGATGTGTGTGACTTGTGCACTCCACCTATCTTCCCTTTGGAATGGTTAAACCCCTTGAGAGTTTTCTAATTTGATATCTATCCACTTGATGTGATAAATCACACCAGATCAAAGAAGTGATGGGCATCTTGCTGCTGATTTAATAAGAACCTCATTTATTGCACCTTACACTTTGGTTTGTTGTTTGGGGTTTTTTTGAGACAGAAGAAAAGAAACCACCATTTCTTTCTTAACCTGTTCATTTCACAGTAAACCAGATTTTTTTAAGCCAATTGAACAAGCTGCTTGATTTGAAAGTCTCTGATGTTATTACAAACACACAATATTGTAGACTTCAGGATGAGAGGCAAACCGAGCTAATCTGCTAGGCATGCATACTTGCATTTTAATACACTACCCTCCTACCCTGTTTTTTAAAATGACAACAGGCAGCAAGTGAAGGGGCACCCATTTAAACTGCACATGGCAAGTCATACTGTAGGCAATTTTGAAGGACTTTGAAGATTTTAAGACAACACAGGAGAACAGCTAACCCTGCTGCTGAAAACCCATAGAAAAAAATAACACTTTTAACTCCACATGATGAAGTCCTTCAGGAAACAGGGCAGAAGAAATGAGAAAAATATTTTGAATATTTATACTGTGTTCTATAATTATCGATACTATGTATTCTCTAGATCAACAATTAATTAGCTACCTAAACCACATAAAAAGGATTTATTCGAATTTTCAAATGAGGAAGACCTGCTCCAGTTTGTACTGATGGGATTGTATCCTTAACATATATTCTAGAGAATGAGCTTCCTGGCAAGAGCAGTTACATAGCGTGGGATGTGCTCCTGCAAACCGTGCTGCCCTTCATGCAATGAGTCATGCAGCTGCAGGTCACCACATTTCACAGACGCTTCTTGAAGGTTACCCCCTGAAATGAACAGAGATGTAGAAAACCTATTCACACCATCAGATACAAAAATGTGAAATAAATGGTGCAGATCAGCTGGTTCCATAAAGCCCACACATACAAACATCTGTGTCATGCAAGCATGTCACTGGAGATGTTCTTTCAGAACAGAGCAACCTGTATTCTTAAAAAGCTTTTGCAAGTGAAGCCCCTTGAAAAATTAACTATTCCAAAATTATAATTTGTTTCAGTCTGACTTAAAGTTTTTTTGAACAAAACCAATCTTGCTGTATATTAATTACCAGCCTTCTCAGCTTCAGACAGGTAAGTGTATATTTGTTATTGTCGTAAATATGATCATGAAGACTTATTTTTTCTGTTATTCTTCAAAACAGTTTTTTAGACTTGACTCAATATTTGTCCTGTGACATTCAAATATTAAAATTAATTAGAACTCTTCCTTTTTATAATCTTCACAGTAAAGGCTTGGCTATAGACAAGGTGGCCAGTACTGGAAAAAGCAGAACCCATGCATTTGTGGGGTTTGGTTTTTTCTTCTCTAATTTACCATTAAAAGGCAATTTACCCTAAGGGCAGAAAATCCAGATACTAACAGTATATCATCCACTTATTTGGGCTTATTATATTTTCCACCAACTGAGAAAATTAATAACTATGACTTTAATCTCTGTTTACATGGAAGTGAAGGATGTGTTTCAAAGTGCTTCAATGGTCTTTCTTCAGCATCCTTAAAAGGCCAAATCAAATCGATTCATCAGAACTGGAATGAGGAGCTGCTGGCAAACAATCCACTTTTATCATGGTATACAAAAGTGGTTTCTCCAAACAAATCTTTATTACAAGGCCTCAGTGGATTCCTTTCAGACTGTATGTCCAGCAGGATTCCTCATCATCTGCTAAGCCACATACAAGTGTAAATTCAAATTATTATGTCTGAGATCAGTTAGATCCGAGCCTCTCAGTTTTAGGTGCTGTAGAAAGATATCACCAAAGGCAGGCAGCATTGGTCTCATCTTTATAACTTTTAATTGTTTGATTCATCCTTGCACTTCAAAAGCTGCTTTTCTAAATTATTTCTAGCATTGAGCGTTTCTGCAGAACATCTAAAAATTAAAAGATGACAATTGCAGAATGCTTGAAAAACAAGCCCTCCCTAGGAGTTTTCTTTTGAGTACATGAATAGCTGAGGTGGTTGAGAAGGAAAACAACTGTGGCATATTAGCAATATCCCAGTCTGTTAACCCAGCATGGGTAACCAAGTTCATCCACAAAGCACTTTTTTGTTCTGGCTCTAATGGATTTGGCAAGTGAAAAGGCAAGAACTTTTCAGGGAGTAGCAGTTCGGTGCAGTCTTCCTTGTTTTCTTCCATTTTTAACATAATATGCTTCAGATTTTACAATTTAGTAGATTGCTTCAGGGAACAAACAAGTTTCCTGAGCACTGGAACTAATGAAGCCCCATTTCCAACAGATTCAAGTCTCTTGATTCATTGCCTTTTTAAACTGAATTATACCAAGGTTTTTTGACACTTTCATAAACCTGTTGTATTTTCATAGAAATATACGAGCTGCCAACCTCATCCATAGAAATAAGGCGACAGCGTCAAAAATTATTAGGGGAAAAACTTGAAAAAATTCATACTGTCCCTCTTTGTCAAGTATGTTTGAAATAGATCATGGAGTCAAGCAGGCAGGATATCTGCTCCTTCCTATCTGTGCCACACTCCTGAATTTTTAAAGCATACCTTTCATGACAGCAGTATGAGGAATACCACATGTTGTGGTTTTTTCCAAGACACAGTACTCTGCTCCAATCACCTCAGTACAGCTTCAAGTCCTTGGAGAGGCTGAGGAAAACAACACATACCCTCAGTGGACTCTTAGCTTTTTTCATTTAGGAAGGCTCTTCCCTACAAGCCTGAGACTCTGGGGACATTACCAGGCAGCCTGAAATCCCAGAGGGACTCCTGAAAGTTTTACAGACTTCTCTAAGCTTCGCTGGCTGCCGTAATTATCTCAGCAGAGTTCTGTTGTGAGCCTTCGCTCCGCCACCCCGCGCTACCTTAGACTTCCCATCAAGTTTTCTGACTTGCGCAGGTTTTAAAAACTCTTCTGACACTCAGTGCTCCATCCCTCGACTCAGCAGCGCACAGGTTGGTTTTGAGATTAGGTGTCCCTGAGATGTCAGAAGGCATTCTCCTCAAGAACTGTACCACTTTTGACTCCGTCTGTGCATTTTATAAGCTTTTACTCCCCTCCCTTGCCCCTTGTACACAGCTCTGGTTTTATTGTCTTTCCTCAGATTCAGTCAAATTACACTGTCAGCGTACACCTAAAGCAGTCACAGAACTAAAGCCTTTTCTTCTATTATGCTTCACCAGGGATATCATACTCCATATTATCAGCTTTCCACAATGCCATGACTTCTCCCAGTGTTGACCTCTGGTTCTTTTTCCTGTTTCTCCTGTCAGTCATTTGTCAATTTTACTATATGCTCTTAATTCCTTTAAATTGCCTTAGACTTATGTAGCCTGCTTTCCAATCTCACTTCATCCAGCCTCTCCCCGCTGCTTGTATTTTCCATCAACAGTGCTTTACTGCTATATTTCTCTCTACTTCAGAGCACTTACTACAAGGATTTATCAAAATCAAATGATAGGTTTCATCTCGAAACATCTCATCCTGCTTGAAAAAACCTAGGGACAGAAGTATTAAAATCTTGGGAAACAGCTTGCTTTTCATATACATTTATAAAGGTTCAGTGCAAAGCCTCTTGACCTCATCTACATTTGATAAATTCCTCAATCCTGTAATGATTTTAAAATACCCTCAAAATTGCCACAGGGAATTCAGTATCTGGTTCTGATGCCTCCTAATGGGCATAGGAAATATATGAGGTCTTTTAGGTACAGAATCTTTTGTCTCGTCTCAGCTGCCTAGTACCCAAATAGTGTCTGGTCCTACAAAAAGTAACTCCAGTAACACCCATAGGGGTATTATTCTGGCTTCTGTTGTGTGGGTTCTGTCTCAGCCTGTCCACAGTCAGCTGTTACCATGAGGTACAGGTACAGATTGAGAATGTAATGTATTGCTTTGTTTTGGCATGGTTTTCTTTCTATGTACACATTCTGGACTTAGCCTGGAAGTATCCACCTAGAAGGGTATCTTCCACGTGGTGCAGAACAGTTGAGAAAATTCTTAACATTCTTTAAGAATGTTCCTTTTCTGACTTAATATGTTTTTTCAGAAATCTTAAAGGAAAGGGGATATTAAATTGTATTTTCTCAGTGTCTACCCTAAGAGAAATTTATGTCAACAGAGATTCATTTCAAGGCTGAAACACAAGCAAAGGGCTGGCTTGGTCTCCCATGTAAGCTTAGGCACAAAAAGTCTCAGTTCATCTTTCCTTTCACTTACCCCCAGCAACCGAATAATAACCTGCCCTGTATGTTGTACCTTCAAGACACTCTGTTTCCAAAAAAACTAAAATATACCTGGTTTGAAATACTTTTTGCCAGTCTGGTTACTCTAGTCAATTGTCAATTTCTCTATTTCTCTAGACCTATTTTAGCAATGCTTTGAGAAAGTTTTACTTCTATATTGCTCCACACTACTCAGCTGCTTGAGCCAAGCCAGTAACAGACTCAGGGTGCCAACACCACACACAAGACTTCTATTTCCCAGTACGTAACACTGTCTCTTCCCTTTCTGTGCCTTCTGAAGACCCTGTTTTTTCTGACTTGTTTGGGTTTCTTTCGAGGCCAAATGCAACATCTTATATATGCTTATTGCTTTATGATAGAAAGCACTGCTTAAGCTGAGCAACCTGCATGACCTTTTTGTATTTCATTTGTAGCTGATAAATAAGATCCTGCTATAGTGATTCTTTGCTTCATATTTGCTGTGCAATTAATATATTTTACAGGGGAAAACACTATTTTATTAATTGCTGATGTCTGATTGTACTAAGGTTCAAATTCTTAGCAATAAGTTCCTCATCTCAACTAGACATTCCCTGTAATAAAGGGAGTCCTCTTTATAAATCAAAAAGCACAAATTCAAGACAAAAAAATGGTTCCAAGGAAAACAAAAAAAAAAAAAAATTGGAGTCAGACATGTCTTATTTTGTAAGCCAAAAGTTATTATGATTCTCCAAAGAGGAAAAAGAAAAGATCAGCATCAGTTTTGCAGTACTATAGGCAAATAAGCTACTGACAGCAACTCAATACATTTGATACTAATTGTTCATGGAACAGATTAAATTGGGCTTATACAGTGGCAGGAACTGGTGTGGGAGGAAGAGCTCTTCTGCAGATATTCTGACAAGAAACTCATTACAAAAAAGAAAACTACCAGAGCAGATAAGATGAAATGTTATTTTGGAAATCATTGTGTTTAGGGGAGAACAACTTCAGACCGCAATAAATGACCACCTGGCTGGCAGCTAGGCGCTGAGGCTAACAGAGAAAATAGAGAGGCTTCATTACAGGTAAAATTTAAGTTTGCTTTAATATTAAATTTTCATTAATCAACTTTGACACATACTTCAACAAATAGCACAACCATAACCACATGTGATATGCATCATAAAGAGGCAAAATATACATTATTTTGCTGAAGGTATGACCCATTATCTATAGGAGACAGCTCAAAGACAAGTATAATTCTCTTCCTCTGCTTGAACATGAAAAAGCTTACTAAAACAGCATGATGGTTTGCCTTGTTTTTTAACCATTCCCACAAAAGCATTGTAGAAAGTATATAGAACTTAAAAGATGCTCTGATGCTTTGACATACTCTGATGATGATCAACAAAAGCAGAAGAGATCTCTTTGAACTAGTTCTCTGAACAAAACAGAAAATCCTGTGTTCCACATTCAGAAAAGAGAAATAAGGCATTAATCTTGTGCCCTGATCACTACACTAAGACAGAGCCATAACTCCGAGCATATGTAGAAAGAATGTAAAAACTTCTTTGTTAAAGTACCATCCTGATTTTATAAATTACAATATAATAATGTAATTGCAAAAGATTTGGCTTGCAGAACAAATGTAATTACAGTTGCTCAGTTTGTCACTTTGCTCATCGGTAATGAAATTTTGGGAGTAAAAAGAACAGGATCGCTTTAGATCTTTTGTATTACTTACCAAATTTTAGACACCTGTGTTCTCCAGGACTCACAAAGTCGTGTTTCAATAAGGAGAAGGAAAATGAGAAGAAAAAAAAAATCCATTTCTGAACTGAACTCTAGCTGGGAAGTGTTGGTTTAAAAATACATAGAGTATATGGAAGCATGAATTTCAGTCTTGCCTCCAACTTTGTGGTCAGGAAAAATGACATACCAGAGATCGGGACTTTACCTTTTAACTCTGCCAGTAGGCCTCTCATCAGACACTTCCAGAAATTGAAATAAAGCAATCATCAGTTTCCCAATAGGTGTGCTTTACTACCACTTTACAGCTCATGGCTTTAAGACATTCAAGTTTGAAGAGTACTGTTTCACTCAGCATCTTAGAACAATTTCTTCCAAAACTTCACACCAACTTGCAAGGAAATAAGCTTCAGATTGTCTTTATAAGAAAGTGCTGTTATCCTATTTTATGGACAGGCAAAGTGAATCCCTGACTAAGTACTTTTTTTCCACTAAGACCTAGCGATAGAGAGAAACTAAGGTGTTCTTATTTTCAGTTATGTATCTTACCTACTGGAAACACTGCTTCACCTGGGTTGCATATCTTGTCTGTTACTGAAGAAGCATACAAAAAAGCAGGACTGTCAACAACAGTCCAAAACCTACTTTTTATGTCCCTACTTCTTATGTCACACACACACCACACTTCAACATAAATCAGTCAAGACTCTACTTTCCCTCCTCTGAGTTGGTTCTGAGCCAGTGTCTCAACACAGTGCAAGAGATCAGCGCTCTAACTGACCTGCCATCATTCAGGAGTGGCATCTGCCAGGCTCCTGACTATTTCTGGTCATTCAAGACACTGTAATATATTTTTAATTAACTCCAATGTCCTAGCCAAAACCCATTTTAGTTAATTACATTCAGTCTACCTAACGTGTCCCCTGTAGTTTCAGTCTGAATAGGTTATTCTTCACTTTTCTGCCCAAAGATTTATGTAGCTATCTTGTGCAAAACAGTATTTAAGGGTTTTTAAAGTGGAAGTCGTTGCAGGTCAGACACAGACTTATTGCATTAACCTCTCCTCTCTGTAGATTTAGAAATGAAGGCAGTGGTGACATCACTGTATTTTCTGTTTGTAACCAAAGCTTTTAACACTGTTCGTCTTTTAAAAAGCTAACATTGTGAAGTGATGCAATTTTTTGATAAAGAAGTAAAGGTTAAGTATCTGTACAAGACCTAAGAGGGACAGAATGTTCTGCAGGAGCCTTCAACTACAACTTCTCAGGAAAACCTCTGATTGGGTACAGCAGCAAAGAAAGTTTAACTGAATTTTTTCCATACACTGTTAACAGATTACCATTGATCAGGATACGTTCCTCTACTAAAAACAGTGTTCCAATAATGAACAGTAAGATATTTCACTACAGCAGGCCCAAGCCAGAGCTATTTCTAATTGAAACTTGAAATCATTACATTATTAAACTGTTTTCAGGGTTCTGAGTCCACTAGTCAGCACATACAGAAGTGCCTGAGTTAATGACAAAGAGAAAGTGACAAAGCAAAAAGGTCATGTCATATCTGGAACTCTTTTTGAACTGGACGCCTGCTAAAGCACTGTGCCTTTGTAGTGGAGATGTGTATAAATCACACTGTGTGATTTACTCCTACATTCTGTTTCAGAAGAATCCAGGAATTTGTTAACTCTTATGATGGTAGTGAGAACCCGTTGTATCCTACTAGGATCAATGGGATTTACTGCTGCAAAGGTACAGCATCTCAGCCTTGCCTTCACAGCAGACTTCAATTTAAGGGGTCATCCATTATTTTTCAGCCTAACATCCTCAGGGTTTACACACATTTTCCTCAACCCTTGCTACTAAGCAAGGCATACCAAAGTACACAGCATTCCCTGAGTAAGTTTGTTACTTATTGGTAGCCAAAGATTTACACAATTAAATAAATTAACTTCTGGCAGAATTGTGAACTACATTGAAATATGTGTTCTGACCATGACCAAAAATTATCCGTCTTCATATACTTCTGTTCAGCATCCTCAACTGCAAACACCACATTGTTTGCAGTTTCCACAGCTTCGCTCCTCCTCCAGCAAAACACAGTTAACCACAAGAAAAGGTCAATGCTACACTCACAAGACTGTGTAGCTCAGCACACCACCACCAAGTAGTCACAAGCTCTGCACTGATTGATGCAGAAAACAAAGAGCATCAAAGTCACCTTTTATAACACAAAGGAAGGATTTTTACATCCATGGTAGACTAACAGTCTGGTTTATGATGAATTAAGACATATTCTAAGCAGTGGTGAGAATGCAGACTCCCACACTAACACGAGCTGCCACATGGAACTGCGTTCACATCTTGGATTTCCAGGACAAGAATGTTTCCTGCTATTATCCCCAGAGAGGGTAGGCAGGTTCTTTTGCCTATTACTGTGAACAAAAACTGCAGTATGAAACAGAGCTATGAATCATAGGGATATGCTTCCAATGAGCTGTTCAGTTTCTCATAGAGACAATTCTGGCTGACACAGCAACAAGGTGTGACAGTAGCATACTCTTAAAAAACAGTGCAGATGCTTTTTTTTTTTTTTTTTTCCCCCCACTACACTGAACCAGCCCATGGCTGTTTAACCTATGGCTTAGCTGCACTGAAGCCATACCTCTTGTGTTAAGTATGGTCTCATTTAAGAGCCAACAACTTTGTTTCTGCAATAAACACAAGTCATGAGGTTAATATCCCAACACACTGCTAAAAACACATAGTTTACTTCATTTTGTTTGACTGCTTTTAAATTTTACTGCTGGTTAGTCAACCAAAACATTATTTGTCCCTTGACAATTTATGAAGTCTTTTCAAAGCTACATTTCATAAAAATCATTCCCAGCACAAATTGCTCTCAAGTCAATTACTCAACATTTATTGCTCTTCATGAGTATCCAAAGAAATGGATCAGTTTTGGACAAAAGATGCTGCATGTCAAGATTAATTTAGCTTCTACAATGCTTTCACATCTATTCTCCTCTTAATTTCTTTTAGTTCAGGCACTGATTTTCTCTTGACTGCCTTAACCAATCCCCTAGAATGCTAATTTGCACAGGAGACTGCAAAATTTCCAGTCTTTTTTTTCTTTACATTCTTTAAACTGCCACAGAAGACAGATGCAACCCACTTCAGCCTGAAGTCATTAAAAATATTCATCTAGGCATGTGTCTATTTCCCCCATGAAAATATACATTAAGTAGTTCTGCAGCTGCCCAGTAACCTGTGTAGTACCTTCACAAGCACATTTTGCAGTTTGGCTTATTTTCAGTGGACTGAGGCTTTTAATGACAAAGTCATACACTGATATTAAACAATACACAAGAACCTGGCTGCTCTGATCATTCTTGCTGTAATCCACTACAGCTTTTTATAATAAATTCGTAGAATTGACTTTACCCATGTCGGCAAACCTCTCAACATCTGGTTATGCTCCTTTCCACAAGCACAGGGCTTATTTCTTTGATGCTATCCAGACCGTGTCTTCAAAAAGAACCGTTTGTTTATATTCTTCATGCCACCAGACAAGTGGTCTGTAAACCAGGTTTGCAATCTAAGCACTTAGAGGAGAAACTCTCTCCATTTGCTTCAACAGATTGCTCTCTCCTTTCCCGCCAACAGTTCTACCTAGCAACTGCTCTTACAGACGTGTTGAGTAACTAGGCATTTTTCCTTACGATAGTGGTTAATAGCTAGCAAGCTGGTATATTTTACTCAGGAATATGCAGCTCAGTCCCATTAGTCTCTCTGAGAATGCATGTAGGGAGCTGGGCACATTAACATAGTTCTGGCTACACACACATCCATTACTGGAGTATCCAACTGGCTTTGAACTCTGCATTCAGCATCGCAGTTTGTGCTTCCTGAACATGTTTTTCTCCTATTTGTTCCTCAAAATAGAGAAGCAAAGCAGTGGGTGTCTCACCCTAACACCATTTGTTTTCAAGGCAAAATTTGTTTGCTGAGATTTATCAAATTAGAATTTAATTACTGTGTGACACTAGGTTTTCCTCAATAAATCCCTGTTACATGAGCAAGAGAAAACACCCTGGTAAGAAACAGGGCATTATAAACCTCTTTACTACCTCAGACAAGGGATTTCCAGGAACCAATAGTTGCAAAAAAGGACATACCATAAAGCATCCTAAGGACTGAAGTAATGAGCATGTTCTCAGTGCAAAGTCTTCCTTTCTTGGTTTACACTTAATTAATTTTGAAGAGGCAACACACTTTCATGACAAAAGAGAGAGGGGAGAAAAATGGGTTTTGGAGTGTTTCAAGATTTGGGTTTTGTGCAGAGAATATTTTGAAACAATAAGGTTATATACAAGTAGTTATTAATTTTATATGCAATTACCTATCATTATAAATTGTTATAGCTCTCTGAAAGCTGCAGATTCCAACTCATCACACATTCACAAGTTTCTCTAATATAAAATGTAGTCATTTTTCATGGAGAACCTTTTTCTCCCCCTACTGTGTGAACCGACATCCTTTCACCTTAACTCAAATCTCAAAACAGATAAAAGCTATAGTGCTTACTTATGAATACTGGTAAAGTAGTAGTTAACATATTTCTTCTAGCTTAAAAAATAAATAAATCACTGCTATCCTGGATACTATGCAAATTTGTGTCCGAAATTATTTGCAGCCTTGTGACCAACTGTAAACTTGATTAGCATTCTGTAGGGCTATGCCTTTAGGATTTTGGAGTGTTGGGGTTTTTTTAACCACACAGCTGTAAACAAAAAAAAAAACCTGCCAGCACTGTTGAGTCAGTGACTCTTTTACAACACTATGAACACTAACACCTCCTAGATTAGGTCATCTATAATAAATACCAGTTTTTTAGAAAAGTAAGATTCCATAAGCAGAAAAGAATTGCTTCAAATAAGTACCCAAAAGACAAAAAATCATGTCACAACTCAATTTTCCCCAAAGCAATCAACATTGTTCAATAATGAGATGAAACACCTCTTGATTTTTCTTTCTGTTTCCAGAAGCAGGTAATAATGTTTTCAGGGCAGTCTTCAAATGTGCAGCTTTTTATAAAAACACATTTTTTTCTTCTATGGAAAAAGCAATATGCTAGATTCAGGAAAGACCCCAAGGAAAGCAAACAGGAACATTGTTAGGGTGCAAACCTGTTCTCAGTCATGAGGAATCTTCCCCGATGACTGTGGTTTTGTCTTTACCCAGAATAGACAAAAATGAGGCTTAAGTGAAAGCGACAATACTCTACCTTCAATTACCTCGGGAATCTAAGGTACTCCCAAGACTGAAGAACTAGAACAGAAGATAAGCATAAGGTGAAGGGGCAGCTTCTTGGGTCTATTCTACAAGACACAGAAGTGAGAACATGAACATACCAGGAACGAGAAATAAGATGTTACAGGACAACTTGCCTTTCCAGGTTCTTCCACAAGAGTCAGGATCAGTGAGGCACAGCTGCTCCCTAAGGAGGGGGAACCAGGAGATAATCCAGGCAGCAAACCCTCACCAGACAGTGTCCAGGCAAGGCAAGGCAAGTCAGAGGTGGCAGCCACGTGCAACCACAAGTCCAGACTGTGAGGCAGTTTCACAGTGATGAGACAGGTGTGAGGTCAAGCAGTAAAGTCAGTCCATAGGGACAGATCACACACAGCCCAGCTACCACCAGGCAGGTCCTGAAGAATCAGACAGTGTAGAGGAATGAAGCTGGGTTAATTAGCACTGATAATATACAGCTGTGGGCTGGCTTCAGGGGCAGCGGGTTGGCCGATGTAGATAAGGTGCAGCTGCGGCTGGTTAAGTTAAGAGGTTGGGCAGCCAAAGAAGAGAGAGTATGACTAGGAGAAGGCAGCAGAGGGACTGGTGTGAAGAGTATGATGGTACGTGATGGTAAAAGACCTTGTTGCAGCCAGCTACTTTGGAGAGTGCTGTGACAAGACAGGTCTGAGGTCAAGCTGCAAAGTCAGCCCATGGCTAGGCAGAAGCATAGTAGCAGCTAAACTGGAAACCAGCAGCTACATAGCACTACCCCAGCAGGAAGAAGGCTCAAGACCAAGCTTAAATAAGAATCCTGGGCCCATAAGTGAGGGTGGGGTGAGGATGGCTGGAAGCTCATCGGGGCCCAGGTGTGGTTCATCAGACCAACAACAGTCTATTAGTGCCATTAGGGCTCTGAAAAATGCATAAAACATTTGCAATGTAGTGAAGTTAGTTCGTTAATGAAAGTATACACTTATAAGAAACATATGGGGAATCTGCTTTGCTGTTGAGTGAGAGGAAAAATTAGCCAATTTAAAGAGATTATATATAAAGTAATAATTTCATTTTGTGCTAAGTCTAGCTATTTGTATTTTGATAGTATATATAATAAGAATTATATTCAGAGAAAACTGCACTGTTCGGTGTTTCAATTCACTGATAAAGCATTTCAATGGTGTTTCAAAGCATTTACAGAATTCAAGCAGAGTTTCTACAGATTGCCTGAGGGAACTTTCAATGGTGCCCTTCATTGACAGGCATCATGATACAAACTCTTCGTTTGGTGAAGTTTTGGTAACCTCCAAGGAAACTTGGGCTCATTACCGGTATCTACTATTCATACACGCTGCCTCTAAGTAGCCTAACGAAACCAAATAGGTACAGAACATACAATGGTCACCATTGAATGCATTTGCTAAAAATTACTATTCCATCAGTCAGACTGTCCTCTTCCATGAAACAATCCTTAGTCCCCTTCAGTGAGTTTAAGTTCTTTTTGGAAGATTTCCCTTTCTCAGCACTGAGTATTCTCAGATTAGTTTAGTTTTACAGCACTGGAAGAAAGCAAAATTTCATCTGTTTAAAAGCCTCACACTTGCACTATTCCTCAAGAAAGAAAAGGCAGTTATGTAAGTTGTTTTATGTGATTACTGCTTAGAACCTTTCCTTTACTGTCAAGTGTTGGCATGATTTCCAAATAGTGCTAGGGAAAGTTTTAATGAAAAACCATATTGTGATTTATTTATTATTCTTAACAAAATGTATCAAAATTTCTAATTTCACCTTTTCCTTATATTCCAGTAGCTCACCAGGAAGCAAGAACAAGTATTACAGAAGACTGAACTGTATTTTCACATTTTGAAATAATGGTGGGTATTTTTCAGCTAGCTCTGGAGCTGACAACATCTGTCAGTCGTCTGTTTTCACTGTCTGTCTCAGAGCTGTCTGTTCTGGTTAAGCAACAAGACAGCCAAACTAGCTAAGTAAAACTGGAATCTTCAGTACAACCCAAGAAGGCTTTGCAAAATGTAATAGACTGCTAAAGGACTGCTACCGGATGTGTTTCACACTGGAGAAAATCTGATGCTATCACAGTACATGAAAACAGGTGTGCACGTCACCTTTCTGAGCAGAGCATCCAAATTTTTATAACTGACATTTTCCTGCTACCAGCAAAGTATGCTGTGATTTGCAGTTATTTGAGGCAGACCCTATACATACAGATTGTGTTACAGAATTTAGTTAGACTTTTTTACTCTTCATAGTTAATAGCATTTTAGACAACTTCAGTATGAAATTTAATCATCTATCTATCTTTGCTTTAACACATTGAGTACTTAATAAGCACATTGCCATCAAGCTGTTATCGCTCATGATGTATTCTAGATGTTTGAACATACAAATTTCATATACAATTACTAGAGGAAATTCAGACCTTGGTGAAATTATATTCTTTGCAGTTATAGTAACTTTAATAGCTAAAGACAACTGGTGATATAGCCGAATGCATCATAAACCAAATAGCTCCCTTTTATAGTTAACCAAACAGATACTTCCTCCCCCTCCAGTAACTGAAGAACAAATTATCAATAATAGGCAGATGGCCATTAGCATAATCCATAAAGCCAGAAGACATTACAGTACTTTGTATCTATCAACACTGATTAGCAGCATAACGTTTAATTAGCCTCTATGAAGAGAACACTGAGTAACAGGGTAGGGATATGACAAAGGAAACTGGTTTAATAATACGCTGGATGTTTTTCAAAGTGAAATAATTTCCAGCTCACAGGCTCTTTAGCAAAGGGTGCTTTAGCAAGGATTGGTTCAGAATGCACACATTGATCAAAACAAGGAAAATTACAAGTTTTCATAGGCGTAAATTTAGCTAAAGTATTAGAATCTGAGCAGAAATAATCTTGTATGAGCTGAAGCGATTCTAGTTTGCTAATAAAAAAGCTAATGGATTAAGGGATAGAGGCATTTTGTGACTGCAGAAAGAAAAGATTGCATATTAAAGTCTGGTTAGCATTGGAAAAAAAAAATTCCTTGGATTATGTTCAACAGGCCTTTGACAAATCCTCTTTTGCTGGCCTTCATTAAACCCAATATGTACCTATAGCTAACTATATAAAAAAATAAACTCAAAGTCTAAAGACAACAAAGCATAATAGCTTAAGTCTCAAATATTTATTAAGTATTATAGAAAAAGAAGTGATTTAGCCTCAACAATTTCCTGTTTCAAAGTCTTTTTTACTGACAACAAATAATGTAATATAAGTAACTTGCTTTTCAGGTGAAAAACTGAATTTAATATTTATGTAAACATTGAAGAATGCATGTTAGACTGGACAACACTTTCAAAATACCTTGTGTTTGATGGAGAGACTGAGCCCTTTATCACAAAGCTTAATATAGTGCCATGTAAATAAAAATGTGTAAAGCACACAAAGGCGGCAATGATTATCATTAATATGTATTGACACACGCACACTGTGAGGTGGAACTTACATCTCCAAATTCAGAAGAGAGGGTCTGAATCAGAGAAGACAGAATAGTACCATATTCTTCTATTTGGTATTTTAGTGTATCACCATTCTGTCCATTACAATCTCTTCCACTCTCAGGTTATCTGAATGGGAAAACATGCAGCAGCATGGCGATGGCAGAGGTGAAGATGTAATACGGGTATTGAGACAGTTTGGCCATGTGTGGTGGGAACAGAGATGTGGCATCAAGCTCCTCCAGTACAATACAGTTATATTAGTCTGTTGCTATTAGCTCTGCTGAAGACATAGGTACAGAGAAACATGCAGTAATACCAATGGCTGTGGATGTAAGGTATTTTCTTTCCTCCTCTGCCTGAACAAGACAATTATTAGCTCAGTGGACAATGGGAACAGCTTGGAGAGCTGGGGCAGAACTGTCGCTCAGAAACGTGGACAGCATGAGAGACAGAAGGAAGTTAGTTCTGAGCATTGCTGGTAACATTGACAAGTGCCTGGAAAAGAAGAACAAGAGTGATATATTTTGCTCTTTTGATTTGAAACACAGATGGCTCCAGGTTTAGATGGTGTATCATGGCAGAACAATAAAGTTTCCATGTGGGAACATCCACTTCAAGAATCCATTTTCTCATTAAACATGCAATTGAATGAGATAAGCATCTGTGCAGAAAAGTGATGCAGTTGCAAGCCCCAAGCATGGCAGGGGACTAGCCTAAGTCAGATGCAAAGCAGAAGTGAGGCATTGTTTGTCAAGGACAGGCTCTGTATCTGCAGGTGCCTCACAGAGTGGCATAACCTTTATCTGCTAAAAGATACCACCACCTGTCTGTTACTGGACAAAACAGCACACAGGCACAAGCTGCATCAGATGGCACAACCTACTCCAACAAAAACTTGGAAGGGAAACACTGCTGAATTAGTCTGAAGATTAAACAGGATTTCGTACCCTTTCCTCTTCTTTGCAATAAGGACAGTGTTTGGACAACTAAGTAATTCCAGTGTTCCAGGTGGGAAGTGCAGATGAACTTCCCTTTCTCCCTACACAAAAGGAGCTTAAGAAAACTGCAAGTCATAGTGCTGTTCAGCTTCATAAAGCTGTTTCATTAACTGTGCTCATCTCAGCTAAGCCTAAATTAGCAGCTTCACAAGATTACAAAATGTGCTTCCCAAATCTATTTGCTACCTTTCTACCTCTACAGGCCACGTAGTGGAAAAGGAAAGGAGACATTACCTGGACACTGAGAGGACGTCTCTTCTAGCCCTCAGGTTGTTTCTGTTAAAATGCCCTGACTGCAGTCTCCCATGGTCTACCTGCGCTGTACAGAATACCAGTGAATGGACAGAATACAAATTCACCACTTGGTACAAGGTTAATGGTCTTGACTAGGTTATCCAGATATATAGGGGTACTTCTTTCTAATTGATTTCTTTACTACTGGACTGCTTGAATATATAATTTGCTAAGTTTTACGGGCTTACCTAAGTTTTTTTATATCTTTCCCTTTCTCAGATCATCTTTTCACTTTGTATGCTGATAACTCTGAGCATCTCTCATCTCCAATTCAACAGCTTCCCTCTTTTTGATAGAACAAAGTGTACAAAATATTACAGAGGTAGAGCATGCTATATTAAACATCAATCTTTTACATGGTTCCATTGCTTGACATAACCACAGCTTGCACTTTCATTTTGCATATTAATATGCTGTATGTTTTCCAATTAGTCATGGAAAATTAACCGTCCTTGCCATATCATAAGCAAGGACAGTTCAGTTGGCCTCACTGTAGCATTTCATTTTGTGAATTCTTAGCTAAGAACAAAGATATTAAACCTAAATTTTGAGTTAAAGTTTTATTAAAAGGATCTCTTCTTGCACCCAAGTCCATTCAAATGGAAAGATGCTCACCTGTGTGGTGCCTAGAGAATTCTACCTACTTCAAAGGGTGAAGAGATTCAGTGAATTTTGAGAGAAAACAAACACAAGTGAAGACGAACATAAACTTTATCGACAAAAACTACTTTAATCCAGATATCCCCAAACATTTTGTTGGCTTTCTTGTTGCTGTTGCACACTAATCATTGATTTCACAGAACAGTCAATCATGACTCTACAATGTCAATTTGACAATGTCAATCTGCCCTGGATTCTTGGCTTATCTGAACTATTCTATTGAGTAAAACATAGTGTTGTCCCATAATCTCTCCATGTTTTCACTAGTGATGAATTTTACAATTAGCTGTAATCAGTGACACAACTCATTTTTCAAAATGACAATGGACAAACCAATGGACATCTTGAAACAGATCACAGTTGCAGCATTCAGGCCTGGCATAGTATTGTCAACTGCTTTTAGTTACCAAAGAGCCAGGAATGGGAATCATTTTCAGCCTTTTATAAGGTCACCAAGACCTACAGGCAATCAAGAAGTGACAGGAACTGTGCTGAAATACTTGTAACTCTCAGCTACCTATTCCCTGGCCTGTGAATTTTTTCACTGTAGGATTATGACTTAGTCAAATCAGATATTGATACCAAACTCAGTATGTTGTGGGATGAATCAAATCACATTTTTTCTACTTCAAATATTTCCTTTGCTTTAAATATACAGTTAGCAGAAACATTTTTCAATTGCTCAAGTGACAATTTCAATTTTCAAACTTGACATAAAAGTTGACATATATTTAGACAATAGAATTGACTAGAACATTTTAAGTATTTTAGAGTGTGGTATCTGCAGTTCTGCTGCACTAAATCAAATGCAGGAATTGAATGGTAAATGTTGTACTTAAATAATTTGAGGCAAACAATGTCTCATGTCTTCTGCCTATGTATGTTCCAAATTAGTGTGTCAGTAAAACACCTGCCTTGTTAAATCCTATGCTTTCTGACATAAGTATGCTCAGCTTTAAGTTTTCTGTAGAAATTATTTGTGTATGTGATAAGGAGAGTTTCAATGTCCCAGAATATCCTCTGCTGTTGACATCTCAATAAGTTATTTTTCTCTGGTAGATTACTTTAGATTTGCCTTAGCAAGGACTAAATAAATGAATAACTCTAAAGAGCTGCAAAGCAACTTTAACATATTTGTATTCTCTCTGTCACACAGAGTCTGTGCAGGGTATTAAACAATATGTAACTCACGGTACATGAATCAGCCCGAAGATGGCAAGACTTTGTCTGAAATCACAGCAAGAGCTACTTGATCTAGCTTCTTTACTTCACCATAATTATTTTTTGAAGTTACAGCTGGACTTTCAGGGGAGAAGGATGAATATGCTGACAGTGATCATAATACAGATGTAAAAATCTTTCTACCACACACTCAAAAATATTATTGGACTGGAGAAGAGACAGGGAAAGAGGAAGATCATTTGAAAGAAACAGTGCTTAGCAGCATTCTTACAAATTTATTAATGTGTTCTCAATTTACTCTTACTTGCTGTCTTTCAAACACTCCAAGAATCACAGCACTGTGACAGGTAAAATCTTGTTTTGGAGGATGTGCTGATGTCTCTGCGTTCACAATATTTAATCAAGATACATCTTTTATATGAACTATTTTTAACTAATAAGGCTGTCAATATTCTTGCACTGCAAGTGCTTAGGTTATACTTGTTGTCAACTCCAAGAACTGCTGAGAGTTTTCAGCTTGCTAAAATACATGAACAAATGCACTTCCATCTCTCTTAACCCAGCAACACATTACTTTTTTAGGGTGTGAAAAAATTAAAGGAGGAAATTAAACCCTTCTCTCTGAGTAAAGATAAAAGATGGTATTGTTAGCAAGAGGAGATGAATAAAAGGTGGTTCACTCTTGATCCAGAAATAACTCAGATACTAAAACAATTAACTGGGCAAAGGGTTCAATTAAGCTGAAAGTCCCCTCAGTGTGGCTTCATATACTTTACTTGTCAAGGAGCAACTTTCTAGCACACACATGTTCAATTTTTATTAGCAATGTTGTTTCATTTTTCACATTTTAATCTTAGTTGGCCAACCAAAAAAAAAAAAAAAAAAAAAAAAAGTAATAGAATAGGAACCTTTACAAGAAGAAACTACAAAGTTATTTACTAAAAAGTTATGTTGGACTGCAGTCAATTAGGAAAAAGTCAGATTAAGACCTAGAGACAATGAAATGAAGAGTTTAATATAGATTAGAAACATATATTTTAAACTGAATGTATGCAGTCAAAATGTAGTTTTGTTATATAATCAGTGAAGTCAATGAAACGTAAGCTTGGTTCTAGAAATAACTATTTCCATCAGTAGGAAAGAATTAATTGGCAACATATGGATATTTACTGATATGTGTTTAATTCTACTAAAGACCAATTTGCACACAGAAATATAAGCAAGTGGCAACCAGACTGAACCTGCAAGCCATTCCTCTTTTAAGGTCAGCACACCTCAACTGTTGATTAAATACTTGTTTACTTGCTTACTGATGCTAATAAGCTGTGTAGCTTAACCAGGAGGTCATGTAGCTTGATCTGTAAAACATTAAATTGGATCAACAAGGTAAATTTTTCATAACTAAGATACACAGAATAGTAAAATTTGTGTCTTGAGTATAAAACTGTGCACTCAACCAACACAAAAGCGTAGCAAAATCAAGGGCACATACAGCTTTATCAGGATATTATATTTCATGGTTGTACAACTAAGCAACTGTCACCATTTGCTACCCTAGAGCGCAGCAAAGATTTTAATCACAAGTATACAATGGTTCAGATGTACACAGAAAAAGGTTTGAATTCTCTTTTGCTACTTGAATTTTCCACTAAGCTTCACATAACCTAAAATAATGATGATGCTGAGAAATTGGCCAGCAGAATATAATAAGCAATTAAAACCTGTGAACTCTAATAAGACTAAACATAGCTGATTGTAAGCTTGAGGGGAAACACTAACACAAAATCCAGGTTTGATTTCTAAATACATATCATGATCCCTGTGTAGCCACTGACGTAGAGTGCATTTGCTAGGCACAGGCCATTCATTACTGAACTAGCTCAGTGTAAATACTAGCACTTTTAACATACATTCCTTTAGTAGTACATGCTGCTGTCCACCGTTCTTGCAAAACATTAGAAATAAAAAACGCTTTGGAAAGGAAAAGGGAACTTGCAACATTTACTGGATTCAGGTGCAACAGAAATGGATGGCCTGAGACTCAATGAAATGCCCTTTTCATTTAGAAGTTATGTTCTTCAGAACCTTGATTTGAAAAACAGGAAGGGGTTTCCTGGCTGTTGTGGTTCTGGGCATAAAAGATGGAATTTACTACAAACTGCAGAAAACAACGCAAACCTGATTGTAAGAACAACTTGAAACAATAATTCAAATACTTTGAGTGGCTCCATTTATTTCCATAGACTTTCAGCATGTCTGGCTTTCTAATGTCCTTCGTCTGATTTATTGATGAACTGAGAAATAATGCATTACTTGGTAACTTAATTTTCTCACTAACCTTCAGCTAAAGATCAGAGGTGTCTTCAGGTGTCTTTAAAAAGTCTGCACTAGCTTCCTGTAAATTATAAACCGTCATATTTCAATGCAGATACAGCCGAAAGAACCAAAATTTTGTCTAAATGGCGTCTTTCAGAAAGACATCCACTTGTTTTGGAGACACTGAAGAATGAGAATTACTATTTTTTTCAAATGTGCTAAATACTCTTTCCATAAAGGACTTGGGTCGGGTTATTTTCACTTGACTAGGAAGAAGTCTTCTAAGTCTCTAACCATCTAAATGTTGTCTCTAGCCTTGCTATCCTGTGGTTCCCTGTACCTTCTCAACTTTTCCAGCATCTTCTTCTAGCAGAATCATTCATCAAACTGGATGCAACAGTCCAACACCAGTTTCCCCAATAACTTTCATCCAGAAAGAAACCATGCCCTGACCCCTATTTTGCTGTGTGTACTCACCTTGCACAGATAGACCTTCCTTGCATGAGTTTAAGTGATATTGACCTCATGCTTCACAGTCGCTGCTTCTTGCAATCTATAAATTTGACTGGGATTCCCTGTTCCTGTGGATATAACTTTTCATTTGCCTCTGTTGCAATATATTGTGTTTGAATGAGACTAGCTTAGCAAATCATCCAATTCCCTCCGTTTCCACCATTGCTTATGTATTCTTGTTTATAACATTTGCAGGTAGTGCATTGACTTCCTACGCCCTGAGCCATCAGAAGCAACATTCTTTATTAGCATCAGATCTGATTATTTATTTCTCAAAGCCCATGCAGAAAGCACTCTGCTTGCTGATGACTGTTTTTGAGATTTGTCAGTACATCAATCTTAATACACACTAAGAAAAGCTACCAACTTTATTTAATTTGTGCCTTCTTTATATGGTTTAATGAGTTTTTCATAAGTTAAGTGGGTATTTCTTATTTCAAAGCGGCAGGTAAACCTTAAAAAAGGACTTATTTATCAGATAATGATATTTCAAGAATTTTCGTTTCCAACTAAACTGGTAGGAACATAGCAATGTAACAGTGTAGGTCCCAGAGAAGAGATCCACGAGTTACCCATGGATTTGAAAGCAGCTGCATAATAGCAAGAAAATCCAGTTTACTGAGCTCTTAAATACAGGGAAAGGGGCCTCCATTTTGTACAGTGAGAAGAAACTCCCCAGAATAAAAAATACGAATAGACACTCTTGAACTAATATAAAGATCCCCCTACAATTTAAAAAAATTAATTCTAAAAGGCTGTAATTAATTGTTATTTATTTCCCCAGCATGGTTATGTTGTATCTTCTTCCACTGTGGTTGAAGAAACCATTTTTCCATCTTTCCCTATGCATAGTACAAGAACAATTTATATACAGCCTGTTCTGAAATAAATACGTTTTCACTCTGATGTGTCTTATTATGATAAGTGTCCATAAATGACAATTTTGAAAAAAAAAAAAAAGAAAAAAAAAAAAACCACAAGAAAGAAAATTCAAAACTGATTACAATTTGAGTAACATTTTTTCTGAGTGTAACTTAAATAGAGACTTCTTCATGTAGTTCTATTTAGCATATTGACAAGTAAAATTTACACTTCAGGGTGAACAAAGAGTTAGTATTTAATACAGTGTGGCATTGCTCACTAAAACTTACACTTCCAGTCAAAACATTTGCTCATTAAAACTTTATTTTATACAACCACTCTTTAGGAGTCCCAGTTCTGAATGCATAGCAAAGGTCTTTGGCTCAGAAGTTACAAGAAATTAACTACCACTTCAAATAATGCCTAATATAAAGCAAATAACTAGTATTTTCAAAACAGACTATCACTAAAATATAGTCAACAAACCTGGCCAGTTAGTCAGGTGAGAAGTGTAACTGGCGATGAAATTGGAAACCTTTCCACATGACTTCCACAACAGAGCTGATTAGGCACCAGCTAGGTAGGGTTTCCATCAGCAAGATGTGCATGCTCATCATACTAACGATGAGCACCGGCTGGTATTCATTGTCACAGGACACGTTTAGTGACATGAGACAGAGAAAGAAAACTAAATTTTCAACATATCAGATCTTTAGCATATTGTCAGGCATGCTTTATGGTACTGAGAAAAGGCTTCTAGTGACATTAACTTTGGGGTAAAAAAAAAAAACAAAAAAAACAAACCACAATTGCATTCTCCATAGTCTGGGCTTATTTACCAATATTTGCCAATAACTGTAGTTCTGTTACTTTGATATATCTACTAATGCTTGCTATAGAAATGACCAGTCTTGAGATTCCACAGATTCCTCTTGAGCTGCAAATAACAGCTACATCCTACCTAACCTCATTATAGATGGTCATTTCTCTGCACAGCAGTAGAAGGACATCCCAGATATATGCTTTCTGTTGCAAGAATGCAGACAGCTGATGTCTCTCCCATAAAGCTTAGCAAATGACAAGAAAAATTTCTAATTATATTTCAGCAGCTTTGCTCTTTGGTGACTTGAATGCTACTTTCACTGGCCCTTAGCCAAAGCTCATTGGAGGCAGTGGGAATATTTCCATTTGCTTCAGTAGCCTTTGGATTAGGTCCATATTAGCTTTCAGATTTGTTCATATGTTTTAGATATATCTGCACTTTATTTTCAAGGACACAGCATGTAGAACAATAGCCTGTTTGCTGAATGCAATTTGACATAATGTACTTTACCATGATAATAATTATAAAATGCTTTCCCTTCTTGGTATATTGCTTACACTTCTGCTAATCAAACAGTAAACTAACTTGTATTATCCAGGTAATAAATGAGTTGCCTAAGGAAGTAATAGCTGAACTCTTGATATATTCTTTCACTGGAACACTTAAATTAGAATATTGTTTTTCTAGACACAAAGATGTGAGCTGAAAAAACAACGTTCTTGTAGAACTATAACATCAATTTACACATTCAGAGATATTTAAAGGCTATAAATGCCACTTATAATATTTAATTTTCTCTGCAATACTTAAGAAATTATTTGTCTTCACAGTACAGATTGCAATCTGAATTATTTTCTAGAACTGACTTAACGTTCTTAAAATATGCTGTCATCGTGGTATAATTTTACCCATAAAAATTCACCCATGATTTTGTCTAGTGCTTATACCATGTATAAGCAATTCTGTATCTGACTTGGTAACAACTGATAATGTTGGATGGAAAAACATAAGAAGCTGAGAAACTAGATTCTTCTGAACTGTCTTCTCTCACTTAATCTAGTCCAGCACAGTACTCTTATAATGCCACACGGTGACAATACGATAGTGCTGCACACTAACTGAAGAGAAAGCTATGCCACTACAGAGAGTTATGTGAGAAAGATAATCCTAAAATTGTGTCATCTTTCATATATTCTAATGATCAAGAAATTCATATACTCAAATAAATGACCAGTTAATAAGTAAAACCAAAGTAGCATGTAGTGAAATGACATGTCTGTGCAGGAGGACACTAAAGACAAGAGGAACTAATTCTCAGCGCTCATCTTCAGGCATGGCAGTCAGCAGCGAGGTGGGTCAGCTGATCCCCAGTGCCGTACATACTGTGCCAGAAATACTGGAGTTGCAGCTTCCCACCAGGGATGGTGCAGATGGCCACATTAGCTCACTTGGACTACACCACAGCCCTCCAGCCCAGCAGGCTCATTTTAGTTCATTGGAAAAGGAAGGACTCCTGAAAACAAGCTGGAAACCTTAAGCTGGGGAAGGGTGACAAGCCACAGAGAATACAGAAGACAGCTATTATGAATCAAAACAAACACACACACACACAGAAAAAAAAAAAAAAAAAAAAAACAGAATGGTCAAGCCTTTACTGAAAAGCATTTCCCACTTTAAACACCTGCTCCAGCCATTACATCTACCATGGTATAACAAGGTGGGTATATTTTTATCAGTTCATTAGCCGTTTTTTAGATAGAATATGCCCCACCATACTATGTATGTCAAAATACATTCCAAAATTTAAGAGCATAGTAAGATACAGCTGTTGTGCCAAGGTAGACAAAGGCTGGAGGAGAAATGAAGAGGTAAAATTACTTCTCCATAGTAACTTAGTGGCAGAGCAGACATAGGAAGTACTGCTTTTCTAACTCCAACTCTAGTGTCCCTTCACTAGACTAAATATAGTAGCTATATCCATTATTGCAGGTAGCTCCAGATACAATTTGGCTTACTAGCCACAGCCAAAAATGGTAAAAATGTATTATTTTATAAAACACAGTAGAAAGGACAGATATGCTTATCTACCAGCTAGTCAATTATTTATATAAAGCATAAAAAGCAGGTCAGAAAAAGCCTGGTAGCTGCCAAATTGCAGTGCATCTCCCTCTTTAGAAGTGGGAGCAATATTGGCAAACTTCCATGTCAAGTAAAGCATCTCTACATCAAAAAAAAAAAAAAAAAAAAAAAGTATTATACAAAAAAAAATGTATGTCAGAGAAGAAAATCTACTAGACATCACTGCCTCTCTATAACCTGTTTATAATCTAATTACCACTTCTCACAATACCATTATTAAATCATGAGCAAGTTAATAAACTTTTGAAGCATGTTTCTTAAATAGTTGTATGTTGTCATATGTAAGGAATATATCATGATCTACATGTTAACACATCCAACCATTCTTTATGTTGGAGTCATGAAACCCGATCCTTATTTGCTACATCTAAAAATATTTTCCATTTTGAAAGTACATATGATGGACTAATTTGAATTCAAGTCCAGTTAAAATACTGGGGAGTATGTAATGCAGAAAAAAACCAGCCATTTGGAGAACACGTTTTGAATCCTGTCCAAATGAAACAAATAACCTTTAACACTATTGAACATACACATTTCTAAACAATAACTATTTCTGTGGTTTGGAGAAACCACTAGAGTAACCTTATTTAAATGGCAATGGCACATTCAGAAGCCACCACTCCCCATCCTGCCCACATTTCACTCTAGACTTTGCTTGAAAAAAATCTTTGCTTTATTATTAGAAACACCTAGCTCTCTGCTTGCTATTGACATGCTACTGAAAACTCAGTCTGATGAATTTGAACACTGCAGAAAGAAGTTAGAAATGCATACAAAGCAAGGGTAATCCAAGAAATGCAGCGTGATAATCATAAAAACACCTCAGAACACATGAACAGGAAGCAAAAGACAATTTTCTTTAACTGAAAGCTCTGTGGTTCCGCCTTTTAAACTGATTTGTACTGAGTTGCACAGCTAGGATAGGAAATTGCTTTCTACCCTTCAGAAATTTAACTCTTTCTCAAATACAAATTCATCCAGTCTGAGCAAAACAGAAATGTTACAAGAAGTGTTGTTATGCACCCATCAAATTCCTGCTCCTGCTAAGCCATATGACATTGTATAATAGCAAACTTAAGTACTGTGACTGATCTTCATCAAGTAGTGCCTGGAACTGGCAGCGGTTCAGCACTCAGACCACAGTTTAATTTAAGTATTGGCAACTATTTCCAGGACATTCTCCAAATTCCTGCTACTGTCTTTGAGACAAAGTGCCTCTTAGCAAAGAGTCAGTGAACCTGGACACTGGATGCTTCACTCCCTGAACAAAAACAAATCACAAACCACTTTCAATGCACCACTAACAGTCACTGAAAAACAGCTCCTTCAAGGTAATGTTTTCACAGACTTCATTGACTGCACTAAAGATGTCACTCCCTTGCATAATCCCTTTTGATGAACAGCATAGCGAACCATTGCTGTCAGTTAGCCGCCACTTTAATGCTCGATATGGAATATAGCAACCTTTTGGAAACTTGTAGTCAGTTACTTGCTGACACCTTCAGAAATATGTGGGATACTGTCCTTGACATTAAATCATCTAAGGCTTTTTTTGCTATGGTGTACAATTTTCTTGCTGTCAGGGATGTCTTCAAACAAGTTGTTAAAAGTATTCAGCAATAACCTTGTTGATAAACTTACCATTCAGAAGAGAGTTACTGAGTTTTATAGTGCAGTCTGGAAACTAGAATTGTCTTCTATGTCTTCGCTTCAGTCTATGGACAACTTGCAGTCCAACAAAACAGCACCAACCACACAAGTGCCTTTAGGGGGTTTCCTTTTGAATATCAAGCATAAACCAATCCAATTTTTCAAACAGAAGAATTCAAATAACAAATGACAATTCTTCACATGAAAAATTTATGGTCACACATGGTGCTCTGGAATATAGAATTACAAGCCCAGCCCATTCTTCAGCCATCTATAAACTTTCCCCCTTTTCCTCCATGAGGCATTAATATTCCCCCAGTCTGCTTGGCATAGCCAAGAATGTTTCCTAAACCAATTCTTCCAAATATACCTGAATTAAAAACAGAGCAATCAAACAACAATTGAAAGTGTTTAAAATAACCTGGATCCTTCTCACTGAATTAGATTAAAGTTTAAATTATATTTCTGGTTTCAGAGCTGATGGGTGCCATAGTGACAAACGTTCCACTCACCAGCGTTGTTGATCATGATGTATCTAAGACAGCATGTCTGACACCAGTCTCAAGCAACAGAAAAGTAACTTTAGATGCAAGTGCAAATGTTTGCTGGATTAGAGCCCCAGATTCCCACATTATTGTAAGTAATACTCAGAGCGAACAGCACAGGGCAAACATCAGACCCTTATGTAAAGTGGGCTCATTGGACTAGTGGCTCTGATCTGTTACTTCTGGTTCAAAGCCAGATATTTGGTTCTCCTCTAGCCTGCCAATGCAATTTCAGAACCTTGGATTCTTGGCAGACCCTGGTTTTCACTTTTCTAACCACACCTTTAGCTGTAACTCACAGGAAATTATACCAGAGACATCTGACATTTGAACCTGCTGGCCCGGTGTAAGCCAGGCTGGAATCCAGTCTGAAAAGGGTGACAGGATTATGGGTACAATAATCACATAAGATGAAATCATAATGAGCCCTGGGCTTTGGGTTTTGTCCCTTTGAGAATCTGTGATGAGGAACGTAATGACAAACTGCCTGTTCCCTGTGAAATTGTGACTTTTATTAGGTTTTGGTAATTAGCTGAAGAAAGTGATTTTAAAATAATGAACGATCCATTTACACTTTTAGTTTTTATGTAACTTACACTTTGCTGTGAGCTACCATATACAGATTTCCCATTAACTTATAAGGATAGCCCACCTCAATTAGTTTACAGGACCATAGAGCTATTGGCCTGACGTTAACTTAGAGACTGACTCACTCCCTGCATGCCTATCCCTGGAGGAAACTATGAATAAATTACCTACAAGGTGTTGAGCTTCCTTTGTAACTCTGGGCTTGGGTATCTCACTGCACAATGGTGTCAAATGGTTGAACAGATTCTGTTCTCTTCTGCTTGCAGATTATTTTTATCCAGGCAGTCAGCTCTCGAGGTCATACTGCTAGCTTGTAATTACTGGTCTTCTATCTACTGGGAAACTATTCCTATTTGGATCCTGTAATAATAATTTGAAATACCATCCTCATGAATAAATGACTTCTATAAGATTTAGGTCCAAGAACAGGTAACCAAAAACATTCTGTCAAAATTCAAACTACCTTCTTTTTAAAGCATTGATTTATTTTAAAATGTTTCTTGTTCTAGACATGTCTCTTGAAAAATCAGAAGAGGATGGAGGGAAGTAAAATGCAGGCCAGAGATGCACATGATGAGACAAGAAAACCTATGAATAAATGAGTGGAAAATAAACCAAGGTAAAGGGCATCTTAAAGACATAAAATTCTGGTGATTATTGGTCTCATTACAATAAGAAGAGAAAGAAATTGTAACTGGTAGATTTGAAATGAAAGTACGATTAGTATAGCAAATTGAAAATGCAAATAGAACAGTAATTTCGTAACTGCAAGACACAGAAATATAACCTTTGTAAGAGTAAGACATGGCATTTGCAATGATTTGCAGACCTATGAAAAAGAATAAATGTAGTTACTCTCTTTACCTTAAATGATTGTCAGAAAACCAAAAGTGCAAGTAGGTTAACAAACATTTTAACAGTGATTATAGATTAAGCTACATTGTGCTGCTCAGAATTTTCTTCATTTACACTAGCAAGCAAACAGGAAAATCTTACCACTTCTCTAAGTCTCTTCTGTATTCTGATAGGCTTCTCACCTTCTTTAAAATTGCCATAATTGGATACACTTTGAATGATGGTGCCCATTGGTCTTAATGCTTTTCTTGATAATTCTAGGCTTGACATATGCATTCCTATGTCCAACTTGTAACTTCAGAGTGAGTTTGACGGACAAGATTGTATCAGGACAGAAGCTGAACTTCAGTTTCTGCACCTAGCAAAAGTGCGTCTCACTGAAAAAAATTGTGATACTCAGAATATAAATGTGGGTTTTGCAGGATTCACAGTTAGCATTGAGAATCTCTTTTTGCTTCTCATTTGCAGGTATCAGGAGACTATCAGGAGTTATTTGAAAACTATGTTAGAGAGTCAGAATGCATACATATAAACTACTAAGAAAAAAAAGAGAAGAAAAAAATATATGACACTATTAATCACCATAGTACATGAAGTTTTTTCAAAGTAAAATGTGAAAAACATACAAGAAACAAATTCTAGCAAGTTATATGTAAAATCACAACAAAACAAACCAAGAGTTTGGAGAAGGCATGAAAACTAGACTTTTCAAAAACACATTATTAGGAAACCTGACAGGGCCTATACAGAGTGATCTGATTACAATGTAAGAAAGACAAATGTCCATGAAGACACAGCCATGTTCACCATGGAGTTCTGGGAAGGTACTTATTCTGCAAATGTTGCTTCAAACTAACACACTGAAGGATTTACCTCAAATAGAAATATTAATTTAAAGAGCTTACAGAACCAATGAACAGTAACAAACCACACAGTATTTACCCAGCAATCCGAAGTAACTTAAGAGAAAATAAACTATATGTAGTGTGCAACCTCCCACTTAAATCTGCCTCTGTACGAGAGGACTGGAAGACAGCTAATGTGATGCAGTATTTAAGAAATGCCAGAGAGACCCAAGCAACTACAAAAGAAAAAAAGAAAAAAAAAAAAGAAAAACCAGAAAGAATTCTTCCAATCAAACATATTTAGGCCTTGAAATGTTCTGCAGCAGAATGCTGAAGAAACTCTCTGTTCACTCGACTTTAAGAACAGATTCAGAAAATTCTTAGGAGAAAACTTCATAGTTTCTTATTACACCGTTTCTAGGTCAGAAAGATCTGAGGCACACATAGGTGCTGAAAAAGGAGCGTGGGAGAACACGGATACAGACACTTCTGCTTTTGCCTATCTGTCACGGTACTGACAGTGTTCAAGATATTCCTGGGTTATATGAACGTTCTGTATGATCTATTAAATTCATCCTTATTTATTTATTTATATGTGGATTTTCTTTAAACAGACACCAATTAGGCATTGGAAAATCTACAGCAGTTAAGTTTTCTAAACAAAGCTTTTTTTTCCCAGATTCCCCAATGAGGCCACTAAGGCACTTCATACTTGCACAGAAAAGTTCTAGATGCATTCAAAGGATTCTAAATTAATGCAAATTCATGCTGTGTGTCACAGCCAAAGCATTTAACACTGTGAGTTCTGTTACATAAACTACAGTGAATCTGTGACAGATTAAGATCATTCTGTCTTCAGCTCCTTCCAACCCTCCTCCTGGACCTGGAGAAAGGTGTTTACCCACCAGATACTCCAACCCAGTGTCTCAGCTCATGCTTATCTTCACTGGTGGTTTACCCTGTAACTGTGACCATGGGGCAACAGAGCCAAGCATCATCCCAGCTGTCAGCTCTGCAGGGCAGCTAGCAGCACCTGACGGGGACACCGAGCTAGTAATGGAAGTATTTTGAAAGTCATTCTAGGGATTCACCAGAAGCTGCCTGGCAGAGGATTACAAATCACTATTGTGAGATTTCACTGTCATTATTGGTTGGCTACTTTGATCTATTTCTCTATACTTCAATTTTCCTTTGATGGAAGCTTCCAACAGTAAATATATTTTCTTGTTGAATTAGTTCTGTTCTTTAATAAAACATATCAGTAACATGCGTATACATGATAGAGCACCTTTTCTTTTTCTTTTTTTTTTTTTCTTAGCAGTGGAAATGTTAAAAATTGCTACACAGAAGCAATTCTGTAGCAAAAAAAAAGTGCTACCCAGAAATTACCATTTTGATATCTTTGGTAGGTTTGCAGCTGTCAGAGCCAATTATTGCCTTCAGCTACTCTGTTCCTTTAGATTTGTTCTCATATTTTTCATAAATATACACAACAGGAAAAAAACTGTTCTGCCCTGCTTTCCTTTCAGTTGGGGAAGAAGGGGACCAGATTTTAAAAAAAAACAAACGTTTTTGCAGGCTGAAATAAAACTGGACAGATGTACTGAATCATAGCTGCAAGAAAAAAATATTACTCTAGTAGTGATAATCCAAATTGTCCTCTTTTGACTTGTTTGGAACATGAAGAAGAAACAACAGACACGTCTGAGGAAGAAAAACTCAGGGATTTCTTAAAACTTCAGATGCACAGTTTCTGTTAATTTAAATAAAACTGTGTAAATTCTCTTGGCAGCGTAGCAACTTTTGCTTTCTTTGCAATGCTAATGTAATGGAGATGATAGGAATTGTATTATACTGCATATGTTATGCATGGGTGTTTTCTGTATATGCATACACCCATATGCTATTATTTATCATTGCAGCTGGCAATTTTGCTTAACTACAAATTGCTAAAGATTTCTGTAATAAGAACAAAACTGTGGAGTCTTAAAATTAGCCAGTATGACTTGAAATGTTTTACAGAACAGTTAGCAAACAGGATCTGTTTTTTTTCTACAAGTTCTTGACTTCTGCCATAGATCCTGCTTCTCCATTTCAAAACCTTCACATAACGTGAAGTATCACTTTGAGGAACAGCAAACAACTTTTGAACAATTCCACTGTCTGGCCTAACACAAAACAACTCTGTTTTTCCACTATGCCCCTCCTACTGCTGCCATAGAAGAAGGGAGAGTAAGGATACAGTTTTGTATTGCTGTAATAACATCTTTATGTTTCATTATTTTTATTAACTTGTGCTTTATTTATTTGCAGAAATAGGTGACAGGAAAAAAAAAAAAAAACCAACTCACAGTCGCACAAAGCTCCCAAGACACAAAGCTGCCATTGCATTCTTAAAATAACCTATTTCTGTTTCCTTTAAATGAAATTATCTTCATACTCTTGTGACTAATGCATATACATCCCCAGGGAAATTCCTGATGTAGCATAGGCATAGGTAAAGCTGATCTATTGTTAAAGGTAAGTTAAAGCCAAGTTAATCAGAAGATTATTCAAGAGTAGTTGAGCCTTTGTTTTTACTCATGACCTCTGGGAAAAAACAGTCACAGCCCACAGGATGATAAAAATGAGTGAAGTGAACAACTTAAGGAGGAAAAGACATATGTACAAATGAAAAACTCTAGTAAGAACTCCTTCGATTAAATCAATATATCTCCCAACAGCATGGGAGAGAACAAAAGTGCTTCAGTGGTCAGGAGTTAATCTAGAAAATCTACCATCTAATCAATGTGAAGCTGCAGACTGAGAAGCAAATGCTGTTTGAAGCTGTGGAAAAAAAAAAAAAAAAAAAGTCTATGTGTACTTTGCCATTTTCTAAGCCTTTGAAAAGTCACTTTTTCAAGGGAAGGCGCTGGGGAATGGGCAAGAGAGTCCTCATTTTCATACCAAAGCTGCTAAGAAATCAGGGCATCCTATAGACAGAACCAATACTACACAGGGAAAAATAGGCTCGTGGGGATAACCAAATAACACATATTTTAGAATTTTGGAGAACTATAATGATTTAATGGTATCTGTAAAGAGAGGAATGGCATGCACATAAAAGAAATTTCAGCAGCACAGATCATGCATTTTTCATGTGCAAGTAGCAAAATGAGTTTGCTTACACAGATAGATGCAAATGGATGCCAAACTTGGGTGGCACTGACCAGTTGCATCACTATGTTAACATTAACAGTTTGGACAAACCGAGAGGCCTTGCTGGAAGCTTCAGAGGATAAGAACCAAAATAATTAATGAGTGGGAAACATTACCAGAAAAAGAAAGTAAAAGAAGATAAGGATTTGGACACATAAAGCACTGCAATAAGGGCAACGGCTATTCTTCCACTACACCCTTGCTTTTTTCTAAGGTAGTCTGTGTACTTGGCTTTACCTACTTTTTCTCTCCTATGTAACTATTATAACTTATCTTCTGGATGTGATTCTGGCAAAAATGAGACAACTTGACAGGTAAGGATTAAACAATAATGTTATTTGCCTTGTGATATCTTCTTTCTCCTTTGACAGGGATTCTGAAGTTGGAAATATGACCACTTGGGTTAATAGATGCATGAAATACTACCACCTGTCTGTTGTTGAGATTATTTTTCTTTCTACCACCAATTTTACATTCCCTGAGGCTCTTTTCTACAATAGAAATCCACTGGGTGATGCTTGTAGGTGTAGCCAGAAACGTCAAATCAAACTTACCTCTTGTGGATTTTCACTTACAGCTGTGCAACACACACCTTAGACAGTGTTACCGCTCAGGAGACTAGAAATACACCTGCGTGGCTCAGACCTTCTGCGGCAAACATGAGAAGCAGGTGCTTCAGCTGAGGTTGGTTGTCCACTACACATTTTCAACATGCACAGAAACATAGACCGAAAGGCTAAAGTCACATATTATACTGTGGATGGTACTCAAGCCATGGTACTGTTCCCACATATTTCAGTGGGGAGAGAACAAAGTGTTTTCAGCACATCAAAATTAAATTAGTGAGGTTTCTTAAAAATGTTCTGAACCACACAGAAAACTACTGCCATTGAAATCGTTGACTTTACTGAAGCAAAGATAACAGAGACTATTTTAATTTATTCTTACCTCAGATCCATGCAAAAAATTAAAACGTGTCTTGAGGAAGGGGAAAGACAAACTGGATTTTTTTTCCCTTTTTGCTACTATTTTGTATTGTGTGTCTATGTTAAAATTATAACAGTCAAAAACACTATGTTCTTCTCCTAGACACCATCTGGCACTGTTAAGGTTTTTAGGGAACACTTCAGTCATCTTAATGAAAGGATTAGATTTATCAATTATGGTATAAAACACACAGAGGTTATCCTTGCTAAGTGAACTTTTACTTCAAGGCAATGATGGGCAATCTTTACAAATATCAAACATAACTTCAGAACATATAAGAAATATGTTTTGTAACATATTTGCATTTCAAAAAGGATTATGAAATATACATTTCTGTGTTATTTAGCTTTTTCTGATACACTCTTTTCTTTTTAATTTAGTGAAACCCTGGATCAAACAGAAGTCAATTATAGTCATGCATTGTTATCAAGCAAAAACAAGTCTTAATAAGGTTTGCACCCTATTTAATCAGTGTGTCATAATAATACAGAAACTATTTATTAATATTTAAAATGTTACCTTATTTTAATTACAAGAGTAGATGTGGCATTACTTCTTTAAGCCAATTATGCCACATAAGGCTAAAAATAAAGAATTCAGACAGTTTCACATCAAAGAAAGCCATTAGGGGCTTGTTTGGGAATGTTTTGATCCTGTCTATTTTATACTTAGCAAAATTTATCTGTGGAGTAATTTTCTCTCCAGACTGCAATAAATAAGTGCGAACAGCTGCATCCCTACCAGCCTGCACACAATCTCACCCTATCATTTAACTGAAGCACTGGCAGACTCGGTATCTGGGCAACAGGCATCCTGCAGAAGGGCTGTGATGCAAGAGACACTAACACACCAGAGGAAAACATGAACCCATGGGAAGTAAGGGGTATCTTTAGTGGAACCAAACTCTAAACAATCTTATCTCACGATTAATAAATCTAATGAGAAAAAGGTCGACCAAAAAACTGACCTATTCTCAATAAATCATTGGTCAATACCAGTTCAAGCATATGATTCTACCCTGTAAGTGTAATGGCTTTTTCTCTGATCATCACAGTTCAGGAAAAAGCAACATCCACACTCCATAAATGAAAACTGCTTCATACCTAAAGGAAGGCATAAATAAATAAAATCTCGAAATCATTCAAAAAAAAAACCTTTAAAATATCTGCAATAAAAAAGGTAAATAGAATCTGCTTCCATTTCCTTTAACCTACAGCATTAAAAGACTGTGACAGCATTCACTTTACAATAATAATGCTGCACTAAGTCTCCATTATGATTTAATTCTACTACTGTTTGTTTAGATAAGCTGTGAAATAAACTTTGATGATATTTTCTGGCATGATTATGACAGCTAGTATCCTGTCTCAGGGCAGCAACATCTGGATACTTGTTTGCTGGATCATTTTTGAAAGGCCTTGCTTGGGAGTTTTTTAACTTTGTTTAGTGGGGGAACACTTTCTTCCTTTGTTCTGAATAAAGCTATTCTGTCAAATATATATATTTTAGTACACAGTTTTAAACTACACTTGTTTTCAATAAATCCTATAGGAAAACTACCAATACATCCAAAAGAAGAAAAAACCTGTTATATTCTTAATTATTGAAAATATGTGATTTATTAGTGAAGTAGGTTAATATGAATAAAATCAACAATATTTTTTTTTAAGGAATCTGCAAAAATGAACCTGAAAAGATAATTCCTACAGCCACAATTATTCCACATCCTACTCTACTTCTTACGATATATTCTAGCATAGTTCCAGTCTGTAAGCAACACATGAGGAGGAGAGGAATAAAACTACAGCAGTTTCCATAAGAAATAAGGTCATTAATCAGAACATCTTCAAAAGCCATGGAGGAAAATCACGTTAGTACAGCACTGCACTGGGAGAAACATGCTTATAAATAAAACTTCTCTGTATTCCTATTCAAGAATATTTTAGTCTTGGGTTCCACTAATAAGCAAATCTTATCAAATAAAAGGCAAAAACTTTTCCTAATTTATGTCTCTGTGTGTGTCCATGTGTGTATGCAGATGAATGCACAAATGTACTAGACAATAAGACAGTTCTAAAGTCAACATATCTGTAGAAGCGTCAGTAATGAGCATCTGTCCACAGAAGTCCAAATAATATTCAGAATACTTCAGATTATGGCCTACTATGCTTGACAGATATTACTCTTTTTCTATAGGTTTTAAACTTCTTTCTCCAGAACTCCATAACAGGGACAGAGTATTTTCTTAACTGACTTCAGAAGCAAAAGTATTCTACACAATAAATACCATTTGTCATAAATTCTATACAATAGGCTGAATCAAAAAGAGAAACTTGTGCCATATAATATTAGGTTTACTTTAAGGATTTAACAACTAAGCACTGATACAGTGACTTCAAGATAGGGGCTAAATCATGCAATAGAAGGAGAATACAGAATAATCTTGCATACCCATTTGTCCTTTCACCAAAATACATACTTATGCATGTAATAAAATCATGTGAACTTACAGCACCAAAATCAGAAAAAATATCCTCAAGTATTCCATGAATCGGAACACCTATAGAAGAAACTTGCCAAGTAGCCAATAAAGCAATCAGAATGCTTATACTCAAATCCAGACAAACTCTTAATAAGGTAGAGTTAATCAAATATGAAAATTACGACAAGAAGGGATGTTCAAAATCTTTGAGATAATGAAAGGCTACCAACAGGTATATAATTAAAAACAGTCAGCGGGGAAAAAAGATTTCTGTAACAGTAGATTACTGATGATTTGGAAGTGGTTTGTGACCCAAAGTCAGTGTACCTGAAATTTTTGATGAGAAGTGAGAGCCAAGGGAGACATTCAAATAGAATGCAATGTGCTCAGGAATCAGAACAATGATGTTTTATTTACAGCTTAGTAATAAATCAAGGAAACCAGCATCTGAAATAGTGTTTATGCAGCTAAAGTGACTGAAATTATTTGTTAGCCACATGTTATGTGTAATTATTAGCAACTGTATTCATTGGGTGGACTTTGACAGGATTTTTGGTCCCGAAATCACCTGTTGGCACTCACAGGCACGTAACAAAGCACAGCTCTGCCCTAAGCAGTATAGCTGAGGGACTCCTACGTGAGCATAGGAGAGCCTGTTGGTACTGGCACATCTACTGAGAAGGGATGCAGCCTGCAGTCCCTGAGGCCACTGGGACAGGACAGTGGTTAGTGTGGCTACACAAGGGCAGCCACAGGCGGTGGCATGTCAGCAGTGTCACCAGAGGTTTCCTAGCGCAGGATGCCTGCTATAGCAGGAGCTACAAGATGCCTTTGCCGTGCAAAAGGCTAGTAAAGAAATGGTAATTCTCTGCCTCTTTCTCATCCTTCCTCCCTGCTGTAAGACGAACACGATCTAGGGACCCTCACATTAGGGTATTTGGCTTTTCCATAGGGCTGTAATAGGATTTTTCATCTCTGTATGCTATCTGCGGTGACAGTCATTGAAGGGGTCCTTAATATGGGACTTCTGCAGGTGCTGCATTTTATTTTACTACAACAGCTATTATATTATAAAGAAGATTTTACATCTCGCCCCCTCAGACTATTCAAGTTTTAGTCTTGCTTACATATTGTAAGTTAATACATATTATTTTGTGCAGTCAGGATACCCAAGTGAATAACAGCCACTCAGACAAAACAGAAGTTGCAAATGCTGAATCTTTCTATATGAAAATAAAAATATATATCTACTGATCTAATGAGCTAGCAGATTATTAAAATGATGATTTGGTTGAAATTAGATTTCTAAATATTGCATATAGAAGCCTAATAACTGTGATTCAGTTAGTTAGCAAAAGAAAAAAGGAGAAATGTGAAAGCTGACCTCAGGCAACTGAAGACTAATATACAATAAAATAAACTTTGAAAATTGCTCTCTTGTTTTAGAGATACACCATAAGCAGGCTTGTTTGACCACAATAAGCAATGACAGGTACAGCTGCTTGATGGACTTTGGCTAGCATGACTGAATCAACCACTGGATCTTCCTACCAGGGTCAATACATGACAGATTCTATTCACACAGATAGGTAATCTGGTACTCTGTTCTTAAGTTGACACTCCATTGGAAGAACACATGGGAGAATTAACTTTGTTCTTCACAAACTATTCGTTAAGCACTGTAAAGAAATTCTAGGAGAAGGAATACAAACTAATTTGGTTATCTGGTATAAAGAAACTAAAGTTCACAGAGAAAGAAATTATAGGAATTACATTAGCTTTGGTTTTATGGTTTTTATAGTTTGAAAACCACAGTCTATTTTCATTATTACATGTTTTAATAAGCTTTTCAGAACCTGAACTAAGAAGTCTTCACTAGCATTTTTCCTTGCAGGAGTATTAAAAATATTTCAAATTAAAAGCAACCATTTGTAGCAGAGTCACAGAACCAGGGTAAATTACTGTGCTGTTTATCATGAGACCACACTACTATAAAGCCAGTTTACATCTCCTTGTTTCTGCTAGTATAAAGGAAATATTAAATATAATGAGACATACGCTGACACAATACACAAAGCACACTTTGAGCCGACCACTTCTGTGAGACTGCATTGAGAAAAATAGATCTGAATTTGAAATCCAAATAAAATTGTATCAGTGAGGCAGGCTCTATTAATAAAGCGGAAAACAGGAAAAATAGAAAGTTACATGTGTAGTATTATATGATTGCCTTTATTTTGTTCTTATTTCAGGAGAATATACCACTTACAAAAGATGACAGAACACTGACAGCAATGAAAGTACTGTATTTATCAACAGACAGACACATCTCAGAGGATATAACCAAGAAAGTCATCTATCTGAAGTGTTAACAGCAAAGTAACTTCGAACAGAATGGACCAAAACCAGGAATCAATTAATTTTACATGGCCATTCAGTCTCTTCACTAAGACCACCAATTTCATAATCAAGATCTTTCACACTCTCAAACATTTCTTCTATCTCATGTAAAAGTGGACTAATTTGACAATGATATTAAGGGGTTCTTTAAAGGCAGGTTAAAATAAGGGATTAGAATATGCTTCACCATTAGACAAAGCATTCCCTAGGCAGAAATCCAATGACAATGAAGAAACAGCAACAGCCTTACTTCTTCCGACCTGGAACTCAGTGACTTAAAGGTTATTACCTTTATAATGGTAAACCTTTGTAGTTTATTATAAATTTATAATATAGATTATAAAGGTACTATTCATAACCAAATTTCCACCATAATGGTGGCAAGGTTATTGCCAATACTGCAGCAAAAGACAGTGAAAGAGATCTGCAGTGGGTTTTGCCTGACAATGACCAATGATATGACTTGTCAGTAAGAATAATAATGTCTCTTGTTGAAGTACTGGAGGCACAGGACTGACGCTAATGCCCAAGTAAAGCATGACTACTTTGTTGACTGCTCAGGTGTATGTATTTTGTCAGAACCCCATCGAGTTCTGCTTATCTTTGCATTATATATATATATATTAAAAAAAAAGGCTACCCAAACATTACCCAGCTAATACTGATTACATTCCAGGTAGTGTAATTAGTTCAGCTGCAGAGAAAGGGAATCGGGACAGGAACATGTCTGAACTCAGATTACAGAGAACTGCAGTAGAAAAGACAGGAGCACAAAGGGCTTCACCACCTCCTGCTCCACACACAGGGATTACCAGACCTTTTTTGGAGTATCTCAACAGTCCACCCCAGAATGGTTTCTCCTAACCACCTGGTAAATGGGATTATTTTCTCATGTTAGTAGTCCTGCTCCCCCTTATTTTACATTTCTTGATTGCGCAAAACCTCTGCTTGGGATTGCAAAGTTGTTTTTCAAATGGCTCTACAGTTGCTCCTTAATCTGTCCTCTCCAACTCTGTACCACACACAATAACTGTCTTGTTTGGTTTTATTTATTTTAAATCCAGAAAGAACATTTTGAAGAATACATACAGAAAGCTGTATGAACACGCACCTGTACTTCTGTGTACTAAGCGACACCCCACACACCCTCAAAAAGCACCAAGACATCAAAGTATCCCTTCAAAAAAAAGAACAAGAAATATCTCATCCTGAAACAGCTGCTTCCAGAATTGCTTAAAGAAAATTAAGGTCATGTTCCTTTCACAGAAAAGAGTCCATGCAACTGGAGATGCAGTATGTGGATTAATAACACCTTTTGCTACAGTAATAATGTGTCTGTATTACTTGCTTTTCAGAAGAGCAATTTTCTTCATATTAATAAATCTAAGTGGAGAAATATGGCTTATGTCACAAGAACGTATTGCAGCAGTGTAGTCTTTATAACTGAGGTGAAGAAGACCTTTTATGTTTATTACTACAGTTTCAAAAATGTGTTTTAAAAATGTAAGCAGTGCTGTTACAGATATTCAGTCAAGCCAAGTGCATTATTCATGATATATGCGATAAGCCACTTGTCCTATAATGCTTTATCCATGTTATGACTCTTTACTATTGACTTTCAAACTTAGAGAAGCACAGAGGTATTAACACTTACTGCAAAGCATGTCTCTGATTTCCTGAAAGTGGGATGCTAAGCAGGTTTAATGCAGCATCTTTTCTGAAAGCTCCCCACCTGTGACAGTAACTAGTCCTTCCTGTAACAGTTAATGGCTCCTCTGCACGTGGAAGGGAGCCTGAGTACCAGAAAATATATTTTACTGCTCAAACATCACACACTGCTTTCCCAACCTCTTCAACAGTTGGTACTAAAACTGCTACAGTGTAGTTCGTATATCTGAGAATGATGTTTCTTATTTGTAGTGACATAAATCGGTCATTTCTATGAGTTGTTCTAGGACTTGTAGGGAAGGCAAAAGGGCAAAGATACTTCGACTTTTAGGATAATTGGTTGCCTGGGAAATTGCCATCCAAGTTTCCCACTAAGAGGCTGATCTTGTCAGGTATGATACACACTTGTTTCCCATCCAGCAATGGATATAAATGAAAAATGTGTGAGTAAGTGAATGTGGTCTCATAAGAACTGAATGATTACATAGGTGCTATGGTGCATCTCAGACACTCCACTATGGCTACCCATATTCACCATGGGAATGATTTCTGAGAGTATTGACAAGCAGCACTTAATTCCTACTGACCTCAAAAATGAGATATTCATTTGAAAGGGCTTTGACTCAATTAACGTCTATAAATAGAAATTTTATTAATCCCATTCAAATACCCTTTAATACATCAGGAGAGATCCAACGCTACTTTTTTTGCAATGGTCAAGAGCCATCATAACATCTCTGGGCTTCATTCTGGTCGAATGTCTATTAAGCCAAATTCAGAAAAATTCCACTATATCAGTGGCAATATGCTACCATAAAACCAGAAATGTATCAGCCTGATTTTCTACATGTGTTGCCCTTCCTTGAGACAGGCAGCACACTGAATATAGATGTGGCAATTCATATGCTACCAGGAACTACATGACTTGTGCGGTGGTGCGTCACACCTCCTTCCCTGGGCTCCTCTGTGACCTCAGGAATCCCTTGGTGTTGGGCTTGGTGTTTGAGAGGCGAGTTGGACAGTTAGGCATTCCTTGATCATACCAACAACTCTTGCATGACTAAGGTGGGGAGTGGTACTGCCTGTACCAGGAATTCTTGTTGCCTGGCAAAGGTGGAAACAAAAATGATAATCGGTTATCCCCTGACAGCCTTGTGATGTTCCTGGACTGAACCATAGCCCAAGTGGAATGGTACCATTGCCACTGAAAAATGACCAACTCAGATAATGGCCAGGATGGAAAAATATGGATTACTAGAGCAAATCATCTCCAACCCTATAAACAGCGGTCCAAGTCAAACCTTTTGAGCTATCCTGGACCATAGCAGGCTGCAAACAGCATCTCCCTCTGAGCGGGATGCTATTCAGAGCTCACAAACTCCTAAATTTGTGTTACTAGGGGCATTGTCACTGAAAGCTGATGATGGAGCCTGGGCTGATACCCCTCCTTCTCAAGGCTTAACCCTTCATCCATTGAGAAATGCAAAGGCATACGATGTAGGTATTTCAATCAACCAGAGGGGAACTTTTAATAGGTATGTATACCTTTGTACGTGTATTTCTATACACCTGTTCCTTCTTGTCTGTATGTCGGTGTGTGCAAATTGATTTAGATACTTCATAACCTATAAAGTATTAGTGTTATCATTTCAGACCCATATTTAAAACTTTGTTATAATTGAAGTAAATCCTACTGAATCACTTTGTAAATGTTAAATTAATTGATGGCTAAGTGCTTCCACAGTTTTGTGATCTACCTTAAAACTGTGAATAAACCCTCAATTTCTATATACCCTTAGATATAATCTCTTGTCCAAGTCTGCAACCAGGATTGGATCTAGCCACACCTAAAGTCTATCAAAGAGTTTAGAAAGCAAAGAGGTCCTCTCTAAACCTTGTGACTCAATCACAGTGTTTCCCTTACCCCTTACCTCTTTAACCCCTGTATAAATCAATTTGGCTTAATTTTAACTTGATTCTTAATTTAATTTTTCTTTTATTTTTAATTTTATTATTTTTCCTTGTGTGTTCTATCCTTTTAATAAGTAATAGAGTGAACCTTGACATCAAACTTTGTGAAGTCACACTCCCACAAACTCATATTAAGACTGCTTTGCTCATACCTTCGATGGTGATTCTTTAAGTGACTTAACTTAAAGCACTCATTCATGACAAGTTGTCATAGGCAGTTCAATTTCACAGTTCAGAAATCACCATTGAGAACTCTCCAAACATCTGTTTACTTCTTATTCTTCACTAATGTGGTCCTAATCTTTTAGTAGTTTCTTTTTCTTTAATGACAGTAACGTATTTTTTAAATATTTCTAGTGAAAGGACACGTACACAAGAAAACAGCATTAATTATTATTCTAATAAAATATGAATAAACTTAATGGAGCAAAATATTCTAAAAAGACAAGTGCTTTAATACAGCAGTATATATCAATTCAACTAATATATATATTGTAGCAACACATAGAACCTGTTGGGAGGAAAATATGAAATATGGAGCTCTTTAATGATTTGCAGAAAGACAAAACTGACTACGGTTGCAGATGCTGACTACTGTCTAGAATAATATCGCATAGCCTAATCAAGAAGCTTTTAAACAATAATTTTACATCCCTACTGGCATTAAACAACAAAAGCTAACAATTGTAAGGGAAAAGGACAAGCACCACACAAAAGCTAATGGACCACACTACAGCAGCAAAACCAAATTCAAAACACGTGAAAATCCCAAACATTGAAACTACAATAATGCCAACATTAACTGATGCTCTGGTTAAACATAAGTACACACTCTTTCAAATTATGGAATTAGACATACGAAAAGGACCTGGAAAGAATTTTGATATGACAGAATGCTTTACTAGTTTAAAATTCCACGTTTTCCAAACAACTGACAAGATACTCTAATACCTATTTGAAATTCCTGTAAATTGCCTTATTTTTTTTTTTGTAATTGTTACTATAGATGAGGGCAGCACAGAGAAAGTGTTTACAAGGGCTGTAGAGTTTTTCTGGTTTGGGGTTGTTTTTTGTCGGTGGGTGGGTTTTTTTAAACACCTCATTCATACGGGACTATCAGCGAATTTTCTTCGATTTTCTCAACAACACTTTTTAAACAATGTTTTAGTAATAGAAAAGATGTTGCCAGCACACATTTTAGTTTTATCAACTTTTAGCTCAGCCAATCTAGAGAGCACTTTGCCCTTAGTTTATTTCACCACCACGCAGAATTCAGCTGAAGGGTAAACTCCACAGAAAAGTGCAGATGCTATCAGAAAAATAGAAGGAACAAGATAAAAAAGGAGGAAAAATTTAAAAGGAAAGCAAAAATGCTGAAAGGCATAAAAATTGAAAGGAGAGAGAGATGGAAAACTATCCATATTCACAATTTAGCCAACCCATCACAGAAACAATTTATCCAGATTCTGAAAATCGTACTATATCAGCACCATAGTTTCCAGATCCTTTGTTCATCCACAGGAATCTGCTTTTATGTTGAAGAATCCTACCTCACTAGCAAGAAAAAACACTACTGGATCTGGAAAGAGGGACATCAGCCTAGGGGGCAGCGAATAAGCATAAAAATCCAGATTATTTTAGGGAGATCCAAATGCCATTTAGTTTCAGACGGAATAAGCTCCATCTAGAAACGGGGTGATCAGAGAAGGCTCTCGGAGGGTAACTTCACAGAAGCCCCTTCCTGCTATTGCTGAAACAAAACAATATTTTTCCCCTGGCCTTTCTGACTAATACCTTCTGTACCAGCATATGTAAACATAAAAACCCTTGCACTTTAATTTTCCTACAGCAAGGCAGGAAATGAGAAGTGCAACTTCATCACTCACTGATCGCATAAGGCCTGGATGATAAGCAGTAGAGTAGAAATGTTGCTGTTCATTTTTCTACTTAGCGACACAGGAACTGCATTGCCATCACTGAGCTGTCATATCTGAAAGCGCCGGTCCCCAAAGATGCACCCTCTTGCAGGACTACAGGCTAGTCATCCAGAGGAAAGAATTTCTTAGTGTGGAAGTGACATTATAGATAAACTGTTCCTAAACTCACTGGTAAGCAGGTATTCTGAGAGTAAGGTGTATTTACCAGCTGGCTTACATGCATGCAAGACTTGGACCATATTGGGTTTACTTCCTCTGTTTATCATCAAATGAAAAATAATTATGTATAAGAATATTTGTCTGTGAACTCCATAAATTAGCAAGAATGATTCTTAAAGTAATTGAGGTTGGAACCCATAATTGAATTTAAAATGTTTCTACCAATCTGTGATTCTTTACAAGACAAGTAGTATCATCTTTTCAACATGCTTACTGGATTCAGCACTGTGCCTCTATAATGCATCACTACATTTGGAAAAACAGCTGGTGATGAACATGCAGCACTTCTTCAGTCTAATAATAAGTGTATAGAACCTAATGATTTTGGCAAGCTTTTAACATTTTATTACTGGCAATGCATTTTGCAATACTTATGTAACATAGCAATAATAAAGAAAAGAAAACTGTTGCTCAAAATGTTTACAAAGTGAAGATGCACAAGTTTTTTTGCATATCTGACAGAGATAGGGCATAAATTGACCTCTACCACTTACATCCCACAAGGTTTTTCTTAAAATCAAGTAACAGAACTGAATATAGTGTGTGAAATGTCTTTTTCACCAGAAAAATCAGAGAGTTTAACTCCCACACCAGACCCTCTTTCAAAGAGACCTGTGAGTTCTCCACCCTAATGGCATTAGGAGGAGATTCTGAAAAAGTGATGCCAGCTGCCCTTTCCAGATTCTACCGGGTTCTCTCAGACACCTCTGAAGCTACAACTGCAGTTGGAAGATTGATGCGAGTGGTTTCCACTGTTCTTTAAATGCACTGTGAGTCAGAAGTCGATGCCTCAGCATACTTCTAAAGCAAGACTGTACCTCAGTTCCTTTCTTTACATTTATGGCGATTTCTGTCTCTGAGTTCAGGTGATGAAGAATGCACAATAATAGGGACAGTTGCTTAAAATATCTGATCCTCTGTTAACACTTTGTAACTCCTCTACTACCCACTAAAGTGTAATAAAAATACTTCCCAGGTACATAAAGCCACTGCTGGACATAACTAGCTTCCCCAAATAAAGATGTAAAATTAGCAAAAATTGCCACAATAATTGAAAATTTTCTAATTTGGCTTTAAATTGCTGGGGGCATGGTGTGTTCTTGTATTATCAAATGCTAAATTTTGTTGAAGAAACTTTCTATATGTCAAAAAGACTCCAATTTGGGAGGCTTATGTTAAACAGAACATTGCTATGTCTGGCACACCATTTCCCTCCACCAGACTATGCCCAATGGGCTACTGAATCTAGGCACTGGTGAAGCCAAATGGCATAAGTATAAGATGTGTAACAGATATATGTATGTTCTGGTGTTCACAGGACATTTTTTTGATCAGCTCAAGTATTACTGTTTTTTTGCACTCTACCTTTTCCACAATTTTCTTCAATCTTTGAGCAGGAAAAAGTAGACACTGCAAAATCTGCCTTAAATTCAGGCAATATTTTTTTCTAAAATTTCCCAATAATGACGCTATATTGAAAAGAAGATAACAAGGCTAGTAACAGTGGAGGGAATAGCAGTGGATTAAAATAATTCTAAGACATGTAATTAAAGAACCATTCAAAGATTCAATACTGTATTCATGGCAAAAGAACAGGGAAACAAACTAGTGATTCAGTTTCTACAGAATTTTTCTTACATTTAAATGCATGTTATTCTGCTACAGAAAAAGTATCAAACATTTTATTGATATCTTTTCTTCCTAAGAAAAATCATTTGAATGGATAACCTGTTCATTTTGTGATTTTCACACTTCTATTGTATCTTGTCAAAATGGAAACATAATGAAGATAAACCTTGCTTAGTTCAGAAGAATGCAGAAAGCATAATGAATATTTGTTGTTACAGAAAATTTTCAAAACCATAAAAAAAGTTAAGACCTGTAGAGAGTTTCTCTAAATTAAGTCACAAATTATACCAAATTTAATTGTTTCCTGTTATAATACCACGATTCTCTTGCTTCTAGTAGTGGCTTTTTCCTCTTGGTTAAGTCTCTCTGCCATTACTAGTGGGAAGACACACTGAAAAGAACAGTGCAAAGTAAAGTACCTCCCTGTTTAAAGTGACCCAGATGACATCAGAACTGATAGATCATTTAGTTTCTGATATCCATACGTTATGTGATCTTACCAAGCTCTTTACCAGACATGGTGGTATGGGGGTGCATTCAAATTAGACATCAACTTTCCTAAGCAGGCATCTGTTCTGTAATTAGATAAGCACAGGTCTTAATAGATTCCTGCAGGAATTTCTGATGGGAAACAAATTTAAGTTTTCCAAAAGTGCTAAAAAATGGAGGCTTAGCATTCTTTTTTCCTGTAAGCATTTACTCTGGCAAAAGCCCAGTCAGTGCAAGAGAACTCAGGAAGCAACAAGAAACATGTGAAATAGGTTCACTTGACATCCAGGTGAATACATATGCAAAATGTTTTGCACTGTTCACCCTGTTCTTGTTACTAAGCTTAATCAATTTATGTTAATAAATAAGACTACACTTTCAGGCTGTGGAAGGCCAAAATATTGTTTTGTTATTATTATTGCCACTTAACAACTTTCTATGGGTCTTAAGAGTCATCTGATTTGATTCTTATTTTAAATATAAGCTGTGACACAACACATGGTGCAAACTTCCCCATTCTTAGGTCAAATTAAGAAAGCAAGATTATAAAAAAGTACTGTATTGAAAAGCAACCTATATATTTATGCATGTATTTACAGTATGCTTATTCTCTCAATTAAAATTTAGGGATAAGAACAAAAATGAAGGAAAGGAAAAAGTGCCATTTATTGAACTAAAAGTTTTCTAACACATTTACAGAAATAAGGAGCAAAAATGGTTTTTTCTCAGAATTTTACTTCTGTAATGTCAGTGAATTTGACACAGATACTGTTTAAAAGAAAACAAAGAAAACTCAAAGGGAATAATGAGTGGTTTTGCCTTTAGTGAAATGAAACATTTTGACTTTTATTTTTAAATACGCACTAAGAAAAAAAAAATCACATAATTTTAATTATATTTTGAATACAGAACTATTTTAACTTCAGCTCCAATTTCCTTGCCTACCCTAATACCAGGACTCCCCTCAAGCACTCCTCTCCCATAAAAAAAAAAAAAACTACATGGCTGCCTACTGTCTACCTCTGCACGTTTTCACACTTTCAAAAAGTATTTACTCAAATATGCAAGTATCTTTCTGCAGTCCCCATGGTCAAATTTTCTCCAGGACACTTCAGAGAGTAAGTAAATATGCAGTAAAAGCGCAGGATTCAAACTGTTCCTTCACTTATCTTATAAAATGTTTAATAAAATACTGCTGCAGACACTGAGAAGAAAAATAGCAGAGGTTCATAACCAAGTCTAGCCAACCCGTATGTCAATAATGGACAACAAAGGATTGTTCCCAGTGTTTGCCAATCAATCCCCAGCAACTTGATTCATCAGCCATTCAAAAATAAGGGCTTTTGTTAAAGCCCATGAAAAAGCAATTTTCTTTGTTCCATTTTCATCATGCCCCAAAATTACTTGGCTTTACTCATTATTTCTCTTCCAAGTAGAAGGACAGAGAGTCTGAAAAAGCAAATAACGTTTGAAAGAGTAGTTAAAATGCAAGAGGACTGTAAACCTAACTGCAGAATCTTGCCACTTGCTCTTGCCATTGTAAACAAATCTATAATATAGAACTTCTAAGAGATCTTTTAGGCAAATAATTACCCTAACGTGTGTGAATCTTCTCTTAGTTTAAGTGCTCAATGTGCTCCAGCATTTTACTGAAGAAAGGTCTGAATTACCATACACAACGTATAGATTACATTTCTTAAACATGAATTGCACAAAAACTTTTTCTTGTGAAAAGAAATTGACATTTTAAACCATTAGGAACTTCAAATTAATTTTCAGAATTCTTCCATGCATTAAATTATATTTTATCTAATTAATGTCTTTTATTATTTATACAAACTCATTTTCATTTCCTTGAATACAATCACTAAGATATTCAAGGTCAGTGACTTATGTTCCCTGTTAGAATATTAAAAAATGACTGCACAGCCTTTTCTTTTTGACCAGAACTATATGCTGTGAAGGTAGAAGTATATTTAGGAGTCTGATTGCACGTCTACTTGGCCATAGTCCCTAGGGGACTCTCTTGTCCCTAAGAAGATGAAAACAATCTCCTGAAATATTTAAGTGCAAGTATTGTTTCACCTTGTATTTTGTGAACAAAGCAGAATAGAGAAGTTCAAGACCTGGCTGAGAAACAGGAAGACAACAGGCCCTAGAGGAAAAAAAAGACCGTGCTGGATGTAAAAACACACAGACTCTGCTCTTGGATCTTCTTGGGGTGTAGTGGGTGCTCTAGGGTAGTCATTTGACTATCTCCATTTCACAATCATAAAATGTGAATAATACTGATATTTGAGGTGACTGAAGATATAATACACGATAGAAAAGCATTGCCTAAATCTTCCTGTTGTGCCTTTGAAACCTACATATTTGAAATAGTTTCAGTTAACTTCTCTAAAATGAAGCAGTTTCCCAAAGAGTCATTATGAGGCTTGTATGTGTAGATCCTGCAGGACTAGGCTTTAAATCTATAAGAAGAGGTTCTGTTTCAAATGGCATGATTCTGCAAACTTTAGACTCCCTATTTATCTCCATTCCTCTAGAGCATCCGATATGCAGCAAGTGGAACACCCCTGTTCAGCAGATGTCTATTTACAAGACACAGGGTCTTAGCCTGAAAAGCAATTTGTTTTAAGGAGAAAATAACAAACAATTTCATTTTCTACTCATTTATCACTTTCCTTCAGTACTTGAAGCTAACAGTACTTTTGTACATCACCTCTGCTAGCCATGGTCTTTTCTTGCTGCAACCTTATTATGTTTTCTGGGAAGAACAAAAATGAAAGTAGACTTCCTTAGCTCCCTCCTTTATGAGAAGCAGGATTTCTCTGCCTTTTTAAAGCCAGTCTAGATAACAGAAAGAAATTGTTTATTCAGAAGCTCCATAAGATGACTATCCTTTGGGTGACAAGGATTTGCACGTGCACCTGCTAACTTGGTTCAATTATTAACATACCTTTAGCTCTTGATGAACAGCTGCTGTGCTTTATTTTATTCACCCACATTAATTGGTGTAGCAGAAGACATTGCTTATAAATATTGGTTGCCCATAGAAGACTAGGTATGCTGTGAGGATTACTTATCCTATCCCTTATCAAGGGCAGTTTCTTAGTGGTCACCTTGATGGAAATGATGCTGACTGGATTCATCCTCAACCCAAATGACAATATACTGAAAACCATTCCTGGGAAGAGGAGGAGAAATAAGAGACAATTAACTTTCTAAATCTTCTTTTTTAGTAAATGTGTTACTGACACTCCAAGTATATGTTTTCTGTCTAAACTTACAGGGCAGAATAAAGTTACTGTTCTACCTCTATTTCTACAGAGAGATGTTTTGGTAGACAAGAATAGCATGGTAAATTTTGGTAAATTTTTGGTAAAAAAAAGTTAGGTGTGTGAAATATGACTGTGCCCTTTCATTGCCTGCAGCTTCCACCTACTGTTGATCTGGAATCGCAATTACTGAAGGATTGTTGGGTTAGCTATTCACACCAGGAGTATGCTGTTAACTCCTGCTTTAGTCATCTAACCTCTGACTTCAGCAGTTTTGAGCCATTACTTTGGACATCAATGACACCAAGAGGGCCTGAGCTTTCTCTTTTAATGTACATTAAAAGAGTCAATAGTAAAAACAAACTGCTTATTAAAAAATCAGGCACACCCATCATGTTAAGGTCATTACAAAGCATCAGCCAAATACACTGACCTAATATCTGAGCACTCCAATATCCCATTTATAAAGCAACGCATGAACTTGCGAACAGAAATATTAATAGGATCATAGAATAGTTTGATTTGTATGGGTCAAAAGGAGGCTATTAGGATTTTGCATACTCATGAGCTTTCCTTCTTTCTGAACGTGGAACATTTGACTTTGATGAGTTTGCCTACATAGACATGTCTGCAAGATCACAGCCTAAAACAACTTCTGGCAACTGTAAGGCTTTTCCTGCACCGAGACCCGCTGCTGAACAGAAGCTCAATGGATACATAGATGCTGGACTTCAATGGCTGTATTATGCAAAGGTGGTGCTTACACTATATAAACATGCCCAGTTGTCAGCCTCTTTGTCAACACAAATACCTTCTCATCCCTGTAAGCTTTAAGATTCCACAATTTATCGGTAATAAAACTTTCTTTAGATAGGTAATATGTGCCCCACCAATACAGAGAACAAATAGGGCAACTTTTATAAATAAGCAGATGTTGTTAGGTTTTTATTTCTCTCCTGCCAAAAACTGATTTACTGTAAATTCCCTCCATCTGGCAGGAAGTTAATCTGAATATGAATCAATCTATTCAAAAATAACTCCAAAAATTTTAGGCATTCATAACAGGGCTTTTTCTGTACAATACCATTTTTCAGTCATTCTATTCAGACAAGCAAGCTTTTCAAAGAAAATCAAGCAGAAATATTTTGAGACGATTCTGCAAATGACATTTTTTATGAATTCTGTCACAATAGTACCAACTTCTTTTGATTTTTCTGCAGTCCATAAACAAATATTTTCAAGGAAGCAGAGTATTCCAGAAACTTTGGAGTAGGAGAGGAGTAATAGTTATCTATATACAGTGTACATAAAATAATGTGTAATAAAACTATTTTTTAAATCACATTTTAAATATTAGTTTTATACCTTTTGTCCTTCTTTTACAAATGCTCTCTTCCATCACAGATGTTGCTTGCTCTTCCAAGCAACAGATAAGGAAATACATGCACACACTCACTTTCACAAGAGAAATCCAGTAATAGCATCAAACGGCAAAATAATGCTGTAATTAAAGTTTAGCTGACAATTCTGTGTAAGTATAGGTTACATTTGTATAGAATCAGCAGGAAAATCTTGCCTACAGAATCTGAGAATGATAAATAGATGCCTGCCTAATGAGACAATAGAGAAGTGAACTAGTACAACACCTTCTCCTAGTTATCTGTAAAAGCTTATATCTTTTCCTGGTCAGTTACTGCAGGTAATTAGAAAAACAAAAATATGTTTCTTGCTGGAAAAAAATTAAAATCAGGGTAAAACACCTTTACTTAGGAAAGCACTTAATGTTATAGATATGTGCTCAGTATTCACTAAAGATTAATGACATTTATAAACCTTCAAATTCAGGCTTTTAGCCTCCCATTCAGGAAAATGCTAAAGGTACCATCCATTCTGAATTGTGAAAATCATGTGTTTAAATTTTAATAGTATAACTACTTATGTTTAAAGTTCAGCATCTGTTTAAGCACACTGGAGACAAGACTAAAGCACTACTGAAGCACTTAACATCAAATTGAGAGCTTGGGGGCAATACCTGAAGGGCAGAAAAGAAATGCGTTCCTGAGGACTAAGAAGTGCATGCCATTCCAAACAGAAACAGTGATACACACACACACACACCAAAAAAAAAAAAAAAATCCAGGACTTAAAAGGCAATAACTGTAGAACCCAAACGGGCAACAAAAAGACATGCAGATGAAATGAACAGCACTCTGAAAGAGAGCTGCAATATTGCATGGGAGGAATATGATCACAGCAGGTATAAAGAGACACATAAATGAGAGTGGATTTACTGAAGGATTGAAGCATGGGAGGTGATTGACCTTCGATTATCTTGAGCCAGTGGTGTGGGCTCGCAACATATGGCTGAGCAAGAAGCACTACTGCACCTTCCAACAAAATGTCAGAAGCGTTGATAACTGAGAGACAAGGTGACCACAGAACTGGAAAGCATCACAAAATGCTTTTAATGTATAGATTGAAAAATAAATGCTTAAGAGGACTGAGAAAGAACAAGGAGTTAAATCATTATATATGAAATAACCCACCTAGTGTGTACAGTAGAGGCTGCAGCAGTGGAGACAGGGATGTTTAGGTACCTGCTTCTGTCACCCAGCAAAAGGAATCATACAAGAGGCTGAGAGACTCTCTAGATAATTAGGATGCTCCTGCTCTGAAAGGCTTTTGCACTGTGCCTGGTATAAGCACAACAGCAGAGCAAATTATTTCGCTGAGTTGGTTTTTGGTTTCAACTCAAAAAAAGTATTTTTTACAGAACTGGGTGAATGTGTACTTAGTGCATAGAAAAAGCAGAAGAAAAAAGACCAGTGCTCAAACAGTTGTCTATTTAGAAGGCCTGAACAGCCAAGGTTATGAAATTCATCCTGTGACAGTCCTTTCATGACTCTTGTTTTTCACACACATTTTGTGATGTCTCAGGGGTCCCTACATTCATTCCTTCCAGACCATATATTCTCATTTGAGGAGACAGTTATCATCTAGAGCTGCAAAGAGGCATGTTTCACCCTGCTGCCCTTCTCCCTGTAAAGACAGAGCTGGATCTCCTACTACCCAGAAAGTCTAGCAGGGCAGAAAGCTGAAGTCACACAGTGCAACTGTCAGGCAGCTATGAAAACAACCAGCTCTGTATGGGGCTTTAAAGTTTCCTGCTGGACTTTCCAGGCTAATGAAGGGATTAAATGGTTCCTATACTTGTCTATTATTTTTGTTCAGGACAGTTCTTGCTCTGACATGCTCCTGATTTCCATGAAAAACACAGAATTTGCACTTTCTCACTCCACCGTTTCAGATATTCACCAGATCCCTGATCCACCTGTGGCTTTGAACTATTTTGTTAACTAAAAGCTGATCAACTAAAGGCACATATTCAGAATCTAAATCAAAAGAAACATGCATTAAATAGTGGCAAAATAACAAAGTAGAACCCTCTCTCACATTGGTAACTTTATGCAGTGAAAAGAAGTATACTACAAAATCCCTGTTGAACTATATAACAGAGATACATTTTCATTTATTAGTGTAATAAATTGTTTACGATAAGTACAAATCACTGTACTTCAACTAGAGGTTTTAAATGTGCAAAATGGATTAATTACTTATTAGCTTTTCATGTAATTTAGGACATTACATAACTTTGGATGAAAATTCAGGGATAAGTTAATTTAAATTGCAGACTGTATCATGACTCAAGAAGCTCCTTCAAATATAGCATAAAGCCTGATTTTTCAAATGAAAGTATTGCATAAAATTGTGACCCAAACAGCCATACTGGCTGTTCCATTCATGTTTTTATTGGCTTTAAATGATATTCTGACAAAATTAAGAATCTACTGGGATTGAACATTCAATAGTTTAGACTGGGTAGCATGTTTCACTAGAAAAGCAGGAAACTGTAAACAGGAACCAACTATTGTAATATTGTCTACTTATAATAAGTCTCCAGAAGAAAAATACAAATCAGATTTCAATATAAACTTTATAGCAAAAGGATATTGTTAACTTTTTAAAGTCATATTAGTATCTTTAATGAAGTAATGACAGTACATATATAGATGAAGCTTCACCCCAAAAATTTTAAGCTGAAAAACAATCTTTCTTGTGAAATAGAACTGGTACATTCAATCTGTTTACTTACTTAATTTAAAGATTACTCTATCCAGTTCAAAATAATATCAGAATTTTAAACATATAACCCACTATCTGCATGCCTTCTTCCCTATACTTTTTCTCTGTACTTTCAAGGAGACTGCTAGCTGAGTAATCTTTGCTCTTCTTAGTCCTTAAACACCTTCAATTTTCCCCAGTTGCACTGTAAGACCTCTGAATTGCTACCATCAATTTATGAAACAGCAAATGCTAAACACTTGCAGATTTTGATTAAATTTCTCACTAGCAAGAGGGGCACAAACATAGTAATCAAATTTAAATATACCATGTTTGAAAAACACCAAGATAATACCTCTCCCTAAAACAACTAAAAGAAGAGTTTAGTTGTAGTAGTCAATACCTTGAAAAAGGAACAGCAGCAATGCGCCAAGACACTGGAAGATGCAGCTTTTTTCATAAGCTTTATTCCAGTAGCTGCTGTGTATACTGAAGAAGTCACCCTTCCCACCCTGTGCCAAGACCCATCATTACCTTCAGCTGGCAAAGCTGCTTATATGAGCACCACCTGACACCCATCAGTCATCATCAGCTATGTTAACATGGCCTATCGTAGCCAGTGTCAGGACTCACACTGATAACACTAAGGGCATTCTAACTGAAACTGAAACTCAGCATTTCTCTTGAATATTGACTTTCTGCTGAAAGGAGGAACATCACACTGAAACACATTCAGAAATACTAAAATGATGTCTGGAATTCAAAAATCTGTTTTCTTGTGTCCCTGTCCTCTTTGACAGACCGGATTCCCTGGTAAACTGTGTATCTTGCATATAGGCATTGAAGCAAGGTTTTCCTCTCCAAAAGACAACTGACTGTAATGCATCGCATGTTCACCAATGGGCCTAAAATGAAAGAACTGATCAGAGGGACTCTCAGATTGCAACTCTTCTATGAGATACAAGTACTGCACTCAAAATAAGCATTTTCAGTTTTCCCTAAAAGTAGATTCACACCTACCTCAAAAACAAAGCTATTAAAATATTTTAAAATAGGGAGTTTTAATTACTGTTTTGAATTTTTCATTCCAGGAAGCATATTACATCAGCTCTTGCAGCAGCTAATACATGAATTGTCCTGTTGTTTTGCTGTACAGGAAAAGGTGCACAACTCAGGCATGTCAGATGGGATGGTTACACTTTGTTAAACTGCATAACGTGTCTTTGAATTCACTCACTGATCATTCCTGCCTATTTAATTCTAAGTATTTCTTGGCCAAATTCTGCCTCATCTTTTCCAGAATGCACATACAGCCTCTTTCATGCTTTACATATAGCTTCTACTGACTGGTTCTGGAAACTCCAAACACAAACTGATACGTTGTCATCCCCTAAGGAGTTCAGAAGCTAATTTAAGGTGACATACCCAGTGGGTATAGCAATGAACAAAAAGAATGAGAGGCAAAGCAGGTCAGGATAACGGTCAGAGAAGCACATGGTTACACAGCCAGCTATGCACACAACTGAATGCTACTATTTGTAAAGATAAACTTAAACTAGGTAATTGTTGAAGTAATAGAGTAAAGGCCTTAAGATTTGATCCTGTGTGATCAATTGCAAAATGTTTAATCACATACATTATTAATAGTAATTGCACAGTTTTGTGTTCTTTGGAAGAAGTACTATCATTCAGTATGGGTCTTCAGACAGTGTAATTGATTGTCCTTATCTGGGAAATAATTTCTGTATTCCTGACAAGTGCAACAAAATTTTTTCTGCCTTTCTCAGTCTCTGTAAGTAAAAGCTCTAGCTCTTCACCAGACCCACTAAAACCCAGGGCAGAAATTTGGTTCCCATCAATACCAAAATAATAGATCACGTTCATTTTGAGTAATATGAGTCTGAACATCTCAACAATCATGAATCTAAGTTTGCAATTGGTATGAGATTCGCAAGCCCAGGAGTCTTTTCAGTAAGTAAGAAAACATCTAACACTCTGGAAAAAAGTATTTCAACAGCCTTTCCATGGCAAGGTAAGACTTAACTGGCGCATGGAGATCATATAGCATGGTTGTCTGTGACAGAAAGAAAATAATCAAAAGCCCTCAAGCTTTTCTTCTGTAGTAAGACACAAATGGGACTGGCAGAAACAGAGATTTTTTACTACAAGAATATCTCTAATAACTAATATTTCTTATATATAATAATATATAAGAATATATTATATAATTGTAATAGCTAATAATATCTAATAACTGGAATTATAATTAGTTCATGCGTATAACAGTATGATTTGCAAGAACTACTATGATAAACCCATCAAATGGCCCATAGCTTTGCAAACAGACCATGTCTTAAAAGTGTGACAGATTTTCTTTAGCTTCAGTACAGATTCTTCTTTTTCTGAGATTGGAATTCTAGTGAAGCAGGCATGAGATGTATTTAAAGTAGGAAAGTCTAAGATCAGGTTATTTAACTACATACTTTGTTCATTTTAATTAAATCTCATTTGCTGAGCAGATGTCACTCTTTCTGAAAGTGTAAAAAAAAATTGCTACAAGACCATAAAATGTAACATATATCTAATCTGGGGGGTTTGTTTGGACAAATGGACAGGTTCATGTACAGTTAGAGAGATTTTAAAAGTTCTTTTATCCCCTTGAAGAACTGCAATTGGAAGGCCTAAAAGAAAATTTCAAAAGAAATCCCAAAGTGAAAAGCAGATGCACATGGCAAAGTGAAAGAAACAAAATAAAAAACACTTCCTAACAATCAAGGCAAACAAACAGAAACTTCCAGTTTTAGCACTCTTGTGTGTTACATCTACTAATGTTTGGTAAACCTATATCAGAGACAAGACTAATTTTCCAATTAACAGTGTCTTAAGTAACAAAGTTTAGGAGGAAATGTGATTCTATAGCACCCAGAGACTACTTCTGATGTGATTAGTCCCCAGCTGTTTGATAACTGTTGTATCTGGCTTTATTGAGAAAAATTCATTGTATATAATGACATATTTCCACCATCAGAGCACCTCATAGTTATGCTTCACCATGACTGTATTGCCAGTATTCCAACTAAAAAGAAGTGAAATAATTTGCAGTTGCACTATATATTATTTACAATAATGCCAAACATGCTTTGCAATGCATTTAAATAGACTGCACTGCAGTTGCTTTTGAAAATACAAATGCATCCAAATATGAACTATCAGTGAAAAAAAGATGCTTGCAAATAAAAAAAATATGGAAATAAGGACAAGGTTCAGAAACTAATAGACAAAACAAGAATTTCTCTTACAAATACATGAAGAGACAGTAACTAAAAGTATTTTACATAAAAGCAGGATAACTTTACCTTGTACTGACCTTAAATATTGTATACAGATCTGTAAAAGTATAAGGGGAGATAACATACATTCATTTGATTTAGTCTTTATAAAGGGTGACTGAATTTAATTGAACTCGTCAAGAGCACACCGTGAGCATTCACTATCCAAAATTATCTTTACTTTCCTCATATGCATCCATAATATAGATTAGGTCCTGATAGGATTGAAATATTCCTCGGGCATAAGGAACATAATGTCACTCCAAGTTATTTCCCTCACCTGGGTCAGTTTCAGAATTTTCTCCTTATGCAGAATTCTGACTGTCTTTTTAAAATGCTAGCTTTTTCCCAGAGAAGGCTGTGGAGGTTCATTAACATTTTCAGACTATGTGAACCATACACACTCAGACAACTCAAAATGTACTTTCCATGTATCTATCTGTCATTTCTTTTATGCACTCATGTATGTATACATTCCTATTATCATGTTAATCCACCAGTATACAGTCCAAGTGAAATCTTGAGCAGTATTCAAACAAAAATATCAGCATTATTTTCCAAATATTACTAAATATTACAGCTTTGCAACTCCAAGCTTGCAAAGGCACGTTTGTTTCGGGAGAGGGGATGGCAGGGGGAACAACGACAATGAATACTGAAGTATAATTAGTCACTATATGCATGTATGTAAATTGGAAATATGCTCTACAACATGAATAATAAATGTTTTTCTTCCTGATCATATTTGGTCCAACCCTAGCATGGGGAAATGTTTAAATCTTCCAAATGAAGCAGTGTCCAACCACTTGTTGTCAGTACATCTGTAACACCATTTATAATAAGAAATGCACAATTTTCAGAACTGCACTGAAACAGAATATCTAATGCAGAGTTTAGAGAGAAATTGCAGGCAGAAGTCTCAGAGGAGAATGAAGAAAATGACTGGACTGTGGAAGAGCAAAACTAATAATAATGAGCAACTTTACATATGTCTAGAGCTAGCTGAAGATTTACGTTAAATTGTATGGTTATATTATTTCTCCTGCGAGGGAGAAGAATTATGAATGCTTTATTGTTTTGCTACATAAACCATCTTTGTGACTTTAATATTTAATGCTGAAATGTAACATCAGTTAAATGGTCCACAGGGATAAAGAAATATATATCTGCTCCATTCCCACTATAGAGAGGACAACCAGAACACACAGTGCAAAGGGGCCAGTTGAATCAATAACAGGAAAAGACTGCAGCTCCTTACCCAAATAAAGCTTTTTAGGAGAAAGACTCACATAACATCACAGAGATCACAGCCTGAGCCAGGAAGGGTAGCTGATGAATCTCAGTACTCTACACCCCAGTAGCTCCAGAACCACTGTGCATAGGAATAATTCAAACAGCCTAACAGATACTTTAAGTTGCTAAAACCCATGATGTTACATCTGCTAGAAGAATGGATGACCAGAGCCTCTTTACTTTTCTCCATGCAGATCCCAGAAGGAGGGACCATGGCCTAGGAGTCTCCTGACCAGCAGGTAAGCCTGTTCCACACAGGGAAGAAAATCTGCGCTGATCTTCCTGTGCCAGACACACTGGGTCTACTGCCAGACTCTGCTGGCAGAAGAGGAGCAGATGCTGAATTCTGGTAGCCTGGCAGGAACACAGGGCTCTGCCCAAAGCATTGGGAATTGAGTAGCTGTCTAGGAAAGACACATAGCAAATACCAAAAATATGTTCCGTGCAGGCAGCTGGCATCATTACTTTATACTCTTTTATGAACTCTAGTAAAACAGGGTACCGGAGTGACTTAAGCAGTGAAATGGCTGCCATTCATTTAATTTTCATGCCCCCATTTCCACATAAACTTCTGTGCTTTGGCCACTCATTTTTTCATTTTGATGTCATCTCTTCTACAGTGTTAAATTTCACATCAACTTACAAGCTTGCTCCCTTGGCTGATCAGCATATACAGGATGCAAGGATCTAATGGCACAGATATCCAACCAGGACTGCATGTTAAGGATATTTCAACTGTGCAAGGATGCACCATGCTGTGATATCTCAGCTAATTCTAATATAAACCTCGCTCCAGAACTGGAGGCCTAACACTATGAGGATGGCACTGCCCTAGGGTAGCATGTTGGGTGTCCCAGACACAGTGTCCTGCTTCCAGGATTGAAGCCAGCATCTCTGCATGAAACTGGACTTTGCTATGTAGACCTGGCAGCTATCCCAGGGTTAGTTTAGGAATAAATCTAAGAGCACACCCAGTGCAGAAATCTCCAAATTGATGGCGTGTCTATCAGCATCACCAGGCTATGCTAAATCTCGGTGCTCTATCCTACCAGCACTACAGTACGTGAGCCACTCTCCTGAATCAACTCCACTCAGTCAGATAAAGCTCTCTGAAAGCGTTACGTTCTGGCAAGATTATATATTGTGAGTAGAATACCTGAATGTGTAACTTCATGAACCCTGGAAGTTACATCACCCTGATTTCAGGCATATTTTACTTAAATAACTTCTATTTGTTGCAACACTTCTACACATATCATCAAATAATGGAACACAGTGTTTTGCCTTAAAGCCAGTATATAAAAGACATGCAGATAAGAATAAAGATTTTTTCAATAGATCTTTGCCAGTTTTACTTGTTATCTTGAATAAAATATTGCTTCCTTTCTCCTTACCACTTCTACAATTTATTTTCTAACACTCTTCATGAGGTATTTAATGATCTTTTATTGTAAATGATTGTTCCAAGGCTTAGGAACACATGCTTTGTTATAGCCATACCTCCCTCAAAAATATATACACAAATCAAAAATACTCTTTTTGGATGTTTATCACTAGTGTGAATCTTCAGGGTTTTTTCAAGGGGAGTAGAGAATCATCTCTGACTGGTAATACCAAGAGCAGACTGATTCAACTTTCTGAATTGAAATACCTCCTCTCTGTCATGTTTAGTAAGGCTCTAAATCAACCCTTCTCAGCACCTTGATTACATTATTGAATCTTTCATCCAAGGTAGCTTTTTTGCAACCTATATGAAAGTTCTTACGGACACAGGAACTGAACCTGTTTTGTTGCAGACCATCCTTTCCTCTGGCCTCACCTAATGAGTTTTGCAGGGTCCTTGTGAGGCTTCCTCTGGAATCTCCCAGTCAAAACCAAGTTACCGAGCATTCTCAAGACAACAGCATTGACAATCGAACATCAAGTAACGTTTTATTGATAACAAAGGAAAAAAGGAAGTCTTTCTAAAAAACATGACCTTACTAAAAGAAATGAAACAGTTTACAGACCACTGAAGCAAAATAGGTTGCTGTATATATATTAATTTACTGCAAAAAGGAATGGAAATATTCTTTTTTAGTACTTGGGTTAATGCAATAAAATAACACATTTAAATTGAAGCAAGAAGATTTATACTAAACATTAAGTTAAGCTACAAAGGTAAGGTTTATAAATCACTGGACTCGAGTGGCTGGTCATTGCAGAATTTCTCCTACTGCTAGTTACTTTTAAGAACTTAAGTAAAAACACAGGGGTGGCTTCTAGGAGAAGCTGCTAGAAGCTTCCGGAAGTCTGGCAGAGCCCACGCCAGCTGGCTCCAAGATGGACTTGCTGCTGGCCAAGGCCGAGCCCATCAGCAATGGTGGTGGCATCTCTGTGATAACAACATTCCAGAAAGCAGCAGGGGGGGCAGGGAACCCCGCACAACAGCAACTGCAGGCAGAGAGAGGAGTGAGACTATTTGAGAGAGAACTCTGCAGCCCCCAAAGTCAGGGCAGAAGGGGGGCAAGGAGGTGCTGTAGGCCCCAGAGCAGAGATTCCCTGGCAGCCTGTGGGGAGCCCCCAGCAGGGCAGGCTGTGCCCCCAGCCCATGGTGCAGTCCCCGGTGAGGCAGGCTGTGCCCCCAGCCCGTGGGGAGCCCCTGGCCAGGCAGGCTGTGCCCCCAGCCCGTGGAGGCCCGTGGTGGAGCAGACACCACCCCCTGCAGCCCGGGGAGGACCCCTTCGTATCAGGGGGTGCCCGCAGGAGCCGTGACCCCCGGCAGCGGCGCTGGGGCAGCTCCTGGCCGGGCCTGCGGCCCCGTGGGGAGAAGCCCGGGCTGGGGCCGGCTGAGCCTGGGGGGCTACGCCCGTGGAGGGGCATCCACGCTGGGGCAGTAAGGAACTACAGCCCATGGGAAGCACCCATGCTGGAGAAGTTCGCGAAGAACTGTCTCCCACGGGAGGGACCCACACAGGAGCGGGGCAGAGCGCGAGGAGCCCCCCTGAGGGGAAGGAGCCGCAGAGGCGGCGTGTGAGGGAGCGGCCGCAGCCTGCGCTGCTGCAGGGGAGGAGGCAGGGGGAACTGGGAGTAAAATTCAGCGCGGGAAGAAGGGGGGGGGGCAGGGTGCTTCAAGATCTTGTTTTTGTTTCTTATTACCCTGCTCTGATTTGCTTGGTAACAAATTAAACTAATTTCCCCAAGCTGAGCCTGTTTGCCTGGATGTTAATTGCGGAGCGATCTCTCCCTGTCCTTATCTCGGCCCACAAGCCTTGAGCCTTTCCTTATGTTTTCTCTCCCCTGTCCAGCTGAGAAAATGGAGTGATAGAGCAGCTTTGGTGGCTGCCAGGGTCAATCCACCACATTATCTTAGTTAATAGATTATAAATATTCAGATTTATTATTTTGAGACATATAAGGACTAGTTAAGCCAAAAGAACTCCTTTTTTTTTTTTTTTTTTTTATTTTATTTTTTAACCCGGAAAGGAATGCATCTAGTTTGTGGTTACTTTGTGATTTCTGGCCATCAGGCAGTAATCTTCTGCCTAAACGAAAGAAACAGAAATCACAAATGCAGCAGTTTGTCACTGAATTTACTTCATTAATCTTACCTCCAAAGGAACAAAAAAGCTCACCAGGCTTCTACTCAAACCTAGCTACTTACTGAAAGAAAAATACTGATTTATTTTTGTTTGTTTAGAGAGGGCTTGCAAGGTAATCATGCAGAACTTATTGCTTTTCTTGCCCCCCCTAAATATCTTGCATATGGTATTTCACCTTATAAGTCTGTCCTTTCACTAAATGACTTTCTTTAAAGTTTGTGCAGGCTCCAACGCTTTCAGTGCTTTTGCGTTCACCTTTGCTACACAAGAAGAGTGGTAACATTTTGTTTGAGAGTGTGAATTAGGCCCATTGCCTGGTATTCTTAGGTAGGATGTCCTTAACCAACAGGGTTTATAATGTAAATAAAACAAGGCCTGACAGTTTTCTAAACATCATTGTGGTTCTTGTTCTTAGTTTCAGGCTGAAGTTGCAGAAGGATTTACAGGAATGCTTTCAGATTCTGGCAATATTATTTTATCCTGACACAAATCCATTTAAAATAGTGCTGTGTGCTTTCAAGACGTCAAAACTTTCAGCCTTTGTACAGATAAAATCCCAATAAATGAAGGTAGATTTTGATGCTAGAACGGTCACAAAGAGCTAGCTCAATGACTACAGGGTATGTTCTTACAGTTAATTTAACAAAAAAGGTCACCCAAATAAAAATTACTAAAACTTTTGTTTGTAAAAAGGCAGTACACATTCTCAGTTAATGAGAAACCATTCTCGATTTTTCATGATATCTATCAGCAGTGACTGCCTAGCCTGTCAATCAGAGTATTTCTCCAGGCACTTACTTATGGCTCACAGATCTGTAGGGAAATCAGCAAGTGCAGTGAAAACTGGGACTAAAACACTATCCACCAACAGTTCCCTCCTTGGCATCTCACAGGGTGCAGCTACAGGGAAAGAACTGAGGAGGAAGCACACCCCTGGCCCACCAGCTGTTCATGTGCCTACAGCAGCCAGTCCAGCACCCTACAACACTGTCCAAAGATGTGTGTCCTTCCTTCTTGCCCTTCCTTTTGAATGCCACAGAAGTAGATTTAGACTGCTTCTTTACTTCACTGTCCTCATCCCATTGGGTTTGTCCCTACTAATCCTTATTCTGCTGCTTCAAGAAGACTCCTTCATTTTCACATAGTGCAACAGCCCCAAGGTAGTTGGGGACGGTCCGTCTTCATAGCTCAAGTGACAAAAGGAGAGGACACTGTAGGATGTTGTAACCACAATGCTTCAGGTCAAAGAGCTGGAAAAGCTCAATGAAACACCAAAGATTATTGCTCCCTATAAGACACAAGATTACAGCTCATTTTAAAAGTGAATGGCTTGTATTAAAAGATGATAGCACATTCTGAATGAATTAAGACCTTTCACGTCTTCACAATTCCACTGCAAAATCTACAAAATATAGCTTGCTGCAACCCATGTTTTGGTGCTTTGAGTACTTGCTTTATGACTTTAGGCTGCACAGTCATTACACATGAATGCTACTTGAATATTTTTCTCAGCTAGTACTGTTCCTAGTATTATTAGTGTAGGCTGCTTTTTGACTGGGTTTAGGCACAAATATGCAAAGGAAAAGAAAAGACAGTGATAGATAAAGTGATATTCTACATTGAGTTTACCATGGAAAGGATTATCTTTAGCAATTAATATTTTCTTCCAATAATGCATGGATGTCCCAATGAGACAGAAAAAGTAGGTCAACTCATTATAGCAGCTGCACTGACTCAGCAGCACTCTAGCCATTTTCCTACAACTAAAATAGGCACTGCACAGAGAAACACATACAAATTAGGGTAGAAATATCAACATTGCATAGGTCAGCAAAACCATATGGTGTTTAGATAAAACATATGCATATTCAGAAATGGCTGGTATCTTCAAGCTGCATATAAAAACTCAAAGCACAGATAACTTAGCTTTGCAGTCCTTGCTTCCTTTTTCAATATTCTAAAGCAAACTCAGAGCTCATGAAAGATTCTGGACTGACAGCTCTGGATATCAAAGTGTTCCAGCTGCAGGCAGTGGCAACTCAAGCTTTGCTAGGCTGTTCTGCCAGTTCTGCCTGATTTGGAAAGACCACCTGTCCGGATCAGAAGGTATCTCAGTCTCTCTCATTAACCCACTGGCCTCTCAGTTGAAGCTGACAACAGGATGCTACAGTGGTAGCTTTTGAGATGACAGCCACTGGCAAATGGAATGAGATCATTTGAATTGCCTTCAGCTGGATTTCACAGCAGATGTGAACAATGACCTAATGGAAAGGCTCTCAAGAACAATACAAATTGAAATCCATTGAAGCCTTTACCTTATTTTCTTAACTGCTCCAATTTCTTTTTCTCAGGACTGCAATATTAACTCCTGAATTCCTCAACAGAAAGCACATTTTATTGTGTGGTTATCACTACTTCCAGTCTCAAAGGAAAGCAGGTATAGAATCTATCAGATCTAGGCTATTTCTTGTCACTCTGCAAGTCTGAAATCCTGATTCCGGTTTTGTAACACACTAAGTGGTAGAAACACAATAAAATTCCCTGTATTTCCTTGAGCTCTTTCATTGCTCCTCTCCTATCAGAAGAAAACAAGACCCTCTTAACCTTAGTTAAGAGGTACCAGTGTAGTTCTGGAAGGAGCTCAGGTTTACTATGGTGTGGTTGAAAAGCTCTAGCATCAGGTATGTTGGAGCACCAGGATAAATTTTGGAAAATGTATGGCCCCATACTCAGTGTTGAGCTGTAAGTTAACTAAGTGTCCAACTCTAAAAACCACACCTGAGCTCTCAAAGGAATTTAATAATAAATTCTATAAAGTAATAAACTATAGAAAAAGTAGCTACTGAGATGGAGGGGAGGTATAATATGGTGTCTCTGAAAGGTCGAGGTGCTCCACTCTTTGCTCTGAAATTCCAGATACAATTTCACAGTCTCATATAAAAAAGAATGAGAACCTGCAACTTTTCATTGCTACATAATCACATCATCCCTCAGAGCCATTAAAAAAGATATTGTGTACCTCTATCACTTTTAATTTCCACTTATTGTTTCACTTCTCCATCTCAGTATCTTTTAAGTACAGTGACTCACATTGAGGTTTTTAGTGTTGATTAGTACAGTACTGTAAAATTGTTTTGAAGACTAAGGAGCAGTTTTCCCTGTAGAAATATCATTAACTACTGAATGCAGGAGATAAGAGAACAGTTATTAAAAGAACAAAAATTTAGCAAGCTAGACCAGTGAAGCTGTATGGTTTCGCTCAGTCAGACCAGAACATAACATCCGTATTGTTCATTTGAATGGTGTGTGACAACTACTCAATCTTATAGAGAAAGTTTTTATTTTCTTTATCACTTTCCCTTTTCGAAGAGAAAAGGTTACAATGGATAAACTGACAAACTCAGTGATGTCAGAGACTCTAGTATAGTTTATATTTCCCTTTGATGTATGTTGCTTAGCATACAGCTACTAATAATGTGTACACAAATATAGTAATGTGTTTAACATCTGCTGACTGCACAGGATCATACAGGGCATGGGCTGATCTCATGCAAAGCACCGAAGTTCAGTTCCCCTACTTCTGCTTGGCACTTCTCAAGGCAAAACAGCAGAAGCAAGGAAGCAGCTTACAGGGTGTTCAACAGGTATTAGCTGATTTGCCTTGAGTATCATAAAACTGCATAATGATCCCTGCATCTTTGAACTAGGCTGTCAGGGGGAAGAAATTCATCCTACAGCTGTTGGCATTAGCAGGATAAAGAAGAAATTGGACAAACCAACCCAGGATTTGCTGTGTTCAGAGTATCTGCAGAGGAAGTGCTACTCACCAAAGTTTGGACTACACACATTCATTGCAAATGAGAAAGAGCAGAGTCCAGCAGCTGGGATCTACATCAATACACTGGACCAGTATTTTCCTGTAGATTGAAGAAGCCTGTCAGACCCTGAGCTGTGGCTTACAGGAACAAACTGTGAGAACTGTTTGATAAGCTGCAGTGACCTTGAGAATCTGCAGTTCTCGGCTAACATGAATGTCATACTGGAACAAACACAAGTGCAGTGTCCTGTGCTGAGGATGGAAAAAATCCATCAATATCAGCTGTTGAGCAGTTCTGCAGAAATGACCTAAGGATCCTGCTGGAAAGCAAGGTGAACATAACTAACCACACATCAGACTGTGCTACCAGCAGGTCCAGAAAAGTGATTAATTGACACTCATAAGACCACACCTGGAATGTCGTATCCGGTTTTGGTCTCCCCAGTACAAGAAAGACATTTATAAACTTAAGGGAGCCTGGCAAGTGGTTATAAGATAGCTAAGGACTGAACATCATTCCATAAATTAAAATATCCTAAATAAAGTAGAAATGAACTTTTGAAAGGTCAAATCCTGGTACACTCATTAAGGACCACAAACTGCTTTAAGAAACATTCACAATTCTTGTTCTCCCTCCTGTGTCATGAACAGGTCTTTTCAGGAAGAAAGCCTGCAACTGTGGCATGCCAGCTCTGAGACCCTGCTGTACCATAATGGTACAGGCTGCTTAACACCTAAAGAATATGCTTGTTTTCAGAACACAGTCTGTCACTAATAGTTCTCGGTTCCTGTTTGATGTATTGTGCCATTCTCCCTCAAATGCTCTTAGTATTAGCAGATGCCTGTTCTACAAGCATTTGGGAACAGCAAAGATTTCTTTTCATAGAGAATAAAAGCAAAAAAAAAATCTATAACATTTAAGGAAAAATACCCTTAATTTTCACTAACTAAATATAGGATTTATTTAAGCAAAACTACAAGTAAAATAATTTTTTTTCCCAAACCACACTGGATGTGGTGTTTTTTAACTCAGGTCTTCGTTTCCATTTTTCTTGAGCTCTGTTTAGAGACAGAGGGGAGGTATAGCCACAGAGAATCAATCTTGATTCATATTTGTGCTCAAGCATTTTACCTAAGCACCCAGCCCACACAAACTCACTTTTTTAAAAGCTCATGGGGACATCAGGCAAAATCTGTAGTGCATTCTTTATCATCTTTCCTCTAGAGATAAGTCAGGGTTAAAAAGTGCTCAAAGTGGTTTTTGTAAACACCATTACACAAGATATCTGTAATTTTGCTGTTTTAGAAAAATCATCCTTAAAAACAGCCACACAGAAATACACATCTGATTTTGGTTTCCAATATCACATTTTAGTATTTTGTGATGCAAAGCTATTCAGTTGCATCAGTGCTTGTTGTTAGGTTGGGGGAAAAATGCAATTGTGTCCCCTATTCTGCTTCTACAGGAAGTCTGGTAAATAAAATTACTTCCTAAATATTAGCTTGACTTTTTTATAATTAAGTATGTATTATTAAGACTGTCACAAAATTTCCAACTAATTTATAGTTTGACCCCATTTCTAATTTAGAAACAGGATTCAAGAATTGAAGTATTAGATTGGCACTTGTTTGGCAGAATCCTTTTCCTCTTAACAGCCAGGATCTGATGTTTCAAAAAAAAGTGCAAGAAATGCTACCATGACAGATAGAGGTCAAACATCCTTACAAAGGGACTTTTAACCAGAAGCAGGAGGAATAACTAGTAGCAATGGCAGAAAGCAGCAGATTTCTAGCGTGATCAATATCACATATTTGATATAATTTCTACAATAGAATAGAGGCTATCTTCATATGGAAAATATGGCACACTTGATACATATAAAGGCAACTCCCCTATACTACTAAATACAATGTTAAGCAGTTCCTAATGGATCAGGATTCTACCTGCTCAGTTTGTTAACTACCATGAAGATGAAGAAAAATAGGTACTTGTGCATGTGGTTGGTTGTTTCCCATTATTTGTACCAATACTTCCTCATTAGCAAATAATTAGATGGAGTACTATCAAGAAGAACCTTCCTATTTCTAAACATGGCCTGCATTTTCCTCACCATGCTCCCTATTATACTGTAATACTGGTTTTAATGACACAGTATTTAAGCTTCTTATTGACCAGACTACATTATTATTTCCACTGGAGCTTCCTGAATTCACAAATTCTTGAGGTCCAGAGACCATCAGCCTGACATCATATGTGTTACAGGGCACCGCAGAAGTGTCATCGTTGCCTCTGCTTGATTTACAATTCATCTTTTAAAAGCAAATTATCTCTTTATTGGCACAGTGAAAGTTCTGAATATAACAAGTTACATATTGTAAACTGAATGGAGAAAGCAAGGAGGTGTTTCTGGATAACTTGGAAAACAAAAATTATGCCTTATATATTAGCAAGGAAAGTATGCCATTAACAACTTACCAGGTTGTTCAACTCAGATATAGTATGCCAGTTATGGTTCTAGTTCTCCAGAAACTGAGCTTAACTATATTCTAAAATTGTTTGAGATCCTCCTTTGAAATAGTTGGGCAAATGCAAGCTATGATGTATGAACTGAGAACAGTTCAACAGAAAAGAATTATATTTTTATGCCCTCCATCTAACTAAAGTCTGTGAATTTCTTCTCTTGACTTGTATGACTCATCCATAAATAAGGCTACCAGGCAGAAAATCCTTTTAAGAGAAGTGATTAGTAGGAGATACAACCAAAAAAGTTAGACACTTACTTAAAAACTCGGACACAGAGATACAGAACAGAAAACTCACCTCTGACTCACATAATACCTAAATATATACTGTAGTCCTAGGGAGAAGTTTATTTCACCAAGAAGTATAATAAATGTTTCTGACACTACTCAGGAGAATGTAAACAATATTAAAAACTAATGTACTTACAGGAAATAACTCTGAAAAAATGCCCTTTATTCTACACCTATCCTCATAACATACTCTTAAACCCAAATCCTGTTCGTTCATGTTAAACAGATTAGCACAAACTGGCAAAACACCGTGACTTAAAAATACAGAAGAAAAGGAATAGAATTGTTGCAAGTCAAGACTGCGACAGACATAAGCAGTGCTGAGGAGCAGCTGAGGGAACTGGGGGGGTTTGGTCTGGAGAGGAGGAGGCTCAGGGAGGATCTTATTGTTCTCTACAGCTACCTGAAAAGTACTTCTCCCAGATAACCAGTGATAGGACAAGAGGAAACGGCCACAAGTTGCACCAGGGGAGGTTTAGATTGGATATTAGGAAAAATTTCTTCACTGAAATGGTTGTCAAGCATTGAAACAGGCTGCCCAGGGAAGTGGTTGAGTCACCATCCCTGGAGGTGTTTAAAAAAAAATAGATGTGGCGCTTAGGGACATGGTTTAGAGGTGGACTTGGCAGTGCTGGGTTAACAGTTGGACTTGATGATCTTAAAGGTCTTTTCCAACCTAAATGATTCTATGATTCTATTACGTCCAAATGTGTAGTTGTGATAAGGGGATTAAAAATTTACATTAAAGACTTTTTTTCAGTGTGAGATGAAGTAGACACTGAAAGTGACAATAAAATTAAAGTATGAAAATAACATCCTTGTAGTTTGGAGGAGGGTTATTGTTTTGCTTTGTTTTTCTTTAGTTTGTGTTCTATTTGCATCCTTCTTGCCTTTTCACACCTGTTAGCTCTACTGCTTTTTCTAAGTGTAACTAATTATTTGTAGAGGCCTAAGAAATGTGCATCAAAATAGCTTCTTCTTCGATAAATAACATAAGGTGGATTTTAATATTCTCCTAGAAATAAAAGTTAACATTTTGATATTGAAATATTCTTAACACTTTCTAAAATAAGGCTACTGCTCTGACAAACTCACAAAAGACACCAAGGCTATGACTAAACTTTAAAAAATGGAAATATTATCTACAGAATTATTGTCCCAAGAGCAGAACCTATCAGCTGAAGCAGCTATTTTGAAATGCTAGTGTTGGAAAAAGATTTGTAAGAAATATAAGTCCCTGAAATAGAAGTTTATGGTGAAGGAGATGAAGGAACTGAAATGATTTTGTGACTGGTAAGAAAAATAAGAGTAGCTTGGTGGTGAGAATAAACACTCAGAGTCCTTAAAGCAGTTTCAGTGCCTTGTCTGAGCAGAGAACACAAAACTGAGGAGCACAGACCAATTCAGGGCTCGTCACCTGTGCAGTTCCACAAGCAGAGGAAGCAACTGGACACAACAGAGTTATTGCTTCTCTTTGGCTCCAACATGCTGAACATTTGTAGTAATGTCCATTTTATGATGGAATGAGCTCCCAATCAAGTAGACAAAAGTCCAGCTCTGTTCATTGTGTCTACAGTAATACGGTTGTTTTCATTTGTTAGGAAAGAAGGCGTTCACACCTTTCATAATGTATTTGTGAATGGCAAAAGAAACTATGCCTCTACAAAGTTATACAACACTGTAAAACTGCAAAAAGTGTAATTCACGGCTAGTTCCTTCCATCAATACGGCGGTCCCATGGTGCATTTAGGATCTTTTATGTATGCTATTAGCCGAGTCTTAGATGTTATTTATAAGGAAAATGTGAATATGAAATATTCATTTTTAACCTGAAAACATTTAAAATATGCAAATTAAATATGTAAGTATATATGCCATTTCGAATTTCAATTTTATGCTGATTTGCATAATTCAGTGGGAAAAAAAATCTAGTTCATTACAAAGCTTCATGATTAGTTTCTAGCCTCAGGCTTCCTAAGTATATCCAGACCAGGTATTTGACAACTGAGAGCACCAAGTAAATGTTTAAAATTGTTTAATCTAATCTGATGGACTAAATGCTGTATTCTGGATCCATCAGTGTTTAGACATGTATCTTACTTGGCATTCCAGTGCACCCATGAATTTTTTTATATATCCTTTCAGGCTTTTATATTTTCATAGGAATTTCAGAAATAGTCATTCTTAATATCATTTCTTACAACAAAAACTTTACCTGCAAACTGTTTCATAACAGACCAAATGTCAAACTTTCTATTTAACATGGCTGTTCGTGGCTTCTATTTGGGCATGTTCACATTTATGTTGAAATCCATAAAACTGCAAACTGTCAGACACCTGTAGTCTTGCCAGTTTGGTGCCATTATTCAATTAATGTACTTTAATGTACTTTAATGTATATGATCCATGACTCAAGGCACAGATGCTGACAGTGTCAGACTCATATTCACACATAACATTTGCAGACGATTTGTGTTTTGTTATTATAAGCATATCAGATCAGGAATACATCTATACTGTCATGGCAGGCAGTAGATCATAAATACATTTGTAAAACTATTTCCAGCAGAACTAGGAAACAGAACTTCAGGTTTAGCCACCCGGAACACATATAATGTTATCTAAATTTGAACTGGTGCTTCATCATTTCATTTTATACAAAATTATATTTGCAAATAAATTCTGTAAGGTTATGAAATCATGCACTGGCTTTAGATTTCCCACACTTTTCACATTTTAACAGGCATGGTCCAGTACTTCTGAGAGAAGGTAAAGACCAAAGAAAAAGATACAATGTCTAAAAATTACATCGATTATTTTTTCATGATGCATATTGTTTTTTATTTCAATATTCAATATGCATATAAAAACGTTATTTCAGCTTTATTCTATTGACTCAGAAATAAAGACCAAGGGTTTTTTTGAGGTTCATAAAGGTATAACTGAGAAGAAAATTTGACCCTGTTATCACAAACAATCAGCCCAGTCTGACTACGTAAATGGAACCAAGCAACAAAATGTTTTGTTACTTGGAAGTGCATGGCTTTATCTCTTTGCAATTTGAAACTATTATGCTGACATATACAACACAGTAGGGATCAGGCACCACTTAGAGATTAACATTTTTTAAGCCTATATATACCATAAAAAAACCACACTACCAACAGATGGATCCTGATCAGAGACTAGGAGAATGCAGCAAGTACGGAAGATTGATACTTACTTACAAAGAAGCAATCTGGGCACAGTGAACAGCAGGTTTCTACAGACATTTGGCATATTTATTGAAGCATTAAGGGAGTTCCACAATTCCATTAACATATATACAGGACTATGTAAAAAACATAGTATATTAGGCTTCCCACACACATAGAAATCTTGAATTATAATGACTAGACTACACATAATAAAACTTAAGTGAAACCTATTTAATGTAGGATAATCCATTGTCAGCATTGCAATTTAACAGTACTTCCATTTTCAAAATGACAGTGATATTTACAGCTCAAAATGCCTGGCCCAGTTTTGTTCCCAATAGCAAAATCAATTACAAAACTCCCATCAACTTGGAGAGGAGCAAAATCCGATGCTGTTGTATCTGTTAAAGTAAAGGTACAACACTGTGCCGTAAATATTCACAGTTTAATTGCCCTTCTGCAGCATAAGCAATAGCTGAGAGGTAAACATCTCTGCTGCTTCTTTAGAAAGTTTAATGTTTTACATGAAAACACATCATTGAAGAAAGTCATTGAGGTAAAGTTGAAAAATTAAGTAACAGTTATTAGAAGAAACACCAGGAAAAAATAACTTCACAGCTTCAAATTATTCAGCTGTGTAAGTTTGCTCAAGTCTTACTTCCCTTACTTTGACTGTTTTAATCTTGTTTGTTGTTGTATACACTGTACTAAAGACCTGTCATGAGTCATGTTATTCTCTTTATTTGGGAGGAGTACATTACACAAACCTAAAGTTTGAGGGGCAAAATAGAAAAAAAAATGTATTTGAATAGCAATGTAATGTTTCAGAATTCTTTGGATCTAGTGACTGTTTCCTAGCTATAATAGTGCACCAAGATCTTTTAACAATCATTTCATCAGCAATGAAAAATAAAAATGGATATATTCAGTCAAAGTTTTAGCAACATAAATGTACATCATCACCTAAGAAACATACAAAATTTACAGCCAATAAACCAGCTATCTTTTGAGCAAAGTAATCTGTGTTAGAGTCCTTCTGTGGCACCTTCGAGGTTGACTTTCTTCCTAAAAATGCAGATCACATTCCTTTGAGATACTCATCTTTCCCCATGATGCACTTGGCTGACAGAACAACAAGCTTAGTGCACAGGAATGCCACTGGGGTTGACAAGCAAATTCCATCAGTATGCAGTGTTTACACAGTACAGTTTAGTAATAGCAGTTCACACAGTCCGTTGCCTTGGAACAGAATTATAATTAAGCCTTAAATCTTCAGCATTCAGATTAATTCTTATCACACAGGTCTTATATATTTTCTTGTGTAAGTTTGAAAATATGCCTGTCACTAAAGAAAACAGCATACTACAGTTAACCAGCTTTGAAGATGTTGTTTGTAAGATGCACTGGTACAATTTTTCTAGGACATGAATATCTAGTGTTTTCCTCATTTATTATGAGATTTAGACATCTCAGCAGAATTCTAATGTTTTTTTGAAGTCACGTTTCCCTCCAACACATGAAAACAATACTAGTAGAAGTGTGGTAAATACTAGCTGTAAGGCTGTAAGGTCTTGGGAGGTCAATTTGGTTTAGAAATATCCTCTGTGTTTTTAAAAAAAAGTATTTTCCAATCAGCAAACACAACCTAAATCCAAGAGCTGTATATACTTAAGAGCTTCTGAGGAATGCTTCAGAAAGAAGAACATGGAGGTAAAATGCTAGCCTTTTGAGGCTGCCATATTCAAGCAAGACTGTGCCTTTCTCAGATCTAAAAAACCATCATGGTGTATCATCGAGCACAGTACAAGCCCATCATATTGCCTATTTTCCCCTCTGTGTAGCCCAGTCAGGGGACCATTTGGGAGAATTTTTCCCAAGTAGTCACATGCAGGGGCAGCTGTATGGGCTTGACATGGAGAAGGACACAAAAGGCATCATCTCTTTTTTCTCAGACTTACTATATGGGAAACAATCTTCCGTCTCTCCTTCATGTCGCTGTAATAATTAACATTTTTAGAAATGTACAAAGCCAGGGGAAGAATCACCAATAAAATCTGAACCCTTTCTTGGACTCATTCTTTCTCAAATTGCATCTTATTAGCTCAAAAAAAAAAAAAAGTCTTATGTTGCTTTACTATCCAAAATGCTTTATACCAGTACCTATGATCTGCAGCAATGAATTTAAATCCTTTTCAGCAATATATGCAGATCTTCATAAATATGTGTACACGTTTTCCATAAAGCATGGATTACACTTACTGCATAGCAAGTAAATGTATTTCAAAAGACAAAAAGAAGAAAAATAAACCTTTTAGTAACCCTTTTACTGGTCTAACACAGATTAAATCTTCATGGGTACATCCTTCATCTGTTATATTGAGAAAACAATACCACAGAATCATAGAATGGTTTGGTTTGGAAGGGATCTTTAAGGACCATTTAGTCCAACCCACCTGCCACAGGCAGGGACATCTTTCACTAGATCAAGTTGCTCAAAGCCCCATCTAACCTGACCTTAAACTCTTCCAATGACAGGGCATCCACATCTCTGGGCAACCTGTTCCTGTGTCTCACCACCCTCATCACAAAAAAAATTCTTTCCTATATCCAAATCAATCTACCCTCTTTCAGTTTAAAACCACTCCCAATTGTCCTGTCAGTACAGGCCTTGGTAAAATGTCTTTCACTGTTTCTTATAAGCCCCCTTTATATATTGAAAGGCCACAACAAGGTCTCCCCAGAGCCTTCTCTTCTCCAGGCTGAACTGAAAAAACTGCAGGTCTTTTCTACAAGACCTTACAATAACAAGGCATTTTAACTACAGAGGTAGCTGTTGGACAAGCAATACAGCAGGACACTAATGAGTCAGCAGATTCTTGAATGCCACAGGTGCCCATTTTTTGGTACAGATAATGATGAAAAGGAGAGTACTCTTGATGTCATGACAAGTGCAAGGAACAGGTAAGGGTGTCAAAGTGATAGGTAACTTGGATGACAGTGATTATGCAATAATACTACATTACACCACTAAAAACTGACAGAGGAAATAACACCGCAATAAAAACAATTGTCATTTCAGGAAGACAGTTCTCAGTAAATGAGAGCTGGTAGCAAGCTGTCCCAGGATGCTGGCATCTCTTTAAAGAAATATTTTTTAAGTCAAATTACATACAATTCCATCATAGAGTAAGAGATAGTCTTGGCTATGTTGTTAGCTCTTCTCTGATCTTGATACAAGGAAGCACGCTGGAGATGAACATAAAATCAGATTACTGAAGAAGAATATAAAACTATTTTGTATTTCCCCATCTGAACTTGAACTTGAAGGGATAATCCAATCAATAAAATGAAATATATTTACAAGATAAAGTAATTCAAACACATTGTGCCCTATGTACCTGAAAGTATGTTAACTGATTCAGTCCTGCACACAGAAAATGGCCAAATGCGATAGAAGTCTGAAGACTCCATCCATCAGCCCCTTAACCAAAACTGAGTCAAAATATCCTTTTTTCATTTTGTTTTGGTCAGCCTTTTTTAAAAAAGCAGCTTTTAAAAACAAGAAGAAAAAAAAATGTTGACTATAAGGCTTTCGTCACAATCTTCACAATCCGTAAAGAAAGTATTACTACAGAAGCACGTGTGAAATCTACTGAGACTGCAGTTCAGATCTCCCCCTTTTAGATACTCCACTAACCTCCCGATATGCACTTCTACAGCCATGCATCCAGCTAAGAATATGCTGGGACCTCTCATACTGCAGTTTCATTCATTGACAATGCACGCACACCTCACTGTTGCACAATGCAGGTATTTCCCAGGGAGGTCAAAGGGAGTTATTTAGTTCAGGCTTTTTGCATGTGATCAGATTTCCAGAAAGACATGTCTAAAGTCTTAAATGAAGCAATCCTCGCACACCATCAGTGCCACCTTGTGGTGCACAGTTCACTAGGCTATCGCTAACCTACGGTCAAAATACTTTACTTGAAAACAGATTGGCAACAGGCAAAATGGTGATAAAATCAAATGTTTTCCGTTTGAATCAACTAAGTATAACTTTAGCATTTCAAACTTAGTATCACTCTGTAGGAGTCAGAATGAAATGACAGTGCATAGATGTCTGAACAAGGCAGTGTAAGAGTTAAACTACGTTGGTTCTTTGGCTACCTGGACCCACAGCTGCAACCATGGGTTTTTAAGTCATTTTGAGAAATGATACAAGAATTTCCATTCCCCACTCCTTTTTTTTTGGACAGCCACTAAGGAATAAAAAGCTCTTGGATATTTTTTCTTTAAGTAAGTAAACAAGCAAGCAAGTAACTAAAAAGACCTTGTAATCATGACTCCAGCTTACCTCCAGGCACAAGGATGCATGTTTCTTGACTGGCATTAGCTAATCTCCTCTGTTAACAACTAACCTCTGGCAATTCCAGCCCCAGGTAGTCTGACAAACAAGTTTTTTCTTGCTCCAGAGCCTTGCTCACCAGTGACAGTGAATGGGCTTGCTGACACTCTCTGCTCTCAGCTAATCTCTCTGGGCAGCCCCTGTAAACTGTTTAACTCGTTCTTACAGACTGAGAATGCATGTTTTATATATACTAGGCTTTTTTTGAAGTATGGGAAATTAAGTTGTTACAAAGTGGATTATTTGATCAAACCAGAAGCAGCTTAATATAATGTGTGAAATTATCCCTCTTTACCCTCTGCAAAGTTTTTACCCTTACCTCTGATTTTCTAGGTTTGATTTATACTTCAGTCATGTGCTGACATAGTATGAATTGGCCAGTGACAAGTTAAACAACCTGTCTTGGCCTAGACTGAAAAGCTAGCCAGCAAAACCACATCTAGATCTTTCATTATGCAAATGAGGTATGCAGAAAATTTCTTCTTTCATCTTATTGTTTTGATGTCTTAGAGCAGATGGCAGAAAATGAACCACACTGGAAGTAACCATGTGAAATTTTTGCAAACCATTACTTTCAATGACTTGCTACCATTCTTCGCATCACAGTCCTTCACATTACAGTCAGTCTGTCCTCGCCCTATCAGATCACACACATTACCAACCACCTCTTCTCATCAGTGAGCAGAAACTACATTTTGGCCTCAATAAACTGGCAGGTTTTGCAGCCACATTTTAAAAGCAGCAGCTCCAGGTTCCATAATTCATGGAAACAGATGAGTCTCTTCTCCTGAATCAAGATGCACAAAACTGCTGTTCCCAAAGAATGCATTAAACTCACATCTTTCAGTTTGTCATTGCAGGAGAGTGTAATGTAATATGTTCTATCTATAAAACTTAGACAAAAAAATATTGTGAACTTCAAATAAAGTATTTGTGCAATAACATTTCTGTTGGTTCTTTCCTTTTGAGGGATTTTCTGTTTAATGTAGTTTACTATTTACTAGTATCATTGTTCAGTCAAATACTGTATGCTATATTTGTAAACTACACAGAGGTCTTCATGCAAATATAAAGTTTTCCACTTAAAGACTAGCCTAGTTTCCATAGCTATATTGTATTCACAAGGAAAGTGTTTTGGTTTGGGAGGGTATTATTAACAATGCACTGCTTTTAAATAATATACAACAAATCTGATTAGTTCATATAGAGAGCTTTGTTTATTTTATTGCACAAGAACATCTATTTAGAGAATAACTTCCACCAGCCATCCTCCACCAAAACTTAGCAGACTAATTCCCATTCAATAGTCCCAGCTATAAGCCAGCCATATGACTTTCACGTTGGTCTCCAAAGGATGTTATTTTTCATACATAATATCAAAGCAACAACACCTTACTACTGCATGTGGACTTTCTGAAGCTGACCCACTGCTAACAGGTTTATTTTTAATTTTCATTTATCTACTTGACACCTAATGTCTTGGAATGTGAAATATTTACTTTTCTGCTTCTAGTTGCAATGCTCCATAATCTCACCACTAGCAAAAACAGGTGACATTTAAGTGTACGTCTCTGAAATAGATTTCATTACTTTTTGTTCACCTAAGGAGTATATTTGTCAACTTCTAAAAACCATAAATAAAATTTTACAATCACTATGTGGGTAAACTGGCAATAAAAGATTGCATTACTTTTCTCTTTATTGAATTCGAGTCATTCCTGATGAAATCAAGACAAACTCATCTAAATACCTTTATACAGTTTATACCTACAGATAATGCTAGACATCTTCAAATGAAAATTAAAGTTGAAGCTTTATTCAGCATAAACTGTTGAGTATGTAAGAGTTGCAGATTTGCAGCTTGCATTATGAATACAACTTCTCAAAGACTAAGTTACAGAAGGTTTAGGAATGGTTCTTTACATTAGTAAAGAGTAGTGTTAATCAACAGGCTACTGGTCTCTCCTTCCAATAATATTGCTACTGCCAGTGGTACTGTGTAAATTTTGAGTTACAGCTCTGAAGCTTGCTAATTATATAAAAGAGACTGAATCTGCAAGTTGCAGAAGGTTTTTCTGGTTTATTTTCTTTTTTTGTAGGCATAAATGCTCCTTTCCCCTGACCAGAACAAGAGTTAAATACTCTTGGTACCTCACAGAATAGACTCAAACACTCAAAGCTGTATTTATTACATTAACATTTTAAGCATATTTGTGTTCATGCTGTAGGACCAGAGTCACAACAGATATCCTCAAAAGTGTTCTTTGACAGATTACCCCAGACAATATATTCCCAAAATACCCCACAAAGGTCAGAGACCAAGCAACTCTTATTCTGCACCCTTTGTTAAGTCATCTTTACTCTCATCAGGCATTTAATTTCTTAAGCAAGAAAACAAAAAAGAGTTTGGAAAAATCTAAGTGCCATATAAGGACTGTGTATCTTCCTGTAGCCTGCCTATCCCATTTTGCCCAGCATACTGGGAACTGTAACTGAAATACATGAATACTGTTATTTCATAGAATCGTTGAATAATTTGGGTTGAAAGGGACCTTCAAGAACATCTAGTTCCAACACTCGTGCCACAGGCATGGACACCTTCCACTAGACCAGGTTACTCAAAGCCCCATCCAGCCTGATCTTGAACACTTCCAGTGTCGGGGCATCCACAACTTCTCTGGGCAGCCTGTTTCAGTACCTCAACACCTCCACAGTAAAGAATTTCTTCCTAATATCTAATCTAAATATACTTTCTTTCAGTTTATATATAGGTGTTGCATATTCATGTCAAATTTACCATGAATACAGGAATATATTAAATCGACTTTACATGTAACGAAAATCCAAACTACCCGTTACCTGCTGTTTCAGTATACAAGATCACTGAAAAATATCAGCACATGTGTAAATTTAACTCTTAATGAGATTTTAATCTTACAGCCTACCATGTAATGATGCATTTACTGCAAATTTAAAGGAATACACTAAAACGACAACTAAAAGATTGTCTTGAATTCATACTGACCTGAAGACTAAACTACAGTGTTTTGGTGTGTAATACAACAATTGCCTGTTACACCAGCATAACAAAAGCATTTAAACATTTAAAATTTCAGCATACATTCCTACAGCTTCAGGTAAAAACTGTTTAAGCAGAGATTGATATTGTCTCATTAAAAGGAAACATGAGAAACTTTGCTGATATGTTACAATTGTACAATATCTATCAGAACACCCAAAACCGTACACTGCTTTAAAACTACTACTGACACAAAATCATATTTCTGCTTAATGAGGAAAATAATACATGACTCACCAAGAGTAATGGAAATATTACAAATTCCGAAACAAGTCTTAACACATCACTCATCTCCAATTAATATTTTTTTTTAAATTACTGCAAGTAAATTGAGAACAAATAGGGCTATAAAGATTAATTATTGAATAAGAAATATGTCAATCAGGTATTTCTGAGCACAACTTGACTGAGATAAATTTGCAACATTATTTTACCTTTTATAAGATACTAAAAAGTACTTTACCGTCACACATACAGATAAGACTCTAAAAAAGGCCTTGAGAAGTTTAAATTCTTCCCAAATTACATTCATAATAGGTGTTTCTCAAATATACTGAACACCAAATAGAGCTATTAATCTCAGTGGCTGACAGCATATATTTCATCCCAGACTTAACAGTCAGAGAGACAGGGTCACCTGGACTTGCTGTTCTAAGTGACCTTGCTGCTATTCTACACTTAAGTGTATGGACAGATATTTTCCTTTAAATGAATGACTTTTCTTTAGAAAAAAATGTGTCAAGTTTCTTCACTAAGTAATCTCAAAATAACCAAATAAAAAAAGCAAAGCAGCTTTAGGTGCATAGCATCACTGCTGTTCTCAGAACAACATAAAATTAATCATAAGGTTGCTGAAATAGAAGTGTGGTCAACTTGACACCATCGAAGTCAAAAGGGAACTGGAAGTTTGTATAAATGGAGCATCTTATCACAAGCAGAAGGATCTAGCATAGTTAAATTGACAATATAACCCTAAGCCAGTCTAGTCATACTCATCCTAGTCATGCTGCCCTTTTCCCAAGGTAGAGGAAAAGCACCATTTCTGTTGTAGTTACTCTCATCACTGAACAACATATGACATTATGGTCAATAAGTAGGATAGATTTCAGCTCATTTGATGTTACTTCTAATTACTTTCTTGTAATAGTTCCAGGCCAGCTTTTCAAATATTTTCCTATGCTTTAAATACAAGCTCTATATTAACTGGAGTACAAGAAGGTCAAGTAATGTTAAGCTATATAAAATGAATCAGCAATTAATTCAGAGGGAAGTAGCCAGAGTGCATCCTTATCTTCTTCAAATATTCCACTCATTAATATCATGTTAACACTCACTACAAAACAGTACTAAGATTTCAAATGGTGATACCGTATTACAGTTAAATAATATTTTTTCTGTATCACAGCCAGACATGGACAACACCACTCTTAGCAAGCCCTGTCTTAAAAACAAGGAGGTTTTTTCCCCCACACCTGCTACCCTGCAGTGAACCTCATTGTTCTGATGTGCAAAACTCTCCTAATTTCTAGCCACTTCACAACCATCACCTCCTGGGCCAACATTTTTCTTTAAATTCTCTTCAATTCCCTAGTACACCTAAAGAATGACTATATCTTTTGCCAAGATAAAACCTCTTTTTTTTTTTTTTTCTTAAATAGGACAAAGTCTTCTTTCTCCTGAAAATCCCATGAGTTCTATATGCCTGTTTCATCCTTTATTCATCATTCCTCAGCATGAGTGACTAGAACTTACAAAGTATCCCAGATTAGATCAGTAATTTTCTAGTAACATTCAGCTGTAACTCACCTTGTGCTTAAACAGTAGCAATAAATTAATACAGGAAATTTCACAGTTTCTTCCAACTATAGGCTGAGTAGGAATAAATTAAGACTCCAAACTCACATCCTGTATTGTAACATACTTTTATATTAATTACTAATATCATAATAAAAGAACACTACACTCAGTTTCTGTTTGATAAAAAGATGACACGTTTCAAAATTATTCCTGCCTATCAATGACATTACTGTTATGAGACTTCCAACTGATGGGAAAATTTTGTACTCAGTAACATCAGTATGAATTATTCAAGTAGACAAGAGCAGAATCTTTCCAGATGAACCTTTCTTGAGTTTTAGCTGCATGGTGCTGAAAAAATATTTTCATTACACTAATTTAAAGTTATTCATTAAATTGGTCGCACCATGAAAGAAAACAATTATTTCGTAAACATTTAGAACTAGAGCTGCTTGGAACACATCAAAAAAAGAAAGGTAGTTGGTATATGCTGTTCAGCTGATGCTAAAATATTTCAGAGATGTTATTTGTTCTGTTATTGGAAACATTTTTTGAGAAAAAAATTTGAAATGCCTGTGCCAGCAGCCTGTGAGATGGCAATGCCAAACTAAAATTCCCACTCCAGTTCAGTGAGTGACTGCAATGGAATACTGCCCTCATTTCAGCTGAGCAAGGAGCTCAACCTGGCTTTGCCACAAACGTTGCGGGGGGGGCAATTGGGGAATGAACACAAACCATATTTTCTTGCAATACAGGATGAAAAAACACCTTGAATCCTTCATTTTTAAGGTTTGTCATCAGAGAATTATAAATCTGCAATTGCAGGACTACCATCCTGTGAGCAGCTTGGAAATTGTACTTTGGAATTGGAAAAGTCTTCCTTCCCTGTCCCAATTGTCTTACATACTTAAAAATTTTTAAAATCTAATCAAATACTTCGAAAGGAAAAAAAAATTCTAATAGATTCTCCTTCTAAATTAAGACCAGTCAACTTCTTTGCATAAGTTAAAGTCTGTGGTACCAAAAATAACATTTGCAAAGTGAAAACACTGATACTGTTCCTAATCTCAAATGGATGTAAACCATTATCTGGAAAACAATATTAAAAAGTAGTTCAAGCTTGGCAAAGTTAACTGAGATTAATTAGAAAATTAATTTTTCCATATACAAGTCTTCTCATTATAATTGAGCTCAAGATATATTAAGATCATTTAAGCGTCCAGCACTAAACACATAATTTGCTGTTTTCTGGCAAATGAAACAACCAAAACTTCAATTTGAGTGTGATTCAAGTAAAATAAGAAGGCGCTCCTTCAGCTGGTCAGCAGAAGTTTCACTGATCAGCTAAAAAGACAAAATTCTACAAAATAATGGAAGACAACTAGTAGAGGGAAGTGTAAGGGAAAATATTAAAAAACAGCTCCTTTCTCATATGTATAGATGGACAGATATTAGTGCTGAGACACCAAAACAACATGAATCTTTCAAGCACAATAGGGAAATTCTACTGTCTTAAACTGTGCATTCTGTACTGAAGTATTTGTTTGATATGTGATTGATAGTTCTTTCTAAACTAACAAAAATATTTTATAAAGATAGATGAAGTGTTACTTAACACAATGAAGGATCTCTGTATTGACAATGTTATCTGCATATAAATGGATGCTAAAATATTTACATATCATACAGAAATCATTCACAAAGGCATGAGATTCATCCTGGCACTCACTCAGCAACAGTATCTGAAAATTCATCAGATCCTCAAAAATATATCATTCATTCATATAATCAAAAGGGCAAGACAGAATTCTAAAACAGAAATTTTGGAATCACCAGTTCCATTAGAAGTTTTAACTGGGCTACAACATCAAAATCTTGGGAAAAAAATGAGTAAAATATTATATTAGGAGTAATCCATACAGTTTGGATACAACTCAAGCATTAGTTCAAGATGCAGCTCAAACATAACACGAAATGTAGACCTGAAAATCAACATGCATAAAATGCTTTGCTAACATGTGTAATTCTAAAGAAAGTTCTTTTAAATACATTGTAAAAAACATGATAGCTGACTGTTGAAATCCCTTTTAATAATACAGGTATTTTTAAGTTACACGAGTAACAGTAAAGTAAATAAAAGAAGCTAATGTTAATATTAGCTGACTATAAAATAAAGGATCGATATAGCAATTTCCTGTATTTTTGCTCTGGTTTATAAAGTAAAACCAACAGCTGCATTAAGCTGTTTAAAATGGGAGACCTCTTGCCTATGTGATGTATTATGCAATGCATACAGTGCTTGTCTCAGAATTAAAATGTGGGTGGAGGGTCAAAGTGAGAAGATAAAATACAGACACTTTAATGAAGCAGTGCAATAATACAGTTTAACTATATTCAAGGCACAATGCATGAGGCTACTTTCTAAGCTTCAAGAAGAGAAAATGACAACTAGTACAAAGACTGGTTCTCATACTAATGTGGAAATCGTGCTATTTTGGCGTTATACAAAATAAGTGTAAATATGCTGCTGAATATCTGCTACAATTTCTCTTTAAATGGCAATGTCAGAGGGGAGCTCAGCGACGCAGCGGGAGCAGTGACACTGCCAAGCCCCAGCGTGTTTGTAGAGGGCACAGGAATAATTTCCCTAGATCACAATAAAAGCAACTCAAGGTTAAGTTAACATCAGAGTTTGAGTGAATCACACGCCATGAATAATTTATTTGAAATGTAGCTTTTCTCTTGCCACAAATGCAGAAGCAGATTTATTTCTGTATGTAATATTTGCATTATTATACAAACACGATTTTGAAGCTCCATAGGTTGCCTGTGACCCTTTGAAAACGTGGCTTTCTGGCCTCACTGCTGTCAGTCAAACAACATACACGGCCTTTTTTTTAATGTACTGTTGTGGGCTTCTTGTCAGGTGGGCAGCATTGCCTCATTAGGCAATTTTGAGATTGCCTAATACCCAAATAATTAGCTAATTACAGCCAGCCCAGAGAAATCAGCACTAATTACCCCCAACCCAGGGTGGCAGGGGGGTGCTCTCTGCGGCCTTGGCTGTTGCTCCCACAGAGGTGCCTACTGTGGGGCTGAGGAGCCCTGGCCCCAAAAGCGGGGAGATGATGCCAGTCCCTACCTGCAGCGGGCAGGCCGTAGAGCAGTGCTTTCCAGGTGACATGGCTGGGAGGTCTTCAGGCCCGTTGTGCTCCTGGGATGGAGTCGGAGGTGAGGACAGTGGGGAGGTGAGGAAGCTGGCAGCAGCCAGGGGCATGGTGAGGGGCCACAGGTGCCCGGGCTGGTGCACAGCGGGAGGCAGTGTGAGGTGACTGGGAGCGCCTGTGGTGGTGAGAGCTGTCGCCAGGCTTGTGAAAACCTTCTGGCTGTGCCACTGCTCTTGGTAAGGTGACTAATTAGCTGATAAACCATTGATAAAGAAGCCTGGGCTACTGGAACACTCTGATATGGCTCTTGACTGGTTTTGAGGAGAAGTTGGCACTGGGATTAGCCATGACTCTGAGTTGTTTCCAGAACTGTCTCACAGGCGTGTGTAAGTGCTGTAAACATTAATCTTATTTACTAGCAAAATGATGTGAGTAAATAAATCCAATAACAGCGTTAGGCCTGTCTGTGTTTATTTTAACATCATCTAAATATTGTTAGTCTAAGAATTGTTGCTGCTAATTATTTTGTAATCACATCTGTGAAAGGAAACACTATGTAGAAACTTGTATCCGTAATGTTTTGACAAAACGGGTTGCACAGGCCACATACAGAGTGTTTACTTACAGCCAGGCTGGTTCTGCTGATGCACTGTGATACAGCTGCATGCTGGGTTGGGGGTGGAAAGCGTTATGACCAGGTCTGCCAAACCTCTGTGCTTTTCTGTCACTCTATTTCTTTTACTTTGGGTGTGAATTATATGCACGATTAACAAAGCCAGAATCTGGCCTAGTTACCTTCCCTGTTCTGGTAAAGACTTGATGGTTTTATTATACTTGCTCTCTGGGCTTCACCCGCTTGCATTTTAGGTTGTGTTTTTTGAAAGTTCAGTGGCTGAATCTTAGAACACGCTGTAATGAGATGTAGAAGCCTTTTGTGAGCTCCCTGGCCACGAAAGGGAGCTACAATTCATAGCCCTGACCTGTAACAAGACAGCTGGTAGAGTTGCATTTATTGTTTTACTACAGTGATTTTGATTTGGTGAATTTCTTACAATGTGTTACTGGAAACTCATTGCCAGTAACTTGTATTTTTCAGTGGATCTAAAAATATAAATTGTGATACTAATGGAAAGCTTATTATCCTGCTTTTGATTGTTAATGATAAACACTATTATATAACTTTTTTGCTCTGAGTGAAGAAAAAAAATTGGGAAATATAGTCATAAGAAAAATGCTTCAATCAGTACTTTAAATGCAAGCAAAATGTACTTTACCACTGGAAAAAGGGAGAAATATTTTCCAATTCAAGGACAAAACTTAAAATTAAAAATCATTACATAAGGACATGATAATTTCAATTACCTTTGTATTAATGTGAATAGCAACTAGAACATATTGACAATTTTAGATACATTAGAAACATAATGTAGATCTTCACAGATATGGGCATAAAACCATCAGACCTCTGGCTCTGATTATGCGAAGCTGTCTCACGTTCCTCTCTGAATAGTGTGTGCAAATGACTGATCTTCTGTTAAATAAATAAAAAAGATTTCCTTATAGTTTGTAGGCTGCAATTAATATTACAACACCAGATGTACTCTGAAATCTTGTGAGATAAATGGGTAGATTTACAAATCAATTAAAAATATTTGTCTTGACATGTTCAATTATTTCCTAGAATATTAATAAATCCTTAATAAAATGTATTAATGCATACACAAATGTTACATCTGTATCAAATATTATTGAAAAAATACTGAGTTAAAATTTTTCACTGCAGAGTTCTCCTTGCTTTCTGCCTTTTAATTACAGAAAGCAACATTTTCTTCCCACTGATTGTTTCGGGGTTTGTTGTTTCTTCCCACTGATTGTTCTGGGGTTTGTTGTTGTCTGTTCAGGTGTGGGTGGCTTTTTTTTTACAAATCACTGAAGAACTTCCTAGGTGTTAACTTGTACTGGTAATTGCCATGTTGTCCTGTTTAGTTCTGCAGAACTTGTGCATTTCTTTAATTGTGGTATTCATTTGTTTGTAACTGAGAAAATAACCTGCAAAACAGTTATGAAAATGAAACTCGACACTTAAAAATACATAGCAATTGTCTTCTCTCTTATGTTTAGCTCATGTTGCTCTGCTTAACACAGTAATGAAACAGCATTCCCAGCATCAGTTGTTGTAACAGAACATATTGTTAAACATAATCACAACTGTTGTAATGCATATAGAGTGCCTGTAACTGCTTTACTCCTCTTCTTACTGATTACAGAGCCTATCTGTGACCTCAGACTGGCTGTTTAAACTGAAAGTACTGCTTCACTCCAGCTGGAGGCTTTTAGTACCAATGAAAAACAGGTTTCAGGAAACTACTGAGTTATATCTGAAAACTGACACACAAAATACAGTTGCCAAGGTCCTAACTGGTTCTGAAAGTATAAGACCTCGTCCTAATGTGAGTCATATCATCAGAGGCTTTCGCACAGCATTAACAGCTAGGATTATGCCCGTTCAGATTTGTTTCTCAAACTAAGTACCTGCATGAGAATTGGAGAGAGGGGAAAAAAAAATTTATATGCTTATGTATTTGCCATCAAGTAAATAAAGGTAATAGGCTAGTTGGTGTACAGACCTCTCTGCATATAAATTGCATAGACTATACTTCAAATCAGGAAGATGCTAAAAAGATTTTTTTATAACATGTCTATTAGAAACAAAACTATTTAAAATAAAGATGCCTGGTTGCTTTAATCAACTTTTTGATTATTAACAAAAACTTAAATGAAATCAAAATATGCTCTCTGAAAACAAGAATATTCTCTTTGGGTCAGGAAGTATTGCTATGATGGTCTTCGTGGACTGCAATTTGATGCCTTCTGTTTCTCTCTTCTCTGCTGTCAAAGCATCATGTATCAGGACTGAGACTAATCAGGCCAACAATTTCAGCTTTTTCATGGAAAGCTTAAGCAAGAACTGTTAGTCTGCTTTAGGCTGAAACATATCTTTTTGAAAAAAGTTTAGGAAATGTTCTAATCTTGCTTTGACAGTAAAGCAAGCTGTATTGTACTGTGATGCCAGATTGCTTCTGAATGTTCTGGCTTCACATGCTGTGTAGTTTCAACTAAGATTACTAGTTTTTGTTTTATAGTAGCACACAGTCAGTGTGTTCTTTTTGCACCCAAGATACTTATTTACACCTGTTGCTATATTCATGTTGCTTGCTTCTTGCTATGCAAGGTTACAGTTACATTTCCTTTTGTCTTTAGCAATATAATGACAAGTTCTAATGTAAAAGCTACTTGACGTTTTCTTTATTTTGTTAACCTGTACTTGATTATAAAGTAAAAAATTCTGCCTTTGTTTTGTTATAGTGGAAAATTAAGTTAGTGGTCCTGCATGGTTTTTATTTTTTTTCCTTAATCATAGTTTTTTCCCAAAGGAAAAATCTGCTAAAGAATGAATACAATTAGAAAATGTCATTGTTATGTTCATTTTGGCTGATGTGTAAATTCCCAATTCCTGTATACAGGATAAGCAGAGAAAAAAAATCATGCATATTAGATCACTTCCAACTATGGAACTATGGGTCATTGCTCTGAGCTGCAGAGAACCTGGGGATAAACTGCAGAGTTTGGTCCATTAATCTTTCTTAAATGCTGTTACCTCTGAGTAGAAAGTGCAACAGCCAGTGTTTTTTCAATGTTGTCCCGGTTTCAGCTGGGATGGAGTCAATTTTCTTCTCAGTAGCTGGTGCAGTGCTGTGTTTTGGATTTGGTGTGAGAACAATGTTGATGGCACACTGATGGTTTTGGTCGTTGCTGGGTAATGTCTATATTAAATCAAGGACTTTTCAGTTTCTCAGGCCCTGCCAGTCAGAGGGCTGGAAGGGCACAGGATATTGGTAGAGGACACAGCCAGGACAGCTGACTTGAACTGGCCAAAGGGATATTCTATACCATTGAATGTCATGTTGACTATTTAAACTGGAGAAAGAAGAAGGAAGAGGGAGGGGACGTTCAGCATTATGGCGCTTGTCTCCCCAAGTAATCATTAGGTGTGATGGAGCCCTGCTTTCCTGGGGATGGCTGAACACCTGCCTGCCCATGGGACAAGGTGAATGAACGCTTTGTTTTTCTTGCTTGTATGTGGGGCTTTTGCTTTATTTGTTAAACTGTCTTTATCTCAGCCACAAGTTTTCTCACTTACTCTTCTGATTTTCTCTCCCATCCCACTGCAGAGGGAGTGAGCAAGCGGCTGTGTGGGGATTAGTTACTGACTGGGGTTAAACCGCAGCACAGGTGTTCCCCTTCTATACCTTCTTAGTGTTGAAGCCAGTGCCATCTACACTTGCCATGATGTGGTCTGCATGCTTGTTCAAGTATCACTGTGGATCGAATTGCATTTTATATATAATCACCCTGCCTTAAAGCTCAATATTTTCTTACCTGGCATAAATACCGAGACTCAAAGGAAGTTAAGTATATTAGTTCATGTTTAAGTGAGTCTGTTACTTTCATCTAACCAAATTTTAAACCTGAGGGAAATGAAGCATTTGCAATTCCAGTAAGATAAATGGATGTTGTTGCAGTATATACCTCACTGTTAAATTATCCACGATTAATTGTGATTTAACTTAAGAAATTAGGTTAAAATAAACGGTTGCTACACCACTTACCAAACTCTGTGGGCTAACCTTTTATGCAAAAGCAGTGTAGCAGTGTTGGAAATTAAAACAATGGAAGTATATTTACTACTCTTAACAGGAGCAGGATTATTCAATGAGGTATGCCAGAGCATAACCTGAACCCTTGTTTGTAAGGACCTGTCTCTGTGTCTGCATTTGGCATGGTAAGGCAAGTGTAATGTTCAGGAAGCTCTGTTTGTCTCTTTATGTTGTAAAGCAGGTTCACATTCTGTTTGGCTACTTCCACAACCCTTCATGTTTTGAAACATAATTCATATTGCTGAAGCACTTAAAGTGCCTTATAAGCAGTACCAGGAATTTTCCAATGAAAACAAAAGCACTTCATAATACCATAAAGAAGTCAGCCCACAGAGCACTTAGCTCTCTTTACGTTCTGACTATAACTAGGGGGGTAAAGAGAACAAGAAGAGTTCAGGGCAATGGCCTTGTTCCTGAGGACAGCTTCTAGTGATTTAACCATCTGTGCAGCTGGCTCGGAGTCGGTACACAGTTGCAGCAGAGCTGTATGCAAGTTCCAGGGCTACCTACTCTTTCCTGCCAAAGACACGGGACTTTTGGCCATTTGACAGTGAATGCCTGACTCAGGAATGCGTGTGTGGTATGTCTAACGATCTGTGGCAACAAGTGGCATCAATGTGCCAGGAATTCTTCATACAAATTTCACATATTCAGCAACCAGGATGGAACAGTCTCTCCTGTGTTCACCAAGTGAGAAAGTAGCTCCAGCTTAGCACCTCTAACTTATTCAAGTAACGGAGAGTTTCATTTCAGGACAAGGGGCATCTTTTGCTCTTACTGCTGCCCTGCAGTGCATGTGTGCATGCAGTGTGCATGCAGTGCATGAAAGGGACTTAAACAGTCAGTATTTCCGTGCTAGGATCTTCATCAATGAGCAAGCTTTTTCAAAACTGTGGAGAAAAGATTCTCAAACTGAGAAAATATGTTCTGATGTAGGTGATGGAGCAAGCGTTACAGTCTTTCTAAATCAATGAAAAATAGATAGTTCCAAAACTTGCTATACTGGAACTGATGTTTTTCCCTTTTTACATATGATTCAACTACCCCAAACAAAATTCCAAATAAAAAGGAGAGCATATTTTGTAAACATATTATCAGGGGTTAGTTTTATGTATAAATGCTTTTGTATAATTCTTGCACTTATTTTGTATAGTTTTGATGTGACTTATTTGAGACATTGGATTTTTTTTTATTTTTTTTTGTGGAGAGGATATGAGAGAAATGATACATGTGGTAGGATGGAGAATTTTAAATAAGAAGCAAACAAAACATGTTGGCAATCTTTCCTGAAACGGGTTGTCATGGAAATTATTCTAATTTTTGATCTGTTGCATCAAAAAGTATTTAATTTGTGATTTTTTTTCTATCTGTGGATATCATTAGAGTCTTGCAAAGATAGGCAAGAATATTGTATTATGTTTCCATAAATTGTCAACAGCTCTATGTAACACAAAATCTCTAAGGGAGTAACAGGTTAGCAGTGCAGTTTGGTTTTACACTGAGGGAAATGCTTCTGCATTCATATCGCTGTCCAAACTGCATTTAACCAACTTCCAAATTCTATAGCTGTCTTCAGACCTCATTCATAGTAGCTTTCCTACAACTCCTCTGAAGGAGACTTACTTTTCCTTATAGTTTTTTAAAATAAACCGGCTAAATTCAGATTTGAACATCTCTGAAGTTTCAGGTGGTTTGTCACGTGCTGAACTTTATAGTTAAAATTCTTGTGTTATTAAAAAAGGGTTTTGTGCAGTGGTGGAATAAAGCAATATACTTCCAGCAACGTAAAGCCAATTTCCAGCTTTGTTACCCTACCATGTCATGTAATATTGACTTGAGAAATATATCAATATTAAATAGTTAATCTTTGATCCTATGTTGAAAAAAAATTGCCTATGCTTGAGAGGTCAGACTGTACCTAAAGCTACATATCTTATGCACCCTTGCATTATTCTGCTTAGGAAAAAAATAATAAAGAATAAAGTTTTATAGAAATAGCAATATTGCAGTTAATTTGCAATTAAATAATTTAAAATAGCTTTTGTTTGTTCACTATTCTATGATAGCGTTATTCCCCCTTCTGCAGCAAACTTGAGGCTTTCAAAAATTCTACATCCATTTACAGGTCTCTTTAAAGCCAACTTTCAACTTCTTTAAGTTACATCTTCTAGGGTAAGGTCAATTAAGAACACTTCCAGTTGACAGTTTAGAGGTGTGTTGCTTTTTTTTTTTTTAAGTAATCCAATTCTAATCTTTCATTACTAGTTAAATAGAAACCTAATATTTCCAGTAGAGAAGAAAGAATACTAGCAGGGAAAGAATTTTGAGCATAAATTTAAAATAGATCAATTTCCTCCTCTATTTGTGGCTATAAGAATTTTAAAGAAGGATATTTCAAATAAGGTGGGAAGTTTGACTTCACCAGAAAATGCACAGTGTTGTTGGAACAATAATCACAATGTTTCCCTCGAAGTTCAATTATAAAACTAAACATCAGCATTTTATATTGCTATTTTTATTAGAAAATTAGTTACTTTTTACTGATTTTTTTTTTTAAATTACTTGTTCATTTGCACATTCTTTTTGCTTTTTAATTTGCATATTACCTATAGTAACATTCCTATATTATAAAGTCAGACACTAAAGAAAAATACAGGTATACAGCACTTTCATAAGACTTTAATTCAGCTTTGCTGTGCGTATGTTTTGCAAAATGGCATGTATCAGCTCTAGGAATCTCTAGACCCTTATTAATATTAAAAAGTTCTACTTTCCCCAAAGAATCTCTTTGAATTGGATTATTTGTGTGGGTAACTACTTCTACATCAGATAACTAGTGTACAATGCTACTAGTTTATTTATCTGTTTGTTCTTTGCTTCTATATATGTGTAATCTAAAAGCACTTGAATCCATACATTAGTTTTTTCAAAGTTATATTGATGATTTACCATTCTAAAAGGAGCAATTATGTTTCAGTACATTAAAAAAACTACATTTTTGAAAAGACTGTTCTCTTTTAAATGCAGCCTGGTGAAGTATAATTTTAAAAAGATGTGCAATTTGAACCTGCAGTCCCAACAATAGCTGTAATTTGAACTGTAATTTGCAGAATGCCTTTAAAGTAAACAAAGGTATTGCTCTTACAAAGTCTAAGGGTCTTCAAGAAAAAGAAAAAGCAGTTCAGCTGCCACGCTAGAGGGATGGCATCTGTTGTAATGGCATCTCACTTCTGTTGCTTTTCTTTGTTGTCTGTACTCATGCATTTTTGGCTGACAAAATTACATTGTTTCAGCCAGTAACTGAAAATAATAATATAAATTAATTTTTTACATGGCAGGTTCTTCCATTTGCAGCTCACAGTTGAGGTGCATCCCACAAGGCTGAACTAAATACTGTTAAGTTTGAGTGGCGCCCTCTGTTTAAAGTGCCAGTCTGTATAAAGCACCTAATAAACATTAAGAACGCAGCCCAGTTGTAGCCTTAAGTGTGATGTTGGTAGCAGAGGGCAGAAGCAGAAGTCACTGTGCATTTATAGACTGTCTGAGATCCAGCACTGTAAGCATTTTGGATAAGTCTTCTAGTCTCTCCGCTGCTCCTTATCTTGAAAAACAAAACTCACAACCTCTTGCTTTTTCTGTTATTCAACTTCTTTCATTAACTGTTTTTTTTGAAATAATTAGCTGTGAGGTCTGGCACATTAAATGGATATACATGTGTACTTCACCAGGACAAATTCACCTCTGAACAGGAAAAGTGCAAGCAACAAAATCAGCTGAGTAGCAGAATAGCAAAAATCATGCTGCAATATTCAAAAAAGGTTTGGTGGGTTTTTATATATTATTTTGGTCTGACTACAAAGTTAGTTTTCTTCTCCCCATTATAGATGGGTAGCTTAAAGTTCTTTATTACTATAGAAGAGGTCTTGGGGAACTATAACAATGAGTGTGGCCATATGCTGGAAAGACAAATGTTTTTTGAATGAGTAAAATCTTAAAATATTCACCCTAAAAATCAAGAACCCGCATTTCCCCACAGCAAACTTTGAGTTGGCTTTGAGTTTCTAACTGGACTAATGTTGAGATGTGACTATTCTGACCCTCAGCATTCTTTTTTTGTCAATATGTTTTGTCTGTGCTTATTCTGCTATGTCCTAATCCTAGGCTATAAGCATTTTAGCACTCTGCTTTGCTCGTTACTCGGAGTTCAGGCAGCAAGCCTTAATGAAACCTCCTAAGTTATGCTGTAAATGACGTATAAGTGAAAATAACAGACCTAGACCCCTTTAAAAGTATGCTTTGCTTCCTTCTCTCTGAAAAGAGCAGAAGAAACCTTTAACACCTGGGGTTTGATGCATCTACTAACTTACACAAGATGGCTATTAGTGATCATCAGAGGCAGTTTTTCTGGGTTTTTTTTTTCCTTGTTAATATGTTGTCATTTACAGAGAGATAAGCACTCTATAAATGTAAATCCATGGGGTTTTTTTCAGAATTTTTGCATAAACAACCAAAGCTTATCAAATCATTGAAGGTCATTAAAATTTAATGCTGTGTAAAGTTCAATGATCAATGTATCCATTTAGTAAATACACCTTTTTGTACAAGCTTTTAGCCCTTGTCTCTTATTAGTATTCAAGTGGAATCATTACTGAAGTATTCCAAATATGTATTTTAAATGAAGCTTTTAAAAGCTTCCTCTGCTTTTTAAGTTTATATTTAAATTACTAAAAGGTTCATCTGTTACGTGATGTTATGTTTTGCAATGTCTGTTTATGTCATGTTTTTCTTTCATCGTATTTTTTTTGCCTTTTTATGCAGAAAAAGAAAAAGAAGCACACATGCAAAAATAACAAACCAAAAAATACTGTTTCTAAAATGGAAAGTTTTCTTCTGTTTGGCCACAACATAAATAGGACACTTATGAAGAACAAGCAGAACCCATTTATTGCTTAAGTATTCTTAATATTTGTCTAATGAAGATCATATTTTGTGCAGCAGTACTCTCATTAGTTCTGTCTGTTGTTTCAGCTAGACCAAATTACCTTTATACCCTGCTGCAATACCTGTGGCTTTACTAAGCCTAGCTACATACAGTCTTCAGCTTACTGCTTAAAGACATTACCAGCCTTATTCCAGCGTAGATATTTTCTTCAACAGAGAATTTTAGCATGACATTGGAGCAGTAAATAATATGTAACTATCCATCTAAATCTCTTCTCTCTTTTTCTTGTTTAAAACTGAAAGAATATTTTGCTTTAGGATCAGATCTTATAAAAGGATTTATGAGCAGATTATTCCACTTTACTGGATTCTGCAGGATCAAGGTATCTCTCCGTTGCAGGCTTCCTACGAAGAGTATATTCCATTCAGAATTTGCTTCCCTTAGTTTTGGCACTACTAAAATAAATGCTGTTCCAAGATCCTCCTATGAACTTACAATAAGAATTCATAATTTAGTTTTCTCACTTGTCCATGTATTTAAAACATATTTTTCCAAGTAACACTTATAGTCAGCTATCAGTTTATCATTAACAGTGTTAAGATGGATGGTGATCTCACTTTGAACCTTAATAGGAAAGCTTAAATAGAAGAAATGCAACTCAAAAGACACATAACTGAACGTGCATACAGAGAGAAAATGACTGTCATCACTTCAAGTCGTTGTTTAAGCGAGTTAGTTTAATATAGGTAAACTGATGCTCTCACTCTGGATATAGAATACAGCAGTCTACTCAGAGTGGCAGTATTGGACTGACAACTGAGCACAGGGCTTTGATATTTCATATAATGTCTCTATGTGTGGGGATATATAGAAAGATATACATATGCAAATGTACATACATATTTACAAATACTTATTTGCAAAATTGATCAAAGTATATGGGTATTGACACAAATATATAGACACCATTGCACAAGAATGTATTTAAACATAATAAACATTCACAGCTAAGTATTCCAGATCCTCATCATACCTCTGATTCTGACCATAAGCAATAAGTGGAATTTGGCAGCCTGGCTTCCAAATATAATCATTCTTTCATTTTCACCATAACTGATAATGAATGTGAAACTGTAGGTGAAAAGTAGAAGCTATTTTTCAACATTTGGTCCTAAATTACTGTGACTTATCTCCTATTTTAAATTAACTTCTTCCTTTTAATTAAGAAATCAAACCAGGTGTCACCATTTGAAAAAATCAATAGGAATGTGTATTTTATCACTGGGATGAAATGATTATTTTTCCTCCAATCAGCTGTATATTTTCTGTTTGCTATGAGTAACAAGGCTTTTTTTAGCCTCACAAACATACGCTTGCAGATGTACTTGCAATTCTAATCTCTTATAAGAAATAAGCTCCCCTGTTCCATACAAGTTCTAATAATAGATGTTTTCAAACAGTAGGCTTGGGTAGTTAATTTGGCTAATCATGACTATCTAGACTAATCAGAGATTAATCAGTAATTCTTTCTACACCTGAATGCCACGTGGTCAGAATTATTTCTCAGGCCAAAAGAAGGTAAACAAACAGGGGAGTTTTGCCTTTCTTTACATGATGTCCTGACTACTGGCAGCATGCCACTCACATGACACTTTCTTTATTGGGCAAGAGCACGACCTGCTGCTTGACTTCCATCAGGTTCTCTGTTTTAAAGGTTCTGTGCATGGTTAAGACACTACAGTAACTGTGATTGAATTGGACTCAGACTGTTAAAAACTCCATGATTCAACCTATGTTATGATACTACCATGCTCTGTAGATAGAATGTGGCAAGAATTTGTGTGCTTTGCTGTCCATACAGAGACTGCACCTTGTAGGAGTCTTTCTTCTGTCATCTTGCTTCTTATAGGCTCAGGCACTATATAGCAATGAGGAATGAGCATCCTCTGTGAGGCACGTGCTGGTAAGAATATTCACTGTGGAATGGTCTATTGTGTTGATAATTCTTTTTTTACGCTGTGCCCAGGCTGCTGCAGGCACCTGGTTATTCTTTCTTCTTCTATACCTGATTTTTAGTTTGGAGTTTGCCTTTACTGAGAGAGATCTCATATTCTTTCAGCTATTTTTTTAGCAGCTCGAAAGCTAGTGGGGCTAGCAGTGCCTGGAGACCCTGAGAGCAAGGTTTCTATCTCCTTCTAAGCTTTAGAGATAAGCAGCACCTGTATTCTATCCATTTACTTTCCCTCATTGTTTTCTAGATGAAAATCTGTGCATCTGAAGGTCATTGAATTACTTGATGTGTGAATGTGCAGTTGTTTCCTTTCACTCAGCTGTTGCGATTATTGCTAAATAAAGCACTCTCTCCTTGCTTAAGTTTGAGAATCCTTACTACAGCAATTTGCAACATGACTAGAATGTGGTTTTAAAGAAATATAGACTGGACTAGAGTCATCCATCCGATTTTACCCAGTGTGGATATATTCTGCCAGTAGAGAATGCGCAAGGAATCTCATTCCTATATCTGTCATTGTTACCTACCTGTCTAGATCTTGCAGCACAGATATAACCTTGAACACAATAAATTTTCTCTTTTTCTAGAGTAACTGATGTACAGGCCAACACCTCAAAGGAACTGCTTTGTATGGAAGTCCAAGAACTTCATTCCTAGGCATTTTTTGCCTGAGGCTAGTCTGTAATTTTAAATAACTCCCTGAATAGTTGTTAAGCTGCACTGCTGGAGGAAGAAACAAGGAGAGGGATACCTCAAGGGAGAAGATGTGAGATCTTGTCAAAATTCTATTTTTACATGCAATTCTCCAGGCAGAATTCTGTTGCATTATCAGAGCACACCCTTCTGTTCCAGTGAAAAGCCTGTGTTCACTGATAGGTATGAACAGACTGGGACATTTATGGTTAACACTTTCAAATTAGTATTAGGATAGTTTTCAAACAGAAGCAATATTATTTATTATGCAAAATAATTCTTGCAAGTAATAACTTGTATTTTGTTGTGTATCCTGTTGCTCTTGAAGTGGGGGAATAGTTTTTGCCATAGAAAGGCTTTCTCCAAGTTCCATGTTGCTTTTAAGACCTGTATGAAGACTGCCATTCATGATCTGTGTAAGAACATTTATCACTGGCTCCAAATGAGTTTTGGCTGGTTTTCTGGGTCATCTATCAGGAAAAGATTAGGCTGATCTGTGTAGGGGGAGTATATAGTTGACGTTTTCCAAGATGGGAAAATATAAGGCAGGATGGGCTCTCTACAAAATAAAAATGTAAGCACAAATGAATAGAGGTAATCAAAACTTGATGAATTCTACCAGTTCTGTTACCTTCAGTGTCCACCTCCAGAACAATTGTCCTGAAAATGGCACTTGGGCACTGGTCAGTGAGCAGTTTATACAAGGGTGTACTTCGGCATGTTGGGGTTGATTAGCCAACTGAGCAAACTATAATCCTTAAACATGACTGTGGATTTTGTATGCATCTACATTTAGGAATTCTTTTCCTTGACTTTTTTTTTTCTCCTAACACTGATTTAAAATATCTTACAATATATCCAGACGTACTGAGTGTTCAGGAAATTATAAACTACAAACTATTCCAGTTAGGATCACAGAGTATGCAAATGAGATGTTAAGAGATGCTAGACAGGCTCTGCTAGCTGTGATAAGAAGGCCAGTGCTGACAACAGTATATTACTGGTAGCTTCGTTGCTGACAAAATTTTATGAGAGGCAACTACAGTGATCCTGATGATATTAGGACTATTGCTGTCTTACTGACAGTCACGTGTCCGATAGCTCTAAGTTAGAAATCTGTGCATGCTAAGCTTTTTACATTGTCATAGGTGGGTAAGAGAATCCACTTTTCAGATCAAGTCAACTTATCAATTTTTTGTATCTTTCAGAATAGTGGTGCTGAATGCTATTGAGAGTCCAGCAGTGCTGAGTGAACTTTTGTGGTGCTCAGCTGGCAGCATCTACAAGGGTGCGCTGGCAGCTTGGTTGTTGAGCTAAGCACAACCCGGCATTGCCAGGCTTTAGCACAGGTGCTGCCCTAATGTGTTCAGACTGTAAAGACAGCATTCTGTTCTCTCCAGATGACTTCTGAGGTAGTAGAGTGGTTCACACTTTGATCCCCTTAACAAATAGGTCATAAAGTTTTATTTGCTGCTAAACCTGAGTGTTAACATGGCACAAATAATTTAGCAAATGGTATAATTAAGTGAAATAAAAGGTGATGCCAGCAGTCAAGGAAGAACAGGCAGAAAGTGGTCATGAAACCCAGAAACTATTTTGTCTTGCTAAACTAAAACTGGGAGTTCAGTGATGCTTTTTTTCTTTGACTGATCCTAGTACCTACATTCTTAAATAGTATATGAACCCTGTGACCATGCCTGCCTTTATTTCACATGCATTTAGGCAAATATATTCTTTCTGCTTTGGTCTAGGCATCTGTCAATTGTATCTGAAAGATCTCTGAATCTGTATATTATGTAAATGGATGCAGTAAGGGAAATCTTTTGAAATCTGGATCTCAGAATCTTGATAGAATTTCTCAGTAGTGTTCCATAATTCAATAACATTCTTTATGCTCTTGACCACAAATTCAAATGCTGATAAGCAGAGTGCAAAACCTAAGACTAACTTCATTGTCTTATTTCATTTAATGTAGACCAAACATTTTTAAAACTATCTTGCTCTGAACCAGTGAAAGTGGAGACAGAGGGATTTTATTATTACTTTTTAAGATGTTAGGACCTACAGATACATGCAAATACTGTGAATAAGTAGGGAAATTACTAGGCAAAGTACTATTACAAGGTGCTTGAGAAATAATAATAATAAAGTCTATGACTGACCTAATAATAATCTGGTGTCTTTCAGAATTTTCTCTTATGCTTTATAATAGTGTTTAATAGACTCAGAAACCTGCTAGTGGTTAGTTTGATTTGGGCTTATCTCTATTTTCATTGAATTAATACCTAAAAAAGTGAAGTTTCTGAACACACTTCAAATAGCAATCCATAAAGGAAATGGAAGAAAAATCCAAGCAGTTTTATGCATCTTACTATAACTGATAGTCCTTGGGAGAGGACTGAATAAATAATAGCAGACTAAATCACCTTGTAAACTTGGTTCAAGAAACTTTAAAATGATAAAATAAATCTCATTCTCTCGCAGTGGATTATTTTTTTCCCTCTTGCCCTTGCAGAGGATGTAAGTTGTTTGTTAAGTACAGCAATAGAGCTGGTCTGCAGCCTACTTTACCCAAAACAAACAGTCTTTGTTCTTACCTTTCAAGTCTGCAATCTGGTAGGGTAGATGTGCATGACAGATTTTTGATAAATAAATGCATGATAAAATGTGGTTAGACTTTATTTTCCCCTGATGTATTGTAATATCAAAAAGATCTTGGCAGATACTTTAACTTTGCTGTGGCAGGTATGTGCATAATTATTCCTCATCCTTGCAAATCTGGGGGGAGGGGGGGACAAAAAAACACAGCACCCACCACCCTCAAAACAAAGCAAAACAAAAAAAACCAAACCACTTTGTTGCTGGCCAGGATTAAAATTGAAGCTCGCCTTCTGGTGATGACATGAAGAAAGGAATTAGATTTGATGATATGAATTTTAGCATCAAGTTATCAACACATTTCATTCATTGAAATTCTTTAACTGCTTTGAAAATAAATTGCAGGGGGACAGGATTATTATTTTTTTAAGCCTCCATAGCTCTCAGTACCTTCTACTGACCTTACACTCAGGAACTGCATCCCTCTCTCTTACAGCTGCTTTTGTAATATCATTTTATGGGGACTGTCACACACTGAGAACAAATATCTGCATTGCTGTTTTCTGTAGAATTATGCATAAATAGAATTTAAAACTGTGTTGCAAGGACTGAACAGACCGTTAAGAAGCAGGAGACCAAACCAAGGGAAAATAAATGGGCAGTAAGCAGACTGGCAGAAGAATTGGGGAATGTAGGAAAAGAAGAGACACGTAAGAGAAGTGGGAGTTAGCTTTGGGTCGCAGCGCTCTGAGGTTTCCAAAGCAAAAGGGAGTGGTACAGGTCAGGTTGAGGAGAGACAATTGGAGGAGACTGTAAGACAAATATTTTGTGGTCTGTTATGACTTAATGTGATGTAGAATGTGATTCAATAGTGCAATTCATGTTACTTCATTTTTTTTGTCCTTAATTTTAATTCCCCACTTTATGCTCTGCTACTTTTCAACCAGATGTTTTTCTTATCTTGCTTTAGCCCAACATCTTCCACTGGCTCAGCTACAATCCCTTTTCCTGCGCTGTTTTGTTTTGGTTTTTTAACTCTGTGACAAAGCCTAATGTCATTTTATTATTTCGCTTTGTAATTATGGGGGGTGGGGGGCGGTGTCTTTCTACTGCAGAAAGTATTCTCTTTTTCTTCCAGCACAAGAGAGGCTCTTAGCTTTGTATAAACAAAAGCAGCTACACAATACAGTAGAGGGATCCAGAAACTGCTGTTAGCAAACATGAAAAACCAGAGTTTAAACAATAAGTAACTTTCTGTTGGCAATAGTGAAACTCTTAACTTTTCAGAAAGCAAACCCATCCTCTCTATTACAAGTATCCTTTTCATAAACAAATTACTACTGATATGCAGTTAATCTATTAAATGGTTCACTTTAGTCCAGAGACTTTTTCTTTTAAGACAGATTATTTTTGTAGGAGACCAAAGATACTTCATTAGCTTCACAAATATGAGGCAATTATTAATTAGGTACATCTTTTTTTTCCTTACCAATAAATAATATATTGCATGTTTTGTTGCAGTGAAGTCTTAGTTATGCTAGCTTCTAGCTTTGATTTCAGAAATTACTTTTCTGTGTATAGAAGCGATCTTGGGAACCACTGAGCAATTGTGACCTCTGTTGGAAGCTTTAAAATTGACTCTGATAGATAACAACCTCTGGAAAACATTATTATTGTTACTTTAGGCACTAATCTGCAGTGTGCTAGACACTGTACAAATGGATTAAGAGGTTGTACCTACTCTGAGTAATTCACAGGATAAACAGAAAAATAGATAAACAGAAAAGGCAAATACAACCTAAATAGAAAGCATAAATGAAACTAAAAAGGGCATCAGTGGCAGGACTAAACAGAGAATCTGTCTGCCTCTTAGACTGCTTATGCTACCTCTGAAAATAGTGTAAGATATTGATGAATAATCACCACCCTTATGAACATGGCTCTGAATATCCTGATAAGACAAATTCTCCAGAGTCTTAGTTTGAAAAAATATTCCTCAGGATTCTATAACATTATTTCTAAATTTAAAAGTGAACAGGAGAAAAAATTTGTTCAGGAAGAGATTGAGTATTGAATTTCTAATGAAAACAATACGACAGTCATACGTGTATGACAGAAAGAGACTTTTATGGAAGAGCCAAGAACTATATAATCATTGATCTGGAATTGCCTTCAGCCACGCACTCATGATTCCAGCCCAGAGTAAATCTTGAAATGCTCATAACCTCTGTGCTACAAGTGATGCTAGTTTGAGGCTGTGCTTCAGGATGAAATGTACAATAAAAAAGAAATTTCATTTATATTCTTGGAAAGAGACATTTACATTTGACAATTTACAGTGAAAAATTAACTGACTGTGGAGTTCTGAAAAATGTAAATGAATTTACCACTTTTCTTAGAGTCGAACGTTTGCTATCCTGAACATATGGTTCATTAAGCCTTCAGCAACTGTTTACTGTGGTTAAAAACAGGGTTGTGGGAATTCTAGAAAGCAATGCAGTAAGATCAGAGCTCTTGATGTCAGAAGGCCCTGAAGCCAAGACTGTCTTGCACTTACCAGTGCATCCTGCCTTCTGTGATGATCTGTGCAATACTTTGCACGTTACTTCTTAAATATCTTTATATTGTGATTGTGTCAAAATCCAGGTAGATTAGTAAGAACTTTTTATGTGCAAGTGTCATATAATGAAACATTGGCCTGCATGAAACTAGTTGGGAAGTAGCATTAGATTAGCACAAATACTAGCCCATTTATTGGATGCTCAGTCCCAGTTGTCATACTTGAAGGAACCAGTTCATTATCCAAATCAAAGCTTTAGGCACTATTTGAATAAATGGGGAGACTTTCATTGATTTTGGCCAAGTGATGAGTTTAACCCTAGATAGCTTACAGTCTATAAACAACACTTTTTAAGAGAATGGGAAAAGAGGAAGGGAATATGTGAGAGATGGGTTGTCTGTCTACAATAGGGCAAGAGCACTCTGAACCCTCTGCCTATTCTTAATCCTTTCAGCAAAGCAACTAGGAACCGTGTTGTAATTTCTTTAAATTCCTGGAGAAGAGAAACTTAAGACTTTCAGAGAAAACTTAAGACTTTACTGATGACAGAAATGAACTGGGGATGTTTCTCTTTTTCTCAGGAGACTCTTCAGGCAGTCATTTTGATGAACCTAAATGAAATATAAACCAAATACCAAAATAATCACGTTCCTTATTTCTTATTGATTTTAATCTTTTATACATATTTTTTTTCCCCCCTCAATATATCTGTTTAACCCTTCATACCTTTTGCAGGGACTTTCAAGGAGCTTTTGTGTCGTACCTTTAACAATCATGCTTCAGCAATATTCTCTGGATTATTCCAGTTCCTTCTAGTACAGCTGTAAAGCTAATATACATAAAGTGGTGAAACTGTGAATTGTTATGAATATTAGATTATATTCTTGTTTGTTTATTTTCAGATACTATAATTTTTTTTTAATGATTCTTAGATTTTCCTAAGGGAAAAGTAATATTCTTAAAGTCCTAGCGGAACAATTAAAGCAGCATTCAGTCTTGCAGGAAAATAGATTAATTTTTTTTTATTTAAACTTTTAACAAAGATTTTTTTAAACTATTATTACAGCTGGTTTTGAAGCACTGTGGACCAATGAGAAGTTATGGTTTGACATAGAGCTTATTGCATGTAGTTTTGAGGCATCTGTTTATGCATGAGGAGGAAAAGGTGATTTGTATGGATTCTCTTGGCTTTTGCAAAACTGCTAAATAATTAGTATGGACTGCATGATAGTGGTCATAAATGATGAAGATGGCTGACTGGATTACCATTGTCCAAAACCCAGTTCTACTTTTAAGTTTATTTTTACGTTTTTGGTACAATCTTATGTGAATTCTAAGAGTATATAAAAATGCTTTCTCCCCCTATCATTCTCTTCCAGTACCTATCCCCAGTTAAGGCTGGCTGCTTTTAATACAGTTTCTCCAGATGCATCTAGGATGTTTTAGAATGGATGGAGATCATTTTTCCAGTATATGTAGTAAAGCATGACTGTAGATATCTCTCTTGACCTACTGTCTTTTAATCCAATATTTTCATTTGATAATTTGTAGTCTTGTTCCCTTTCCCTGGGGGAAAGTATTCACAAAACAGTTTTAGACAATACTATAATTATTTTATCCCACTGTGTTTTGAATTAATTTGTTTTTATGGATAAGGTCTGTACTTTAACACAGTATACATGCCATATATAAAATGTTATTTCTGACTGACTGTGTCAAATATATTGCTGTGCTTAAATGAAGTGGTGCTTTTAAGTTTCCCTTCCTTTCTGTATTGTTTTATAAATTCCAACAGGAATTACTGTAGGCATGTATATGCACTGATAGTTATCTGTGGGTGTAAAAACAGTCCTTTCTTTTGGATACCTAATTATCTAATGAGGAACTAAACTATCAAAATTATTTAACCAATGATCAGCTACTGTTTATAGGTTTGGAAAGTTGCAGGAGATGATAGTTTTATTCAAACAGTATACAAGCATGAAAGGAAACAGAAGATTTGTTTGTAGGCAAACAAATAAAAAATTGGCTTGCATAATAATTATACTAGTTTAAACACGTTTCATCTCATCCCATGCTTTTCTGTGCTAGTAGCCAGTAAAATGTGATGTAATGACAGCTACAGGAAACAGAGCAAGTTAGATTATTTCTTGGGTAAGTCCTCACCTTCATCGATGAGAAGTACAGAGATTTTGATATCTGGAGGCTGTTGGTGGAGCATAAAGTTTAATATCAATCAAAGGGCATTCTTTCATGAATTTCTGTTATCCTTTTTAACACATCAATTCTACAACATACACAATTTCTGCTTAATGTGAAAAAAGCTTTTAATTACAAGCTTTAAAATATTTTACAATCTACTGACTGTTAATTTTGCTGACTAGCTTAACTGCTCTTTGTTCACATTTTTCCTGCTCTTTATAGATTTTCTGGGCCACTGCTTTCCTCAGCAGAAGAATCCTAGGCACTGCATTGATCTAAGTGAAGCCCATCAATACTTAGCAAGTCTAGTCTATGTCATTTCTCCTAAGATGAACAGAACTATGCCATGTCCTAACTGAAAATACGATCTCTAAAGACAGTGAAAAAGAAAGAAATAATTCAGTTGACGTGGATAAGATTGCATCAGTGCCCTATCATGGCAGAGGGGATTAATGTGATACGAACATGTTTTCTAGCTAAAGTCTTGATCACTTGTCACCTGACTTATAAATACATCCTCACACCTTTTGATAGACCAGTGGTTTCAACCCCAAGATTCTGGCTCTCTTCCAGATTTCTTCTAGAATTTCTTCATCCTCTTAGGTGGATGTTGTATTCCTGGCTTCCTATTCCAAAGCATTTGTCTGCATAGAAAAGCTCAGTACAATTATCGTGTTCTAATCCTGATATCCTGATGTAGCTCAGTGAATGGGAGTAGGAATTTCACTATGTAACTAATGAAGATCTTTTTCATTTTGGGGGATAGGTTTGTAGATAAAATTAATGTTAGTGTTGTTACTCTTGAATGAGATTCTTCTATAAGGAATTAGACTACTATCATGCTAAAATGAATTACAAATCAAGAGATTACTATTTTAATTATTAATGTAATCCATTACAAAATATAAAATTTATAAGGGTTTGACCTACAAGGTGTTCCAGACCATTATCATTCTTCTTACAGATTTGCTTTTCCTAATACTCTTTTACTAAATGTAAGGAGCATTGAAAAAAATTTTTGTACCTATATCAGTGATAACCTGCAAAGGGAAAGGTGATAGCTGACCTTTTCAGAAAAATGGAACATATAGAAATTGGAAAGCAATCGTAGTGATGATAATTTGTAGCAAAATTTTTGTCAATTACTTATCAGTTAAAAAAATTAGTTCCCCAAACTCATTTTATTGGTTTTGGTGTGCTTTGCTAATGACTAGATGACTGAAGTGTAGGATGAGAATTTTTACTTGGCATTGCAGGGAGGAGTTGTTTGTTTGTTTGTCTCTGCTTTCAAATCAAGAAAAGTGTTCATGCATTAGTGTCTCACAGGGGTAAAGATGAGGAATGCTATACCTTTTGAAATTGCAATGAAGAGCCAGCAACTAATTTGTCTTTGCAATAAAATGCAGCATAGCAAAAATAATTATGTCATTTCAAAGTGCATACTAAGATAAAATTCTGATCTTTTTGAAATTACACTGGCATTCTACTAGGGATTTGAATGGAGAAGGATATTATTCCTCATTTCAGCAAGAATGTATGTTTTGGAAACCTTTCAGAGTTTTTGCAGTAATTTCTCTCAATCCTGCTTTGAAAATGGGATTTTTCCAAATCAGAGACTCTTGATTTTACTATAAATTTGGGTGCTGAACAGACAAGTAGAATGAGATTGGACTAGCCTGATGAAGTACCTAAACTGGAGGACTAATCATGTCAGGCTCCCTTTGGAATTACTGGGGAGAAAAAAGTCTAACAGTCTTTGGAGGAGCTCATCTGTCATTGAGCCTAATGTGGCTGTCTGCCCAACCAGGGTCCATTTAACTGATGTGCCCCAATTAGAGTGAATCTGACTCAAAGACTGTAGATGAAGAATGTTCTTGGAGACTTCAAGGCAGGAAGTACCTACATTTTATTGGGACTGTGGATATTTAAAACCTTTGGAGATAGAGAGACTCAGCTTTCTAATAGCTATAGGGTGCCTAGTCCAAAAGAGTCACAGGTTAGATTTTGCCACAAGCCATAAAGATAAGCTTGCAGATGAGCAACTGAAAATGTGATTTTTCTATAAATAGGTACCCTCAAACTGTGAGCAGCTTTACTCATTTCAGACTAAGAAACTACAAATTCTGTGTAAAATGTGAAGTCTTAATGAAGACCTAAATATTAAAAGTATGTCTTGAATGTTTTGCAGTGGTGGGGGTGAAATATTCGAAATTGAGAAATTGAGAAAGCTTTGCCTAATATGAGGTATGAGACAGATTTTGACTGACAAACATAATTGGCATGAAACCCTAAGCAGGTGAGATGGTGAGGTGGAAGGAAATGAGTTTCTCCGAATGTGGGTATATTGCCTGAAAATGAGTGATGAAGGCAGAAAGTACAGACTTACCTAAGTAACATTTTGTACTTTATACTACTGTCCCTAATTCCAGTAGGTTCTTTATTACATTAGTATTCTGAGTCCTCTGCACTTCCTTCGTGGGAGAAGTGGTCTCTAATTTTGGCAACAGCAGTTTTCTAGCTCCAAGGCTAATAAAAAAGGAAATGCAAGGACAAACCTTTCATTTGTTGTGCTTCTGCTGATGGCCAGCCAGCAGAGGGAGCGTAAGTAACAAACCCTTTTCCCAGTGCTTATTAATAATACAAAGGGACATAAACAAATACACAAAAGTCTGCCATGAAAACCTATTCCCTGTAGGAAAAAGGATGGGAAAAAATCAGTAGTTGCTGAATGGAAAAGAATGAGAAATCAGTAGGAAAAGGAAACTTTTCTAGTAGATGAGCATCCATTAAAACTGGCAGCAAAAACTTAGTGACTTAAAACCTAGGAATCTGTCGCATTTATAGAGTATAAATGGTATTTCTGGTATTAGACTTTTCTCCATACTTAAGAAACTTGTTAGGCCTGTTTGATTTTGGTTTTTTATGACAGCTCAAATTTTCAAAAAGTAAACTATTGACTTCTTAATTTACATACTATTGAATTACAGGTGCTGGGACCCCAGGAAAAACACTTGGGCTAGGTTTGCACTGTGCTTTCTAATGCACTACAATAAATACCCATGAAAGTCCTGAGTCCTTTTATCTCTTTACCTATCTCAGCACAGCAGTCAACTCTGTAGAAAGTAAAAGATGAATAAACAGGAAAAGAGTATCCATCCCTTCTTCAAGGAGCTCCATGAGGTCACTCGATATCTGACTTTTTCAACTAAGGTAAGCAAATACTGTGCTCCAGGACCATCTGTCAGACCACTGATGGAGCTGGGTGGACTCTAGTTCAATTTGCATGACCAGCCCTACCAGATTTCCTGTTCACCTGGGGAGGCTGGTGCAGTTGTTTTAAATGTCATGAGCATAACGTCTGATTTAAAGTGTATGAAGTTGTACCTATTGTTGGCATCCTTGAGGAATAAAATTTTAAAAGAAGATTAAAGAGTTTGGAAGAAACATGAAAATGAATCACTAGAGTGTTCTCAGATAAGCGTTTTTGTGGTTTTGATATGTGTATATATTTTTAGCTCAATATTTATGGCAATATCTTTGTTACAGAAAGGTTGGGGGTTTAATCAAATTATTATAGCTAAGAATTGCTAAGAATTGATGGCTTTCTAGAAAGACTGGTTAGTATTGAATAAGAGTTTTGTAGTAACAGCTCTGCTATTAGAACCTAGTATTGATTGTACAGCTTCTTGCAAAGCTGTCCACTGAGTGCGTTGTAAAATCATGTCCTTTCACCTAGTTTCTTTCACTTGAAGCAATTAGAAAACAGCTACTGAAACAAGTCTCAGTGATCTATAGACTTGTCGGATGTATGGTTTATTTCCAGCTACACACACACTTTTATTTCTTGTTGCAACTTCAAAGTGCCTGATTTGGGGGTGTTGTGCATGAAAATGCAAGCCTTTGAAGTTATGCATACTGTTCTGGTTTGGTTTTCATCTCCATAAAATTTGGGTTATGGGTTTGATTTATGGCAGGAAGGTAAACCCCTCAATAAAAATTTTCTGAGTTCCTTTATTCTCCTTAATGGTCAATACACCATTTGGCTGCCTGCCTCTTAGCAGCCAAGCAATGGATACCCTTCAGAAAAGACTTAGACCAATTTCCCACTTGCTCTGTACTGAATAATTGTCCCAATTCATTCCAGTAATAAAATTATTTCATTTGCCAAGGTGATAATCTCTTTCTAGTAGTCCTAAAGTGTCATCTTGTGGCTAATACTGGTTATGATTTAGTATCTTCAAGAGAAAACATACCCAAGCATCAAATATTAAAAATCTGGAAGTCCTTCTCTGGTTATTGATAGAATTAATTTTGGGAGTCAGAATTACTTTATTTTAACCGAGACTGCATCATTGGAGTTTACTTTGGAAATAACTGATAATAGGTAATAACAAAAAACTGCTAAGAAATTCATAATCCATTTGGAAGCTACTGATATATGTTTTCCTACAATTAAATGCAGTCATGCCTTAAGGATGCATGAAAAATCAAGTCATAACAAATTATTAGATCTTTGAAATGCTCATCTGATTGTTATATAATAAATCTTATTTTCACGCTTTAATAAAAAAAAAAAAAGAAATTAAATCTTTACAAGTGAAACAGTTAAATTATCACACTGGTCCCAGGATAACAACTCAAATATAAACCGTCATAAACTAACACAGAGCATCCCAGCTTGCTCAGCTACACAATCAATCTGATGTCATTTCTGAGGGCAGTAAGAAGCCAATTTGAGTATTTGACTGAGTAGACTGCAACTTCTTGCAGCAAGCGAAGGAATCTAGGTCTCTTTCAGAGGAGTTTCATCTGAGAGCTTTGAAAAATGGGGTAGAGAGAAGCTTTGACTATACTGCAATATTTTTGTCTCAACATTTTTTCGATTGCACTTCTGTTGCCATTTTAAATTATTTTGTTTTGATGTAGATGTCAAAAAACCCACTTTTTTTTACATTAAACTTTGACAGTTTAAAAGTTTTTTTTCTAGGAAATTAAAATTTTCTGTCTTAATCTCGAATAGGAATTGTGATGAACTCTGGAAACCTGAAATTTTAAATCCTTTAGATAAAAGCCTCCTGTTCTCTACACTTACATATATATCACTTGCTGATAATATCTTACCTAGGTTGGGGTGGGGGAGTGGTCCTGTATTTGTGAAATTCTCCTTGGAGAAAAGCTTTAATTTCTGTTTGCTGCAATGTTGTACAGGATCCAAAACTATTTTAAAACAAGCAAGACAAAATTTCACCTCGCTCAAATGTAAAACAGTCCATTTGACCTTAAACATAGCATTTTATTTTCAGGCACCTTTAAAAAAGTAAAAAGAATAAATCATTAGATTCATAGAAATGAAGTTGTTTCCACTTTCTTATACAACAGTTTTAGCCTTACAGCTCTTGTGCTGCGTGAAGCAAATAAAGTTCAATTTCTTTTTCTTCCTCATGGATTTGAAAAACTACTCCTTTGTTCCAGTATAGTTCCCAGGCTATGAGTATTTTGGACTTTGGGAATTATGACAGTTTTGTGCCCACTGTCTCCTAGTGGTACTGTTCCACTTCCTTTAGTCACAGAAACAGACACTAGATCTCTCCCACTTCATGTAACTGTTTTGATATCTGATATTTGGGTCATTCCCCACTACTTCAGTGAGGTCTTGATGACTACCTGATGTGTTCACAAGACGTGGAATGATACTGCAAGAGTGTCCTGATGGCTGGAATACATCTCTGTGAGACCCTGGTTTGCCTAAACTGCATAATGTGTGGATTTCTTGCAGTCACAAAGCCGAATTCTGACATTCGGTGTTCACCCAGACCACGGTTATACAGCACTGCAGAACCTCCGTACAGGTGTCTCAAACCAGCGTAACTACTGCAAGGGTCTAACAGAACAGCCTGTCTCCAGTGCCTTGTACTGTCCACAGTTCTGCTTTCTTACAGCATATTTATAAGTTTATGAAGAAATCATTCTTTCTAATCTGTCTTTGCAAAGGTATATGATAACACTATAAATATATCTAACATTTTTGTTCTAATTTCAAGTAGTCAGAAATGATAACGGGAAAGGTATTCCCTGAAACTGGACAAGGGCTTGAGTCAGAGTTGTGAGGCTTCAGTAAGCAAAATGTTTGTAGTAAGGTGCAATGTATTCAAAACTGGTTCTGAGCATTAGTAGAAGGTAGTTACTTTATAGTGTTAACTTAAAGCTGATACTGGGTCTGTTTGTCATGTGTCTCTAGGACTGAAACTTTGCATGACTAGTCATCCTCCAGATTTTGGGCCGTCTCCAGCATGTAAGATATATGCTCGTATATGGTGGGAAGTAGGGATTCTATACAGTTTTATGCTGCAGGTGAATTCCCCAACAACAGAGAAACCCCTAGCTGAACCATTTTGATGATCTTTGTACCGATTGGATTTTCTAAAGCAAACCTAGGCATTTTGAAGTTTTCTGTCGAAGACTTTGCAAGGAAAGGCACATAACTGGTTCTTTGTTAAAGGTTTCTACCTTCTTCATGATCCAAACTAAATCCTGTGCAAAGCAGGCAAAACCTTTTTACTTGTGTTAAATATGAAGTTGTTCAAGTACATGCCAATATCTGATGATCTGTCTTGCAAGAAACCACATACAGACTTACAAGGAAACAGCAAACTTTTCTCTCCTTTTTTGGTGTCGTGTTTTAAACAAGCGTTTTAGTGTAACCTTCTAAGATGTAGAGAATGTCAGACATAAGTATTCCCTACATTTTCTAACACCAAGGATTTTGAAGTCATGCACGTTCTTAGGTCTGTCTATAATAAAAATGCTATCCCACATTTATTTATGTTGTAGTAACATGTCATGGTTGCTAAATTATTTTGAGTGAAAAAGTGTGCATTCCCTGCCCCAGAGCACATGACGTCTAAATTCATTTGTGCAAAGGGAAGTGTAATTAATGCATAGACAAGATGATCCCTCTGAGATGAGTTGCTAATGAAAAGAACTACTCCTGATGTTTCAAGGAAAGTGTTAGCTATTTGTAATGAGCTCATTCGTGTGTAATATTTTCTAATGCAGAACATATCTTTTAAAGAGATTTTTGAGTTACAAGCTGCGAATCAGCTAGCACAGACACCCAATCCAGTGATAACTTCCAATGAATTCTGCTTCTGAAGTACTGCTAAGGTAAATTAAATATCGATTTCTGGAAAAATGGAAGACTTTTCTCATTGCTGAATTTTGAATTTTACAGTTTAAACACAAATCGAATAGCTGATGCTAAAACTAATTGTTCTTTGTGTTATAGATGTATCTGGAATCCTAAACTGAAAGGTTCCACTGTGCAAATACATGTGGGGGGGGATTGTTGGGGTTTTTTTTAAATAAAAAACCACCACACAGTAGAAAGCAGCAGGGAGTGCAGTGGAATATGAAACATTTGGGGTTTTGCTCCAGATGCTTAAAAATTCCTGGGTCAAATCCTCTCTGCCTGATCATGTAGAAGCAACCAAAAAGAGAGATGACCTTGGGTTTTGCTAGAGATAGTTGTTCAAATATTTAGCCATTTCCCACCTACTTTAAGGTTTCCTTATGATTTCACTTAAGGTGTTCCAGCTTCTGCAAGTGTGCAAAATGTGTATTTATACTACCTTTCATGATCTGACTCTTGAGATGCTGTAAAGCCAAAACATCATAATTACACATTACTCTTCTTTTAAACCAATTATAATTCTTCAGAAAAGTTGTAAGCATTTTTTGTTTGTATGTTTTTGTTGTATTTTTTTAATTGAGTCTGACCTAGGGACAAAAAGATCTGATGTCATCTCACAAGGCAAGGAATTTGCAAATCCTTCAAGCATGCTTACTTACTAGGATTAATTATCACAACTGTTTTCTCATTGACCTCCGTAACCCTGACACTTTCACAGTTTCCACAGATGATACAGAATTCTGCTCCTAGAATAGTTTACTCTTGTAAACACAGGTTATCACTGTGTCTTACACCCATTTGGCAAATATTTTATTAACATTAATGCTATGTTGAACATAATATTGTAAGTTCCAGGTAATGCACACAAACTTCATGTGTTTTAGTTTATGCTTGACCTGTATGCATCTTCCCTGCAATCCATTCTGCTTTCCCTATCATTCCTGAGTATCACTTCTATTTTTGTGGGCTAGTTGATAAAGATTTTTTTATGCTCTGTATTACAGACATCAGGTGCTATCAGGTCTGACCTAGTACTCACTGAAGTCCATCAGGAGTCTTACATTGATTGCAATTCTTTCCATCCTAAAAACCCAGTTACATGTATCTAATTTCTTTCCTGTGTTGTTTGAGTTGATAATATAATGCTCGGAACAGTATGGTTTGCTGTAGGTAGTCGATAATGCCATTTTACCTTAACCAAGTGTGCCATTTTGAACTGAGGGATTTTGAAGGAATTTCAGTATGACATAGTTGTTCATGTGTTAGATGTTGGTAAAGGAGATGGAGTCCAACTCATACGTTGTGAATGTTCCTCACATCTAACTGTGCTGTAACTCTTGTTTCAGATACTTTACTGTTACATTAGCAGTAAAGATAATGAAGCTAACTTTTTTTATCACTCATGATGAAAATACATTTCAACATCACAGCAAAACTCTGGTCTGAGTAAATGTTTATAGTTAGCAGCGGGCTTCAGCAAGTCTTGCTGCTGGCCATGGAGAACCCATTCGTTCTAGAATGCTACCTCTTCTTATTTCTTCCAGTTCTCGGATAAACTAGAAATATATTAGACATTTCTCTTAGTACTGCTCCTCAGTGTCAGCAGTTGCTGTGGGTTTTACAGGATTGTTACTTTATCTGCTTCACTGAAACAAGAAAAGGTCAGTTTTGAGTTACCAGTTTAAGCTGATGGTATGAAATTGAATCACTGTCTCTCTTGTTCTGTGCAGACAATGAGGATCATGTTACAGAATAAAGTATGGACCATAACAACTTGAAATACATGTCTTGTAGGTATGTTCAGTTACCTTCTCAGAAAGCACAATGATGTGTGACACAAATGCCTGAAGCCAGTTTGCTAGTCATATTTTTCTACATATGCAAGAAGGGAGAACTGTGTGCTTGATCTGCAGCTGTGAATCTAGCAGGGAACATAATTCATCTGTGAAATTATTTCATAAGGGTTCCACCAAAACTAGCAGATAAAGCCTGACACATTTTTATGTAGGTTTGTTAGCTTTTCTCCAACAGTCCCAGCTGCATGCAAATCTCTGCTATTGTCCTTGCACTCTGTAGTGATCTGGTACTGTCTCTGCTTGTGTTATAGTACATCGTGTGTTTCACTAGGTAGCCCTGCAATCAAGTCCCGTTCTGCCTTACTGAATCTTATTCAGTAAGGTGCCTCTGGAAACAAGGCAGTGCTCTCCACGCATAAGTCTACCCCTATTACTTCACTTTGAGTGCTCTGTTACCATTCTGTCTTTATAAACTATTCAAAATTGTGATGCTTCACTTTGGTCCTAACAGATAGCATGTGTGACAGTAGCACTTTCTTTGCATTCTTAGTATATTGTGTAAAATAAAACAGAAATTACTGATTTATGAAGTAATCATCATTGCGTCTGAGTGGGACCAAAAACTGGTTTGCAAGTAAAATTTTCTGTTTCCTTTCATTTGCTGAAAAATATGTAAAACTGCATCTCTAAACACATTCACAAGGTCTAAGTTTCTTCTGGGAAAACAAATTAGAATGTCCTCTCTGTTTTCAGATTGGTGAGGTAAGGGTGTTTATAGGAATTATATTGAAAGCAAATTTGTATATAAATGGAAATTTAAATGTGTTACCATGTCTGGGTGAAGGCACAGTTAAGTTTCAATATTTATTCTGAGTTTGGAGTTCAAAAGGAAAAAAGGCAATTTGCTATTTTAACATATTCAAAGTTTTATTTTATTTATTCTTAATGTCTACTAAATCTGCTAGCAGTTAGTCTGTTAACTGTTAAACTTGGTCTTTTTCAATATCTGTATCATATATATATATGTGTTTCAATAGTGATATTTTGTGATGTTTTACTCATTTCTTTGACCCAAGATCTGCCAATAGAAATTCTTCTTCTCTAATCTTTTTCTTGGAATGAAACCATGGAGAGCAGACCACATTTGACATACATCATGTTTTGAACCTAAAAGTCTAGTTCAGTTCCCACCTTATTTCTCCCCCTAACTACTTTCCCTTATGACATCACCCTGCCACACTTCACTGCTGTGGCTTTTCTGGCAGAACAGCCTGGTGTTCCCTTAAGGGACTCACCACATAGTGAACCTGTGCTGCATACGTCGTGCTACCTGCAGTGCTGCATTTCACAGAACTGGAGAATGGTCAGGGTAGGAAGGGACCTCTGGAGATCTAGTCCAACCCCCCACCAAAGCAGGTTCTCTTAGAGTAGGTTGCACAGAATTGCATCCAGCTGGGTTTTGAACGTCTCCAGAGATGGAGATTCCACAACCCCTCTGGGCAGCCTGTCCCAGGACTCTGCCATCCTCAAGGTAAAGAACTTCTTCCCCATGTTCAGAAGGAACTTCTTGTATTGCAGTTTGTGCCCATTGCCCCTTGCTCTGTCACTGGGCACCACTGAAAGGAGCCTGGCCCTGTCCTCCTGGCACTTGCCCTTAAGGTGTTTGCAGACATGGATAAGATCCTCTCTGTCTTCTCTTCCCCCGGCTGAACAGGCCCAGCTCTCCCAGCCCTCCCTCATCAGGGACATGCTCCAGTCCTCCCATCATCTTGTAGCCTCTGCTGGACCCTCCCCAGTAACTACCTGCCTCTCTTGAACTGGGGAACCCAGCACTGGACCCAGCCTTCCAGATATGTCTCACCAGGGCAGAATAGAGGGGGAGGATCACCTCCCTCGACCTGCTGCTCACACTCCTCCTTTGGTACTCATTTAAGAGGCCAATTCCCTAACTGACATCTAAGGCCACTGGTGCTTTCTCACTGAATCTCTCAGCACGGCCATCATACTACACTGTCCCCCTGTTCCTTGTGGCACTGCGCCGAGGGCTTGCATTGGGGTGGACGAAAGCTAGATGTCATACGTGTCTTTTCCCACTTCGTGTTTTTCAGGCATTGGGCACACTCTGCTGCTTGACTTGTTCAAAAATGCAAAGTTAACTCTTTGTTCCTTGGCAAGTCTTTCTCAGCAAAAGGCCTCAGCCCCCCAGATGAGGGGACCCTAGCCCAGGAGCTCTTTGTGTTGTATGAGGTTTCTAGATGAATCAAAAACATGTTTTGGGACAGAACGATGTCGTAGGTATGAAAATCGTATGAGATTTGCATTTTAAAAAGCTTTCTTCAAGGGTTATATATATATGTATGTATATACAACTACTTTAATTTCTGAATCTTCTGTTTTAACTGCACCCCTTAAAGCAACAATCCCTTCAGCTAACCGCCTGGAGTGTTTTCTGGTCTCCTGCATATCACCAGTGGATTTGCTTTTACAACGAGGAGCAAGTATCTTTAAATGAAGTCCCAAGAGTTTGGAAAGACAAAAGTTCAATTTAAACTGAAGAAAATATGATGTCAAACATTAATAAAGAATTAGGTGGATATTACAAGGCCTTGGTTTAATTTTCTCCTGGAAGCTCTGTATAACTGTGCGTGAGTATCTCATCAGTTTTCTAATTCTGAAATGCCATCCCAGGCACTTGCATCATCAAGCTGAGGGAGTGCACTATAAGAACCTCCAAACTCTCCGAACCTGATAATTCTCCCAGTTTTTTTAGCCTTTTGTGAAATGTCCATGTGCATAATTTGCATGTCGTGATGGTGATGGTTCCATTATATGTTCCTAAAAAGAATAGCCAGCTAGATGTCTTTTTGTACTTGACTGACGCCATTTAGTAACTATCGTTAGATGACTGTTAATTAGGTTTATTATGCTTCCATTATCGCAAAAAGATCTGAGCTATTATAGATGGATAGAAGTAGTGCTGTTTCTAAGTAGAGCTATTTTTAATGAAATCTTTCTCAACTTATAGATGACAGAACGTGTGTATAACAATCATTTCAAAGTCTGAAGTACTAAGATGTGTTTAGTTTGGGAACAGTTGACTAGTCGTGATTTCTTCTCCCTTCTTAAGGAAAAACAGACCTGAGTAACTGGTACTAAGATTTAGTTTCATGAAGACTTTATTTTGTAGGTAGGTGAAGACAAAAATCCTTACTGAAATCAGCATTTAGAAGACTAAGTAGCTTCTCCCCCTTTCTAAACTTCATCAGTACTTTATTTTTAAAATCTTCACATCTACAAGTATCCTGGAAGCCTGTCTGGAATACTACTACTGAAGTATACTCTGCCACTGCACAGTAGCTTTCTGTTGGTTACAGACCAGAGTTCTTACTGCATTTCATTTGTTTTCTTTGTTGCTCTAGCTTTTCCTTGATGAAAGAATAATGTATGTAACTACAAGGTAAATATCAGAATAAGATACGGAGTTCAGCTTCAATAAATAAAAAACATCCTGCATGATGTATTTTAACTCTATCTAGCAAAAGCACTTTAAAAATGGTACACATTGTTTCAAAACTAGAACATCTACAATTTACTTTCCAATTGGTTCTGGGCACAGGGAATGTTTGGACATAAATGAGAAAATGACACAGAAATTGGTTGCCCATTTTCTGATTCTTCCTGCCAAGTAGATGTCCATGTCACTTGCTCGGGTAGCACTCCTTTGATGTAGACTGCACCAGCCCAAGGGATAAGGTGCAAATATATGTTTGCCCTGTTACTTCTGCTCTGCTGACTCTTTGAGTGATGACTTGGAAGCGTTTCTTGGCTTGAATTTCCTTTTTACCAAACCGTTTTCCTGGAGCATCAGGTTATTTCTGTTATATGTAGTAAATTAGTGACAGTTGTGATTAACGCTGTTCACACACTTAGGCGGATTCCTAACTAGTTGACATGGTTCGCATGCTGCATGGCTGTGACTGAAAAGCAACAAGATAAATTCATTGTTACTGTTATTTGCAAGTCTCATGGGTTAACCCAGGCTTTCTGAAAAAGCAAGAGATATTTCTGAACCAGGAACTTTGAGAAAAGTTACTGATAGTTTAAAAGGAATGATTTAAAAAATAGTTATGTAGCAAAAAATAAATCTTTTTCTTCACTGTTTTGCATTCAGTTTCTTTTTTAACATTAAAGTAATAAACCCGGTGTGACAATATGTGATAAGGGTCTGCTGAAAGTCATTACCAATGGCATAACAATATTAAAATTATTTATGTCAAGCAACACAAAGTTAAGTGAGCTAGACCTTGAGTTCAACGAGATGTGGTTCTAATGTAAATTAAAACAGATTCTTTCTGGCCACTAATCAAGTGTTTACCTGTTTCCGTTGAAACTACATTGAATTTAATCAGTATGCATTCTAATGCATGCATTTCTCCCTAAATAAGGAGTGTGTTTGTCATGAATATTTAAATTGGATTTTAAATCCATGAAAGTTTAATTTAAATAAAAAGTGAGGTGTTTTTTCAGGGTTAAAACTTAGCTTCTCCAAATTCTATTCAATAGTTGTAAACAAATTTTAAAGTTAATGGGCTCAAAGGAATTTTTCTTAGCATTTGGGATAAAATGTCTTTAATTGTAAAAGGCTTTAATGTAACTACAGTTCATGTAATGTTATCTGTACATAAAATTTAAGTTTTGTTTCTTGTAATCAAATAAAACTGCAATTTCTGAATTAATAATTAATAGTGTTTTAAATATAAAACATCTATATAAAGCAGTAAGTTTTAAGACATGTTTTGCACTTCTCACTGAGTAGGATATGGGGGTAATTTTCTTTATATATAATTCAGTCATGATACATTCTTAACTTTTCTATACACACGTGATATAAACTCCAGTTTTATTTCTGTGATTTGTACTCTTATCTCAAAGACTTTTTCATTTCCAGTTTTATTTTTTAGAATAATAAATAATTAATTGGTTTCTCTACAATGGTATAAGTATGGTGCTAAGAAACCAGATTTTAATTTAAAAACTCTATTATTCTCTTCTTAGAGTAAAATTAATGGAGTTGTATTAAAGCAAAAAATCTTATGCTTGCCTATTCATTGAATTAATTGGCCACTGTGAATCCTTCTTGCAAAACTGGGCACGTGTGGAGTTTCAGCCCTCATTGCAGGTTGCTTATCAGTTTATTGATAAATAGTTCCATTTTGCTAGTCACCTCTTTATTGTTCAGACAGATGTGCTCCAGTTATTTTCTGATATTTTCCAGACATTCATGATTCATACTGTTTTTTCCCTACTGATTTTGTTTCATATGTAGACATATTTTTACACAAAATTTCACTTGATTTTTTTTGCTTTGATTTAAAGCAAGGACAAGCAATTGAAGCTTGAACTGCGTATTTGATTCAAGTGACGTAAACCAAATACATCTGCTTTGAAAAAATGTGTTTTTTAATAGCAATTACTGAATAATTGTCACAGACCTTAAAACACAAGTGTAATAGATATGTACATAAAATACATATACATTTTCTAAGTCAGCTCAAGTCCTATATTAACTTAAGCACAGTACGCGTCCAGTGAGAGGTGGGCCAGCTTTTTGCAGTGGAGTTTATCCTTAGCGGTGACAACAGAAAAGGCAGCAAAGACTTGTCAGGACTGTATTTACAGGGTTAGAATTCCCAATGTTTGACAGCAGTGGTGTCGTTGTCAAGTCTTCAGATATACACCATATATTAGAGGGAAGAATCCCTTGGTAAGCTTTCGTTGAGCCAGGGTTTTGGAAGAGCACACCACAGGTAGCTTTATTCTCCTTTGTACCAGGTTTTCCCCACTGTCCTGGCAGCTGTCAGGGTTGGAGCTGGTTTCTGGTATACTTCAGGACATCAGTTTTTAAGCAGAGAGAATCGGTTAACTGAACCGAACTGTATCTTATTAAATTCTCTGTGGAAAAAAGGTTTGCATATGTTAATTTCCATGAATGTATATCATACGTATATAAGCACATAAAAATGCAACGTTTCATGCTGTAAATAAAAACCAGGATACAGGGAAGTAAGGAGTCAGCAATTCATGAATAAGTTAGTAATTTTTTGATCTTTAGCAATTTAAAGCACATACTCTCCTAACTTATCCTGTCTCTTCACAGTGAGCTAAACAGGCAAACATCAACTCAACTTCCAGGGAGTAGCTGTTTTAGACATTTGAAGAGAAGCACTTTGTAAAATCCTAGTTCTGTTGAAGTTTGGCAGTTATCATAGGGGTGTTTTTTGGCTTTATTCAAGTCCATTTTTCCAAAACCAGAGTGACATTCTCTTCTGATTTACTTCTGTTTGGCCTTCAAGGTGTATCTCAGATAAGCTAGCAGCAATGGACTTGTGAGGATGTAGTATTGTCCATGATGTTATTTTAAACAAGCATAGAAGTGCACGTGGGAAAGGCTCTCAGCAGGTGTTTTGTTGCCACTTGACACTGTCACCGAGGTCTTGTATTACTGTTTAGTCACTGAGTCAGTTAACAGTTGCTGGAAGATGAAGGGTTAGATATAAACGATGTAAATGTTCATGAAGAGAAGCGTTGAACCATGATACTGTCACTCAAATTCACATGTAGAAAATGTTATTTCTTGCTAGAGGAGCATGTATTTAAGCTGTTTGAGGGGCTTTCTCATTGTTAAATGCTAATGCATCCTTACAGATATGATATACTGCAAAGGTGTTATCTGAGGAGAAAGTAGCAGACGTGGACAGGCATAAACTTGAAGAGAGGCCGTTCACACTACAGGCAAATGAAATCTTGAAAGCCATAAAGCTGAAGGCAAAATTCCCTGAGGCTTTAATGTAACCAGGGTTTCACTCTTGATTCCCAACTTGGACACTCGCTACTTCCAATTTTTTATGTGTGTTTACTCCTTCCTTGCCTTTCCTTTCAACAGTGCTGTATGTGCCTCTTTGAAATAGAGCAATACAGCTGTTTCCATTCTGTGGGTGAGCGATTTGGGTGTAAGAGGTCTAGCAACAGCCCATAGCAATATGGGAACAAAGTCTTGAATTAATTTTACAAATAGTAGTTAATGTCTTCATGGCTGGACTGTACTTCATCCTCTGCTTTGCTGCTGGAATCCCTATTTTTATGATGTTGAGTAATTTGGCCCTACAGTAGCTGATAACTGAAAGTGAAATTCAGGCACTTTTGTAGGAATTTATGATGTTATTTTTTAATAATCTCTTGAATCATTAGAAAATGAAATGAGCTTTCAGACTGACTAATCTATTAAAGACATTAAAGGTAAAGTTATGCTGAACCATCTGAATATTGGAGAAAAGTTGAATTCTCCAGCTAAAATATATTCATGAGTAACTCTTCCATCAGTTATCTTAAGAAGTTACCTTATATAATAAATATTTTTATTAGATTTTGATACTTCACTCAGGTGTCATTAACAACCACTGAAGTAAATAAAAGTGATTTAATGTTTCCTATTATTGCTTACTCTAGACTTGCCTGGGATATGATATATGCATGCTTCATTTCTCTTTTATTTATTTGTCTGTAAGGACTGTTTTCTATGCTGGCCTGAGCGCTTGAGTAAGAAGCTTTTCTCCCTCACAGCCTTCATCCTTTTAAGTGTTTTTAATCATGAAGTTTTCTTGATCTCATCCTTAATTCATTCACAGTCATCTTGCCTTAACTTTGCTGATTTCACTGGTTTGGGTTTTATTGAATATGACATCACCTTGTTTCACTTGTAACTGCGCTCTTTGTGATTGTTGAGTATTATTTAACTTATATTTATATATATATAAATAAAAACATGCCTTTTTGACATGCATAGCTATTTTTTCACCTGTTATTGTAGAGAAATGTGGTCTATGCCCCATAACATGTAGCTTTTAGGAATGATTTTCAAACAAGTATACAATCCTCTGCAAAGCAGAGTGATTCCTGTTGTTAGGCAGAGCATCTCTATGCATTGAACAGCTTCTGCATATATTTCTTTGTTCCAGTAAATTGAGTTTTTCAGAGTAGATGTAATGTCCAGAAATAGACAGAAAGCTGGGTTTGTGTACTCCCCTTGGACAGATTTAATCCCAGTGACACAGTCAAACTGCAGATGTCAGTGTGTAACATGGCCAAAGAGTGTATTTTTCTAGAGTTGTCAGAAACGTCATGGCAGAAAAAAATTCAGTCATCTATGAAACAGATCAACAACATGTATGGTTGTCTTCTGCCCTCTGGGACTACTGAAGAGACTGTACCTTATGCTCTTCTAGTCCTCCTCATGCCAGTTCAACAGAAACCTCAGTACCTAAGCCATAGGTGAGGCATGTATGGGGGTGATTTCTGCATTGTACTCTTTTGGGAAATTGGATTGACTTTTGTTCAATCAAATTTTACTAAAACCATGAGCAATTCCATAAAACAGGCTTTTTGTAACGTGAAACAGCAAATAAATGAGAGCTGCTTGTGTCAGAGTGTTCTGAATCTGGCTGTCACTTTTTTTTTTTTTTTTTAATTAATGTGTGATTAGAGAACTGTGATTTGGAGGCATTGCTAGTCCCTTTGTACAGATAAGCATGGCTATATGTAATTCAGTGCAACATAGACATTTGCTTAGTACCTGTTTTAGCATACAGGTGGTAGAAAAGCACTTGATTTGGATTTATTTCATGCAGGACAACCTAGTGGTTGACTTAGCATCTATCACCAGTTCTCTTTGTCAGTCTTCCTGGGTTTTCAACAGTCTCACAAAGACAAATAAACGTTTTGGGAGATGAAAAGCAGCAGCAGTAGTAGTAGTCTTTTGTTAGCAACAGGATGGCAGAAAAACTCTTTCTTCTGAAAAGGATTTTCTTTTCTTCATACTTCAGAAATTCAAAAAATGTCTTTAGACTGAAAGCACGCTGTTTCCTTTCTCAGGTTGTTGGAAAGGTTTCCTTCCTCCAATTTTATTTTTAAATAAAGGAATTCAGAACCAGAATTTTGAAACTACATGCTACTACAACAAAGATCATTTTTCCTGGGTTTTTTTGTTTTTTTTAAAAAACATGTAGTGTGTAGCCTTTCCCGCAATATCTCTTGTGGACCAAGAATTAGAAGAGAATTTTGGAAAGCTAGGAGAGCATTTGCTGGCTGAGTGTAAGCTAAGAACTTTTGATAATTCTGCCCCAAATTCCAGTTGTTGAAAGAAGATCTTTGTGTAGAAATTGTTAAAAATCAGCTTTCCTTTTCTTTGTCGTTTACACATTTCTTCCCTACCAAGCAATTTTGGCTTGATGTTTACATTGTCTATTAAAATGATTTTAACTGTTTCAATCAAGACTTGTCTTCATACTATGTAAAATGTAACCCATTTCCTGTTGAAACGTTGGCCTTACAGGAGGTATAAAAATTGTATTTCTTCAGTCGTTATATTACCTCACATTTTTATAGGACATTTCTCTCTTTAAATTCTAAAGTATTTTGACTGCTAGGCCATCATTTCAGAACTGGACAAAACTGAACAGATTTCCTCCACTGGCAAGAATGATGGCGTAAGAATCAGACAAGGAATGGCAATAGAGAGGTAGGAATATCCTTGTATTCCTACTCTTGCATGCAGTTGTTAGTCTCTAGCTTTTGACTCACGGGTCCTTCCACAAAAAGAAATAATAAACATGGGTTCATTACTTTCTAATTTAACAGTTCGTTTCCAAGCTATTTAGCACATATTTAAGAAACGGAGAAAATACTTCCAATTTTCTTTGGTTTTGCTATTAAAAAAAAAAAAAAAAAAAAAAAAGCTGCTCAGGAAAATAGCCCTTGTGTGTCAGAGAACCCTACCAAGTTTAAAGGCAAAGGAAATGGTTTCAAAATTATTTTCAGTCTTGTTAAAAGGAACATTAGATTTCATAAACGGTTCTTGTAAATGACCCTTCCCTGCCGCAGTGTTTGTAATTCGGTTGTTCCTACCGCCTGCCTCGCTACGGTGATGCGGCGGGATGCCCAACGCTGTCATCACATGCCACCTAGTGGCGGCTTTGTGGTACCGCAGTTACGTTTCTTTCACCCGGTTCGGGATGACGTTCGCCTCCGCAGCAGAGGGTTCCCGTGTGCCCGTTCATCCCCCCACCCGGAAAGCCAGCTCCTCGGCCGGTGCTAGGTGCGATTCTACAACATGCAACAGAGAGGTCGCAGATGGTTGAAACGGGTGGTATATGACTACTGAGCTTGTGGTGGACCAGAGAAAACATGAGACATGTCAAGGGATAAAACAGGGATACCAGACACAGCATCATATATCACAGTCATATTTTAAATTTAATTATTTTTACTTAGTAATATTTTTGCTATACCATATAGAATATTCCTTTGTTTTTAGAGTAATGTCTTTGTTTTCACACACCTGTAACAATGCCGGTTGTGTTGTAAATTGCTGTGTTACTTCTCTATCATTAATTCATATGACAACATACAAATAAGGTAGTTTGCAAACAGGAAGACAAAGGGTACTTGCAAGAAGTGTTCTGAGACTGTTTACCAGCTGGTGCAACTCTCAAGCAAAGCATTTGAATTTACATATGATGAGCTAGGAACAATGTCATCTTTGCCCAAAATAAGTTGTCCAGGGAGTGGAAAATAAATCGTTCTGTTGCAGGGAATCCAGTCTTTTTACCATCTCTTCAAATTGAAATGTGCACTCACTTGTCCCATGTTCTCAGTTGTCCTGTAATAATGACTTGTTCACATGATTTGTGACATCTAGCTAATAGAATATGCCAAAATACAACTTGACACAGAAGCTCTGTACCTTGGAATTGTTTTTGTTCAAATAGAAATAAGGTAGTAAGCTCTCTAAGCAAAAGTACTATATCATGCAAAGAAAAGTGAGGTGAATATAGACTTTTGTAGCAGTTAAAAACATGCTTCTATCATTACTGTTAATCAGATTGATGTATATACAATGTGCTCCTTATAGCATATAAATTTAACTCACTCGGTAGCTTCTTGCTGTCCTTATTACAGAAAATGGAAGATAACTGGTATCTGGAGCACCAAAAATACTATCCTCAAGAGCTGAAATTACAAGGGAGTGTTAGGCACTCTCCCAAGAATGCAAAGCCAGCATTTTTAATGAGGCCCAAAAGGCAGCACTGTTGATGTGCATATGGTTATACCATGTTGCAGCTCCTTTGAAAGAAAATAAATATTAAATTGCAGCCTTGAGATGTGATCAGTTGAATCTAATTTAATGTGCATAACAAGCTGTTAAATTCTAACTGGGCACTTTTAAGATTGAAAACACCTAGCTTTTTAAGAGTTGGTAACTTTAGATACTTAATAATATAGCTTCGTATTCAGTTGTTTAATGGCACTATGTATTATTGGAACATAGATGGATATCGTGGCATATGTCCTGGAGTCATGTGATTTAGGGACTCCTAACTGCAACTTCACATTAAGAAAGGTCCTATCAGTACAGTTGTTCTGTTTACTCTTCAGGAGGGAAGATACAGGTAGGAGGCTTGCCAATAACTTGGCCTCAGGTGGTAATTTGTATCCATCACAAAATGATACCCATTTGAGTTCAGATTGAATTTGTCTGGCTTCAGTTCTGCATTGCAGAAGTAGTATTTAAAAGTGTACAGGGTATGGACGTGCCTCTGTAAAGTGGCTCTGGCTGAAGATCTGTGCTACAGATCTTCTTAAAAAGCATAGTTCAGTTTTTGGTTCGCTGTGGAATATTCTGTACTAACACAGAGCATACCTATTTGCAGCTTTAAATAGAATGATCCAAATAATGCCACGCTCTCTTGAGCTGGGACTTAAACTGGCTCTATGAGCTCAGTTTTAAAGTAAGATTAAAGCAGTCTGGACAGTATCTTCACATTAGCAACTCCTAAAGCAAATTGCTCTAGCTAAGCATTGCGTAATACTGTAGCCTTACCACGCCACCTTCTCTGTGCTGTGAGATTAGTAAACCATGTGGCCACACTTTAATTCCTACCAAGAGTATACCTGAAATGTAAGGAAATTCTAACTTAGCTGAATACTTCTAGTCATGTTTAGGAGCCTTGAGCAACTCAGAGGAATGTAATAGGTGTTTGAATCCTGTCCCTGAGTTCCATTAGGCATTAGGCAGAGACTACATCATAAATCTTGTCTATATTGCAATAGTCTTCACACATCTGCTCTGAATGCATAACGGTACTCAGAAATGTTGTACTCTTGACTTACACGGTACTGCTTGAAGTGGATAAAATCTATTTCCTGCATTTATCTTTGAGTACACCATTGCAGATATGCCTCTGTTTAAAGATATTCCCAGTTCTGCTGAAGACAAGAAATATTGTCAGATGTCTCTAGTCTAACCACGAATCTTCAATGATTGTTTTTTTCAGTGCTCTGTCTCTTCATTTGATTTATCAGTATGTAGTTATACTTCTTTCTTCAGGAAAAAAATCCAACATTAAAAGCATCTCAAGTCAATATACCCACTCAAAAGGCATGAAAAGAATCATACTCACATGTGCCTGGTATATGCATATATAATATATAGAGATTTGCAATCATATCTGAACAGGTGGACCTAAGCACAGATTTGCCTAGCCATCTCTACTCTTATTAGTGCTCCATAGGAGTAAGAGCCTAGTTAAACAAATTCAGCATCAGCATTGAATGCAAGGTCATTCTAAATGCAATTAGTAAATATACTGTTGTTTTTGTGAGGAAAGCAGCACATAAACACATGTCAAGCAAAATGGGTCTGCACAGAGAAAAAGGAGAAGGGTAGCCTGTACAGGTAAAACCTGGATCAAAGTTGTGACTGGGGGGGGACGCTTATTTAAAAAGTGATGTTGCGAAATGTTGGATTTACTTACTTGCTCATATAACTACAGAGGCCACAGTCACACTTGATACTGCAACGTCCCTACCAGAGAGGAAAGTTCCAGAAAGATGTTTTCTCTTTACAATGTTCTAGGTAACAGGAACAAGCAGTTGCAGGGGAGAATAACGCCAAGATATCACCTACAGTTCTCCTTGCTCCTGCTCAGCATAGAAGTGCAAATTTAAAGCTTTTTATCAAATATGTGTAGCTCAAAAGAATTTTGCTTTCTCAGTAATATTCCAGTTGCTATTATTGAGATGAAAGGGGCTAATGCATCGTTTATTTATTTTAATATAATAACTTTTTTTGTAATTTCTGCTTTATTTCATCTGTTCGCGAACACATCAGGTCTTGACTTCCCTAGTGAGAAAGCAGACATGATAAGATAAGTTTCTAAATGTCTGTTCAGCACTGGGTTCTGCTGGACTCTTACTTAAGCTGTACTTAGAAGGTACAAATTGGTTTCACTTAAATATACAGTTTGAAACTTTTTCAACAGCATTCAAATTACTTACTGAGCCTGATGATGCGTCAGCTTATGTCAATTTTACATGTGCCATTTCACTTACTCCTAATGTATATGACAATATATGAAAACAGAATGAAGAGATACATCGTGTTTCCAGGATTTTCTTACATCCTGATACTTTAAAAAATGGTGATGTGATACATACACAGGTCAAATGATTAAATGTTCAGATAGTGGGTTATGACATATCTGTTAAGCCTAAATTTATTTCACAGTAAAATTCTTGAGTGAAAATTATGCTTCTTGAAAGAATTTAGGCAGACATTCTTCCACAAAAGTTAGGGTGGGGAAGAACAACAAAACCATACAAATTATATACAGTTGACAGCTCCTGCTTATCAAAACAACCAGATTTCTGAAAGCTTCAGGCCAGAATAAAAATGTTTGGAGGTAAGAGATTAAAATAGCTGCAAGTTCAGCTGTCTTTTTAAAGAAACAGATGGATGTGTTTTTCAAAGTGCCTTAGTTCAAATATGTATATGTAATGTGATGGTAGCGTAAAGCCAGGGCACACGCCTGACACTATACGTCTGAGTAAGGACCCAGTCCTAAGTAAGTGTTTGAATACAAGGGTATTAAGTAAAATTTCTGTTCAGTCCAGAGTCATATATGAATTGTATAACAAAGGCATTTTTTCTCCAATGCTTGATGGCTGTTAACTTTTAAAAGGCCTCTTCATCCAGTAGCTCTATTGTGACATTTGTAGCCAATTTTCAACAGAGCTCACCCTCAAAAGGTAGCTGTTATTTCAAGCTTTTTTGAAAATCTGTCTGCTCTTGATGCCTAAATGCAGTGTTTTTTTTCTGTCAGTCTGCTCTGTCCTGTTCACAGGATAATGCTTCATTTAATAAGACTACAATTTTGATTTCAAATAACAATAATTTAAGAAGTTCTTTAAAAAAAAAAAAAAAAAAGACTAAAAGCCCTCTAGGAACTCCAGTCCTAAAATGTTCTTTCTTCTGCTCCCATGTTGGTGCTAGCTGTTGATTTACCCAGGATGAAGTTCAGTTCTTTTTCTTGCTATCACACTAAAGAAAGTCAGAATGTTGACAATTCACCTGGAAATAAATCTCTTTTAAAATGTTTCCATTTTTTAAATGGATTCAGGGTCTTGGAAGCTAGAGCTGCAATAGAAACACAAAACTTAGTGACAGACTCTTGGAAAGCTCAAAGAATTTTGCCTTTGAGGTGTCATTTGCTGCCTGATGATCAGTAAGTTAACTTTTTTCTCCAAAGCTCCTAAGCGGGCTTTGTAGATGAGCTGCTGTAGAGTTGATGGTCTGTGAACTGCTAAAAATGCATGCAAACTTTCCCTTGAACAGGCTCATGTCAATGTATTTTTCAAAATGGAATCATTTATGCAATCACAGACAGGCATGTCTCTGCCTCTCCATGTCTTTATAATCTGTCTTCATCAGCGTACCAGCATGTTGGTATAAAAACTAGAAGCACTTTAAGTGTTCATTGGATTGCAGATAAGAACCAGAGGACTTCTGTCATTGTAACTGGCACTGACAGTGTAGGATCAGGTACCAACTACCTGCCTCTAAGCAGTCTATAAATACCAAGGAGGGCAATTTTCTTTTTGTATCATTTGTATCATGCTGAAAAAGGCAAATTGGGTATTGCAAGGTAGTTACAAGAAATAGCTGGGGTTGTTCACTGGGGAAGAGAAGGCTCTGGAGAGACCTTATTACAGCCTTTCAGTACTTAAAGGAGGCATATCAGAAAGATGGGGTCTGTTGCAATAGGATACAGGGTAATGGTTTTAAACTAAAAGAGGGTAGATTTAGACTAGATATAAGAAAGAAATTTTTATGATGAGGGCAGTGAAACACTGGAGCAGGTTGAAGAGAGAGGTGGTAGAAGCCCCATCCCTGGAAACGTTCAAGGTCAGGTTGGACAGGGCCCTGAGCCACCTCATCGAGTTGAAGATGTCCCTGCTCATTGTAGGGGGCTTGCACTAGATGACCTTTAAAGATCCCTTCCAACCCAAACTATTCTATGATTCCCTGAACCCTATCAAAGTAAATGATTGAATGAGCATCAGTTCAGTAGGTAGCCCAAGAACCCAGTAAGGCTTCCTACTTCTGAGAAGTAAGGACAACTAAACTCTGATGGTTCCTCTTGTTTCCTTTTTTGTCATACCTCTTGAGGTCTTAATATTAGATTTTAGTTTTGAAGCAAGAAGAAAGACAAAAACAAAAAGGAGAAGAGAGGGAAACTGTCCAAAAAGGAAAGAAGAAGAAAAGAAATTGACCCTGCCTGAACAAAATAGGAAGGAACAGCTGGGCAGGTGACCATCCAAATGTCAAGTATTAGAGGCATCAGTCAGGACCTTAATCTTCTTTGAAGTTGGTCAAATAAGGTAGCTTCTCAGTGTTTTAGTTCCCACACCTTCAGTATGCTTATCCCTATGTATCCTGCATAATGGTTGGAGACCTCAGTGTTGCAAAAGTAAAGATGAGCCTTAAAACCGTAATGTGAACAGATTTGTGTAGGAAGTGGCCATAAAAAAAAAAAACCCTGTAAGTAGCCTTAGCTTGAAGGTTAATGTTAGATATGTGCAGTCATCGAGGCTATGAATGGAATGATAAAGTGCTTATATTTATGGCACAGTTCTAGCAGAGACTTAGAACACCCTGATCTGAAATAATGGGAGAACAAAATTTCTTCTGTTGGCTAAACAGAAGAGCAGCCAAAATGTGTTTCTTTTCAAGGACACTGTGATCAAATTTTCAAGCAGGGAAATGGTCTTGGTAGTGATCATTAGCACAAGAAGTTAGAGCTTGTAGAGCTTCCAGAGGGAATGATTTCTTAACAATTTCCTGTGGTTACCTTTCCTGTGGAGGAGCCTAAATGTTGAATTCATCAGTGCTGAAAGTAATCTATTTCTTCTTTATTTATCTTTCCTTCTCTCCCCTTTCCCCTTCAAAACAAAACACTGAATCTCACAAGCTTTGTTTCAAGGAACTGCTAAGTTCAAACACAATAATAATATTGGTGATAAGTAAATAGTTATCTGTGTGTGCCCTTCTGGAAGGGTGAAGACTGCCATGCAAGTAAGTTAGCACATTAGAACTCGACTCAGGATGCTGAAATCAGTGGACAGATCACTATTGGTTTCACTGCACTCCAGATGAGACCTCTGGCACTGTAATTACATACCACATCACTGACTACCTTTTCTCCTGCTGCTAATTATTACCTCTTGGTTAGCTGACGGCTTAATAGAGAAGAAGAAGATCATGTTGTATTGTATGCCTTGTTGTTGTTGTTATTCTTCTCTCTTTTGGAAAACAAGATCTGGCTGCTGGCAGTGAGGTTTGTAATGTCACATCTAAACAAGTAAGGTCTGCTAGAAAGCTGTCCTGTTGCATGGTATAAGAAATCATGTGCAACAGCTGATGTAACAGTCTAAGAAGGCATGAGAAACTGATATAGTAACAATATATGCTGACGAATAATGCTTTCTGAATAGAATTGAGGAAAGGAGCGTAGATACATCAACAGAACAAATTTCTGCTAGTATGTGCTGTATTTCCACAAGAGGGCTCTCAGTGTAGCTGCATCGGCAGCAAAGCTGCGCTCTGCTGCAGAACACCCTTATGGAACGGGGTTGGCATATACAGCTGTGCACTGGGTCAGACTGCACGGATCTGGAAGCAGAAATTCACTTTCATCACTACAGTATAATTATCTCATGAAGGCTTACCGACGGACTCTAAGAGACCGAGTACCAGCAGTGCCAGCCAGAGCATACCTTGCCTGTCTGCACGGGTGTTCCCTGGAACCTGCCTTCTGCTCCCTTCCCATCTTCTGCTTTTTCTCCGTTGAGAAAATATGGTTTTGGTTACCCTTTTTTTAATTTCTTATTTGCAAGCAAATTGAGCTCATTATATTCCGTCCACTATCTGCAACAAATGTTAAAGACTGACAGATGCTCATGGTCTAAAACAGCTGGGAACCACTGAACTAGATATCCCATTCAAAAATCTTCCAAAAAATTTTACTCTGGTTGATTCGTTTTTAATATTGAAGTGTTCAAGTTAAAGACACTTGTTAAGAATTTATGATTCATATTCCAGTGTTATGTTACAGAAACTATATTGGGTTTGGTCCTTTAAGGGGAGCGTTTCAGCTATTTTCTTGCTGATCTTATTCTTTTGCGTGCACTCGTGCAACATAACCACAAGAGGTCAACAGCGATACATAACCGCTAATATCCCCTTATTTGTACGTATGAAATAAGTTATAATAGAAATACGTAGTCAAACTAGATTTTCCGGTTATTTTAGAGAAGACTTTTCTCATTTTTATAGAAATAGTTATAATAAAATTGTTAACAATCTTTTAAAAAAAAACATATTTGAATGATTGTCTAGTATTACTTCTAGAACATTTATTTGCTCTTTGCTTTTAAAGAAAAACAAGTTATCAAAGACTAAGTAAAATGCCTAGAAATGTATGTTTTTCCAAATTACACGATTGTCTTTATTCATATAATAATAAAACAGGCCTACATTTATTGTGTGAAAATTGTTAGCATAGCCAGGAACATGTAGATTTACTCTTATATCCAGGCAGTGCACTGACCTTGTATTTTCCCTCAGTGCAGCTCTGCAGACCCCCAGATGTGTTCTCCCGTGGTTTAGGCTGCAGCTGTCTATAGGTCCCTGCTCGTGATTTCAGCCAGCACAAACTCAGTGTGGGGAGTCTGTATTTTGTGCCGCTGCTACTTGGCACCTTCAGCACCGCTTGGCCCTGGGACTCCTTCCAGATAGACGTAAATATATTTCACTGACATGTTAAAGTGGCATGTTGACTTCCTTCTTAAAAATGGTGCCTGTTATGCAGGGCTAAGACTTACTAACTGGTCACCATATGACAGCTCTTACTGTAGCTATTTGTATCGATATAAGGGAAGCACGTACATGAGCCCATCATTTACTTGACTGGCACCTAAACTTCAGTCATCCACTGTCTGTGCAACTGGAAACCACATTTTTTCCTCGCAACATTTTTTCAGCTTCTCCTTTAAAAATTAGATTAAGACCTCAGGAGTAACTGTTTTCAAAGGAGAAAAGGCTCACCGTGGTCATTTGTGATGAAGGGAAGCAGAGGTCAGCAACGTACAGCATTCTTCTCTGTTCATCTAAAACGGACTCCCACATATTGCAGATTGCATTCTCATTAGCAGCCCACGTTTCTCTGAATGAAGGGAGCATACCAAACTTTTCAATGGGCACCGGTCCTGTTTCATGCTCATTATAGTAGCAGAGTAGACAAAGGAAAGTTTACTGCAACACTTCCCACTTGGAAGACACTAGTATGACATTAACTAATGTAACTAGTACTTGCTGTTGCGTATTTACTCATTTTGCATGCGCAGGCAGAGCAAAAGTTACTTCTAGGTCTTGAAAAGGAAAAGGGTTTCATGTACATGCTTTCAGAAGTTTTAAAAATAGAGGATGCCTTGAATAAAAAGAGTTCAATTAAAGGAAGTAATTTCAAAATATAATTGATAATTTTTAAGTAAATGTGGCCTCGCAACAGAATGCAGATGGCAAACTCACTCTCCAGCCGACCCCAGGGTGTGATCGAGAAACAAGCAGGAGGTGCCATACATTCTATTAATTATTTTCACTGCTACAGTTGTTTGCTATATAATACAGGTCAACAGGGGTTAGCCTGAAGCTTCTTCTAATATATTAGTAAATAAATTTGAACAGATTTTAATTTGCTAATGGAAAGGTCTGAGCCAGTTGCAAATAAGAGTGGAGCTACTTTGTCTTGCTCATTACTATGCAACATGGCTGCTCCCAGCCATTCATACAAAATGTTACATTTCCATAAAGCACAATGTAATTTGTCACAGGAGGGGGGAAAAAAAAAAGGAAAACAACAACAAAAAACAAAAAACCAAAAAAACCCTCAACTCTGTAAAGTATATTAGATTAAAGATAAATGTGTATCATGGAGTAATCGTTCTTATAGAGCCTGTAGGATAATTACATGTTGAACACCTGCCTCTGAAGGCTTGCCAAATAATCCAGCATGGTATTTTTGTAATACTTATATGTTTTAGGGAGAAAAAAAAAAAAAGTATATGCTATTTCCAAAGGATATAAACAAGAGTGAACCTTTCTTCACATGCCTCCTAATGATTTCTCACCCTGTTTTGAAGCCTTACTACGTCCCCGTTCCAACTCATACAGCTTCCAGTGCTGTGTGTTCGCACAGTTGTAACGCAGCCCCAGCTGCATAGACTGTTTGTTTCTTCCTCTTTTTCTCCTCATATTAACAATCCCTAGGGTGTTTTTTCCCACCTTTGTAAACATTTGTAAATGTTCTCATTTTACAGATGCAGAGGCAGGGGCATACAGGTCTGTGTCTTACCCAAGATTTAGATTGGTTGTAGCAAAATAAGGAAGAAAGGTGAAGTTTCCAAGCCTAGTAACATTGTTTTGGTTTTCCTGACTCCTTCTTTACATTCTTTAGAACAGGACTGCTGCAAGCAGAGAGGACCGCTCTTTTTCAGCAACAGCTGATTAAAAGGTATAGGCCAGTCTACTGCTGACAGGTGTTTTAGCCCAGCAACGCTGCCTGGTTGCTTTATTTCACTGATTGTACACCATAGGTGTGACACCTGTCTTGAATCTCAAAATTTTTTAAATTAGGTCATGAAGCTTCACTCATGTGCATCACTGGTTTAGTTACTTTAACATCCCCTTCTCTGCTGAATTTGAAAACTTAGGTTGGCCTCATTGTTCAATTCATTCTTTCTGTGTTAACAAGTTAAACTAAACCCTAGAAATGCTAGAGTAATTAGAAAAGCTGATGTCATTTATGTTTTCTTAAGACAGGCTTCTAAAGGGGAGAAGGACAATTCCTTGCTAGGGAGGGTTTATGCAGACAGGCATTTGAGGGTTCGAGCAGAGCAAAGAGAGTTCACAAATTGGCAGCTTAAAATATATGTCCTTAAGTTTTATTTGCCTTACCTGCACACAGAATGTTTCTTACAATCAACCATTTTCTCCATGTTTAAAATCTCTGCTTGTTTTTTGTGGATGTGGTTTGTTGTGGGGGTAGGGCTTCTGTGGTTTGGTTTTGTTTTAATGGCCTCCTGGTTTTAAATATTCTACCTGTTTGTATTGCTGAGATGCATGAGGTGGCAGGAAGGGCTGTTAATGTTTAAACCTTTGTCATTTTCACCTCTTCTTCTCTCTTTTGTGATGAAAGAAGTGGCACTCGATTTTAAAATGGACACAAATTAAGAAGCATCTAAGGATTAGTCCCTTAATTACAATAATCCTTAAAGGATTATTCAGAGATTGGCCCTTACTAAAGTTTTAAACTTAGCCATGCATTTTAAATCAGGAGCAGACTGATCTGTGGTCCAACAACAAAAGAGAGGGTTCAGGTCTGAGCGTTTACATAAATATATTTAGGTTAAGAAAATAGTCAATCTCAGACAACACTACTGAAGCTTGTTCTGTTTGTTACTGGTAAACTGCATCTCATGGCATTTTAGGATTTTCCAATAATACAGTTTCTAGCTGCCATGGGAAAAGCCTCAAATAAGCAAACAGAAATGGGAGATCCCTGGCTGCCAAGGTCAATGGCGTCAGTTTTCAGGCAAATTATTTTCTATCATCCCACAGCCTTGAGTATGAGAAGTTAAAGTCCTCGGAGGTTTTTTTGGTCATGTGGATTCCTACCATCCAGAAGTTTCAGTTGCTGATTTCAGCAAACCACAGATTAAAAGGAAAGGTCTCCCAGACTGTCCCTGCCTGGATGATGACAGCAAGAAACATTTATAGGGCTTCCACAAGTGATGTACTTTATAGATTTTAATTAATCAAGATTCCAAAGGCTTCATTCACTATGTGTAGTTTCATATTCTGACCCGAAATTGTAAATAACTCTAATTTGACTGTTCCAGAGAGAGCAAGGGAGGGAAGGAAAGAAGGAAGGACAGAAGGTAGGTTATCTTCTACTTTTTTCACAAAGTTCTATGTAATTGTCAACATTTGCCTTGACTCTTCCCAGAACTACTGTCAAATGGCTGAGTGGATCAGTCAAATGAAGAATGTTTCTATATAATTTCACCCATTTTGGCTCAAGGCATGAACAGTAAAATAATTAACAGCAGTATCTAACTCCTGTGCCTTTTTGTCCTAAACAACTTTATTCTCATTTATTGGGTTTTCTTCTGTCCAAATTGTGCTCTAGTTATTCATTGTTTTCTGGTTACTTTCTTTTTCTTTTGTAATTTTCTCATAGGAAGCCTTTTCCTACATTAAGAAATAAAATCATTATATCAAGGTGTACCACAAAGTGGAACAGAGGGGCTCAAGGGGAACAGGGGAACACCTCTCCTATGAGGAAAGGCTGAGACAGATGGAGTTGTTCAGCCTGGAGAAGAGAATTCTCCAGGGAGACGTTATTGTGGCCTTTCAATACTTAAAGGGGGCATATCAGAAAGATGGGGACAGACTTTTTAGCAGGGTCTGTTGCAATAGGACACAGGGTAATGGTTTTAAGCTAAAAGAGGATAGATTTAGACTAGATATAAGAAAGAAAGAAATTTCTTAGAATGACGGTGGTGAAGCACTGGAACAGATTCCCTAGAGAGGTGGTGGAAGCCCCATCCCTGGAAGCATTCAAGGTTGGGTTGGATGGGGCTCTGAGCCACCTTGTCTAGTTGAAGATGTCCCTGCTCGTTGCAGGGAGCTTACACTAGATGTCCTTTAAATGCCCCTTCCAACACAAACTATTCTATGATTCTATGAAAACAACTCAGTCTGCATTATCCTTCACAAAATGCGCTATTCCCAACCAAAATGAGGGAGCAGAGAATAATAGTAAATATCCTCAAGTATTGAAACTAATTTTCCTATTCAGATTAATGTTCTGCTAGGAATCTCTTCATATGCTGCCCTGCGTTATGCCAGAGAATTTTTCTGCGTTCATTTCCACCCAGGAATGTCTTTGCTTCCAAAAGAAATTATACTGTCCCTTTGTAGTTGCTGAATACAGCTACATTTATTATAAAGCAGCTTAACCTGAGGGCTGTGTATCTGCAATTTTAATAACTTCATTGTACAGGAGCAGTTTATATTTTAGAGGACTTTCGATTTCCATTTCTCTGCATATTTCTGGGTAAACCAGTGCAAAGAAAGACAGCCACCTTAAAGTTTCTAAAGTGTCATTGTTATATCTCAATTCAATAAAAGCATCATATGTAAATTAAACACCAACAAGTATTGAGGGGAGCAAAATTAGTTTCAAGACTATGTTAAAAATTAAGCTTATAAATTATTGTGTTCAGAAATTATCCTGAGAGCCATATCTCTAATGGAAATAAATCATTGTACGTTCTAAACTTTTTAATCACTAAGCTTGTTAAATTCTGAACACTATGCCTACACACTTGTTCTGTTGCAATCATGATCAGCTTTCTGCTGCTTTGATTATCACCTTTGAAAGCTCACGTGAAGAGGTTAGATGCCAAGTATAGCAATAAAAATTAAAAACAAATCCTACACTGACATGATTCCATAAAAATACTTGTTAGAAATACAGTGCTAAAACACTAAGGCAATTTTTGTGAAGGTACTGGAAGTTACTTAAGTTTTTGACTTGTATACAGGCTAGTAAAGAATTTTATGTAGGGTAATAAAGGAACTACCTTTACTAATATTACTCAAATCTTAAGAAAGCAAGCAGTTGCTTTGGTAATAAGCTTAAAGAAAGGTCTTTTGAAAATTAGTTACACACATCAGCTACTTATTTGGAATAAGATTTCAGTCATTGGTACTTGAGACTAAGAAAGAATAATCTGCACATCCACAAGGAAATATGCATTCTAGGGAGCATTTCCCTTACATGCTACCAGAATTTAGAGGGAGTATGTGGGAAAGGCAAAAAGCTCTTAAAAGCAAAACTTCTTATAAATGCCCTTAAAAGCTAAACAATAAAATTCTTAAGGCTTTTAATGCATTCTTGTACATACGTAAAAAATTAGTTGCATATATGTTTCCCTCATATAATTAAAGAAAAATGTAATCTTAAGGCAACCTTACATTGCTTTCAAAATCAGACCATGGTCATATCTCTTACTACAGAAATGCTTTGCTTTCTAATGTCAACACACAAATATTCAAATCAAGTTAAAATATATTTACTATTATTATTTTTTTAAAAAAATTATTACTTGAAATTCTTTTTTTTTTCATTTTCTTATATGTATACCTAAAATGTTATTCCTTCATTTTATTGAAAAAAATGTTGTTGGGTGAATTTTTAAAACAATTAAAATTGCTCGGCTTTTTTTTTAATCAAGCCTTTTTGTTTAAGAGGTCTTGCACTAAAAATATATTTATGGGCATGGTTTTGAGAACTTTCTAACACCATCCAGTTTTCCTCTCCTTGTTAAAAGTAATTGTTGGTTTTGTCTGTCCATCCAGTTTCTGCATTAACACTAAAATAGAAAAGAGAAGTAAATAAAAACACCTTTAAATGGTTAGAAAGGGAATGGTGTGGATCTAAGCTTTGAGGGTTCTTCTGAGGGTTCTGGTGTTCTTTGGGAAGCCTGATTCCATTACTCATCCCAGCTGCTCACCTAGTCGGACACTCACAGGCTCCTCAGCTGCAGAGTCACACTGGTTTGTGTAAAGGTATTCAGGAGCACAGTAGTCAGCAGTGCTTTGCTTGAATAGTATGAAGGGTTAGCAGTGATTTCAGGACTGACTCAACCCCCTGCATCTGTTTGGAAGTAGAGGTAACATTAGTAACTGCAGCTGTTTCTGCACAGCGTGCTCTCCTTCCGTGTTAAGTGCAGACTTTGGTTTAAGGCTTATCTGCAAGTAGTTGTTCCATATGAGCTGCTGTATATCAACTGTGTCTGTGCATGTGTGGCAATAATTATTCTGAACAAGTAGTTCCACTAGCAGTGAAATGTCTGCGTGGGTTTCCAGTGTGAAATGATGCAGAAAATCTTTGATGTCTACAAAAGATGAAAGTGATGGTGGGAAATGATGACTGGTCTTTCAGTGGGGAAGAAAGTGTGGTCTTTTTTTTGCTGACTGTTTTTGTCAATGAAAGTTATTAATGCAGAATATCTGAGAAATCTACCACTATATAAGATTTGTCTGTACTCGAAAAGTAGGAAGTGGCTGACTGATGGCTTTTTCTCTAGCCTTTTCCCTCTCATACACACCTCCACAGACAGCACGCTTGACTTTAAGATTTATTGCTTGAGGAAAGCAGGCTAAAACCAAGATAGCAGGAAGTGGATGGGATCAAGGATTTCCATTTTCCAAACAACAAAAGAAGTTTCTGTTATCAGACAAACATTTTGAAACATCAGAGAAAAATACAGAATTTTGCAGCTCTGTTAATTGCGTATGGGGTTTTTTTTGCTATAGCACTGGTTTGCGACATGAGGACAAACTTTATTTCCTGTTTGCTATACAACTCCTGACAAACCACATCATCCCCTCATGCCAGTGCCCATACTTTGCCTGTCTTCCATAGCTTCTTCACAACAGAATCTTTGTCCTACTGTTTGATTGTGCAGCATCCATCACAATAGGATTTTGATTTTGGTAGGAAAATCTTTTTAAAATCTGTTGTAATACTAGTAATAATAAGAACTAATATGGAATGCATCACTCCTTGGGACTAGAATAAGAGGTTGCTACAAATTTGCTACATTCAGGTATGCTCTTCCTTTGTAAATTGACAGAATACAAATAACGTTTTTCCTGCACTCCCTGACCTATTTTCTAATCTGCTTCTGCTTTCAGAAAAAACATAATAACTGTCTTATTCTTACTCACCTTTCTGACCTTGCTTCATCTGTGCTATTCCTTTTGTCCTCAACAAATCAGCTTTAGTATTGAGAATGACTCCTTAAAGAGGGGACATGTCCTGCATGTGTTGCTTTTTCATTCCAGACTGTCGGGGGGGTGGAGGGGTGTCTTCATCACCTTGTCTACTATAACAATTAATTACTTTTTTTTTTCCCCTCTTGTCAACTGACAGCAGAAATATCAATGTCAGTATTCATAGGATTGATACCCTTTAATGCCTTTCTTAATTTTCACTATAGCTGTTAATTGTCACCAGACTACTCATCTTTTTGTAAGAAGCCCATTTATTATGGTGAACACTTCATTATGTCCTGGCACTGTCCTAAACACCGTGTGTCAGTTTCCTCTAAAATTTAACCCATGATCCAGGAATGTTCATAAAATACCTAGGACATTAGAGGGTGAAAATACCCTGAGATGGTTCCTAAGATGAGCACCACTGGTAAGAGTTGTATTGCCTGAGCAACAGGAGGATGCACCTTTTTGCGTCAGTATTCCTATCTGGAGTTTTAACTTCTGGTGAAACACTGATGTTTTCCTGACTTTGTCCCACAGGTTTTCTTAATTTTTGTTTAACTTAAATATTTTGAAGTTTACTTTTTTGATTCCAGAAGGCCACTAAGATTGTAACAATTAACTCCTTGCTTGGGTGCCAGAACAGAAGGGTGTGAGCAGGCCAAAAAAGATTCTAGCTGAATTTTCATATGAAAGTCAGAGTTTTTAAGTACTCCAAACATGCTGGCTGCTGATCACTTTCCATGGGGCTCTGTTTACTGAAAATAAGCAAAAGCCTGGAATGATGCCCCACTGCCATCACTGAATGATGCAACTCAATGCAAAAGATGGCAGAGAACCGGTGTTAATACTTATTGTGGTGATCGGGGCAGGGGGGGGAGCATATTTTAAAGCAATTTTAATGTGGATGTCACAGTTTTTAAGGAAATTCTAACTGGCACTGACCTCTTGAAATCTTTAGCCTTATTGCTCTGAAAAGCACATATGTGTTTTTCCCTGGTCAAGTGCAAGCATTTGAATGTTACCTCCAAACTGGTGGACTACAAATGTGTTTCAAACCACAAAATGGTATGTTAGCCAATAATCCTGTCCAAAGTCCTACATGTGGCAACCTGATTTGAGCTATATCAGCTAAGAGAGCAAGTGGACCTAGTGCGTGATTGTATCTATACATTCAAATAGTGACAGGTGTCACTTGTTGCAGATTAAAAACACTGGAGGGTAATCAAGAGGAGATTCCCCAGTTTTCATAGGAAAGTAAAGGAAAAAATTGAAGAAATATCACCTAAGTGATATTAGCTGCCTTATCAGATGTGATGCCATATATTACACTCGGGTGAGGCATGTTACTGCAGGTGAAACGAAATTATTTTTGTGAGCAAAAATTTAAGGGTTTTGGTGCCGGCTTGCCTCATTCTGTTCAGTCTTTATCAGCCCTGCCACTGCTCGTGTTATCTTCAAGTGGAAAGTTAATGGGATGTAATCCATGAAACCTTTGCATGTCATTTCAGAAAGTAAGGCCATCACAAAGTTCATGCTAAGTAGACTGTTCCAGTCAGCAGCAAAGTCACGTAAAGCACCAACTATTCATTCAAAATAAACACTTAAGACAGGGGGCAAAAGTGCTACAGAAAAGCATGTTTTTCTACAAGCAACTATAACCATGTTTTTCATTTCATCTTTCACCCAAACCTTTATCATCAGTGCAAGTACTATTCAACCGTTACAGGAGATCGGCTCTTTCCTGATAATGTTTTTTCAGCCTCTTTGCTGATGTCAAGAACACTAAGCTGCTATATGTCTATCGCACCTTGAAGGAGGTGAAAGACAAAGACTTGAAGTCAGCCTCTTTGAAAAAAATAAAACATACACATTTAAAGCATCTCTTATTTTAAAATGGACTATGCTATATTAGTCACTGTAAATGCCTCAACTTAGCTTTCCGTTTACTTACAGTGGAATTTTTATTTGACTTTCCTGTGCTAAATCAAGTAAAAAGAACTGACAAAAGTCTAGGTGTCTCAGGGAGTTTTGGTTTCTAGATTTGTAGTGATTGTAATCAGTAGGGAATAAAAACTGCATCCAAGTAGGATAACAAGAAAGTCTCTGAAATGTCATTACGTGCATCTGATCATCCAATAACTTATGTACGGTGTGTCGTTCTGGGAAAGCCAGTATCCCTATACTGAGACTAAGCTGTAGTCCACCCTCTGCCCCCAAACAACCCATAAAGTAGGCAGAAGTCAGCTTGGTCATTTGAAGTGTTTTATTCAAAAACAGCCCCTTCCCGTTGCTCCATTTTTCTAATAGAGACTGATACCCTTTCCCCACAGTATCATGGCAGAGGGAAATAGGGGTTGTGCAAGCACTCTCATACTCTATTTACAGCAGACTTAGACAGTGTGAATTGTTTTGCTGAATTAATCACCTTTCTTTGGTTTTGCCTGGAGTCATTCATGTTTTCTTAAAATAGTTTGACATGTGAAGGAAGGCTCATCTCAAAGGCAGAAGTCAAAAAGAATGAGTCAACTGCTTAGAAAAGGAGTCATCAGAGCAGTTGGATGGACATAATCTCTAAAAAATATTTTTCCCATTACTCTCTGAAGAAAGAGTTGGGTGAAATTCAGTGCAATCCTTACTTTATATATGTGCAAGCCTTTCCTGTACGTATTACCTCAGCTCTGGCCCTAGGTCAGCAGTGCCTGAAAAATCCTCACTTGTTAGAGGCTGTGCTCTGTGCCCTGGATGAAAAAAGCTGGTGTTCCCAGTTCAGTTATTAATGGACAGGTGTTCACAGCACAAAACCCTCCATCACAATTGGCCCTAATTAGCACCTTTATCAGCAGCCTCCCCAGAGAGACCAGAGAATGAACAGGCTTGGAAACCGAGCCACCAGCCCAGCTCATCGCTAGAGGTGAGCCCTGCAGGTCAAGGTTGAGGGGCAGTGTGAAGAAGCTTTGCTGCTACTGCCTGGGCTCTAGCTGCTCCGTGAATAGAGGACTTCAGTCTCAGGACTGTCAATCTGGCACCTTTCAAAAGCACTAAATTCACTTAATTAACAGACAGGAAAAAAATAGCCTTCCCTAGCAACTCTTGCATCAAATGGCACTTATGTTACCTTATTTTCTGAGCACCTAACCCTATTAGCATTGCATTGTGTGTTTCTGTTGGAGTGCCTTTATGTACACACCAATCTTAACATACACACGAATGTATACAGGGAGATTTAGCAGCATTTCAAATTAAACTGACATTATCAAGTAGAATTTATGGGTTTTTTTTATTATTTTCCATTATCTGTTATCCCCTCTTAATTCTGCAGAAAAGTATTTTTTCCTATATTAACATCTTTTTTTTTTCCCTGCAATTAAATCACTTTCTCCTTTGGATTTCATGCTTTACCTGATCATTTTGCCCTTTTTCTTCTTTTCTTCTTTTTTGCACAAGGCAACATTTTGCATTGCTGTGTTCTCATGGTAGGTCGGTCTATTGTCTATTAACTCTACAACACAGCAAGAACACACATGCCTAGTTTTCTTTCCAGAGAGATGCAGTATATGCTATTTTGTGTAATAACATAATACAGAGATATGAATTATCTATTTTTGCCTGGTCTTGAGTGTGATTTTTCATAGTTGTGCAATCCTTATGCCTAGCTTTATGGCATGAAGGAGTTTGCACTTCACAAATGTGTTTTAGAAATATTCTGTAGGCAAGTAGAATATTCCTGGTACAAATCTCTGATTCTCAGAAATCTCTTAATATAGTCTTTTAATAGTGTTCTAAGTTCCTCTACTTACTGCATTAGATAATGTTTCCCAATGATAGTGTGTTTACTCGTCAGGTAGAATCAGATGATTATGTTCTAAGTTAGCTATCAGTTCATAACCAAGCTATACTTAGCAACTTTGATCTTTCATCTTCAAACATCCTTTCACATCTTCATTTTTGTTTCACTTTTTATGGCTTACTCTGGATGATCAAGACCATGCTGGTAAAGAAGCACCCAGAAAGCAACCAGTAAGGTGTTCCTCAGCTGTCTGTAGCCTCCACTGAGTTGCTTTTTTCATTCTGTGTCTCTTTCTCTAGGTGAAAATCTGGACATGTTCTCAGCTCTGAAAGATTTAAGTGAAAACTATTCTGCATATATATATAAAACAATCTTGTGAGGCTCTGTGCTTCTAGACAGTAGACATTCTATGAGGTAAGATTTACTGTGCATGTATGTACCTGCATTTTTTCCTTCTCTAGTGTTTCTTTCTCTAGGTTATTTCCTCTTGGAAATTCTGTGGATCAGGAAGTCTACTGCTATTTGTTTGTACAGTCTGCCATAAAAGATTCCAGGCTCAGTCAGATTCCAGCATTGTCTTAATTCAGAAACAATAGAGAAATAAGGAAGAGCAATACAAACAGGAGGGAGATGATGAAACATGTAAAATGGTTAACAGAGTGCAAGTTTTCTAGTCTTGAGATTGGATTTCAGCTTATGTTTCCTGTACTTTGTGTTTCTGATATGATGTATCATGTTCTAATCCATCACCCACAAAGCAACTGGCACCTGGCTAAAATCAATGGATTAACACTACAAACTTCCACCTACCTGATGTGCTAGTACATAATTTTTCATATGTCTGCAAACAAATGTGCTGATTACCTTTATTAATAAAGCTGTAACTGTTGTTCAGAGTGGATATGGATATGCCAGGTGACAGTAATCTTTTGTGCTCATTGTTGTGCTTGCCTTGCAGCCACCAGCCCAACACACCTTTCTGACCAAACTCTGCTCTGGCTCGGGAGCAGCTTGCTTTGCCTGAGGATGAATAATGCAAAGTGGCTGTGCTGGAGGTTGGATGTTGGTGCTCCCCAGGGCCATTTCCCAACACACTGTTTTTACCTCTACCTCATAGTACCTAAAACAGGTCAAATAGCTTGAGATAAAATCACAACCAGTTTAAGGTACATTGATTTTACTGTGTGATAAACCTAGGTATGCCAGCATTGACCCTCAGTGAGTCAGCTCTGGGACTGACTGGGCCTAATTAATTCCTGATCTTATTCTCTTTAATGAGCTATCTTCCTTTTTTTTTTTTTTTTTCTTCCCCTCCCAGAAAATCTGGTTTACATTAATTAATCTGGTGAAAATTTCGATTTCTTATTAAGAAATTAAGAATGACATCAAACTATAGGGATATACTCTTGCTGTTGTAACCCACTTCCTTTCCTGGGATTTTAACACCAGAAAGGCTACAATACTAAGAACAAAATTCTTTGAATTATGTTGTAAATTACTTGTTAGTGAATTTTAGATAGTGAGTCATTTCTGAGTTGATTCCAAGGCCTCTCAGTTTTAGCTGGCATTTTGTCAGTGTTGTTTACTAAACGGCCATCAAGAGTTCCTTCTGAAATTTGGCTTGGCTAACCCGCTTATGTTCTAGTTTTGTAGCCAATTATGTCAGCAATGTGTCTTTTGTCGCAAGGATGGCGACAGCAACATTTGCATTTGCAAGAGAATGATCAATGATCTCTGAGTAGCATGCAACAGGTTTCCAGAACTCCCCACCACTAGCACATTTTCAGGGGAGGCAGCCAGTCTACCTCGGCTTCCCCATCAGTAGGAAGAAGTATGCATGCCCTGCAGCACCAAGAGATTTCCTGCTGACTCCCAGGCCTTTTTTCTTCCAGGCACAGGAGGATTCCTGGGTTAAGGTTACTGGCAGGACCTCAGCAGAAAAGTAAAGCTCTCTCCTAAAATCAGTCTTTTTGCAACAAGCCCTTTACCTTCAGTTGCTGAGAGAATTTTCCTCTCATCCCTCATGGTTTGTATTATTTATTGTCTAAGTTGTGTTCCTAGAATCACAGAATCATTTAGGCTGGAAAAGACCACTGAGCTCACCATGTCCAACTGTTAACCCAGCACTGCCATGTCCATCACTAAGCCATGTCCCTCAGTGCCACATCTACACATTTTTTAAACACCTCCAGGGATGGTGATTCCACCACCTCCCTGGGCAGCCTGTTCCAATGCTTCACCAGCCTTTCAGTGAAGAAATTTTTCCTAATATCCAATTTAAACCTCCCCTGCCTTCTTCCTCTTGTCCTGTCACTCTCTACCTGGAAGAAGAGACCGACCCCCACCAGCCTACAGCCCCTGTCAGGGAGCTGCAGACAGCAATAAGCAGTAATTCTGACCTGTCCAGTGGTCCAAATCCCCACTGTGCAAATTACTCCCCTTGCCCCCATTATTCCTTCTGGTTACCTACCTGCTGCAGTTCATTGCTTTCTCCTCTCTTCCGTTCATCCTAGTGAATGATAGCACTATGAGTTAAGGAAATAAAATATATCACTCAATTTAAATTATCACTACATTAACTTTAAAACATAGTGAGTCTAAAATACAGCAAAACTTGCTGAAGACTGGCTGCAATGTTACCAAAAGTCTCAAAATATGTAGTTAGGCAAAGAGTACAAAAAGCGCTTTCATGAGATGTGTGGAGGTAAGTTAATTAACAAAACAAAGTAAACACAGTGGTGAAACTTTATGTCCAATATCTGAACTAAAAGTGTGTTGATAGGAAAACTGGGAAATTATCTGATAGATGTTTCAAAACACATCACCTATTACCTAAGTATCAGTAAAAAAAAAAAAGTCATATGTGTACTGCAACTACATGAGAGATATTATGTATCTTTTGTTTTAGACTATTTGCTAAGTTGTGTTTCTATGAGACTAATTGAGAGCAACCTGGACTCAATACCATCAATCATTTTAAGCACTTTAATTTTGGTTAATATTTTTCTTTGCTCATTTTTAACTTCATTTTTTGCTTGATGTAATTCTGGGATTCTAAAAGGTAAATAATGTCATAATTAAATAATAATGCACAGATAAATTTTGAAATTCAAGAATTAATTTCTACACATGAAATTCATATGACTGACATGATTTTAGCAAATTAATCTCTTGTATGAAACTGGGTATTGGGAGAAAACACTCTTCTAGCAATAAGTACAGGTCTGAACATTGCAGACCTTGAGAGGTAATCCTAGCTGCACCATGTTCTTGGTAAAATTTAAGCCCAACATAAATAGTTAACCCCACTGTACGAGGCAGGACTTAGTTTTATATCTAAATGACTTGTACCAAAAACTGATTTCCATGTGTATTAACTTCCCTTACTGTCAACGACAGGCTTCCTTATGAGTCTGTTGGTCCATTCATTTCACCACCGCAACTTTCAGTAAATAGGGAACGAATTTGATAGCACAGGATATATGCATGTTAAATCACATCTGTATACTGCAATTTACAAAAGGGTGTTCTGATTTATCTCTGGTAGAAGGATTAGCAGAATTCAACAGACTCCTGCATGTTGCTTTCAAATGCAATTTTCTTTTTCTTTATAGCAATGCAGTAACTGAATTTAAACGACTCTGGAAGTTATTAGAACTTTTCTTTAAAGCACGGAAGTCTAAAAGTGACAAATAAAATATTTTGGAAAGGTTCTGATCAGCTGAAATTGCATGCAACTTTAGTACTGTAGAAACCCAAGAAATTAGATTTTTATGCCTGCTGTGGGCTTGTCTTGGGCTGAAATTGGATGCATTCTGTGATCAAATGAGCCCTGAAAGAAGAAATACATACACAGTTCTGATAAAACAGCTTATTTTTCGGTCAGATTTATGAATCTGAATCCACAACTGAAAACAAGGCCAAGCTGTGGGAATGAAGACAAATAGTTAACACAAAGTCAGGTTTCTGAAAATAAGAGATTGTTAAAGTTATGGTGAACATGTGCAAATTGCAAAATATCAGCAAGTCTTCTCTGCTGCAAACTGATCTAAAGCAGCTTTCCTGTTTCCCCAGCAACCTTAAGCAATGCTTGCTTGTTTCTTTGGAAGTAAATTAAATGTGACTTTCAAGTAGTTCATTATTTCAGTAGCCACAATACCTTTTGGAAGCAAGGACATTCAATAAATCATATTAGGATTTGCTGCACTTCTGAAGGGAGGCAGATAAAGGATTTTTGCAGAAATAGTTTTCAAATCTAGTACATTTTTTAGAAATTACAAAAATTATGTTTCTATTGATACAGGAAAAAAAGAATAAAATATATTCCTATGCGTAAAGAAAGGTAAATATTGTTTGGTGCTGCACTGAAAACCAGCAGGTCCTGCTTCACGTGCATATAGCCAGTGCAGACATGTACAGCCCCAGATACAGCTCCACTTGAATTCTGTAGTGGAAACCTCTGCAAAAATGCGTTAACAGAGTGCCCGTGCTCAGCCCAGGTGGCGCAGTGTCTGGTAGCTGGTATACTGAGAAATCCACAGCCTCTTCCATGACCCAGCCTGTATATGTATCTCTGAACTGCAGCACCATACGCTTCCGAATATCTATGTGATGCACAAGCACGGATATAAGATTTCTGTACTCGTTTGTGGTTTGGTTCTGACGGCAATGCTAAAAGAAAGATGAGTATGAAATATGAGGTATACAGATGGAGCTACTGCTACACAGTGCTTCTACAGCAGGCAGACATTCAGTCACTTTCAAAGGCAAAGGCAGAAGACTTTCAATTTGATGACTACATATTTCTTAATCTGGACTTCAGGTTTACACAGTGTGAATAGATGTTTTGCCTGTCCACTTGAATTTGCTCTTTAATTTCCACCAAACTGTAACTGCTGGAAAGCCAAACCAGTGCATTTTGTTCAACAGAACTTCAGGTCATCACTTCAGATTTAGCTCTAGATTGGAGGAAAACCCTGAAGGCTTAAATTCGGTTTTGTTTGGTTTCACTGGGTCACATTTGCATTGATTTTCAGGAAGCTGACAGAATCATTGTAGTAGAATAAACCATCAAGCAACCAAAGCACTCAGGTTTGCTGCTTTAGTGGAATAGAAGGCTGCTCAAAACTAAACCATTCTGGGGGAGTTTTGTCTAATTTTTTTTCCAAAAAAAAATATGGGTTTGGTGAAGAGAGTTTATGGTAAATATTTTTTTAATGGAAGACAAAAATGTCTCATAGAAACAAGATATTTTAACCCACAGAAGTCTGTGTAATAGGAGACCTATTTTTCACTGAAAAGCAGTTTCAAGGAAGTGAGCTTATGGTCAAACCAGTGTGGATCATGACTGGTCTTAGCTGAGCTGATCATGCTATACATGTTATTTCAGTTAGGTCAGTCCATACAGTATTGCTGTTCAAAAGGACTTTGAATAGAAAGGACCGCATCAGAGAATGGAGCATCCATTAAACACAGCACAGAATACTAGATCTCCCATCACCATAATTCATAACTTTTCAAAAAAGTTTACTCAGCTGGAGTCTTGCTCTGTGTGATTAGCAGAACTGTTTTAGTAAGAATCATTATCATAAATTTATTTTCCAAAATTAGAAAATATCAGTCTGTTAAAACAGAAATGGACAGCACCTTATATGAATTTTCTGTTTCAATGGACTTATGTAAGAAATTTCACAGTTATCAACATGCCATTTCTTATCATAAATATCTTAATTTTCCTTCTTAAAGAAATACATTTTTAAAAAGATTGAGAAATATTAACATAAAAAATTAAATAACACATCTTAAAATAATTAAAGATTTGATTGCATATTTTTCAGATTATAGATGTGGAAAGATTTACAAGTGTTAAAATTTCCATCTCATTTGGGAAAAAATGTTGAAACATCAAACTGCAATAGGAAAGTAAAACTGTTTGCCCTGAAGATTGATCCCTTAGCTGATAAGTCAGCTGATAAGTTAGCAACTGCTGGGCCATGAGTTTCCTATTAGTTCAGTACAACAAATGACCCTGCACAAAACTAATTTCTTGAGATTCAGTGTTACGATACCTGCTGCCTACCAAGTGTATCTGCACTTCACGTTTCATAATAATGAGTTTTGCCATTCCCCTCTTGAAAACCACTGAACTATGCTTAGTGTCTGTTACCACCATTTATGTGTTAGTAGATGGGCTGAGAAAATGCTGCTGTGTCATCAGCTGATGCCCTATAAATGCATCCAGTTCAGGGGTGTGTGGTGCACCTTGTAACTGTGATGGTACCAAGCACTGAAACTGAGTCCTAAAACCAAAGTCCCAGAAAAAGAAAATGCAACTGCCTCTCGCCTTCAGCTCCCCTAGCTGAAGGGCAGCCTTGCGGGTGTTCAGGCGATGCTGGCTTCTCCCAGAGCAAACCCCTGCAGCCCCTGCTATAGGGCTGGTCAGTAACAAACATCTGCGCTTTGTCTTGGTTGCACGCATTTGGAGCGAAGAGATCAGGTGAAGGCGAATCTCTCGTTCTGGCATGTGGTAGCTAAAATAGTCCTGTTGCCAAATGCAATTTAACCAGTAAAACTCAGCCGTGGGAAGCCCAAGGGAGGAAGGCCCTCTCTCCAAATTACACTGTCATTAAATGGCAGTGGACCTGCCCTCCTCCCTCCCTCACCCTTGCCCAGAAACCCCAAGTCTAGCAGTGTCCCTGAGTATGAATTTTTTTTCATAGTGTTCTTGTAAGTGATTGCTTGTGGCATCTTATAGTCTTATCTCAGCGTGTGCAGCCCCCTCATGAATATTCTGTACATATGGAAGAGTTTTCTATATCATTGCCCATTAACAAGGAGGATAATCACTCATTCAGTTATCAAGAAGTCAGGAAGGCCTTTCCTTGAGCCCTTAGTGCAAAGAATCCTGGGAGATCAAAGGAGGTTAAATGTGGCTGACATTATGATCATTACTTTCTTCTGTGTAATTACTGTATTATAATAAAATTGATCTAAGATAAGGAAAAGGGGTATTAAAGTCTTTTAAGGCTAAAAGACCATATTAGTGACTCTTTACCTTTTTTAGTCATGGGACAAAATGCATATTTCAACTGATACATACAAATGAGCATTCTTTCACTAAAACCACAGTAAGGTCACAAGTGTACATATAAATGATATATTATTACAGAATTGCTTTTAGAGGAAGCTAATGTAAATGCAAAGGGGGAGGGGGAAGGTATAATGATGCAACATTAGCAAAAACAGCAGCACCGAGTTTTAGGTTCAAGCTGAAAAGTGGCTTTCTTAAGCTCTAGAGAATTTGAACTTCTAAATAATGCATTAATGAGTTTTACCTGCCTTTTCTCAGCTGTTCCATCACACTTCAGTCATAATTCCAAAAGCCAATGCACTAAACACATTTATATACATCAGCAGAACTCTGTGTTTACAAAATCAACTCACCCGGTGCCAATGGTATAACTGTAATACCAAACTGGCTCATTTACTGTTCCTCTGGCTGTTCTGGATGTCAGCAACACTGCAGCAGGGCTAGTGAAACTCGCTGACTCTATCCACTTAGGATTTTAGCACAAAATCAAGTCTTCTTTCAATTTCATTGCTTGTCCCCAAAAAAAGCAATAACATCTGGTTGCAGAAACGTCATCACTGCTATAGGTTTTCTTGCTGTGAAAAAAAAAAAATAATTATGAAAAAGGGCCATCCAAAAAAGTGAGAAACACACTATTTCTGACACATGGCACCTTTAGCCAAAGTGGTAAATATCTCTTTTTCTGGAAACTGGAGTTTTTGATCGTTCACTCTAGGGTATTTCCAAGTTATCCTGCTTTTTGTCTGCAGGAAAAGATTCAATCTTGTTGTGCCTGTTTGTGATTTTTTTTTTCTTGTAAGTGACTGAGTAGAAACTCATGTTTTGAAATATAAAGTTTAAACTTACTTTGCAGTATTCACAGGCTTTAAGAAATTGCTACAGGATTTTGTTTCTTGTATGTCTCTTACATCTAACACATTTTTTCAGTTTATTTCAGAAAATGCTGATTTCATGTTGCCTGCTGCCCACTGTTACTATCTTTAAGAGCATTCTCTAGGGCACATAGGTTATACCTGATTAGTTGATACACAGATTCTGCCAGCAGCAATGTTCAGTGTGTAAAATCTTTTCATAATTAAGGGAGAGAAATATGCAAAGTGTCAAAGTCATACTTGACCGGGAAAGCTTTCAGGAGGAACAGGGTAAAAAAAAAAAGTAAATATTTCCTAGTAAATACGATATTCTTCCTCAAACAGGGATCAGTGGGATATGGTAACTCAGGTGCCATGACTCCAAAAACTTTTACATTTCCAGAAATTAACTTTCAAGTCTGAGGAAAGGATGATGTGAGGCAAACAAAAAGGACAGAGGCAGCCTGAAGTTGCCCAGGTTGACTGCTTAACAGGTAGTAACTTGGAACAATATACATACTATGTCACTTCACCTCTAGATATAGAGAAGTGTCATTAAGAATAAGTTACCTACGTGTTGTCCTCTTTCCCTAGCATGCATAACTTCAGGAAGGCATCCCTTTTAGGACATGGGAGTGCTTCACTGCACCTGCTACTTTCTTAGGGGAGTGACTTATAGAGTTTGAAGTTTAGTAAACTAACTGCTCGTGGTCTCTAAAGGCTTGACAGGTGTAGTTTTACCTTCCTGGTTAGCTGTCCCCAAAATGCTTTATTTAATTTCTCAGGTTTTCTAGTATAATTTCTTTCCTGAACTTTTTCTTCTGGTTCTTAATCTTCTTTTCCAGTTTCTAGTCTACCATTTGTGACATTAAATAACTCACAAGGTGAAGCAGAGAAATTGCTGTGCATTTTTCTGCACGTTGGAAAAAAAATTATCAAAAAAACCCCTTCAGTAATGTAGCAAGACCATGGTTAAGTAAAGCAGGAAAAAAAACACAAGAAGGTTGGAAGTGAATGAGTCAGAAGACTCAGCTATGTCACCTCTTCCAGGAGCTACTAGGACAAAAATGTATCTGTGGGAATACAACAAGGGTTTTCAAGGGTACTTGCTGCATGCTTAAACCTGGTGACGGATAACTATCGAGTGCATTATGCTACTGTTGGGCATTACCTGATCAAGGTGCAGTTTTGTGAGCTAATAATGCTTTTCTTTTCTATATACTGTCATTCTGGTAGAACTATACCTCCCTTGAATCTTTGCAGTCTTCTCTCTTATTAAATATTCTAGGGTATCAAGCAAAAGGCAAAATTTTATTAGGTCAGCTGACAGGCATATTATAGAGCACTTCTATACAAATAATTTCTGTTATTAAAATATGCCATAATCAATTTTCAGAACTATTTGCAACTTTGAGGCTCCAAGCACAGTTAATAGAAAATGAGACTTCTTTAACAGCATTACCAAGTAACCATCTGCAGAAGTATTAGTCTTTTTTTAAAAAAGGGAAATATCAACTACATAGCTACAGAACTGGTTAAGATTGCAAACTGGGAAACAAATACACTTGAACACATAATTCAAGGTCTTAATATAATTATAAATAATCACTTTCCCAACCAATATTGCGGTAATAACAAAAATTTCAGATGTTCCCCTGGCGCTACAGGTCTTACAAGATCTCTGCTACAGCAATGTACCACCATGTAAGTGAAGAACCCAAGCTATGTCCTTTTCGTTTCAGATAGCATCTTTCCTGCATTTCTTCCTTGTTTTAATTCAATGTTCAGGATTAAATTATATCTCCCATCAAGCAATGCAGTCCCCTGCCTGACTGAGGGAAGGGTGCAGGACAGCAGTCACAGCAAAGATTTTTTGCAGTTTATCTTTGATTAGGGTTTGGAATTAATCTCACAAACTCTTTTAAGTTTGGAAATTTTTTTTCCAAATTCCTCTCTCCTGTATAGATTTTTCTGTAGCATATCTGGGCAACTATACAGTAACATCTATTAAGTTAGGTGAGCTGGTCAGGGAAACAAAATTATGTGTGTGGCTAGTTAATTCTGCCATAAGTGTTAATAATGATGACAGGTTGGTGTGTTTCATAGGAAGATAAGTGCTAGAAAGCAGAATGTGATAACAGATCAGAGGCCTTTTATGTGCTAGGAGTTGTTCAGTAGCTCTTCCTCGTGAATTGTAGTCAAATATGTGGTATTTGTCTCACGTTTAAAATTCAGCAGTCATGCAAAACTCCTGTTGCTAAGACAGTGACAGAAATTTGGCCTGTTTGAAAAGTTCAGCTACCCTTATTCCTGCAGTTTTAAACCTCCTAGGAACCTCTGGAAAACGAAATAAATATTTGTCAGTAATATTCAGCCTAACAATGTATTAAGAATCAGTTTAATTATTTCTACTAATCATTTCTGTATTATCAGTAACTGTATCGTTGAAGTACATTTTATTTTTCCTTGAAGCTTTTATGTAAATAATCCCCAATTTGAGGTGTTGCTTTGTTTTGGGTTTTAATCCTTTTGTACTTTTAATGGGGACCTTTTGTCTCCGATTTATCAGCCTGCAAGCTAAGGAATACATACAACATTGCACTACTCTTCATGCCTCACCATCCCTAGCAGGCACTAACTTTCTGGACAGTTCTACTTTTTAGAGTCCTAAGTCGGTGGGGATGTACTTAGTATTCCATGAAAGCAAGACAATCTGATGGAGTGGTCTTCAAATTCTACTTTTGAAATGCTGAAAGTTAAGAAACATAATTAAACTGCAACTGCATTAACATTTATATAAAATATAAACCAAATGCTTATCCTGATTCACCAAACAAATTACAGTTTGAACATTATTAAAAAAAAAAAAACCACACCACCCAGCTACTTATCAACGGCACCATTTGAAATTATTGCTAGTACTACAACTCTAAATGCATAAGATGCCTTAAATACAAACCCTGAACATTTACATACTGATTTCATGAGCAAAGCAAAAGGTATTTGCCAGTAACAGTACAGGACTCAGCATTTTTATTGTCTGAGTAATCCTGGTTCGCTCTGATATGAAAATTCAATTATTTTAGAACTGGTCGTCTCATTAAATTTTGACAAGGAGCACAAGCTCAGTACCAGCTCTAGCTCTAAGAGGCAGTGGGTGCCTGACAGCTCCACGGTGAATTTTAAAATGTAGTATTTTTACAGGACAAGATTATCTGACAATTTTATATTAAAAAAGAAAAAAATTAATCAAATACATTGTAATATCCAACACTGGTAACTTGGCCTTTTTGTAGATATTTTTATGAAAATTTATTGGAAAAAAAAAAAAGTCCACTGTTTATTGCATCTTTGCCCCAAGCCCACCTCCATGTCTTATGCTCCACAATTGTGCTAGAAAAAAAAGTGTGTCTTTATGTGAGCAGCAAGTATTTAGCCACTTATTGTTAGCATTTTCTACGTTTCCTCAATTGAAATGTATTTGTAATCATTTTTATAAATATGATTTCTAACAGTAGAAAATCTTTTATTTAACCTATATATTTACCATTAGCACTATCAAGGAACATTTAGAAAAAATGGTTTTTCATCAGAAAATGTCAGTTCATTGAAACTAAAACTTTTCACAGGATCATACCGCTTCTGTAAGACTTTAACTGGAAAAGGCTTTTCAAGTCTAAGTTGACATACCATGGAACAACAGCTAGTCCACAGACTGTTGCAGTGTTCAGACTTAGGACCTGAACCTCTTTTACAACTGACCTTTCACCACCTGGACAATCGCAGCCTGACCATGAAGCTGTTGCTTATTGTATCACAGATTTCTTCTAGTCTATCCTGTTGAAAGTGTTGCACACTTTATAATCCAGATAAAGCAGCCAACTGTGGATGGACAACATGGAAAGAAACAAGCTGAGGACTAGATTTGTGAGACCATAAAGAGTTCCACCGTCTTTCAGCAGAGTGTTTCATGCCATGCTTGGTTATATCATTCTCTTGAATGTAGCAGATCTACGTTCTAGTTCCGATGGAAAGAATATTTAATTAGTTTACAAAGTAGAACAGCTCCAATAAGAATGATGAAATTATGCCATCTCTTAGACTGCTTAGTAGATTGGTGCTTATGGTAATTAGCTCTGCTGGAACCGACTAGGAAAACAAAGACTTAAACTAGGCCTTGTATATCATCAGTAAGTGCCCTAATACCAAAGTGTTGCTTTTGCAGGGGGTTTCAAAGTTCTGGGGCTGGGGAGTGGAGAAGGAATTTAGTGTTTGTTCCACCCCAATCTAGAATGTGAAACCTGGGGAAATACTGAAACACCTTGTCAAACGAGAAAGTTATTTGCCTGTCCAGCTCTGGTAGTTTCCTCATTTCATATGGGTCTGTGCCATTTCAAGTAACTTATTTTAGCTGTTGAACAGTTAGTAAGCAATGAATGTACAAAACGTGATTTGCTTCAGATTTGAACAGCCATTGCAAGCAAATTTTGTTTTATTAGCTTATTCATGACAATATCTTTAATGTTACTTTAAGACACTCACTGAATTTTTAGTCTGTGATTTCTTATAGTTATTGTTATTCCATCAAGCAAACAAAAAATTTTGATTTGTGAGTAACTTCTAACACTTTGTTCTTACTGCTGTAAAAGAATTCAGTAAACCTAAGAGTCTGTACACTTCTTACTGCAAATTTAAGATAATGGCATTAAGGAAACAAATCATTAGGTTAGATAGTATTGCAAGGTCAACACAAATGTCCCAGATTTTTCTGAAAACAAAATGTTCAAAGTCTCAACCAATGTCACATCTGAACCAGCAAAAGAGAATTGCCTTTAAACATGTAGAAATCTGAGCAACAGAGGGCAACCTCACTGTGCCAATCTCCAGAGAGAGATCAGTCAAGGGGACCTTGTATGGGGAACAGCAGACATATTGGACTATCCCATCTATTAGTTAGGGTCAGGGACATTTGAAACACAAGCTTCCTAGAAAAAAAAAGCAGTTTGAATTTTTTTCTCCATATTTTAATTAACTTCTGTGAAGGTCACACATATCTCTATCTCTGAAATGCCTAGTGTGTCACTCATTTAAAAAATTTGGATATTTAGCATTATCTGGCCATTATAGTCTAACTTTTTTTTATCCAAAATTTCACTTTAGTGATCAAATTAAAGAGATGACAAGCTCCCTATCCTTACAAGCTAAGCATTTTATGCTTTATACTCAGATATACTCTGTGTGATATAAGATGAGACTTCATAATGGGATCCAATGCAGCTGAGTGCTAAATTATAGCAGGCTTATATCACAGAAAATTATAACAATGAAGGAAGAATTCATATCATGGCTTTAGTAAGAGAAGAAAATTAAGACTTTGCAATTAAAGTAGTAACCTAAAACTTTAAAATTTAAACAGTTACTGAATACATGTAATGTTCTATACTTATCTGGAAGCAGGATTGGCAGTCATTTGAAAGGATCCAAATGAAATGTGGACAAGGTGTATGTTATGTCCTCAAAACGCAGATCTGTCATTTTCTTCATTGTTCGTGACTACATTGGTATTGAATATCTCTTTCCCACAAATTCACAGGCTCCATGCAAGACTAGAGAGAAAACCAGTGTAATGTTATCGTTAAATTGATGTTGCATACAACTTTATGATAGTCCTGACAACTGCAGTTTGTGAATTTGCCAAGAGCAACCTAGTAAGCGATTTTCAGAGATGAACACTGAACTATGTAGTAAAATAATCCTTTCCTTCAGGAGGATAAAACTGCAATTTTCTTGTAGACATAATTTACAGAATTATTACTGACAATTTTAGAATTCCACTGGGTGAAACACTGGGGATTTGAGAACAGAATTTCTTATCCTTTTAAGAACAGACAAATTTTAAACAGACAGTGTATCTATAGCATCTGTGTAATAACACAAGAGGCACCTGACCTGGAAAACTAGTGGTGAATTCCTTTCTTTATTCAAATCCTCTGCCTGTTTGAAAGCTAAGGTGCTCTTTGATTCATACCTTTGGATAAGATGTAAAAAGAGCCCAGCTTCATATTCTGATTTCTTCTTACTTGCCTTTGAAGTGCAGCCTATAGTGCCTTCAGACTAGGTGTTTTATATGAGCACTACAGCTTAAAAAGATCTTGCCACAGCTATCCAGATTTCCTGCCCTGGTGAAACTTAAAAGTTTGTGTCATTGTTTAGATTGCAAATCACAGTGAAAAGGAATCATTCTAAGTGTCAAGAAGGGAGAAAGGCACATAAAAAAGTTGCAAATTTGATGTTTAGGTTTCATGCTTAAAGTTGTTTTAGTAATCTCATAGGAATGAGAGAAAAGGCAATAGTGTTCAATACAGGTGTCATATCTCTAGCTGGTTTAGACCAATCCCTGTAAACTTATTGCAAGGACATGAACATTTCCACTGACATAAATTAGCTAACTGAAATCAATGAAACCAATTTCAATGAAATAGCCATATGTATCTTTGTGTGACTTAGACTTGAAGGCCAGTTGTAAAGCAAACCGGTCTGTGCTTGTTTGATCTCTTTCTGATGCAAAAAAGGGCATCAAATGGGTTTTTTTAACTTAGAAAATATCTTTCATGGTAGGCTGGACAACTTGCAGGATTTATAGTCTAGAATGAGTTAGCCTTACAAAGACCAATGCAAAAATTAGGTCTGTTCTGTGTTCTTAGTTTGTAAATTCTAACATCCAAGGATCTAGTAGATGAGCGGCTGACACTTCTAACTGCGATGATGTAAGACCCAGTAGTTTTTGTTCCCACTCTCATGGCTTTCCATGCTTGAGTAAATGATTTGACTGCTTCTGTTCACAGCTTCTGTTTGCAAGGCCAGAAAAACCTGGTTTATAGTGATGCCATATAACAGACTTTGAATCAAAGCAGCTTAAATTCATTATATTTCCACCCTGCTGTCTGATGGTGACTTCTAGAAAAAGTCAGGATGGATGATTTGTCAAATACTAAAATGGGGAATGTCTTCTAGGACTTTCCTAGAAGGACCTTGTGAACATGACCCATAAACTGAAAGGGCTGCACCCATTGTGCTTTGCAGGAGTGCAAGGTATTCATCAGCCGGTTTCAATCCTTGTCTTTAGGGAAACATTTTAAGGGGGACCCAGGCAACAGTCATTTAGAAGGATGTACTCAAGGCTGCTTTTCCCTGTTCGGAGTCCCTTCCCTTGCACTCTCCTCAGAGTCATCTGTTGATCAGTTCTTGCTTTAGTCATACTCACTGGCAGATACAATTTTGCTGCAGGGACAGACAGTATTTGTAAGCAGCCCGATTTCAAGTTGAATTCGGACTGATGAAGAGGGCGGTATAAGTGCTTGGTGCCAAGTGTTGGACACACCTGGCCTTTCAGATGTTTCCAGCTCAGATATAGCATAGACAAAGCAAGTAATATCCTTTCTTCAAGAAAGTCTAAATAATGTAGATGATGTCTAAATTCTAGTAGCACAGCTAATAGGACTAGCTGCAGGCAAGAGGGAAAGATGCACTGTAAAATGCAGTTACTTTCACATTCTAAATTCAAGAACAGAATTAGTGGATAATACAACAGGGTTAGCAAAAAAGCCCTGTTAAATTACTGTACCAACATTCATCATAAACTGCTTGGTCTAGCCTGAAATAATCCGACCATGTTAACCCTAAAAAAAAAAAAAAAATAATGGGGAAATGAGTACTGAATATAGCATGGGTGCAGCAAAATATAATGAAATCCAAAGCAGAGCTGGAGACAGACATACTTCTGAGCCAGAGTGAAGTAGAATGTTTTGCTGGAATATCTAGATTATGAATAAATAAATTAATTGTTCAAACTCATCTTTTACTGGCTGCTAACCATAGTGTTTTTAGTATGATCTACACAAGGTGCTTCAGGTGTATCAGTAGAAAAGAGTAAGATCTGCTTGTACTGATTCAGAGTCATACAAGGTAGAATTTTACCCTATTGGCACTGAAATCTCAGACGATATAAAAACAATACAAACAGTTGAAAAATCAGCCATTATCCGAGATGGGTAAGAACTCTAAAATTTGGTGACTGTAGTGGACATAGTGATCTGATGTCTTTTGAGGAAAGAGAGGGGTAGGAGGTAATAACAGGAAATATAAATACTTGATTTTTCACGATTTAAAAAAGTACTTCATATGAATCCTTTTTCCGATATAATGGCTGAAATGAAAGGTATGATCTCCTCAGCCTAGACAGATGGGACTAACAATTAATGGGAGGATCTTTCAGTGATTTTGCAACTTCCTTAATTTACATTAGTTGATGGTGCATGTGAACCATAGAAGCATGTGTCTCTCTCAGTGCCAACATTTAAAACTGCGCCTAGACTTTCACAGATGAAAAAAATTATGGTTTGGGGTTTTTTTCTTCCTTCAAAACTGGTGGAATTTCAGCATAGTAAAGATCAGTTAATTGACACATACAGGGCAATTAAAAATGAGAATAACCTATTTATTGTCCATTTTTAATGGGTTTTCCTTTCTGAACCCAGACTCCAGGCCAGCCTCCTATCCAAGTTTTCCTTCATGCCTTATTGTCTATTCTGTTCAGCTATTTAAAAAATGTTGAATATCAACAATGGCTTTCAGTAGTGTATTGTCAACTTTTGTATGAAGCAATCTTGGTTGAATGAGAAGATCCCAGAGCTTATAGTTCTATCTACTGTGCTGCACTGGGTTTCTGCTTGAATGTGTGTGACTGATAACAGGACAAATTTCTACCTTCGTTATTACATTTCAGCTACATAATTCATTTGCCAAAATCTTTTAGGAAATATCTTTATAGCATATTGCACAAGACATCAGGTAAGTGCTTGCAAAGTAAAAATAAGTAAAGATCCAGCAACTGCCTTGTCAAATCTGTTTGTTAATTGTAGATCTGCTGCTGCTAGGTTGTTTTGCAGACTTTTACAATGTTGTGGGTAGCTGCGTGCCCTGAGACATCTCTAGCAGAACATTTTTGCTAACAAGAGGAAATTTGTACTGGGTCTGCGTTGCTTTTAAAGTCTAAAAGCAATTTTTAGAAATATTTTGGGGAAAATGTTGCAAATGTATGCACAGCTTATGGATTTTCAAGTAACAGATGTTGTCAATGTTATTGTCAATATGCAAGCTTGTTTCTGTCTAGAATTTGTAGTACTAAAGCTGTTTAAAAGATCTTTATTTTAACTGGTTGTTAGACTTCACAGTGTGATATAATTTTATTTTCCATACGGTTATATAAGTTAAATTGCATATACTGTAATTTAACTTATATAAACGCAGCCACCAATGTATCTTTGAATGGAAGCTGATTTTCTAGACACACTTTTCAGGAAATCCAAGGATTCCCCAGCAGTATTCAGTTTATTCATTCATTTCAGTTAACAGGTGGCAAAACAGGTAAAACACAAGCAGCTGTTTTCCTTTCATTCTCCATCTCATTTGCTGACAGTTAATGTCATTTTGAAAAGGATTAAAATCTGAGTGATCTTTTTTCTAAATTATTTGATTGCTGCAATGACATAAAGGGACAGTACTGTACAGTATCTGATCCTGCTGGAGAAACTGAAGCAGAATTGCCACTGCAGCCTGTACTGTATTTTGCCTAGGTTAGGAGAGCAGGATCTAGCCCATCATCTGGTACAAAGAATCCGTTAATGCCTTTACCATGTATCACAATTAATATTCTTTACTTAAATCTTTTCGTTTTTTCAGAGTAAGAAAAGGTAAAGACAAATTCAAAGGCAACAAATACCAACAAGGACTCAAATAGTACTGGTTCTGACTGGTGATCTGAGAAGCAGTGGTCATGGAGCGAATTGATACTACTGTCTATGAGAAAAGACCTTATGTATCAGACCCAGAGAATGCGTGCTGTAGTAAGGCTGGCATTATGTACCAAACAACATAAAACTTAGATGTGGAGTATCCTTCAGGGCAGAACATCTAGGTATTCAACAGCATCCTGTTTGACACTGTGTTATCAGTTTCCCATTAATTCATCTGCTTGTCTCTTTGTCCCAGATCCTGGTCTCTTTTCAGTGCCTGTGTCTGCTTTGTCTGTATACTGTCTGCAGACAAACAATGACCATTAAATACCTTACAGTATATGTGGGCATATATGTGCACAGGCAAAAATGCAGCACACATTATGTTGTTTAACAGATTGCAACCTCTTTGGCAGATATGTAATGTACTCCTTATTTAGAGGCATTTACACAATTATATTCTTGTCAAATTCATGGAAGATTTCTGTGTTTTACAAAGTGTATCTAAAACATCCTAAAAAGCAATTTATTTCAGTGGCAATTAAAACTTTAGGAGTAAAACCTGTCATTTTTATACCTGTACTCTGATACTGAACTGTGACAACAGAATTTTTTGAAACAGTATATTAATCATGAAGGTCTGCTTTCTACATTGCTCATTGGTACCCAGTATGTTTATAGTTTTAATAGTTTTGAAACATTACACAAATGCTAATTTATACCATTGTTATACTGATTACCATAACTGTGCCTGTCAAAGTAAAAGGATTTGATGAAAAACTTCATTTAAAAATTTTACTTTTACCTGAAGGAGTTGAAGATTTTTGTAAGACAGCATTACATAGATGGCACAAACAATCACAGAGGGTAACATGCAGGACTATTTTACATCATAAATTAAGAATCAACATCATGCAGAGTTTGCAGAGGAAGAGAATGAAACTTCAACTTCTGTTTTTGTCTTTTGAATGACTTAAAGCTTTTGTTAAAAACAAACAAAATAGAAAATCCATTTGATTTTAAAAACAGACTTTCCTTTTATTTCAGTCTTCGTCTTTAATGAAAGGAGATTCAAGACTGGGAAAGCCTAAAAGAAGTTCCATGAACATCTTGAGGGAGGTGTGAAAGCAGCAGCAAACAAAACGGTACAGTGCCCAGTACAGCTGTTACGTTTTTCATATATGATATATAAACCCCTCTGTCTTTCCAGAAGTGTCCAATTGTTAAATTTATTGCAAAACTGTATTTCTGGATTTAATTAAGAGATTGACTAGTTACCGAGTCAATACCTTAGCACTTCCTTAGTACTTTGGAATCATTCACGTGTCTTTTGTAAAATACAGGTATTCATTAGGTGTCATAATGATGGCTGTGGTCAAAAAAAACACCATCCTGCCAATGAATAGTTGTGATGAAATTTTGGGGGTTTGAGAATTTATTACTTTTCTGTGGTGAAATAATAGGCTCTTCAATGATGTTTTGATTTCAGTGGATGCTAGAACTCGTAGAACTTTATCAAGAGGATAAGATAGGTGTTATTTTGTTGAATTTGCTTTACTCTTTACAATATAAACTGAGAGGTTTCTAGTGTATTTTTTCAATTCTAAAAATATTTTTAGTTGTATAGTGACAAATCAATTACCTTTCAAAAATAAAAAGCTTTCTGTGGGAAGTGACATTTGGGAGGCATGCAAGTTTAAATTACAAAAAGATTATCCTGTTCTCTGTATCTAGAACCCTACATGTGACCAGTGTTGGTTGTCCAGATGATATACTGGAACATTTTTCTTAACAAGGCACTCTCCATATCTAGAAAGAATGTTGTTTGAGCTGTCTGTGCAACCTTTGGCAATCGCTGATCTTAGAGCAGTTTAGCTCTTCACAGCGGGCATGAGACTGCCTCTCATTCTTTGAACTCTCAAGCCAGCACGTTGCAGTTCTATTGTAATTCTCTATAAAAGTATCACTTACAGGCATTATGAAGTAATCCTTAAAATTATGAGGCAATAAAGATGTTCTTTTTCATTTTGCAAGAGAAGAAACTGAAGTGTGAGGTTTACTTGCCTGAGATCAGCCAGTTAGTTTGGAAAACCAGGAAAAAACTTTAGCTCTTTCTTGCCCGTGGAGCTGGGTGTTCAGAATCAAGTTTGTCTCTGTGATGCCCCACAGCCTGGGCTGCCAGTCATGGCATAGCCAGGACAAGGCTCTTTTTCCTCAGAATGTCTTCACTGCCTCACTCCACGTACAAATTTACCATCCATATTTCTTGCCTTTCTAGTACTATTTCCCCCCCGCCAGATAATCTCACATATATTCTGTGGCAGTTTGGTTTAAGTAGGTGATGATGTTTCATTCATACAATATTTCCCTCATTCTAAAGGATCAGATAAGCACTTTGCTGGCTGATCTGCACCCGGTCATGCTGTCTTTATCCAGGTAGAACCATGGAGTTGGCAGGGCCTCCTGTATGCGAAGGAGTCATTAGCTTGTTTACACAGTCATTTTTCCCTTGTAGAGGGGAATGGAAGGGTTTGTAACTTTGAGGGGCATGTGGTGGGCATGTAAAACCAGGCTTTTAGGTGTGCATCTGCTTTATGTTGTAGAACTCCCACTACTTGATAAGGCAAAGAATCCTCACCAAAATTTGCCAGGAATCTCATCAGAACTAAGAGGTTAGGAACTACCATCTGATATGCTATGACAGTTTACACAAGTGGAGAATATGAGCCAAAACCTTTCTCTTTCTTGCTTTGGAATTCTGCACCTTTTGAAATAAATCAAGCACACCATGTGTCTTCATCCCCATGAGGTGTGGCAAGCAGGACAACCTGCTCACCACAGTGTCCTTCCGATGTGGCTGGTCAAGGTTACTGTTTTGCTCTTCTGACACATTATCAATTATCCTGCCAACAGACTGATACCGGACCTGTAGTTTTCTTATAAAATAAAAAACTGAGTTTAATTAAATCATCAGTAACTTGGACCTAATTATTTCAGACAGTATTTAATTAATGTTTCATGGATACCTAATGTAATTAGGGTTCCTTTAATAAGACCTTCTATGACATTAAAATATATGACCTTTATCTTTCTTATCATCCATAGTCTGACAACTCAGATTTGTCATTTTCACTGTAGGTATATTTTGATTAAATAGAACAGAACATGAAATTAATCTAGGAAATTATACTTGTTTGTTTCTTTTTTTTTTTTTTTTTTTTTTTTGCTACTTGAAGACAATAAGTTAAGTCTTTCAATTAGCAGTGTCAATACAAATGTTCATGCTAGCATTTTACCTTTGTGCATTTTTAGACTGTTCCTTTTGTATATAATTTTTTATGACAAAAGTAGATAACAACCAGACTTTATTAATCATGGTGAAGGGTTCAATCTTTTAGATATGAAAAATAAGGAGCTATTCTTTATAGTAACAATGACTAGTAATTTTTTTTTTTTTTTTTAAATTTAAGACAATTCTGCAAAGGACTTTACTTTGCTGGTCACAAACTTCCCAAACATAAAACTGTAGTTTGAACATGAATTAATATAAGTGAGATTACTAGGCTAGCCTATGCTTGCTTTTCAGGAGCTACAGGTTCTCTCTTCTTTACTGTTGTTTTGGGGTAGTTACCCAAAATACAGTGAAAGAGCATTTGTAATACACAAAATATACAGAATGTGATTGAAGGGATGTTATAAGCTTTCTCAGAACAACACTCATCTGATCTTGTTTCCTCACCCCCCAAAGAGGCTTTTCTATCTCACCCTCAAAGTAGAACTGCTCCCATGACTTCATTTCTGTTTGATTAAGTTCCACTCACTGGGTTAGGGCACACAGGGAAGAGTTTTGCTAAGTTGTAGCACTGACATTGATAATCCTGTTACTTTAATTGAAAAGGAGGACAGGTGCCTCAAGGTATGAAAAAAAAAAAAAAAGTCATTACAAGTTAAACAAGCAGAATGCAACCTGGCTAGTAGTAAACCAATACGAATGCTCCATGCACAACAGAAATATAGGTAGGCAGTACAAAAGTCTATAAATTGAGTAGTTTTGATTTACTTCTATTCATGTTTTGGTTGTTTTGAATGTCGGATCATTGGAATATGGATAGTTTACACCAACTCTGTCTAGTAAAAATAAATTCAAAAATTAGACCTGGTTTGTTTTCAGTTGTTCAACAAACCTTTAGGCAAATCCATAGTTAGAAAAAGAACACAAAGCTTAAAAAGTAGCAGTGAAGTATACTGCACTATTTTTTTATCATGTTAAGAAGAAAGTGAGGAGTGATCCTTCAGAGAAGGGAAACAATATCAGCTGTTTTCTGTTCTCCCACTCAATAAAAATTAGAAGGGCAAAGAAAACTCTTGGCTCAGAACCAGTGCAGATGCTGAGGTGGAATAGCTTTGCTTTGTTTCCAGTGGAGAATGTAGAGAAGGGAGCAGTTTACTCTTTCATATTTTCATTCTCTTAGTAAGAGTTTTAACACCAGAGATGTCTGGAGAGAGAACATGTTAAACAAGCTGATGAGCACTACAGAGTACATTTCAGGCATAGTCTTTGAGGAAGAAGGGCTTTTTCCTCTGATCCACTCCAGGAAAGCACAGAAACTCATGTTGAATTGTAAGCCTGTGAAGAATCCCATTTAAATCTGTGAAGATATTCCCACACTTAAAATTAAACATGAGCTGAAGTATTTTGCTCCATAGGCAAGTGAGGCTCCAGGCTTAGTGAGCTATCTGGTCTACACAGGGTCTGTTGAGGTGATAAGGAAGAATGAGCAAAGAGCTGTAGTTGTGGTAATTAAGGACGGGGAAACAGTCTGAGCAGCCTAAAGGGATAAAATGCCAAGTAAACATGGGGCACCTCATTCCCTTTGATTTATTCCAATATTCTACTATAGCTACCTGAGATAGTTGGCAGTTTAATATGTGCATAACCCAAAATTTAACATGAGAGTTATACAGCAGTATCACTCGGGTAACATCACAGATAATATATTTTAATTTCCTTCTGCCACCTTGAGTCTCTTCATACTAAGATAACTAGGCACTGTTTCAGATCTGTCAGTGTCTCTAAAGATGACCTGTAACCTTCTAGTAAGTCCTGTTCCCTACAGAACTGTGGTTTTGTAACAGGGCCTTCAAACTCTGGAAATATATGATATCTAAAAAAAAGAAAAAAAAAAAAAAAAAAGCCACCAGATACCAGAGAGAAATGGTATCTGAAAAAGTGGTGACAGTAGCTTCTTATAAAAAATTATAGAAATTCTTGTCTAGAGTCCATGATCATCTTCCCATTGAAATTAAAAGTTACATTCAGCACACAGCAACCCCTGACTTTATACATTACATAAAATTATCATGTTAATTGAATAAGTCTTAATTAGTACCTGTATGTTGTTTGCTAATTGCAGGCTGTGACTACCATTGAGAATACAGTCACTAACCAGTACTAGCAGTATTCAATTAAGATATAAAAATGTAATAAAGTCAATGGCCAAGATTCATTCCATTTGCATAAATTCCCACTAGGGGAAAAGGATGTGAAGGGGTTAAGCCCAGGAAATTTATCACTACACAAACAGGCAGCTGCAGAATTCCACTCCTATTGCTGCAGTGAGTCTATGCTGAGCAAAGCCTCCCACTGAACCGGGTTTTGGGGATAGTAGAACAGAAAAAAAATAGCCCTTTCTGATTCACCTGTCTCACAATCTTTTGTATTTGATATTGCCCCCTGATCTCTGCTGATCTGATGATTCTCTCCTTAGTTCATTTCTGATATTTTATATCACACATCTCTATAGTCATCACAGTTAGATTTCACCATTTTCTTCATTAACATGATGAAAATTGAATTACAGTGTGTCTCTATCTTTATAGAAAACATCTAATCTACCCATGGATATTCAAGAGAAATATGATTAATATAGAAAAATCTACTAGGTAAAAAAAATCTCGATCCAAGCATGTAAAAATAAATTGATCTGATTTCACAAATTACTGAAAACTGGTCACCTTGGCTACATTAGGAACTCTAAAAGCAAACACAGATCAGTGAATCATTTTAATCAAATTTAATTTAGATTATACACTTTCACATAAAATCTAATTTAGTTGGAATTACTCGGTCATGACTTGTCTGCTCCTCACAGGATGAGGTTAAAGAGATTACATTTGGGTTCATGTCAGCAGCATCTGCTAGTTAGCCCTCTGAATGCTGATTTAATGAGAGAGGTTATGCCTAGTCTCTTGGAAAGACTTCTGGTTTAGGCAGGTGCTTGAGAGATGTTATTGATTTAGCATGATACAAGGAGTGATGTTATCACACTTGGAAAACTCTTGTAACATTATTTTAATGTGTATAAAATACCCTGCTGGTTTTGTTTACATCTGTTTAGCAGCCTTTGAGGGTTTCCTTCTAATCTGTCTTCAACATACTGCTTTAGAGAGAGAAAATATTCCTGTTAAAGAAAATAACTTTTTTAATATGAACAGTTATCTTTAATATGAACACTTACCTGTAAGAGGCAGCAAGTGAGCATTAAGCTACAATAGGAACTTACAGAGATAAAGAAGGTACCAACTCCACATGTAGGCAATGCCGTGTTGTCTCTCACCTATGGAAATCCTACACCTACAGCCAGATCATTAGAGAGCACCTTGCTCTGCAAACAGACCTTTTATTTCTATGTATCCAGCTATCCAGAGCCAGATACTACCCCCTTTGATACAAAGCACTGAGTGTTTACATTGAAATGAATAGTATGCATTGCATACTAATTGATGAAAAAAAAAAGTCTAGATGAGTTCAGCCTTTGGTGTTGAATGCATTGAGGGCAAACTCCATCCTGATAGAGCAGCTACTTCACAGCAAAACTAGAGGCAATGGTCACTATTTCTACTTCTTCAGCCCTGTTGCAGAAGATAAGAAGGTAAAAATAATTCTGAAAACCTGTTGCTCAGTACCTCACACTGAACCAAAACATTTGCAATGGCATTATGAATCACTAGGGTTGCCAAAGGATACGTCCATGATTCTTCAGACAGACATCGGTGCACAGGCGCAAAATGCAGTGTGCATAAAAACGCCTGCTTAGGTATCTGCTGCCCCTCTGACCTAACTGCTGGATGTGCAGAAATCAGGGACAAAGAAGCTTAACTCCACAAATTCTTTCTAGACAGAATTTCTGCAAGGAAAGAAGGAGCAGACTGAGACACTCTGGATATATGTAACCGATTCCCTAACCCAGCAGGTAAACAGTGGACTTAAATGGACTTAACTGTCTTAAAGTATGTCCCTGCCTTTCCAGGAGCCTTTCATCCTAAAGTAGTTTTCTCCCGCATATAGAAAAGATGAGCCAGGAATTCATTCAGGCAAATCAGCACCATTTCACTGAAATCAGTAAGAGTTGCATCAATTTTAGATATGCTACATGTTTTCTGCTGGGGTTTTAAGCATTGTTTGTGGTTTTGCAGAAGGGAAAAAGTACTGGAACTATTAATCCCCAAAGTTCTGCTAAATAATTTTGATTAACAATTGAAATTAATTCCAAAATTTTACTATTTTGATGCATAATTTCCCTGGTGGAGGGGCTTCAAACTCTCTCTGTAATTACCATAACAGCATAAGGGTTGAGCCATTAAAATAATCTCTGGCAATTCTGTGTGATTCATGTTATTTATGAAGAATGCTGCAGACACAATGTACTTTGCTACACTCTCTGTTTTCTGTGTGTCTCTCTACCCTCTCTCTTCCCCTATGTGCAAATGGTCAGTTCTTATATAGGTACTAAAAGAATGTACAGCTCCAAAATTAATAAATCCACCCTGAAGAAATACCATTTATATATGACATCCATAATCATATCAAAGAAAACTGGGCAAAATTGAGAAAAATGGGGACATACCTTATTACAATTACCTCCTATTCTAGCATATTTTCCTTATTAGCAGCGCAGACAAAAGGCAGCCCTCCTATTTTGTTTTAAATGAGACTGATAGAAGTATTTCATCCACTTCATTTTCATATAAAATTGCACCTTGAAGCCTGATCCTCCTGCCTTTACTCAAGTAGAATACCTACTGCTGTCCCTGGAAACAATGACTATGTAAAAATTACCGGGTTAGGACCTGGTATTTACACTTTTGCCCTAGCTAACCACTGTTATTCATCCTGTGTTGCATGTGGCATTGCCAAATCATCTTTTAAAGAGGGAAATATACAAATGGTGTACTGAACTTGGTCAGCCTTTGACCTTATATTTAAAAACAAATATAAACTCTCGGTGATTTCATTAAGAAATTGCATGGTTCTGTAACAGTTGTGACAAGGTAAAGACGTGTTAAACTTGTATGAATATATTTCCTAAGATGGTACTAGTGTTGATATACCAAATATTTTTTGCATCCAAATCACCTATTTGAGTTTACAGAAGTTTTACATTCACAAAATACAGAAAAGAAGATAGTAAATTTTTCTGCCCATGTCCCACAGACGTGCAGGCAAACCCTTGACTGGCTGAAATCTGTGAAGCACCAGCAAGGACAGCAGAACCGTGCTGTTCCACATAGCTCGTAGGTATGGCCAAAGACAAATGACAATAAGAATTCCTGATTCTGTTGAAATCAGGTGAGTCAGAATTTGAAGAAGCATTCACAAATATAATATACAAACGTTGGGTAGCTTACAAAGCTATCTAGCTGATTATCTGTATGGAAACAAATTCTAAACTTGGTTGTGTTTGTGGAATCCTGATACAAATGTACATCATTTACAGCATGTCTCTGCTGCCCTGAACTGTGCTTCTACTCCCAGAATATACCCAAGTGAAAGTCAAAGAGATAAAAAGAAAATAAAGTGAAACATAGTCAAGTTGTACAATATCACAATCTAAATTAATTATCTTATGCACTGTGAAATAGATTTTGACACATTCTATATTTAAGGCTTAAATTTCAATGTTGGAGCAGTATGAGCAAAGGAATGCAATAAAACAGAAAACCAAAATGCTGACCCTAACAGTGCCAAAATTTGGTAGTTCATACTGAGTTCTGAAGTTCCTGATTTGAACCTTCTTCTATTAAATTATCACAATAAAAACACAGCCTAATCCAAAATACAGTACAGACACCAAAAAACTCCTGCTTACTTCAAGCTCATGAAGGAAAGATAAATAGCATTGCCCACTCATCAAAATCAAGATTTTTAGAAAACTGGAAAAAAAGTGCTGAGGTTAATTGCCTTCTAATTAGCTCACTAGATAGCCATCTAATTCCTGTGATTATAGAAGAACAAACACAGCCTTTCCCATACTGTTTCTGTCAGAATTCTTCAGATGCAGAAAAACAATTTTTCCTGCTTTTGCAGTAATTTTTATTTATAGACCATTTCCAATGCAAATATTGGCCTAAAATCAAGTGCTAAAGAAGCTGACTGACTTGGCAATGGAGATAGAGTAGGAATGTAAAGGATTAGAGTGCTTAATGTACTGGAAAGAAGTTTATCAATACTGACAATTCTCACAGTGCTTAATCAAACATTTAAGACAAGTGGAGAAGCAGACAGTAAAGACTTGGGGGCTTTTGAACAATGAAAGCAAACAAACTGTCTTGTTAGAACATGTCAATTTATGGTGGAATAAAGGAAACGCCTATAATTTAGTTACTCTTTTCATATAGATAACTAGTGGCTTTAGGTAGCCAGCTAAAGTGTACTGACATGAAAATTACTGTAAGCAACAGCAAAATGAAGCATAACTTTTGTCCTTTCTTTTAATCGAATTGTACTGTTAAGCTTAATTTACAGCTCGATGACTATTAGGGAAGATTATGATTCTTTTTTTTTTTTTCCTTAAAGGCAATTTCTTAATGGATTTTTTTAAATCAACACGTAATAACAGACATAAGGGTCTGATCCTTCAGTAATACATCTTGTGTTTACCTTACCAGAGCTTGAGCCTGTGCTAGAGACAGGACCAGGACCTGAGCTGGGAAGCAAGTGCTGCTCTGTGTGTCTCTGCAGGGTTAATTTGGAAAAAGAGGCTTATAGACCTGAATTGCCTGGGCCAGATCTTCTCAAGTCACAAGTCTGCAGATTCCCCACTTGAAAATTTTGATTCAGGGCATCTAGAATCCTATCTAAAAGGCCTGACTTAAATCCTACTGTAGTTCTGAGTAATATCCATAGTGAAAATCTGGATCCAATTCAAAGAGAATATAGATTCCACCTTCTAGTTGGACTTCAGTGATACTGGGATAAATGTAACTCAGCAATAGTCATACTGCATCACTGGATTTACATTCATATCAACATGCTATTAATCTGGCACTTGGTGCCTTGATATCGGAACTAAAGTAAATGCTTTTAAGAAAACATGTGATGTAAGACCAGGAATGTTAAATTCCAATGTGACAGAGCAATAAGAATATATTACAGACTATGTGAGCAGAGAGAAAAGGAAGTTCCTTGAGATAATCTCAGCAGCCAACTGAATGTTAAAAATAAAGATCACTGCTAATCAAAGTACTGCTAATATGACACCTACTACAATAATTTATTTGTCATCCAGTAACTCACTTAAATTTAGCTCTCAGAAGAAGAGTAGAGCAGGACCCTAAGCCGTGTTAGCTAAACACACAGAAAATGCAACAAAAGATGTTCAGTTCAAGGGCAAAATTAATTAGGTAAGCAGTAAGCAATTGAAAAAAGCAGTACGAATTCAAGATGGGTTTTTTATTCACTTTTTCAGAACTGAATGAGTGCAATTCCAATTACGTGGAGTTCCCTTACATAGTCTGCTGCTAGAAGCAAATATCTTGTGCTTACTGCCTCCCCACTTTGCCTGAAGTTCATGGAATTTGTGTATCAAATCCCCCAAAACACTTCTGGCATTTTAACTTCCTTTATATTTATTTGTCTTTAACTACAAAACACATGCAAGTGTTACTAGATCTCAGATCAGTTTGCTACTTGATCTCAATTAACACTCAAAAATGCTGTTTGTCAAGAGGCTACCTCCTGTTCTCTTCCTGGTTTTCCATAAAACTGGATGATGATACACCAGGCATAATTGTTCTGATGCAATTGATTTTGACTACATGAGAAACATCCTAAAATAGAATATCTTCTCTCAAAGAGCAACAGCAAAGAAGATAATTTACCTACCAAACAAGATTACATTCTTCACCTAGGCAGAGCATGTATTTGAACTTTCTTGATATTGCTATCAAACTTTGCAGATATACATCTTAACCCATTTGTTAGTCAATAGTACATAAGGTGGTAGTAAGCTGTAGCCTTATTTTAATAATTTTAAAAATCTAGTATGCATTTTGGCAACCTAGTGATAGTTATGTTCACACCAACTCTTCCAGTTTTGAATTTAATATGACTTTAGGCATATTACAGTTGGACCTTGTAGGTCTGGTACTCAAAACTTAAAACTGCCCCGGCTACATAATGAATATGCAGATGTGAGCTTAATTTGTGTGTCTGTTTACCACTATCACACAGGCAAATAGACAACTGCCTTGTTGGCCATGCACACACAATCATGGTAATTTCACATGCAGATTATAAGCACTGTTGCATGTCTTGAAGACTGAAAAAGCACACATAACGGCAATATCACCTTGGTATTTGTATTAAAGAGGGTTTACCTTATTATGTGTAATCCTGTTCTCCAGCCATTATATTTTTTCATAGTAATTTATCTAGTTTCCACTTACATGGACACATCTAGTTTTTTAGAAAGAAGCTATTGCACAAAATACTGCACCTATTTGCCCTAGTCTCTTAGCTGAAGTAACATCACTAAACACATTCCTGTTACACAGAATTCATACCAAGCAAGTGAAAATATGTTATGTGCAATCTTTTTCTTTCTTTCTTTCTTTTTTTTTTTTATTTTCATGTTACAGAGTCCTACTCTTCATAGGGAATATGCAGGTGGAGGCATCTATTAATTTAACCAGTTTTATTCAGTTTGTTGAAGCCACTCGTAAAATCATACCATCAATGTTAACCTCAGTGAGTTGAATTATCATTCTTCTATCCATTTTATAAAGATGGATTAAAGCGACTACTTATCTGTTTTCTAAATAAAGCAGTAGGTTGTATTTTCTTATGCTGTATGTTGCAGGTGCAGTAAAGTCAATGGTATAATGACATTGTGAAATTTACATCAATAGATAACTTAACCTGAAGACTATATACCTTTTTGTCTATACTTCTGATAATGTTTGTTTTTAACTACCCTTTCCCCACAAATGCAGCAGAAAACAATTAAAAAACCAGAGTCTTCTCAAACTTGACCTACTTCTATGCCTCAAACTTTAGAAATTATAATGCAAACTGACATGTTTGCAGAACAAATTCCTGGTAAAGACTGATAATTGTATATAATATTACCTTAACTCTAGGTGAAAAGAATGACAGCACGAAATATGTTCTGCCGTTAATGTTAGTGTCTATGCTGTATACTGCCTAGCCTGCAACTTAACTATTAATTAAGTGGGAATACTGATTCAGACTCAGACAACTACCACATAACCAAACTAGGGAGAGATTTTTCAGCTTCTTGCTCTAAATTGCTCAGTGATTGTGTCTACAGTGTGCATGTGTGTACATATATATTTGTGTATACATATATATTTGTACATACATATATATTTACACAGGTATATACATATATATCTGTAACATTTTTATCAATCTGTAAACACTAGAATTTTGTAGGCATGACAGGTGTAACATGAAAAGCTAAACAGTATTGATCACCCTAACAGTCAATAAAATCAGAGTGTATATTTGATGGATTTGTTACAAGTATCTGTTATCATCACACTTTAGATATTACATGATCTGAAGATATATAAGCCTTAATCATCACGGTTCTGAAACGTCTTATTGAGCAAACAAGCATGATCTGGCCTGATGCCATGAACCTAAGTAAAAATCCTAATTTTAAAAATCCCTCTCATTTGCAAGCATGTAGCTGACAAAAATGGCATGTGTGTTATTAATATAAGCATTTCAGCTCTATTCTAGGCAATAAGCCCAGGGTCAGTATTTCTTTAAGTCTATAAATAAATCGTTCATGTTGTTAGTTGTCTAATTAGCTCAATGGAAAATACATCAAATATGTAGTGGTAGCAGGGCCAGAAGCTGATAAATGACAAGGAAAATGTGAATGCTGCTTTATACTGTAGCAACAATTTTTCTGATATAATTCTGAATGTGGAAATGTTGGGGGGTTATGTGTGATGTTAACACAGGAATAGGGAGAAATGCTTGATTAACATTTTTTTCAGCTCAAAAGTCCTCTTTTTCATCACAAGTGTAATGGTATGAACAGAAGCTAGACTTGTTTATCCACATGTTCCTACCAATTTAACTTGAAGGCTCTTTCTGTGCAGAAGTGCTATGTACAGTCCACTCACTACATTCACTTCATGATGACCGAGTTATAATTGCAAGTTATTGAAGAGTTAATGATGCAAAAATGAGTACAGAGTAAAAGAACCAAGGATTTCCAGTTCAGTGTACATAAGCCAGCAACACCTACCAGATAGTAGTTATTTTCTTTTGTAACATACTGGGATCAGACCCAAAGACCTCGGGATAAAGTGTTTTCTTTTGACCGGTTCATACCCTCTGTGCCATCTTCTCGTTTTTTGAGCAGGAAGCTAACAGGTCTCAGCAAACACTGCAACTTGGCTTTGCTTTTAATCTCCAAGCAAAGTTTTTTAAGTAAACTGTAACAGTGTAAGTACCAATCCTGTGTAAATCCAGCAAGTCTCGCATCAGCCTTCAGTCTGGGAGTGTGAAGGTTTCCCTAGCACAAGGTTGTAAACCTGAACGCTCTGTAGTTGTTTCAAGCTCATGTCTTTACTTGATTAATCTGTCATGGTGTAACAGTTATCAATGGAAAATGATTACTCTGGGAAGTCTCATTGTTGCTTAACTCTGGGCATTCTTATACTACACAACAGCGCAGACGCCTTTTCTCTGTAGCTGTCATTTCCTCAGACACTTAAATTAAGGAAATCCAAAGGAATAATAACACTGTAAATTTAAATAGGTCCCATGGCTCGTGACTAGTTTTGAATAGGAAAAATCAATCATCGTAACACTTTTCCCTGACATGACAATGTTCTACCTGGTGGCTGTGCACCCTGTGGCAGCTCTTGGGAAGCCCCTGAAGGCTGCGGGGAGCGCAGTGACCTCTCCTGGGTTAGGAAATGCTCCCGTTAGCCAAGCAGCGCAGGAGCAACGGGACCTTTGCTAGGGTGGGACATAGGGTTGCTGTGCCCATCTACACTGGTACACAAAGGTGTAGGTTTTCCCTGTGCCAGTAGACATCCTAGCTGTGAGCCCAGACCACCTGTCTTAACTGTGTCTTGCATGAGCTTGACAAACATCTTTGGCAGACTGACTCTTACTCTTTAGTACATTTTATCTTTTTTTGCTATAATTACTGTAACATATTTTCCATGCCACTCTAGTCAGTCCCCAGCTCATTCAAAACATATTCCTTGCATACTATTTAACTGAGTTACAAATATGTAGAGCTTTAGATGGGATTGATAACACTATCTCCATTCTCTGGATTCTTTTGTCCTGGTGTTTTGTTGGGACTGCTCTCAGTAAGTTACAAAATGTAGATCTGAATTTCCCTTTCCATTAGTTCAGGCTTGCTTTGAGTCCTTTCCAGCCTGTAATATTTATGGGCATGATCAATTACAGATATGCAAGATGATCAGGCTCTGGGCTAATCTGATCTAGCCCAAGAGATCTGATTCCGCATATTTCCTCTGTCTTTCAGAAAGTTTTCATGCATTACTATTATAGCCATCCTCTGGATCTCTCATCTGTAAAAAGAGCTAGTACTTTCTTACTGCATATGGAATGCGGTTAAGTAAAACCTGCATTTATTATTGTAATATATTCAAATACCATTATAGGAAGAGCCATAAAAGCACCAAAATAGAACCTGCAATTCATTTTATTTTAGGAATCTGGAGAACGGAAGAATAAGGTCCTCAACTTTATTTAAAGACTGTATATGAATCTTGCAGTTCTTTGTGTGAGTTAGCTGCCATTCTTCATGCAGTTTACTTTCACTGAACCTGCAATGAGAAGTAGTGTCATTGTTGTTAATAACAGCCTGTTTTTCCATGCAACACTAGGGCATAACTACCTTTCACTAATTTTCCATTAGCTTTACCAGGAGGCGTTGGTGTGCAAATAGTGCAGGCTTGAGTCTTCACGGAGTTTGTGTATAGAAATTGGAAACCAGATGACAGAAATCAGGTCTGCATTAGCACTGATTAAAGTCACAAATGCCAAGTGTTTTCTTAACAATTTACAATTATTTTTCAGTTCCAATCCAAATATCCTCTAATAAATAAATAGAACAGGACAATTATGGATTAAATAACCTCTATACAATATATTTCTGAATGCTATTCCGAATGCTTCCACTGGACATCCTTTAGATATGCCTTGTTTGTAAAGTCTTCAGATGAAGTTAAATCAAAGTCAAATTCGAATATGACAATTTTATGAGATTACGCTGTTCTCCAAGGGGTCATGGAATCCTTTTCAAAAAGAAACTGAACCTTATTTGACAGGCTGTTTTGCAAAAGTGTGAGTGGGATGGGCCAGGAAGGCAGTGGTAGCTGACAAGAGGAAAACATAGCAAAAGGGAAACCAGCTATGCCACAGGGGACGTAGACTGCCCTACAGACTGCGTGGTCTCTCACCTGACTTGTCTTCTCCATCACTAAATGTTTCCTTTTGAAGCCTTTTCCCCCGTAGCTTCTCCTACATCACACATCCTCTTCCTCACTTCCTAACAGAGTTTTTCAGGTACTAGCCTCAGGACTGCATACCAAATCCCCACTTCCCCTCAGCGCTACACTCATGGAGTAGTAACCTTTTGTTTTCTTCTGCCAGAATAGTTGTTTTGTGGGGTTTTTTTCTCTTTTTAACTTGATGAGGGTCCTGTGACCCTCACCCACATTCAGACCCAATGTCTAATCCACCTGGAAACACTTCACACTCCTGTAGCTCATCACTGTCCCACGGAGCAAGGAGCACCAGCTCCCAGTCACTACCCTGCACAGGTTCCCGATGGGTCCAGAGAAGGAAATCTAGAGGAATCAAAAGGCCCTCTTAACCAAGAATTGGGTTTTGTTCAGATTCTTTGGATGAGAAAGGTGATGGGTGCACCAGCAGCAAGATCCACTGTGTCCCCCTAGATGCACACTGTGTGACCGATCCACTTGTTTCAAAAATGGCCTTGAAATACCTATTTCACAAGTCCTTAACTTATGTACCATTGCATAACTTTTTCCTCTGCAAGTGTCAGCTGTACTTGCCCTGCTAGGTGTTATCTACAGTCAATGAAGAGCTTGCCCGCTAGCTCAGATAATAGGAACCCTGAGCATATGCTCCATTGTTCATTGCCCTGAGCAGTCAGACAGTTTTTTACTATAACCAAAAGCAGAATGTTATTCAGCATTTTGTTTTCCTCAAGTTCTTCACTCTTGTTTTCTCTGAACACTATCTATAAGTATCTGTAAGTAAGCAGCAATTGAGAATTCAGATGGCGGTTAGTTACGAGTCTTTGCACTGTTCAGCAAGACTCGGAATTGAGCAGTTCTTGGGAGATACCTTCAGTATCAGGTAATTGATTTGAGCTATTATAGAAATAGAGGATAAGTGCTAAATACTCATTTAAATGATGAAGTTATTTGTGACTCCTGTTCAGGTCAGAAATGTTTGTACTATGAAAACAGCCCTTATAATAACTGATTCTTCAGTGAGTTCCATTTCTGTTATTTGATATGCATACACATATATTTGCTTTGCAAAATGCTGTGGAGAACATATTGCCCGCATTTATCAATATATGTTAGGGGAGAAAAAGAACAGAAAGGATCTTCAGGTCTAGTAAGTTGTTCTTATGGCCAGATGTGTTCTCCATGGTGGACTGGGAGGGCTGAGGGAATTGAAATCTCTCCCTGCTGACACTGAGCATGTATTTGATGTCTTTCAGATCCCATCGTGTCCAACCCCTCCAACAGAGCCCCACACACGAACTGTTCACTCTAGTCTTCAATGCTCTTTAGGTTCCCTACTTCTCTGTTCCTAGTAGAGCTTTGTTCCAAAATCTTGTTGCTCTGATACTTCAACAATTTTAGGTGACATTTTCAGACTTTGAGAGAGTCAAGGTCAGAATAAGATTCGCTTGTTCTCCTGCAGACAGTTCTTTACCCTCCACTTACTTACAGGAACTAAAGATACTATCAGAAGGAAAACATCCCTGTGAGGTCTAGACTGAGAATGGCGGCACCAGTCCTGGGTTTTCCCAAATCTCCTCACTGATGCAGATCTTCAGTAGGTTTTGTATTGCGAATTACAGAAGTCTCAGTGACACTAGAGCTGCCTATTTGCATGAAAGGAGGTTTTTCCCACTAGCTGGTATGAGTAAATTTTCTCAGACAAATTAATTTCAATTATAATAACATTTTAATTAAGATCTTACAAATCAAATGGGAGTTTCAGCCCAGTAAAAAGTGAGGCAGAGACTTGCATTAATCATATTTTCTAACCACTCTCAAGCAGGGAGATTAAATACTGACATTGGTGACTCCAATCTGTGAGTCAGGAGATCATGCTACACAGATTAAACTATTTCTTATTGTTTATTCCTATATATCACAAGGCCAAAGCTGGAGTGAATGAGGATACAGACACTGAATAAAAAGCTGTTGTATTTCATATTAAAATAACTTCTAAGCAGAAGATAAATGTGATTTAGTTTTCTGAACAAGGAAAGTAATTTTTATTGAACACTTACTTGTTTGAGGGTGAAAAGGATAATTATATGACACCTTATCACAGCAAAAACAAATCAGACATATTTGATCACCCCTTTGAATTAGCCCTGTAACCTTATTTCTAAACAAATAGTACCACAGGGAGAAAGAGAAAAATAAAGATAAAGGGAATGGGAGAGAAAAAGTAGAAAGAATGAAGGAAAGGTAAATAAATAAATAGCTAGGAAGAATTAAAAAAAACAAGGGGGAGGGCGGTGGCGGGGGGGAGAGATGTGGGATCCCTGTGATTTTATGCTATTTCTTAAAGAGCTCTCTGTAGTCCAGCTGAGTCAATATGAGGACAGGACTTGTTTACAGTAAAGCTTTGTGACTATTATATGTTCGAATAATCACTGAAACATTATTCATTACAGTATATTGCATGGCTAATAACAAATTATCATCTCTTACACCCCATCATAAAAGTATGGCTAGGAAGAAATGGTGAAGGAAGAAAGGTGTGCTTTTATGATTGTGTCTCAGATTCATAAGAAAACTTATATTACTTCTATATTCAGAAGAAATAGCAGTGTTCAAAAAATAATATCCAAACGAAATAATTTGAAATAGATCCCTTATTTAAAATTTATTATACAAGAAGTTAATTCTAAGTTTTAAAAGTAAGAATACATCTTCTAAAATAACCCCGATGTATGAGTTAAAAGTAATGTGAGGAGAGCATGTCTGAAATAATCTCAGTCCCGAGTATAATGACAGAGCATTCATTTCAATTCAGAAAAACTGGAGTTAGTTTTTTACTACAACCAAAAGCAGAGTGTTATTCAGCATTTTGTTTTTCTCAGGTTCTTCACTCTTGTTTTGTTTTCTCTGAGAAATGCACACAAGAATGAGATGCACATGCAAAATGTATTATTTGATTTACAATGGGAACATCCAACTACCTAACTTAAAGTTTCTTCTGGTTTACTAGTTCCTTCCCTGAATATAGTCCATCTTGATTGCTCGATTGACCTAGAGAACGCTATACTTGATACTCCTGGTATTATAAAATATATGATATTCGTTAACTGATTATGATAAAAACAAAGGGAAATGGGAAGACTGACTTCCCTATCTTGGGCATTTTGGTGCAACAAAGTTTATATTCCCCCTGTGTTTTTCCAGTTTCCTCATATGAAATGAACAGCTGTAATTGAAAAGCAAGAAGCTCCACGGTTTATAGAAATAGGTGTTGTTAAGAGCCTTAGCCATCTAATTTTCTTCCTATTGCAGGGCAGGCTTCCTATTGTCTGTCCTTTAGAGCTAATTTCTTTTCTGATCAAAAGGCCCACATCATTGAAAAGGTAGTAATGACTATTCATTTGGTTGAAACCTCCATTCTGCAGCCTGCAAAGCTTTATTTAGAAACTGCTATTTCTTTCTAAAAGGAAAACCCCATTTGTGTCCTCTATAATGTCAATTAAAGTAGAATATATTTTAATTATTTATCCTGGAGAGAAACCTTTCAGGATCTCAATTTGCTGTGCCAGTGATACAGGCTGTAGTCTGAGACAATATGTGCCTTCAAAATTGTATGTCAGAGAGTAGGAATAAGGTGTGTTTTGATTTTAATTTGTCACTAATTAATAGTTTATTTGCAGCTAATTAGCAAGTCAGTTTTACAATTAATGTCTGATTTCTAATCTAACTCATAAAAAGGAGCCTAGGCATCATTACCAGCAAATAAGGTGGGTTACTGGATCTGTATGGAAAACATTGTGGAAAAGAATCACGAAGTTTTAAATGGACAAACCAGAGATGATTTGGTCTGGGGTGGGGATTTTTTCTGAAGAAGGAGCGCAGCGATGTCTCAGTTGTCTTCCGCGCCGGGGAAAGGGTCGCTCAGGCACCGGCAACAAGTACCGGCGGGGCCAGGCGGGCTCCGGGAGCGGGGGGGCCGGTGCTGCGGCGGCTGCTGCGGGCGGCGCGGGGCAGGGGCTGGGGCTGGGTCTTGGCTCCCGGGAGCCGCTGCCCCGCGGGAGCGCGCACTGCCCGCGGCAGCCGGGGGTCCCCAGCAGGAGCCCCGTGGGCGGGGGTGCCCCGCCTGGTCCCCACGCGTGTCCCCGCGGCGGGGGTGTCGCTCCCGCCCGGTGCGCGCCCCCGGGCACTGCGGGGCTGCCGAGCGCGCAGGGCTGCGCTGCCTGCAAGTGCTGCGGGACGGGGGGCAGCCGCGGGGTGCCCGCTGCAGTGGCAAACGCGAGGGGGCTGAGGCGTTAGAGCGACACTGTCACAGGATCCTCTGGGCTGGGAAAGACCTTGGAGATGAGAAGGTCCGGCCGTCAGCCGGTGCTGCCAAGCCCACCGCAAAACCGTGTCCCTAAGCGCTACATCACGCGTTTTGTGAATCCCTCCAGGGACCGTGGCTCCACCGCTTCCCCGGGCAGCCTGTTCCAGGGGCAGGCAGCTCTTCCGGGGGTGCTGTACAGCTGGTACTGTAGCAGCGGGGGGACGCTGCAGAAAGTTGCTGTTCTTGCCTTGTCTCCTGGGAAAGAGGCTGCTGCCAGGCTCGGCACAGGCTGCCCTGCCGGTGCAGGGGGCAGCGGTGGGCTCTTTAGCATCACTTTTCACGCTCGTTTTTACCTTGGTGCTTTCGCGTGAAAACACATGAGCTAAGCCTATCGTTTCCCCCGGGCTCCGCAGCGAGCCCTGTGCTGGTGGTCCCCTCTGCGGCTCTGTTAATTGGTAACTTGGAGATGGAGAGAGTCCTTATTAACAGTGCCTCCCCCCTGCATCCCTCTGCTCCCGCTGAAGCCAACCCCATGAGGCGATTGCCAGGAGGAGCTGTTTGTCAAAGGCTAATAAACAAATTCCTCGCGAACACCTGAATGAACGAGGGCCAGGAACAACCCAATTAAGAAACAGAGCTACTGGTTGGGTTTTGTGGCGGTGGAAACAATCCAGGCTCGAAAAGGGTCTATTCAGTGGGCTCTCCGAGAGGTCTGTTTGCAGCCCGCTATTGTTGTCAGAAGCCAAATAAAAGTTCAGCTGGGGGGGGGGGGGGGGGGAGTGATGTGATTAAAAACAACATTCGTCGCTGCCTCCTGAATGCACTAGGAGGCTCAGTTCAAAGGAATTGCTCTGTACCCAAACGACGCCGCCCGGGTTTTACCCACACACTTAAGATTTTTGTTCTTAAATGTTGCTATTTTTAATGATGTCATCAAAAGTATCCCTTGCTTTCCCGTATACGTGAGCAGTGGGGACAACTGTCGTCTCTAGCGCAGCATCGGTATCTCTGTGGCAAGGTACTGGGGGAGTCACAGAAAGGCGTTGGGAGCTCATTTGTCGAAACCAATGATTTGTTCCCCCTCTCGCTGGGCTGGAAGGTTGGGCCAGCTATGGCAGCCCCGCAGGCAACGTCGAGATGTTTTTTTTAACGTGACACTGTTAGATGGGGAATCAAAAATCTCATAACGACCCTGGGCGGCAGAACGAGCTTGAAATGATCCATTTAGCAGCCACATTACCACGCTGGAAAGTTCTGCGGGAGGACTTGGGACTGAGCCTAAAACAGGGATCAAACGGAAAAGCACGTGAACTTTTATCTTAAGCATCGCTAAAAGCCTCGGCATTTTCAGAGCATCATCCTGGCGAGGGTCAGCAGGGTCCAAACGAAAGGGGCGCTCAGCTCCCTTGCCTGGTCGAGTTAAGCCCCCGCTGGTCTCGATCGGGAGTTAGGCTGGGGACCAGGGAGGATGCTTTAATAATAAGATTAAACGGGGCCAGTTTGGTTCATAGCGTTATTCGTTGAACGCCAGAGAACCTCCCTGACACCGTTCCAAGATTCCCTCAAACTCTGCTGGAGCTGCAATTAACATATATTAATGGCTGTCGCTTATTAAGCGCTGATTGCGTAAGGAGCAGACGGTCCCTTTCCAACGCGCCTGCCGAGCCGCGGGGTTTCCCGTTCAAGTTGGATTGTGCCGTAAAGTCCCGGTTTTGCCTCGCGCTCCTTTGTCACCAAAAGACGGGGTGGGGGGTGGGGGTGGGGTGGGGTGGGGGGGGGGGATAATAAGGTGGTCCTCTCTGCATTTGACAACTGTATTTACAGGACCCCAAGCGTTCCCCGACCCCCACCAGACACACGGGGATCGCCGGCCCCGGAAGGCTGCTCCCCCAGCCCCGGAGGCGAGTGAATTTAAGAAAATGGCTCCGGGCATGAGCCCCCTCCCCATCTCTCTGCTCCGTTTATTGCTCTGGCTGGGTCCTCTCCTGCCCGCTGCCCCTTCCCTACTTCCCAGCAGCTTCGCAGGCTCCGTCCCCTTTCCCGGGACGCGGGACGGGCAGGACTGAGCAGCAGACGGAGCCTGGAATTCGCTGGTGGCTGCCGAGGGGGCGGTGGGCTAGGACCTTTTAAAGCGCTCTGCAGGTAACTTTAGGGAGCAGCAGTCGGTATAGCGGGGCTTGCCTCGCTGCCCCCTCTCCCCCCGCCGCCTCACCATCTGTAGTGTTTAGACCGGGGAGGCAGAAGCAGCCGCTTCTCCTTCCTCGGCCCCGCTCGCCTTTGCGGAGCGGTGGGGGGCGAGCGCCGGAGGCAGCCCCGAGCCCTGCCCTGCCCTGCCCCGCGCTTTGCTTCGCACCCTCCGGCCCCGCACCGGCGGGCCCTTCCCAAGCCGCAGCTCCGGTCCCGCCGGGGGCGCACCCGCTGCCGGGCAGCCGGGGGTTGGAGGTGGGGGGAGCCATCCCGATGCGCTGCAGCTGGACACCGGTGAGCGGCGGCAGCGCCGGGCTGCCCCGGCGGGCTGCGGGGGCAGCGCCTGCGGGGCCGGGCCGGGCCAGTGGCTCGGACGTGAAGCACCGCGGCGAGCGCGGGGGTCTGCCAGGGGCTGGGAGAGGAGCCTGGCTCCCCTCCCGGGTGCTGGCATCGCTCAGGGGGTTCTGTGAGAGCTTCCCAGCCCTAACGCCGAAGCGTGTGTGTGTGTGCGTGGCGAGCAGCCTGTTCCTGCTCGTCCCTTATTCTGGAAATATAAACCAGCCCAGTATTTTAAATGACCCTCCGGCCGTGCGCGGCGTGGGAACCCTAGTGCACTGGGAGCGCTACAGGGACCTGTGAAAGGTGGAAACGCACGAATCTATACTCACTTTTTATTCAGGCAGGCTCAGTTCATCTACAAGTAGATTAGCTATGTTTCAAGAGAAATGGCCTACTTTGAAATAATATGGACCTTAAAGTGTTAAATAGCGTGGGTTTGCGGGGAAAATTATGTCAGAGGGCTCTCAGGCAGCACAAACATACTGAAAGACAAAGAGCCTGAAACTTAACGTTGTAATAATTTATTTAAACATCGAAGGAAACACCGTTCCCTGGGCTTTCGGCATGCCCTCTCATTCTGTAGACTGCCTTATTTTGAGTTGCATGCAAGCGTGTTCCGTCCCTCCAACAAACGTTTACATAAAGTAATTTCAAAGAATTATCAAGATATGTACCAAGTCGCTTTCCAGCCCAGCCTGGCACGTCTTAAGCCTCGACTGGAGTGGTCAAAATATTTGGAGGGGTTTGAGGTTCATCGCAGCTGTCTAAAGTTTTTCCGAGATACTGAGAAAGTTACCAGCGAACTCGTCCCGCGGTGTGCTACCACCTGCCACACCGCCTGCCGCTGTCACCCTGTCCTCTCGGGCTGCGAAATTTTTAACTTCACCCAAGAGCACACCAGTAACAAGCCAAACAACAAAGACAAAATGCTGACTGTATCACAGCTCGTCCAAGCGGGATTTATTTTGCCTTCGACTTTGTTCAACAGATGATTTTGTCGGAAAAGAAATCCGTACAAAACGAGTGACACCTTAAGCTGCTAAATTGCAGTAGCGCTCGCATTCACTCAAATAAAAATCCGCCACGACACCATGCTGCTTCCAGAGCACCGCCAGCGCCGTTTTAAGCCGGAGCGCTGCCCCCCGCCCGCGGGAAGCGCTGAGCGGGGCTGCGCGGAGCGGTCCCGTCCGCCGCCCCCTGCAGCCGGCCCGGCGCCCCCTCCCCGGCTTCAGCAGCGCGGCGGGCTCGGGGCTAGCGGCACCGGCTCGGGCTGTGCCTCCGGGTCCAGGCTGGAGCCCTGCCCTGGAGGTGTCCGCTCCCCTGCACCGTCGTTTTCCTCGCGGTCTCCTCTTTGGGGCAGCACCGACGGCTGCGAAGACGGGGGAGCTGTGGCGACAACATCCCTCCTCGCCGGGCCCCTCGCTACGGGACGTGATGTCCAGGCACGTCCCTACCTCAAGGCCCCCGACCCTCCCCTGCGCCCCACACGCTGCCGGGGTAGCTTGCTCAGAGCTCCGTCGGCGGAACCGGCGGTGCTGCCCGCCTCGCCCGGCACCGATACTCTCCCAGCGCGACTCCGAGCAGACTGCAGGCTCGTCTTAGCCTGTCCTCCCGCAGCGTGCCCCGGCCGGCGGAACAGCCCGGCTTACCCCGGCAGAGCTGGAGCCGGGGCAGGGGGTGGGCGAGGAAGAGCTGGGACCGGGCAGCGCGCCCCGCGTCCCCCCGGCCCCGCAGCGGCAGGCGCGGTAGCTCCGTCCCCGCCGTGCTTTCAAGGAGCTGCCAGCCCTGTCCGTGCAGGTGCGGGTGTCCGTGCCTCTGGGGAAGGGAGGGAGGAAGGAAGGAACGAAGGATGCGAAGGGGAGGGGAGGGACGGAAAGGGAGGCCCGTGATTGACAGCTCCACTGAGTTCGCTCCGCTCACACACCCTCCACCAAAGTTTTGTTTCATACGGAGGGAACTTTGCTGTTGCCATGGAACTTGGGGGTTTTTCAAGCGCCGGCCGTGCCCCCCACCTCCTTCCCCCTTTGGGGCAGCCGAGTGGAAAAACTCAAGTGGCATTGCGGTGGGAGTAGGTGGGGGATGGCCGAGAGCCCCCGGCCGGCAGCCAGCCCGCCCCGCTCGCATCCCACCGCCGCTCCCTCGGACTGCCGCGGCGCAGACCCTCTCCCAGCGGGACCGAGTGCCCGGTCCCGGTGGGGCAATGCGGATTCTCCCCCCGGAGAGGGCTCAGCAGCGAGAAGAGTTCAGTGCGCTCTCCCCAGCTCCATCCGTTCCGGGAAGGGGGGTCATCCAGCACGGGCTCGCTCCGTCTCCAGGCAGCTTCTGCGGGCTTGGCGCACGGCTGTGCATCCACCCGGGAGCCCCAAATCCCTTTGTGCCTGGCAAAGGCACGGCTCCCGCTTGCAGCACAGCGCTCCGCCCCGCTCCTCCTCCCCGCGCCCCCGAGGGCAGCCCCGGCCCGCCCGGCGCCCGGGCCCGCTCCTTCCCCCGCAGAGCAGCCGGCAGCTGCGGGGGCCCCACGGGCCTCTCTGCTCCACGCAGCTCCGGCTCTGCCGCGCCCCTCCGCTCGGGCCGGGAGCCGGGGGCGCAGGGCCGGGGGCTGCGGGAGACGGCGGGTGGGGGCTAGGCCCCCGCGACCCCGAAACATCAACTTTTCGGCTCCCCCCCCCCTCCCCAGCCGGTCAGTTACCGGCGTCGGGGCTGTCGGGAACCGCTCGCTGATTGGCTGCCGCCCGCTCATTTATAGCCCGTCAATCAAATACCCCCGGGATTGCTGTGCGCATCGCTTGGTGCTGCCCGCGGGAAGCGCAGCGCATCCGCACCCGCGGCCGCAGCAGCAGCAGCAACAGCACCACCACCACCACCACCACCTCCTCCTCCTCCTCCTCCTCGGGGAGCGGCGCCTTCGCCCGCCAAGCAGAGAAACTTCTTCCGCCCGCAGCAGCCGCCCAGGCAGGTTTTTTTCCCTTTCTTTTTAATTTTTTTTTCTAACTTCCTCTCCCCGGTCTGGTGCCCGCCTGCCCGCCGCCCTGGCGCACCTCTTGCCGGCTCCGGCCATGTACAGCATGCTGGAGACTGAGATCAAGACGCCGCAGCCCACGCCGGGCAGCGCTGGGGGCAACCCCGCTCCGGGCAGCAACGGCAAAGGTGGTGGAGGCGGCGGGGCCGGCAACGGGGCGGGAGCTGGCTCGGACCAGGACCGGGTGAAGCGCCCCATGAACGCCTTCATGGTGTGGTCGCGGGGCCAGCGGCGGAAGATGGCCCAGGAGAATCCCAAGATGCACAACTCAGAGATCAGCAAGCGCCTCGGGGCTGACTGGAAGCTGCTGAGCGACGCCGAGAAGCGGCCCTTCATCGACGAGGCCAAGCGGCTGCGGGCCGTGCACATGAAGGAGTATCCGGATTACAAATACCGGCCCCGAAGGAAGACCAAGACCTTGCTGAAGAAAGACAAATACTCGCTGCCCGGTAATCTGCTGGCCCCGGGGGGGGGCAACGCGGTGAGCAGCCCCGTCGGGGTGGGGCAGAGGATTGACACTTATGCCCATATGAACGGCTGGACCAACGGGGCTTACTCACTGATGCAAGACCAGCTGGGTTACAGCCAGCACCCGGGCATGAACAGCCCCCAGCTGCAGCAGATGCACCGCTACGACATGACGGGCCTGCAGTACAGCCCGATGATGTCCACGGCCCAGACCTACATGAACGCCGCCTCCACCTACAGCATGTCCCCCGCCGCCTACGGCCAGCAGCCCTCCACGGCCATGAGCCTGGGCTCCATGGGCTCGGTGGTGAAATCCGAGCCCAGCTCGCCTCCTCCTGCCATCACTTCCCACACGCAGAGAGCCTGCCTGGGAGACCTGCGGGATATGATCAGCATGTACCTGCCCCCGGGGGGGGATGCCACAGACCCTTCCGCCCTGCAGGGAAGCAGGTTACACAGCGTCCACCAGCACTACCAGAGTGCCGGGACTGGCGTGAATGGTACCGTACCACTAACTCACATATAAACTCGAGTGCTCCGGACGGCTCCCCGTCTTAATCCCTAACCCCACCACCGCTCCCTGACTCCACCGGGACGTACGGCAGTGTTGCTCGGCTTAGCAGACTTAATACTAACTTTGGAGAAATTTTAAAAAAGGAAATCCGTTAGTTGTGTCTATTTTTTTTGTACAAAAAAAAAAATAATTGAGCAAGCTGTTATTTTAATAGAGCACAACTCCTGCCTCCTAGAAGCCGCTGTGAAGTTTACAAACCACGGCAACTTCTTTCCTGGTTTCTGCTATGTTGGGCACTGTTTTGTTCGCATCTTCCAGTTTGATTTCTAGCGTTGCAATGATGTAAAAAAAAAAAAACCAAAAAAACAAACAAAAAAAGAAAACCCAACCAAACCGGCGGGCTTTTTTTTTTTTTTTTTTTTTTTAATTCAGTTGTTCACATTTTCGTCGTGGTTTCTTAAGTGTTTTTGTCCTTCCCACCTTACCGAGCCTCGCCTGGTTTCTATCCACAATCTGTATCTTTCACGACTTCTTAACTTTAGGATTTTGTCCCTTAAAAAAACGGGGGAGGTGGGAGAGAGCTGTGCGGGTCGCAAACGCATTTCTTTTATTTATAGTAAGCTGTGTGTCTTGTTTTTTCTTAAGATGTAAACTTAATGTAAATTGGTTTGTGATTTTTACTGTGATTCATGTTTTGACATATCGGATGAAAAAACGTTTTAGTTTTGTTTACCGGATTTCTTAAAAAAGTCATCGAAATGCTCCTTCCTTCTCTCTGTCCCTAGTCCTCGTTTGCTTCCTTCTTCTAAACGAAGAGAGATCAATAAATTTTATATCAGGCACGTCGGCAGTCTCCAGCCGGTTTGTGCGGGGCCGGGCGCGGTGTCCCGGGGGCTCCCGCGGTCCCGCCGCCCGGCCGGGAAGCCCGGGAGCTGCCGCCGCTTTTCGACCGGGTTTCTGCGGCTGCCGCGCGGTCGTGGATTTTGCTCGGGGGCGGGGGGAAGGAGCGCTCCTTCGAGGTGATTTTGTTTCTAAAAGCGAAGCGGGACCCGGGCTGGGGAAGCGCCGCTGGTGCTGCTGGAGCTTCTGCGCTGCGAGCGCCGGCCACTTGTTGCCTCTCCGCCCGGCCGGTTTCTCTCGGCCGACGGGGAGGGCAGGGGGTTACATGTATGCGCCTCGGGGTTTTTTGCTCTGGAGGATTTGCCTAGAAACCCGAGCTCATCTGAAATATTTACAGAAGTAAAACCCGTTGGGGAACTCTTAATTAGACTCTATTAAAAATGAATGGTTACAGGAGTCCCCAGAGGAAATAAATAATTCAATCTTTTCAGTATGTTTGACGAGTGTGTTTTTCGTCTGGACAACTTTTCTATCCTTTTTTTTTTGTGTGTTGTTTTCCTTCTCTTTTTTTTAGGGATCTGCGTTATTGCTGGCTGTATTTCCACGGGCGCTGCGGAGCAGCCCCGAGCCGCAGCTCCCGCGGAGCCCCGGGGCCCGGCGGAAGGGCAGCCGGCTTGTCCCGCTCTGTCCGGCAGCGAGAGCCCGGCTCCCGGCCGCCCCCCCGGCGTGCCCCCTGCTCCTGGCTCCGAGCGGGGCCCGGGGGCCAACGGCCGGACTCGGGGCTGGCCGGGCCGGGGGCCGCTCACAGCCAGAGACGCTCCGTGCATTTCGCATCGCAGCCCCCCGAGCCTCTGCCCCTCGCTTGCTTCCACTGCCCATCCCTCTGCTGAACAGGAGAGGGGACGGGAAGGTGCTCTCGTTGTTTGGTTTGGCTTCGTTTAAAGGGGCCTGCTCTACTCGCCCCTTACCAACGGCGGCTTCGGGGGGAGCCTTTGCGCCCTTCCGCTGCCCGCTTGCGGCGGCCGAGACCTGCCGGGGCCGTGAGAGCCGCGACCCCCCCGCTGCCCCCGCTCCCACCCCGGCCGCAGCGCCGGGCAGCCCGCCCAGGCCCGGTGAGGGGCTTCCTCCAGCTCTTGCAAGAGGAAAATCGATGTTCTGCCAACCAAACCGAGCATCTCCTTCTGCGGTGCGGGGTGCCCGGCCGCCCGGGGCCGGGGGAGTGCGGGGAGCAGCTGCTGCAGGTCCTCGGCCCGAGGAGGGACCCCCGGGCTCACGCCGCCCCCTGCACAGCCAAGCCCTCGGAGCCTGTCGCTCCTGGGCCGGGTGGCAAGCCCCCGGCACCGCGCGGGCTCCCCTCTCCTCGGGGGAACAGCTGTGCTGGAACTGGGGGTAATCACTTTGCAAATGCTAACCCGATTTGTGTTTCACAGCCTCGGCTCAACTCTTTCCGCAACATTCCTGGTGAATTCTGGCAAACCTGTGGCCTCTACCCTTCAGGTAGGAGTGTGCCGGTTACTAGCTCTGTGAGGAGAAGCAGCTTCATAACCCGGAGCTCTGAGAGAGGACGGTGGCAAGATCAGCGGTGTCGGGATCATACACTGAGATACCCAGGGCCGGCAGCAGCAGGTCCCGTTTCCACTCAGCTGGGGGCCAAGGTGCTCCCCAGTGCTCCCCAGAAAAGGCAGAGTGGGACAGCTCTGGGAGGGGAAGTGTGATGATCCTGTTCCCTGAAACAGGTCTCCCCTCAGCCTGGCCGAACAGGCGTGCGCTGCACGTCTGACAAAAATCGAGGGCTCCCGAGCAGGTGAGCGGCTGCCAGCACTGGAATTGTGTTTGGTATCTTCAGCGCTGAATTGCAGCTGCATCATTATAAGTAGTTGTTGTCTTTATTGAGTTCTCTGGAAGTGGATTCTCTGCCCTGAAATGGGAAAAACAGTGTTCTTCAAAGATTTGCAGTATTTCCGAGTTCAAGTTATCCTCCTTGTTTGCCATAAGTCAGGGCCTAAGGAGAGTTTGTGAGCAAGTCCCTGAGGGATCACAGGGAGATGCCTCTGTATAAACCACCTTGTTCTCTTTGAAAGCTGTTTGTGGTTTGGCTTGTGGATGATTTTCCTGAGCTATTGGTTTTGAGGTGCCCAGAAAAAATCCTCCACCCAATTTTCAGTTTTCTGGGGCTGAACTTTATCCTGGAGTTCATAAGTTGTGTGCAGAGCTTGCGGGAAGGGTTATAAACAGGCACACACCACTGAGTGGGGGAGAGACCCATTGCAAGCCAAAAGCAATGAACCCAGCCTTTCACACAAGTACAAGTACAGAAACAGCTTTTTTTTCCCCGAACACGGGTGTCTTTTCCATTGGAGAGCCAACAACATAGAGGGAGATATTGCCCGAAAGAACTTTTTTTTCAAAGAGCACTGTTACATCCTTTGCTTGGACTCGAGAAATATGCCTCAAGAACAAATACAGAAACATGTTCCCTTTGAATTAATGCAGGTATGTTTTATGTGTACTGAACTTCATTTTAAAAATTTCAGTTTATTCTGGGCATAGACATACATCCTGCATGCATAATCTACATGCTTTTTGAGCAATGCCTGTGCAGCGTTTCATACTCCTGCATGTGTGGGAGGGATCAGAATCAAGCCATTAGGGTTCTTGGGGAGCGCAGGTGAAGTTACAAACAGTTGCGTACAAGACATGTTCGCTCTGTGGAAGACGCATCTGCACAGAATCCATCAGCTCTAGAAATCCACAGCACTTCACAAGACAGGGCTGAAAGTGAAATGCTGAGTTGTTGCATGTGCAAAATCATTAGCAATTGTTTGCACAGTTAAAAAGCCTACAGCCTTATTCTAGAACATCTAGAATAGATGCAAGCACGTCCATTATCCTTAGAAAGACTGAACATCGGGTGTGGAAAGGTTAATAACATCAGTATTAAAGTGTAATGACAATATTTAGGCTTTTGCGTTAACACTTTTTTTTGAATGGAAAAGTGGAAGATCACACTTGGTGCTACTGTTAGTCTGTCAAAACCCCAGCATATTGGGTTACATTTTCAGGGTTCCTTCCTATACCAAATAGCTGCAGAATTAATTTATTTCAAGAAAAAGTGGTGAGAATAATTTAAATTAAAATTTTGAGACAGTCTGGTTGGGAAATAATAAGTAATAATTAGCAGAGAAATCAGATTGTGGGTATTTTAAGAATATTTTTAAAACCACATATTTTTTGTATTTCTGATATTTTTTTGCTGTAAGAAGAGATGAATACTAAATTCAGTAAAAGGCATGTGATGAGCATAAACATTTTATGAAAGCATTTATAAATCAAGTGCTTTCCCATATTAAACATGAGACTAATAAAAATACTTTTCAGGAACACTAGAAAGATAGGAACTTGTCTAACTGTATTCCGATGTCAATGGAAGGAATTATTTCATAGGAATGAATACAGCGGAAGAGATGAAGTTAGGTGATGTTCAGGACTGGAATGTCGCTGCTGTTCCCAGTGCCTGCAGTAGTAAGAAGTTTGGTATGGCTTCTTTTCTACCTACCTGCCTCAATCCTAGACTTACTATAATCAAGTCCAGCTCATTTACATGGTGCAGATTCAGATTATTTCTGTGGTAAACCTGGAGTGACAAAACACAGAAATCTTAAAGAGAATTTGAATCCATTTCTTTTAAGATGTCGAAAGGATGGAGTGGAGAGCTGCTACTGCAGATCTGTTTGCACAGGATAATTTAGTGCTTAATGCAGATTAAGTTTTGCAGAATAGTTTCCCATATGCTTGTCTATCGTGACTTTTTACTGATGCCACTGGATGCCATAATAATTGCAATGCAGTGACTTATTTCACAACAGAATGTCCTCAGGATGAGGAATTACTTATTCTTTGCTATGAATACGATTCACAGCCAACTTCTTTGTGTTGCTAGTCAAGTAAACAGAATTTCAGATTTGCTTCATCCAAAGACACCCTCAGAAGCTCTTTATCCATTTTATACCTCAGTTTTCCAGTTCCTAAATTGAGATCTACACCTACTTGGTGCAGCAGGGGAGGTTGTAATGCATATGAGTGAGCGTGTGTCAGTGTGAGCAAGAGAATGACGGGGTTGTCACAGTAAATCCATAAAGAGATGTATTTATACCTCCTCTGTGATTAAGAAAAAAAGTGCATACCACTTAAATGTTATTTAAGTCGGTGTTATACTCAGGATGCTCATCTTTATTGTTGTTGCTAAGTTCAATTAAGCCATATTTCTGCCAGGTTACTTTTATTCGGTAATATGTCAAATTATGCTAAATCAAGCTGAGCATGATTTGGCCTGGTTTAAAAACGCTTGTGCTAATGTAACTGAAGTCTCCGATTCATATCCACATGAGGAAGCAGCTGGGGGGGTTTAACACGTTACTGCCCCAGAGCTGTTTGCTCAGTCGATCCTCTGGAAATCACTACACCTTTCTCTGTGCTTTGGCCATCACAGTTCACGTGCTGGTGCATTGGTACAAACTCACCTTGGCTGATGGGGAGAAGTGTGAAACATAAACTACTACATAAGCTGTGCTGCTTCCAAAGGAATGCAAAGTGAGCCAGGTGCTCAGAGCCCCAGATTGCGATGTGTATATTCCATGTGCACAGCAGCCCAGAGCTCGGAAAGAGTCAGGCGTAAATTGGGACAGGCCTAGGAATAAGAGGGAAACTAAGCAATGTTAAAAACTTGTGAGCTTCTGTCATTTGTCTCTTTTGGGGCTTCTGATTGAGACTTCTGGCCTTGGTGAGCTTTTTTTCTTTGTCTCCATGAAGAATATTATGCATCTTTTCTATACAGGCCATAGGAAATAGTATAGCAGTGATTGCACCAAGCCTTCAGGATTTCCCCTTTGTACTAGACTCAGCTTATTCATTTCATGCATCATCATTCACAGCTTGCTGTGCTGATTTCAAAAATTCTATACATCTACTTGACAGAAAGGGGAGAGACAGAACATAGTGGTGGACGTGCCTTAGGTGCATGTAACAACTGTTCCTGAATGCCATTTGCAAGGGAAGAAATCTTGAAAGTCAATGGGAACTTTGCCCATTCAGAGTTCGGGATAAGACACTTGGCATTGATTTCATTTTCATTGTACTGTGCTGCCAAGTTAGAAAAGCTTCTTTTCCACAAAGTTAAGAAAAGATATTTTAATCCAAATCATTCTTTTCTTTTCCTTTCTTTTTTTTTTTTTTTTTTTTTCCTCCTTTCCTTTTTTTCCCCTTTAAGATTCACTGGGCAGTTTTCATTTTACACCATGTAAACAGCAAATGTCCTAGTAAGAATTCTTTTTTAAAAGTTATACTTTCATTACTGAGCAAAATGTTCCTTTCTTTTAATCTTCAATCTGTTAAACAGGTGAACATTTGTGAAACAGGTGTGAATTTTTTATGAGTGTATCAGAGCTGGGATAGTAACTAAATTAATTGTCATGCCCTTAAAGTAAAAAGGAGTAAAGGAGCTGAATACATAAACTGGCAAAAATATGCATCAAGGTAATTAATTCTGTGTAGTTTTCCAGACATTCGGCAGGTCTGCAGGAGTTGCTGCAGTAAGGATTAGCCCTGTCTGCATTCTCTCGGGGAATGTCCTAAGAACAGTTGAAGTTTCTCCGACTTGGCTGATTTTGTGCAAAGCATGCAATGTTATAACGAAAGGGGTTTTTTACTTAATCTCAAAGTAAGGAGGCTAACTTCTTGAAAATATTTTGGTTCCTCTTCCAGTAACTCTTCTGCTCTTCTCTCAATAGATTTCAGTCTGTACTTGTGTCAAAGGGGAATAGTTCTAGCCGAGAACAAGATGTCTCGATTTCAAGGTTCTGTGTACTCAGGTACTAATAATTTTGGATTAATTGCTAAAGGAAATAAGGATTCTTTTGTGGTTTTTTATTTAGACAGCAGTATAACAAAAAAGATTACTTAATAATTTAGACTATAGTGGCATTGAATGGTCTTCTGCAGGAGATTCTGGAGTAGGAAAGGCGATTGTTTTGGCCTCTAGCAGGGGACTGTCCATCTGTAGTTGGAGTTACTTTGTTATCACTGACTGACAGGCCAGTTAATGATGAAAGGAGACTTGTGAGCTCCATGGAAAAGCAGCATGGCACTGCCAAAATCTGGCAGATCATTTGGATTTCCTATTACTTGAAACTTCTCCCACAATCATTTTCTTTTCAGTTATTCAAGAGAGGACTAGAACTTAGGCCAGCCTAAAGAGATTTCAATAGCACTGAACAAGCGTTAGAAGAGATTTTGCAGTCTGATTCCTGTGCTCTGGTTCTGCTTGGCTCCATCTTCCCTCCTCGATCAGGCCAAGATTCAGAAGCTGGATATGAGCACAGCCTCCACACCTAGGTAGAGTACTGACCATACAGTCCTACTCTTTTTTGGACAACTGAGTTTTTACTGGACTGTCAGCGTGTCAGTTCAGGATACTGCTCTGATACACACAATCCTGAGAAAGTTCATTTCTTCTTAAACAGGTTTCATCATGAGAAAATCCCTCCTTTCCTAACAGAACTACGGATCTCTAGTTTTTATACAAATTATAGTTCCAAACAGCTTCACAGCAGAAGCTTGTTGGTAGCCCCCAGGGAGCTGCTGACAAGATATGAAGATACTGCTGACATCACGATATTGCAAGAGTTGGCTGCCAAGTACCTCTTTACCCCGCTCGGTGCAGGACTTCAAGAGGAGGAAGGCTGACTAATGGCAAATGCTACCCAAGGGTGGTGTTGGGGAGGCACTGGCAGACATTTGGTGCTTGATCTGCTTCACCCTCAGTGCAGAGTAGGTAGATGAGCAGCAAATGTCCTTTTGTCTGTATCCCCTTAGAGGCAAGCCAGCCTGGGCTGAAAGCATGGCTAAACGAAGCCATAGTTTCTGTATCTGGATGGAAGCCAGAAGAAGGAGGACAAGCTGATGCTGAAGTAAGGGCATGTTAACTTTCTCTGAAAGTGCTTTGTGGTTATAGTGCTAGATTGTCTCCTTTGGTTTGTGATAAGGAAATAGGTGAATGTGGTCCTTGAATGAGAAGCAGTCCCTACAGTAATCTCCTTGAGGAGTTTCAAAATTGTGATGGTTGAGAATTTCCTGAACATTTCTTAATGAGAACTACTGCCGGCTTCTAAGATTTCTACCTTGGCTTGCCCATAGATGCACTGGAGAGAGAAGCAGCAGATGGAACAGACCTTCATCATCAGACAGATAAGGAAGTCAGGGTTATAAGCATAAGGTGAAGTAGCTCATGTGGGAGGGTCAGGATTTAGGTTCACCTGGCCTGCTTCATGAGAAACAGGAATGCTTCTAAAGGGGGAGCAGGTGGCTTCAATTGATTGCATCATCAATTTTGTTGCAAAGATCACCCTTGAGCACTTTTTATCATGCTTTAGACTGCAAGCTTTTCAGAGGAATAGGACTTGTTTTCCTCAACTTCAAAAGCAGTAGGTGTGATTTTGATGATCACACTCATTCATATATCTAAGCAGGTTTAATCACCATTTGTGTCTGTCTTAATTCCAGCTCCAAAGACTGGCAGCCCAAAGGGAAGTGTGGGAAAGCAAATAGTAACCCCCAGCATGGGAGGTAAGTGAAAGCTGTAGCTCTGTGAAACGCATTGTTCCAGCTAAACTGAGACCCTTTCCTTTTCTTTAAAGCCGTAAAAAGCAGCGTTCGTTCGTGATCTGCAGTGGTGCATATGGGAGGGAGGACTAGAAACTGAGCGCCAATTTAAAGGTAGGCTTTTATGATTTAATAAATATCATTCTTTTACTGCAGACATGAGAACTATGCATATAGAAAATGACATCGTGACAAATAGTACCAAGAGGCTTTTTTTCTGAGTCCATTTAGTGAAGGCTGGCCAGGGAGATTAGATGTAAAAAAGGAGAATGATACAACTAATGGAGATGGAAGGGGAAGGCCCCAAGATAATGGGATGAAAGGAGTTTATCACCTTGAAACATGTATGTTTCACTTCTGAGGATTATTTAAAACTGTGAAGAAAACAATCCAATATTACTTTGTGTTGAAAATCCATCTGTATTTTCTGTGTCTCATAGTTACTTTTTCAATATGTACAACGTGATCAGAATCTAGCTTATCCTTACCTTGAAGTGTGAGCACAACAGAAAAATCAGTTGTAGCTAATGAATGAACAGGAACAATAGAGATCTACTGGCATTTGTCCCTAAAATCTCTGTGTGAAGGGGAGGACAAGGGAGCTTTGGGAGGGAGCTAGCCCAGATCTGCTGAATTTTGATGAGGATTTGTCTAGTTTGTCTCCCATTTTGGTTGGCTGCATTATTATTTATTTCATCACTCAAATTGTGGTAGGTGCTGCTTGCTTTACAGTATGAATAACAAGCTGTTGGGCTTAGTAGAGTTCACTTATGCAGTAAGAGAGAATAATTCTCCCCTCTGCAGGAACTGCTGGGTGAAATGTAATAGTCTGGGCTGTGCCCCAGGGGGTTAGGGTAAAGGATCGTAATGGACCCTTCTGACCTTAAAATATATACGTATATAACAATATCTAAGTATATACCAGGATTGTGTCCTGGCCACAATACAGTCAACGGATTCCCCCTACAGCACCTTCTCTGTCATGTTGCAGCCTAAAAGCTTAAGAAAGATGCAGCATGGGGCATGACCACAACAGATGATGTGATAGAATAGGCAAACTACTAAAAGAAGGTCCTGTGGTTACTTGGATATGTCATATGGCATACATGTATGAACATATACCCTTTGGCACAGGAAGCATCAGTAGATTATGCATAAATGCATGTGTCCGTGTACATTCCCTTATATCCCTGCAATAATCTTTGCTAAAGTGTGGGATATTAAAAGTACTTAAATAACTGTTGGATCAAGTAATACAGAAAACAAATGTATACTCTCAAGTCCCTATGTTATCCCACAAATGGTGCTCCCATATTCCCACTTCTTTATTTGATAACATCATTCATACTCATTGTGAAACTTAACCTGAAGGGGGATATTAGTAACAGTTGTCTGGTAAAATCTGACTAATCATAAACTTAAAATAGCAATTTTTTCAACTGAAACATCTGTCTGAGCATGTTCTCATTCCCTTTGTCCAACGAAGTGCATCATCTTCAGACTGGAATATTTGTCAGTAGGATCAGCTGTTAAATGTTTGACATTTCTATTTCAGTGGCCTTAAGTACCGTCAACATTTACAAGCTCCTGAGGTAAGAGGGAAAGGGAAGATAACACCTAGCTAGTGCTAATGATTCGGATGGCTGAATACTGGAGAACTAGTTAGGATTGCATTGTTGCATTGTCGAGGTGTCTTTAGAGCCAATAGGCTAAGAAACTATTCTTATCATGAAAATTTAGGTCATGTAGAAATTGCCATGCATATCAGGGATCCTTGTGATCTGTGGATTTATGTCCTTGCTAGTGGATAAGAGAAGATGGCAGATTTCAAAATCCAGTAATGATTTGTTGTTTGCTCTTAAGCAATCTCTCAAATGTCATGGCTGTCAGAGAGACACTGTGCAGACACACAGGAAGAGTACATGCTTTTAATTAAAGAAAACTAAATCAGTAAAGGGAAGGATGTTGATACAGTCTTCCCACGTGTCTGTACTTGGGATTTAGCATGCATGTCTGCGCCACGTTGTCAGTCGCACAGAGCAGCTGGAGAAGTTTGAGACTGCAGCTAAAAAAATTACTTTGGGGAAAGAGGTCTCTAAGACATCAGGAGAGATATTAAGAGGTGGATATCTGTGGGACTATGTGATGACTAGCGAAGGGAGTAAGAAGTCTGCATAACACCTGAAGGACACAAAAAGAAAAACTAGTTCTGCTGGGTGGTGCCCTGTGACACAACTAGGAAAAATGGGTTAGATTGAAGGAGGATTTTATCAAAGGAATGCCAGGAAAATGCAACTCAGACATACAAGGTTCTCTCCAGGAGAATGCTTCAGATGTTAAAGCAGGACTGGATAAAATATCTGTGAACTGCAGAGAAGAATTGTGTGTTGGAAAAAAGGGAGATCAGTGTTTCATGGCTGTTTTCTGCATGCAATTTCTATGAGTCAGCACCAGCAGTTAACATAGGCTGGTCAGTTTGACTTGAGTTTCTGCACGAACATGGGCTTTGACTGAGCTTGAACACTCGGTCGTTTGTAAAATAATTGATTTGCTGTCATTGAAACATACATGATCAGGTGTGTTCCTGAACATCATGGAAGCCTGGGAGTGCTATACCAGGACAGAACTTGTGGTTTGATAATAAATCCTAATTTGGGAGTTGCAAAACACTTTGCAAAGGAAATCAGTGCAACTCAGTTACGTTAAGAAAATGGCCCAGGGACACGCAGCAAGGCAGTAGCAGAGCCAGTAGTTATCCCTTGTCTCAGACTGATGCTCTGCCCAGTGTTTGGAAGAGAAATTTCAGAACTGGGCTGATTCTTGTCCTGTCTGCAGCATTTCCTTATGCTGATGATAGCTCCAGAAGAGCTCCAGCAGCCCTAGGAGGGGATGGTTCCTAATTTTCTCCTTATACCTCTGCTACAAGTTACTGGCCTTGGAGTGGGAAGTGTATATATGCCAGCCCTTCAACCATGGCATATGAGCTTAAACTAATCATATTTTCAGATACACTGGGCTTCTTATGATAATCTTGGTAATCTTGGTGTGTCATATGGGCTTTGTCATTCTGGTAAGAGGAAGAGTGATCAGTCATGTAGCTGTTCCCTGTTTTTCCCCAGCGTGGACTGCCAGGCTTTATCCAGGGACAGCCAGGCTAGTAGTGTGTGAGGATGGCTCAGCCACTCCGCGCGCTGTCTGAGCCTTCTTGGAGGCTTTGTGTGATGGCTTGGTGATCTGAAGGATCTGCACGCCCTCCCCGGTGCTGACAAGGCCCTCTGCATGTTTGTAATTTACAGGAGGTGCTTCATGCTGCAAGCTAGGTAGAACTCCAGAAACCAGTCAATACAAATACGTTCAAGTACTTTTAGTTGAAATATACACTTCCTCCTCCCAATAAACAATTACACTTAAATGTTGGGCTTAATTTCACTAAAAATATGATCTCTTGAATGTGTGTATCATGTTTTTCATTAAAAACAAAAGGTATTTTATGTGTTTTGCAGTAAAGTGTACAGATGGATCCTAAAGACAAGGAAAGGTAATGGGAATTAAAGTCTATCAGTGTTCTCTTGCAAAATTTCTAAATTATGGGGATTCAGTGTAAGTTTATTTTGTTTCAAATCAATTCTGTGGGAGGGTAACTTGTAGCTGAGTTTGCTGCTGGTTTGATGCATCCGTTGAATCTACTAGCAGCTGCAAAATTCCAGGAGCCTGGCCTTTTCATGATTCAGTAACCATGTAATTGGCCATGGGATTTATTCAGCCTTTTCATTCTATGTGACCCTTCCGTACAGCATCCTACCAAAACGTTCTGGTTAAATTCTGTGGCTTAATTTTGTGCATTCTGAATGAACTGCTCACAATTTAGAATCTATTTTCCTTGAGTATACGGCCAGATGAAATATTGTAATAATGGCTGCCTGCTTGTTTGTATCATCATTAAAGATTAAAGTATACAACCTGACTTTAAAATACAGTGAACTGGGCCTTTGTGAGCAAAGGGTGTTGGATTTGTTCTCTGTGTCTGCTTTGGGTACTGCCTGGAGTCAACTGACATCAGATATTTCTGCAAGCCAGTAACTAAATGAACCATCAGGAATGGTTCAAGCACATGCAGAGGGATAAACAGTCAAGCACATACTCAACCCCCATCCTGCAAAAGTTTTAAAATACTGTGACTTAATAATTTAGCAACACTATTTGAGCAGTTTCAAACATAAGTACCCTTGGGATCCAGCTCACTTGTCTTTATCCGCCCTCTGGCTGGGAGCTCTGGGTGTGGGAGGAATGCAGGATTGGGTGCTTATCTCTTCATCTTGTCCCTGCTGTGTTTTGAGTTGCTAACTTGAGTGGTGATGTGCCTGGAAAAGATTGGCTGGGGGAGGTCAGCTCCTGCACTGATAGGCACTGGTGGGAATAGAGGTGAAATATGTCTGGGGAATATAGTTTTTGCATTGTGGTCCAGATTCTTTATTCCAAAACCATGCAGTGTAATTGAAACGACATACTTTCAAGTGCATGATGTATATATTTAGTAAGACAGCTTTATGTAAGGAATGGGTCACAACTGGAAGTCTACCCAGAGGTTGTCACCTGTGTGAGAGTTGTTGCTTCTAGCACTAATGGTCAAGATTTTGATCTCTGTTATATGCTTTGGTGTGGAATGACTAGTTTCACAAAGGTGTGGCTGAAATAAAAGTTTACTGTAGGTTTTTCTTCCAAGGCCTATAACGTGACAGGATTACAACTGCAATATCACCCAGGAGAACTCTGCAAGACCACCAAAAGTGCCTTTTACATGTGACAACTAACATTGTTGTAGCTTGTTTCAGGAAAGAAGAGGGGAAAGAGTGCCCTAAAATGCTGCTGTTATTAAAAATGTAAATAGAAAAAAGTCTTCATTGAAGTGAGGTTGCCTTTCTTAAACTGCCTGATTTTTTTTCCAGAGCAGTAAAGCTCATCTTGTACCAGTTGTTGCTGACTTAATTTGGAGGAAGTGAAAAGTGATTATGCCAGTTACTCAGCTGAAGAAGCATTACCAGTGTTTCTGTGAGCAGCGACTGCTGCATGGTAGGTGAATGGAGAGTGATGAGGAAGAGCTTTGCTCAGGTGTCTGGTAGAACAGGACTGTAGGGATCTGGCAGCCAACAGGATTGTCGGGGAAAGTATTATGATGGCGTTTACCACATGTTACTCTGAGTTTACTGTATTTGCAGACAGTGTTAGTGGATCCAAAACCTTTATTTGAAAGGAATACTTTTAACCCTTCAGGATCAGCTTGAGACCTTTGTGATGGAGGTTACTCACAACTGCCTGGCAAGTCTGCTGTCTTTCATGCTTTCTTCCTCTCTAACAAGTGAGATGGCTATTCATCCGCCACGTGATGGTGAGCACTTGTGGTGTGCTAGCTCACTTGAGAAAACTAAAATATTGCAAAATGTGCCATACAGAAAGGCTCATTTGAGTCCAAGGTTTTCTGAGTGCTGTTACACAGCACCACCACACCTCCTTCTTTGTTTTCTGATCCCATGGGCCAGAAGAAGGTGGTCAATAATCCATCAAACAAATGGAGAATTGGAAAAAATGGCAGATGGTTAGCTGTAGCTGTAAGGGAAAAAGGAACAGCGCAGGGCTAACAACGCTATGAAAATCTTAAGTTAAAGGGGACTCTGAGCACATTGCTTTTAAGTAACTCTCTTCTAACAATTCTTCAATTCTATAATAGTCGCTGGTCACTCTTGTTCACAGTACAGCACTGAAAAGCACAGTTGCAGTATGAAGTAGGCTCATAAGAGATCTTGTGAGTGTGCTATTTTTCACCCTTAGATGAATTTTCAACATTTCTGAGTTAAAATGGCAGATCACACAGGCTGATAGCAAATGCACAATGCCCTAATTATCACTGGATCAACCACAGGGATGCCAGAGTGCCCCATCAGTCAGTAAATGAGTGAGCCATCAAGGGACTGGAAGCTGTTGGATGGCATCCTGCATCTGCATTCATATCTTAACAGGCTTCGGTTTCCCACATCGCATTCCACCCAGGAATGATCTTAAATCGCTGTGCAGATTTCAGTGAGTTCAGCCACAAGTACCTGTACTCCCTGGTGCCCAGGATCCTAGCAGTCTAACAACACCCTTGAATAATGATAAGAGATTCTTAGAGATTAGAAATATCTAGCTTTCACATAGGTTTACAGATGATAAAGCCAAAATGTTAAAGCCTGAATGCATAAAAAGAGTGTGTTCATGCACAGAAGATAACTCAGTTTAAGATTATGCCTTTAGCTCAAGTAGTACAGCTTTTGATAAATTGCATTTTATTAATAGTCTTTAATAGATTAGAAAATCTGGCTTTTTTCTGCCAAAGACACTTTTTTCCTATTTCTACAGGTGTTATGTAACTTTTTTTTTCTTCTTCTTCACCCTTGCGAGCTGGGCAACTGATTGAGGCATCCCTCGAATGATTTAAATAATTTAAAAATTCATCTTCAAAAATCTTTACCATGTACCACAGGGCTGAATTAGAACAGTAATTTATTAGCTTCTGGACTTAGCACCCAGAACACCTTTTCCTTTTATTTCTGATCTGAATATTTTTCTTCTCTAGCTTTCTGGATATCTGATGGATGCCACCGATCTTCTATTATCTTGCCTCAAAGATAAAACCCACGTTCTTTTAGGCTCTAAACCTTCTCTTCTAACTCCCTCTCTTTCTGCTGGAAAAAAAGAGACTTGCTTTCCAAGCCCACTATGACAAGTGTAAGAGTAATGAAATCAAAATACTGTGATTTTTTTTTTTTTTTTGACATGTCAGAGAAGACACAATTGCAAGATTGGGACTTAAATTTATGTTGGACAATACAGCCAGTGGCTACCTTATTGGACACCAGCCACTGATATACACTGTAGTCATAATTGTTAGAGAAGGTGTTAGGAAGGATGTTGTAAAAGAAATAAAAAACATTTGGCTTGGAAAAAGCATTAACATCGGATTTTGTTTATTTTTTCCCTTTCTTTACAACCTCTAAACAATGACACTTCTGTAGAAAGTGGGTTTTTAAGTATTGCAATGAAAAATATGAAGGTGTTATTATGCTGTGAGTTTGTAATTCATTCAAGAAATAATGACTATATGTGATGACTCTTCATGATGCCAAGCAATAGTTCAAATTTGTAACCCTCACTGGTACCTAACAAGCTCAATCTCAGTGCAGTTAGGGGCAGACATGCATTGGGAACACCCTCTTCAGCAGCTTGGGGATATGTTCAACAGCTTTTCAGCCTTTTCTGCTCTTCTGCCTGAGGTACCTGTTGCCTAAAGCTGAACTGCAGCAGGGATGTGTCCCTGAGCTGCTGTAGTTCACAGGTTGGTTTATCAGCATAAGCCACCTTTAGTCTTGCTTTATTGTTCACAGCCCAGAATATTTACACAACATTTGAATGGTTCATCTCTGTAGTTTCTATTGCTGAATCCAGCGGGAACTGTGCATCAGAGCCCTCAGGGATTTACAGCACCTTTTCCAGCTCCTAAATGAACAGCACAGAATGTTACTAGAGCTTGCAGCACCACAGAGCATGTGAATATTAGTGCCCTGTGCGGAAATCATTGAGAACAGTTGGGTGCAGATTTTATTTATTTGATACCTGACTGAGCTGATCCACACAGTGCAGTGCTGCCAATTCCCCACTGGCTGCTGCGAAGACATTAGAACATGAAATTGTCATTTTTGTGTCGCTGGTACCGTTAAACTCTAGGGCTTGTATAGTGCTTTTCAAGGAATACCGTGGAGGCAGTTAGCTTTGTAATTCCAATTTTAAGGACTAGGAAACTTGGGCCGGAGGAGCCCAAGGTGCTTCTGAAAATTCTTGCAGTGAAGACCAGCAGGATTGGTGCCTTGTCCCCCCCCATCCAGGTCACTAGTGCAGCCACAGACGAGAGCTTTTCTGGCTGTGGCTCCTGTGCTTGGTGCACTGGTGAGGGCCATATAGGAAGGTGCTAAAGTCTCACCCTTATATGTAGAAGTGAAAATCTGGTTTAGTCAGGATCTGGATGTAAATGTTCCAGCTCAGAAAGATTTACAGGCAGGGTCTGAATGAATGGAGGCCAGCCGCATGCTGATGGCTGTTTAAGTGAAGGGATTGACAAGGGGATCCATAGCTGCAGGCAGTGGACCAGTTTACCACTCCCAGCTGTCCACCCCACCCACATTTGCCCAGGCAGCTCAGCAGCTCAGGAACAGGTTGCTGAGCTGCTGTACTCAGTAGAGTGGCATTTCAGAGGGAAATGGACCGATTTTAGTTTGCCTTAAAATGTGTAACACTTGGGCTCAGCAGCTGCCTCGCTGGCGGTTGTGCTGGGGTGGCCTTAGCTGCTCCACGCTGTGTCACCCCCCTTTCCCAGCCAGTGCTCTGGCTATAGCAAGTTTTGCACTAGCAAAAGGCAGTACCATTCGAGGGTCTACTAATAAGCAAGCAGATAATAAATGCCATTCCAGGAATGTTGCATGCCATGCAGAAAAGCATTTCGGAAAACTCAAAGGTATTGAGAATGATTTCACATGAATTTCACACTTATAAGCAACCCTGGCTGAACAATTCCAGCAGGAGCCAAGGTTTCCCCCAAGCCCACGGACTGGAAAGCGACCATCCGCTGTTCTCCCCAGCTGACTAGGCATATGGGACACTGCCAGCCCAGGCGAGGTGTCAAACCTGTGACCTCCAAGTGTGATAAACCCATTATAGAGCCCTAAAGCAATCTTCTTATGTACTTGGCGTTCCTGTGATCCGTGATGATCAGAAGATGGGGGAGGGGTGTACCCTGATCTGTGAAGTCCCCACGAAAGGTGCTGGTCGGGGCGGAGGTGGAGGCCCATGCGGGTCTGGCTGCTGGGAGGGGACTGCATTCCTCTGTGCTCTTCCACCCAGGGGTGGAGCACAGTCTGAAGCAGAGTGTTTGCTTTCATCTGTCTGATGATAAGCAGACAATATCCAGGTAACCCTGAAACTTCCTTCCCCTGGCCCCTCTCCCCTGGAAAAAGAGACATTCACGTTTATTTATCCCAGGATTAGTGAAGATATGACTGGTTATACAGAAAAAAAGATGCTGAGGCTTGGATGAGGGCTGATTGACTTTGCCCTGAGCTACTTGAGAAGAGACCTCTTATGAGAGCCTAGACTTTCACAAGATGTTGCTCAGCAGTGATGTTCCACACTGGCCTCACCGGAGGTCATCGCAGAGGGGACAGTGTCTTAACACAGTGACGCCTCCTGTTGTACTGTGATTTAAAAATGGAATTTCACAGGGGCACAAGAACAAAACCAAACCTCTCAAAAACGATGTGATTGCCAAAATTTGCCATGGCATAAGACTGATGCAAACAGTAAAAAATATGAAGGAGGAGGATTTCTAAAAGTGGAATGGAAGAGGGTTATAGGGTTGTCTATAAGCAAAGGCCCTAAGTCTGGCTATAGAATGGCACCTTGCTAGACAGGTGAGCAAAGGACTCGGTGTGTTGCAAATAATGTTAAATGTAGGAAAGAGCTTCTTTTTTAAGATTAATTGGAAATTTTAACCTGTAAAAATGTGAGATTGACTTTTTGGTTAGTGTGGCTTTCCAGACTGATACATAGCAGTACATGTAGGATTTTGCGGGGAGGGCACTTACAAATTCTTTCACCCATTTCTAGAGGATTAGTCATTACATCTGCTATGTATCTTTGGCATTCTGGGGCAATACTAACCTTTATAAAGTGTTTATGGGTTGAAAACAGTGGGTAGGTGATAGGCATTAACAGAGATATAAGTCACTGGGCATAATCAAGAGTTGCAAATCTAGCCCTGTGCTTTTAGCAGGTATTTTGTCTCTGTGCAGGTTTACTTCCAGTCAGACAGTTTAATAACATCTGCACGTTTAGCTCCCAATTAGATCTTTAAATTAACCCTTCATTAAGGTGATGTGAAGGTGATGGAGACACATTTTGTTGTAATGAATATAAAATAGGGGTATATTCTCCACCTCCCATTGTTCTTAATGTTGGGTTGGAGACAGTCTCCTCCAGGGGCTTGGAAGGGGCTTCTTTGAGAGGTTAGATTTTCAAAGGATCTGTAATCATACTGAAAATCTCTCTTCTCCCAGTCATACATACACAAAGATATGTATGTTTAGAGAGTGACGATTTGGATTGCTTGAACAGAGGCATATGGAAAAGACAGAAATACTTTGTAGAGGATTTAACAGAGCTACCATTGCAGTATTCGTAACAGCAAATTTTTCATGCTGACTTTGGGCAGAGTTTTCACCTTCTCTGCCAAGGATAAAGATTTTCCTCTGAATTTGGATGCACATACTGAATTGGTATTTTTGTAAATGAAGGGCACTTAATTGTTTATTTTTTTCTACGTGATAGTAAAATCTTTTGAAAGAAGTTTGAATATATATATATATTTTTTTACATTCTGTGCAGAGGTGTGTGTAATTGACCTAAAATATACCAGGGCTACTTAACTTAGAGATCATTGCACATGTTGGGCGGTATAAGTCCAAGCATGAAGGAATGATACCTTCCTGCCAAACACCCTCAAGTGCTGGGCTGGCATTTTGTTAATTATATATGCTATTTTATTGACTTAATGTTCATGCCATGGCAGTGCTCAGCAATAGGGCTTGGAGGCCTTGGGGTACAGTTTCATGTTAAGTCTGAGCTGCAGCCAAAGATGCTACCTTCTGCTTTGCATCAGGGCTAATGTTCTTATGGTCACCTGGATCAAGAGGCTGATGCTGCCGTAAACTAATATTTTTCTTCCAGACTGATTTTTCAGCTAGATTAACTCTTGCAAGTTACTTGTGCAGGAAGAGAGCAGTTGTAAGCAAGAAATCTGGTGTGAGCTGTAACACAGAATTAAAGCAATGAAATCATGTCTGTAGGTGTGGTTGGGGAAGTTGTGATGCTCTCTGCTTCAAGGGTACATGTCATAGTCAGAATTGTGTGTTTAAGGGATTTGGTTAAAAATAGATCAATGTGTGTGTTTGGCCAGATTTTCAAGATAAGCAAAAAAGTATCTTTTATTCACCTATTTATTGTCTATGCCTTTTCCTGTTGCTTTGGAATATGAGTACTCTTACTGGTAAAGGCAGGTGTATGCATAAGGCTTTTCAGGATTGGGGTTAAGTATACTCCTTGCTGCAAACAGGTCTGTCTTGAGTGTGTGAGTTAATATTAATTTTCTTTATCAGGACATTAAAGCATTCTTCTTTAGCAGACTCCTCTGTTTTCAAAGTCTCTTCGGTTTTAGATAACTTTTAACAAAATAACTTCTATTTATTTATTTTTCAAGTCTTGTCTTTTTGCCACGGTAAAACACACTTTATTTTCCCCTCAAATAAAACATTTCCTCTCCCGCGGTTAAACAAATTGAAAAATAGAGACTTTTTTGTGTTGCTGCTGTATTCAAAACAGCAAAGTTTTACACTCTTCACCAAAACCAACATTAATGTGTGCTGGCAATATAGGACTCTGCTCTTGTAGTTGTTTTCATTCAACTGGATGTACTTTCATGCAAAAGTATGTGCTGATTCCCATACACAGTCATAAGAAAATATGGTGATGGACAGCTCTTAATTACTGTGTGAGCTGAAAACTGCTCCTTCTTTCCTTTTCCAAAGATTGTAGGTAGTGGCTGCAGTCTTTAAAGGAAGAGAAAGGCCTGAGAGGGTGTGTGTCCTGTCAGAGACCAGGCAAGAGGAACAGCAAAAATCTGCCTGTTGCATAGTGCTTTCCCTCAATAGCTGAGAGCACTTTACAAACAATAAGTAAGGAAAGCTGTGAACACCTCGACTGGCCAGAGCCTGGGGCAGGAATGGCACTTGAGTACTTTGGTCTCAGGCAGGTGCTTTAGTGGCCCAATACTTACATAATGCAGGAAACCTACGTCCTTTTTCTTTTTTTTTTTTTTTTTTCTTTTTTAAACTTTCTTGTGTGCCTTACTGTCTAACTTGTGTTCAACAACACACTGTCCTTTGGTGTAACAACTTCCTCTCATTCCTGGAAATAATGAATGATATTAGTTGAGTGGGTTCTTAACAGTCCCACTTTGTAGCTTTAAAATGTCTATCTCATCTGTCCTTCTGGGCATGCCAGAGTCCGCTGTGTCGGACATTTTCACTATTTGATTTTTGCAAACTGATCTTTAGAGAAAGTTTAAGGAGTTTATTTTAGAGTCCTTCAGTTGCTGCCAACCCACCAGAGTAGAGGGTACCTTCAGTACCTCTTCAGATAAATAAATTGACAAAGCACATTTCCCTCAATGCGTGATGTACACAGCCGATTTAGGCTCTTCATATCTCGATTTGCTCTGAATGATCAGAAAATAGCAGAAGGGGGATGCCTGAATGTAATTTCTCTGCTGTATTAACTCAGCTTGCTCTCTGATCATTTCAAAATCATAAAACAGATTTTCTTCAGAATTTTTTGAAGACAAACTTTTTTTTTGTGCAAACCATGTAATGAGAAATGTCAGCCTGCAGAGGTTAGATAAGTCACTAAAGCTAGTTGTAAGAATAAAGGTAAGTAATTTCGGACTTCACAGTATTATTACCAAGATACTTTAACATAGCATTTGACTGCAATGACAGAAAATTTATTTGAAAGCCAGTTAAATCTTGAAATATTTTAACAGTTCTTTCTGAAGTGGCAGTGCTGTGGTAGTATTTTTCTAGATGAAGTGGGGAAGTTATGAAGTTCCTTTAGCAAGACAAACTGATCTTTCACTCTGTTTCCTGTTTTTTACTCGGTGTAGTGATAATATTCTAGCTGGGAACTTTTTCTGAAGCACACCGTATTGCACCAAAGGGTGTCTCAGGGCAACAGCACTTTGTAGGCTGGTTATTAATGGCTGTTTTAGGGTTAAAAGTAGCCAGGTTCTGAAAATTGTGCATTACTGATCATTTTAGACCTATAATCTATATAATTCTAGATACATTTATTATTGGTTGGGGGACAACTAACTGAAAATGAGACATCATCTTGCACATGTTTAGCTCTAGTAATTTATTTTATGAAATGAGAGAATTGTGAGGTTGCATTATCAGCTTCATGGATTCCATATTGTGTCATTTATTGATTAGGTGCCATTGTTAGTTTGTCATTTTTTTTCATAATTTTGTCCTAAAGCGTTACCGTTAGCCAAATTTGTTGACTGGACTCATGTGACCAGACATGCTGTCAGTTCAGACATTTAGAAACAGAGTTGATGCACAGAATAAAGGTGTAATAATTGTTAGAATACACATTGCATTTTTCCACAGGGGAGAAAAGAAGTCTTACTGAAACATATCGGAGTCATTTTGAAAACCTGCTTTTTAAATGACAATCACGTATTACCAATACCATATAAATGGCACAATTCAAAATCTGTTTCTGCACCAAGGATCATTTCTGAGTACTTGAACCCCTTACTTCTTTATTCTGCGCTATATGGGAAATAGCATATGTGCAGAGGTGAGAACTGTCAGAAAGTTGCTGTTTTGTTCCTGCCACCAAGGCTCATTTGGTGATACTACTGTGATTACAACAACAGAGGTTATCCAGGAACAGTCACTTTCATTTAGCCTGGTTCCTGAAAAACTTGTTCCCAGAGAACAAATTATCTGTAAACCTTGCTTGCTTTTCATCTTCAGCTTTGCAATGCGTGTTACTACCACAGCCATCTTTTTCATGCAGAGGTCCCTCAGAGGGGCTGCTGAGCTTATTGAGGGCTCTACCAGCCCAACACAAGCAGGTATTACTGAGATGGAAGGTTTCTTCCAGAAATACCAATACAAGGTTCAAAAGAAGGCTTTTAATTTTTTTTTCACTCTGTACCTAGAGCAATGCTGGTCTTTTACAACCAGCATGCAAATATTGCAATGACAGGAGGCTTGGAGAGCTTTAGCAGAGCTCTATCTCCTGCCACTTGCAGAAAGTGTGAAGGTCTGTGTGCTGCCTACTCGTCATGCCCAAGAGTTGTCCTTGATTTCTTCCTACTCGCCTGCCAGAGGATCTTTTATTCAGAGATACCACATCCCAGGAGCTGGTGAATTCTGGCAGGGGACTGGCACAATTAACAAATTCTGCCTCTGCTGTAAAAATTTCTTCCACAGAGACAGCAATGTCAAATGGCTGCTGCTTCTTCACACTTGATGACACCTGTGGACACTTACGTACATTGACAGCTGAACTGATGGCTTTCTTCTAGTTTCCTCCTTTCTACTGTTATTACTGAGCACACTGCAAATGGGAGGCATCAGCATCTTATTTAGCAGAGCCAGTTAGAAAGCTGCATTTGGTGCTTGAGAAAACCTCTGGTTGACTTTTCTGACAAACAGCCATTTTTTACAAGATAGGCATTTATTTACAAGGCTGTTCTTGGATTAATGTTGTATCTATTACAGTGAATAACATTGGAGACATGTCATCATGTAATATTGCCCTGGACAGATTTTCTCACCATTTTTCTTGAGAATCTGCTTCAAGAACACGTACAGAGTAAGGAGGACAAATAAGGACCTTTTTTGGGTACAAAAAACAAGACTACATTGCATAGCTGCAGCTGTGCTGGTAACTTTACAGCTGGTTAACAAGTAATGGTTTCATGGATCTGAACTGTAGAAAATCTAAGAAAAAGTCTTTCCCTGGGAATATTGCTGCAGCAGCCCTTCCTTTGTTGACTGAGAAAGAGCAAATTGGGATAGGAAATAAAAAGTCCTCAGTTGTTCAAGGTCTTAGTCCAGTGTAATGAACTCTGCTGCCTCTGAGGGGTAGTGTTGTGGTGCAGGGTTGACAGACATACCCTCACTTATTGCTGCTTTTTCTTTCCATCCCACCTGAGTGCGCTCTGGGGGTGCTTCACAGTATCTGCTACTGTTGGATTCTAATAATCAAAATTCGAAGATTCAGAGCATGTATCAGCCGACAGTGATTTCAAGGTCTCAGTTGCAGCAATTATGGACTGTGACCCACAGGAAAATCCCACTGTACTCTTGCAGAAATAGTCAGCATTTTAGTAAAATATTCTAGAGAGCAAATAGCTCCTGCTGAGGGCTATAAAGCTGCTGACTCTGTTACAGAGTATCCATGTGAAAACTTTTCTTAGTGGATACTGAATCTGAGTTGTGAGGGCAGAAGGCACCGAATAAATCATGGGGAGGTTTGACTCCAAGAGGAAGCTGACAAAACAGATTCTTCTTTCAGAAGAATTGCATCAGTAGATTCACTGTTCCAAAGTGGATTGAAACCAGAAGGGAAAAGAAGTGTTCACACTGTTATCCCAGAAGTGGTGCTGGAATAATTATTGCAAATGTAGTTCCTAGTTAATCCAGAATATCCCTATGACTGTTTATCAACAAGTGTTAAGAAAAATGTGTTTCCTGAGGTTGGATTCAGAACTCTAGGCTCTAAGCAGACCTCCTGCTCCAGGCTGAGCTGTACCAGGAAATCCCACACTGCTTGCCCAGGGTGCTCTGCCAGTGGCCATGGCCCCCTCTGGTCTGCCCGTGGCAGTGTGCTTGGTCTACCCAAACCTCTTTCAGCCTATAATGACCTGGTTGGATTGAAGGCCATGCGTTTCTAGGGCTTATACCCACCCAACTTATTGGGCCTGGGGTAGAATTCCCCATACAACCTCCTTCTGGCAGCAGCGGGCAGGTGTCAGCTACCAGTACAGAGCTATATAGCTATTTCATAGATAGCAGTACATAACAAGCTGTAAGGGGGCTGGAAGCAAGCGCGTATTCCAGTGGTTTGTGTGAATCTGAGACAAGGCACATGTCCACTCCTCATGTACTGTGCTTGTGCCATGCCTATGTAATTGGCTCCTGCCTGGTAGCATCACCTACTGGTGTTGTTCCTCCCCTCCCTGACAGTTCATTGTTAACTTGCATAACTCCAGCTTCTAAGGGTGGCTAGGAAGCTAACATAGTGAATAGATCATTACCTGTAATAATCAGCAGTTTAGAAATTTGCCTCTATGGAAAGTGTTTGACTGTCTTATTTGTAAGGGAAAAAAGACAAAGTGATAATTTCTGTAATTGGAATCTATCTCTCTTCATTCAGGGTGAGGACACTTTCACACTGAAATCACCATAATATAATTCTCATAGCATGTTTTTAATTTGTTACGGTTTTAATTGTTATTTAGATGAAATATTGCAGAGCAGAAAAATCAAGTTCAGAATTTTTTTTCCTTTTATTTTTTTTTTTTAGACTAGTCACAGAAAAATGCAAATGGAAAATGCTGAATGAATAGGAAACTTTGAAGTAAACATGCTGTGATGATGTGGAACTTAATGCAAGGCAGCAGTCAACAGTAATAAATGATTATGTAAGGACTATTAAATCTTAATTTAGTATTCATATAGCCCCATTGGCAAACATTTTTTTTTTTTTTGCTTCTAATTGGACAGTGTTCTGTGACTGAGGCAAAAATGATGATCCAAACTCATACCTGTTCTGATAAATGGAGATATCATTAGCAATATGAAGTAGGTGATCACGACTTCTCTCTTTTTCATAAATTACACTAAATAACCATAATGCTGCAATTTAGCGGTCCAAAGTTCATCCTATTCAGCAGGCCATCCATAGTCAACAGTTTAAAGAAAGGGGACCTGCTGAGAAAATGGTGGTCTAATCAGATGCCATAAAATCTGGCTGATCAGATGAGTCCCATTTTCTTTTTTTGTAAGGAGATCCTAATGAAGCAGTGCATTGAGGGGATTCACAACTTTTGTTCCTCCGTTTGATTATTCAGGTTGACTGCACCAAGTTCTAAACTAAGCGAGTGGAGTCTAATCCTCTGGGCTGTTTGCATACATGCTGTGTTTTACAGGAGACTTATTAAATCCCACTTTGCCAGCTACCAAATTGTGTGCGTCTTATCTTCAGTCCAAATGACCAAAACACTAAAAGATGCATCAAATCAAATCCAGTCATCAAATAGGAATCTACTGTTATTGTCTGCTCCCTGCTTGCTGGCTAATTTACCAAGCATAGCAAAAAATGAAAAGTACTTCATGTTGCATGCTTCATGAATATATAAACTGGTGCAAAGCAGATGGGATGCTGCATGCATGTTTAGCTAAAGGTTAAACTTGCAAACTTTGGGGCTGTTCTTAGTTGTAACTAAATACTGTAGTATCATTTGAAGCAATAAAAGTCTAGTAGTACACCCAGTTCTGTTCAGTTGTGGGCATGGCAGTTTTGATCTGGCTACTTAAAATAGGCATACTCTTTCTTTAGAAAAAAAATTGTATGTTTACTTTTACTTACAGTTGCACTTAAATGGGACAGTGTTTGTTTCCCTTCAGTTGAATTTTCCATTTTCACTTCCTTTTAACCACTGTTTTGTAGAATCACAGAATCATTTAGGTTGGAAAACACCTTTGAGATCAACAAGTCCAACCATTAACCCAACACTGCTATGCCTACCACTAACCCACATCCCTAAGCACCACATCTATGTGTTTTTTTTAAACACCTCCAGCCTGTTCCAGTGCTTGACCACCCTTTCAGTGAAGAATATTTTTCTAATATCCAATCTAAACCCACCCCTGGCACAACTCGAGGCCGTTTCCCCTTGTCCTGTCGCTCGTTACCTGGGGGAACAGACCGACCCCCCTGCCTACAGCCCCTGCCAGGGAGCTGCAGAGAGCGGTCAGGGCCCCCCTGAGCCTCCTCCTCTCCAGACCAGCCCCCCCAGTCCCCCCAGCCGCCCCCCATCAGCCTCGTGCCCCAGCCCCTTCCCCAGCCCCTGCCCGGCTCTGGACACGCTCCAGCCCCTCCACGTCCCCCTGGCAGTGAGGGGCCCAAAGCTGAACACAGGATTCGAGGGGCGGCCTCACCAGGGCCCAGCACAGGGGGACGGGCACTGCCCTGGCCCTGCTGGCCACACTGTTCCTGACACCAGCCAGGCTGCTGCTGGCCCCCGTGGCCACCCGGGCACAGGGCTGGCTCCTGGGGACACCCCGTGTGCCCCCGCCAGCGGGATGTCACCCCATCCCCCACCACGCTCTGCCCGGCCGCCCAGCCAGCTCTTAGCCCAGCGCAGAGCACACCCGCCCCGGCCACGGGCAGCCGGTGTCTCCAGGAGATGCTGTGGGAGACGGTGCCAAAGGCTTCGCTAAGGCCCAGAGAGACAAACAGCCAGAGCCTTTCCCTCAGCCACTGGGCGGGTCACCTTGTCACAGGAGATCAGGTTCATCATGCAGGACCTGCCATCCATAACCCCACGCTGGCTGGGCCTGATCCCCCATTGTCCTGCACATGCTGTGTAGTTCTGCACAGGATGATCTGCTCCAGAACCTTCCCTGACACCAAGGTCAGGCTGACAGGCCTGTAGTTCCCTGGATCCTCCTTCCTGCTCTTCTTGTAGACGGGTGTCATACTGGTTAACCTCCAGTCTGCTGGGACCTTCCCCGTTAGCCAGGGCTGCTGAAAATTCTTGATATCTTCATACCTCCCTCTTTGTGCTGCCCACTGGGACAGCTGCACACAGGTGAGCATTCCCCTCTCACACAAAATGTGTAGATGACAGCAGCCTGATCAAAAGCCTGTTGAAGTCAATACCGTTTAAGTATGAGCCGGCTAGGCCTGCCTTTGTAAAGTGATGATGCACTCCCTCAGGATGGAAACTGAAGCATCTAGGCCCCACTTAGTGTCTTGGTGAATCAGCAAATGGGAAAATTGCTGAAAGAAACCTCCCAAGATCATAAAAATTTGGTTCCTCATCGTCTTTTCAGAACACTACAGCAAGGAGCAGTGAGACTTTCACAGAACTGTTAGTCAAAAGTGACAAACACAATCAAGCGCTTACTTTGTTCCATAAACGGTGAAAATGGTGCACCAACGTAAACAGCCAAATACGCTTATGGGTGATATCACCTGTACTGAGTGTTTTTCCTCTGATTACTGATGCAATGGGATCCCTTTGCAGCCATAGAAATGAAGGGAAATCTGCCCCCACGCCGCAGGAACCCAAACTCTAGCACTGTGCTCAACAAAAAGATAGCATGCTGCCGTGCTGTCTCGTGCTCCAAACAAATTCTCACAGTGAGGATAACTGTCTAACAAAAGTTGAAGCAGCTATTTTAGTTTTGGATTGCTTTTCAAGTTCCTATTATGGTCGCAAGTGACTTGGTTTGGTTTCTCCCATCATGCAAATTTCTTTCTGTTTGGGAATATTATGGAAGTCTTCCACTGGAGACTCCAGAACAAAATCTCTCTGTCTTTATTGCTGCCTCCTGACACTTTTAAGTACTTTTGCATATATGCGCATTAATTCACACTAAGCTCATTTCAAGTCTGAGCTCACTATATTGGATACTGGCTGGCAAGTCCTTCACAGGAGCTTGGTAGTCATTAGTTTTTTCATTTTCTCCAGCATTTCTTTTCATTTCAAGCTCTTGGTGAGCAGTTTCTGTTAGTGCTTTCACGCTGTAACATATCTTGCTTTGATTTTCTGTACTGATTATCAGGAAGTCAAAATTCTTGTGGTAAGTTTGCCTTCTTTAACCACTGTTCTTATGACTTTCACCAGAGTCCTTTCCGTATCCTCCCATGTAAGCAGTTGACCCCCTACCTTTTATCACCCTCTGTAAGTTCAGCTTATCCCAATGATCTGCTATTGTCTTTTAGACAAGTTCTTAGGTATGCAATGCCCTCACCATGCCAAGCTGTAGAACCATCTCTGTGGTTACCTTTCTTACAGCCACTTCTGCTAGACTGCTTTAGATGGCTCTAAAGTTGCTAGCAGAAAATGGTCTGAGAGAGAAAGGACAGAAATCAGCCAATGTTTATCTTCCTCATTTATGTGCCATTTTTCAATACATCCAGCCTCAAACCACCTGGCTCTGTAGATATGTGCTTGTGGTTTAGGGAAACCTACCCACATATCTCTGTGGCTTTAATTAGGGTTCAAATATGTGTGTCTTTCAAGGCTCAGCTGTGCTGGTATGAGATGTTACCAGGTGTTCATAATTTTCCAGAGGTTACCACTGCTCAGATTCACCAGCAAAGCTGTTTATAAGAGCACTTCTAGGTTAGCTTTAGGTTAAGCAAACCTGAATCTGTTTATACTGTTCAAGTTAACCCCGCTTGTTCTGACTGAAACATCTTTGGAAGCAAATGTGTGAGTAGTGCTGCTAGGGCTGAGGAGGTGATGACCTTTGGCAGATGGCGTTGCAGAGATGCTTGGGGGCAGACTGATGAGAAGTAACCTTTTTCATATAGTTGTCTGCAGAGTGCTTGTTTGTCTCATTTTACTAGCATGATTTGCTGTGTGGATGTGATGAGACCAGAACAAGAATATTTTTTTTCTTTTCCAGTTTAGTTTGCCACTGCTGCGTAAGTGACTCTGTCTGTGCTACGTAAATCAGTATAATTTGAATGGCAAAATTCTACTTTTAAAATTCCCTCTGCAAAAAACCCCTTGAGATAGAAGCTATTTTCTACTCTGTATGCTAACTAGACCAGGTTACTTTCTGAAGGGTATAGATATTGATGTAATAAAAGATGGTTAATAATGTTGGCTAATCAACTCTAACTATGCAGGATATGACTATCTTCAACAGTAAATATCCTTAAAAAGCACTTAAGAGTTAGGCTGTGTGTTTATGACAGAAAGAGAAACTCTTATTTCTCTAATTTTCAGTAGTGTGATTTTTTTTTTTTTTTTTTGGGAGGGAGGGGGGCTGTATGAAAGGGAAATGATCGACTGTATTGTGAGGGCCAAAGAAAGTTTTGATCTGTACTGTTCAGTTTTTTAGATTTCTAACATACCTGGAATTTGTTAGTTTACACAGAATTTGGTTGAAACATGCTCAGCAAAGTACTTTGTGCATGTTTGATTTCTAAAACCCTGAGATTGGTAGCCTGCTAATCCCAGTAACACCACCACTACACCAGTGCCAAGTGTTTTAGAAGAATCACATCCTCTGCAACCCTTTTGCATTTCAAAAATAATGAAATGGACTATTTGCAAACAGCTGAGCTGCTGCTCTTTCTCTTCTCTGGTTATACTTACATAAAGGTAATGCTCAGAGGTAATTTTAACCATATTTCTCTGCAATAGTTGTGGTCACCTGCAATAGTTTCAAATACCAGGATATCATAGATTGTTTTGTCAGTGATCAGAACCTCTAGGGTACAGAGATTTTTCAACCATTTTATTTATTTTAGTCAAATGCAGCTGTTTAATGATATTAAAATATTCCTAAGTTTTAGCAAGTCAGATTGCACATGCTGTGATGGAAAAGCCAGTATCATCCTGTTTGTTCAACACTGCTCCCCTTGAATAAATAAAATATCCTAACGGTTTCCAGTGTCAAATGAACTGCTGATTAATGACTTTCAGTCTCTGGTTACACTGAAGAGTGCTAGATTGTCTGATTTCACTCCCACTTCGGCTTTATGCACGTTCATCCCTTTAACATATGTATGTTGGATATGTAATTTGGAACAAACCAAAGGGCTGTGAGAGGTAGATCAGGCGTTCCCCAGCCACACGGCTGATCACCTGGAAGCTAAAGATAATGTGAATGTGAGTCTGTCACAGCATTAGCTGTCAGCGTTAAATATTCCTAAGGCTTCCGATTCCCCTTTTGTCAGACCTGAAGTGTTTTAAACTAAGAAGCTGAACTGACATGTAATTGCCTGCCTGCAGTACATGGTAACCTAACAAGTCATTGAGAAAGTTAAAAGACATCGGGATTTTTTTTTCTTTTCTTTTTAGGTCAGGTGCTACTGTGCTTGGTGAGCATCCAAACATAAATAGGAAAGTTTGTGAGACAGCTTTAAAGACCTCTATTGTGGGTTCTGCTGTTGACAAGTTGGGATGAACAGATGAAGCATTAAGAGTATACTTCCAAGGTAAAATGTTTACTCTCCTCTTGTGTTACATACTTGGGGTTTTTTCCTTCTTCTTTTTTTTTTTTTTTTTTTTTTTTCCTTAAAAAACCACCACAACACAACAAGAAAACAAACAACCAAAAACCACAACAAAACAGACACACACATATTCAGACTTCTGTAGGTTTAGACTGATGTTTTACTTGAAATAACACTTTATTGATGTTTGGGATTCCCCAATTTCCAAGGAAGAAAAGCTGATTATCCTCGGAGGCAGTCTTATACAGAGCAGCAGACCCCCACCAGCCTTCCGCTCCAGACTGGATCAATGCAGAGAAGTGCTCTTTGATGGACTTTCAGGCCCTGTGATCTCCCAGCCCTGGGGGTTTAAAGGATGAGCATATCAATCCAGGACCACTGAACTGCATTTCCATTGCATGAGGGCTCCTCCTCCTGGCTTTGTCCGAACAAACTCGGCTCCTCCTACTTTTGTCACTATTCTTTCATGCTTTGTTTAGCAAACACAAAAAAAGCTTTGTTTGTTGCTGGATCTTTTTTAAGCTTTGCATAAAACAGTTTAAAGTGCCGTAATGCTGTGTACCTGTGATCACCTTCAGGGTCAAAATCAGTTTACAACAGATTAACCTATTTATCTCACCACCGCCGCTGCCACCCCCGTTTTATAATTTGCACAAATACAGATTGTTGTTCTGATGAGCACAGACTTCCCACTTTATTCTGAATTCTGACTTCAGGAGAATCGCAAACTCTGTGGATTCCCTGGGAACAGTCTTCTAGAGGACAGCACATGTGTGCCTGCTTTTCTTTACTGCTGTTGTCCTGCTGTGTTTCAGAATAGTGAGCAAGAAGAAAACTGGCCTCATGTAATTTGTAGAATTTTTCGTAATACTGGTGCTATTATTTTGCTTGCCCTAATAGTTAGGCATTAAAAATGTGTGTGTTTAGGTTTAAATCCTGATTTCAGCTGTAAAGCATATTACAACTACAGTGTTATAGCCCCTATTTTCCTGGTATCATCTCCCTCTAAAACAATCCAAAAATCTCAACTTCTGTGATATTTCCCTTCTGCTTACTGCTTTGGGGTAGTTCACACCTGAGTCTTGAAGTAAAAAATGCTCATCAAGTATTATGCATCTTTAGTAGTGAAGATCAATGAAATAACTCACCCAGTAGATAATAGATTCTCCATTACTTGTGTTCTTTAAAACCATTGCCCATGCAAAAGGTCTGAGTCCATGGGAGAATTAATTTACAGTTACTTGTGCTAAACTGGAAGTAGCGGTATAGACAATGTTGTTTACCACCACTCACCGCCCCCAAAAACGTGTGTGCCCACACCTTAAAAACCCATTAATTGAATGGCTCCCAAAAATGCTGAGGAAGTCTAGCCCTAAGGGAAGGCCATTGTCTGGTGCTGTTGTCTTGCCATATCACACTCAAAGTCACCAGAGATGTTCATGAAAGTCACATTAGATGAAATGGTGGAGTCATCCAAATTTAACATTTGTGTAGATGATGACATCCTACAGGGCTCCTTTCTGAAGTATTCCTGTTTCCCATAGGTGAGTCTTCAAAATCTTAATGTGATTGAGGATATCATAGCTGGAGTCCTCATATGCTGAACGCAAGACCTTTTCAGTTTCCAGAAAAAAAAAAAAGTTGCCTCCCCTACTGAAGAAACCCCCTATGTACTTCCTTTACTACAAAAGGCAGAAGTAATACAGCTCTGTCCTGCTCTTAATATTCTTGGACTGTGTTTTGCAGAAGGACACTGATCCTAAAGCATTGCAACATCCTGATAGCAAGGACTAAATACTAGTGCTCTGAAGAGGTGGCCTTGGAAACTTTTGCCAAGAGCCATCTTTTCTGAACAAGCCAGTCAAGAGCTGGGGTGGGTGCCACAGATCCGTCACAGCCCAGCCTCAGGCTACAGCCAGGCACAGAAAGAGCTCTTGTAACCCTGATGGATGGGCTGATCTTAATGGACTCACTGTAGCACTTGACTATTATTGATCCCTCTGCATGTTCGGCTGTCCTATTTCCCAGAGCTGTACGAGCGTAAAGGAAACATTCTGAAGTGGGTCAGTCCTTATTTCTTAGACTGAGTGAGGGAAGCCCCTCGGAGTTCAGACGGCTCCCTGGTGATCAGAGCTCCTGCCCTGAACATTGTCAGAAGACTCAGGTACAGTTTAAATGCTCAGCCCTGCAGTAAGTGGTCCCAGTCCTTACACCCTCCTGCTTACAGCTCTGTAGTCCTGTTATTTACCGACCCAGGAGGGATGCTTTTGGTAGAAAAGTAATGTGCTGAAAGATAGTATTTTTCTCTCAATTTAAGAAACTGAACTGGTTTCTAAACATGAATATTATAACAAACACAATTTAGAGAGTTGACTGTGTGACAGAGAACAGGAACAGAGATGTTGGGACTATAGTACCACTAGGTCAGTAGATTGGCCTAGCCACCTTTTGTGACTGTCTTCTGGATAATTACACTTTTCTGAAGTGTGAAGAGAGTGGGAGAATTGGTGAAATAAATAAAGACAAAGAACCAGCAAGTCATGAACTGGATCAGTTTACTGCCTCCTCTATGTCACCCATTCGCTGCATGTTTTCTTGGCTGACCTGATGTTAAATTTAACTTGGCAGGACTGAGGCTGTATTAAGTCAGGACATCCCTCTGCTGTATACTTTAAGGAGAGGTAAATGTTTTGAGGTTAAGGTGGGGAAGCGTGGGACTGGATAGGACCATATGCAGCCTTGTGCTCCTTTTGAACTCCTTGCTGCTACAGATGCCTACAACCATGGCAGCAAATTTCCCCTTTCCATCTGCCATAAGAGATGTCCCATTCAATTGGGCCTGGCTCTGGCCAGGATGACCTATGCATTCCTGACCTCCCGACCATTCAGGGAGGCCACACATCCTGAAAACTTCAGTACAAAAGACAGCTATCAGCTCCCTTTGCTTAGCAACAATCATTACCATGAGCACATCAGCCTGATGTTCTGCACTGAGGACTGACTCTTTAATGCAAAGTGCAGTTCAAGGTCTCTGCCTTAACTCTCAAAGTCCTTTGCAGCACTGGCTTGATCATTCCCCCCAGGGCAGTTGTGTGGCAAGATGCAATAGTAAAATGTGAGATGATAGGAAAACCTCTGTGGGGATTTCAGGGCCCTGGAAGCAAGACAGGTTGGGCTCCTGTCACGTGTAAATGGCTTTTCCTGAGTATTTCTTCTTGGGCTCTCTCTTTTGCTGATATACATGTACATACAAGGAAAAAAACTGATTTCTGCTCCAGATATTCCTCGTGTGAAATAAAAAAGGGTAACTGGTGCCATTGTTCCAGTTTATAGGTGTTTCTAAAGCATTTGAATGCAGTTGTGACGGGGCAATAAAAGTACCTAAGGAGATATCAAGAGAAGTCCAAATTTAAAGTACTGAATCTGCTAGTCTCTGAGGCCGTCAATGATGTTGTATCCATAAATCAAAATGCTCCAACCAGCCCTTTTAGAAGGAAACCATCCTGTAAAGAAACATTCAAACTTGCAGAATGTGATAAAGCAATAAAATAAGTCCTCAAGAATTTGTTTTCAGAAGCCCTATTGTACCTACAGTCTTGCTAATGAGTAAGTCTCTAAGACTCTTAGAAATAACAGGAAAGGAAAGACTCTTGCTTTTCATATGGCATAATTCGACAAGACTTCTATATTCATGCAGAAAACAAGAGCAGGAGATATTCTGAACATGCATTCCATGTATTAACAGATAATTATGCCTTTCAAGAAGAATCATCTATTTCATTTGAATACCACAGAATTAAGGGAAAAACCCCTCAATCCTTGTATTTAGAAAGTAGTGCTGTGGAGACCCATCTTCCATTTCCAGCTTTTCCAGAATCTAGAAAGTTACTCTCCCTTCTTTATTCAGTCTGCATCTGTCCTTCTCTGTTTGGTGTTTGGTAGCTCTTTTTGATCAATGCTTGTGTATTTCTTGTTTTAATCTAAATAAGCTGTGTTAGCTTAAGTAGTGAAAATAACAGGGTTTTTTTTTCTACCTGATGTAGTTTTCTTGAAGTGGCACAAGTGCAGTTGGAAGAGGCCACATGGCCTGAAACAGTTCTCATACCACTGTCTGGAGCAGAAGTCAGCCAACATCATCATGTGGGAGGCACAGTGGCCCAAAGCTGATCCCGTGCTCTGTCTCTCCACATACAAATGTATCTGCTACTGCAGCTCCTCGGTTCTTCAAAAGATTCCTTGCTAAATCAATTAGTGCTGAGGCCTGACCTGCATCATTATTCATGCTAGGCAATGGCATCATTTAATACCCCTGAAAGAAATATTTCTTCAATCATTATCTGCTAATTAATAGGCATATCATAAAACTCATTCTATATAGACTCGGTGTTTGAAGAGTGGAATTTGTCCCTTGCAAATCATAAGACACCCCCCACCCCCATATTTTCTCTTTTTAATATCTTGTGGTTTAATCCCAGCCAGAAACTAAGTGCCACGTAGCTGCTCGCTCACCCCCCACCCCCACCCAAAGCAATGGGGAGGAGGATATGGAAAAAGGTAAAACTCACGGGTTGAGATAAGAACAATTTAGTAACTGAAATAATGATAAAATTAATAACGACAACATCATCATCAACAACAACAACAGCCATTGTAATTAAAAGGGAAGTTGGGAAGACAGAGAGAGTAATAAAACCCAAAAGGAAAAAAACCCCAAGTGATGCATCATGCAACTGCTCGCTGCCCAGTGCTCAGCCAGTCCCTGAGCAACGATCAGCTGTGTGGTGCTTATAAGTGTGTGTCATACCATGGATTACCGCTGGCATTTAGTCTACTTACTGCCAGGTATCTCCCAATAGAAGGTTTATGTCATGTGTATGCTGCAGACTGTGATTTACTTATGCAATTGGGTAGATGGATTAAGGTTTGTAATTAATTAAGGTTGTTAACTACCCATTTTGCAGTGAGGATATCCTGAAAAGCTGAGTTCCCTATTCAAGTCCCAATGCTTGTGAATTCACATCCATCATTCATACTTCTCTGTCTTGTACTGGAAACCAGCAGTGGAGTAAAGTCTTTTAGTGTTAACTTTTTACTCTCTATAAGGAGCTTTGTTTTTTGTGCAACACTACCATTGACCTCAGAAAGCGCCACTGCAGCCTGTGGCTGGCTAGCCAAGGGCAGCTTCCAGGATAGTGGATGCTGCTTGTGGGAATGCAACAAGGAGTAGGATTTTGGGGAAAGAGTGAATTTTCCCAAAGGGAGAAGAAGTGGCAACCACCGTTAAACCAACATAAAAAATGGTGAATCTGTAATGATAAGCTTAGAACGCATTTCAGCATACACTATTTTTACAACTTTAGCAGACTGATAATGTCTTTTGCCGTTTAGGTGGTGTCCTCAAAACAAAGAGTGCAGAGGGGCTTTCTGCATGGAAGGGGCGGTGTCCTGGTGATGCATCGAGGTGAAGACTGTGCCATTTCCAGTGCCAGGCACCGTGCAGGTGAAACTCATTTTTGCAGTAGGACAAAGTGTGTCGAGTTTGAATAGTATCCGCAAGGTTTATGTGCACGCACTCCTTTTTGTGAGCTGAGCATGGGCACCTGATGGCCAGGGCTCCAGCGCAGCTTTTGTAATTCTGTCCCCCAAATCCAGCTTTTACCTTTGGGTATAGTGGATGTGTTCGTGCACAGCTACTGCAGCCTGACAAGTGACTTTCGAAAATCAAAGTGGCATACCAAAGACCTCTTACCATCTCAGAAAATCAGCTTTGAAACGGTTCTTGCAGCTTGGTTTGGGGTTTTCTCCTCCACTGTGTGTAAAACCTGCTGCTGGTTCAGTCTATTTTAAAAATATCTCAGTTCTGGCAAAATATTTGCAGCGAATATTTGATTCAGCTTTCTAAGTGGACTTGTTCACTCATTTTGTCTTGCAGACTTTTTACAAGAGGTTATACCTGTTGAGATTATTTTCTTAAGCTTTCATTGCTCTTTTCTTTCACAGGCTTATCTTGTGAAATACAAGTTTCCATGGAGATTTTTTTTAAATAGCTCCTAGGTCCTATTTAATTCATAAATCAGAAATCTATAAACCACATCTCTCTTTTTTTTAAAGTGTACAAGGACATTTTTTGAAAGAGGGTGTCGGTCATTGACTTGTCAGTCAACTGTGTATTTCCAAACATTGGGGCTTAGGTCTAACAGAGCAGGGACTCATGGTTTGAACAGATTTACTTTGTTCATAGAAAAGTTGAAAGAAAAGGTGACTGGCAAGGCCATATTAGCTAAAATACAGTTTATATGAATTCAAAGCATCAGAAGTGATTTTTTTCCCCAAGCTTCCATAGTTAATCTGTGTGATATATCATGTCTTAAAAATGAAATATTTTATTTTCATCTGAATGAATGGAAGTCTTGAGCAAAACATTTTAATACTTTAATACTATTAATATGCCAAACAAAATAATCTGCTGTATATTTCTAATGCTCCCAAGCGACTTTTGTTTTGTTCTTAATAAAAAAGACTTACTAATGCTGAGAATTAACAGAAGAAACATTTGCTAAATTAATGTATGTATTAAACACCTGCACAGGTAGAATTCAATTTTTAAAAATAATATTTGACCATTTGATAGCTCTTATGTCCATATATATATACAATGGCGGGTGATTACCCCATCTGTACAGGGAGGAAAGCGAAGTATATAGCAAATGTAGCAATGTGGTACCTGGGTCCTTTTAGCCCTTGGATCTCCCCTTGACAACTGTTCCCTGCCCCAGGCATGTGTGAGGCTGCTACCTGTGTCCATTGGAGAGGGTGCTATTTGTGTCAGTTGAATTATGTCAGTGTAGCGAAATAAGAGAAAATACATGTTGGAATGTAAAAATTGGAAGGACATTGAGTAGTATGTTATGTACCAGAGTGATGTCAGTAGGAAATAGTGGCACAAATGCCTTGAACTACCTGGGAACGGGGTCTACAGTGTGTATGGGAGAAGGAATAGTCACTTTGCATATTTTGATATCTTTTTGGCACATGTATTTAATTCTTACGGTTTGAATATTACTGACTTTTAAATCTTGGAGGAAAGAAATACTGCTGTAGTTTCTGCTTTTTCCAGTGAGTGGCCCAACAGGGACCTGTTTACTCTTCCGGGCTGATGGGTGCTGTATTCATACAAATAAGAAATAATTGGGACAGATATGCAGATCAAAAGAGTAACCCTGGTGTACATCTCAGTTCACTCACCTAAGTTAAAGTGCGGAACTTAGCCCTCTGTGTTTCATCATTTCTTCCCCTGGCGGAGAAAAAAAAAGAAGGGATGCATTCCTGATATTTACTGGTGTACTATTTAAATGAGTCAGGCAGATGAGTACAGGGTGGGCTTTTTTTCCAGATTCCACTTCCAATGCTTTTTGATACCTTTGTATTTAAGATTGTGCTTTCATTTTGTCACAACTATTGGAAATTCTGCTGTAAATCAGCTCCACTGAGTTCAAGGTTGGGCTTAATTGTTCATTTTTTAACAGAACCGTTCACTACAGCTTCTTTGTAGTGACTGGAGCAGCTTGCCTGTGACAACATTTTTTTTTAAATATAATATATATATTATATATATAAAATAAGATCAAATAATTGATCTGAGGCACCTCAAACTTTCAGCCTGCTGTCCCAGTGTCTGTTGTCTGGGACCACATGCAAAGAGGATGGACAGAGAAGTGAAGGAATTTGTGGCAGAAAGGTAAAACTGATCTTAGGGGGAACAGGGGAATAGACAGACTTGTCTGAGCACACTGACATGTTGAGGGTTGGACACTACATTAAACAAAGGATCAGGTCCATTTTAAACTGGTATATTCTAGTGAAAGAAGGAAATACAGAGAAGGAGAAAGGAGATTACAAGTAATACCTGTAATCACTCCAGTAACCTGACTCCAGTGACGCAATCTCAGGGAGCAAAGACTGGCAGACAGTGCTCATGGATTGCTCTATCACAGAAAATGCAGCCACCTCTAGGGAAAACTGGGGAATGCCAGCTGATATTTAATACAGACAGCAGACCACTAGCTTTGTTTTTGGCAGCTATTCAGGAAAACCCTGAGAAATCCTGCCACCAGACCAAAACTGTGTTCTTAGGCAATATTTTGCCCTTTAGAGAGAAACATCCTTTCTGAGCATTGTGGGTATATCCTGAGCCATGAACACCTCTTTGAGACCACCTTAATCCCAGCACTGTTCATCAGAGTATACAATAAAAATAATCCTTTGTATAGTTTTCCCTTATCCTTCTGGGATTGGATGAGAGAGGAGAAATAAAACTGCATTTCAGTTGCATTGAGATATTATTCTAAACAGTTGTGTGATGGGGAGGTAGGAAATGCCAGCTCAGTGCAGTCATTTGCTCCATCAGTTGAATAGTTGTCCCAAATGATGGCTAATCAGAGATAAAGCAGGCACCAGCAGTGCAGTTTCAGTATTGCAGCTCCAGCAGATTTGCAAGGGAAATTCAGATCGACAGGTGGTCCTTACCTTTGGCAGAAGGTCAGAAGAACATCACAACTTTCTTATCTCCCTGTTTTAACTGCCAAAGGTAGAGGGAACTGGGAAAAATATATGAATTTTTGTAGCGTTAACCCATTATAAGTGCAGAGGTATGTATGGAGGGCCTTCTGATATTTCCAGGATTTTAAAGACTGTGAAATGGATTGCTCACCCTGCCTCCCTCCCCCAAACAGAGTTGCAGTTTAGAAGCTTGTTCTCCAAAACTCCATGATAAAGCTGAATATCTATTAAAAATTTATTGTGGCAGTATTTTTGACATCTTGCTTTGCAGAAGGAAAAGCGTTTTGGAACTATAATTTTTGTGGATGCTCATTTTCTGTATAATTTTCCCCTTGCTCCAGTCCTGCAACGGTGCTTGATTTGCTCAGTAACAGCAGTAGTTCAGGTGCAATGATGACTGATCAACAGAACCCACAATGTCAGGTTGCTCAGCAGTGTTACTGGATGCCAGGGTTAGGATTCAGATCCAGATTTCTGACGTGCCTGTTTGGAAGGATTGAGGCTTGGAGCATTAAAGCAGCCTGTTTAGCAAGATCCCTGAATCAGATCAGATCAGCTGTAGATTTTTTCCCAGTCTGAATGAATCACGCTGAGCTATCTTTGGTGGTAATACCCAGATGTCATTCCTTGATGAGCTATGAGAACAAGAGAGAAGTTTTGACCCTGCAGGTAGGGTACTGTTAGTGGTGTTAAGGAATTTGCTGAAACTTTACTACTAGTGATAAAACATTAGTATGTGCTTCTTCCCAGGGAATAATAATTTCTAGTCAAGTGCCTGGTGTTTTTCTGTGCTGAAGAGTTTGGAACAGGTTGACAGTGGGTGCAGAAGCTGTTTGCTCTGCCACCTTCTGATATGCAGCAGGAGTTGCATGGATGAAAAAGTGGTTGCAAGGACTGTTAAAAATAATTTATTTCAAATGTAATTGAAGGGAAAATAATTAGATTATTCTCAGCTGATGAGCCGGAACTCTTCTTTATAGAAAATTATTTTCTGTGTTCAACAACGAGCCACATAACAGAATTAAATAAAAATTATAAATGTTCCCTTTCTTTTTACAACTGCAGTTCTGGCTCATTCATAGCACTGCTGCACAGATGAACCAGGGGGACACAGAAAGTAAAGGTGATTAATTAAACGAAGAAAAAGAAATATAGGATCAGAAAAGGCATACTGATGTGAAGGATGGGATGATTTGTACTCTCTGTGGTGCATAAGTGTAGTAAGTGTTACAGTTAAACTTTTTTGAAAATACATCTCACAACTGTCTGACTTGGGCTGTTAGCTGGATTTCAGCTGTAGCTGCTACAGGGAAACATCCCCTTGGAACAGAAAGGGTTTTGGCTCCTGCTGCTTTGCTTATGCAGGGTTATAGTCCGGGCCTCCGGCTTAATTTAGGCTGGAACTTTCAATATTTGTAGTAAGATGTCAGAGCCTGACACTGTAATGAAAATGTACTTTGCATCTTCATTAAGATACAAAGTCATTGAGTGCAGATATGACTTCCCATAACCTCACTGAAGAGTTGATAAGTTACTTGCATTTGATTGTGGGAGAAACTTAGAACTGCCTAGAACTGCACAAGGGATGTGTCTGTGGACCCATACATCCCACAGAGTGAAGTAACAGCAGAGTGAGTATGATTTTGCCGTAATGGTGGTGATATGCTAACTGACACCCCGGCACCCGAGACAGCTGTGTGCTGCAGCCCAAGATCTAGGGTGACTGTAGCTGAGCATGGGAGGGTTAAAACAGCCAGCTCAAGGCTTATCAGAATTATTTCAATCTTGTGCACATAGAAGAAGAATGTGGTCTGCTGTGAAGGCACAGATCTTCAACATCACCCACCCTCCCTTCCTTGCTGCTCCCAGTGCAACCCACAGAGCCACAACCAGAGTCCTTCCTTGTGATCTCCGTCCACCTCTCCCGGCAGCCAGGTCTGTCCCCAGGCCAGTAGGTAACAGAGCCAAGGAACTGAAAAACGATTCCTGTCCCCATGCTCTGCCTGCCCGCCGGGCCCTGGGATGTGCACTGCTGCTCTGCTTATGCAGCTGAAGCACATCGATGCTCTTTATCACCTCCTGCCCCAGCAACCAAGGAGGAAGGTGAAGCAGGACTGAGTACCAAGGTAGCGAGGCCACATCTGGCCATCCGTGGCAGTACGTTATGCCCCGCACAATGTCATTCATTCTCTGCTTAAGCTCAGGGAGGCACAGAGGGGCTGTACACCCATTGTGGTGGGTGATGAGTGCCCCAGCATAGCCGTTGTACTTCTCCGACCTCATTCCCTTAGCTTCTTGTCACCGTCACGCTGGCATAAGGCACTGAGCAAACCGATTTGGGGGTTGAACGCCAACCGCTGTGTACAGCTTGTGGTGGAGTTGGTCTTCAGAGGAATTGGCGAGTCCTTTCACGTGAAGGATAAAGATGTGTTCAGTTTTTCTAAACACTGAGCATCCCCAACCCCTGTGAATTTCAGAGGCCCAACATCTTTATTCTTGGCTGCCTCTTGTTTTATATGAGTTTCAGTCTGATTTTAAATTTCTCACCTATATGGTATTGTTGTTTCCCTTGGGAAATTTTGAATAAATCCAGGTATCTTTACATCCATTTTTACAGTTAATTCTTCTTTGAAGAGAAACGTGACTTTCAAACCTCCATTTAAAAATAACAGGAAAATTTATTGTAAGTGATTGATTCTGGGTGCAATTTTCTTAGCTGAAGTGAAACAACTATGTTTTTTGAGCAGATCTAAAGATGGCATCTGTAAGCATACAAGTTATGCTTAAGTTCCAGTTTGTCAAGTTGGAGTATAGCAGGTAAATCTTCAGTTCGCATCTCTCTCTTCCCCCCCTGCGCCCCCCCCCCCCCCCCCCCTTTTTTTTTTTAGGAAACCTAATCAAGGTAATTGGCATTTAACAATCAGGTTTTAGGATCTTGACAGTTCTGCAATGTGGTTTCTGTCACTGCTCTGGGAAAGCAAGACTGAGGAGGAAATGGGAGCTATCATGTCATGTGGATGAGTAACTGGCTCAGACAGAGCTTCCTTTGTATCAAGGCTTGAAGCCACACTGCTGTCTTATTACAGCCTGTGGCTATTGCAATAAAAAGCAGGTGCAGAAAAGAAATAGGGGAAATGGGATTTTCTTAAAAAATGACTGGGTTTTATACGTTAACGCTCATTTTTTACAAAGCTAGCTATAAGTCTTGGAATATATTTAAATCCTTCAAACCTTAGTACAAAACTGTTTGCTGCGCAATTTTCTCTATCAGCAATCTCAGCGTGAAGTATATTTTTAGCAGTCACTGTTGGCCCTTTGTATCACTTTCAATCACACACAGGTAAATGTTTAGCTCTTAGGAAAATCACTCACCTGTCTTAGGTGTTTGTAGCTAAATATTTGGGTTCTTTTAACCAAAGAAAAAATATACAATACCCAATGTAAACACTTGCCGTATTTTAAAACATAATTTCTTTTTGAAGAACAGTATAAAAAACAACTGCAGAGTTTAACATGGAAATATATTCACCAGTTCTCCTTACTATTAATTTGACAAAGTAAAAATCTTCAGTGAGTGGCTTCATGTGTTTAGCTTCTCATTCAATTCTTGTTTGCTGTTTATTTTATTTAAGCTCCTTTATTTCTTTGATGGAAAGAATTAATCATAATAGCACTGGGAATTAATTACAAGTTCAGGACCAGTGCTCCTCAGATGTCTTCACAATTTTTCAGACATCAGAGAAGTACAAAACATTCTTTTGCAGAAACTGTCCCACACTACCAAGCTGGAGTGTGTTACAGCACAAAATTTCTGTTTTTCAGATGCCTAAGTTGCTGTTAAAGTCTGTAATTGCACATTGACTCATACTTTTTGGAAAACGTATTTGGAAGTAGCAGCACATGGATCTTCAGAGAGCAACCCTAACTTCAGAGCTTTGAGTAGACTTGCATATTTTTTTTTAATAAGTATCGGTTTAAAACTAAAGGCTGTAAATCTGCTTTAGATAGCTGATTACCAGGGTCATCTCCTCTATATTTCCTTAGTAACTGGATGCAGCAGGCAGTGTGAACCAAAAAGGTGGTGATAATTCTGCTTTACCATCCTCTGATGTTGATAAACATAATTCAGCTTCTTATCATAGGTCTTACAAAGGATTAAGATGTTTTTATATCAGACTCTTCAGTAATGATGATTTTTGGAAGTGTGGCTCATTTTATTTTTCAAAGGTGTCATAACCAGGTTTGTAGACACTTATTGGGAGGTTATCACTGAGTTACCTCAAGCTGGGCAGAATATCAGTGCATGTTTTTGACAAAGCCTCTGTTTTACTTCCATGTCCATATTTCCATCTGTGAAACAGGGGTAAGCAACACCATTCTCTGCACTGCTGGAGGGTTGGTACTGTGCTTTGAAAGGACTTAGCAGGCATGGTAGCAATTCTTTCACTTTTAAATACCAGGGTGTCAGGCCTCAGTATCATTTGGCAACAGATCTGGGCAGGGAAACCAAAGCATTTCTTGAATTCTTCGCTTTCCTCCAGTAATACATGAATAAGCCTAAAATGAGTTAAGTAATTATAAAAAAATTAGAATTGCCTGTGACTGTAAATTGTCTCAGCTAAGCTCATGTGAAAAATAATGTCCCCGGTTCTAACACAGTCAACTGAAAAATCACGAGTTCACTTGCCTTCCCCAAGGAATATTTATAAATGTCTCATGCTGAGGTATACAGAATAAGGAAGGTAAACAGTAGCATTTTTTAAATGACTGTACTCACAGCAACTGTGTTCTCTCTCTCATGCTTTCTATACACTATAAAATACAAACGTTGGTTTTATTTATGAAATGTCATTATTTTTATGTTATGACAATTTTGGGAAATGTTTTGAATTGCAGAAAGTTTGTCAGTGAAAAACTTGTCATCTCCTTTGTCTCTGGCACTGGTTTGAAAGGTAGCAGTAACAAAAGTTTATTGAATAAGCTATTAGTAATACATACTTCGATATTAAACTATATGAAAATGCTTTCATAGTCCCAGGTTGTCCTTCTCTGATATAAAAACTTTCAAAGTACCACTTCTAAGATTTGTTTCTCCATTATATCAATACCATCTCATTTGCATGCCTAGCATTCTTGAAATTATAGAAAGATCCCAGTCAAGGAAAAAAAAAAAATCAAAGCAAGCCCTATTTCTTGTGCTTAAACGTGTCTCACAGTCTTAAAAAAGATATTTTTTGTCTCTTGGTAGGTGTGAAAATTAGAGGCATGTTGCCAATAGGTTAAATCATGGCATGGAGTGAAGACCACTGATTTTAATATTTAAATATTCTCCAGTACTACTGGGGAATAGCTGCTATATATCAATTACACACTGAGTAGGAAGTTTCAAGACAACTGGTACTGCTAGAAATTCTGCCTGTCAAATTTGTCATAGTTTATTTAATTACAAGTATGAAGAAGAAACAACCTAGTAGCTTTTCACAGTCTCTCCCCCCTAGGGCAGATGGGTATTAAAGCCAATTCAGTCTGTTTCCTGATTGCTTCAGGCTACAGAAAATTGTTCCCCAGGGAAGAGAAGTAAATCAGTTATGATCTTTAGTCTCTTGGAGGGAGATTAGAGCCACCACACTGGTGAAACAGCAGTAGGCTTCCTCTGTGTAACTGATTTCACCTTTAATCCTACCATTGATTGAATATTGCTAAGAACGCTGCCATGCATTTTAAGGTCAAACCGATGATGAACACCCCAGGCAAAGGAAGTTATTTACACAAAAAGGTAAAGACGAGCCTTTAGCTTTACTTTTTTAAAAAAGCAGTAAAACACCTACTTTGGAAAAAAAAAATCCAATTTCAGCCATCAACCTTTCCCAAGTTTTGTGAGGCTGCTTATCACAGTGGTATCTGAGCATCTTCCAGGTAATATGGAATAGTGAAGTCTTTTGTGGTCTTCATTGAATCTGTCACTCCTCTTTCTTTTCCAGGTAAAAGTTCTCCTTGATGTGAGGCTTTTATTCTTCATCTGCTGGTGTTAATTTCCTTTTAGTATTAAGCAGTGGTAGGACAAAAAGTAGTACTAAAATTGCAAGAGCCATTTTATGGCAGAAAGTGGTTTTATAGGAAAGGAAAAAAGGTATTCTAAAAAAATATTTACACCAGCTGCTGCTGAATCTCCTTTCTTAGTCTTTCATTTTGTTTTTCACATCATAGCATGTTCTTTCATTAAGTTCTCTTCTTTTAATCAGTAAAAGAGATTTCTTCTGTCTCTGCTGGATTGGAAAGCCCAAAATTTGCCTGACAGGACACCTTTGTATAGTTGTATGCAAAACCTGTGTGTATCAAAGCTGTTGAGAATTACTGTGTCTAGTACTGTGGTAGGCCATGACAAGCACTATGTCTTGATAGAGCTGGCAGAAAAAATGCTTTCTGCTTATTTTGTATTGCTGCTTATAAACTGTTCTGCTTGTTGAGAGTCTCATTTGCCTTTTAATATGGATACACCAACCTCTGGATGGACAGTGAGGATAATTTCTTCTGCCTTGGGTGTTTATATAAGGCATGTACAGCTTTTTATCTGACATCTTGCGTGACACTTGAGTAGGTCTGAAGGCCTTAGTCTGTGAGAATCTGTAAATCTACCTGGGAAAGATAAATTTTATCTTTTTAGTTACTTTTTCAGGATTTCATACATTCACCTGTAGCATGATTAGTTTCCAGGACTTCACACTTGAAATGAACCTCTCTGGTTTTCCATCATAGATGTTTCCCTCTAGAGTGAGGACTTGTGGTGTTTGGATCCTGTAATTATGTGTTCCTGTCTCTGGAATGCAGGAGATCTGATCTGCTGGGTGATCTTGGGCAAACCACAGGACTCCTGTTTCTCTTCCCAAGTATGCTGGTTGCATACACTTAAAACTCTTGGGGCAGAAACTTGGAGCCAGCTCTTAAAAGGACTTCACAACATCTAGGAATTATGCTAATGACATTTAAAGATAATATAAAACTGAATGGGACCTAGAGAGACATGCAGGATAAATACCTGGTTTGGCTGGAGAGAAATGGTTGGACTCAACCAAAGTTGAGAAAATCTGGTAAATAAGAGGCAGCCTTGTTTTAAATCATCATTGTTCTTGCTTACTGGTTGGGACAATGTCATGCTTCCTTCATGTGGTCACACCATTTCTTAGGAGACCTTTGGCTGGCTTAGGTATCCCATCTGCTGGTACCTTAACAGAGTCTCGTGGTTTGTTGCTCTCTACCTAGGACAAATCTCACATGATACTGTTCGATGCCAAATAACCTTTATCTGTAGGATATGTCTGTGTCCTTTGTTGTCTCAATCCCACCATTATTACTCATCACATTGTGGGAATCCTGTCAGCTGCTTCTGCGTGTGGGGACATGATGGCATTCATACCAACAAGCCAGCGCTGGTCTATGCTCAGCTTTCACTGTTTCCTGAGCAGGGCTTGTGTCTGAACTAGTCAGAAAGGACCCAACAACCTTACTGGCTATGGTCACACCATGCTGAATCCTGGTCATGGCTGCAAACTAGCAGGTGACTTGCAGGCCTGGGCCCATTTAGGACCTGCCACCCACACTTGAGCTTTTGGGGAGAATCTAGGGCTATGGGGACCAAATGCATCACTGCTCATTCAGAAACAGTGATCAGCAGGCATTTGGGGTCTCTCCAATACCATCAACATTTCAGAGTGGTTACATCCCAGCCCACGGCAGCAGGTACTGCAGTGCCTCTAAAAAGGGATGCAGAAAGGGCTGCCATAGAGGCTGGTGTTTTTGCTGAGTGGTGCAGCCCAGAAACCAATCCCTGGGTTCAGTCTGACTTTCTGTTCTGCAGAGTTGAGGGGCACCCAACAAAGCTGCCATTAACCTCAGGGGCTCTGGGTAGCAGATAAAGCCTAGGTCCTTTCTTCCCCTCACACACTGGATTAGTTGGATTTGCCGGTTCACTTCGTCTACTGCAAGCCTCAGGCCCCTTCCCCCTTCTCTGCGTCCTGCTGGGCTGAGGTTTTAGGCCAAGTCCCCTGCTTGCACCCCCGGACTCTGCAGGGGACTGGGGGGTGCGGGGGGAGCAGCTCGTGGTGCCCTGGGCAGGCGGGCAGGGTTTGCGCAGTGCCTTGCCAAGGCCGTGGCTGCAAAGCTTTGCCGTGTAGCACCATGTCTGGCAGCAGTCACTGTGGGAAGAGGAATATGCTCATCCTATTATATACCCTTTTCCCGATATTTTCCTGGCTTCCTTCAGGCCTCCTATTGCCAAGCATTTCTCTGGTTTAGCCACAAGGTGCCATCAGTAGACACTTCTACACCAGTACTGCATCGACTGGAAGCAGAGAAAGCCAGGCAAAATGTCCCTGATGTTATGTAGAGGGAAAGGCTAATTAATGAAAACTGTAAGCAGAAGGAGATCAAAATCTAAGGCAAAACACACTGAGGAAAGGCAACTTGAGCTGTATGCACCCTGCGTGTTTTATACTGTTGCACTGACAACGTCATCAGCTCAGATTTTTATTTTTTAAACTGATTTCAATACTTAGTGCCCCTAATGACAGTGACATCAAGTGACGTCTGTGAAGCCTTGTGTCCTGTTATGTTTGGTGCTGTGAGAGGAAAAATCAGAAGGCGTGGTCCCTGTCTCTGAGCACTTCCCATCCTATCTGGTGGAGGAAGTACATCACAGGGAGATAACTGGAAAAAATAAGGTGAGAATAAAAGTCATAGAAGAGCAGATTTTCTGGAGCATCTTCATGATTCTGAAGGAGCATTTCCTGCTGACCTTTCATCTGCCCTCTGTCTGATGGCTGCTTCATGTGGGCACATCTGGAGGAGAGATCTGACAAAGCAGGTAACTGAATTTACAGAACAATTCTGGAAGGAGTCATGCTTGAAGAACAGCAAACAGGAAAGGAGGCCCAGGACACACTTGTAAGACCAACAGCAGATCTAGTGGAGATAGGTGTTGTTTACGGAGCGGTACAAGACTGAAGTATTTTCAAGTACGTGATACATCTGCAGAGTGAACAGTTATTTTCTTACAGGCTAAACTTTGCAAATGGGGATTGTAGCTCCTGGAAAAGCAGGTTATACTCACTGGGAAAGCAGAGGACACTAAAAGACTTTCCCAGTGAGCATCATTATATTTTTGCCATGTGGCAACATGGGTGGTAGGGACTGATTCCCACTAGCCTGGAAAGGAACAGCCAGGATGCAAGTAGGGAACAGAACACGAGGGAGAAGTTAGGAAGATAACTATGATTTTGGAGGAGTTACCATGCACAGAAGAACACCACCAGTACTAGAGCAATGTGGTGAATGGGAAAGCTTGGGAGGAATGTGGGGCTATGCTTGGAAGTGAGGCATATCTTGTGCTTTTGGACGTGAGGAGCTTCTTCCTAATTGAATTTCTGACTACCTTTGATACAGCGTAGTTTGTTTGCTGAGTTTCCTTTTTGGCTTTTTACAAATTGACCCATTTGCTTTACTCTGTGTGTTTTAAAAATTTCCTTTGCAAAATATCCACACTTTGTGTTCATGTGGTAAATTAATATTAGTGTTTCAATAAGGCTGCTACCAGTCTTTATTTTACACTCAATCTTTCCTACAGGTTTTTCTTTTTCCCTCCTCCCTCTCTATGACTAATAGATATAATTTCAACAGTTTTACTAACTTCCATGTAATAGAAAAGGCAGTAATTTATACTGATGTAATGGCTGTGATAAAAATCATTTGTGTGCTGATTTTATAAATTAGGTAGGAAATGTGAGTGCCTCTGAAAAATGAAGTGCTACCACATGAATTCCAGTGTTGTTAATGCTTCATACCTTTCTGCTTCATTAAACCAATTTCACGGGGAGATGAGTTAGAGGAGGAAGCTGTGCTGCTTAAGAGACGCAACAATGGTTTATTGAAAGAAATGGGGATAAGATTAAATTAAGTGCTACTTGAGAAATATGGAAATACAAAAATATTCAAGCTTATAGATGGTGAATTCAAAAATATGATAAGTTAGCTCTTTCATACCCAAAGAACTGTCTCATCATAATTGCATAGGCTGAATTCACAGGCTACTAATTAATATTGAAGAGTTTCTTGAACCACTCTTATAAATGAGTCAGAGTGCCCTAGAACTAATTTATAACTATTTCCTTTTGGAAATCAAGACAACTTAAAATGCTGCTTTCACTACGTTCCTATCTTGGCTGCTAAATCCTTTGAAATTATTTCTGCCATATATTTTTAATTTATTTATTATTTCACATATTTCATTTATCAGCCAAATTTAAAGGAAGGAATAAAAAAGGCATAAGATTAAGAAACCTTCAGGTCTGGTAAGACCCCTCTAATTTAGGATAATGATCCATAGCAGCCTAAAATAACTTTTCTGATGACTTTTTATTTGAATTTGGCTGCATTGAAACCAGTGTGTTTGCTACCTTTATATCAGAATTTTTTTCTGATCGAAGCTGTGGAGTATGTAACTTAAGAAAGAATACATTTGTGTCCACAGAATGCCATGAAGATCAGGTAGGATCTAAAACTAAGAGGCTAATTGATTTTTTTACCACTTCCATAAAATAGCTGCAACTATTTTTTCCCTTTCCCTTCTCTCCCTTGAGGACTAGAAGTTTTCATTCTCAAACGACTAAACCCTATTTGTTCTGTGGATGGTGGAACATGTAAATACAAAGGGAGTCATTCATTAAATAAGAGGCTTATGCATACACAAGTTTTAAAAAATGCATAGTTTCAAAGCACAACTGAGAGGCTGCCATTTTACCCCTGATTCACAATGAGAACCCTGTGTACAAGTGACCCAAGTACTGGGATTTGGTCCAGCTCTCAGATTAGCACAGAAAACACGTAGAGACATGGACGTCCCCCATCCCCCTCCCACTAATGATAATAGGAGCTCAAAATCTGCTCATCGGGAATGTGTGTAGGATCTTATTGACAGATGCATATGTATCGCTACCTTCTGCTTGGAGGGACCACATTTCTTCTCATGTATGATGATGGGTGCATCGCCTAACATTAACACTATTGCACCGTTGACACTTGCTATCCATATGCTTTCATTTAAAATAAGTCACTCTATGAAATAGGATAATGTGCCAGACAGCTTTAAGGCTGGATCTTGCCAAGTGCTCTCAATTCCCAATGAGAGGTAATCAGCTGAGGACACTTAGCCCTTCTCTGGATCAGTTCTAGCAAGTATGTAATACTACAATGCAGCTCATTTCAATGCTGGCAAGGATCTTCCTAACAAAGTGCTGGGCACCATCCAGTCCCAGTGCTGCTGGGTGAGTTTAGCAGGATTTGACACCTTACGGGATTGGTCTGTAAGATGTAATTGATGATTCAACTCATCTGCAAGCATAGGATTTGTATCTGTTTGTTAAGGAAGGAAGGAGGAAATAGAATAGGAATAAAAATGAGATTTCTGCTAGTGGAAAAATTCTGAGTGTCCAAAACCTTTGTCACCATGTGTAATGAAAAGTAAAAATCTTGGAATTTGGAATTGATGAGGTTTCCTAAAAATATGTACTTGCTTCACCTTACAGAAATATGTTTGAACAAATTTCCAGAAAAACAAAAGGAACCTGTACATCCCCATTAGGATTTTTACTACAGATGTATCAATTTCCAAGGAAAAAATGTGCTTTGAACTAGCCGTAGTTACACAGGACCCATATAGCTTACCCTTTGAATTACTCATTCTGTGATGTTCTCTCTCCCAGCTGTACCAGAATGTTGTTCATTAGACTGCAGAGATACCTGGACATTTTCTGTGCAACTTGGTGAGTTTTCAAAAGTTTGAGAATCAAATTTCTTTCTCTGTGTAAGTTTGTGAATGCCCATTTGACAGATGATTGTTCCTTTCATACTCCTTGCCAATATGTTCAGAAGGGAGCCGGGATGGGCATTGGACTCGGTGTGAACTGCCGCCTCTGCGTGCTGTTTGGGGTGCAGTCAGTAGTTGAGTGCAGTTCTGCAGGTTGGCAGTGGTCACACCTGCCTTTTTGCTACCACTGGGCTCCTCTTAGCCATGCTGAGAGCTCTGCTTCTTCCTGGGATAACTCTATGTTGAGTTTATTTTTAAGATTTTGATTTCTTTCTCTCTTTGACGATGCATTCTATTTTATCCTTTCTCTTTTGAATTGTTTCAGGTTTTTCTCTTTTTTTTTGTCTCTTATTCTTATCCTTTCCTTACTCTTTCACTTCCTGTTTACTTTTTCACCTCTGCTACTCTGTCTTTTATCCTACACCGTGTCAAGTGAATGTAACTTGTTTTGAGTTCAGGAATATAAATGCTTGCCACTTTCCCTTTGCTCTGTTTCAGGCACGTGTAAAACAGCAGATAAATGTTGACAGCATTTTGTCTTTGTACAAGTTCGGCTTACTGCAAGCATTGAGTGTAAACTGCAGAATAAATTCACATGCTGAATACGGGAGAAGAATTACATCAAAGATCTATTAACGAGTAACTGAATCTGCCCACAGTACTAAAGCATTTAGCTTAGTGAGACACTTAAGAAAGGTAAACATATCTATGAAAAAGAACTGTATAGTTTGCCTGCGTGGAGTCTTGAACTCTATTCTTTTCTGGATCAATATACATTTTGAATCAGTTCATTGGAAGAAAAGGGAAAGTAGAGTTTGTTTTACAGTGGTCAGAAGATTTTGGCACGTTATGAGATACCTCACTCTTTTAAGCCCTGAATTAATTGTGCAAGGAAGACAGCCTCACTTTCTAACGTTTTCCCTACCGCCAGTTATATTATTACCCTGGTTGGTTTAATTTGGAGGCTTTCTAGCGTGCAAATTCTGTGTGGAAGAATTGCATACCAGCAATTGTTAGAAACTACATACGGGTCTGTGGACCAGCTTTGTTGTGGAAATGTAATTAGTTTGTGTCCGAAACATTTTGGGGTTGTGCCTACATTTTAGATAATCTGTATTAATTTTAAAGATTTAATGGTGGTGGGTAACTAGGTTCAGAAGTAGAGATTTGTAAAGAAGTATGCCATTTCCAGGATTTGAGGCTCTTTAGAAAACAAATGAGATATTTCTAAATCTTAAAGGGTGTATTGACAGAGAAAAGCCATGGTAAAATTGAGCATTAGCCTTCTTTTAAAGGCGGAGTTTGAAGAAATGCGCATGTCTTGAGAGGTAATGCACTCTGAAGTGTTGCACACTACAAGCATTTTAGACTGTGCGTTACTGGACCTGGCAGCACAGCAGCCTCCCTGGAGCAAGTGCAGGCTTCAGCTGCACAGGCTGCCACAAGTCCTCCTGGTTGTGCTCCTAAGTTTCCTTCCCGTTGACACCATGGCTCAGCAGGGAAAGGGACTGGAGTATGCTTTATCTGGCTCTGACTTGGTTCTTCTCCCTCCTTACCCATTGCTCTCAGCTCTGCCAAGCAAATAGTTTATGCAAAGGTGCAAGATCTAAAGTTCTGCTTTCTTACTCCCCACCAAGCAGGAAGCAGCTGACCACTGTCATATTAAGGATTTCCTATCCTCAAAACTAGGAATGCTAAGCAGGAGGGATTGATTTGTTTTGCGCAGTGAAAATATGAGGGTTTGGTATGTTCAGACCATGGAAAATCTGGATACAATGAAGTGCTTTACTGGCTCATCTCTAGGTGAATCTCATGCACATCTCTTGCAGAATTATGAAATTAAACTCTCCTGAGTGCAAAACAAAAGTTTGAATAGTTATGTGGCACTGTTCATCGGCTGGCAAAAAATCATCTGCTTATTGAAGCTGGATGCTTCCTGTGGTACATGGCACTTTCTGGAATGTTTTATTCACTCACTGAGCATTTTGAGCATTGGAAGTGACTCATGAACACAAATCCTAGTACATTTAGCCTTTTTCACTTTAGATTGTGTGTTTCCAACATCAAATATTTGTTGGATTTTCCTGTCAGAATAACAGTCTCTCAGTGTGCAGATTCAGTGCCAGCATCAGAGCAGACTGGTAAAAAATCCTCTGCTCTCAGAATGGGGCAAATTCCTTTATTTTACTGTTCTCCACTGAGATGCAAGTTCAGACACTTTGTTTGACTTCACAGCTAAGATACTGGGCAGAAACTACAGGGCTGTTAGTGCAGCTTTTCCTCTTTAATGGAGTTGAGCAGAGGTTGTCCACAACCAGCTTTATTTAGTCACTCACCACCCCTGCACTTACTAGACCAATGTTGCTGTTGGTAAAGTAGATATAATGTTTACCTCACCAAAGTCTTACCAGGTTTAAATAATTTCTGAATAATACTGGCAATACTTGATTAGCAGAAATGTCAAATAGCAGGTGGAACATTCATAACAAGGAGCTATCATGATAGTTCAGGTAGAAAAGAAGGGAAAACATGAGTACAGAAGGGTACAATGGTTAATACCATTTGAAGGCAGTAAGATGCCTCCCATTAACTTCCACAGCCATGGGCTAGGCCTGGTTTTTCTGCCCTTTCTTAGTGTTGACATTAGTGTTACTTTTATATAATTAACATGCTAGATGGCTGAAGTGGACAAATTAAAAATGCTGCTGTTGTAAATGTGTATGATTCCAGAAAAGTGAGAGGAAAAATTAGGTTGGAAACTGCACAGTGCAGTAGGATAGTTAACTGGTGAGTGAGCAGAACTGGCCCGGATAAATAGGCCCAATTAATACCATAAAAAGCCATGCCTCTGAGCAGGATTTTTTTGCAGGAGATTGCTGCTCTGTGACTGTGGAAGTGATGCTTTTCACTTTTTCTGAAGGTGGTGGTATGTGCCATAGAAATGCCTTTATTCCTGTGTTCCCTTTTGGTTGCACTGTAAGGAGAAACACTGAGCTTGCATGCCATGCACTTTATGACTTAACAGTGTTGGGCATCTTTTTGGCACGACCAAATATGTTCCAATGCCAGGAAAACATGTGCATAGAATGATGAATTTTGGATCCTCTGTTGAAACCTTCAGAAAAAGTGTTTGAAGTAATATTTAACATCTGGTTTGTCTGTCTGCTGTGGAACTATAAATCTTCTTCCCTCCCTAAGACTTTCTAAATCAAGTTGTAGTCTATTGTATAAAGCCTCATAAATGAGGTGCTTACATTGGAAATCATGCCAGAATATGACATCAGGAAGGTGTTGCTATAATTACTGTTTTTGCTGAGAAAGAGGGGGAAAGTATCTTTAGGTTTCGTCTTCCTTTTATGGATAAGCGATATAATAATATATTACCTCATGATAGCATGATTCCAATGCAAATGGCAGAGACTGGTGGCTTATTTAATAGGCCTTGCCTGTAGCAAGCCTCCCTTCCCCGCTTCAGTTTGAAATTGATTATTTTAATACAGAATTCCTGAATGAAAGAGGTTCTTGGCCTTTTCCTGGGCTGTTGAATAATGTATGTGGGAGAAAGCAAATAGAAGCAGAGGGTCTCAGCTGCCGGAACAATGGGCTGCGTACAAAGCTGAGGGGGCACATTAGTTTATCATTGCCTTGTCAATCCTCATAGGCTGGGAATCGTGGGATAGCCTGGAAAGAAGCAGCTGCTGAACGTGTGGTAAACTGACCGGGGCACTTTAGAGAGACGACTACATTTACACATCTGAAAACAAGATATTGATTTTCTCTACAAAGCTGGAGAGAAATAGTCATCCTGAAAATATATCTAGATCACGGCTTATTTGCAAAACGACAGTGCTTTCTGGCTGTTCTGGGAGCTGGGAGCCTCCTCGTGATGGGGCTTGCAAATCTAAAAATAGTCTGCATAAACTTTGCTTTTCCTCCTAGTTGATTGACTGCCTTCCTAATCCTTTTAGTGATTCATTACAAGTAAAATGTAAATGCAAGCAAGCTGGATTTGTAAACGCTAACAAAAATATTTTCCATGGGTTAGCAGATTTTTTAAAAGGTAAAAATATTTTTAAAGTTACATATTTCTTTTCTGTGGGCCAAACTGATCTTGAAGATATGCTTCTTCATGATCCTAAATATTCCAAATATCACAGCCTGTACCCTTTGTTATGGAAGTAGAATTTACTTCTGAATGGCAGTTTTGGTTTTATTTTACCCCTTCAGGCCGGGGGGTTTCTTCATAGCTTTCAGAAGTGGTAAAAACAACAAACTGAAGCAATACTTGACATGAATAAAGCAATATGTTTAATTATTTTAAATTATGAAAGATTTAAAGGAAAGATGAGCAGACATTTCCAGGTATAGTGATTACTGTTTCAGTGAGTTGCTGATATCTTTTTCTAGGCCAGGTTATTAGGAAGTTGTTATGTGGTAGTGATCAGAATTTATGACTATTGTTTCAGCTGTCAGAAATCCTATTTATGACTCAGGATCTTCTCTGCCAGGTCCATACAAGACCACGTTCACAATGTGAATCAAGACATGTTGAGAAATTCCAATCAAAATAACATGCCTTATCAGAAGGGAAATATTTTTATCTATATAGGTCTAATTGCAGATCCAGATTCCCCATGGTGTAATGGGTTGGTTGTTTGTCCTTACCTGTGCAGATTAGATGACAATTACAAATGTGAAGACACTTGGCTTCATGAGCTGCTTTCTTGGGTTTGTCTGTCAAAAACCAGGTGCCTCAGCACTTACTGGCAGATGTAATCATTGCACCTTAGCATACAGTACGTAGGTCTTGCTCTTGCAAGGGCTACACTTTGTGAAATAAACAATTTTATATTTTGATACTGAATATAATCAAGAGTATTCAGAAGACTTGTCCAAAACCAGGACAAAATTGAGGATTTAATTTGTCTGGGTCTTTTTTAGACCTTTCCAGCGTTTTCCATCTGGATAGATGTAGGAAATAGTCTCTTCATTGCTTTCCAGTCTGAAGTTGTGATGAGAGCAACAGAAGAACTAGAATAGAATAAAAAAATTTTGCTGTATCTTTTAAAAGTCAGGGAAAGTATAACTTAAGTGTGCTTTGATTCCTAAATCAATGAGCTGTATTGCAAGGTATTACAAAATATAATCACTTAAAATCAGGTTTCTGAGTCTGGATCTGAGACAATTAATAAACCTGAGAGTTTTCTAATATTCAGAGAAGCCAGAATGCTTCTGTTGATCATAATGGGAATTCAGTGATTTTAAAAGTTGTTTCATTTATAAGTATTTGGATTTAAGGCTCTAGATATAAGCACCTATTGTGTTAATTAATTATTTCAGAATAATAGATCAAGGCAGTTTTTGCTCTGAAAATGTGATAAACGTTAACCTCACCAATCAAGTGCTCTCAGGAATTTGCAGGTTTCCCACAGAAAATCAAAGCTTCTCAAAACACAGTAATTGTGTTGGGTGTTTTCCTGACAGTTCTATACTCTGGTTTAAACTGGTCATTATGAATAGAGTCCTCATGAATAACCACATCCGTGAAAATGTTAGGTGAGACACTTAAAATCTGTGGTTAGAGTCCTGACTAAGCAACAAGAAGAAAAAGACTGGATGACATCAGCCAAAGATGAAGTTTATCACTTACTGGAACTTCACATTGTATTTTCTTCAAAGATATTTTTTGAACAATAAAAAGCTCAAAGTGCCCTTTCTTGCATTCCTTTCCCAGTGATTTCAGTCGGAGTTTTGCCTGGGATGAGCTGGAAAGGATCCTCTTAAACTATGTTATGAAATGTAAGAAGGGTATTTGTTTCTCCTTGCAGCTATACATCAAAATATTCCTAAAAGATTCAGTTGAAGTAATTGCACAGGCAGCAAGTAGTAACAGGGCAAGATGAAGTCTTGACCAAAAAGATACTTTTTCAGTATCTTCTTTCCCTGGTGAAATAAATACCAAGAAAGTATAAGCAAAGGAAGCATTTGTATAGTTGTACTGAATGATACTGCTGTCAGCTCTACTTAGTTTTCTTTCTGGAGACACACACTATCATGCCACTTGTCAATGGGATGATCTTCTAAGCAGCATGTCCCAGGTTTCTCCCCTTTCCTTAAATTCAAAGCAACAGCTGCCCCAGAAGAGAATATTATGAGGGAATAGACCCACATATAGGCAAGGATGCTCTATCTACAGATACAGCAAGAGTTGTAGATCTACTAAGTAACCGAACAATATGTATAAATTATTGAGCTATCTTTGAACAGCCAAGTTGTTGGAGTCCTGAGAAACAGGAATATCTAGGGAGCCTGGTACCATTAGTTGCAAGACGTTTGTGATCTGCAGTACAGGCGAGATTGTTTCTAGGTGTAGGAAATACTGAAATAAATAAATGTGTCACAAAGGAAGGATTTATTACAAAAAAGTGATTTCTGGATGAGATGATGGGTCACGTAAATGCAGTATTTCTAAACAAAATATTTCTTATTGTTCAGATGTTTTACATGGATGTATTTACAGGGCCATGATGATAAAAATAGCCCTCAGCAGCAGACATCAAACCACTGCTTTAGAAGAAAAATGTCGTCAAGTAGTCACCCCAAACCTTTCCAGACACTGTCAACAGTAGTCTGTCATAAGCCTAATTCTGTAAATACAGGATTATGAAAATCCAATATTAAACGACTTTGATATAAATTGATTTTTTTTTCTATCTTTGTTTCATAATTGCAAATAAGGTCTTTTAAATAACTTCATAGTTGTCAAATGGGTTTCTACCTCTCTTACATGGCCTATCACAGAGCAGTAAGAGCTAGAAACATATTTTATTTGTTGACAGAAATAAAGGCTTTGGTGTATGCAATATTGAACATTACACACAGCACATAGTAAGTACCATGGTTCAGAGGCAGATGAGGATAAAGAGAGAAGCAGAGACCACTGGAGGATGTAGCTTAAAGCAGTCCCCTGAGTATGATGCTCGCTTTGTGTAATCCTATGGGAGTAGCTCATTCAACAGTTATTGGGTTCTGTGTCTGAGTACATTAAGATGAAATCTGAAACACACAGGAATGTGCTGCCTGTTTCTTGAGGATAAACATAGTTCTCACACTAAGAGAGACAGTTATCAGTGTTCCCTAATGTGCCTGGGCACTGTGGGTTGTGACGAGACATCATTGAGCAGATTAATATGAAGCCTTGCTGAGCTGTGGAACTCCCCCTCTGTTTCTCATCCTGGTGATTCACCTCTTCCAGGAGAAACTGTCATTTCTTGACACCTTCAAGTGCACTGAAGGCATTTTAGGACAACTGAATGCCAACACAGGAGTTCATACTGTAAAGCTTTGTTCCTTAAGCTCCTGTTTCTCTTTGTCTTCTGCAGAAGTTCACTGAAATCCCAGTGTGCAGAGTCAATAAGCAGAACTGAGGCCCGATTGCCAATGGTGTGCAATGAATGAGGGGAAGGTGAAGAAGGCTGCTTTCCCGGGAGCATGAAACCATTAGTCAGTATTATTGCATGCACTGGAAGTAAAGTCCACTGAATGCTTTGCAGCACTGACAGGGAAGGACTGTTCTACTTGTGCCGGGCAAGGCATTACCAGCTATTTGCCACTGAGTCCTCTATTTTGGCAAATGACATGTTCTTTGACTTAACCCCAGACTACCTGGGAAAAACAGTGGAGATGAGTTACAACACTCAAATAATAATTGCAGGATGACTTGTAGCTGCCACCTTACTCTTCTCCTAGCTGGAATAATGCTTCATCCTCTCCTGCCCTTCCTCATGGACCAGTGCAAAAAGCCTGCCGTTTGGGGTGTCCTGCTTCGCTGCTGCCGCAAAAGAATATCTGGCATCTCTTTTCCCCTCTGCCTACTGTAAGTGAGAAGCAAGTCAGAGAACTGCATGCCCGATGCTCCCCCTGGGGCTGGCCCTGGGTTGCTAGGCTCCTGCAGCATTGCTCACTCGCAACTCTTCCCAGGCAAGAGGCTCAGCATGCCAGCACCTTTCCTGACCGGTAATAGCATTTCCTGATTTGGGTTGGCATTTCCATTCTCCCAGTTTACTAAGCACACCACAGAGTTAAGCAACAATCTGCCTTCACCTTCCAGCCCCAGTAATGTGCTAGTGTGCTCTGCGTCCTGCCTTAGTAACAAGGACTCTATTACAAGAAGAATATCAATATTAAAGTCATTTTCTCAAAACATTTCCTTTTGTGCATGTGTGGTGTGGGGGAGAGGCAGGAAGTAATACCTTCATTTTCTTTCAGAGTAAATGTTTAAATTACTTATTCTGCAGAGCAGCTAAATGCATTTCATATTCCCCTAAAATTTCCTATTAAAACATGTGCTGATACATATTCTCCCATTTCAAAAGGTTTTTGGATTATATGGGAATAGTTAGTCTTGCTTCGTTTCTACTGATGTTATAGAAACATTTAGGTATGTTTCCAGACCAATGATCCTTCACAGAATACAGGTTTATGAAAGATCATCTATGTGTTTTGTTTTAGAAGACAGAAATAGTGGTTAATCAAAGCTATCTCTGTAGCATGAAAAACAGCTAGATTTTAAATCAAAACAGTGAGGCAATATGGAAAGTCTTGTAATATACACATTCTTTCTTGCACCCTGTCTTTTGCGCCGGATATAGAGTTTCATGTCAATTTTTTTGCACATATCTGGCACAAACTTAGTGGCCTTTGACAGTGTTGGTGAGTGTGAGGAATGGAGTATTTGATTAAGAATCTGAGTTGAGTGTCCTTTTCTTTTCTTATAAAGTTTGTCTCAACTTTGTTGCTTTTACATCCCAGCTGCTGTGTTAATCCAGGGGAAGAGAAAACATTAAATCTGTTTTTGCTCCTCCTATCTATGTTACCTGTCTTTAAAGTTAGTGATCTCTTTAATCTGGTTCCTACTTATCTGCTAACAGATAAGGCTCAGTGGTTTAGTTAAACGCTTCTCTTCCAACTGGCTTATGGTGATTTATTGACTTGTTATTGTTCAGAGAAAATGTCCAAGTTAGGTGCGATGCCAAAAAGCAGTCACTTGCTACCAGAGTTTCTGTTGGTTTTGTTGTTGTTAGTACACTGCATTTCTTACTATTCCGCTTCTTTTCACATCCATCCTTGTCAAACCTGAAGAGCTGAACAGAGCAATACACAGTGGCTGCCCACTAGGCCATGCACGTCTGATAATGCTCACAGTGGGACCCCGAGTAAATAGCATTAAGATGGGATGTAAACCAGCCAGGCCAGAAGCGCACAGTGATGGCCTCTGCTAACACTCGGAAGGTAGCTAAGCTGTGACGGTAGATGATTCCTAGCTGGTTGTATGTAAGGCTCTGGCCCTCCCGTTTTAATGTGGCACCATTTGGGAGTAATGTCCAGAACCAGAAGCAGTGATGGTAGCTTGTGGTAGGTAGATCTGAGTTCTTTTACAAGTAGATGAGCTCCACCCCAGCCGTCTTTCACGGAGAAATTATTTCTTTCCCTTAGTAGCAGTTGCAGCACGCTGGCTGTAGAAACAGAACTGTCTTCCACTCTTAGTAGAGAGCTATGTCACAGACAGAATGAGGTGGGGAATTTGCCAGTGCTGTCCCTCTGGATTCAGGGTAGTAAATCTTTTACTTTTCCCCTCAACTAACAATGAAGCTGGTGAAATGTAATTCTAGTTTGATGTCATATAATGGAGCAGCATCTGTATTTCTGTGGGATATCTGCAGAAACATCTTGTTGTCACACCTGAGGGCAGGTCTTCAGACTTCATCTCAGCAAAGTATTTCTCAAAAGTTCACCAGTTCTTTTCATCCAAAGTCAGGTATCTCCAGATGCAGCTAAGAGGTGACTACAGATCCTCTCTGCAGTCAAACAGGCTCTGACATCACCAGCAGTAGTTAAAAAAATATAAACCAATTCCAGGTAAACTGTAAATACCTCTGTCACATTGTAGATTTTTTGCTATGATTTTCCTATGTGAACCAGGCTGAAATCAAAAGCAACTTAAGTTGAAGGTACTCAAAGGTAACTTTCTGTCAAATATTGCTCTGATACTGATGCACTGTGTGCACCCAGAAATTGCACTGCTTTCCTAAAGCCCAGTATTGCTACACTAGTATAGTCAGGGACTAAGTATGTCACTGTAAGCATTCACTGGTCTGATGTATAAGAGATCTTTATATAGGTGCCCATACTAAAGGTCATATCAGTTTATCTATTTAATTGGATGACATCTCCAACCAAAATAGTGTATGATGCTGCAACAGTTGTGTGTGGAAAATGTCTCTGTATTAATTTGCCCAGTGAAAATTTATTAACATAGTTGGCATATATCTAATATCATCTGTGTTCAGATCAAGTCTAGACATCAGGACTTGGGGGTGCTGGTGCACGAAAAGTTCATCATAGCCCAACAATGTGCACTTGCAGCCCAGAAACTCAAATAAACCCTGGGCTACATCAAAAGAAGTGTGGCCAGCAGGCTGAGAGAGGTGATTTTCCCCCTCTGCTCCACTCTTATGAGACCCCATCTGGAGCAGTGCATCCAGCTCTGGGGCCTCCAGCATAAAAAGGACATAGACCTACGGGAGCGAGTCCAGAGGAAGCCCACCAAGATGGTCAGAGGGCTAGAGCACCTCTCCTTTGAGGAAAGACTGAGAGAGTTGGGGTTGTTCAGCCTGGAGGAGAGGAGGCTCTGGGGAGACGTTATAGTGACCTTCCAGTACCTAAGGGGGCCAACAAGAAAGATGGGGACAGACTTTCTATTAGGGCTTGTAGCTATAAGGCAAGGGCTAGTGGGTTTAAACTGAAAAAGGGGTAAATTTAGATTAGATATTAGGAAGAAAGTCTTTACTATGAAGGTGCTGAGACCCAGGTTGCTCAGAGAAGTTGTGGATGCCCCATCCATGCAAGTGTTCAAGGCCAAGCTGGATGGGGCTTTGAGTATCTTGGTCTAGTGGAAGGTGTCCCTGCCCATGGCCGGGGGTTGGAACTGGATCATCTTTAAAGTTCCTTCCAACTCAAACCATTCTATGATTCTATGATCAGTAACATAAGATTTATGCAGGAACATTGTCTTCCTCCATTCTCCAAAGACCTTGAGAAATTTTTAAGGTCTGTTTGACTTTGTTTAGTGTAATGTTATAATGAAAAGTGACTTTTTTACCACCACAGCATTAGGAAATTTGGGTCTTTTCTGGTAAACTTAGATCTAAATTAGAGATTTCATTTGGATGCTTAGAGCTCCTTAGACTTGGCTGTCCATGGCTTCAGACAGGATTAATCTGTACAGATTCCACTCAGAGGTAAGTATGAGCTGCAGAAGAGCAGGACATTCAAGACAGGTCTTTCATAATTTTTCCTGCACAGTCCAAGGACTGCATAACCATTTCAGTGTCCTTGGAGACAGCCAGTATCCTGCATTTGCTCCTCCACATTGGATCTGCTCTGCTATACACTGCAATATGGTCAAAGTGGGAAGCCTGGTCAAGAATCAAACCTATACGGATCTGCACTGACCTAGAAGAGTATTTTCTGTGTCTTAACTTTTTCAGGTCAAAAAGTATAGTCTAACATGGGAGTATAATAGGGAAAATAAAGACAAAACGCAGTCCCCAGTCTTCCATGAGGCAAAGAATTTGCACACTGATAAAGCAAAGGAAATCCCATAAATACAAATGTTTCATTATGTTTATTGTTTCATTGATTTCTGAACTATGGAAAGAAAATTCCTAACCATTTCGTTAGAGATTACTTTCTATTTCCCCAGTTAACCTTCAGCTTGCCTAAAATGTTAACATTTTCAGTTTAATCCATGAAACATATACAAAGTGAAAATATTCAATATATGGAAAAACAGGATTTAAAGCTAATTTTGGGACCCTCATATGTAAGCTCATCTTACGAAGCATCTCTAAGCAGAAGAGTCTTTATCTCTAGTCTCTTTACATTTTTCAAACTCACAGCCTAAAGCATATTTTCTTTTCCCAACACTGCTAGAATTCAAGATGCATCTTTAATTGGTTTAATGGAGCCACAAGGCATTACATTAGACAGCTTTTTCCTAGTTCACAGAGGTCATATTGACATGTAACTCATGGTATTTCCTTGTTTTCAAGATAAGATAAAACAAAGGGGAAGTGTTCAGTTCCAGGTGAGTGGGAGAGGGCACAAGAAATGTGAAGAAGATAAGAGTGTTTGGTGCAGGTGGGAATTTATCATGCATTTCTTTTTGAGCTCAGGCTGCAATTGCATAGGAGTGTGCCTGCTTACAGTATCTTGGGTTTCCTATTCCTAGTTTAAGAATGCAAGCATGTACGAGAGTGATGTAGTGGAGTAATTGTTGAATCAGTCAATGTCTCTTTTCAAATATCATAAGGCTACAACAGATTTTACTAATACAGATGGCATGGTACTGGGGTAACTTCCAGTCACCTCTCATGTTAGAATAGCACAATAAATGCAAATAAAAGCTACTAGTGGCTGGGTTTCAATCCCATCCTCCTAGCAGAGCCAAATAAATTCTGCTGTCGTAAAAAATGGGACTGAATTTAAATAACTGCATGCAACTCCTTTACAACAAATAGATGTATAAATCTTCTCTCCTCTTTGGTGAAGTGTCATATGCGTCTGGTCTCTTCTACTCCAGTGCGCATAGCAACCTTGACTGGCAGCGATAGGCAATAGTCCATCAGTATTTAATACTGTCCTAGCTGAGTGCAGGCAATCAATAGTGTAAGGTTTGTAAGATTCCCTTGTTCCAGTTTCTCCCTTCCCAGTAGGAACAATTGTTCCTCAGATTTTTGAGGAAAATGTGCAGCTCATGTAGAGGTGAAAATGTTCTGTCAGTCTTTTTCTTAGTATTTTTAGCCAGCTCACAGCTGTAGGGGACAAACTGGAGTTCATGGTCAATAGTATACACACTAAAGGAAGTTCTTAGTGTTTTCTAGTGGCTAGTGATCTTGAATGTGAGCATTATTTTTTCTTCCAGACTTAGCGTCTAATCTTCAGCTAGTATTATGTATTTAAAGGTCAACAGGGTTGGTTGTGGTCATCAACTTAATTTCCTGAATAACCTGAGCAATGGGACTCCGCTATGAATTGTTGCTGCAAAGTCAGTACTTGTGGTTTAACTAGAATATCATCTTTACAGAACCATGCACACACAGCAAAGAAAAAAAATTACAGATTCTCTGCACTTACTTTGCCCTTCTACTAGCTCAACTTCGCGGTGAAATCTGCACTTTGCATTTAATGTGAATTTATCAAATTTCAACATCCAGCCACTGCACCTTCTGTCTAAAATACAGCAGCATCAGCTGTCAGACTTCTCTTCCTTCCGTACTGTGTAGGGGCTATGATCCAGTCAGATGGTCTTTTTTGAAAGGAGCTAAATAGATTGAGCTCTTGGAGTCTTTCACCACAAAGCATGTTTTCCTGCCTTTTACTCATTCATGTGCCTCTCCTCTGGACTCTTGGATTCTTCAGTATTGGTTTTGCATTGTAAATGCCAGACCTGTTCACAGTTTTCAGGAACAGTAGTACCAATACCAGGTAAAAAGGTAATATAGCCTGCTCTTCCTTGAGATTCTGCTGCTTATATGCCCCAAGATTACACTGGCCCCCTTGGTTACTTTATTGTGCAGGAGATTAATTTTCATCCACAACCCCACAGATTTTTTTCAAAGCCGGCGGTCCCCCAGATAGATTCCTCACCCCGTTATTGTGGCTTGCAATGTTTATTTCCAGGTTTGTGATTTTATATTTTGCTCTGCTGAAATGTGTATTTGCTTATTGTGCATAATTTACCATATAATCCAGTTTACTTTGTATTATTGGTCTAGTCATCTTTAGTTAACATTCCCCCAGTCTGTATTCTATATCAGTAATATTTTTATACTTGGTTTTTTACCCAAGTCACTGATAGAAATGTTAAGTAGCATAAAACAGACCCTTAGCAACTGCACTCAAAACAGCTGATAAACATGATTCTTATTTATAATTACATGTGGAAACCTATTGTTTAACCAGCTTTTAATCCATTCATAATGTACTTAATTTGTGGGGTTTATTGGTCTGGTGTATTGATCAAGATGGCACCCATAAAACATCACACTTTGCATCAACTGCTGGCACACAAATTTTTGATTTGGAGTTAATCGTTTGTCTGACAGCATAAGTTGTAGATAAACCCATCAGCTTTGGGCTGATGCCTTCCTTGTTACTACTGTCTGTCTTTAGTAGGTGGTGGTGTTTGACTCTCCTAGGGAAATGGCTCGTAGCAAGAGAGAGGTTCAACCTCCAAAAGTTCACAGAAATGTCCAAAGTGGGAGATGGATGGTGTCCGTGGCTCGCCATGAGCTCTAAGGTAAAGTGTGGCTCCTTTGTTACTGCTGCAGTATTTCTTACTTGTTTGTTTGGACACCACATGGTTTAATATTTCCACACATAGATAATGAAATTCTCAAAATAAGATAATGACAACCTGATCCATTTTCTTTACTGGTGGATTATTTTTAAATAGGTAAAATAGCTAAAATTAAGATTGTGCGGATAAACATTGTGATTATTTTGAGATCTAATAATCATGTAATGCAAGAAAATAGTATTACTTTATGATAAGGTAATAGCTAATGTTGAAATGTGTTAGTGTCTACAGGTAAAACACCTGTATTACTTTAATGCAGCACAATTATGTCTGTGTTGTTAGATTATATCTAAGTAGATATCTGGACTACTTTTGTTAAAAAAAGCAGAAATCTGTGATGAATAATACCATGTATATATCGTTTTGTGTGTCTCTTTTCCTGCTTAAAATACATAGTAAATTACTTTCAAAATCTCATGAAAAATGTTTCTTCTCAAAAAAACATATCTCAGAGCATCTCTGTCTTATCATTGAGTTTAAATGAAAGGGGGAAATAACCATAGGTGGCAATTAATGCGACCTTCCCCCCCAGTTTTTCATCATCCAATTAATATTTTACTGAAACATCTCATTCAGGAACAAAATATGCTATGGTAAAATCATGATGACTTGTAGATTGTTGCCCTGTGAACTGTCTGCTGTTGTTACCATTATAGTGCCTCAGTGTTTGCAGATAGATAAGACCCATTGCTAATAATTCTTCAACGTAGAGATGCAATGTGTGACCTGTATACATGATTTTGCAAACTGGAAGGATGGATAAATGATACAAATAAATTATCTGTCCTATTTATTCCATGTCAATCTTGAGCAAAACGTTCTAGATTTATAAGAAATTAAGTATTTTACTGAAAACAATTTTCATAAGGGTTATTGAGCCACTGTCTGGTACATTAATACCAAGTCAAAAACTCACCAGCATATTCTTCAGACCTTTTACTAAATCAGTTCACTTTCTGAAAAGCCATGCTTCTTCTTTACACCTTTAAGTCATTGGTCACCCTCTATCATATCATCGTGATGGAAGCATGCTAGCGAAATTTGACTCCAAGCATTAAGGGTTAAGCTTTTTGAAAAGTGCATTGTTTTAAGTTTCCCAGAGGGTGAGTCATCTTGCAGTGCATTGCATCGAGGTGCATCAGTCATGTAGCTTTATGTCTTGGAGTCATAAAGTCACCTAATCAGATGTGACTGACACTATTTGACATGACAAGTCACCCAGGAAAGTGCAGGAAAACAAAAAACATGTTCTTCTGAAAATTCTGGTTAAAGCTGCTGTATTTTCCCATGTTTTGATTTACATTGCACAGAGGAACATATGTTTTCTAATGGGTAGGGGGAGGGAAAAAGCATGAAAAGATTTTCTGATGTAGAAAAAATACAAGCTATTGTCATCTGGGCACAATAAAACTTACAAAAAAAGTGTTCCTGCAGTCCGTTCGCAGCGGAAGCCTTTGGGAATATTATTTCTCTCTGGACATGAGAAGTTGAAGAGGCACAAGAGTCTTCACACAAAGCACAAATGCTTTTGTAACATAGGGACAAACACACATTCACATGTATGCACAAGGGCTTTTGACGAGATCCACAAAAGAAATTAGACACCTACGTAACTTTATATGGCAGCACATCATACATGCTGAAGATTTCTTCTACTTGAAAGTACTCACAGAAGATAGTTCTGGCACAAGAATAGTGAAAAATATAAACCCAGGTGTTTCATAGACCTAAGAAAAAAGGCTTCTCAACATTAGAGTTCTTCTCTTTATTTCTGGCTCAGTGTCATGCTTAAGATATGATACAAAAAATTTTCACATGGCTTCTAAAATTATTCTCAGGATAAAATGCGGCCTTCTTCCACTGCTTCTTTACCTGAGCATCTACGTGCACAGACTGCTGCACAAAAAATATTGTAAATCCTTGCACACATGCTTCTACTAAGTGCACTTTTCAGTTCTCCTGAATTTCTACATAACTGGAAATGTGTAACAAGTTTTTGCTAAGAAGAGTTCATACAGCTTTTTTTTGCAATGTTGTTTTCTTTTTTTAAAATTTGATGGTTTTATTTAAATACTGATTTGTAAGAGTTATGTAGTTTTGACATTATGACAGTCCTGTAAGATAAATGCTTGAAAGGGGTCTATAAGAATTCAAATACCATAAAATGTAACAGTAAGAATTATCTGAAGAGTTTAGGCAGGCTGGTCTCGGTTATTTTAATGATTATGGTAGTCAATAATACAAAATTGAAGAGCCTTACAGTAGAAATTGTCAGGCCCTAAGAAAATTATACTATAATTAAGTGCTCAGGTTCTAATGCCTGTTTTCCTATTTAGCCATCGTATTCCCTTTAGCCTTTTTCCCAACACCGTATTCTTTCTCAGTGGATTTAAGCAGGCAACAGCTTATAGGTAGGAAAACAAAAAGGTATAATGTATAGAAATAAAGGTGTAAAGTTCAGGTTTCCACAGCCAGGCAATGAGAAATCAACATTCAAAAAATCAAGTTATTTGATTTTTTTGTTGTTGCATAAATGTAGATTTAGGAGCTTAATTGTAAGTCACTGCGCTGATGATTTGTGCCATGCAATAGTAAGATTCATGCTGTGATAAAGCAGCTTCTCAAGAAGCAAGAAACTGAGCCTAGCTGAAGTATCAGCTTTCAAGACATTGGCTTTTATTTTGCTTCTGCAGTATTTATCCCCTAAGCCTCCTGTCAAGCATAGGAAGAGAAGCAGCTGTTTAAAATTAGAACACTACACATGTTAACAAGTAACTGTACATCTACTAGCAGGAGCATGGGAATATACTAGAAAATAACAGTCTTCTAAGAAGGCTTTAGTAGCACTGGAAGTTGTTGATGTCTGGGAACTGCAGCTTTCTAGACATTGTATGTTTTCCAGGGAAAACTTTTCAGTTGCCTGCACACACGCATATTTCCTGCCTCCACACCCGGTGCAGAAGTGACCTGCCAGCTAGCTGGGCACATCGGGAATGAGCAAAGTCGGCAGCTGCCTGCTTTGCCAATGGATTGGCTCCGAACATCCCTATTTTTTGGTTAGACATTGGCTCCAAACATCCTATTTTTTGGATAGACATTGACACAGAACATTCTGGTTTAGGGGAGTTTCTGTGATGTGGACTTTGTTCCCGTATAGAATGATGTAGCACTGGAAAACTCGAGTTTCCCATCAATAGATGTTTTTATTTTGAGCCAATTATAAAGGTGTGTTTCAAGTCTGTGACATGCCCTACCTGTGATTAGGAGGCCTGACAGGGCTGGGGGGGGGGGCATAGCTTGGCCCAGGTAGGGCCAGTGCTCCTTAGTTTTGGGATATTTTCGCTTCCACTGAGAGAGGGGAGAGCATCCCCCGTTTTCTCCTCTTGCACTGCCCCGGCTGCCTTTGGGCAGCTCTGCACGGCACCCACCCCCGCGGCGGGGGCCCCTTCCCAGCTCTGGGGCTTGCCTTGGCCTCAGAGAGACCCTAGCAGCCTCACCTTCCCCCAGGGACTGGAAACCTGAGACTGTGAGCATGCAGCTCCCAACGGGAAGAATATCATATTAGCCTGGAGTAACAACCTCGCCCGTCCTGTTTCCCTTGAGGTCTCTTACAAGGTATTATTTCAAACCTGCGATTGCCTTCTCAGAGGCTTAGTATTGAGTGTCAGCAACATCCCATTCGACCCTCTGGGTTTCCAAACATCCTCAAATAAAGTTGGTCGCCACTCTAATCTTTCTTTTCTCCATTTCTTCTTCCCTCTGCACCTTTTTTACCTTCACAGCAGCTCTGTGTCTAGATGGATCGGTACATTCTTGGGCTACATTTGTTATTGCTTGCATTCTATAAACCCCACTCCTCCAAAAATATGGATTATTGTAGGTTGTTAAATATAAATGCATTACGCTTCCCAAAGGATTATGAAGTGTCGGGTTTGCGTGTTTAAGAACTCCTTACTGGAGCTTTCCAAGTCCATTTAAGTCGAAAACTTACAATAAAGCACTGTCAGGTGGAAGTAAAAGAGATTTTGAAGAGGAGATTTAAAACCCATTAGTGAGAATGAATCTGTTTTTCTTTTGTTTAAATCACATAGAGATTAAGACTTTATTTTAAACAAGTCCTTGACTACTCCTAAGAAGCACAGTAGCATCAAAAGGAGTCTTTCAAAAATGCTATCATTACATTGCCTGTTGCTCTGACAAGAGGGTCCAGAAAATAATAAGGCTAAGCTTCATATTGCTCTTTCAGATTCCTTAAAACTGTTTTTCATGTGTGATACAGCAATTACTATCTGGATGAACAAAGCTATCTTGCAGAAGTACTTCTGAATGGTTGAATCCCAGATTAATAGATTGAAGCAGCAAGCTTAATTATTCTGAAAAGTATGCAAATGGTATTATTTTTATTCTCAAAGAAAAAAAAAAAAGACTCTTCTGAACTAATTTGTGCATACCCCTATTTTCAGAGTGGATTGTTTAATTCCTGTTTACAAGTATTTAGCTTTTGTTACTACAGTTTGCTGTAAGCCCCCCCGCCTTATTTTCTTTTTCCCATTAGAAAGCCATGCTGCAACCTATTTGTTTAAATAATTGTGTTTTCTCTCAATACATCACCAGATGAGCTATTGGCTTCATAATCTTTACTTAAAAACAAAAATATCCACATGGGTGCACAGCATTTGACTAATTAATTTCTGATAATTTGCAATGTTAACAGCCAGCTGCCAGGGGCTTGTGTGACTGTTAATCTGTGGAAGAAGCCATGGTGAAATGATTGGAGATCTGCTCCTGCTGGTTGCCAGATAAATTCTTCTTATGACAATGTCACTAGGTTAATTAATTCAATTAATGACTCCCAGTGCAATGTTTTTCTTTGTCTTTTTCATTTGCCACAGGCTGCTGAACAGGTATTCCTATGGATGTATTCTGAAGTTATGTCACAGATAAGGAATAATGTACCATTTTCATGTCTGCTTCTGAAGTGTCTTGATTTTTTAATGAAGTTTGGTAGCTGTTAATTCTATTAGAAATAATTTTCTTTTCTGTTTTTCTTAAATGTAAGCAATCAAATATTCATCACTATGATTTTCGGAAGCAGTCATGATTTTAGCTAACTTTAATGTTAGATCTTTTTTTATGTTCACTTAAGAAAAGAAACTCAGTGTGGAACTTTGCTCTTCAGATGCCATGAACTAAATATTTGGTTTTGCCCTTGAAAAGAGGAAGTGCCAAGCCAGACTGGATTTCAGGTGTGCCTAGCTTATCATCCTAACTCCAGTAATAGCAAGCACTATCTGTTTCAAAGTTCAAGAAGCAGAAAAATGCATCTTAGGTCTAGCTGATTTTTTTTTTTCACTAAGGGAAAAATGAAAGTAAAATTTCTTCCAAAAGGGACATGTGGAAGGGATCTCAGAGGCACCTTATGAGACTCTCAAGAGTCTTGAGTCCCATCTCATTTTTCTGAACAGAACTAGGAGAATTTGGAGACAGTGCTTTAAGAAGTATAGCCAACGCTTTTTAGATTAGGTCATATAAAAATGTAAGAAAAGCACAGAGCAAGCAATGAAGTGGGAATGAAAGTCATTTTTTCTTCTTGATCCTCAGCTAAGGAGCAAACCGGGGCAGAGCATCATGACACTCCTCCAGTTTATGCTCTCTGTTGATCTGCAGGTTTTGCATCACTGCCTCTTGGATGTCCTGCAGACCACTCTGGATTAACATTATATGTGGATATTTGTACCGAGGCTGCCCTATGGACTTCTGTATTCATTCTACTGTGTTTCCCATTCATAGTTTTAATTTCATTCCTTCTCTTGAGTATGAGCTGAAAACATGCTCAAACGTTAATTCCACATTTGGAACTGAACTGAAGCAAGTTGTAAATCCAAATCCCACTGACACTGAAGTTCTGCCCTGGTAGCTGTTCGGGGTTAGCCCCCATTTAGTATGTGAGTGAATCAGATTTAGAATAACTTTAATCATTTGGATGACTGATTTAACCCAGTGAAGACTCTGAAAGGCTTCCAATGAAAGCTAGATCTTACCCTGGTGGATTACAGCAACCTAATAAACCTGGAGAAAAAATGTAGTGAGGAACAGCTTGAGCTATTACTAGGAGATTCATTCTGGCTATCAGCATCACTCAAAAAGCTGAGGAACAGGTGATAGCTGATGTTACCAGTACAATAGAGGTGTGTATGGGGAAAGCTGCTGCCCTCTGAAGTATCAGTGGGAGCCTCATGCACCATTTGTTTTGCATAGGAATATCTGGCATTTTGGACTGTTTTCAAAGACCGTTAACTGACTTCACCATAGCTCTCTCTCCTGTGCAACATTAGCCTTGCTGAATTGTTGATGCAAGGGTCATCCTCCTCTTCACAGGTGAGCCGAGGGTAAGTTCTTCACTGTTTTTGTGAACCCTCTGTGGTTTGTGGGATGTCTGCTCTTCCTAAAGCAGATGCACACACTTGAATAGCCAGTTAAGGGAGGACTCCACAAGTTCACTGCCAAGCTCTGTGCAGCGCTGTGCCTTAACAAAGCCTGCCGTGAAGTTTATGGCATCTTTTGACACTTGTTATCTAATGAAAAGACTATTATCTCCCTAAGGGGGAAATCACCATGTGCTTTTCTTTAAATTCAATCCAAACATATACTTCTTAAATAGAAACACTCTGGTGTTTCATGTCAGGGCCTTTTAGCATAAGCAGCTGCCCAGGCAAGCCATACACGGGAAGCATAATTTGAGCTGTCATTTCCCTGTAGTAAATGCTTTCCTTTGTCTCTAGGAGCTGAGTGATAGAAATCAGGATATGTAAATTTGGGCAATGGATCTTAATTATGAGCAGCAGGTGTCTGTGCAAGAGTGCTCAGGTGAGGGGGGGGTGGTAGAGCTACCGTGACTTGTTTGTTGTTGGTGTACAAAGGGAGGGCTACAAAGCTCCAATTAATTATCCACATTAATGAGCTCAGCGACCCAAGTGAGAGTGCCTTGTCTGCTGCTTCAGTTTAACCTTCTCAGCATACAGTGGTTTAAAAACCAGTTATGCAGCTCAGCCTCTGAAGAGCACCAACAGTCAACAGTAAGGTTTAAATTACCATGATAAACCCTGAGAAATCAATTTGTGGGAGTATAGACTATGATGAATAATCCTGTTGGAGAAATTAATTGTCTGAGGAACATTTGTTTAAGATGTCTTGACCAGAGCAACATCTTCCCAGTGTGTTTGTAAATGTGACTGTCTTTGGGGAGACAACACTGTTTACCTTCTACTGATTTTAAAATAGGTTATTATTATGCTTTGCTATTTTCTTTTTCTTTTTTTTTTTTTTTTTTTTTTTGTCAGCACACCACTAATCACACTGAAAGCATTCAAGTCAGGTGAGCTGGGGGGCATAATTCATGCTTAATGTAACATTTAGATTACTGTTGGACTGTAGTGTCTCTGTCTTATGTCTAGCCAGGTACAGGTAAGGGAAGACAAACAGGAATGGTGCCTCCAGACCAGGTGTAGTCCATGCTTTGTTCACTCTGACCCCTAATCAGAGTGGGTAATTCAATTTCTATGCCCATTCAAGCATGGCTTTTCTACCAAAGGTGTTTAATATTATACCATTTATTGGAAAATAAAGCATTATTGATCTTTTCTGCTGAAGTTACTAGTCTGCTTTGCAAGCAAATGCATTAAAAAAGTTATACGTTATGATATGAGCTGATTTAAGGTTTTGCTGCTGTGTGAAATGGTGGGTTCCTGGTTGTGTGATGCTGCCCTCGTGCTGGCTTTGACATACATGAGGCTCTGTACTGAGTCAGTTCAACTTGCTGACCAACAGAAAGCTAACCAGAAAAAACAACAGATGGTTGAGATCTTCCTTCTTCGTCCCTTGGTGTTAGACTGTCCTTTTTTACCCTCACCAGAGACACCATAATTCTCTTTTAAGTAGGGCAGTTGAAATAGTAATAGACAGGAGCCCCACCATGTGGACAGCAGAGACCAGTCTGTCACCTGGACAATATACTTAAATCAAGTTGTTTTTCCCTTCCAACTTGCTTCCTGTTCCCTGCACTGATGGGTTGGTTCATTGGGCCATTCCCGGGATAACCCAATTTTGTTATAACTCCTGGCTTAGAGCAGGTTTCTGTTGGCAGGCCTTCAGTCAGTCATCTCCCCAACCTTTTTTTTGTCTTTTTCTTTGTTTGTCCCCTCCAACTGTGGCAATATCTAAGCAGACATATGGGCCCTCATTATGCATTGTCCTACACCTTGTGTGGCCACTGAGGTTGGTGCAAAGTGGGTGTTAAACAGCATCATTCTTATGTGGCAGTGTTTTACACCCCCTTGGTAAATGATTACATGAGGTCCAGAGAAACAGTCAGCCCCAACACCACAGTGCAATTTTGCTACAAATTTGGGGCACTGTAGTTTGAAGGAACCAAAACCTGTTCTCCTCTGAAAAGCAAAATCAAAACCAAATGAAATAAACCCTGTATCAACTATAATCATGTGAAGGGAGAGAGTTTGGCCAGGTTATAGCAGAGTAACTTGATGGGTGACCTCGTGCGTCAAACAGTACGTATAGACAAGTAACTATTAAAAAAACCCACTTGCTTCTCTAGCTCTAGTGCTTCTTGCAAAGCAATAGTTGCCATTTGTTTTTCAGTAGAAAACTTGTGTATATGGGTGCAAGTTTAAAATTGTAGCATCCTACCAATTTGTAAATCTTTCCATAGCCAGGAATATTTCTGAGTAAGTACCAAAGCATCTCTACTTGTTTAGAAGAAATGTTGTTACACAATGCAGGACAAACCAGTCAAGGCACTTTAAATAGGATAAATGAATGAAGGCTTCAAGGTAACATCAACTGTTTATTTACATCCATTGTCTCCTTGTTTCCCACACAAATATATTCTGTGTTTAAAATTTATAAAGCTGGGCAAGCCCTTCTCACGCTGTTCTCAGTAAAATATTGCTCACTGCATCTCTCTGAGGGGCTACTGACAAATAGGCTCTTGTTGTCTAACTTTCTCTCTGCTGAGGTTAATGATTAAGTGGTTCAGAAGGTTAATTCCTGAAGATAGTGTTGTCTTTGGCTTGAACAGATGTTGGTAGTGCTTTAATGTGGTTATCAAACTCTGCTGCCCTTCATTCTTTGCTCTGTGCAGTCCTGGGTATTGTTCACCAATGCATTCCAGGCCTACTCTATGGAGATCCAGCAGAGCTGAACATACCATCGCATTACCGCTGCAGAGCATCGGCTTTCCTGAGGTCACGCTGGGTAGTGCCTATATGTAGCATGTAAACTGATAACGACAGTCTTGCTCTTTAAAAGATCTGCAAATATTTGGGTATGCATAAAGATACAGAATACCTTTTGAGGATCTCATTGAATGATCTGTAAAGCCACTCAGTCTTTATATCGTCAAATCTCTCAATAGCCCCTATAGAGCAGCACATCACTGTGTAAACCCTGCCCCTCCTCCCCTCAGCCCCTCATAACTTGTTCGATGATATGAATCTCAAGGGTGTCTGAAGTAATCTGTTGTGTAATCGGTACCTTTAACAGCTTGTTAAAACACTGGGGGTTGGACCAATATTTATAGCACTCGAAGCTATGTCGTTATAGGAGCCGCTGGATATGCGCAGAAGCCCTTTATTCCCACATCCACTGTGTCATAACCATCCGTTAGCATCTTGTGTTAGGCGGTAGGAAAAGCAGTGTCAGGAATGCGTTTACCAGGCAGCCTTGCAAACGCCTTCTGTCCTCTTCCTACACACTGCTCTAGACCTGCTTGCAGAAAAGCTGTTGGAGTTAAAAGTATCTAACCTCGCTCTGTTTGCGCATGAAAATATCATCATTTTAATTATCTTATTACATGTTTTTTAGCATCACTAGCTCACAAATTGTATCCAGATTCAATACAGTGTAAAGCACTGTATTTTAATTTGGGGAAGAATTACTAATAACTTGTAGGAGTTAACTGGCTTATGAAATTCAGGCATTTTCTGAGAACTTTGTGCTTCTATAGTATGGAGATTTTTTAACAGCAATTCACAGTTGTAAAGAGAAGGTGGGTCCAGTGACCAAAATACGTGCTGGTATTTTAAATAGTAGGATGCAAAAGAGAATATAAACTTTATAATTTCTATAACCAGTCTTTGAAACAATTATTTTTAAACCAGCCTCGTGGTAGGAGTCAATATATTAGAATGTCAGTACTAACAATGCCATAAATTAATCATCATCTTGGACTTTATTATCTGTGAAACTGTAAATGGAGAGGAATTGTTGCTTATTGTTTTTCTTTCATTACCGGTTAGGATTAAACTTGAAGGTGATGATACCTGTGTCCCTACCCGACAATGCTGTGTGAGCAGCTCTGCCCTTGTCGTGTTGTGCACTCCTGGCTCCCTGATGGTTACCAATGCTAAGCAGTACCACGCTTGGTTTTTAGGTTCCCTGGTGCAGTCTGTAGTTTTAAACCTGTTGGAAAACATCGGTGTCGTTGCGTATGGTCACAGGCAATGCCTTAAGGCCACAACCTTTACCACAGATGCAATACCAGGTCCTCATCCTGACAGATTCAAGCACAGTTGTGCCCAGAGGCTGATCTGAATAAGGCTTTTTGGTGGTTCAGCTGAAGCTGTGCCACGGGGCAGAAAGGAGTGAAAACTCCTAGGGCCAGAAAAAGAGAAAGAGCAAATTATCACAGTAATGACGGTGCTTCTTTGGGGACAGACTGCTAGGTCCCTACATCATGTGACTCTTCTAAAGCAGATATTTTGATTTTTCTTCAGATTGTCTTTCAGCTGAAGTAGCCTTTGCTTTCCCTTCCTTTTACCTATAGACATCTCTTTAAAAAACAATTTGTACCCCAATTCAGTTGTGATCTGCAGGAAGTTCTTTTAATCTCCTTGTGTAAAGCTTTTTTTTATTATTTGCACTGGATTTAGGTTGGATCCCACTTTCTTAAAGAGAACGAGTGATGTTTATATTTGCTGAGGTGTCTGTGGTGTCCTGTTGGGGGTTATCAGTCCCTCCCTACAGCCAGCAAACAGCCCCCCCAGCTGGGCCCTGGGATCACCTTTGCCTTTTTTTGCAGCTGCATCACTTCAGCAGATCTTTGTTGGCCTATGATTGATTAGAAAATCCCTCCCACCCCATCTTTCCCTTTCTCTGTCACTTCCAACTGATGAACTTGCCATCACTGCTTTTGCTCCTTACTTAAGGCTCATTATATTTGCTGGTGGTGCTACAAAAGACACGGCTCAGAATTACAAGCTCGGTGTGCCAAGGGCTGGAAGGCGTTCACAGCTTGGAGGAGTTTCCAGTCTTGGGCATAAGCCAGAGTGGGCAAAGCAGCAAGGGCAAGACTAGGTAAACTGGTCAGCCAGACTTCACTAGGCAAAGTCTTTGCAAAGTGCTCATCCTCTTCACCTTGCTGAAGGTGGAGATGTGATTCCCACAGATTTCCATGACAATTAAAAAGATCCTTTCCTAGTTGATAACTTAGACTTAGCCAAGGTCTTGGTGAGGCTGAAGCTCTCCATGCTGCTTGTATATGTATTAAAACCAGAGACTTACAGATACACACTTGACTTGATAAGAAATTTCTAGTGAATTTTATCAACTCCTGGTTGAATATCCCTCAACTATTTCTCTACAGAGCCATGCACACTGAAACATGGGATAGCTAGAGGGGTGGCAGCAGTGAAGCCCTGCACCGGAGGATAATGACCAAGTAGTTGACGCCAGATAAGCCAACCTGCCTCTTGCTCTGCTGCTGCCTGTGCGGCGGAGGGAGCACAGGGCACCGGGCAGCTTGTCTGAGCCCAGCACCGCGGGGGCTTCGGGCAGCCCAGCTTGTGGCAAGGAATGGAAAGGGGAAAGCGAGGGACAATTGGTAACATCAGAAAATAGTACTTTTATGTATGTTTAAAAAATCCTGACACCTGGATAGAAATACAGTGCCTTAATAATAAAGTGTCCAGTCTACCTGGGCCTTAGCAAAGCCTTTGGCACCGTCTCCCAAGCATCTCCTGGAGACACCGGCTGCCCGTGGCCGGGGCGGGTGTGCTCTGCGCTGGGCTAAGAGCTGGCTGGGCGGCCGGGCAGAGCGTGGTGGGGGATGGGGTGACATCCCCTGGCGGGGGCACACGGGGTGTCCCCAGGGCTCAGCGCTGGGGCCGGCCCTGTTTGATATCTTTATCGATGACCTGGATGAGGGCACTGAGCGCACCCCCAGCCGGTCTGCGGAGGGCACCAGGCTGGGGCAGTGCTGCCCTGCTGGGGGGCAGGAGGCCCTGCAGGGGGTCTGGGCAGGCCGGGCGAGGGGCCCAGGCCGGTTGTGTGAGGTTCAACCCGGCTCCGTGCCGGGCCCTGCCCGTGGGGCACAACAGCCCCAGGCAGCGCTGCAGGCTGGGGCAGGGGGCTGGGAAGGTGCCCGGCGGGAAAGGGGCTGGGGGGGCTGGCTGGGCCGGCTGGGCAGGAGCCAGCCCTGTGCCCGGGTGGCCACGGGGGCCAGCAGCAGCCTGGCTGGTGTCAGGAACAGTGTGGCCAGCAGGGCCAGGGCAGTGCCCGTCCCCCTGTGCTGGGCCCTGGTGAGGCCGCCCCTCGAATCCTGTGTTCAGCTTTGGGCCCCTCACTGCCAGGGGGACGTGGAGGGGCTGGAGCGTGTCCAGAGCCGGGCAGGGGCTGGGGCAGGGGCTGGGGCACAAGGCTGATGGGGGGCGGCTGAGGGGACTGGGGGGGCTGGTCTGGAGAGGAGGAGGCTCAGGGGGACCCTGACCGCTCTCTGCAGCTCCCTGGCAGGGGCTGTAGGCAGGGGGGGGGTCGGTCTGTTCTCCCAAATAATGATAAAATAAAGATATCTTATCCCAGATAAGGGTAAGAGGAAACAGCCTCAAGTTGCACCAAGGGAGGTTTAGGTTGGATATTAAGAAAATTATTTTCACTGAAAGGGTGGTCAAGCATTGGAACAGGCTGCCCAACCACCATCCCTGGAGATACTTAAAAAACATGTAACTGTGGCACCGAGGGACATGGTTTGGTGATGGACTTGGCAGTGCTGGGTTAATGGTTGGACTTGTTGATCTCAAAGTCCTTTTTCAACCTAAATGCTTCTGTGATTCTACAGTTTATCCAGACAGAGCTGACTGCAGTACAATAAAGCAAATTGTTCTGTTTCAAATTCACAGAAAATTACTGTACTACAGAATCTAATCCCCTCCAAATTATCCCTACCTATTTGCATGGGTCTTTTCTCATTGGTAATATATAGGAAATTATTCTGACATTGTCCAAGGGGTGTTTTGAGCATAAGTAAGAATATACTGCAGTGAACAGATTTTAATTTCTCTAGGGCTGTATTTCTTCTGGTGAGCTGTTGTGTACTTAAGTGTGTTCATTGCACCAGGATATTAATTAACATTGCTAGATGTCTGCATGTAATGACAGGGACTCCAGAGGCTGGGAATGGTTTAATTTGCATGTGTATGAATTTCAAATTCCTAGTGGTATTCCTGTGATGTATCTGTTGTAATTGGTGTTTGCAATGTCTGAAAGCAGATGAAGACCATGATAAGCGTGGTTACCTCTGAGGATGCCTGGCTTTCCCTGATCCTTCAGGAGGTGACTGTTCTGTGAAGGTTCAGTGGTGACTCTTGCAGAAAAGCAGTCCCTTGTCCCTGACGCTGATTTCCACCTCTGGCTGTGGTGCTCATAAGCCACATCATCAATTGAGACTGGCTGAAAAGCAGCCCAGCAAAAACCCAAAAAAATGGTCCTCTTCCACCTGGAACAATTTCACAGCTTGGTTCATCACAGAACTGCACAGATGACTGTGCTGTCATGGCATAGGCACATATAAGAGGGAGGAACAAGAAGCCCAGGATGGAGAGGGGGATGTGGCTGTTATCACTGATTTAAACGTACAGCAAACCCTGGGCCAAATGCTTTTTACCAAGCTGGTGCTGAGCAGGGCTTAGAGTTAATTCTGAATTAGAATTAATGCTAAAAAATGTTATCATCCCTGAAAATATAAAGTCCATGTTCAGCAGTTTCCCACAGTGGAGGAGAAATATCATTTAGAAAGAAATATTTTTGTTTTGAAACCTTCCAAAGAAAATCAAGCCCAGCTCTCCACTTCACAGGGCTGGGGGATGTGACTACTTAGCCAGAGCTGCAGGGCCAGGTGCAGACCTCCTGCACCACAGGAGCCTGGAAAACCTGGGAGGTGAGTTAATTAACCATCTAGCACAGAGGAATGATCTTGGTGCTGGGGGAAAAAAAACCCAAAAAACTACTAAATAAAGGAAGCCTCTAAAGAGGAATCAGGGAATTAGGCTTGTCAGGGAAGCAGAGTAAGCAACTCTGCAGTAGAAAAACATCACAGTCTGAGAAATGTGGAAGGAGTAAGGTGCTTTCTCAAGGTCCTTGTTAAGAGGCAGCGGAGTTTGATGAAGGTGCTTAGGAGGTGGAACATACTGCCAATGTCCTGCTGGGTGCCAGGGATGACAGGAAGCAGTGACACTGAGATAAGGGCTTGTCATAGATGAATGAAGAAATTAAAATCATATTCTTAAAGAATTGTGTAAAAGTTGGTGAAAAGGGGAAAGGTGAGGTACAATAAGACAGTCTGGTGGAATTTCAGAATGGAGAAAAATTATTTTCTTTTTAGTTGAAGTGATATAATAGAGCAGAAAGTCTGAAAGATGTTTTTCATGACTTTCAAGGAGGGAGGAAAAAGTGCAGGTTCCTTTATTGTTTCCTTGGTTGCCTGTGTGAATTTTCAGTCACCTAAGACAGTGGGGTATACAGATTACAATAAGATTAAAAATCAACTAAATACTTATTGGCATCATCAGGTTCCTGTGGAAAGCCTTGCTGGCTGCAGAATGTGTGTGTTCTATCTGTCCTTGTCTGTAATGAGCTATTTACCAATGCAACAAAATAAGCCACAGTGTGTGTGTCACCCAGGCAGGCTAATGTTTGAGACTGTTGTTATGAACATCTGTCCCACACGGGCATGGGTAGCAATCAGGTGGCTGAATTGTATGTTTAGGGAAGTCAGCCTGTGTGAGGCGAGCACAAATAAAACCTGGATTTGAAAAATGTGGAATTACTTCCTGGTACAGAACATGGGAGCCCTCGGGTTCTGTGAAAGTCCTTTTCAGATCACCATTCCTTGCAATATCCAAGAGTGAGACCAGAGTGATGCCCCTGTTATTTAAATGCCTGCTGCTCTCTAGAGGATGAAAAATTGTGGTGCAAGAACATGTCATGGATCCTCTTTTCTTTGTCCACGTTCCTGGTTGCAATATTTTTGGACTTTGAAACAATGAAAGTTCACAACAGAAATGTTCAATTAACTGTTAAACGCTCTCATCAATTCAGGGATCATTTCCAAATCTGATGGATGAGTTCAAAATATTCAATTCATTCTAACCATCAGGCGGAAAAACAGTCGAACTCCTGAGGAGAAAAAAAGCAGATAAATGCTGAAATGAACTTGCATATCTTTAAGAGGTATGGTGCACTGGAGACATTGAGTTATGAACATAAAAACTTCCCAAGTGTGTACCATAAGCGGAATAATAATGGGCGATGCCTCGAGCTAAGCGTTGTCTTTCTCTGACTTAATTTTGATCCAAGTTTAAAAGGCATAGCATTTGTTTTTGGGTACACATGGAGAAAGTCTCATACCATGCACAATTCAATTATTTCCCATGACAGTAAATAAAAAAACCCACCACTGTTAAACCCAAAAAGTTTAAAAGTATATAAATTTTTAAGTCCAAGACTAAAAACTGAAAAAGGATAAATCCTTGGCTGAGTAATTTTTAGAATTCTCAAAAATAATGCCATTTTAAAGTTACATTGTTTGGATAGTTAGGATATATTTTTGATTTTCCATTGGTTCTGTTTCTCACAGATGCATCCAATGGATTCATGCTGCAGAAACTTTTGAGAGAGTTTTCCAGCAATGCAACTTGTAACCCACTGTGAACTGAGTAGAAACAAATGCAATTTTCTGCTTTAAAACAGTATGATTCTGTTTTGTACCAGCAGTGCTCTTAATTTCACAGACTCTATTATTAAAAATAGGTTATGTAACACAAACCCCCATTGTAGAGTACATTTTGCTGAATCCTCTTAGTTTCCTGTAATTCTGCATTATGTATTAACAGACTCAATTATACTTCCACTAGATTTTTAGACTCTGGTTCCATGGGCTTCCATTCAAAACTGCAGTTTGAATATGTGCACTGATAGCAACGGAACAGTCTTATTGCCTGACAATATCCACACTATTGCTTTTCAGAATATCCACAGTTTCCATAGCTGAGCTGTTTCCATTGTTATGGAATGATGTGATGCACTGCATAAGTGATATACCCAAGACAGAATAGAGGTCAGTATGTTTGCTTAAACAATCATTTTAATAGTAATCATTTTAATACAAAAATGTATCACAGTTGCTAATGGATTCCCATGAAGACAGCATCCATAATACTGTGCTTGGGGTTGCATAGAAAAGGTTAGGAATTTGGAAGAAAAGGAGGAGTTAGTAAGTCTCGGGGTGCAGTTCCATAGGGCAGCTGAGCTACTAAAACTGTAGCTCGCAATGAAAAAGGAGACCTTATTGCCTTTCATCTGCTCTCTTCTGCCAACGCTGGTGCTTGTTTGACCAGTCATTGAGCCAGTTCAGGGAGTCCAACGAGCAAGAAAACCAACTCACCCCCACTGCTGGGAGTGAGAGAAAGGAGACCCGGAACATCATGGGGTTCTCCTCACTTTCTCTTGCTGTGTTTTTTTGAGTCACTGCAACGATCTGATAATGTGTGAGCCTGTATCAACATCGTAATCCCAGGGCAGCAGAGGTTTGAGTATTGAAAAGGGATCCCGCCCTCCTTTCCACCACAGCTACTCCTTGTTCTGCTCTGCTAGGGCCTGGAACACTTCAAGCACGGCTGCTTGGATTTCACTGTGGGATCCCTATAATGTATCAACAGTGAAACACAGACTGGGTTTCTCCTTACCAGCTAGGTACTGTAAAATAAGCAAATTGTGGGAACATAGAAGTAACTGAAGTTGGCAGAAAATGTCATGTATCACTTCCTATCATTTGCCAACTCTATAAAATAACAAACTTCATCAGCTGACTCAGATGTAAGTATTGAAAATACACACATTGGCAACACTTTGCTTGGTCTTTTCAGAATAAAAATCTTCTCTTATTTAGAAAGCCTGATTTCTCCATTTCCCTTAATACACTAACCTTTCTTTACTGGCCTGCTTATTAGTAACACTTACTTTTGGGAGATTGTAATGTTGCTGAAAGCACACAAAATGCAATTCCTCTAGCCATTAATCCTTGTCTTGATGCTACCTCCACAGTACAATGCCTCCCTCTTTTACCCCTGGCTTTTTTTCTTTCCCTTTTCTTTCTGTTTTTTTTTTTTATCCCCTCTGTTTACCCCAATGCAGCCACTCCACGAGGTAATTCCTTTTGTGGCAAGCCTGCTGCAAACTAACTCCTATTTACACTGGCTGCAATTTTCAATTAAAGACAAGAAATTAACTTTAGTGGCGAGTCCTATAGAAGCCGCAGAGTCCAGCATTTGGGACTTAGATTTGCTTTCCCAGCTTGAGACTTTGAAGCTGGGAAGCCTGAGAGAGTGCCTGGATGAGGCGTTAAAGTGTCTTTCAGATAAGAGCTTTAAAGTAGAAAACATGTTAAACCAAGGGCTGTGAGGTTAGGGAAAAACAAAAGGTAGGAAAACAAATCTCATGCAGAATTGATGTAAAGGCCTGATACCCAGAAACATGATTTAAGGCAAACAAGTTGCTGAATTACCCTTTGTACAGTACAATAATGTCAAGGACATAAAAACTGGACTTCTTTTAAAGAATATCTCTAAGGTGTCCAGTCTAAACCAATTAGGCTTTAAGCAGAAGACTGTGAAATGCCACTTAACATGCTGGTTTTAAGCTTATAAAAAACAACTGTAGTGAGAAGGAACTGCAAGCTTTTTGTTTTGCTAAATAAGCAAGCCACACCAGAAATTAGATTCAGACAATGAGAAAAATATCGGTATATAAAACAATTCTCCTTACAGTTTCTCATTTAACTCTATGTATATTGGAATAGTTTAGTAGACTGCAAATTAATTTTTGATTTTTAAAATGACATGTCTACATGTGCCATTTTTTTTGTCTGTGCCTATCACACTATGTCATAAAAAAATCAGCCAAAATTTTCTGGGTACATAAAGTGATACATGTCTTACAGTGGACAGGAAAAAATCCTGAGCATTTTGGATCCTGTCAGCCCTCTCCCCCTACAGATATGCACAACCATAGAACAACCGTATCGAAAACAGTCTTTTCAATTTCTTTGTCAGCTAATCAAACTTAAAAAACCCTACATGTTGTCTGCCAATAAGAATTAAATCATATCATATCCAATGGATAAAAATATTAGTAGTACACAAACACAATGCTCTACCTCTTTAACCATTTTTATCATTAATTTGAAGCATCCAAGAAAAACGGGGTCTGAAAAGACTTAAATCTGAATTAGCTTAACTACTTTTGACAAGTTTACACATGAGAGACATCGAGACTGTGTGTACTACTTGCTACTTTTAAGTTTCATCCTGGCTTTCTGTTTGAAAGATTCCAGCCAAAGTTAAATCAACCCACCCTTTGCTGATTTCCAACATTAGCCATGTCCCCAACTTTTTTTTTTTTTTTTTTAACCTTGCTTTCAGGCTGACTTTCTCCCAATTGAAATTCAGTCCCTGAATGCTTGGTTTTTTCCTTGCTTCTAAACGTTGATAAAAAAGGGTTTTCTTCACTCCCTCAATTTGATGTGACAGGGCCCTGACATGAATAATGGACGTGTTTCTTTCACAGGCAAATCAACTTAATTTAGCATGCTTTTATACTTTCAATAGCAAAGCCACAAGCCTGTAAATTCCATGAGATCCTTTAGGTTTGCAGAAATCTTTAGAATTAGCAGAAAACGTATAAAGTAAACAGCACTTATTTTGTCAAAATACTTGAATAACTTTTATACAGGAGTTAGAGATGAATATATCACTTCCTAATCAGTTTGTGATTTACATGCAGTTGAGGATGGGCTGCCCAGTCTCAGCCTGCTCTTTTGCTAGCGAAGAAGGATAAGAGGAATAGATTGTCACAAACGTTAAATAGAACTAAAATCCCAAACTCTTCTGAAGCTGAAGGAAAGAAGTGGGATTAAAAGAGGTTTACGCAATAAATGACATGTTAGGAGAACCCCGTTCTGTGCCTATGTCCCTGAACAATCATACTCAGAGGAGTTGCTGCTTTGCACAGGGTCCTGCTGCCCAAGAAACGAGAAGAGAAAAAGAACGTTATTTACTATCTACACAGGAGAGTGAGTGACCAAAACAATCCACCAGCTTTAGAAAATAACCTGTGTATGTGCCGCCATGTGCACTGATAGGTATTGTTTTAGAGATGTCAAACTTGGTGCCCTGTCTAGCTATGATGTCATTGTTTTAAGGGTAGCAGCTCCACCTACATGATGCTGGACATGCGCATTAATGAGATGCTGTAAGATTTCCTTTATGTTGAACAAGCAGCAAAACTCCTCTTTGAAACTCCAGAGAGCAACTTTGGATTCCTCCTTGTTTGTGTGGTTTCAGGATGTACCAGAACAGACTGGTTCCTCCCTTTTGACTTACTATAAATCTTACGTGAAGCCAGCAACTGCAAGGGTGAGCTCTGCTCTTGCCCCTACAGAACTCCAAGGAGAGGAAATTAGGGTAACTTTCTCAGCTTGTCCTTTCCACCATTTGATCTCCCAGGATTGCTGCTGGTAGGAAGCAGCCTGGTAACACTATCAGAGGGAAATAGAGGTTAATTCTATTGTAATTACTTATTACTGTAACATCAAGCAGCTGTGACAGCTCATTCATTAAAATATCCTGATAGTGTTGATAATGTATCAGTTTGAGGGGTACAAAATCTGTTGCTAAAAATCATTCTGTTTGCATAACAAACTGTTAAAACAATTTCCTTCCTTTTCTTTGTAGTATTAAATAAATAAAATAGAAGCTAGTTTTAAAAAGATTCTTGTCAAATGAAATGCTACTTGACTTTAAACTATGAAGCTGGGTAGGAGGAAAATGACCCATACAGATGATGTGCTGCATTCAGCCTTGCTTTGCTAGATGAAATCAAGTTCCGTGGCTAACAGGATCCCACATACCTCCAGGTCTGCCTGTAATAAGTAGTTAATCAGCCAATTAGGGGAACCAACAATTACAAATTGGGAAGAAGAGAAAAAGGAAAGAAGAAGGGGGAATGAGTCAAGGTAGTCTGTAATCCCTTTGAAAAGATTTCTAACATTAACTCCTAAAGAATTACGTTCTACCATACCTTGACTGATTTGTTTTCCCCCTTATTCCCCCTTCCTCTTTTCCTACTCGTTGGGTCAGTTAATTGGCTGATTAACTAGCAATTACCTCTGGGACCAGCTCTATATAGGGTCTCTTTTAATCTAGAATTTTATTGACAAAGGCACCAGAGCAAATTCATCTTTGGTGTAAGCTTGTTGGAGTTAATGGGCTGACACCCAGGACAGAGTTGATCCATTGTATCACAGGCACTGTGTTTTTAAAGCATTTGATTAACTCAGGACTTTTAAAATTACATTCCTTTTCTGCAAAATCTGTTCATTTTGGTTAGAAGAGGGAACAAGAGATTGCAAGGGAAGTCGGTCAGATGGCTGATAACTGTCTGGAGGAGCAATATCCTCCAGCTGCTCTGTGTGTGTAACGATGTAACAGCTAAATAGGGTGACACCTTCCTTCTCTCTCTGGCTGGCACTGTTGCAGTCTTGCTGGCATGGACTTTTCACTTATGACATTGTGCATAATGATTAATTGGACTAAATTCCATTCTTAACCAAGCAGCAGCCCCGGACAGTAGGGGATGTCTCTTATCTTTGGCCACTAAGCCTGGTACATACAGCTGACTTCCCCAGCGAGGGGAAGGTGTGCCTGACAGTAACTGGGCACTCAGTAGAGTGCAGCTCAGCTGTACCTGGTCTCCTCCAGGTCCCTGTTTGGGCCATTCTTTACATGACTTTCCCCTTTGTGTTCCTGGCATGTCTGCCAGCTTCCTGCAGCCCTCTGAAGGGTACTTTGTGCTATGGGAATCAAATCCAGTGCAGTTACTGCAGTGCTCTAAGCACTTAAACGGGACACTGCAAATAGAAAACTTTCCTTCTTGCTTGTGCCTGTGCTGTCTGGAGGGTGGAGGGACTGGCTGCTCCTGTTGTTTCCTCGGGCTGCTCTGCTGGGGAAGGAAATGCTAAAGGGGGTGGACCTTACATGCAGTTACTGGGCAGTAGGGAAAGCAGTATACAGGAGGGGATGGAGATCCTGTTTTGGGAGAACTCAGACCAAAGAGCCAGCTCTGAACATTGGAGCCAAAAGACAGAGGATCAGATTATTGAGGGTCTGGCAAATTCCCTAGAACACTGGGACCTGGCAGGAACACATCTCTCCCCTCATGAAAGGGGCTCTGTATTTTAGTTTCAAACAGTACATGGGCTAAAGGTAGGCTAGCCTGGGAAGAGAACAGCTTAAAGACAAGTAATGTGGTTTATCTATGGGGGTGGGGAATGGAAGAAACAAGTCTTTTTCCCACGATATGCAAGGACATAAAATCCTGCTGCTGGGCATTATTTTCTGGGCAGACAGATGGGACAGTAACAGTTTTAGCGGCAGATCACTAGCTGCCATCCTATTTGTGATACTACAAATGCTGCAAGGAACAGCAGGTGGAGCACAGTTGTTCTGCAAATTTAGAGGCAAAAGCTAGAGACACTGGTCATAAAAATGACAGTGGATATTTTATAGAGGTGGAGGGACAGAGGTGGGAGATATGGTTGCATCCTGCCCATCTACAGCTATGCCGCTGTCCAGAATCACTGTGCAGTGGTGGCATCTTCTGTAGCCAGCTCTGCAAGCTGGAAAAGTCACCACCATTTCTACCTGGAGCTCACCTCTGCATGTGAGTTCACTCTCAGTCCTGTGGTGAGGGCATAATGTGAACATTTTCTCCTTTCAGACAAAATTCTCCAGGCTAACCCAAGCTATCTTGTTAAAAATGTATAAACTAAGCCATCCAGGTTTTCTCTGGAGCAGTCTGAGGGCACTCAGAGAAACCAACCCACAAATCAAGCAAGCAAGTGGACAGTGGTGCTTTCTGGATTGCGGCAACAGCTGCCAGCAGAGTGGACATCTGCCTGTATTGCCAAGAGCTAAAGGAAGGACAGGGGGTGGTAGTTCCTTCGGTGCAGCATAAGTATGGGTAACATTTCCAGAGGATATCATTAATGACAGAATTTCACCTTTCTAGCCAAATCAGCTTGGACCTTTCATAGAGCACTTGAGTTCAAAGGACTGCTGTCTCCCACAGACTGAAGCGTTGTCTGCAGTAGAAATGCCACCAGAGAGAGCTGCGCCTGAGAGCTGGTGAGTACAGTGCTGCTGGATAAATGATAGCTGTTCTGCTTCTGTACAAAACTATTCTGACTAGCCATTTGGGTCAGGTCCCTAAATAATACTGGCATTTAAAAAAAAAGCCTAGTCCATTCTCTTTCAGACTTCTGCACTGTAGTATACTTGAAATGAGAGGAGATTTGGGCTGGAAAAGCAAAGAAAAAGAGGGGAAGGTGACGTTTTTTTCATAATGAAAACATGCTATCTGGTTCAGGGAGCAGCTGAAAAGAATTGGCAAGAAAACAGTCTTAGAATTGGGTCTCCTTGCTTTGCTGAAAAAAGTCTGTTATACCCCTAGTGATAAGAAACTCATAATACAATTACCAGGATCTGAGGGGTGCGGGTATGAGAGGGAGATACTAGCTCTTGAGTATCATTTGACTAAGTTCAATCCCACAGGATATTTCTGAGTCTTAGGAAACACCTGATACCTGGTTTACATGTTTATTAGAGCATAATACATGTGCAGTATCACAAAAGTGATAAAACAGATTCCTCAGATCTGGACAAAGCCAGCACAGACTTGTTGCTTTGGTGGTCATAGTTCTGGATTCCCTGGAACACAGGTCATCCTAAACCTACCCATTTAGCAGAGTTGTGAAGGGGCTTAGTGGAGAATTTACCCAGAAACCATGTGATTTACTAAAAATCATTCCTGTCTTTGCAGCTCTGAATAGTCCTTAATGCTAAAGGGTTTGGAAGCCTCAGATTAAAGGTAGATACTCTTTACATGCCAAGATTTACTATATACACCATACGGGCCACATTGAGACAGGAGGCCAGACAAAATAATCTTTATAATCATTTTAAAGCAATGTACGTTTGTCTTATAAATTAAGATCCGAATTTACAGACAGAAGCAATACCACCATTACTGAACATGAACGGAAAAAAGAAGTACATGCAGTGAGAGGATCAGGATTGAAGTAGTGTCTCTGATTCATTTAATCAGTGAAGGTGTTCCTAGGATCAAATCCCCCAGGAATGGCTTAGGTGAGCAGTGTCCCCGTCCAAGGATTAAAGCTTCGGTAGGAGCAGGTCATTCTTCATTCTACCTTCCTCCGTCTGTGCTCTTTCCACAAACCATTAGCAGAGGTTTTCATGACGGAGAGTATGAAGGCAATGAATGGCAGGTCCAGGAACATATCCCAGCCCCTCGATAAAACTGGCCGTTTTTTTTTTATAGGCTAGAAAAGCGCTTTTCATCCTGAGCCTGTTGAGGTCTGTAAGGAAAGGGGTGGGTGCTATGCTGGGCTAAGCACTTAAACGTTGCCAGTTTTCTGTCCTTGTAAAGGGAAGGAGGCAAACAGGGATTCTGTGCCAATTGCTTAGTAGAAGAAGAGATTATTAGTCCTCTGTAGCAAAGGACACTAGTTAGGGACTTTCCATGTCTAGGAAAATGCACATGTTAGAAGTGATAAATAAAAAGTTAGTCATTTCCTACTGCTTTTGAAACTTTTTTTGTCATAAACTATACACCTGTCATAATCATGGTGAAAAGGTGTGATTGGTGTGTTTTTGGGGTTTGCCTTAGAAATAAGGACATGGTTGCAGTATGTAAAACTAAGAGGAGAATTTTTGTTTATTCTATTCTAATTTCCTAGTCATTTGATGTCTCTTAATGTTGTGCTGCCTTCAACAATCTCTTGTATGATGGGGGAGAGGGAGGGGAGTCTTTAATTGGTGCTAGTCTCCAATACCTGTGTGTGTCAGCAGCTGGGTGCTTGGGTGAAAAGCGGCTTGTTTGCAAAGGTGTGGAATTGCAGGTTCTCTTTCAGTTCTGGACTGGCATTCAGGCAGCTTTTGTTCACCACTAAATATGGATTAGAGACAGCTTAAACAGTCAGCCCATCATAACAGAAGTAAAAACATTACAAAACAGAACAATGGGAAAAGAACTGACTGGTTTTTAGTCAATCAATCAGTTCACCCTTTGGGCCGTGCACTGTGCCTCTGCCCTGCTCCCCTTCTTGCCAGGATGCTTTCCCTTCCCACTGATGCCAAAGGCAACCACAATAATACAAACAAGTTTAGAGCAATGATAAACCGTCACCTTTAAAAACCTAAAAATACAAAAATCTCGTTCTCCTGTTTTCCTTCTCATGCCCTCATGCATCATTGTACAGGCTCTGAACAGACAAGCCCACTATTACAATGTTGTCAGGGCCCTGCTAGTTTTCTAGTTCAAATCCTTGTTCATGCTGTTTGCTAAGTACTTGTTCACTGTGACAGCTTTCAGCAAAACAGAACACACTGAATGCTTCTTTCCAAACAGCTCTGTCCTGCTGGGCTTCAAGTGAAACAAGCCCTTCAGACTCCATCATGTGAACTTTTCATAAGGAACAATCTCCTTTAGACAATTCCTTTCAGAGATACTATCCGTGAAACTGGGACTTGGGGATGAGGTGACATCACAGCCTTCTTCCTCTGGCCAGGGTCATGGCCACCAAAGTTGTATTTGTCAGGAGGCCTCCACATGACATGGTGCATGATTTCCTTAATTACCTAATGTTTCTCCATTAAAAAAACCCTAAAATCTACAACAACTTTAAAATGCATTTTAGTATGTTTTCTGTTGGGAGAAAAGTAAATGCTTTTGTGCAGACAGTCAAATCCTGGGTTGTAGAAATCACAACTGATTACTGAAAACAAAACTCATGCAGTTAAACCTTAAAAGCAAATGTGCCAAAGCTGGTGGACAAAACCTGAGACAGATCTTTGCTGCTTCCCTTATCGGTGTCTGTGTCTTCTGCCAGTCCCCTCTGGCTCACTACCTGTGCTCCTCTTGGTAGCGGTCATGCACAGAAACAAACAGGAGCTTTGATGAACAAGGCAAAGTGTACATGCTCTTACCCCTAAGTTAACAAGTAAATGGGGCAGAAAGGGCTGGATTAGAGAGTTTAGGAGCATGCAAAATGCTGTGTGCGCTTCAGCAGCAAAAACTTAGCCCCCTGTGTTTCCTCCCAACCCATTGCTGAGGAAAGACCTTAGAAAAGTACCACCACCTTTCCAGGAGATGGAGGTTGAACTGATGACCCATGAAAGCTGTGCCAACCTAACTGAGCACTACCCAAGCCTCTGCCATGCATGGGCAGGGAAGAAATTGAAATATGGTAAAAGCACAAAAGAAACAGTGATGTGGAGGAAACTGATGGGAAAGAAAGGTTGCAGGTGTATGATTTGATGCAGAAAATGGTCCTCCCGGTAGTGGTGTATCCCATTGATATGGGAATGGAGCATTGATGTGGTTTTGTGCTTTTTACTATTCTCAGTTTGTAAGTTGATATACAAAAAAGGTATCTCATGAGTGACTTGGTATTTTGTACTGATATTTCTTTTTAACTTTTATATGGCATTAAAGAACTGTTCTTCTGCACTGCTTTACAAAAAAAAGAAGATAATTCCAAAATGCTTTAAGAAGGCATTGACCTTAAATAACTTCAAACAAAATACCTGTTGGAAAACAAATGTAAATAAATGCCCTTTAACCCCAAGTGGTGTTTGGTCCTTCATGAAAACGTGCTAATAGCATGTTAGCTGCCTATTGGTGAAATTGGTAACTGAAGACATTTTGTTTATCCATCTTCCATGATGAAATATATCCCAGTTATGAGCTCCAGAATGCACCTTTTCCTTAACAGAGTTGTATATGATGTTGTTTTCTAATAATGGATACAAAGATTATCAGTTCAAAGGGAGTCTGGTGCACAAAGAAATTAATCATAAGAAGGGATTCTGAAATCACAACCTAAACTTTGTGTTTTCATCAGGCTCCTGTACCACAACCAGAATCATATGAAGTAGGTGACAGCTTTGGGGTGTAGCTGTATGGACCCACACATGAGCAGTGCAGTTGTGGTTTGACAATGCAGATGAGCCAAACCCAGAGCTATCTGTTGCCAGAAGGATTGTAGTCTGCTGCTTCCCTTGCACTGCTACTGTCATTCATCTGAAACCAGCAAAATTCCTAGCCGGGCAAAAAATTATGGAATGATGCTCAAAAATATTATAGAACAAGATGTATTGGAACACTATATTCATGACACAGAGCAAAGGTGATACAGCAAAGGTGACCAAAGGCGACAGCAACTAGAGACCCTCACATATCTCTGAAAGCTGTGGATCTCAGATGGTATTTCTTCCCTCTGTGCTTCTATAAATGGTAGTTTCCAAGCAAGGTTTTATTTATCTGGCTGACAGAGTCACTCTGTGGGCCAGACAAAGTTAAAGGACAAGTGATTTATGTGAAAATTTGGTTTACAACATGTCTTCTTCAAGATATTTTCTGTACCATCTTTGGATGAAATTCACTGAATAGACTGAAATTTTTTGCTTTCTTAAGTGCAGAAATAGAAATTTCATTTTTCTATCTGACTTCTTATAAATGTCATCCATTTTTAGTCAGCAGGGAACAGCACTCACCTGTGTGAATATGACCAGTAATCAGGGTTTTTGAACACCTGCTGTGAAGAGGCCAGGATAACTAGTCTGAGACAATGACAGAACATGAACTTCATGAGATTCAGCAATGACATCTCTTTGGGAAAGTCCAGAGTGTAGGCTTATGCATTTTGTGGCTATGCAGACAGGCAAACCCTTACTATCCTATGGTATTCCCATATCGTTAATTCTGTTTCCTTTCCTAAGGGAGCTGGGCTGCTTCAGCTACTCTCTGTACAGGCATCATCCCTTCCCTCCTGATTCCAGTAGCATAGATGAAAGCACTTGTGTCCAGGACACAGAGGTTACTATACAGCATGTCGTCCCCACTGACAGCATATTGAAGAGCCCTGCCAGATGGAAATTCCAATAATGGTGTCACTGGAAGATTAGAAAAATTAGGAGGTGTCACAGAGGCACGCATCTTTTGTGCATCACTTCCATTTTCTCTTCAACATCAAGGGGGTTCTGTTGGCTTGAACCACGTTGATGCCTCAAAGTTGAAGAAGTAATTGGGATAGTGGCAGCTTCTTTTTAAGATCATAGAGTTTAGCTCCACTACTCAGTTTAGCAGTAACTGAACCAACCAGAGCAGCATCCTGGATCACTAGCAGTGGTCCAGGGCTCTTTTGCCTATGCAGAAATAACTAAGAATGTGCAACACCAAAGCAAAAGGTCTTTTTATTCCATGTGCTTCTACTGGGACATATGTACTTCTGAATGAATACACAATTATGAGTGAATATGTAACTGCAAGAAGTTGTGTACTGGCTGCCTTATGCATTTTTCCTGCAGGGTTCTAGATCAAGATAGTAAAAAAATGAAACAGGCTTGGTGTAATTCCACAAATTGCTCATACTCCTGTGTAAGTTTGTACATACTTGGAGTTATCCTATTGCTGTTGTGGAAGCTATTCTTCTTTGTAGCTGCATCCTACCTTAGTGAGAAATCACTTCCATGTGCAATTTCACAGGTATTTCTATGCCCAAATAAAGAAGGAAACCTTGAGGCCAAATTTTAAAGATATTGAACAGATAATAGCTCTGCTACATTTCAAATGGAGATGAAATTGCTCAGTACTTGTGATTGCCTCATTGCTACGGAAAAGGAAGACCACCTTCAGGTGCAAGTGTTTATTTCTTTTCATCACTTGAGACCACAATACTGTGTAATTCCCACTGAGGACACTGGGAGTTTTTCCTACACAGTGATTTTAGATACTAAAGTCATTTTAGCAACAATTATTAATCCTGCTAAGGAAAAAATAAAAAACAGCAGAAGGAAAAGACCTCTGAACAATCCAAGAATATTCACAGATCAGTTTGCTATAATGTCTATTTTAAATGTAATCACATGAAATCATACTTGACATTAATAACACTGCTTTAATGTTGTTTGCATTAAAATGCTCGTCATATCCCATGCTGTCTAGTTCACATCCACCTGGACCAGCCAGTGATAAACAACCAACTTCAGGGTCAGCCAGGTGTGGAAGTTAGTCATACAACTTAGACCGTGTAACCTGTGTTTGTATTTTACATGACCAGCTTCTGCCTGTTCCTTGTCCTTTAAATTCATGTAAGACCTTACATATACACACAGAGGAAAGGAGAGCAAGAAGAGGAATATACTCCAGATGGGAGAACTGGAACAGAGAGTTATCTACAATCATGTATTGCATTTGTTTATGCTGTGTGGAGGAACGTAACTTCTGCGCTAAACTATTTTTCTTTGAAAGTGCGTATCACAGATTTCAAGTGCAGGCTGTAATAAACACAAACAAGTGTTGTATTCATTCAGCTGTGGGTTTCTCCCGTTCACTCCTCTGCATTCTCTCATCACTCTCAAAAACGAGAAACACACGTTTCCAAGTGGGGGGATGAGAGGGCACTGGGATTGAGTTTTTTCTATGCAACCCTTGCTTTTTCACGATTCATTAAACCCTTTCTCCCTCGCGTGTAATTGGACCCGTCTCATTTACATGCATGAGGGATGCATAATTCTGAGAGGTACTGTGGTCAAGGAAAAAAAAAAAAAAAAGAGACGGCCCTTGGGCCAGGGTGCAGGAGACGGGGAAATCTTGGCAAGCGCAACCCACATAGCAGCATCGCGCCTCTGGAGTGAGCGAGCGGGTCCCGCTGCGCAGTGCTGGTGCTGTGCGGGGAAGTGAACTGCCGCTGAGAAAGCTTTGGGCTGCCTTGACTGACCCCAGGGCTGGGGCTTACTTCAAAACCAATCTTTGCAGTGACCTCAGCTCCCCAGAGAAGTGCTGCTCTGTGTCTGAGGCAGCAACCGGCTCGGCTGTCTGGGATCCTCTGGACGTTGGCACCTGATAGAGCATCCAGTGCTATGGTGCAGCCTCCAGTGTTTAAATCCCAGCCACTGAAGCTGAACTCCTGGTTGTAGGGAGGTAGAAGAGAAGAGAAACTGCTTCTCCCTTCCCCTGCATGATGGAAAATAACTCTTCATATCCAATGAATTTTTCCTTGCAAGACAATGTCAGATGTTTAATAGCTTTGTTCTTCCTGTTCATGGTGGGGAAAAGTCTCCCACCAGAAGGTGAAATATTTTAGTTGGCTTTTTACTCAGTTAAATTTTTACTTAGAGAACTGTACCCCATGCTTGGTAGAAACTGCTTCTCTCTTCCTTGGCACGGGCTCTGTTCATCTTTACACAGCTCTTAAAGCTGTGTCAGTGCTGAGCTATGTTAAAAAAACAGCTAATTTCTCTCTAATGTCGTGTGTCCCACTAGTAATTCCTGGTTTATCAGTAAGATGAAAATATAATCAGGCTTGTTATGGTCCAGATACTGAATAACAAAGCTTATTTTTTAAGCTGGGGTTTTGACTACAGAATGCACAGGCCAGACTGTGTGTGGGTCAGACAAAAAAATTAGGCACTGGTGCCTGTCCTGCAGCAGAACCACTGCCTCCCTGCTCTGTCCTCCCAGGCAGCCCTGCTGCAGCTGTGCTTTCAGCACTCCTTCGGGGGGAACAAGAAGAATTATACTTTTCCTGGTACAAAGAACGCTAACTTTTTTCTGACTGATACTGTGGGCAAAGTATGTATGTATCTTCGCTTTTCATGGCAATTCGTTGCAAGAGAATCTGCAGGGCATGGAGCCTTAGAATTTTACTTCTAGAGATGGCAGTGGGCTTTACTTGCCTTAAGGGACAATGCTTTATGGGGGCAATAATTTGGTCATTTTCAAACCCTTCAGAGAATAAAAGAATGTGGTATTGCCCTATGGTCTAGCACTTAGGATTGGGTCTATTGCTAAATGTCAAAGCTCACTTCAGATTTATTTATTTATTTATTTATCTGATTATTTTTTATGAACTAGTTGAGTACATTTGATGGAAAATTTATTTAAACACTATGAGGGCTAATATTTGTTTGGTCATTGTCTATGGGAAAAGTTTTTAAGGAATGACATAAAAATATTACATAAATATATTAATGAGCGTTTCTTCTAAGCTCTTACTTTATATGCTCAAGCCCATCTTTTTTCTTAACTTCTATTTAAAAAGTTGAAAGAAACTAGGAAATCCCTGCAGAGAACGGCCAGCCACACTTCTGAATTTCAATGTGTCCTTCTAGACAAGCGCCTTTGATTTTAAATGGTAACGTTGTCGCTTTAATCAGGAGACAATCCTTATATATTAGTTGTACTGGCCTATAATTGTAAGAGCTAAATGATACACAAAACTGGATACACATCTTTGCAGGCCGATTAATGGGGAGGACTGAAAGCAAAAGTAAACACTAACCTTACAAAATAAAAGAAGTTAAAAGATAAGTGTTAAGGACCTTTTTCTTTTTAGAGAATAAAACAAGATTTAGTAGCTTTCCACTTAATTTAAATGAAAAGAATCGCTACCTTACATATTGCACTGATAATGGGGGGGAGAGCGAAAACAAAACCGTCTTTGTAGCAGTGACACCTCCTATAGTTGTTGTGAAGAAACTTTTCCCCTTGGTATCTACTAACCAATTCTAATTAATGCTGCACATTCCTCCACTGAAATCATTTAATGCATAACAAGGGGGGTAAAAAAAAAAAAAAGAGAGAGGGAGAGGGAGAGAGAGAAGAAATTCTCAGTGCTGATGATTGCCCTGTTCGAATTATGGGAGTGAAAGCCCGGGCCCCCTAACCTACTGTCTATAAAGCAGAGCTTTGAAAGAGAGCTGCGACCTACAAAAGCTGTCAATCTCCCTTGCCCCGAAAGCCTGGGTTCACATGGATTCAAGTGACAGCCCTCCTCCCCCGCACACAATACATCAATCTGTCTCTCCCCCGAGCACCCACAGCCCATTGTGCGAGCCGCAGGTGCCTAATATAGCACCCATGGCCGCCCCCGGCCCCCCCTGAGAACCAGCCCCCGGACAAAGGGGCCCCGGGCAGGGCGGCCGCGGGCAGATGGGCGCGGGGAGGGGGCTGCTGCATGCTCCCCCGGGCTGCCAGCACTTTTGGGGGCTCCCTCTGCTTCAGGCTGGCATACTCCCCCCGTCTTTAGCAGACCTGGTCCCCCACCGACGGCAAGGGCCAGTGGGGGGTGTTTGGTGCTCGGTTTCTGACACCTTGAAAAAAATGGGTGTTGCAAACGGATGGCAGCGTTTTTTAAGGTATCAGTATATAGAGAGGTGGCGGCGGCTGTAAAGGGGCTCAAGCTGTCTTCCCACCGTCTTAATGGGCAAACAAGCCCTGGGGACATCTCTGTTCTGGCTGACCTGAGTCTGCTTGGCACAAGGGCAGTGTCGGCACCCAGCTGCCCAGGCACTGAAGGATACTCCTGGGGGGCTGCTGCTGCTGGTGGCTCTAAAAGGAACCCACTGCCCGTTTGATACTGGGCTTTGGCTGGTGAAGATCTGGCCTGTAACGGTCCCCCAGGTTTTCTGTAGATCATGAGTAAACTGCTTTGTCACTTGATGTCTCAGTTGCCTCTACGGAAAACAGAGTGAAGGTTTTACTCTTCTATCCACTCCTTTCCTTGCTGGTAGAAACTGTAAATTTGGGGAGATGGGGATGAGATGTATGATTGTACGTTTCCCAACTCAGGAGAACATTTCTGCCGTAAAACAAATTAGTGGCAATGGTAATGTAGACAGTGAAGACAACTTGCATCTTATGCTACATCCTGCTAATGCACAGTGATAAGAGTGGCACTGATTCATCTGCTGCTGCTTTCCATGCCTCAACTGTGAATGTTGGCCCCCCTCCCCCACCTTTAATCTGCATTATTGAATAAGGTTTGGAGAATCCAGAGGACAGCCACCCATGCACATGCCATTACAAATGATGCATAACTGGCTATTAATGTTTTTTTCCCAACACTTACAGTGCAGGTCTCCTATTCTGATGTCTTTCAACGGAAGTACATAGTCTGCTCCTGAGCAAACCAAGAAGCCTTGTAAACCCAAAAGTTACTCAATAACCTTGCCTTTACCAAAGTTAAATTTGCATGAAATAAGCTTATTTCAATTCCCCTTTATATACATAGAGCAAACAAGCAAGCAAACAAAAAACAACTGTGGAAGCTTGACTTCAAGTTCCTTTCCGGATCATTTTGTTCTAAAACATCCCAGCAAGTCTCCCTTTCTCATCACCAGTGACACAGGTCCATTGCTCCAGAGCTGCGCTCTCACCTGCAGGCTTTGCTGGGCAGGGGCACCCCAGAGCTCAGTAGCATGGCTGCTATAGCAGCGTGACTCCTGCAGCACTGAGTTGAGTGCAGGCTAATTGCTTTTGGTGAGGTTTTGCTTCAGTGATTGCAAATTAAAGTGACACTGCAATTGAAGTCAGCACAATGAAATGATGCTCTCCCTGCTTTGATCTTGGCCCTTAGATAGATAACTCTTAAAAAATAAAAAAGGAACTGCTGACTAATTTGGTACTAAGCATCAATCAGAGATCAAAAATGTCAAAGTGCAGAGCCTCCTTGTAGGTGTGATGATAACATCTGTAGGTGAAGACAGGTAAAAATTTTCTGGTTCTCCTGCAGCAGCTAAGTGTGTTCCACTTTGCTAGCTGAAGAGCTACATTTAATCTTTCATTTCAGAAGGAAGTTTTCAAAAAAAACAGCCAGAGCTAGCGCTGAGAGAAACAGCAGTGCGGCACAGTCAAAGGCAGCCAGGTGAGCCTAGTGGCGAAACTGTTCATTTAGAGGAGAAAATCACAGATGTAGGATGCCAGATTTGTAGCAATAAAGCAAGAAGCTTCATCATCATGAATGTATGAACAGAAACAGTTCCATGACTGTTAACTTCTTCTCAGTTTGGACTGACAGAGCACCTTCAGGCAGATTTGGAGCCTCCTGCCAAAATGTATGACAAATTCAAACTGGCACTGGCTTGTCTCAGCAATTTCTTGCAGTATGAGATCAAATGATTATGTTGTCTGATACATACGGTGTTCTTCACCGGCCTTCAACACTAGATGAGTGGGTTATTCAGTATATCAGAACATGAAAAGCTCAGCTATTTCAAGACAAGCTTTATCTAAACGGGTTCCTACTGCTGTAGATAGTAAAGAATATCTAGCTTCAGGTGTAGGACCAAGTCATCAAATTGGAGGCTTACAGCAATTCTCGTCTTCACTTCTGGGAAAGTTTGTGTCAAGTAGCAGCACCTTTTCTGGGTTTGGTCAGCTCCAAAGTACCTTGAAGAGTCCGTGGTTGATATAATAGCTCATTTAAGACAGGGATGCCCAAACTTTTCTGGGACAGGACAGCAGCGCAAAACAAAAAATGATCTTGGTAGCATCACATTTCGCTTTCTTTCTTGCCCTCAATCTTAGCTTTTAAATTCTTGTGACCACAAATGACATGTAAATGTTTACCTGAAGCTGTGCTTCACTAAAGATTTTAGAGAGACACCCTTTTGCCTTGAGAGGTTCAACCAGGCAAAAAACCACCCTGACGTGCCCGACCTCTCTGTCATGGTTATCTACACAAGAAGTAAGGGTCTGGCAGTCCTGGCTAAACAATGCTCTGAATCAAGCTTTGTTCTGAACTTAAACACCTTAGAAGAAGTTTAAATCTATGCCCGGTACAGGAAAAGGCATCCTAAAAATGACACTTCTCTTTTAAGGTAGCTGCTACCACTGAACCATAAATAAAAATAATAAAAAGGCTAGTTCTTCAAAAGACCTAGCTGCTTCTTTCTTACATAAGCAACCTTTTGCACAGACACACAAGTTAAAAATAAAGGCAACAACTTGGACACTAAGATGAGCTCAACTCCTCTGAAGTACAATTTGCAGTAAGGAAATTGAAACTGAACTATGGAAGTGATTCATTAGCCATATATTCAGTTCCAGCACGGTGTTGCAGACAGTTATGCTGGGCCTTAATTGCTTCTGTTAACATCATATTCTAGAGCTCATTAGTGATAAACAATGAGTATTAATATCATTCAGACAAGAACTAAAGATTAAGGTGGAAAACCATTTGCTGTGATGGCCATTAGTCAATTCAGAGATGTTGAATGATGCTTGAGAATCTAATATGAATTGGAAGAGTCAATATTTCATCAGGCAGATCCTCTCATCTTCCTGTGAAAAGTTCTTTGTCTAAAAAAAGTTGCTTAATGAAAAGTGCATGCTTGAAAAGGACACATACTAAGTACTGCCCTATTGGTCTCCTCAACAGTTTAAATTCTAAAGAGTGGATAAAGCCAATTTGGGATCTGAAAGAAGCATGCCCACTTTAGGAGGATTGTGCTGCTTGTCACAGTGGTAAAATTTGGCCCAGCATTTCCAACCTAAGTGCTTTCAAATATAGAGTTCCCAGCTTCAGTTCCATTTTCAAGCTCTGGGCAGGTCACTTGCGTTTTTGTAAGTGACCGTATGCTGGGATTTCTCCAGACACAACTGACTGAAAGCACCTTTTGCTGCTTCCTGTTCTTAATTCAGGGTAGAGAGATCCCACAAATACCCTAGCATTAGATATATGAACATGAAATGTGTCAGTGGCACAAATAGTCTTGTTCACATTCAGAGGCTGTTGTAGAGTAAGTCCACCTGCTCCCTCCCCACACACCGTTTCATCTCCCCTCTCTTCCTGAGTGCCAGCAAATGTCTATTTCTATTCATAACTTTGCTTTGAATGTGCTTTTCCTTAGGATGTAGAAGACCATATTGCTGGCAGCATGCGTGATCTGAGGAACAAACGTGGTGCAGGTGATGCCAAGACACAAGCAGCAGCTGCAGCCCTGCAGTGGGGCTCCTGTTCCTGGGTCTGGAGGGGTAAGTCACATCCATCCTTCTGCTGTTTGTTCTCCCAAGTAAAGGGAGGGAGTATATCAAGTAAAGGAGCTGAACGGGGTCCTGCACATTTGAATGGGAACCCAGTTCTGGGGTAGAAGTTTGTAGGAAGATCTGGAACATCTTCAGAGAGTTCAAGGGAACTTGAAAAAAAAGAACTTAAAATCTTTAAGGTTAAATTTGAAAAACTGCCTTGTTTTAGTTTATTTTTAAAAATAGTGGAGAGGTAGTTTGACTATTGAGTTACTTATAAAACAGGAGCTCTGGAAAGAGTGCATTTCTATATGTCTTTATAAAAGGCCTAGCAATATTTAACAGCTAGAAGCAGAAATTTGCCACTTCCAGTGAAGCTGCCATTTCTTACTAATAAGCAGATCGTACACTGAAGGCTCCTGCTTGAGTGAGCCCATATAGCATTATTCTTTGGAATGCATCTCCAAGATATACTTTATTCAACTTGTGGGAAGATTTTTGTAAGCTCTATACACAGGGGGTCAGACTAGCCCTCAGAACACAAACTTACATGGAAGTTGAAAAAGAGCTGGAAAATCAGCTGGATGTATTTATATATAATTGCATGGGATTTCTCTTGATGAGTTGCATGTATTAATTGCCTGCCCCTCACCAAATGAACCCAAATTTCTCCCACGTTTTTTGGTTGCTATCTGTGATGTGGTTCATCTAAAGATATTACTCCAGCCTACACTTGAGGAAGGCAGCATAAAGGTTTCTGTTATCAGAGATCCCCTATTCCTGATGCAGAACGTCTGCAGTGGTGTTTAGGGTGATAATTGCTAATGTCAGCGCAGTCATCCCATGTTTAGCCTTGTTTCTTATTTATTCTCCAAGGTATTCATTTCTTTCTCTTTTCGTGTAATAATTAAGAGGATATTTCGGTTTACGGGAGCAGGGAGCAGCGCTCTCCTATTTGTAGACAGTGAGCGCCACCTGCCGCAGGTACCACACTGAGCAAGATGCTTTTGGGGCAGGCAGGAGCTACCTGTAATATTTTAATTTAACCTCATCTCCAGGATTTTTCAGCTGCTTACCTCGAGGCTAGAGCTCAGATAATGCCCTCCTTAGCTGTCGCTTATGTCCAGGGTACCACAGGAGGAGAAGCACTCTTGGGGTTACTACATTAATTGCATGTGAGTCCTCTTCTGGTTTGATTTTTTCAAATGTAAAGATTTTTTTTTTAATTATTTTTTGAGAAGCAGTGCACTTTCAGATGTCTGTAATACTGGTATCATTCAAAACTACAGGATCTAAAATGAGTACCAAAGATGCAGTTCTGGTATTTTTGTAACCTAAGTCTTTAGTGGATCATTTCAGCAGGCAGAGAGCAGGTAATCACCACTATTAATCAGAATAAAATCTAAATTTATACCAATTGATGGTGTTAATTTTCTAGTTTAAATGGTGATTGGCAAAAAAAAAAAAGTTAAAAACAATCTGTCTGTGAGTCAGAACCCTCTCTGCACCATATGGTCTTGCAGACCAGTTTGATCGATGGCTGTCAGAGCCCCGAGGGCATGAATGAGCCTTAATGGCCCTGAGCAGCCTCACCTGGGGCCTCCCCTCACACCCTGCCCAAGGGCACAGGAGCCAGTTTCAACCTGAGCCCTGGATTTTCAGCATCTCTTTGAGCTGCTCTGCAGGAAAGCTTGGACCTGGCTCAGCTACAGCCGTGTTTTGGCTGTCCTTGGACCCTCATCCGTGGACTCATGCCCTGGACCGATACCGGGATGTGTTTTATAACCATGGCCCTGCCTGGCCATCCCAGGGTTGTGTCTCATGCTGGATATTTTTGCTGGACCTGATCCTGAGCTGTGGATTGGCTTTCTAAACTTGACCTCAGACCTGCTTTATCATCATGGACTTGTTTGGTGATCCAGGATCCTGGCTGAACCTGACTGACCCCCTGGCCTGCCCTGCTCCCTCGCTTGGGGCGGGGGGCAGGATGGGTCCTGGCTGTGAGGTCCTGATCTGGGCCACCAAAATGGAGCCAGTGGCTGCCTGAAGCAGCTTTCTGAAGGAAATATTGCCCAGCTCTAAAGGCGATGGAGCAGGAGAAGATTTGAGCACAGGAAGATGCCCAAAACCCAGCCATCAACTACAAAGAGCTGATGTATAACTGAACAGGACTATTGTTTCTTCTGCTTTTGCCATCGTTGTTACCTGGCAAAAGCAAAACCTCTGATGGGCAGAGCTATGTCCTGTGTAGCAGCCAGGGGTAAGTGAAGAGCACTGCTGTGCTGGTTTTTTTTCTTGGTCTCATCAGGTGCTGTAGGTGCATGTGCTTGTTGACTCTGGAGCAGTGCCTGAAGCAGGGGCACTGCAGATTTGCAGGAGGCTGGGGATAATTCACCAGATCAGCTCTGTGTTGTTCAGATTTTGCAGAGGGGACTTCAGATGAAGGGGCTCACCTCAGCTGGAGCATTTTGTTCTAGAGAAAAACTAAAACTCACTTCACTGAAGTGGGAAACAGGCTGGGGAGCAAATGCATCAATGTCTTTCCACAGAGACCTGAAAACTGTACAGAGATGTTTTACTTGGCCTTTTGAACTCGAGTCATACTGTGCTGCTTTTACTTGGGCTGAAAGCAGCCTCATTTGCACATCTCGGTAAGCAGCCGTTACTTGTTCAGTTGGCCAAAAAAATCCCCCGGAGAATAACAAGACTGAGGCTTTGGTTTGATGTTGCCTTTAGGAAAGATTAGAATATAAGCTTTCCATGAAGGTTTAGAAATACAGGTAACAGTAATATAAATACTCTGAGCAACTTTGTAGCTGCTCTCTTTGCAGTTGCACTGGTACCAATCTTCAGCATGAAAGCCCAGCTGCAGCAAAGGAACCCAGAAAGCAGTGCTGGTTAACTGTGTGCGGCTCTGCCTCAGATGGGGGCAGAGTACTACACTGAGATCAACACCTCGCTGTCGTTTTCTGCCTATCTTTCTTTTGTATACCAGCTACTGAGCAGAATGTACTTGTACAGTTGTGGGTCAGCCAAGGGAGTTGCTCTGGGCGGAGGATGAATCAGTCTGTCAGTGCCTCTAACATTTGGAGCTGCTTTGCTACTTATTGCTTTACAAGGTGTGTGAATTTTGGAAGTTACTTTTTTCCCCCCTCATGTTGAGCCACTTGCAAACCAAAAGGTAGGCCAAGACAGTGAAAAGGATGAGCAGCAAAATTATCATGGCTGCAAAGAGTATAGAGTTGTTCTGAAATCCAGGGTTGTTCTGTTCAAGGACACCCCTGCCGAAATAATGAATAGTATTAGTCTATATATAAGTGCATCATGTTGTAAAAAAACTTAAGAGTAACAGGACTGATTTATGGAGAACTCAGGCACAGTGGTGTGCACATTACTGATACGGGGAAATAGTGTTCCAGTGTCTCTGGGATGCCATCTGGCACAGACATCCAGTGCAATGCATTGAAAAAATGCCTATTCTGTGCTCTATTGCTTCAGGAAGAGTTGCTCCTCTCCTCATTCCCATGCTTTCCTGTACCAGGAAGAAGTGGAATAGGAGTTTATTCCCATCTTTTATCCCCCCGTTATTTTCAACTAAGAAAAAGAGGCAGTTATCACCCTCCCTTACTTCTAGAACTGACACAATGCTCTGGCAAGGCAGAAAAAACCCTGTCTCAGCAAGGGTCCAGCTGTAAAAGAGGAAGGAAAATGAAATAATCTGGAATTTCCTAGATTGTGAGAGAGCTTGCAGGCTTTGATTTTGGATTTGGTGGTAGCTGAATTAGTTCATGCATGTTCTGGGGGGGGAATCATCTATCTCAAGTCACCTCGCCTTAAAAAAGAGCTGCCCCTGATCGGGTACCCCACGTGGTACAAGCAGCAAAAAACTGCATGTCCCATTGCATGATTCACCCGCGATTGCACCCAGAGTGCTAATGGGGGTGTAAATGAGAGCTGTATTGGGGGTACTTTCATCGACAGGCACTTTTCTGAACTAAGGTGAGTCCATCAGATCCTTTTCTAAAATAGTGTCTGTGTGCTGCCACTAACTGCTTTTGGATTGCTGGCAGTGACACAGGCTTTTGCAACAAGCAGCAGTCCCTCACACAGCCGGTGCTCCTGTTCCTCAAGAGAAGTGGTTGTGACATAGAGGAGACGGAGGAGCAGCTCCAACCCCAGCCCTGGACCACACATGCTTATTCTTCCTCTGTGCCATGTGGCTGGTGACAGGCTGCCCGAAGAGTGTCTTGTCTTTGGAATAGCATGAGAATGAACATGGTGAGGCACCATGCTTTGGATTTCATGATGGCCTTTGGTGCAGGAAGTCAGTAGAGTTGTGTTCACTTGTACCCCTTTGCATTTCTCCCACCTGATATTGTGTAGTACGGTTTTCTTTTTCATGTCATGACAGCTGGAAGTAGGGCTTGCTACTTCAAGCACTTAGGGCTCTGGTGTGGAACTTGTCTCTTGTAAAGACATCGTGTGAAGCTCATTTAGTGCTTCTGGAATCTGTTACTTGTGAGGTAAAAAGTCTTAAATGGGAGATAAGCTGATAGAAGGGGGAAAACACTTTTATTGCAGACTGTGAGCATAGTTCCTGGGTGTTTAAAGCAGTTCTTGTGCAGTGAGAAGGTTATGCCGAGACCTTGATGACTGCCCCAGCTTGAAAACAGCTTGTTTGAGGCCCTGTTGCCAAAGGGAAGGGTGTGCAGAGATGCTGGAGCAGAGCTGCGTGCAAAGGCTGACCTGGAATGGCTTGGTCCGTGGAGTAATTCAGGTCAGAGGGGACTTCTGGAGGTCACCTGTCCAGCTGCCTGCACAAAGCAGGTCTAGTTCTGGCAGGTGGCTCAGGGCCTTGTGCCACCGAGATTACAGGTGCCTCGTGTTTGGAGATGGTGGAGTTCTTTCTTCAGGCCCTTGTGTCACTGGACTATGTGGAGACTAATAGGAGCCTTGTGTGATGTCTGGGCTATGCGATGGCATGGTGTGAGACCTGCAGGGAGAGATGAAGCTGTGACCTTCCTGTGGAGAAGCCACAGGCAGGGCTGTCCCTGCTGCCTTTCTTTTGACAGGGCTGGATTCTTGGTGAGGTCTGGGTTAGCCCACGTTAGAGGTGATACCCCTTTCACCGGCAGATCCAGAGGTAGGTGCCTTCCCTGTTTACAGCAGACATTTTAAAAGTGCTTTGCAATGATCTTTGGTTCTTCTGCCATCGCGTGGCTGACAGAAGGATGCAGGGCTGGCTATCTGCTGTGCGTGGTAAAAGCTCGATTCCCTTAGTAGTTACAGCTTAATGAATAAAAGATCTTCTAACAAGGATTGGCTGGGAGCTTTCTCCCTTGGCTCAATCCTCTATCAGGGAAAAGAGGATTTGCAACACTCTGGCAGCTCTCCACTCCCTGCCAGAGCAGGGCAGTACGGGGAAGGTCTCCTCAGCTTGGGGTGGCTGGAGTTTGGGATCCTTGTCCCAGCAGAGTCTGAGGTGCAGGGCACCGAGAGCCTCCAGCAGCTGAGCTGTGCAGGGTGTTGCTGGGGGGGTGGGAAGCGGTAGTGAAGACCACATGCTGTCTTCAGCCACCCTGCAGTGCTTCAGCTGTGCCCTGCATGGCCGCTGCAGAGGGGAGCTGGGTCCTGCCCCACCGTGACAGCTACAGAGCAGGATGCTAGAAAACCAAGTCAAGTGAGTGCCTGCTACCATAGCCCACGGGAGATGCAGAGCAAGGAAAAGCAAAGCTGTTCCCAGTGTAGAGGTTCTTGCCAGCAATATCAAGGTACAAATGACTGCAGTGTGAACGTGCAGGGAATAAGCCCTTAGGGGTGTGATGGGGTCTCATGGCTGACACCCTAATCTGCGTCATCCACAAGCTATCCTGGTTAAACCACGTAGGCACTGGTGGTGGTGTGCGTGTAAATGGATGAAATTGTGTAAGAATGCACATAAGTGGGTTAAATCATGTTATCTGGAGATATTGTAAATAAATAGCACTCCTACAAGTCCCCCCACTGCTACAAAGGAATAAAGCAGATGGAGCTTTCACTTTCCAACATTTATTCATATTAAAACAGTGCTACTCATACTGACTTGTGACAGTGATTTGTGGCCTTACAAATCAAATGTATTAGTGTGAGCAGTTGGAGTTATACTTTCATCGCTTTTGTAAAAAGAAGGAGAAAGCAAGGTGGTACAAGAACATCATTTATAAAGGGGATGGGAGGGAGGGAAGGAAACAGTGGGAGGACAGTTCCTTCCCCAGCTGTGATGCACTGAAAAGAAAGGAGTGATGCAGCTGGGTGATGAATGAGACTGTCAGCTGCTGCCTTTCAGCACTGGCAGCACAGCAGTGTGATCTTCCCAACAAGGACCTGGGTGAAAAGCAGGGGATGAGGAACCATGTGAGCTGTCCGTTTGTACGCTGAGCTCTGGGACTTTTCTGCTGTGTCTTATATTAACCAAGTGTTTCATTGTCTTAGCTGTGGCTTTCTCCAGATCTCGTTCCCAAGAGCAGAAATGATGCAGCATGTTGCTAATGTGGAATTCATGTTCGGCTGTTCGTCAAGGAACAGCTCCACAGTGAGGGGAGCACAGGCTGCTGGAGGCAGAGCATGGGGGTGCATCCAAACATATAGTGAGAATTACATGCTTTAGGTCTGCTTCCTTCCTTCTGAAGCCTTTTATTGATGGGTAATGAATGCTAACTCCAGTGACTACTTCTTCTGCAGGGTTATCTGGAAAACAAGCTCACTTACTCTTTGAAGCTCCAACTGCAGTATCCTCAGATGGCCCCAAACAGCAGGTCAGAGCATGGGCAAGGATGAGTTATGGGCTCTTCAACAGCAAGCACCTGTGAGTCCAAAAATGCACTTGAGCATCTTGGAGCAAAGGGAATCCACATCCCAGTTTATCTATGCCAGTCAGTGGTGATCTGATGAGCAAAACTATGCCATAGCTTGGTTCAGAGGAAACGCTTCAATAGCTCACAGCAGCTAAGCATCAACTGCTTTTTGAAGCAAGGTAACAAAAACTATCTGCCAGCCCTGGGGAGAAGAGTTAATTCATCTGGCAAGAGCAGCTAGGACGCAGCACCCACTTCCTGCTTGGCCATGCTTTGCCCAGCACTGTGTGCACATTGACATGCTGGTATCTGGCACAGAAGTGATGCCACCGGGTCGGTATTGGCCATTCCCAACAGAGCAGGTGATCCTCAGCTCTCCTAGGACTCTTCTATCGCTGCAAAAGGAAAAAGAAACATCGCTTCAGAGCTTCTGCTGTATACATATCTTCTCCCTGCACTGCCTGATGGCAACTCTTCCCTACAGAGATTTTTAGATGCCTTGTACAAATCCTGCCTCACCTCCTCAGAAAGGTTTTCTTTTCCCTGCTGTGTCTCCATTACTTTCAATATAGATTTCTTGATGTTCTAAATGAATAAATGCAGAGAGGAGGAGGGAGGAAGAAGTTAAATCAGGAGAAATTAAGACAGTTTTCCATTGCCTTGCCCTAACATAAGCACCATAACAGTAACATGCCAGGAAAGTAAGATTTACAAGAAGAGCTACGCTCCTGGATGCAGAAGCTAGAGTAAACAAATTATTTTTAGCAGGCTATTAAGTAAAGTGGATGCTGAGAAGCACAGGATAACAAGGAACAGCATTGGGAGTAAGGCATGAGTTAGCCTCCCTGTTCTTTGCCTAGCACAGCACCAACAGAGTCAAGACTGGGCCAGATGCTGCTGAGTATGGATCAGCTTGTCTCCTGCCCATGGGACTTTTCCCAAAGCACCAAATAATCAGAGCAACTGGTCCTTGAACATTAGTTACAGACCTTCCTAGGAAGCACTTTTTGTTTGCTAAGCTGCTATAACTCATTCCACTGCGTGTCACAGCCGTCCACCTACAAGCCCTAGTCACTGGGCCTTAAGGGCACCACCTCGGGGACTGCTGGGTCCCCTCGTTTCAGCCTCTGGGCAGCTAGCGGCCAGGTTCTGAGAAGTGGATTAGGATTTAGATTTGTCCACTCACTGGTTCAGGGTGCTTCCGTATCTTCTGACACTGCTTGTCTGGGGCAGACTTGTGCTCTTCACTGAGGTTTAAAGCTCTTTCTGTCTGTATTGTGTCAACACAGCATTATCTGTGTTGGCACAAGACTCTTGCAAGGAAAAAAGAACAAAACTGTAGCCAGAAGAACGTAACTCTTGCGCAAGTTTTCCCAATGGCAGCTCCCTGGCCTATATACATTTATATATTGCTTACAACACGAGACTGAGTTTCATCCAGGACAGCATCATTTCATTAACATAGTAAGTCTTTAAACAGATGGCATCCATGATCCCCTAAGGACAGAGTCTGACTTGGTGCCATGTTTTGGTGCCATGTTTTGGTCCCTTCTACACCATGCAACATGTATTTACACCCATGGTGCGGGACAATCGTACAGAAAGCTCCACAGCCTTGCTCTGGCAGTACTCAGCCAGCCACCAGTGCTACAGCTGGCAACAGCCAAGCAGGATGCAAGAAACTGCATTCACAGCAAAACACAAGGACAGCTCATGCTCCCTTTGCCCTGGTCAGAACGGAGACACAGCCCGAGAAATATAAGCATTTATACCTTGTGGCTTGATGGCCGCTTAAGAAGATCTTCATGTGTTAGGAAGTGTCCAAAAGTTTCCTCTTTGCACTTTTCTCCACCTTGATACTTTCCTGTCAGAAAAGGAAAATGGTGACTATGCTCCGGCTGAAACAACTCAGATCTTCTGACTCCTTTACTTCAGCCAGCAATGCACCGTGCCCAGCACGATGGTACACCTCTCATACCCAGTGGGGTGCAGCTGTGAGCCCAGGTTACACCTTAGACCCACAAAGTAAAATACACAGGGAGCTTATGACATTATCCCCTACAGTTTCAGAAACATACCCATTTAACAGATGCCTCCTTTTTTTCTGAAAAAGCTGCCTGCTGACAGTGCCATGCAGGGCATGGAGCAGTAAAGCTCAACAGCTGTGCAGTGGTTTGCAACTGGCTACGGGTACCAGAGGCTTTCATCTTAATCCCACCCCTCTGCCAGCACACATTGCATCGTCTGCATACATGCAGGCCTGCTCCGAGTACACAACTGTCACTACAGAGCTACGTGTGAAAAAGCTCATTCCCCTGCCCAACAGCCACAAATACAAGGTATAAAGAAGATGCGTGTCCTACACACAGCTATTCCCTTCAGCTTACCTCTAGGACATTTCCTACTCAGTAGACTGAACAGGTCCATTTTTCCTGACAGCCTCTCCTTCCTGAAACAAAAAGGAAGATACACCGTGCTCTGTGTGTGCGCACATGGAGAACCATGTCTCTATGCCCAAAATTTTAAGTATTTACACATACAAACACTAAAAGCTTCTTCATAACTTCTCCACTCCAGAAGGCGAGGGACAGAAGAGAGGTTGTGAAACATGATTTAACTTAAAAGTAGCTAAACATTTCACCCCAGGGGCACTGCAGTTCCAGAACCCTCCGCAGCATTACACAGACATCAGTCCACAGATCCTGGAGTTCTACACAGAGCACTTAACTGCCACTATGCTGCAGACAAGAGGCTCAGATCACTCAGCAAATGAAGATCTTTGAACACACTTAATTTAAAGCTAAATATAGTATCAGATGATGCTTGAGAGTGTTCTTTTAATAAAAAAGTTATTCGCCCACAGATTTATACTTTTCAAATGAGAGTTTGATACCTGATGATATCTCTTTTTCAATTACCTATGCTTTCCATTCCTACAACTGTCATTTTATCTACCATAAAATCTCAAAGGCTGTATTAACTTGAATTAAACTAAGAACCTTTGAATACCCATGCTTCAGTTCAGGTACCCAAGGCACAAAAGCCAGCGATGTTGCCTCCCCAGCATGCTTGTGGCGTCAGCAGTGCTCAGTAATTCAGCTACTCAAAATAAGACATAATAATCCACTCCTGTGGCTTGCTGAAGGACACAGAGCAGACCTAAGGGTTTACTCTTGAGTTTCCCAGCAGACAACCCACAACACACCACAAAGTATGTTGCGAGTCGGCTGCTCAAAGACGGGTTACTGTCACAGACCTGGCTAAAGGAGAGTAGAGCTCTTCCACTGCTCTGTGATAACAGCCTTTGACAACTTTATTCTCTGCTTCTGGTGGGCTGAGCCCGCTTCCATTTGGGAGGGCAGATGGTAGAACCATCCAGAGCCACCACTCAAGATGACATTTGCATCCTGCGAGTCTTCAATGTCACCTTTCCTCTCTGCTATATGGCCCTGTGTCCCCAAAACATCCACTGTCTCTAATGAGAAACCAAGCAGAGACACACAAATGATAGTTCCCAATCTCCCACCCAAGCCCGGCTTGACATCCCCAATTTCTTTGCTTCTGAATACCTGCCTCTAGCCTTACAGCCAAGAGAACCCATTGCCCTGCAACAGCACATTTGACGTTTTGTGCTGATGCATTATACTTTCTAACATGAATTTCAAAAGTGCCCCAAGATTGTCAGCTGTAAAAGCAGCTAATATGGCAGTGGAGGTTCCTCCAAGCATTGCTCCAAGCCATGAGACTGGCAGCTCATCAATAGAGAAGGGACACCAGACACTGAAATGCTTCAGATCAAATAACACATCCTTAAAGAGAACGCTAAAAATAGAAAAGCAAACCCACTCTTTGCCAAATGCACAGCTCCCTTAGTGCTACTGAACATGCCCTGTTCCTAAAGCCAGCACAACAGACAGGTATCTGCACTGAAGTCAAATACACAAGGGGTGTGCGTGTCTCTCACCTGCTTTAACAGCCACTCAGCAGAGTGATTTGAAGTTCTCAAAAAAGAAAGTGGCCTGGACCAAGAAAACCTTCCAGATACTCCCAAGCTCCTTCTGGGGGCCTAATGGGGACCTATGCTCCAAATACAAATGCTACTGAACTTCAGCAGCATCAGTAGGTCACCCACGCAGGGGAGTGAAGAGCACCAAAATGTGGGAGGAGTGTTTCTTAGGATATTGCCAACAATTCCCTTCCCTACCAGAGGGTGTAAATGCAAGTGGAATAAGGAACCAAAACTCATCTTTGACTTGGGCTTACTCAGCTCACTGCCAAAAGTACACAGCAAGTATGTCTGAAAAGCTCGACAAACCTTTTCCATGTGCTCTTTGCTGCTGATCTTCTCTCCTCCCGAAGTTTTTTTCCTGTCTCCTTTCCCAGGGCTCCCTACGGAGAGCTGCTCAGTAGCACAGGAAGCTGAAACAGAGAAGTGCAGGTATCTGAGGAATTTGCATTATTGGTGCTTTTGCTTTTTTTGGGTTTGGTTTTGGGTTTTTTTGGTGCGGTCACTGGATTTCTGGCAGCTATTCCTTTTACACTGCAGCACTAGTCTAGGAGCACAGGCTCCCACTATCAAGTGACTGAGTGTCAGCTGAGACATAATTGCTCGCCACATACACAAAGCTTACTGCCATGGCAAAGAAAATGCACCAGGCTGGGGCGACCGAAGCAAAGGCATTTGGCTTGGTACCTTGAATTTGCACAGTGAATGACTGCCTAGTCTGACAAGCACGGGTCTGGGCCCGCAGAAGTGCAGGAGGGTTTATCTGCCTCAGTGGGACCGGGCTTGCCTGGCAGGCAGCGTCTTCATTCCCTTTTCACTTTGCCCAGCAGTTTGCTACCAGCATATTGGCCCCGATTTCAGCTAATAGCTCAAGTAGGTTCAAGTCAAGGACAGGTAAGTTCAGCTCAGGTTGTTTCCAGCTGGGATTATTTTTTGCATTTTTAATAATATGTAGTCACAGAGCATGTGTAGGATACTTTACTACTCTGAAAATGGACCATGCACTTGTTACATATTTTAAAAGGTGGGACACAAATTAGCAGAAATGACGTATGTGACACCTCAGCTCTCACCTGCTCTCTCTGGAGACGTGTTCCTCATGACACAGGAGTTACTGGCTTTCCTCCCAGCTCCCAACATACATTCACTGGCACAAACAAAAGTTCTGCTAGGCCAGCAGTTTAAGTCTGAAGAAGCTTGTGCCCATGGCAGGACAGCAATAAAATTTAGGATGGAGTTTATGTTCAGCTAACATTATCTTCACTTTAGCAATTGCCATAGAATTACAGAGTAATTTAGGTTGGAAAAGACCTCTGAGATCATTGAGTCCAACAGTTAACCCAGCACTGTCATGCCCACCACTAAACCATGTCCCTAAGCACCACTTCTACGTGTTTTCTAAATACCTCCAGGGATGGTGATTCCACGCCTTCTTGGGCAGCCTGTTCCAGTGCCAGACCACCCTTTCAGTGAAATAATTTTCCTAATATTCAACACAAATCTCCCCTGGTGCAGCTTGAGGCTGTTTCCTCTTGTCTGGTTGCTTGTTATCTGGGAGAAGAGACCAACACCCACATCCCTATGTCTTTTCAGATAGTTGTAAGAGCAGTAAAGTCCCCCCCGAGCCTCCTTTTCTCCAGGTTAAACACCCCTAGTTCCCTCAGCCTCTCCCCATGAAATTTGTGCTCTGGACCCTTCCTCACCTCCCTTGCCTGGTTCTGGACACGCTTCAGCCCCTCCACGTCCCTCTTGCAGCCCTTCCCAGTCTGTAAGCAGCCAGCCTAGGGGGACATCTCCCCGGCTGCATCACTGACCTGCTGTGCCAGGAAGGTCTCTTCCACACACCACAGGAACCTCCTGGGCTGTTTTCTCTTCACTGTGTTGTATTTCTGGTGGACATCTGGTAGGTTGGAGTCCCCCATGAGCACAAGGGTTAGCGATCATGAGACTTCTCCCAGCTGCTTGTAGAATTTTTCATCTGTTTCTTCATCCTGAGTGAGCAATCTATGCTTATTAACTTTCCTTCACCCACAGATACAGGTAGCTTTCAGAGGTAGCTTTCATGGTGCCAGGGTCACTATACTTCAGCAAACAGACCTAAATTTAAGTCAGAGGACTCCAATTTAAATAATCAAAGCACAAACAACACAGAAAAAGGGGAAAAAAATTGCTAGCTTGGACCCAAAAGAAAGTAATCACAGTACTAACAAAACAATCTTCACTGGTGCAACTTAAGAGGAAGGACCCAGAGGCCCCAGGAGGCCAGGCTGCTTAACCAAGTCACCACGGCTGGAAGGTGGGAGATAATCCAAAACCCAAAAATGTTCCCTTTCCTGGGAGGATTGGATACCTTTTTTTCTGAAATCACTCAGTGCAAACCCTCTGTATATAATGAAGAAAAATTTACACAGATTTTTACTTAAGAGATGCCGATACCAGAGGTAGCCAGATAACTTGAATCGCAGCAGGCATCATCAGAGCAATGACGTCGTTACTGCCAGGATGATGGCATGGTGCTCCTGCCTGGATCTGGGGCAGCCACATGGCAGGCAGACCCAGGAAAACTGAGCAACACCTCTAATGCCACAGAAACTGATCTCCAAGGAACAGTCCACATACAAGGTATCAACGAAATGTACTGTGGGGGTCTGACTGCAGCTTGTCTGGCTGTTCCTAAACCGAGTTGATTTTAAGAAATTGCAGCAGCATGGATTTTAAAGTGCATTTGCTCTAGTACTTAATGTGGTAGGTGCCTCATTGCTACAGTCATTTGGCTTTAACCCTGCCATATGGGACACGTCTGCATAAACTGTGGTACCATTGTGGTGCATAAATCTGCTGTGGATAAGAGAGAACAATTAATGACTATAAAACTTTGTGTTGTTTTTCAGTTGAAAAAGAAGTCTAGGAATTATGAAGGTTGTTTTTTTTTAAAAGCTGCCTCATATGTCAGGGGAAAAAAAGAAGAAAAGAAAAAGAGAATCAGCCTTTTGCATGTGATTCATGTCTAAAAACACCCACGCAGCTCATCACATTGACCTCAAAAGACAGAAATGCTGCAGCAAGACATTTCCAGAGAAGGAATCCATGGGCACTAAACCACAGTGAACAAAAAGCCTGTGAATTATCAGCTCTTCAGCACTAATCTGCCAAGCAAATATTAATACAACTAGTGCTGATCCCTGAGTCTCATCATTTTCAAGTTATACTGGATTTTTTGAAGGACAGAGACTTGTCACTGCCTTCAGTGGATCTGAGCTGGGAGGAAAAAAAACTGAGAAAAACCTAACGAATCGAGGAACCATTTCTCTTCTCTCTGTGTAAGGAAGCAGCAACTGGGTATGGCCAGAATGGCAGAGATGATGCTTAGTGCTGCTTTCATTAGGCTGTTCCAGAAGCACTACTCTCCTGGCTCTCAAAAAGCAGGATTGCCCATGACTGCTTTCTGTGCTGTCTCAATCTGTCGTATCTCGGGCTGGCCTACACTTTCTGAGAAGGGAAAGTCTGAAGGGTCTGTCATTGCCCTATGCTCATGCTCTCTGTGCCTGCACAGTAAAACAGCGCATGTGAAGAATGTCACACACCCTAACTGTAGCTCAGGCCAGCCCAGGCAGGAGGTTGCTCATGGCTCCCTAGAAGTGACGAGGCTGCATATTAGGCTGTGGTCCAGAATGACAGGCCAGCCACCCTCCCCTCTCTGCAATCCCCATTGAATCCAAGCAAAGAAAAATCCCCTCTTTCTTAATCTCAATTAGAAGAGTAAAGAAGAAACCTACTGCTTGGATACACGCATGAATAATCACAAAATTATCTTCTGTGACTTAAAAAGTGATCAAGATCCCAGAGGTTTTCAGCCTCTTTTCCAACTGCTTCATGTGTTTTCCAGCCAGGTTCTGACTTCTCCACAAATTTTTGGACTCCTTGTAAGGTGAACCTTTCCACGGTGATAGAATCACCAAAGAGTTTGCACAGAGACCCTGGTTTTTTCAGTACACATTTTGTAAATCGTAACCCTCAATGTTCAACCCAGGCAATTCTTGCTAAGAAACAAGGAGCAGACCGCAGCTACCTGTTGTGCGAGTGCTGTAACCAGTGGATCAAACACATCTGTCCAGAAAAGATGAACAAGCTGAAATACACTGTCCAGCCATGAAATCCACAGCAAGGATATCTGAACGTCAGCTACAGCTTCAGCCCTTTGAAGTTGGGGGAAGCCTTTATATATCTTCAGGCTACCAGAATTACAAGATACTCATAACTAAAAGGAAAAAACCCTACGATGGCAATACTCTTGCAATTCATTCATACCTCATGTGCATCCAGGATAGTTTTTCACATTATTAACGTTGTTAAGTATTGTTCTGGGAAATTCCCAAAGTATTACTGATTGTGGTTCAAAAAAAGACATGTCCCTGAAGGTAAAAAACCTCCTGAAAATATGGAACAATACCAACATGCAAACTTAACATGTTTTTTCTAGAAGATGTATGAAAAACAGTTAGCAATACTCTAACAGAGCTGTTTAAGCATTTTGTAAGAATTCATTTTTTACTTTCCAAATATAAGCACTTTTTAGAGTTAAAAAAAGCCTGTATTGAATAAAAATCACGAGGACACAAAATTCTAAGTTTGAGAAAACACGACTCACACGACTGTCCACCAGTCCTAGTATGTCACTTCTAACAGGAGCCAAAAATAAAGGGAAGGAAAGAGCAAGGCAAGACCATGAGATACTAATGTTCTCTAACACCTTAACCCCCTTTCAGCTTCTATGACTCTGAGGCAGACGTGATTCCTCTGCCTTTAGCAGCTCTAGTAGGAATATCTTTCATTAATTGATCATTTCCCTATTGATCCCGTGTAAAACTTTGCCACACGTGATGTCCTTTGCAGGAAGATCTACAGTCCAGCTACCAGCTGAGTGAAGAATCCCAGCTTTTTGCTTGCTTCCAAACTGCTCCTATCAGTTTTATTTGGTGCTGCCAGCTGCTAGTAGTGGAAGAGAGGTTAACAGTCAGTGCCCAAGCACTCACTCTGTTCTGCTTATATGTATACATGTTGTGAGCATATAGATGAGATACTGGAGTAGGTATTGGGGAGTGTAACAGGACAGATAGTGGAATTCAACGTGAAGTCTTTTGATAGACTGATTGGTTCCCCCCTCCAGGTTGTCACTGGGCAAGAAATTTCAAAGGCTTCATTTTTAACATTTCTGCATGAAAAACAATTTTAAAATAGCAGAATTTCCTTTCATACAAAAAAAAATACCTGGTTTCTGTTAAGCAGTGCTGTTGAACAAGCACATTCTGTGGCACTTTTCTTCTACTGTTTCTTTGCAGAGACAAGCTCCATGCTGTCCCCTTTCCAGGTGATGTCTGTTACCAGTGAGAGGATGCGACAGGCAGTTTAGAAGTTCTCTTTTTCACCTATTCAAGGAAGGAGAGCTCTGAAGCTTGCAACGGTGAAGTGATTTCTTGCCATTTTCTCTCTTTGTGCTTAGCTGCAGGTTTCCACCTCTGGTCTGCAGCACCCCAGGGAAAATACATACTACTTGTAAGCTGTCAAGACGAGGTAACTCACTGAAGGAAGTCATAATCAGGAGGCTTAAATTAGCTGTAAAGGAGGCTGTATCTTCACTGGAAAATACTTAGATGCTGCATAGTGATCAAATTGAAAACAGAGAGGGCAGCCCTGGATGCAGTGGTTAGCAGAGAAATTATAGAAGCAGCATCTCTTCTTCTCTCTTCTACATCCTGAAATATTGCTTCTCAATTTCTGCCCACTTTTGGTCTCTGTCCATTTTAATCAGAGCAGTGCAGAGGCTTTCCTCTTATAGATGCTTTGCATTATTTGTTTTTGGTTGGGTTTTCCACCCCCCACCCCCCCTTCTCCTCATTTGCCCCTTTTTCTTTTCTCTAAAGAGCTTTCTTGCATGGAAAATGGCAGCCACTTGCTTCTATTGTGAAGCTGCTGGGAAATTCGAGCAGCCACTTTACTGAACACAACTGCCTTTGGGCAGAAGCAGGCCCAGCTGGGACTGAGATCTACAAGTGGACAATTAGCAGCCAAGTAGTGGACTAAAGCTGGTTATTTTTATTGCTGCCCTGAGGAGATAGGTCAGGCAAGGCAAAACATTAATATAACTGGCAAACTGTAAGCATCTGAAGCTTCTGCAAGCCCTGAAATGCCTGCGTGCTACATTTCTGCACAGCACCGGGTAGCAGAAAGATGTTTCTCATATCATGTTTGTAGCAAGAAAGCTATTGAAAGAGACGCGTGAAGCACCCTCGATTATTATTTTGTGTGTCTCAGTTTTAAAAGCTGATTTTGTGGTTTTTCTTTGCTCACCATGTTATGATTTTTCAGTGCTGGCTGCCAGCACCACTGGTCACTGACGGTGCCAGAATGGCATCTTCCACTTGCACATGCATGAGACGAGATGGTGACCCTCTGTGCTAAATTCACATCCCAGAGACACAGGGCAGACTCCAAGAGACCCACCTGTCCAGTCCTGCTGACAGAGGACCTCGAGAGAAGGTGGCCACAGTTTTCTCACATTTCTTTGCACATCAGTGCCATCAACCAGCACTGCTGCTTGGTGGAGCAGGGCTGCCCTGCGAGGTGAGGGTGTAGATCAGAGGTGGACGTTGCGATGGAGAAGTGGCCTTAAGCTGTGGATAAGCCAGCGCAAAACTACAAAGTCTGCTGGGAATGACTTCCCTTATCACAGGCATCTGGCTGGACTTTGCTTCATTCCAATTTTCAGGCACGTTTTATTGCAGGAAATGGAACATTAGAGACAGAACTGGAACCTGCTTGTCTAAATCCTCCACGTACTGTTACAACTGTTCTTCAAGCCACAGTGACACCCCACATAGTGCCAACCTGGCAGCTGAGTTCTCAGAATAGATGCACATGATCTTTTTTTAAATCTGTTGTGATGTCAGAAAATTTCCCTTTTTAGCTTTTTCCTCATCTATCAGCTATAACTTGCTCATGGTTGCTGAGCCATAAATAGATTCTAGCAGTTAACGTAGGCTAAGATTCACAGAATCATTTGAAGAAGTTCAAGATCATTAAGAGGGAGCCAGAATCTCCTTACACTGCTTTTATTGCCTTGACCTCATGGCACGATGAGAAGCATGAAAATATAATGGAAAATACACAATATTTCATTGTGATGCAGGAAAGCTCTTCCAACATATTTTATATCTATTACCATGAAAGACTTAAGGCACCAAGTAGATAAATGTTTTTGCTTGGCCTAAAAGAGTCAAAGGCTGAGAAGTGGGGGTCGGACAGAGGGACTTGTACTCTGCTTCCAGAGCATGATTTCATCTCTCCCTGCAGTGACTGGAGGGAATCATCTCCTAGAAGTGGACTATAAATTCAACTTTGAGTGAAAGCTTCATAGAGACACTTGAACCATAGATACAAGAAGCGAAACGAGGAATTAATCTGCCCACTTGTGAGTGCCTGCAGCTCCACCAGTGAGACCCCCAGCAACCAGGGTCCTCAGCACAAGCTGAAAGCTGCTGGGGAGCCAGCAGGGTGAATCCAGACTGCACCCCTTTCGTTCCTAAAACCCTCTGTCACCTTCTGAGGCTGTGCCAGTTGTCAGGGCACTATTAGTCTTCCCAACCAAAACCCACCTCACTTCTAAACATCTATTCAGTCAACATATTGAACACCTCTGCCACAACCAGTGAATCAAAAAAATCACGGAGTCCAAAAAACAACATGAACCTGGCTAAGAAGTTCGTATAGATGATATACATTTAAGCCAGAAGCATTTGCTATCCTTTCTTCCTAGTTATTTACGACAAAGCAAGAACATGCAATGACAGAACAGCTGCAGCAGCCCTCACATGCATCCACTTCTTAAGTAGCTTGTGAGCATACCTAGGGATCACCTATTGCTGTGGCAGTTGATGAAAGCTTGCTTTGCAGCATTAGATCCCGTGCAGGAGACAGTCCAAAACTTAAGGGGGGAGCAAAACATGACACACACACACCCCGCCACCAAACCAACAGCAAAACACTTTATCTTTTCCATCCTCATTCACTTCCTCCTATTCCCCCAGCTCAGAAATGACAGCTTTGCTTAAACACTCAGAAAGAAACCATTAAATGGTGTATTTTGGAAAGTAGGAAGACTGCTTCTTCATGTGTGACTGAATGTAAAACAGTTTGCCTTAGAAATCCCGGAAATGTGGGACAGAGATCTTCCTCCAATTCCTTTATTAAATGCTTCTCCTTAAACAGATTTGTGAGGACTCACCCGTGCCCACTTCAGGCCCCCTTCATTCACCTCTGTACTTTTTTCTGAAATTCAGTTTATGCAATTCCAGATCACCCATTGCAGCTGGTAACCCTGAGGCAAGCAGAGCATAACAGAAATGTGGAAAAAATAAATAAATATGGAGCTAAGGAGCAAACCTTGCCGCACATCATGGGAAAACTGCACCCAGAAAGCACATTTCATCACCACAGACACGCAGAGCTGTGCTGCATCATGACAAACGGCAAAGGTCAGAGTGAGATGGGGGCTGGTATCTAAGCCAGGAGATGGCCCTCTTGCATGTAAATCAGGAAATCCCCAAATGGGATCCACATAGTGTAAGAGTCGGTCTAAAGAGAACAATATTGTCTCAACATTGCCAACAGAGACCTGGAGATGGAATGTGGTCCTCATGGACACCAAGACACAAAGACCCTGGGAAAGAGAACTGCACAGTACGAGGAGTACTATGCCATTCTCTGCCACCTGGGATTGAATAAGGCTGCATAACAGCTGTCCAGAAGATGGATCACAACCGTGGTCATAACAACGAACCAGAAAACAATGCAAGAACACACCTCCTGGTCTGAAGCTACCCACCTCTGGGGCAAGATAACCTGGCTCGAGAGGGCGGAGACTGGCGGCAGTCCATGGACCAGAGGAGGAGCAAGGTGTGTTGCTTGGCATAAAAAGATGCCTTCTTAGCAACTGAACTCTGGAGATCTTCCCCACCAAGGATCACGACAATCGGAAGGACCGGCGGGATGCTGCCTGGACCTGGGACCACAGGGACGCCTTGGACCCGTGGTGGTAGCTATAATCCTCTTTCCTTTTCTTTTTACTTTATCTTTTATGCAATTTCTGTCTTTCTAATCACACGCCGCTTTACGGGCAAACAATAAAATTGTGCTGTTTGATTGAAGCATAACCCCTTGGCGTGGTCACCTTGATTTTTGCACTTCGAGATCATAGTTAATGAAACATCACGAGTCCACTGAGTGGACCGTGACACATAGCCATGAGATAAAGATGCCCAGAACAAGGGGAGTGAATGGTCTTCAGTGAAGATTTCTGAAACTGACAGTCTTTGCTCCCAAACAATTAAAGAATGGAATTAGAGTTATTTTGAAAATACAGTCGTAACCACTCCTTTCCATTACTGTAGGACAAGCAGCAAGAACACAGTCCTGCCAGGAATAATTTCTTCAAGAGAACTGCAGCGAGGTACAGAAGATAGCGCAGTTTATAAAAGCACATCTCTATGATTATTTATCTCTGTGGTATAATTGCAGGTCTCTGCCTGGTGACTTTCATGTTGTTTCAGATAGGGATTCTTGGAAGATTTCAATTTCAGATTAAAGATTTATGAACTTCATGTTAGTGACAGTATAGCAAGTTTGCAGGTGATCTGTCCAAAGGCGCACGGTATTTGAGGGCAGAACTATTTTAATCCAGAGGGGTTTGGTTTGGTTCTTTTGCTTTGGTGTTTTTTTGTTTGTTTGTTTTTTGTTTTTTTTTTTTTTTAAAGAAAATAGACAGATGAGACTTTCACCTTAGTAACGCTTAGATACATACCTAGATTGACAGATTGAAAAACAAAGCTCAGTACATTTGCTTACCTCTTAGACTTTAATATTAGTTTTGCTAATTGCAGACTCAGTGCTCTTTCTCTTAAATCAGTACAGAGCCTGCAGTAAGGTCAAAGATGGAGCACTACCGTGCAACTCCTACTCGTGCCTGACAGGTTTTCATCTTTCTGCCAAGGAATCCCTTCAGGGATAGTGCCTGTTCACCCAAAACACCTGCTAGTCCAGACATGGCAACGCCATTATAAGTCTTCATGATTTGTCTCAGCAGCCCTCCGGTGCTGAGCAAGTCGACCATAAAACTTGATGTCAAGACCTTGATGGCTTCACATATTCAGAGCCCCTGATCAGCTCCTTCTCATCAATCTCTCCTAAATTAGTTTCCAGTTAATTTATAAGGTATCTATCTTCTAGGATTTGTTTGCTGCCTTCAAGCTACACTTTGCAAGAGAGTGAAACATCAAGGGAGCCATGGCTGGTAAAACAAGTATATGTCATCCTTTTCACCTGGAGATTCAGGGCTGAATTTGTGGGAAGCCAACAATTCATGGAAGCATAACTCCAACTGAAAGACAAAATTCGTGAGGGGAAAAAAAAATAAAATAATGGGAGAGCAAGGGAGTATGAGGTTACGCAATCTTCTGGGATAGTTTTGTCTGATTCAAGACTTCAGTTCCCAAGGCCTGCCACTAGATGGCAATAAGAACCAAAATAATAAGACCGACTTGGCATTAACATATTTGCCAACTGCGGCCTCAGCAGCTTCTCAACACTGCGCCACAGCCTCTCTCAGCCTGCGAGCCCAGGAGAAAGCCACTTGTCCCTTCAAAGCCCAGCAGACCGGCGTTGCCTCCTAACCACAACCACTTGCAGCAGCTGGGCTGCTCAGCTGGGCTCGAGAGGCCCACTGCACAGTGGTACCTGCCACAGGGCCAGTGGTGTGGGCGCAGGACAGAGCTAACCCACGCTACAGTCCCCTGTAGTGCCCTGGCTACTCGCCACACAGGAGCTTTGGGCAAGCCTTTGCTCCGTATTCATACAGACACCCGCGTTCCCAGAAGCTATCCATGCTTTATGCACTGGTTCCAACCGAGCTGGGTTTCCCCACCCCCAGTTCAGACAGGAAAATAAGTTTTTCCTGGACACATCATGTCACAGGACTGGGAGGGACTGCCAGGCTTTGTGTCACATTAGTCCCTTTAAGCCTGGTTGTGGCTCCAATATCCTTCTCCACTGCATTTAGGATAAAGGGGAGATATGCCACCTCCGCTTTCTGCTCACAAAGATCCCAATTTCTCCCAGATTGCTTCATCTACTAAAAAGTATTCAGTAAAGCAGTGAATAATTATAGCCTTCAGCTTGCCTGGGGCAGACATCATACCAGACATGGAAGCAGGTCTGATTGGATCTTTTAATAGGGTGGCATCATTTTGGGGTCCAAGATCACCTGAGATGCTCTGGGACAGAGCCAGACTTTCAGCAGAAAAGCTCATTGCCAAGCTTGAGGATGCCTATGGATGGCAGGGTGTTCTAGCAAAACAATCCCCTCCTAAACAGAGCTTTTTAAAATGCTAGGTACTCGTGGAAAATTACTGGATTTTGGATACAAAACTAGTCTCAAACCCAGTATGAGCTCAAAGGCAGTTCAGAACTCTTCTTTCATCATCTAGTCATCAATAAAACCAGTGCTTTGTAGAAACACCCAAGTGGATGCACCTGTTTTGTCACCTTCCCCCCCCCCCCCCCCCCCCCCCGACCATCTTTTATATTTTCCTAACGTTCAGTACCCTGTGGTTACTTGAACTGGTTTGGTCTCATCTCCTGTTGTCAGTTATGATGGCAGAGTGGGGTGTAGCCCGTGCCTGGGATTTTTCCTTCCTTCACGTAACTTTTGGCCTGACTTTAGCAGAACCAGCAGATTCAGAGCTTCAGCTGCCCATTTGTGATGTTTCTGTGCGCACTAGGAGAAAGCACCCCTGGTCTGTGTTGTACAAAGCGGTCACACAGCTTCAGGAGCCCATCTTCTCTTCAGAGGCAAGACAACACACTTGAGGAATGGGAGAGTTTTGCTGTTGCCAAATAGGGTCATTCTTTACATTTCTTGTAGAGAGGCAAACCCAGGGCACTGTGATCCTGGCCACAGAGTGCTCCCGGGAACAGACACTTGCCTTTCCTCTTAAGGAAGGTCTCCACAGAGCATCCCCCTCGCTAGGGCACATGCACCCAGGCAGGGGCTCCACCTACTGCCACTTCCACAGAGATTACCATCTCCCTCTAGCAGGGCTTGAGTAGTCTGGAAGGAAAATGTGAAGTAGAACATTTAAAACACTGAAATAAGTGGGACTGCTCGAAGCACCGCACTGCTCGGAAGGTGTCAGGAGCTAAATTATTCCAGAAGCACCCAACCATATGCTGTCAGGAGCAATCCTGCGTTGGCAGAGAGAGGATGGACAAAGCAGCCTGATAGATCCCTTCTTTCCATCCTAGCATCTATAATTTTTCTGTTAATGACTTGTAATTGTGTCCCACATGTCAGGACACATTTTGATTCCTTGCTTGATAAAGTGCTGGGGCCAGTAAGATCATTCAATTAACCGCACAGTCCAATACCTCCCCCAGCACCAAAACTCCTGTCCCAGATCAGCCAGGATTGCCTTTCTGTCCCTCTGTAAGGGCCCAAGGGGGACGGGAGCAGAGCAGAGAGAAACGTTCATTCCCCTTATTTAAAAATGTAAAACACATTCAGGACTGCGTGTAATAGTGTTGTAAATCTTATTTCCATAAAGTACCTCCAGGGCTAATTCACAAGACATTAATCATATTCCAGCTTCTCCCAGCTGTTAATTCATCTGCAGGGTTTTTAATGAAAGATTTCATGTGCGTTTTCAAGAGACAAAATCATACTAACCGGGGCTGGTCTACTCAGAGAGGACATGTCCATGGTCTGGAACAAAAGCCACCTTAGAGGCTTCCAAGCCCCTTGCCTGGCAGGTTTCACTCCGTAGCTCCCACCAGGGTTACCTCACCCTCCGTTCAATGACGCCCTATGGTGATGAGGTTTGGCTAAGGGACAGGCAGTAATATATTTCCAGATCACTTCCTTCAAGTGCAATCTGATTTATTCCCAGCCAGTTCATTGGCATTGCTCAGTGGCAGAACCCTTAATTATTCCTTTAAACCTCATTTCAAATTCCAAGCACTGCCTCCCTGCTCCTGCCCGCCTCCCTCTAGCCTCCTGGAATTGTAATCTGATTTGTGGATAAACACACTGTTTCCTTTTATCCCACCTGTCTGAAAGCTCTTCTTTCCAGGAAAGAGCTTATTTCACCTCTGCGTCATGTTGGGCAAGTGACAAGCTCTCAAAGGCATCAGGTCTTCTGTCTCAGGGACCAGGGAACACAATTGTCCTCAACTAGGGAATGCCACAGGACATCCAGAGAGATGGGATACGCCTCTTTAAAATGCTGCACATACAAATCTCCCTTGGCAAGACAGCAAGTGACTTCAAGTTGCAGCAGCAGGGTGACCAGGCATCGGTGTGCTGCATTACAATGTCTGTTCAAAGTCCTCCTCCACTAACATCTCCCACTCTCCCCCAACCCACAGCCACATCTGCATCTGCTCACTCATCCCCTGGGTCCCATCAAGTCCTTGTCTCTTGCTCCTTGCAAAAGGAATCTTTCCGATTGCCATGCTTGTGCCTCCTCACACATCCTGCAAGTTTTTCCTCCAGGTGAGCCTGGGATAACAGGGGAGAGCTGGCCTTGCGATACCAGCCAGGCAGCAGGTCTGCCCTCAGCCTCTTCTTCCTCAAGTTCCTTTTCCATATGCAAATCCAGATTTGGGAGGATTGCATTGTCTAACTCCATCCCCTAAATCAGCTTGCTGGCTAATCCTAGTTTAAGTGTACTCCACTTTCAAGGGAATGTCACTGTGGTTGCAGAAGCCCCTCTCTTGCTCTGCTTAATTACACAGAATAACATTAAACCCAGCCTTAAACTACAGAAGCCCAGTTGTCAAAGGGAAAGTGGCAGAGGCTTTCCAAAAGCAGGATCTTCTCCACTGTGACAGCTATAAAAATTAAAAGCCAGGAGCCACTGGCATTTATTAAAAAGGGAGAAAACTGGACATCTTCCCAGCATCAGGACAGCTAGTTTGCAGTTGCAGTTACTCACTCAAGGTAGTATTCCAACCTGATGATTCAATTTTTGAGTTGCTTAGCCACTTAAATAAAAAAAAAAAGCCAAGCCATTTTTAAAATGAAAAGTGCCACTTCACACTGAACTGTCCTGGTGTTTAATTTGTTATTTTCCAAAGGAAGCCTTTCAACTTTTCTTTCCTTTTCTCAGGTGAAGTTAATCAGCAAATTTGCCTCAATTCTTTTAAGCTGCATCTTTAGAAAAAGAAATCACTGGTGTTACTAAATTTAGGAAATTTTTTCTTTCTTTTGAAAAAAGGATGTGAGTAATAGAAAACCAAATTAAACATGGGTGGGACCACATTAGATTTAGACAGAACCACAGTGAAAGGAGAGACATGTCCTAGTTTTTACAAGGGGAAAGAAGATGTAGAATTGATGAGTAATTGTTGGTGGGCAAATAAACTTCCATATTTCAGCTTCTACATCTTTCTCTGTAATTTTTTTTCTTAAAGACCAGCTTCAACTTCCTACTTTTATCGCAAGCAGTTGTGATGTCAGCACCCTCCAATGATCCCAGATGTGGAATGGGATGAGCAGCTATTCCCAGCTTCCCTCCCAGATGCTTTGCCAGCTTGAAGCAAACCAATGGCTGGTTTAAGACTAACAGGTGGCCTCCAGCTGCTCATAAAATTCAAGCATCCCCCAGCACTGGGTCAACTTTCAGCCAGCTGCATCATGAGCTACGCAGAGGCAATCAGCGCCTGGGCAGGCCGTGGAACCAAGGGACTGTACTCACACATGTTGCAAAGCTGTGCCCAGGCTTGCTGCTGCTGCACAGCGGAGATGGGGAACCAGCATTTGCTGGGAAGGGGGATGTGGCTCTAAGTCCACACTGAGCACACAAACCAGGGGAGGTCTGACCTCACCAGTAAGTCATTCAAATGTATGTGAGGATAAAGCTACAAAAAACCACAAACCCAAACTGAGCAAATCAGAGTAAAAAATGCTGATTGATGCTGCATTTTGGGTAAGAAAGTCTAGTCCATGCTCCAAACCTTTTGTCTGTTGACCTCTACAAAGCCCATCTCCCTAAGTTCAGCACTGGCACAAATGCATCCCCATGGGACTGCAGCATTGTTTTTCTCCATCTACCACTCTGTCCTCAGAGGAGCTTGCACTGCCCCTCTCCTCCCTTCTCTTCACCTGTGCTTCTTCCTTTCTAGGAGCCTTCCTGCAGAAATGACAGTCCAATACTGCAGCTATTCCAGATATTCTGCGCTCCAAAGAAAGGGGAACATTTTTCCTACGATTAGAAACCTCTCTCCTGCTAACCCACTGCCTACCATGCTGCAGGCCTCACTCTTCCTTCCTGTTGCATCTCAGCTTGATCTTTAACACCATAAAGCAGCGTTACAGGAATACTTCATTAAAGGCAGAAAAATTCAAGAGCATGCTATCTGGCACCCTGACTGTATCACAGCTAAAACGTGGTCTTGCAAGTGACACAGCCAGCAAAATAAATTAAAAAAAAAAATATCAACAACTCTGATTCCTTTCTTCACCTTTCTTTGGCTTTCATTCCTAGAAGATTATGGTTTTGTTCTAGTATTTCTGTAGGTTCCCCACTGTCCCATACAGCCTTTTATTATGAGAAAAAACAGACTCTTCACATCATTATCAGACAGTTTTATTCACACTCTGAATTTGTTTTCCGTGTTTCACCTTGGAAAGTACCATTCTTATCACTGCCATTATCTGTGTACTTCTTTTATACAGTAAAAAAACCAACACCAAGTGCTATAGTGCTATTAAACGCATGTGATACCAGCAGTTATCTTCATGTTTTCCACTGCACGAAGTGTCTATATTTCCCTTCTCCCAGCCCCCACTGAAGAACCAACCCTCTCCCCAGAAGTTCCAACCCACCACACATTTGGAAGCTAGCAATAATTATTTTGGAGTCCCACAGCTGCAACTGAACAGAACCACCATGAGTTCTGTGAGCAGCTTAATTTGGTCATCTTGGATAATCTATTTGTTTTCTTAGTGTTAGGTAGTTTAGATTGATTTTGCTATTATTTTCAGCTCCACAGGAAAGAAAACTGGTAAATAACTTTTTTTTTTTAAAAATTGTGACAATCATTAACTGTCAACAGACCATCAGACAATCAAACTGCCACCAGCAGAGATCATTCTGTAGGAGGGAAAAGACCACAGGCTCCACAGGCACTCTCAGACCAAGCTCAGGCAGAGGTAGACCCAGTGAACACAGCACAAACCAGACAGCCATCCCACTTCTGGCCCCACACAACCACGGAAATCCAGCTTTCCTCTACGAAAAGAGGGCTTATGGGCCCATGAGGCTGCAGCATGTCCTTGCACCTCTGGGAGGGTACAGGCACACACAAGACAGCTCTGAACCTGACCTTCCCCTCCAGAGCTCAAACCCTGCCTGGCCAGATCCTGTACCCATGCACACAGCAAACTGTCTGCCACTGCTCTGCTCACAGGTCACCTGTTGATACCACCCTGCATCGTCTCAGTAACACATCCCAGACCACTGACAAGAAAAATTAAAACCACCCCCAGCTCTAAACTCCAGACCTAACATACAGCCAAAGGCAACTTTTCTGTTCCCCAAGCCACTCCTTACTTTGCCTTTTCTTCTCTGATTTTTCTTGCTCCTCTTCTTCCTCACCACTTCCCCAGTCTTTCAGGCAAATCTTTAGCAGCAGCTCCACATCTTCAGACCCTCATCTTCACACTGAATCTTCCTGCTTCACCCAACCCCTAGCCAATAAAGCAACTCAACACACCCCAACACTTCCCAAAAAGACTACTCTCCAAACTCCACCACTATCCCAACCTTCCTCCTAAAGCAGCCCTCACCTGCTGGGCTTTGCCCCATTTAGCTCTAACTCGGTACAGCTGTGGCAGGCAGGGCTGGCTGAACCGGGCTGGGGAACAACAGGGTGATGTCGTATGTGAGCACAGTTCTTCTGAGATGAGGCACTCCATAAGCATGGAGGGTGGGCAATCAAATATTGCTTCTTTTTCCTTTCCAAATAGAAGATTTCAGGAAGCCAGGGAGAAGTACACCTCCTGTTTAGAAAGCATTGTTCCTGTAGCAGCACTATAGGGCTTGATGCTCTTCTACAAAGCATCTGCAGACACTATAAAACAAAGCTCCTGCTGCTGCTTGCTCCCAGAATTAAAAACATTGATCCAACATGATATTCAGGTGATTCAAGCACAGGAATCACATGCAATGCACTGCTTAAAGAAAAATATTGTAATTTCTTGTCAAGAGCATCAAGATGTTCTGATACGAACCTTCTCCCCACATATACTTCCATCGAAATATGCTCTGCTATCATCCATAGCCAGATGGCCACAAACCCCTCAGTTTTTTTCTAAGTGAGCATCATAGGACAGATTTTGTTCTTGCACACTCTGGTTATGATGACTCCAGGGGAGACTCTAGTGCAGCATTTCCAGTGAGGACAGTGCAGGACTGACAGCACAACCACTTTTGGCTAAGGAGAGGTTTGAACAACAGACAGAGAGGAGAAGCAGCAAACATTGAGGCTTAGTTTTATATTCAGCCAAACCTTCACATCTCCTTCTCACTCAGCTCCATATGACAGGCTACCCTTTTCCTAAATATTTTTTGAAAACAGTTCCTGAGTTTATCCTGGGAGCTGGAAAGAGAAACTCTGATTGTTCCTGTATCTAGCAAAGCTGCCTCTGTTACACCAGCCCAGCTCTGTCTGAAGGCAGCATCTCTATCCCTGGGCAGGCTTTTGAAGAGCTGTTACACCGTGACATCTAACATCCAGCTCATGTGCCTTGTTCTTGAACACCAGCCTTTCACCCTTTGTACTCAGTTTCATTTCACTCTCAGAACAAGAAGAGCCACTGTGGAAACTGCAGCAGCCACAGTTGCTGGAGCTGGAGGTGGCGTAACCTCTGTGAGAAGAGGAATGATGGCATGGTGGCAGCCAGGTGACCCCTGGCAACTTTGGTCTGTTTCCTTCTGGCATGAGGGCCATGTTCTGGCTGAGGGCTGGCACTGACACCTCAGTTTACCTCCTTCCCAGACAATTCACCAAGCCTTCCCCTTACTGCGTGGTTCTTGGAGTGTTTTGTGAGGCAGGGTGGGACTTGCTTCACTTTCCCCACCCAGGGCACTCTCAGTGTCCATGCTCTTCCTTTGGTACTGTGGTTTTTTTGTAGCACTTATCTCTATTGGGTAAACGACTAGTGTACATGATGATCAAGGTTTTCAATCAAGATGATTGTCTGATAAAGGAAAAATCACACACGTTACACCAGAAAGGGAAACAAGAGATTTTTTTCAGGCCTTTGTGTGCACTAATAGGCTTTAGTTGCCTGGACCAGCCTCATCTGGGACTCGCACCCATCGCCCATGGGTCTAACAGCTATATTAAGCTCTGGCACAGTTTCTGGCTTTATTTTCAAATACTTCTGACTGAACGGCTGTGTGGGCAATATCTTCCCTTGCCTGATGGTGACCACAGGCTCACCAGAACCTCTTACTGTCACCAGGCTGCCCCGTTCAATGTACTGAGGTTGCACCCTGCTGGTTAGGGTACTGCTGGCACTGTGGTCATCCTCTGCCCCTGGCTTGGTTTTCCTTTCCTTGGTTTTCCTTTCCTGCTAGATTTCATGGGTAGACAAGATCAAAAGGGAGGATGGAAGAAGAAAAACCTGCCCCTGTGCTCAGACTGTCACTGGATAAACAGCAAAGGCTGAGCCAGGATGTGATGGTTGTTTGTGACAGGCAAATCTAGAAATTAAAGACCAAAGTCACTTGGTAGGTGGGGAATACAGTGAACCACACTTTCGACTGTCCTGTGCACAACCCTTTACCGACCTCAAAAAGATGCAGGGGATGACCACACAGCTCATGTGCTTGACTGTGAGCATATGATTAGCTCGTTGAAAGCTGCATTTCCAGGGTGCATCTCAGCTCTGGTGAAAGCCTCTGGCAAACTCCTACTGCTTTCAATGCATGGAGAAATCCAGAAACACCAGGCGCTCTGTTGATGTAACTTGATGGATTTGTCAAACACATTTTTGCAATTTCACCATGTTTTTATGTGGTGCAGAATCACGAGCTTTTTCTGCATTTGATATAGCTTAAATGCCTTGAATTGCTTATAATGGAAAGCTGACCTTTTGCGTGCTGGTGCTGTACCACATCACGTTGAGGCAGGGAGTTTGGAGGCAGCATGTGCCAAGGTTAGGAAAAGAGCAGTTTGCCATGGTGGGACTGTATTATGTGTATGAGATGAGTCTTGACTTGGGAAAGTGGGAGGCAAGCTGAACTGGCTTTGGGAGGATGGGAGCATGTACCTGGGATCAGCAGGGCTCCCTTGCACTGGGTTTGCAGGACGGCACAGAAAAAGTGTTCCGGTCCCTTGGCAGATGATACAGGGCCCCTGCAAAAGGCAGCAGGGAGGACACAACTCCTGGGTGGTGGGGACAGACCAGATGGCCTCCTGCACACCGTAAGGGATAAATGTGTCTTGCTCTGCCAGGTGGTGTGGCCTTGTGGTCTGAAGAGAGGGTAAGCGTCCCAGAAGATATGGGGAAGGAAGTGTCAGATCATGCTAATTGCCCCGTGGGTGAAGGAAGGGGGAGCAGCCATGCTGTGCAAGGTACAACTGCTCCTGTGAAGTCGGCTGCATATTGCATGAGGAGATGTATTTACAGTTCCATAGGTGACATACTGGTACCCTGGGTCCATTAGTTAGGGCTTTTCGCAGCCCAGCTGTGTCCCTAGCCCTCCCTGTCCCTGCTGGCGAGGGTGGCGGGGCGCAGAGCAGGTCCTCAGTGTAACTCAGGCTCAGGTCCCTCTTGTAGGGGATGTCTTGTGCTTTCTGCCTCTCCCTCTGCAGCATGCAGCCCCCCCCGATAACTGCTGTATTTGGTTAAAGAAGCTCATTTTCTTTCAGCCAACCTTCAGAAGAGTCCCTCTTGGAGCAATTTAAAGTTTTTTCCTTTAAGTAAGGCTTTGGCTGACAGCAGCTGCTCCACTGTCAGCGATGACAAGCAGAGAGGAGTGTGGAGCCGAACGTGAAGGAGAAGCAAAAGGCACAGTAATGGAGAGCAGCAGCATTGCAGTGCCTTGTTGGTTTTGGCATCAGCTAAACTGGAAATGGGGACATATGGGAAGCAGGGTCAGGGGAGGGTGAACAGCAGAGAAGCTGCTGAACATCCCAGTCCAGACTTTGTATGGTTGCTCAGCACTAGCACTGCCGGTGCTGTTGTGAGGGCACTTCAGGCTGTTACTGGTCTCTGAACCTCGCAAGCCTAGCTGCAGCAATGGAAAGGGGGTGGGAGCAGGGATTCTTCAAGGCCGAGCCTCTGACTGCTGCCTTCAGAAGCTGGTGGTGGGTGGTGCTGGGGTCCCCCATGCCTGTGACTGAGGTCAGAGCCTGACTGAGCTCCTTTACAGGCCATAACTATCTATGTTGCACTGCATCTCTCGTCCTCACAGATGTGACAAGGATGTATAGGCTGATGGGGCGCGAAATTATGGTCTCAGCCATGCCTACAGTCCACTTGAAGAAAACAGTGCTCTGCCTTCTTGTCAGGGAACAAATGAGGATTCTTCTGAATGCATGTGGAGTCCATACATAGCGCACAAACAGACCCTGCGAACTACAGAGAGATGTTGCCCATCTTCACGCAGGCAGGAACCGCTAACTGGGGTCAGGCAGTGACACTCAGGAAGATGGAATAGCTTTGTGCTGGAGACTTCTTCCCCACCTCATACACATCCTCCCGGCTGGTCCCAGCCAGAGAACATCAGCGGCCTTGCTATAACGCTTGGTGGAAATCAGAAGAGGTGGAGGAGGTGTGGGTGCTCCCACACGTGTGGATAGCAGTGCAGGCGTTGAGGGCTATAGGAACTCACTCATACTCTTTCCAAGGCTAACCCTGGCTCTTGGACTCAGTGCAAAGAGCCTCAGACATCAGGTACATTAACAAGTAGGCTTTAATGGCCCTCAGCAGGCAACCTTGGCCCTGCCAGGCTTCCCGCAGCACAGTTGGGAAGATCAAAGCTGTCATGCGTGAGTGCCAACTTGACTGATGGTGACACAGGGGAACAAATACAATTAAGCAGGAGGGATAAGGCTCTGCTCAGGTCTTCCCTGACAGCAGTGGGAGTTTGGAGAGCAGCTGGTGTTGATCTGATGTCTGGTCCTGGGTTGGGAAGGATGAGGAGCAGGTAGGGGAAGAACTGGTCCCCAGCCCAGTTTCACACAGCACTATGTGGGAGTAACTCAGCTCCTGGCACTGCAGTTTTCAGCCGTTCCCTCTGCTGTGAGTGCATGGGGATGCTGTCTCCTTCTCCCCGCAGACCCCCGCACCACAACTGAAAGAGGCACCATGGTGCACACCGAGCTTGCATCTTTTCAACCCCCTCATCAGGAGCTCGAGAGGGGGATGGGGGATTTCCCTGCAGTGATCCCACTTCTGGTGCTGACTTTGTAACAGACACTTATCATGAATTAATTATGCATTATTAGCATCCATTATTCATTCCTATTATGTGTACATACATGTGTGGTGCTGAATAATAAGGGAATTATGCCAAACAATTAAATGACCCTCCACCGAGAAACAGCCTTGAGAGGAGGGAGTGTATCACAAACGGAGAGGGGTTTAGTGAGGACGAGCATCAAACTGGGTGGGGGAAGGAGGCAAACAGACCGTGCAGGAGGAAAGCCAGGGCAGAAGGCAAGAAACTGGAAGAGACGTGTGAATTACAGCTGGTTGAACAGACTATTTTTCATGCAAATGGCTGAACCTAAAACAATCAGAGGAAATTTGGGTCAACCATTCTGGCAAAATAAAATTAGACCCTAAAGATCATTAAAGTCAAGCCTACGTAGTTCCTTCAACAGGAAGAGAAAATTGCCTTTATTGTCCAGTGTGGTTTTAAACGTCAGGCTAAACAAAATTTGCATCAGTTTTGGAATTTTAAAAAAGGCTGTTTCAAAACATTTCAGTCTGATGTCAAAACAAAAATGTTTCAACATGTCCCACATGCTTTTGGCTGAAACTTTTTGTGTAATTTGACCCAAATTTGCACACAGGTTGGATCTACCTCAAAAAGGAAATTTTTAAGCAATTTGGCACATTTGGTTTGATTATTCATGGCATGGTGGGGAGAGGAGAGGAAGGAATCACCCAGCTCTTAGGCCAGAAAAGCAGATCAGCCAGCATGGCTCAGAGATGCCATTTGTGTACAAAACACCAGAGCTGTAGCAAAGCCCAAGAGGGGAAGCTCAGGTTTTCAGAATCCATCTCAATTGATGGAGATAATTACAAGTGCCACATTCCCAATTTCTTCTTCTGGGGATTTTCTTTTTTAATAAACTCATTCTAACAAATTGATCACAGCCTCTCCGGTACTCAGCACATATCAAAGCCATTTTCAAGATTGAAGAGAACACTTTAGGTAAAAAATAGGAACCAGTGCCAGACTTCGTAGAGATCTAATCTACCTCAGCTATAATACAATTGAATTAACTTGCTCTCTTCACATGCCAATTACTTAATATGTTCATGGATGTCTGCTTCCGAGCTTTGGTCAGTGCTGAAACCAGAGGCAAGGACCGGTAGGACCTGCCTACGGTGTTTCCTGTATCTCGCACCTGCACAGGGGAGCCCTTGACAAGCTCAGATGAGTAACACCCTGCAGTCACCTACCCAATGCAGCTTGGAGACATCTGGTCTCTGTGCTGTTTCGGGCTGACTTCAACAGGCTGAGCCCAGCAGGACATTCATGTAAACCTTCTGCAGGGGGTTGAGTACACAACTGTTTGGTTGGGTCTAGATTTCTTCTCTTGGTCCTTTCCAGTACTTTCTTCTATATTCTCAGTGAAGTGATTGTACCAGCATAATTCTAGTGAAATAACTAGACAAAGAGTAACTTTCTCATAGGAGCATCCAGCATGCTGAAGACCTTGCTTTCTAAACCAATATAACTAAAACTGCTCCAAAAAGAAAATCAGCAACTGCCTGGGTGAGCTTTAAACCTAATGCTTTTAAGTGCATTTCATTAGACCTATGCAAATGCTGGGAGGATGTCCTAATTTCCTATTGCAAGTTAGTCTAAGCCCATGAGGAAAACATTACAATTAACTCCCCTGCCTCCAAAATAAACATTTTTTAACCCAAACTGAGAGCACCCAGACTGGCATTGTTCACTTGAATCAGCTACCAGTTCAGACAACCAGCGCAGACAAAACCTGAGCTGTGTGGACTTGGTTTGCTCTCCACGCAAAGGGCAATGACCCATTCAGCTGTCATCTGGCCCATGTTCTTCCACCAGCCCAGGCTGTCAGCTGTTTACAGCAAGCAGAAATACAGGGATAGGGCTTAGCCTGGACTGTTTTCCTGGTGTCTGGTTTAAACAGTGCTCGATCTAATATGGACTTCCCCTTCTGCTCTATAAGCCAAGCTGGGGGTGAGAAAATGGTTTGCTTTCCTCAAGGAGGCTGGGAAGGAGCAGCTGAGGTTTGCATTAAGAGCCACACATCTCAAGGGAAAGAGAGGTCCAAGGCTCAGTACGGCACATTTGTCTGCTGCAACTACAGCTGGGGTTTGTCGTAGTTAGGTCCTGTGGGGAGTTACAAGTCACTTTTCCCCAAGATGCAGGAGCTTTTTTGCAGCTGCTGAAATTCCCAGAGTGATGGAGGCTGAGTCAGAGATCCCCAGCCTCCCCTTTCTGTTCCTCCTGTTCTCCCAAACCTGCCTCTCTCGTATACCCTTTCTACCCAGGAGAGGCTTCATCTGCACGAAAAAGTTGCATCAGTTTTATGTAACGTGCAGTTGAAGCCAAGACAGACACCTGCACAAACCCTCTTTTGGCACCCCTTGTGCAAGCTTTCGGTGCCAAAGGCACCTCCTCCTGCTCCTCAGTGACAGCATTGCTAGTCTCAGGGCTTCATAGGCAGCCCCAAGAAAGGGAATGGCTACTCTGCTTCTCTCCTTTGCACTCCCGCCTCCCCTGGTCAGCAGGACTCAGGTACTGACTGGCCACATTTCCTTTCAGCCTCAGGAGAAGGGTACCAAGAGCATCCCACCAGTGTCCTCTGCTGGGTGGCTAAAAGCAGCACTGCTGGCCTTGCGAGGGGCTGTTCAAGCTCCCGTCATTGCCACAGCCACTACACTATGTTAATAGCCAGAGAGGGATGTGGATATCACAGCACAAAGCCAGCCGCTGGCACCACACGCCTTTGGCTGGCAGGAGCTCAGCACCGCAGGCAGGTGCAGGCAGACCAGGGGCACAGGGAGCGTGTGGAGCAGCCAGTGGTGGCTTATCAGCAAGATGCTTCTTGGGGCATCCCAGTGAGAGAGATCTGCTTTTGCAGGCACAGCAGCAGCATTTTGCAGGCCTGGGACTGCAGAAATGAGTTGCTGGCAGGCTGCTTATGCCCAAAGGGACTTTGCAAAGAGCTGGGTGGGTGGCTGACAGCCTGGGAAAGGAGCCATTCAAAGCAGTGGGAAATAATTCTTCCAGTTCAGGTGTGGTTTTGATGTTTCATATGCATCTTTTCAGCCTAAATGAGGAAGAAATTTTCAAATGGAAAAATAGGTTCTAAAACGGACCAAATAAGCACATTTGAGCTGCTGAAACATTGTATTGGCAATTTTTGTGTTTAATTTCCCTGTTGATCTTTTAAATGCCCTGTATTTTGAGCTACAAGTGGATATAAATTTATGGAAAAAAGATTGACCTTTTTGTTTAGAGCATTTTTTTTTTCAATTTTTTTTTGAAAATGTATATTTTATTGAGACCTTCCCCGTCTCACGTCTACTTTTGGCCTTACAGAATTGTTCTGTGATTACTATAAAAAGAAAAGAATTCACCAAGATGCTCACAACCTCTCTCTATCTTCCTGCGAGGACTATGTAAGGCAAGGCCATGATTACATTCATATGCCCAAGGGATCCTATATCTAGACTTCCAGAGGAAATGGAAAAGTTGGAGGCCTGTGGCCTGAGGCTCATCCTCCATTAGTTCAAAAGTGCTGGGTGACTGAGGCTAAATTTCAGCTTCGTAATAAAAAGTGAAGGAGGGCAGACATCATTCGCTCTGCGGGTTTTACCCAGTGGCGGGAATCAAAGGTAAAGAGAAAGCCGTGAGTGGGTTAAAAGCAAAGCTCCCAAATCCAGGATCCAAATCTCAAACACCAGCCTGGATTTGGTTTATAATGGCAGAGAAGAAAGTTGGTGGAAGACTAGACAGCACCTTTGTTGCAGGGAACTGGTCTACTTTTGCCTTATTGCCCACATGAAGCTCCACAAGAAGCATTAGGGCAGCACCAAGAAATAGATCTAAAACATGCTCAGTGTTGCACAAAGGTGAAGGATAGAGACTGCTTTGCTCCGAAAGGCTTGTACCTGCACATCACCCGCTCTGCAGTGGCCACTGCTGTGCTGGGCTGCCCTCCTGGGGACACCACATCCCACTGCTCCAACCCCAACATGGTGGCAGTTGTCAAGCAGGGCAAGCACCATGAGCTGTGCCACATTGGTGTTTGGGGAGAAAAAGCCTTTTCTGCTGTGCAGAGAAGTGCCCAACCTTAGCACTAGGTGCCTCCAGCAAGCTGGTGGCCTGAGAGCTTTTTGCTGGGTGTCTATGGAGATGTTATATGGCCATTGCTCTGGTGCCTTTCCTTGCTATCTCACCCTCATGCAGCTTCTCAGCCCCCTCCTGGTACTCCCTCCTCTGTGTCCTTGCCACTGTCCTGCTGTCAGCCTGCCTCTTCCCTCCCCAGCCCCGCGGGATGGGGCTTGGCTGACTGCAGAGGAACAATTCAGAGAAACTCCACGAGAGACGAAGGGATCACGCCACTGGTCAGGGTGAGCAAGCAGGACACCTGGCTGTGCCGTTTCCCCTCCAACCTTGCTGTACTTTCATTTTTGGCTGGGGAGGGAGGTCAGGGGGAATATCATTTTGCTGCTTTAAACACACACGGGCTCATCTGCAACGAGAACATTGCTGCAGTCATTAAAAGCAAACAGAGCACGCTGACGCCCAGCATCAGCACCACTGCAGAGGGGCAAAGTGAGAGCTGGCAGCCCTCCAGGGAGCCTGTGACTTTTCTGAGGTGGGGACAGCTGGCCTATATGGACGAAGGTGAAGACATTCTCCAAACCAGCCTCCAGATAAGGAGCCCATCTATCCCCTGGAGAACAGAGGAAAGACCAAACCATCTATCCCCAAGATGTCAATAACCGGTGCAAGATCCTCAGCTGGAAAAAAAGCATGTTATTGCCTTGGCTTCCCATCACCACTGCTGTTTCATCAGTTTTTCACAAGACAAAGCCACACTGATCTGGCCTAGTGATGGTAGCAGCCCTATGTTGGCCTGGATGGTCCCTACCACCAATGCCTAAGGCATGGAAAACCGATGGCCATCTGAAGGGGGTTCCTCCCCAGACCCCAGCAAGACTGGCCAGGCTTCCTCAGCATTGCTAACAGCAGAGGAATGGAAGGTTCTCTCAGGCTGGGCAAAACCTGGAGCTGGTGGGCTCTTCTGCACCCCCAGCTTGGCTCGCAGCCTTGTGGCAAAGGATATATTATTTCTGAGACACAGCAAGGTTGAATTGTGGTGTGGTAAGGCCCCAGAGTGGCAGTGTATTAGTAAAAAAGCACTGGCATCATGCAAGATCAAGCAAGAGGGGTCAAATCTATTACATCACCTTCTATTCTGGCTGAAAATGTATTCACTTTTAGCATTAAAGAGAATTTTCTCCTGGGGTTAATACTTTTGTGGCATTTATGGGAAAGCAGACCACTGCTGTCTTGCTTTTCAGGAATATTTTTGAATTTGTTAGGTCTCCTGGGGTGGCCAAGCTAAAAATATTATTTGGGTTTTGGCTGTTACTGCTGCCAAAAATAAATCAAAACCAAATCCCTAAAAAGAATTTCATTAGGCATTGTTTAAAGGTCAATTTAAAGAGTCCTTACAAGATGGATTATTAAGTTTGTGTTAGGGCAACCTGGCCTGGAGCTTGGCATGGGTCTGGAGAAGTGAAAGTCCTGTTCTTCTCTGCAGGCACACTCGCTTGCCCTGGCGCCTGCCAGAGCCAAGCGCCATCCATTCCTGTGCTAGAGCAGCAGTGATAGCAAATAAAAAAATAATGAAGTAAAAATCTTGGTGCCACACAGGGCCTGAAGCTCCTGCTCCCCCAGGGCACATGTCAGCAGTGGCATCTGGGAAGGAGATAAGCACATGGAGAGAGGGAGCTGGGGATGGGGAGGGAGGAGACGCAACAGTGCAGATGAGCCACAGAAGCCATGGTAGGACATCACAAGTTCCCCCGAACAATCTGTTATATGCAGAGAAATTCATTATGACAAATTCTAAGTCCTGAATTTACATCTTCAAGACTACCATCATAAGGGAAAAGGTTAGACTATTTTTTGTTTGTTTGTTCATTTTCTTAAGTGGCAGCTCAGATTAGAGCTGACACCAGAAGGATAAGCACTGAATCCCGGGCTAAATATTTCATCTCCACAGATGCTGACATCAAGTTGGTTACAAAGAAACTCTTTTACTTTATTTTCTTTTGTTTTGTGTTGTTTGAAGGCTTTCACTTAATTTATTATTTTTTTTTTAAACAACCTTCTGCTACATTTTGGGGTGGACAAGGAAAAAGACATTTCGGCTCAAAAAAACCGACGTGGAACTGAAATGAGGCAAGTTACAAGATAAAGAAAAGGCTGAAGCAGCAAAACAACAATATCTCTGCCTTCCTTACAATTTTCATGCGTTCAGCTGCTCTGCCTCACACAAAGATCAAGGAGGGCTTTGCCCTAATTCCTGGCAAAAAAAGAGATTTTTCTCAAGAATCAGCAGAGACGGGGTTCAAATTTAGGCAGAAGGGACTGCAGCCACGGTCATGGTAGGCCCCTCATCTTGCTATTCCCTGTGTCATGACAGGTATCACTGATGTCAGGGAGCCCACCTGGGACATGCTTGGCTTTAACAATCCCAAGGGCATACTCCCCTCTGGCACCACACCTCAGACAAGCGGGTAACATATTGCTTCTGGTACAATCAGTGAAGGGCAGCTAAAGCAAGAAGTGATGCTGAGGAGCCGCAGCTTCCCTTTGTTGTATTTCAGAGAATCACTATGAAACTTCACAAGGGAAATTATGCTTCAATGCAGTGAGCAGAAGCATCCCATTTCCCTCCTCAGCCATTCAGGCTAAATGCAGCTCTCCCTGACACCGGTATCATTGGAATACATCCATTCTGGTTTTCCACAGTGGCATGTGGGAGCAGAACATGGACCTTATTTATTTATTAAGGCTATATGGGTTTGAGATTTGTTGTTGCAGGAGGAAACTTCCTCAGCATGTTTTATGCTCAGTTGCGGAGGACTCAGTGCTCCATCCAGAGGAACGGAGCCAATTAGCAGAGACAGGGCTGCAGCCGTCTGCGCACGGCAATCCTCCCGCGCCGCTGCCGAGTGCCAGCTTCCAGGAGATCCGACCAGGGTCTTTCCTGGCTGAGGAGCCTTTGACGTCGGCACTGATGCTGAGGCAAGGGAGACACAGATGGATTAAAATAGCACCACTATCATCAGCTTCACTTGAAATTCTGTTTCAATTTAAATTCATCTGTCAGGAGAACAAGAAAACTGACTTTTTCTTTGAGCAGTTATTCTCCCTCCTGGCTCCAGAAGCATCTCAGTGCCAGGAACAGCAGACTTCAAGGCCTCATGACAGAGACACTGTTTGGCTTCTGGGGATGCTCCCAAATTCTTTCCAAACACAACCAAGCGCTTGGTGGCTCATGTTGCTTATCCCACTGGAGAACAGTGGGATATAAGGAGTCAACGCCATCCAACTGCCCCAATGGCTTTCAAGGGAAGGAATGAGCCCACGCAAGGAGAAGTCCCATAGACCTGCTGTGGTCAGAAGACACTCTCTAGAGCCATTAACTGGAATTCCAGTTTCACCTTCATTTTGGGGAAAGCGGCTCCCTCTCTCTTCTGCTCCACAGCACTTATGAATACAGCCATTAACAGCACTTTCCACTATGCAAAAAGTGTTATCTCTGAAGGCAGTTCTCTCTGCATTTGTGCAGGCTGGGATGTTCTCAGACTGGTCTTTAGGAGCTGGCACATTAGGTTTCCCTTATAAACACACTTAGGTACTTGGTGCTCCAGAGCTTGGGGACATCCAGTAGAACATCCCAGCTGTACATTGGTCTAGCCCATAAGAGTGGCCCCAGTGCCTCCTCCTCACCCCAGCTCTGCCCTCCTGCCTTCCCACATTATATTACTGAACACTAAGCACTGAACAGTATTTCCTTCCCTTCCCTCACCACTCAAAAAAACAGGGCTAGCATCCATACAGGGTGCCTCAATACAAACAAGCCTCTGCAGAAGTGGTTTAATCTTTCTTGCTCCTTCCGAAGGGAAGGCATCTCTACAGAGCCCAGTGTGATGCTAGCACTGGGCTGGTTGCCTAGTCTTCCTGTGTTGAAGTACCTTCACCACACAAGGCTGCTCTCAACCAGGTGACTTGGTAATGCTGCTGACATGCTTTTATTTCAAGCCAAATTCCCAGCTGTTTGGGAAGCTTAGGTAGGAAGAGAAGAAAACCATTCCCTGGCCTCACACAGGCTGTTTCCAAGTCTGAAGTAGGGTAGGATCTGCTGAGTAGCAGCAGCAAGGAAAAAACTACGACCCAATTCATGGTTGCACTGCTCCCTGAGTGCTCAGGTACCATGAGGGATAGAAAATGCTTCCATATCTGAAACGAATTACCAGTCCTCAGCATGCATGTGCCAGAGCCAACATCTGCAGCTGGGTTTTGGCCATCATCCCCATCAACAGGAAAAGACTCAATGCTGGTCCTGCCCTCTGTGCTGGAGTAGCATAGCCCCTTCCTTGGGTACCTCAGACCCCAGGGTGCCAGCTGCTAAACAACAAAAAAATACTGAAAAGCTGATGCCAGCGCCCACCGTCTCGATTCCTGAACATGAAAGTACTAGTCCCCCACCATCCCCAAGCAAGGAAAATGATAGGAATGTGATGATGTGACTCAGAGGCAACTGCTCCTCCTTTCAGTACGAGGCACATTAACACGTTGTGCTCAGCGGTGAGTGCCTCCAGCTCACGGCACGTGGGCAGGACAGGGATGTGCTGACAGGCAGAAACCCAGCCAAGGAGGAGTTAATGGGTAGAGACACAGGTGGACCTGGTTCTGAACAGGGTCCTTGTGTGGCTCGGCCAGGCCACACACACCACCACAGCCCACCCTGGGGAGCTTCACGCACGCAGCCATCCCTGCGGCAGCTGACAGGCAGCTCAGGATTTGGGGTGGTGAGCTCCTGTATCCCACGTGTGAGGCAAGCTCAGCCTGCAGGAGAACAGGGAGAAGCATGGGCAATGGAGGAGGAAAAACCGTCACACTCAACAGCCAGTGGGTTCGCAGTACCTCTGCTCTAACAGCTACAGGCTGCCTCAGTTGCCCCCCCCCCCCCCCCCCCCCCCCCCTCCACAGCTCTGCTTGCCTCCCCACCTCACTCAGCCTCTGGATCAGAAGATATTTTCCTTTCCCTTTCCTCCCTTCCCGGTGGTAATTCTTGCTGAATTGATGAAAAAAAGATGAACATGTTTCACACACAGCTGCCCATCCCTGGAGACCAATGGAGCGAAAGCAGGAGCTGCATCACTGGGTACTTTGCGGCAGAGCCCCTGGACCCATCCTCCCTTTCCTTGGGGATGGGGCTGCTCTGCTGACGTGCTTGGCTGGGCATGAGAAGGGCTCGTTAGGGACAGAGGGCTCCCACAGGCCCTGGCCATGGCACAGGCAGCACAGCCCCGACACAACCCTCGCTCGCTCTCCTCTGCATGTCCCTGGGGAGGGATTCACCTCCTCCCTACCCTCTCAGAGCCACCCCTGGACTCCAGCTGGAGACAGACACTTCCTGGTCATCCACCCCAGCCCCACAGCACACGGGCAGCCTGTCCAGGGAAGTGGAATTTCAGATGGGGTTTTAATTTGTTAAGTGCTGCAGCTACTTCCCAGTAAGAAGATACTGAGCATGTGAAATGCCTCCCCCTCCTCTAGAGCCTGTCATGAAGTCTGTAGTGGATGTCTACAACCCTCCTCCTCCGAGGGGCTCTCCAGGACCATTTGCCCTCCCAAGTGGCTGGTGGAGCAGCCTGTGACTTGCTGCACCCCAGCTCTCACTTTGCAAACCCCCTGCCTCTGACACAGGGGTTACCAAGGCTCTCGCTAGCTCTGCTCCCTGCCGTACTGCAGCCACCTTGTTGGATTCCGGGTGTGCTCTAGGCCTCAGCTCTCCATCAAAAAGGAAAGGGTAATATATCACCATGTCAAGGGGCTGAGATGGGCAGAAGCAAAAGGCTGCCAAGCAGCATTCAGATGCCTAAAAGATGAATTCAGCAGATGACAGTGATTTTGCACAACTTCCCTTCATTGCTGACCACACAGCTTTCAGTGAAGCAGAGTTGGCAATGCTGATTTTGGGCAGGATAGCTGCATTTGCCCATAGTGGCACTTGACACAATAGTGCCCCTGAATCCTGACCCCACCACAGAGCTGGTCCCTGCTGGGTGCTTAAGTGTGGTTCAAAGCAGAGCTGGCATCAGGAGCAGAAGTATACTCGCTGGACTTGTGGACTGGCCACATCACTAACTGCAGTGACACAATGTTCAAGACTCTTCCCCAGACACCAGGAAGAAGTCTCCACTGATCTCTTGCACGTCTGAGACCTTTCACTGTTCACTGAAGTAACCTGAGCAGGATTCCCCCTTCCAGGCACAAGCAGCATCATGCTGATTTGGACAGCTATGTGGGTGTGCTAATTGCTACTCACATCTACCTCAGGAATGCAAACCATGGGCTGTTAGTTGCTTCTATGAGAGTACAAGAAAAGACTGGTGTGATAGCTCTTCAGCTGCCCTCTCCAAAAATCAGGGACCTCACCATTGAGAAGCACCCATCAGTAAAGAAAAGGTCCCTGGTTGCTCTGAGGAGCGGTGCTTTGTCCCAGCCCACACAGTAGCTGCAAAAACATACAAATTCCTGACTAACTCATCTTGTTCAATTAAATCCCAGAACTGTTGGACCAGAGCTTGAAAAGTAAGCAGAGGAGAGGAAAGCAAGAGGACTGCATCCCTTTGCAAAGATTTGCTCCCTGTGCAGGGAAGGCCCATGCTTCCCTCCTTTCCCAGCTCTGGAAGAATTGCCCGCACAGTTTTGATTTGGTATTTCCCACCTCTCTCCCTCATTTCGCATCCTTGTGTTTGCCATACCTTCTGCACTGGAAACAAAGCCTTAAATTTGAGGAGAAAGGGAAAAGAAATCACACAGATCTCCCAATTAGCACGGAGCAGTTAAGCAGTTAGATCTTTGCATTTCAATTGTAATCAGTCCAAACACAAAAAGCTGAAGTGACAAACCCCACAGCTAATTCTGGCTGATTAAGTCACTCTCCATCCCAACACTTGTGTATGTTTCTGGTTTAATTTCTTGGCCTCTGGACACAGCCCACTGATAAAGGCAGTGCTTTATTTTTACTCTCCTCCACCCAAATCAGTTTGCTTCACTGAATCCTATTCCAAAGTAATATCTGCACACTGGAGCTCTCTCCCCTGGTCAGGGCCGTGCCCTTAGATCTTGTGGTGCCAGGGACATGCCCAGCACTGAAGGCTGGTGGTGTGGGCTGAGGAGCAGGTGAAAACAAGGCAAAAGCCAACACAGGGTTCACAACATCCCAGAATAACTCAGGTGGGAAGTGAGCTGTGCAGGTCGCTGGTCTAAACCCTGACCAAAGCAGGACCACCTTTGAGGTTAGGGTAGGTCCTCAGGTCTGTCCAGTCAAATAACGAGTATCTCCAAGTACAGAGATCCCACAGCCTACTGGGCCTGTGTTTTGATGACTGCCTTCCCTATGGAAATTTCTTCCTTTTATCTGATAGGATTTCCTCGGTTGCAATTCTGCCTCTCATTCTATTACTGTAAAAATAAATTAGAATCGAATTAAATCAGGGAGTACACAGACCCAAGAAGAGTTCTCGATCCTCTGTGAAAAAAAACACACAGGGTGCACAGCCCAGCCTCAGCGCTGAGCACAGCAGACTCACACCAAGCCGCGGATTCGGACTTGCTGGGGCTTTAGCTCCGGATCAAGATGTGCAGAGCTGTGTACACAAACAGATAAGACTCTCAGTAAGCAGCCTCTCTGCAGTCTTCCCCAGAAGGGGCTCCTCTTTCCAGTATTTAGCACAGATACAGTGTTGATCTTCTGAAATGATCAGTCCACTTTTTCCACCCCGTACACCACATATTGCTACCAGTTACACCTCTAATCACGGGGACTCTCTGAACCTGTTATGCTCTCCTTCCAGCCACAAACACCCAAGGTAAAATCACAACAGAGACCAAAACCGGAGACATTTGTTACCAGTTGAATCAACATCACTAAAGCAACACTGTGTGTGGAAGGACACACGGTGTTGGATCACACTTATACCAGAACAGAAGGGGATGTGTGAAGAGAACTACAGCTTTACACACTGCTTCAGACCCTTTACATTATTGTCTCTGCATCAGGTCCTAAAGATGCCAAGCAACATCACTTATCAAAGCAGGATGAAGGTGCAGACCTTCAGCTTTGAGACTGGCAATTCTTTTTGAAGGTCCTGAGAAAGCTGGGACAGACATCAAGAAGAAAAAGAAGTAGGAAAACTGAGAGACTAGTACGGAGCCCTGTAACACAAGTATTAAAGACGACAGTAGAGAGGCAGATAGGAGCTGTAAGTCTAATGTGACATTACATGGAAAACTCCCTCTAAAGTGGAATCTGAAGAGCAGAATGACTGGGACCCCACTGCTTCATGGCAAGATGTTCTGTGGTAACCATGGCCCTACTCAGGAGGAGCTGGTTGTTGAAGGACCCAGGTGACTGAAGGTTTGCACGACCTTTCTGGTGCCCATTATTCCTGTTGCTTCAGCACAGGAGGCAGCATGAAATGTCAAATTGGTCTTTTGAGCTTAGAAGCAATGAGGTGCTGTGGCTGTTGTACAGAACTTACAGAAGGGTTTTCTTTGTTTTTCATTGCTTTGTAAATTAGTTCTTTTAATCAAAGTGTTCTTTACTTAAGAGCGATTCTTGGAAGCAAAAGTGTAAGTAGATATAAGAACTCAGCTCTTCTCTAGCACACATCCCTCTCAAGTCCTGCAGCTGGGCGCAAAGGGGCTGGTGCAGCACAGCTGACACCAGCAACCAGGGGAGAAGCTGGCCCTGGTCATCACCACTCCATAGGACAAGGGATGCACAATGTCACCTCGGCTCTGCCACTTCTAGTTCTGCGGGTGCTCAGCCGCACGCAGGACTGGGTCTGGTGTGGTCAAACATGCACTTCAAACATATCCCCTTTCTGTAGAAAGGATGGCTCAGAGACTCTGTGTTTAGTACATCGAGTTAAAGAATATCAGAGCCTGAAACTGTGAGCAATGCTGAATTTTCATTTCCTCCTGTAAGTAGGGCTGTGCTCACACAAACACAGTACTTTTTGTTAGTCAAAGTGAAAAAGCACTTCTCACAGGAGGGTGGGAGATGAAGAGTGTATGGCTTTACACTGAATCAGACATTTCATACAGAAGGCTTAATTGGTTTTTTAGTCCCATAGGAAGAAAACAAATAAAGAAACGGAGTAATCTTACAGGAATGGGGCAGGAGGAAAAATCCCGATCCCAACATATGTTCAGCAGCTGCGGCCAGGACGTGGGCCCACTCAGCTCCGTCTGCTACCCAAAGGGGTCTGAAGCAGGAGATCCAACATCTCTAGGGTGGGGAGGATGTATCAGGTTGTTCCACCCCTCCCATTTTGATGGCTTTCCAGTTTACATGGGTAACAAAATGTTCGCTATCGCATGAGGTAGAGGTCATAGACTGCATTCCCAGAGCATGTTCTCCAGCAACAGGTAGGCAGTGGGTTTGACCTTGCGCCTAGGAAAGGACTGGGAAATGGTAGTAAGAAGGCAGCAAACTCAATACCCCTCTGCTCTTCTATTGCCTGCTTTTAAGGCCTTTTTGGCTTTGTGTTCAGGGAAACTCCTCACCTGTGGGAATATCGCAAGATCACCCCATGCACCATATAGAAAAAGTTCTGACCAAAGAAGCTTGCTGAGAAAGGAGAAAATAAAAGCATCTGCACATCTCCCCACTAAGCAGAGTGAGGGACCTGGCAGGGTAAATCCTGAGATGCTCAGGGAGAGGCCACTTCTACTGCCCAGGCTTCTCACTCCACAGACCAGCAAATCACACAGATTTTCACTGTGCACACTACGAAGTAACCACATCCAGGAGACCAGCTCTTTAAGCCTTTCTGCCAAGGTCTCTGAAAAGAGCTGTTTGTCTATGAAGAGCCAAGGAGCAGCCCAGACATTTGGCAGTATTGATCCCTCACCTCCTGATTAGGCAGGAGGACAGGACTGCCCAGCAAGCACAGCTGGGGCAAGGAAATCAGGCATAATTTGGTGATCAAAGGGAGCCTGCTCTATTTGCTCTGGTCTCTCTCAGCCACCTTCCTTCCCTCTTGCTACGTACTTACAGAAATAAATCATTTCATTATATCAGCCTTAAAAGAGAAATACAAACCCCAGGTAGGTAATGAGTTTTAAGTCTATTTTTTTAACGTGGGTTTTAACAGTTGTGCTTCTAGGGACAGAAACCCAGATCAGTTACTGGAGATCACCATTCATTCATCTACGTTAGCAAATGCATTTGCCTGCCATTCCAGGCCCTGACCACCCAGGTGCAGTACCTGCAGGCGTTACGCACGGCATTTAACAATGTCCTCTGCCTTCATGTTTTCCACAACTTCATGAGCAAGAAGACCACAGATCTCAATGGTTTTGATATAAAGAAACACACTGTGCAAACCTGAACTCTGAAGTACTGGGCACCATGGAGGACACAACACATCCCAGGAAGTCCCTTGCACACTTCAAGGTTTCCTTAGAGAGCTTCTGCCACCCCATCCCTTCTCCTAGAGCTCAGGGCCCCTTGCATCCCAGCCTCAGAGGGCAGGGCTTTCATCACATGTGTTTTGGCTGTCTCAGATTTTACCTTTTTAAAGTGAGTTGTCCCAGCAGTCCTGCTACCAAATACCACTAGATCTTCTGCAATGATGGGAAGCAGCAAAAGCAAAGATGCTCCATAAGTTGTGACAAAGGCAATCACAGCACCCAAGCAGAGCAGGACCAGTAACAAGATCAACTGACAGCCCAGTAACTGTGGGACCAACATAAGGCAAAGAGACAAAATCCAACGCCAATCCCATCAGCAAGCCAGGACAGAGCCAAGCACAGCCCCACCGGCAGCACAGTTCAGACCAGGACTAAGTCCCATGTGAGGCTGTTCAGGCTAATTAAAGCCTGTTAGTGCAGGCAGGGCCCTGACACAGGACAGCAAACAGCCTGACTCAGGTGTGCATCCCCTGCAGGTGCCTGGTTTGCTTTGGGGGGGTTTGCCTGCTGCCCCCCCAGCACGCAGCCTGCTGCAGGGGCAAGGCCCGGCACCTTCTGCGGCTCACCGGGCTAGCACAGCAGCTTCAAACACTTGCCAAAAAAGAGAGGAAAGCCACGTTTCTTCCCTTCTCTCTTTGGCTTTAATGTCTCTTGCGTCAAGATGAGGTGGAAATGAAGGCATGTTGGTAAAAGGAGCAGAGCAAAGGCAGAACATGACAATAAGCTGCACGGCTCAGTCCCTACAGCTGCAATGAGGAGGTGCAGGACTGGGCTCATTGGAAGCTGCCGCACCCCAGAGGCACAAAAGAGAGCAAAGACAAATCTTCATGGGTAAATTTGCTCTGTGTGTGTGAGAATCCACCATGGTATTGAAAAATTCACAGCACGTTAAACAAAACAAAGCTATTCAACCTGCCAAGGGACTCTGGCCCCTGTGACCCCGTTAGCTGTCACTGGTACCCAGTCCCTTCAGCCCCAGTCTTACTCCTTATTTCTTTCTTTTCTAAGTATAACTGATAACTGTGCCTGCCCTTCTTTGTTTCATGCATACTCTTAGGAGCCTCTCTCCTCTCATTTTTATTTCTGCTCTGTGTTTTGCCTTTGTATAATGCATCCTGTCTTCGTTTGCCTTCTGGCTGAAACACTTAACCAGCTGAGGTTTCCTCCTCCTAACATTTTCCTCTCCTCCTGGAAAGCTTGCAGAACTGCTGAGGCTGCAGCCTTTGTCTGTCCCAGGAAGATGCATGGAGCAGGTAGGGTTGCTGTCCTGGGACTGTGGGATACTCTCAGGTTAATTTAGGAAATTAACTTCAGACTCAGCAGCTGCCGCGGCTGCTACTATTTCAGGCGAGAAGGAAAATGCTGATGGTAACAGCTGCCTCTATGATTTATGAGCCATATAGGAACATCTACCAAGCTCTTGAGAGCTGCATATGGAAGGGGATTTTCCTGTGAATGACCTTTAAGAAGAGGTTCTAGGCACATGTTTGAGGGGAGACTGCAAAAGAATCCCTCAGTGGTGAGCAGTTTCATCTTCCTTTTGTCTGTCTACACATCACCCCACTCTCTGCCAAAAGGAATGATGTCGAAGTGGTGATCTGAGGACGTTTTCAGGGAAAGGATCCTCTTCTGTAAAACACTGTCCACTCACCTCTAAGGTCTGTGAAGAAGATGCTTTTCACTGTCCCAGTACCTCAGCTTGACTTTGTCTAGGAACTTTGCATTGTGGCAAATAGGTCGATATGTGTGCAGATTTGTAGGGCACTGAGAAGATGGGTGAAACATCAGCTTCTCTTTTATCCTTCTTGACACCCTTGTGTGGACAACCTTTTCATATGATTACGGCGACCCAGGGTGCACAACAGCTTCTGCCAATACAGCACTCACATTGTCGTAAGAGGTTGTAGGAATTTCTCTCTAAGTCACACAGCAGGTATCTTATCCTGCCTCCAAGGACAGTGCAATGCTTCCCCCCACTCCAGCTGGACAGCTCTACCAAAAAATAACATCAGCTGATTGGGATGACAGTCCTGTCTCATCTTTCTGAACCATCACTGGAGGGGCACCAAGTTCTCCTCTGCAGCAGGAACTCTTGTAAATTCCCCATCAAGATGCTAAATGCTCTCTGCTCCAATGGATAGGGTGCTGCACCAGGGGATCTGGAGAACCGAACTCTGCATTTCTGGTTTTATTGTTTATACCGTTCTTGGGTGCTCCCTCTTGCTTTGCTTAAGTACCTCCTGGGGCATTCACTTGCTCCTGTAGTGTGAATCATCATCGCTGTTTCATAACATGAAGCCAGGTGGAAACTTTATCCAACAAAATGTAAAATGAGCAGTCACATACTTCTATTCCACCTTTGCTTGCACTGCATAAATTATGTTTTTTCCTTTGTCCAGTAAAGCTGATAAGAAGCAGTGGTGCAAAAGTCCCATACAAGAAAGTTAAATTCTTCTGTGGGGTTGGGGGTGGTATACACACATTTGTATGTTGCAGGGGAAGGGAGCTCAGGAGATTTTGGATTGGGTACAGAAATACCGTCAGACACAAATATTCAATAATCATTAGTTATTTGCCTTTTCAGTTCTCCAAAATCTTGATTTTGACTTGAAACCTATTACCTGATTAATAAACATTCAATGGCAGATTCCTTTAATTTATCTTCTGATAACAGGCTCCAGCAGCCACATCTATGAGAGCTTGTTTCCATGACAGAAAGTTACTTTTTGTTTTTAAATGCAAACAGAGTCCTGGATGTATTCCCATGAATCGAAGAACATGTTGTTGTTTTTTTGAAGAAGGACTTAGAACTAGGCTCATGATTAATTCACCAAATTAAATTAAACCAGTTGGCAACTCTGATTTAAAGTTGGCTCATTTTCACTCATCTGACTTCAAAATGGCAGAATGGATTTTGCTCAAACTTTAGGAAAAAAACAAAAGAGCTTGCCTTTAGGAAAAGGAACGGAGACTAGAAATAGAAATATGAAATAGTATTTGTGCATCCTCTGTGGTCATCCCATGTTAAATAGAGGAACCAGCTTGCCAGCAGCTCTTCCTGCAGGTGCAGGGCAGTGGAGGGATGTCTTTGTCAGATGGTGATGGCATCCAGGTGCAGAGCTGAGACACCGGAGTGGTTCCTGCTCCAGAAGGAGTGTGACTGGCAGCGCTCAGCAGGGTGCTGACTTTCTGCCCCTCTCCTAACAAAAGGCTCCATCTGTACCTGCAGCACGCATCTTTAAACCCAGTGTTTTAACAAACTGGGCAGCAACTCCTGTTGTGATCTTCACAGCTCCCTGAGGAGGGTGCATCTCCACATAGCAACTGAGAGATGAATCCAGTTGAAAATGTACTCATCATTCACCAGTAAACCCACAGAGTGAAAGAATATACAGTGTGAGGATGTGGGTGGGTGAGGATGGATCTACCCAGTGGGATCAGGTACATGGTAGATGGGCCATCTCAAAGCAGTACTGCTGTGAGCTCTGTATCATGCCACCAAAATGCTGGCTTCTTCTGCATGGGGAGAGTTCTTTCCTGAGGGCTTGCACAGCAGAGATGTTAGACACAGAGCGTAAGGAATACAGCCTCGTATCTGCCATATCTGCTGATACTGCTTCTTACTTCAATGACTTACAGTTTCTAATTGGTCTTGCATGTTTACCTGACAACACCTCCTAGGAGAGCAGTGTGAGTGCTGACACTGAACTCTTCTGTTGTCCCATGAGGGCAAATACGGGGAAAGGGATGAAATCTTTTTTCCATGTAGTTGGATACAGGCTGAAGCCAGAACCTTCCTTGACACAGTATAAAAAGCTTTAGAGAGCTCTAAATCCTGATTTACGACCTGACCTGTAAATACACAACACAAATGAGAGCGATATTTAACATACAGGCTACAGAGGTGAATTTTCAGTCCTAAAACTGAGATGATCATGCAAAACCACTGTCCATAACAGCTTGTATAAATCACATTTTTAATGAGGAACTCCTCTGGAGACTATTTTTCCAGCTACAGACCTTGGTTTCATAGGCCTTCACTACTGCAAGGCCAGACTCCTGCACTGTGCTTAGTATGATGTCAAAACTTAGGTGACCCCATAAGCCAAAGATGGTGCAGACCCTGACATGATGCTTGTCAGCAATATCTGTTGCTGGGTTGTTTGGCCTCAAGCCCATTAGCTTCTGGTGGTTTCGAGGAAGCAGGTTTTATGGTTTGGGTTTTTTGGCCAAGTAGCCAAAGACCTCAAACCTACCTGTTTTGGAGGTAATAGGCCCTCAGTTTCACGGAGAAGGAGCCTTCATCCCTTCAGCAGACAAGTCCTGGGATGCCGAGTTACTATCGCCTTGTGTTAGCAGCAGCCTGCCCAAACAGACCCTGCAGTCATGGAAAAGTCCTGTCTGCCTGCGTAGCCCTTTTGTGTAAGAAACGGAGTGACAGAGGGGGCTTTAGGAAAGGCATGTGGGCTGTCTCCAGACTGTGACTGAATAGTTCTGTTTGGGGGAAAAAGTCCACGAGCAGGATTCAAGGTTGAATCCTCTGGCTGATACTCCATTTCCCACGGGCTGGTGAGACCACATGGACCAGTTAATATTTAAACTGTTGACACAGTGCCCGATTTAGACAGCTGCTTCTGCGTCACCCTCATTTGGAGAAGTGTATTGTCTGGGGGAAAGCCGCATGATCTAAACAGCAAGCACAAAATGTCTAGGCTCCCTCAAACCACGTGTTTGGGTGGCAGCTGAGTTGGCTCAGCTTCTTCTACTTGCCAGGCAGAGAGTGACTTGCAAGGGTTTTTCAGCACAGGGTCTATTAGATGAAACTTCACAAGACAACTGGCTGGAAAATGTGTGTTGTTCTTTTCTTTTTTTTCCCCTTCTTTTCCCTTCAGAAATCTGTATTTTTCCAAAAACAGTAAAAAAAAAAAAAAAAAAAGTGAAATCATGGTGATTTGAATGAAATGCTTTTCAGCTGCCTTGAAATAAAATACTTTATTTCATTTAAGCTTTAGTATCCATTTTGCTCTCAATTTTTCTTTTTCTGTATTTCCCTCCTGTCTCTGCCTGCCTGAAATTAGTCAATGAAAATTGTGTTGATACAGGTCAAAACATAATTTATTCTTGGACACAAAATGCTCCAAAGATACATCAACGAAAAATGAAACTTTTTTCACACTGAATATTTCACATGCATTAAAGACATTAGTTTGAAATTTCCAAAAGAAATCTTTTTTTTTTTTTAGAATCTCTGTTCTTTCTCAAATTTAAGGGGGTTATATATTCGCTTTAATGCATGATGGTTGGCAGAGCAATGCACTAAACTCTGCCTTGTTGCTACCTTCCAAACTTTTGGAGGCTGATCTGCAGTGGTATTTCCTGCAAATAGAGTTAGGAGGGATTGTATTGATATTCTTGCATGCTGTTATACAAACTGATCTTGAGGATTTTTTTTTTCCAACAGCAAGAGAATTCCCAAAATAAACCAATCTAAACATGCTATTAATGTTTATACAAACTTTGCATATCACTTTGGATATTACTGTTACACAACTTAAATGCCCAAGCCATTGAAGTCAGAGGAACTTGGATGCTTTAATCACTTAAGGACTTTTGAAAATGTGGAGCTCTATCATTATTTGAATATTCCATAAGTTTACTAGCACCATTAATTATAACAATATCCCTGCTGTTACTAACAAAAATTTCCTTTCAGTACCCCGTAACAGAGGTGGGCAGGTATTGATTTAATAGGGTGTTTGTTGCTGCACACAGTGTAATCCTGCCCTATCTGGGCTTCCAGGGTGTTTGGTTATGTACTGGTGCCGCTTACTGAAGATATGGATTAATACAGCAGAGTTGCTGAAATTCTAATCTAGACAAAATATTCTTCATAAAAGGACAGAGGGTAGTTATCTTGGGCAGGTGTCAACCCTGAAGATTGTCTATGGGTGTGAAGCGGTTATTAGCACCTTGTCCCAAACTACGACTAAAAGAAATCATTAAAGCTTTTGCCCTGTTGCAGTATGAGATCTCGCCATGGAAACCCAGGGGACAACAGATTAAACAGACAAGAACAGGAAGGTAAAGTGAGATTGACAGGGCTAAAATCTCACTTTAAATTAAATGAGATGGCAAGATGAGGAGTTTTTCCAGCAGCTAAACATAAACACAGTTATCTCTTTAATAAAATGAAGGCAGGAGGAAAAAGAGCATCACAGAAGCTCTCTGGAGTGGTAGGTTAGCAGAAACTGTAACTCACCATCACAGCTTGAAAAGATTTCCATTGTGCTGCTCTCCTCCGCTCTGTTCTCCCATTATTTAAGCATAAACACAGCAGACACTATCCACTTGCTATTTCTCTTTTAAAGCTACCAAACAATTGACTTTTGCTATTTCTATTGGGGCGAAAATCCTCTTTAGCTTTCATCTATGATTTTAGCGAGGCTGAGACTCTCAAGAGTTTGGGCATCCAGGACTGAGAACTGGAAATCTAGCTCGTGTGTTAGGTTATGAAAAATTTCAGCTTTAAGCAAATATGGGGTCAGTGGGAAGGAAGCCCAAGGGGAGCGGGCAGCAGCGCTCCCAGGGCCTCCCCACCACTGCGGCTTTGCCAGGAAAGGGCATCCTCTCAGCTCAGCAGGGCTGTGGAGCTTTTAAAGACAAGAAGTGTCCCAATGGCTGGTGAGGAGAGCTAAAAGATGAATTCTCATATTTGATGAAAGCAAGGTAATGTTTTTATATTATATATAGGCTTCAGTGAAAAAAAATATCCAAAGAAAAAAAGAAACTCTCCTCTCCATCACCTGCCAGGTATCATACAATCAGTCTGCTGGACGGGTGGTGGCCTTGGTTGGTGTTGGAGAGGGGAACAAGGACTGGATTTCATGTGTTGAGTGCTGAATGTAGCTCCTAGCATCATTTTTTTCCTGACTTTTCATCCTAGCACCCACAGTGATCCAGCTGGCAGTAGGTCCCAGCCGAGAAGAGATCCAGATACCTGAATGCCTACCTGGAGCGTATCAGGCAGTGTAAATTTTCCTATTTTCCTGCCTGAGCGTGGGAAAGAGAGCATCTCTCTGCTTCAGGGATGCAAGGATGGTCCCATCAGTTGCAAGCAGACTTCCAGCAGCCCACCAGCAGCCCTGCACCACTCAGTTTCCCTGTATTTTTAATCCTTGGATGTATGCTTATAGTGTAAAGCCGTGGAGGTGTGGAGCAGACCAAACTGTGAAGAATGCAGCCTGGATGGAAGATGGACACCCAGTGCAGTTGTAGTGAGGGATTTTGGGGTGGTAACATCAAATTACACCACAAAGAAGTGGGGATTCAAAGTCAGCTCCCTCCTTCTACCTGCAGCTACAGCTGACCATGTGTCCCACCTCCCTACCAGCACCCTCGTGTCCCCACAGTCCCTCGCTGAGCAATGCTGACAGGCTGCGGCACCTTGGCTGCTCAGCACACTCACCCACTCTGCAACGGCTGTCCAGCCAGCCTTATTTGCACATCCAAAAAACTTCTAGATGACTTCAAAAGGCCAAGACTTTTAAACTTCTAAAAAGAAATTTGGGAGCTTAAGACTCAGCCTATTAACATGAAATACGCTTTGCTCTAAGTGCATCAGTCGTTTCTGAGCATGGTCCTGTCTAATCCACTTTTGGTCGGCATGGCGAAGTCTGGAAGTGCTTGAGCACTTTATTTGCTTGTGGAAATAGGGCTGAAGAACCACTGAAAATGTAACCTCTGCTCTTTTTTCCTCAAACTTAGGGTAAGTTACGCACCTTATGGTGGAAGAATAAAATAAGATTTACTCTAATCTAATTTTCCCCTCTTTTCTAGGTGGTGTCATAGAGCTTGTGTGTATCCCAGTTATTGGCTCATCGCGGCAGAACGCTTGGACATGCAGAACACTTTGCTTAAGTCCTAGCAAAGACCTTGGGACACACATGTCAAATGGCATCGCTACAGTTACGATCAAAGTTAAGGACAAGTTTGAGTGCTCTGGATGGTAAGGCTGATCTGCTTTTCAGAGGCCAGTAACACAGATTTGGCCTAAAGACAGTGCCTTGAAAACAAAAACATGTAAGAACATTGAAACCATCAGAGAAAAAGTTGACTATTTCTTCTTTACAGGCTGTATTTTATAAGTGTTACTTTTGTTCTGGGTAGGAAAAAAAAAAAAAAAAAAAAGCAAACCCAAAAGCCAAGAAGGACTCCTAACTGATTAATAGTTAACAGCGTTCAAGTACATTTATGTCCACATACAGCATTTGTTAAAAAAGAAATGGTTTTGTGTTTTAACACCTTTTTTTTTTAAAAAAAAGAGAATAAATTAATGTACACATTACATTATTTGGCACTGGTATGGACCATTTTTAAAAACATTTGTTGTTAGTATTTATAATGGTTTGTACAAAATTGTAAACTATTTTCAAGTTTGTTTGCTTTTGCTTTTGTTCATCATCACCTTTCAAAAACTGTCAATGCAGGAACAAAAATGGCCCAGAGAAAACCCCAAAATAAAATCAAGGCAACTGTCCTCACCCTTTCCCACCCTTCCCCCTGCCCTCCTGCCCACTCCCTATAAAAGAAGATGAAGGAGACAGTTTTTGAAAGCACCTGGCAGTAGTTGGTGAGCACACCCTTCCCAGCGCCCTGCTGCAGCATGGGTGGGCTCCCTCGCCTCTCCGACTGACACAGGACGCTTCGGAGAGCAGAAAGTGCCACCCACCAGCCACACCCCACACCTTCCCACTTCTAGAGCAGACAAAGATGGCTCTTTAGGTAATTTTATTTTATTTCTTTGTTGTTTTTCTCTTTTTTTTTCTTTTTCCCTTTTTTTTTTTTTACAAAAATTTCTACATCTAAATCACTTTGCTAGAAACATTTTTCTTTCCTTTTTTTTTTTTTTTTTACATTACTTAAAGCAGAATCTGCTTTTGTGAAAAAAAGACAAGGATCAAGGTCTTATTTCATGCAGAAAATGCAAATTAAAGATCATAAAAATGGGTGGTTGGTTCTGGGAGTTTTTTTGTTGGTTTTTTTTTTGTGTTTCTTTGTTAATTAGCGCTGTACAGGATGCAACGCAGCCACTCAGTGTGTTAAGATGGTTCACAGCAGTCCCTTAGATAGTACACATTGACATTGATCTCCCTGTCCTGTTGTCATTGGTGTTCAGTTAGTTGTTTGACTGAATTTCAGGCCACATAAGATGTCCCCAGTTAGAGAAGACGTTGGCTCTTCTTCATCTTTGAGAGGAAGATGGATGGGTGCAGTTTGACAGGATGATACATTGGCATAAATGGTCTGGATTTTCCTGGGAAGAATGCCCCAGCCTTAGAGGTCTAATCTTGTTTGCTTTCATATCTCTTGGCATAACATGCCTGTAGTGAGCACATCGTGGGAGGGCATTTGTCCTTCAGAAACTGGTTTATCTTCAGAAAGGGGATGTGATTTCACACAAAGACACAATATTATGACATGCCAGGCAATGGAAAGAAAAAACACTGCAGACAGGACAACGGTCCTGCCACCAGGGTCATGTGTACTTGCCAACAGATGGGATGTTTCCAGGTAACTCTTGAGGCTTCCCTTTATTCTAATTTTTTCCATTTTCGTCTCCAGCACCTAGCTATTCATCTTTCCAGATGTTAGAAACTCTTCTCTGTGATAACTGCTGAGTCCTTCTAGGGGGTTGTCCACTAAGAATCTTCCCTTTTGGCCCACCAAGCAGATTGGCCCCAACCCAGTGAAGCTGTCAGATCCAGGCATGATTTTAAGCAGATGCGCTGTTGTCAGGTCTGCTCCTATGCTCGGACCTGACAAAAAATGGGGCTTTGCTGGACTGGGGCACGGTGTGGGTTTAATCCCACCATATTTCTCTGCTATTGCCCTCTTGCTTCAGTGCAATTGAAATGGGAGAGGGGAAGTCTGGGGCAACCTCACCTCCCTTACTAACCTCTTCCTTCATCATCACCTAGACTTGGCAGGGGCTGAAACTCAGGGATTTCTGCTGAGTTTCTGCTTGTGAGAGGCTCTGGGACATGCCTGCCTTCTCTGTGCTTCCAAATTCATGGGGTATGAGGCTGGCGAGATCTCTAACAACAGTCTGTAAGCTGCACTAGCAAAAGATCTATTCCTGTTAGAAACATCCCTGATGGGTCCTCAGAGGTACCTGAGGCAGGTAGCACAGCGATCCCCAGAACTTCAGGTCCTATGGGCCACTGTCTCTGAAGAAGCAAGGTTAAGCATCGCCGGCTATGCCAATGCCAGCTTTCTCACAAGTGCACCTCCCCTTTGGCCTCCCACCTGACATGTCATGATATTGCATAACACCCACCTGCTTGCCTCCTGCACTCACCAGTGAGACCCTCTGGTCTCATTGGGAACAGCCATTGCCTTGGCAAGGCTTGGTGCTACAGCAGCACAAGCTCCATGGCCCTGGCCACAGCCAGGGGATGGTGAAGAGAAAGAAGAGACCAACCAAATGCACTACACCCTACAGGTAAAGATAAAGAGGACCTGCTCAAGGACTGAGTGGTGTTGAGTGAGTCTGTCCCAGTGTGGGGCAGAGCATCTGTCAGCAAAGAGGCAGTGCCAGTTCCTTTCTCTGCAGAAAGGAGTTGAGATCAGCCACAGAGAGGAATGCCCCTGCTAACCTGAGATAGGGTGTTCCTGATGCTAAAACCCAGGTCATTGTCCCTTGTCTGAGTCCCCAAGAAGCATCACAACAATTGCAGACACATTTCCTTCCTTGCTGGCCTGGCTTCTCCCAGCCTGTTGGTTCCCAAGCCCTCCTCACCTGGCTCAGCACAGCAAGGCTATCCGTGCAGCTGGGCAGCGTAAGCCACGTGACAGCATACCCAGTAAAGCACGCTGCAGTCAAAGACGTGTCCAGAGGGGTGGGAAAGTCAGGGAAAAGATCTTTCACCCTCCTGCCTGGACACTGTCCACTGGATGCCCAGCAAGGTCCCCAAATAAGACCTGGACCCAGCATCTAACTGAATATTGCAATTAACCCGGAGCCGCCCCATGTCATTCAGCAAGCACAGCACTGAGGGATGGGAGGCATTAGCCTTCAGAGAAGGCAAACCTATACTGATGTACTGTTTAAAACACATACTGGAGGAGAAACTATCACCTTCTTCAAAAAAATGTTACTCACCGCTGTGCTATCTCATCCTTTTTGGAGGAAAAGTCTGCCGGTATAAATGCCAAGCTCAGCCTGTGCAAATGATAAAATGTGCATCCCTGTATCATAAACGGGTCTACCACCTCTCCTCTCCCCACTTTGTCATACGCATATGCAATGCTACTCTGTAAGTACTTTCTGCCTGTGACACTGGCAAGTTCTGACTATCTTAGATGGGAGCAGGCAGCCCACAGCATGGAGCTGAGAACAGGAGGTTTGGGATGGGTTGGGTCTGTTGTCTCTAGTGGGAGATGATGACAGTATAAGCTTCTTGGAGCAAGGGGCCACATTTTGTTCCAGGTTTTTCTAGTCTAGAGCACAATGGGGTGCAGGAAGTCATGCACACACAACTCATCCTTGTTTTGTCTCTGCAAAACACCTGTCCTTGCTTATGTACCAGTCCTACTTGGCCTGCTCATCAGCAATGGCTGAGTCAGGGCTGTGTGGCTGCACCATACTGATGCACTCTAGCTGGAACGGCAACTGCAGTGGAGAGAAGCCTTAATGCTGAAGAATGGCCTTCCCTAAGAGGATTGAGACTCCCCTGTGGTCTGCCTTCCACGTAAAGTTTTTTTTTTTCTTTTAGCCTTAATGCAGTAACACAAAAAATACAACATTCACTGGCCCAGCTGTAGAAAGACGCCACACTTCAGCCCCGTAGAGGCAAGACTGTCCTCTGCTTTTCCAAAGCACTAAACATAAGACAAGACAGATGGACAATTTCTCATATTTTCACCCTTGACACTCCCCCCAGTGCGGACAAAGATGGATTATAACACAGAGGGTTACCCATATGCCTCAGACCATCATCATCCTTGGCATTCCCCGTCACTCAGTTCTGCTACTTGAAAGCTGCACAGAAACCAGGTGTCCCTCAGTCCAAATTCAGTCAGTGTCCTACACCTGAGCCCACTCATTCGTACTTCTGACCCTTCTGTACTTCTGCTGAAGAATTTGCCTCTGCAGGGCCAACGGCCACTAAAACAGATAACTAAGCTTAATGCAAGATCCCTGCTTTGCACTCTCTTCCAAACTCATTCTTCACAAACAGCCAGGACCCCACAAGCAAGGTTCTATTGAATTGCAGTCTCTTAAGAAAAGTCTTTTTACATGGAAGTCTTTCTTTGCACCTCTTCTGAGAAGCTGGGCATTTCCTAGCCCGTGTCACTCTAAAGTAAGTCACAGGGCAGAAAGCAGCAGCAGCAGCAACAAAAGCTTCTCAAAGAAAGTTCAGGCTCATACTGCCTTTACTCCACCTGCATCACTTCGTTTATGCAAGTGATGCCTGATATCATCTTCACCCCCTTCACTACATCCCAGGATACAGTAAGGCATAGTGCAGGTTGGCTTTACAGGAAGAGACCATGTGTGCAAGAGGTTAGAGTCTAATACACAGCCTCCTCCCATTGGCCTCAGGGGTGTTTTGATCAAACACTGAGAAGTTAGTTACATACCATCATTTCCACCTCTACTGCCCACCTCTTCTTTACTGCGCTTGGAGGTGGATCAGGAGCCAGCCCTAAGGTCACCATCCTGGCGGGCTGCGCCTCCATACAGGCACAGGCACAGGTTTGCCCTCCAGCCCCTGTGGGAAAAGTCTGGGGAAATGCGTTATAGCATCAGCCTGGAGGACAGTGCTTCTTTATTACACTTGTCACCTTTCAGCTGTTCTTTACTTCTGAATGTACAGAACCATTTTTATTTGGTTTACATCAAGACATTAGAAATCAAACATTTTTTTTTTTTCAAAAAAAAAGAGAACAAAACCAAACAAAAAACAAATGAAAATAAAACCCAAGCCCCAACACTATGTACATCTTCTCCTCCCCAGTTTCCACTCCCCTCCCACCCTCCCACCCTCCCACCCTCTGCATTAGGTCCTGCTTCCAACATGTAGGTTTCACGTCTTCAACCCAACCCATGTCCCTGACCCAATTTCCATGTCTACTGTAGAGACATCCCACCCTGCTTGGTAAGCCCAGTCTCATCTCAAGGAAGCATTTGGTAACCCGCATGGTGTTCCTTGCCCGGCTGGCTCCGACCTCTGACACCAGGGCAGAGCTCAGCCACTGCCCCAGCTCTGCACGGCAGTAGCTCCCCTGCACATCCCAGCCCAGCTCCTGCAACATTGTCCGGATGCAAGTGATTGTCCCTGCCTAAAGGGACTGAGCTCATACTGGCGGCAGCGCGCCGTGGTTCTCCCTCTATTTCCCCTCTTCCTGACCTCACCATCTCCCAGAGACCACGGTCTCTGCCCGCTGGGGACTGCTGCCATGGCTGGGTTTCCTTGAGTGCTGCCTGCAGCTGCACCCCGCCTGTCTGCTCAGTGGAGATCTCTGGTGTTCAGTGCTCCAGTCCCTTCAAACCTATTGTATTGCACATTGTCCTGGTTTATATTTTCACTACCTCTCTACTATTTGCTCTGTATCTGTAGTTACAGCTCTCTCTCACTAACAACCTCTTCCTCATCCCATCCTCTCCATTAGGATTTCTGTAACCACCTTCCCTAAAGCCACTGTCCTTTGATCTGCAGCTCCAGAGGTTTCTCTTCTGCCTGATAACAGCTCAGAGACTTAAAACCCCTTCCTCTCCCTGAAAAAAAGAAAACAAAACCAACTCCCTCCCCCACCCCTTATCTCCTCCTGCCAGAGCCTCTGGAGCAGATCTGGTCAAACAGACTGGCCGGATCAGTTCCCCACATGGCTCTGTTTCTGGGAAGTGGATGTGCTGTCCATTGGACAGAGGAAGTGCCAAGACTTGGCAGGTTCCCTACTTATTTGCAAGACATAAGCTGCTGGCATGGTGTCAGATGTGCATGCAAGAAAGCTGGATGCCAGTTAAGACCTACAGTCCTGTTTGTTTCATGCACTGTGAACTTATCCTATATACACTACGGGCTGGTTTATGCTTGCAGGCATGAATATAAAGGTATGCATTTTCCTTTGACTTTAGTAACCAAAGCTTTACCTTCACCCATGGAATAGCAGGGATTTGCTAGCAGGGCTCTAATTTTCCTCATTTGCTCTTTTTCTCATTCTCTATTCACTTCTTAATACTCAAGGTGAAGGGGGGATAAGCGGGGGGACAGGTAGGATTACAGTCCCAAGGTCCTAGTTCCTAAAGGTCCCTGAGTGACAGCACTATACAGTGTCAGAAAATGAAGCAATAGAGTTGCATTGGCCACGTATATCCTGAGAGAGATTTAATTTCTAATTCTCCTCTTCCTTCTCCTCCTCCACGTGCCTGCCTTAGGCTGTTACGCATGGGAAAGGTGCAAAATGTTCTCCCCCAGCCCAGTTACCTCAAGCAGCCTGGAGCATCCCTCATGCTCGTGTTATAGTCTCCACTAAAAACCATGGCCCAGCAAGCAGCAATCCTGCCCCAAGCTACAAACCAACCAAGCCCCACTCAGAATTGCCTCCTGCACCACTGCAGTGAAAGTCAGAAGCAGCTCTACTTTGGAACAGCACTCACACCCTTTCCTCCCCTTTCCCCAAGGCTCTCCCTTCACAAAGAAAAGGTGGGACAGCAGCAGGCACACAAGCTGCAGTGTGGAAATCCCCTCCACCATTCCAGTAACACCAGCTTTGCACCCACTGCATGAGAGGTTCATGCCTTGCCTTTCCTCATGGCTTGTGATGGCTTGAAACCTCTGAGCCTTGAGCATTATCAAAATACCTTTTTTTCCTCCACTATCGCCTTTCTGGATCACTGGACCTCAAAATGAGAAATGGGTTTGTTGCCTTTCTTGGGGGTGGATGCAGACAGCTACGGAGGGGGAAAATGGAGATGCCACCTTGGTTCTGAAGGAGGGCATTTCTGAAGGAGGGCATTTCCGAAGGCCATGGGCATTGTTCCCCCATCCCTGTATGGGAACATATTTTCTATTACTCATCTGAATCACAGGACACTCAGTTGTTCTCCAGTGTTCTGCCCCATCACCAGAAATTATAAGGCAGTTCCTGAACTGTGGAAAGTCCTGACTGCACACTCTTTGGCAAAGATTATTGTGTGGGACCTAATAGTCCAGATGTCTGGATATACTAAGACTGAGTCTATGAAGTAAAACTGACCTGGTAATATGAGGTCAGAAACATTCAAAGAGAGAAACTAGGATGACTCCTGATAAGAAAGAGAACCCAGCCAACAAAGAACCAAGGCAATAACAAAGGAGTCTGGCTCCTAGTCCCAGCAGGTGAAGAAATCAGCTGAGCAGTGCTTTTTGCCTGGAAAGCTTTTGGATTGTCACTATGAAATTCTAGGCTCAGTTTCTGATTGAAGCCTCAAATATTAAACACAGCCTCCATGTACCTGATCCCCAGCTGCTGGAGGCCCTGGGCTGTCTCTGCAGGGTGCTGGGTGGCGTTGGCCAGGACCTCACTCCGTGTGGGGCTCAGTGCCTGAGCAGCAAAAAGCATAGGTGGGTTTTGCATCATCTGTGTGCTGCCGCTCCTGCTGGTCTTTGGGACCAACTGAGAGAGTTCTCAGGTGCCTAACTCCTACCACACACTTGTCAGGCTTTTACTACAACTATCGAATTCCTGGAGTTCCTGAGTCACCTCCCTCAGTTGCATGATTTCTTACCACGTGGCCATTTTTCTCCCTTCAGTCTTCATAGGCTTCTTAAAACTGCCTCTTTTTTTCCCTTCTATCGTTCTGACCACCCTTTACATCGCAATCACATATATAAAGGGTAAGATATTTTATTTAATCATCAATCAGCTGGTTAGACTCCCCTTAAAAACTGAACCTGCTGATAGGCAGCCTCCCTCTGGAAACTGCAGTCATCTGACATGCATACATCCACCAACATTATACTGTTGATGTCATAAAACATGACTTTTATGACTTCTATTAAACTATTTAAAAGCCATTTCCAAATAGAATCCCACTAGAAAGCGTAACTTTCTCCACTGGCCAAGCTTTAACTTCCCGCATACTGGGTAGACAGAACTACCTGTTCCAGCCCTAGCCCTGTCATCCAGCACTGTTCACTCCTCAGATTCCAATTCCTATACAGATCCATATAGACCATAAGCTGCAATAATATTAGGAAACCCCACGTTTAACAGCATCACTCTTGAACGTGGAAACCAGCAAGAGACCATTCTCCAGGGCAGCTGGGAATCTAAGTCTGATTTAACAATTGTGCTAAAACCTTGGTGAGTCCAGGGAGACCTGGACCAAATGTGTGCATGCATGAACATGACTGAGAGAGGGAGACAGAGATTGTGGGCAGTTGAGAAGGATAGATGCTCTGCTTTTATGCTTAAGACTCTGTTAGTAGAAAATGCATAAGACACATTACTGATATAAAAATAACAATGCTTATTACTCTGATGAGCACTGATCCTGTTTCATCCAAGTCGAGGCAAAACTTTCCATGGTTTCAGTGTTACAAGGTCAGGCGTACAGTGATTCACATTTTCATAGCACTGCACAGACACAAATTAGTGAATGTAAAGATGTGCATTAGATGCATCTTTTGCCTGAAAAACAGGAGTTTCCCTGGCCTGAGGATCACTCTGCTCTACCCAGCAGTGAGAATCAAGGAAAATGGAAAAGTACACTAGCAGGAAAATAAAGAGATGGGTGGATTCAAGGCAGTGTGTGTGTGTGTCATGCGTCAGTAAGTAAAAACTTCCATCAGGTAAGAACAAGGTTCTCATCATTATTCCAGGAATGGCAGAATGACCCTAGGGTTAAAGTTTTGCACTTGTGAATTTATTATTTTCATGGCTTTTATTAACCTTATCAGGGAGATTATCAATCATCAGTGATTGCCAAAGTGGCCAATAATTCAGTGATTTTCCTGAAAGTCACTGGCTCCTTTGGAAAAAGTTGACCTTGATGTCCAAGGCCAAGTTACCCTTTTGTACCTTTTTAACAAGTGCCTGTGGATGGAAGCTGCTTCCACAAGCACTGGCAAGCTCAGCACTTTCATTGCAACCTTCACCCTGCCCGGTCTTTGAAGACCATCGTCTTCCAGCGGGATGACGATCCATGGAATTCTACTGCATCCTTAGTTACATCTTCTGCAAGAAGGGACACAGGGTGCTCTTCTCTACACTCTGCATGTAATAACAGACACAAAGCAAGGCCTGACAGAAGCAGTACAGATCAGAGGGTGTCAGCCCACCACTTGCTTCTGAACTTCTTAGGAAAGTGGTTAGTTATAATTTCTGGATCTTTTTTGTCCTGAAGCACAACAAAGTTAAATGACATCCACCTTTTCCGGCACCTTGCCATAGGCTATGGTCTCTCAGTGGGCTGGAGAGTGAAGTCCCTTGTCTGGCACAAGGAACAGGTAGAGGGGGGGAAGGGTTCAGCTTTCAGAGTCCTGCAAATGCTTTTCTCCCCAAACTCAGTAAGAAAGATGCAGGGTGGGGATGATTACGAACAACCCATCCTTTCAGGACTGAATCAGCTGTCTACTAGAGATCAGATGCCAGCAGCACCACCCCATTGCTGATCCCCAGAGCCCTCTATTTCCTCTGCAAGTAGATATTTGCACAATCTGCCTCTCCAGCTCCACCTTTCTAACACAAGCTAGGACCCCGACCTCCAGCCTCGCACAGTTGCAATGAGCAAACAAAACCCTGCTATTCCCCCTCAAAACACTGCCGGTTAAATGTCATCTGTGTTCTCCTTCTACAAAAGACATTAGAAAACCCCCCTCCCCAGCTCCCCTCCCCACAAAACATGCTTGCACACACACACCTGTACCTACATACATGTGCTCACACGCACACAGATGCGCCGTGCGCGCACACACACACACATTCATACAGGAAAAACAGCTTGCAAACTCCTGAAGGTGGAAAAAGGCAACTTGCAAATGTGCCTTTGATTTTGATAAGCTCCCTCCTCCCCCCCTCCCATAACCCCACATTGCCCCTTCCCTCCCAAATAATTGCCTTGTCCTCCCCCCTTCCCAGCTCTTCCAAAATAAATATTCGTTTTATTTGTTGGTTTAAAAGATTCTTTTAGGCTTGTAAGCAAGAGAGAGGGAGAGAGAAAAAGAAGAGAAATCTTGTAGCATGAGAATGAACCCCCACCACCTCATGAATCCATGAAAGAATCAACATGAAGGGGTTAAGGGCAGTGACAGAAGAAAGATTAAAAAAATGTAATAATACTGAGAGGAGAAAGATGAAATTCAGTAGTGAAATGGAAGTGAAGATAGCGCATTAGTGAGCACAGCCAAAGATAACCTATCGCCCCCACCAGTTTTTGACTCAATTTCTTTAAATCTCCTTCCCCCGCTTTTTTTGATTTTTTTTTTCTTTTTTGGGTTTTTTTAGTAGTTTTTTTCTTTTTTTCTGTAATTTTTTTCTTTCTTTTTTTGGTTTTTGGTGTTTTTTGTTTTTGTTTTTTTTACAATGGTTTAAGTCCTTCAGCAGGAAACCAAAATCAAGACAAACACATCCCTCCCTGAAACCAAACCCCTTCCCATACACCCTTCTCTCCCTTACCCACCCCCCCACTCCGTGGTTCTACATGTGCTGAAAAGAGAAGAGTAAGCTTAGAATAAATCTAATGAACCAAAGGAATAAATGATAATGATAGTAAAGAGTAAAACCCAAACCCAAAAGACCACAACACTCCTGTGTTGTCATTGTCTGAGTGTCTGTCCCTATCTCTCTTGGAGGCCGCAGGCATCAATTTACATAGTACAACCAGTAAACAAGGTTGAAGAATCCAAAGGTGATTGGAAAAATGATTCGTGACCACTTGTCAATGGTGCTGACGTCTGTCAGGTCTGGGATTTTGAGCTTCAGCTTAGATGACCGCCGGCGGAGACGGCAGTTGGCACGGTTGCGAGCCGCAGCATGGTGGGTCAGTGGGACATGGCGGTCCAGGGTCGGGTGGTGACCAAATCCATCCCGAGAGGCCAGCTGCTTGCGGAACTGGATTCCTGAGCCTTCAAAGGACATGACAGAGTTTCGAGAGTCGCCAACGCTGCTCATCATGTCTGTGGCCAGCAGCTCGTTGTTCATCTCCAGAGTGCTGAGGAGGATGTTACCATAAGGGTCAACCTAGAACAGGGAAGACAGAGAGAAAGGTAGCAGGGATGTCCTGTGCACAATGCACACAGGGCCACACCATCAGGGATGATTTTGAACTGTTTTCTGGGTAACAATACCACTGATTAGGTCATTTGTGCGCTCTGAACCTGAACTTCTGCAGTTGAAAATGTTGTCCACTGATGTTGGAGTTGAAGGACAAGCCGCATGTGCTTGCAGCAAATTTTGAGCGGAGTAGTGTGGTTCTGTCAACACAGCAGGACCAAAAGCCACAGGGGTACTTTTGGGTACGCCTGCCCTGTGAAAGAGGATGGTCCTGATGAGACTGGCTTGAGGATGATGACAAAATGATCAAGGAGAAAAAATTCCCAGTAATCACCAGACAGGGGAACTGGAGTTCATCTCTTGTGATGAGGAGAAAGGCTGCTCCACAGCTCACCCAGGACTGAATGAACGGTGGAGAGTCTGAATTCTCCTGCCACAATGAAAGAAGGGGACAAACCTGCTCTCTCACCCTCTTCTCCTCATAACGGTGGCGCTCATTGTTGGCCTTGCTGATCCGTTCACTCTGTTTCTTTTGCTGCCGGGGGCCTCGCCCGAAGAATATGTAGTTGACAAAAGCATACTCCAGGAGCGCCAGGAACACGAAGACGAAGCAGCCCATGAGATAAACATCAATAGCCTTGACGTAAGGGATCTTGGGGAGAGTCTCCCGCAGATGGGTGTTGATGGTAGTCATCGTAAGTACCGTGGTGACCCCTGTAAGGAGAGGGTAGGTGCTCTGTTACCACGGCGGGATGGTTTCCTGAAATGCCACTCTCAGCTTCCCCATCCCTCCTCCCAGTTGGACAACCTCAGGAGGGGTGACAGCAGTGCAACTGGGAAGAAAACTACCATTGTTCTAAGCCCAGCTGCCCAGTACAAATTGCTGCAGGAAATAAACCAGCCACCAACAGTGGGAGAAGTTGTCAAAGCTGAGTATCATTAGGATGATGGGGATCAACATACTCCAGACCTTGGTTCTTTAAAGTCCTCCCTGCTCCTCCTTCTTTCCCTCAGTGGGGTAGGAAACATTCAGTTTTGCTCTCAGTCTCTCAACCTCTTCTCCTCCCTTTTTTCCACTTCAGGAACACCCTGCACACTACTGAATGCCTCAGTATCTTTGACATGAATTTATAATCTGCTGTGTTTTTCCAATGCCATGAATAGGAGAAAGAGTGAAGAGATTATCTTTTCATAGTGGTCTCTTTTTTTTTTTGCCTGCCTCATAGGCTTCTGTCTACATCCCCATCAATTCCCGCCTTCCTCTCATCAGCTTTACCACTCACTACTTCAATTATCACCTGTACACACTCCTCCCGTGGTTCTCATGCTCTCCTTTTTAGGCCTACTCATATTTCCTGCATCTTAAGCAAACATTTCTTGGTCTTATTGAACACTTTTTTCCCCCATCTACTCAATCTCCAAGAGCCTGGTGCACCATGATTACTCTCACAGCTTCAGTCCTCTTTCTTCTCAGCCTCTTCCCTTCTCTAGACTGTCAAGAGTGGCCTCAGATCTGTCTCTGGCAGCCTTCATGCTTCTTTTGGGGGCAGTAACATTCCCTCTTCAACCTAGGCTTCTTTTCCCACTTCCCTAGCTCAGCTGTCCTGCTTTTCTTACTACCTTGCTGATCTTTTCTAGTGTCCTTTCCCCTCCTCTCTCTCTGCTGGCAGCTCTCTTAGTCTCCATGACCTTAATTTGCTCTTCTGGTTTCATCCCTGCCTCTACAGTGATGGCTCTCAAACCTCTCTGTGCATCCTGGTCCCCTGCTCATCCTGTTTGCCCTCCACCCTCATTGTGTCTGTAGTGTCATTCCTGATAAAGGATTTAAAGAACTAATTGTCTTCAGGTCACAGAAGAGTAAACAGAAAGGAGATATATTTATATACATGCAATATATTATATTGTCTATATTTAGACGGTAGTCTAAATATCCAGAAATCTGGGGCAAATAAAGGGAGACTAGAATGTTCTCCACATCTCCATTAAGAACTAGACAAATCACAATGGAGACATAGGAGAGAGGCAAAGAGGTTTTTAACTGTGCGAGCAGGTAAATCTGGAGTACCTAGAGTACCCAGAGGAGGCTGTGGAATCTCCTTCTCTGGAGCTTTTTAAGGACAAGTTATATAGAGAACTGTCAGGAAGAGTTTAGAGAGAGCCGTTCCAGTTCTGATCTACAATGTTTTTCTTCTGTCTTCTCCTTTGAATCCAGATGTCAGCAGAAATTCAACAGCTGTGTGTCTCATGTCCAGCCCTCTTCTTGTACTTTCACTGTGCCAGCAATGTCTACCATGGTCTCTTTTCCTTCTCTCACTTATTATAACCTTGTCAATGCAACTTACCTTTTTAATTTACCACATTCTTCTTGTTCCCTCCCTGTCTCCCTGCTCCAGCCTCTCCACACAAGCACAGCCAGATCATCTATATTATATCTTTGTACACACCATCCCTCCTCTGAGTCTTCTCAAACTTTGTCTTCTCCTAGAGCTAGTTTAAGCCCCCAACCTTTTCTGTAAGACCCAGCCTCCACCTGCGCTCCATTGCCTCTCTGGGCCTTTTCCCCCTGGCAGATGAAATCCTTCTCTTTCCTTGGCTCTCCTGTTTCCTCTGAAGTTTCTATCATGTTGCTCATCCCCATTCTCAAATGCCAGCCATGACCCCTTTCTCCTGCTCCTTCTTCAAAACCCTCATCTGCAATCCACCCCCACTTCCCTTCTGTTGCTTAAAAGACCTCATTTTTTTCCTCTTGTAGGAGAACATTCCTATTTAGGGGAGCATGTTCTTAAGAAGAACTTTGACTTCAACTACTGTCCCATATTTGCCTTGGTCATGAAGGTCTTCAGCTACAAAAAGTGTCTGTATGGGGCTTAAAATATGAGAATGTGTAAAGCCAATTCCTTTACTTTTTTCATCTTTTAACCATTCACTCATCATTCTTACTACTCTTTGGCCAGCCACCCTCAGCATTTATTATCCAACTAATAGGTCTTGGTACATGTGTTGACCAAGAGATGCCCAGATTTATCCTCTGCAGAAAAGACATACAAACCAGAGCAAAGGACCTGGCAGGCTCATGGCGTCTCTGAGAAGCTGTGACCATTTATGCCTTTGTTGTAGAGTTTAAACACGCACCCACAGAAATTTATGGCAGAACTTTAACTGATTCAAATAATACAGAGTCAAGCTTGGGAAATACTGATACTTCTGAACAAAAAAATAAAAAGAAAGTAGTTCTTCTGGCTGAAAATTTGAAGTTTGTTCTCAGAAAAAATGTCCTTCATTTGGGATGACAAATTTGACAGACCTACGTGGCTTGCTTAACTGCTACAGCATAAAGAAAAAGGTATTTTCTTTCTTACAGCTGGTCCTAGCTTATCTCTCTCAAAAAAATGCCTTCTTCAACATATGATGAAAAGGTACCTACCTAGTGCCACTCGTGCAGCAGAAGCATCATAATTGATCCAGAAGGAGACCCAGGACAAGATGGTGATGAGAATAGATGGCATGTAAGTCTGCAGGATGAAGTAACCAATGTTCCTCTTAATCCGGAAACTCAAAGATAAGCGCAGGTACGAACCTGTCAATGAGATATGAAAGGGAGATGCTGTTTAAGAGGAGGCTAAGGGTGTATTTATGGTAAGAGCTTAGGTTAGGAATTGAAATTTTATTTTGGAAAATGTTCTCAAGAGGCAACTCAAGAGGCAAGGATAATGAGAAATCTATCTTTTTTTTTTTTTTCCTTCATTTGGTTTTTGCAGATTCATCAGGTTTTTGGAAGGGGGCTCTTCAGAGTCTGCTCAGTTGGGTCAGAATATTAAGAAGAAAGGAAACTCTACATAAGTTACATTATTATATCCAGCATCATGGGGGAATGTCTGTTCAGTACTGAAATTGCTATTATGGTAAGTGCTGATTTGATGCAGGCTTACACAGGAGACTTTAACCCTATATCTGGATGCAGTGAGATGATTTTCCAATGTTTCATGTACTAGCTTTTCCTCCAAACAGCAATGAAGGTCTGAATCGTATTTTTCCCATGCTGTTCTAAAAATAGATTATGGTCAGACTGGGCAAATTCATATGCAAATAGAATACTCTTAGTTAATCTGTAGGGTTGGGGTTTTTTTCCCAAGTTGTTGCAACTTCCTCCTAATCTTTTAGCAAACCTATTGGGGATAGTGATAGACAATAAGTACTTTTTACAGTCCTTCCATGGGAGCAGGGTCATTTTGACAGGGACAAAGCCTCTCACATTGCTGTGAAATAAAGTCCAAGTCATTCCTCCTTCCCACCTCCGTCCCTTAGGCAACACAGCAGCCTGAAACATGGGTGTAATCATGGGGTGGCAGCTAAAGTAGCAAAAGAACAATAGTCTTTAATGATCAAGGAGGTAGACTGGGGAAAAGGAGGTTATGTTCTCTCACCATTATGTGCCATTAGCTTGAACGTGTATTTCACCAGTTTTGTTTTTTGGGTTTTTTTTGGTTTGGTTTTTTTTTTTTTTTTTTTTTTTTTTTTTTTAAGATCTTACCTATTTAGACTGCAAACTTCTTTTGGAGGAATGTTGCCTCTTGTTGTGGGTCTCTGGATTACCATCGCAATGGGACCCTGCTCCCAGCATGCCCCCGAGGCACTATTAGAACAACATCACCATCTGCCACCACAGCTGAAAGACTCAGGCTGTGATTTCGTGGCGTTTCAAAAATTGTCCTATTTAACAGGTGTGTGGCATGCTGCTTTGGCAGTGAACTCCATGCCAGATCGAAGTGAAGACAGCAATCAAAATCCAAGCCCCTCCAACTTTCCAGCTAGCAGTATCTGAATTGTCCAAGGTATGCTCTCCAGACCTTTTTAGTGCTGTGGACAGATGGGTTTGCATCATTTCATAGACCACTTGCATTTCAACCGATATATTCTTCTGTTTATTATTGCACCTACATTAGCTTCAAAACCCAGTTGCAAACAACATCAAAATAAGTTAAGGGCTGAAAACCTCCTAAAGAGCTTCTACTTTGAGCTCAGTTGGTGTTTTGACAAAGAAATGAAAACAAGTTGAAGCCTAGATTCTAAGTTAGTGCCTCCAGCATCTCAATCAAAGGAAGAACCACACTGACACTGGTCAGCAGAGGGTTTGCACATTCCATGGCCTCCCTTCAGCAGACACTCACCGGTGGTGAAGACCACTTCCCTGCTGACCAGCCTCTGCTCGATAATGGTGAACTGGGGCAGTTCTAGCACCTCCATCCCCGTGACGGCAGAATCGTTTCCTTGCCAGAAGAAGACAATGTCATCAACTGTGTAACCATCTGCAGAGATGAAGAAGCACAGAGAGAGAATTAAGCTGACAAGCTGGAGCAGACGACACCCCCATTTTCACTAATGTGATTTGGAAGAGGATCCAGAGGAAAGCCCACACCATCAGACAGCAAGCATAGCCCTTCTCTGCAGACATACTTTTCTTCTTCAGCTGAGCTTGACAGTACAGACCCCAGGAGAAGAGGAAAAAATTGGTCAGAACTCCCACTTCTGGCTAGAATTCAGGAGGAAAAGGTGAGAAGTGGCCCATCAAGCCTTGACTTCACCACATAATCTCCATGGCTGACATGACAGGGACTTGACCATCAGAAGCCTCTGTCAAATGAACCAAACACAGCATCTTGCTTTGTAAAAACTGCCTCCTTGTACCAGAAGGGGGAGACCACACAATACATCCTGGTGGGGACTAGGTAAACAGAGCACCGAAGTATTTAAAAATTCCCAGAGAGAAAAAGACCTACAACAGCAGCTGAAAAGAAATTTAACCATCAGAGCACCTCCCTCTTCTGAGTACTCTTGGTCAAAATTTGGAGTCAGGAAGCAGACGGAGTCTCTGAGATCGGGGGCTGCTTTTACCAAGTGCTGGCTGAAAAGAGCGGTAGTGGGAGAAGAAAGAAAGGGGAGTCAGGCTGCTAACAAATACTCATCCCTTGTTTCAGGGTAAGGGGTTTTTTAACTCAGCCAACGATACAGCCTCCTACTTTAACCCCAAAGTATACATGCCAGAGAGGGCTGCACAGGCTGGAAGTGCTGAGGAGCCTAACGCCACAATCCCAGGAGGAAGAGTCCCCAGATGCTCTGGACTTATGGGGAATGAAGCCCAGAGGACAAAATCATGTGTCTCCCCTTCCATTGGTGTGATGTTCACAACCATGCCTGTTGCCTTTGTGGGCAAAGATTCACCTCCTCTTGAAAATTAATGCTGCTTCTGTCAAGCTGGGTTTTGAAACACTGTGGCTGTTGCTGCACAAGGGGTGGCCTCTTATTCCAAGCAAAGTGCAGAGCTGCATGGGAGCACCTCTTTGTGCAAGAAATCACAGAATCATAGAAGGGTTTGTTTGGAAGGAACCTTGAAGATCATCTAGTTCCAACCCCCCTGCCATGGGGAAAGACATCTGCCACTAGACCAGGTTGCTCAAGGCCACACCCAGCCTGGCCAAAGAAGCAGTAAGATACGTACAGGCTTTGGTGTGGCGTGGTGCAAGGCTTCCTTTAAAGCATGAACTTCACCTGTTCCCACAGACTCCTTTTATTCACCTTCTGCACTGCAGCACAACAGCCTGCCCTATCCACAAGCCCTCACAGCAGAAAGGCAGTTGGCTAGCAATACCCAGCAAGGCTAACATCCACCAGGGAGAGGTGCCACCAAAACCAGCCTCACTGTATTAGTGGGATCAGGGGAATGAAGAGCTATTGAATGCACCATGGAAGAGAAATTCTTCTACCTAGCCTTAGAGACCAAGGGTTAACCCAGACGTGAGCTGAACCATTGAGGATGGTGTCAACCTGCAGGTCCTGAGTGGATAAAGAGCTGAGCAACTTGATCTGATCTCATAGCTGACCCTGCTTTGAGCTGCAGGCTGGACTAGAGATACCCTGAGGTCTCTTCCCAAACAGGAATGATGATAGTGTAGTCTCCAAGCCCACATCCTGCGCTCTCAGTCATTTCTGCACTTATTCATGGGTGCTAAAAAATAATAACAATCTTCCAGATGCCATGCTAGATCTGCTTCTCATCCCCCCATGCCATGATCCTGCTCCCATGGCAGTAAGGCACCCACACCCACAAGCCCATCAAGAATCAGGGCCTTCAGGTTATCATCTCATCTGCTGCAGACATTGGGGAGTCACAGGATATTACACTGCCTCGAGTACCCCAGCTTTGTGCACAAGAACTGGTATTTGCATCTGGCTGCAGCACATCTGGCTGTAGCATCTCTCTCAAAGCACCCGAGACCAAGTGTGGAAAGCAGCAAGAAACAGCCAAGTCCCCCACTCCTCCCGGTGGACGATTCCAGCAGCTCAAACACTCTTGCAGCTAAAAAACATTGTGTGTAATTTTACACCTGAATTCATTGGGCTCAGACTTTCAGACTCCGGTGGTTGTTCTGAATTTTTCTAGGAGGATACCGAGCCCTTTCTACCCAGTGCTCCCCCTCTGCAGAGGTGCACCCAGCCTGTAAACAAGTCACCTCTCCACCTCCTTTGCAGTAAACAAACCAGATTGAGCTATTGAGGTTCCTCGCTGCAAAACATCTGCTCTAGCCCTTGAACCACTTTTTAGCTTCTTTTCTCAACCTCTTCTGATTTCTCAACTTCCTCTCTAAATTTTGGAAAGCAAATATAGACAGAGTCCCTTTCCCCATCTCATCAGCAACGTATTCAGAGGCCAATCGATTCCCTGCTCTGACTCACAGCTCCCCTGGTTTATATAACCCAGGCTCACTCCAGCCCTTTTTGTCGGAGCCCTGCTACAAAACCTCCAGCCGTGGTGCTCAGGGCTGCTGTCCCTTCGCTTCCCCTGGTCAATACCTGCACGGGTACGAGCCTGGCAGCCTGGCCCGCGCTCCCGCACACCGGCACAGACCTCCGCATTTAGCTCTGTTCAAACGTATTCTGGATGTATTCAGATTGGGAGGAATTCAAATGTGCAGCAAGCAAGCCACGCAGGCTGCTATCTTCATCATCCGCAAATTTAACAGCAGTGACTTCAAATTTACTTCCTGATCAGCAATGAAAATGTCAAATTACAGTAACTAATTTTAGGAGATTTTGCAGTTAACTAGCTCTATTCCATTTACGCTATGACCTGCTGGCATTGGGTACCAATTTTTGCTTTTTTTTTTAATTATGGCATTATGCAATATGAAATCAAACGTTTTTCAGGAAGCCATTTTTAAAAAGTGAATCTAAAGGGAAAGGTTGTTCAGTCTAAAAATAAATGCTTCGCTTTGATTTCTAGCTTTAAAAAGGAAATCAAATTTCCATTTTACTTTTAAAAAGTAAAAGAATGTTCACAAAGACAAGTCATTTCAACCTGAAATATCATAAAGTATTGATACGATGTCTTAAAATGTCAGATTAACAGCCTGTTTGCAGCCTGCCTCAGCAGGTTTTTGTGGAATCCTGACACGCGGCTGGGCAGGGGCATACGTGGTGAGAGATGCTTTAGGGATGGAGCGATGGGATCAACAGGCAGTGCCAGCACTGGCTTTCCTCCTGCAGGTAGGTGCCCCAAGCTGCTGCTTTACAAACCCAGCACCCCTGCACCACAGATTTTAGTGGTTTGCTTTGTTGTTTGTTTTTGGGTTTTTTTTTTTGTTTTTATTTTTTTTTAAATATAGTTTGTTTTTTAAACCAGCCATAACAGGACTGTTATTCCAGAGTTGTGTGGACTTGGAAGCAAACAAAATGGAGCCCTGCAGATTTCAAAAGTGGAAGTGTGTAAAAGATAAAAGCTCCGAAGAAGAAAACAATTGACTCTCTTCATCTCTGCATGGATCTTAGAAATACTGTAAGGAAACATAGCTTTAACTAACAAATTGGCTCGACATGTCCCATTAAGAACAAAATCACTACACGAGGAACTGTGTGGGTAATTCTCTGTCTTCTGTTTTCTTGGTTACACCAGAAACTATTCTCAAAATGCTCAGGAGTACCAGAACCGACACGTCATGAGTGCCTGCAGCAGGACCTGATTTACATCCCATTACGCGACGGCCACGCATCCCGAGCAAGCGGTGGATGGGAAGAAGGCTCCCAGGCGCAGGCAGGGCTGGTAAGGCGGCACGGCACCTTCTGACTGTGGATGCTGTGGGACCTCTTTTTGGAAAACAGCAATTCTGTGATAAACACCACTGATCTGCTGCTCTGGACCGCTCCTGCAGGGATACTGCAGTGCATTTTTATGAGGGCGAGCCAGACCTCCTCCGCTAGCATGGTCAGAAGAGGCTTTCCACAGGAGTCAAGGGACGATCCAGATGGGAAGGGACTGTGGGAGGGTTTGAGTCCTACCTCCTGCACAGAGCGGGGCAGCCACGAGTCAGGGCAGGCTCCCAGGGCTTTCCTAGGGCTAAGGGAGGCTTCCACCACCCTTCCGAGGGTGAAAGTGATTTTAATGCCCAGCCTGCTGCTAGAGCTCCATTTTCCTGGGCATACTACCCACGAGTTCCCCTCAGGGTAAAGTTTGGATGAGGAAGCCAGGTCCTGCCCCAGGGGACATCCTTCAGGAGGGGATGGCCTGTAACACCCCTGGGAGGCATCCCATGAGTGGGAAGTGGCTGGGGCAGGTGGCATCAGGTGGCACTGCATGGTGGAGGGTAGGCACGAGGCATACGCACAGCTCTCGATCTCCAGCGTGCAGTTCTGCTGGTCCAGGGGGTACCTCCGCAGGTCCATCATGCAAGCAGCAGTAGTGGTGATCCTGAAAGGTGAAGGGAGAAAAAACGTCAGTTGTGCATTTTTTCTTACCTAAAAAAAAAAAAAAAAAAAAAAGGAGAAATGAAAGGCAGACGTGAAAGTCAGGCAGCATTTGGGGCCGCTGTTTCCCTGGAAACCAGGGAGATCCGTGGTGGGAGGTGTGCAAAGTGGGGGCCTGGATGCAGCTCACCCTCAACTGCATGGCATAAACCCTTCGTGACTCATGTCAGCAAGGCAGTATCTCTATTAACGGGGTGGGGAGGGATTTGTGTTCCTCCTCTGTCTCTCCTGTGAGAGACAAAGAAACCGGCAGTAGGCAGAGCTATGGGCATGGGGGGGGCGGAGAGGAGAGGCATGTTAGTTTGTAAGAGGGAGACAGCTGACACGTGTCTGTAAAACAGAAGATGTATTGATTACAATGCCCAGCAATGACCTAGGGAGAATAGCTGACTACTTTATCACTTCCTATTCTTCCCGAGCTGCCTCAGTGACCTTGAACTTGCCCCCCCCCCCCCCCCCCCCCCCCCCCCCCCGCCCACACCCCCTCCATCACACCCACGTTAACACGGCGCCCTTCCACTCCTGTAGACTCACAGCTCTGGTAAAGAGCAATTCCTGCACAACCCATTGCACGATCAAGATCCACGGAAGACACGTTGTGGGGCGCGCATCCCCACGAGAAATAAATACGGGGAGAGAACGAAGGTCTGTGCTGCTTTGGGGTGTCAGCGCGTGGCGTGGGGGCACAGCAGCACAGTGCTGGCGGTGGGGCTCACGTGAGGGTGCGAGCAGGGTTTGTGTGTGCTACGTGTCGCACATGGAGGAGCATCGCTCTCTGCGATGGGATTAGATGAGAGAAGAGGGCATGAAGCAGGGACAGAGCAAATCAACAGCTAACTCACCAGCCTGGCAATGCTGCCCGGGAGTTAACAGGCTGCCCCTGCATCTCAAATATATCGCTCCCCTCACCCTTCAACACAGTTTTCGTCCTGTGCAATGCATGTGTGCAGAGTGCTGACGGGGGGGGGGGGGTAGAGATTGGTGCTTTTTCCCCCCCTCCCTCTCCTTTTTTTCAATTAACCATCTGGAAGACATTAATCAAGCTACACATTTTTTACTATGTGGGCATAACCAGTGAACTGTTAACGAGAAAGCTTTATCTTCTGAGCCCTGTGGCTTGGGAGAGAGAAAAGGGAGGGGGAAAAAAAAAAAAGCAAGAAAGCAGAGAGGATGAGATGGCAAACCAGCAAAAAAGAAGGGGAAAAAAAGAAAAAACTTACAGAAAAAGAGACCAGAAAAGGGAAAAGGATGGATGAAGCTGGACAGAAAATTGGAAAGGAGGGGTAGAAGGGGGGTGGGGGGGTGGGTGGGGAAGGCAAGCATCCACAGGAGAGGTCTGCCCCCATGGGGGTATCAGGGTGGGGGCTGTAGCATGGCAGGCGAGCAGCCCTGCAGAGCTACTGGCTCTTTAAGAAATCTCGTGTGCTAAATTTATCTCTCTGCTGTCTGTGAAGTCTGTTTGTAGGAGATGAAGCCTTGAGGAGAGCCTTTGCCACTGCCTGCCGTGCTATAAATAGATCCAAAGAGACGGAGGGAATTTATATATATCCTCACTGGGTCTAGATACAACATTGCAACTGCCCTCTCTCTGAGCAGGGGGCCCAAGTGAGCTCTTAACCCTTTTATCTGTAATGTGGTTGGGGTGGAGGAGAAAGCTCCGAGGGGGAGAAGGATAATAGGACAGGAGCCACTTACGAACTATAACCACAGCTTTGTAAAAGCATGTATTGCTTTTGCAGCCTCCCAGTTTGGCATCTCTCAGAGGGCTGCTGGAAACGCAATGCCTCCCCCACCCTAATCCTCCCGGACCGGGGTAGCTGGGCACAGGAGACCACGGCGGAGGAGCAGATCCAAAGCACACCTGGGGGGAGCTGCACTTTGCCAGGAAAGCCCAAAGTGGCAGGTGCAGAGTCCATCCTGGCCAGGCACCGAGACCAAAGAGTCATGCACAGGTATGACTCATCCCCCTATGCCGCACACGGCATATACTGTATATATTATACTGCACTCGTGGGAGATCGCAGTTACAAATGCGTTTTCCTGTTTTCCCTAAAGTGTGAGATGCAAAAATGTATTAAATGAAAACTTTCCACCCCATTTGTGGGCCCCTGTGGGCTAAAACCTTTTCACAATGTCCATCCTAAAATTGCAGCCTGGCTGGCTAACTTGACCACACAAAGGACATCCAGGGGAAACCTTTTCTGGCTCGAGAGGGACCATCTCACCTCGCAACAGGATTTGCTTATCGCCTGCAGTGCTGGTTGGAAACGCAGAGCACGACACAGTGAGCTATGGCTACCACACTCCATGCGCCAAATCCTGCTCACACTAACAGCCAGCATAAATCCAGAGCCACTCCAATGATTTTTGCAAGATCACACCAATTTATATCAGCAAAGATTTACATCAGGGCAGAATTTAGTCCCATTGATTCAAAAAAGAGAACCTTATGACAGGTAGGACGGAAAGGAGAAAAAACCCCAAGATTACGAGGGCATCTGTCCTCAAAAGCCAGATAATTTCTCTTTCCTTCTGACTAAAGGGTGAGTCTATCCACACCATACAGTTCAGAATCCTCTGGAGATACCCTAGTTGGCTGCAGGTCCCAAAATCCTGGTGATTTGCCTATGTAATACTGTCAGGGAGGTGAGAATCGGGACCTCGCAGGGAGAAGGTTTTGTTATGTTTTCATTGTGGAGGTAGCACAGCCACGCACGGCTGTCCTAGGCTGTAGTCACCTGCTTGTCTGGAGTATTTCAGCTGCGGTGCCATGCCCACGGTAAGGTGTGCCTGGCAAGCCCAGGGACACCAGCACCCCAGGGCCACCTGGATGTGGGGCTCCTGCAGCGTGACCAGATGCAAGGGGCAGCGGGCCTGAGGCATCAGATTCAGTTCGGATCCTCCCTTTAGGTTTTCGAAACCATGATAAATCAGCCCTACTTAGGATAAAGCAAGTGGTATCACAGAAAGGAAGGAGAGATGTTTAATTCTTTAGACTTCAGGTCTCAAAAAGCACTCTGGACACCAACTTCCCTTTGCCGTACCCTGCCTGACAGTGATTGTGGGTGACCACAGCAACACAACAGCTGCCACTGTTGGTGAAATGTCCGCCTGTGGCCTCTGACCGACTCAGCATTCACTTGTTCCTAGAGGGACCAACAAGAGATTTCTCTAGCTCCTTTGCTAGCTGTGTGCCATGGGCAGGTGGGACTCAAAGGGGTGAGAGGCTGCACCCACCTTTTGCAGCTTAAAGGGGAATGGGAGCAAAACTCAGGCACACAAATGACCTTGTGGGGTCACAGCACATGCCATCTTTAGTCCAGAAGGCCACAGGACCAACCTCTGTCTGATTCCTTGATGAGTATAAATGTATTACCTTGATACACTCTGAGCTGTTGTGTGAAGAGGTGTTTGCTTGGCACATAGAAACAACGTGGGGAGGACTGGATGGAGAGACATGTGGAGGATTGACACTACGGAGCGCCTGAGTGCCTCAACAGGGTTAACAGGCAATAAAGATGGAAGGAAAGTAAGAGGTGGAAAAATAAAGAGAGGATCGAAGAGTGATGGTAACATGAACACTGATGGGGGAGGCAGGGGTGGGGATGAGAGACAGGCGGCCACTGAGGTAAGGAAACAGAGGAGAGGGATCAGGGGAAGCAAGGGGTAAAAGCAGCTGGTGAGGGAGAGCTGGAGAAGAACGAGAAGATAAAAGACAGAAAGCAGAGGAGTGGATACTCACTCTGTAAGAAAGGAGATGAGGAGACAGAGAACAAACCATCACCTTGTAAACAGCTCTAGACAGAGTATGCTGCCTCCAGGAGATGCAACCGAAGTGAAAGGGAGCAGGGAGTGCGGGGGCCAGAGGGAACGCTGGGGAAGGATGCCACCTTCCCCGTGGCATTAGCGAGAGGCACTGGCACCCAGCCAGGCTGCGTCTTCTCCCTCCCCCTCCTCCTCTCCCACTTCTCTACCCACCTCCCTCCCCTTTTAAATTCAAAAATTTGTGTGGTGTGAAATTTCATCTGCTTTGACCGCAATTCACAGAGACACTGCCCATCGGAGGGGAGAGGCTCGCCTGCGCTTTGTACGATGCACTCAGTGAAGCGGTCCCACTCCCTCCAGCTGCCAAGTCCGGCCACCACCACCAGCCTCCGTCTCTGGCTCCCCTTTCCCCCCTCAATCCCTGCCCATCCCGTGGGCCTCCAGGTCAGCCCCCTCACATGTCACCACCTTTACACCTCTTTCCCCACAAAAAAGACATTTGTGCCCTTGCCCTAATCATTTCTCCTGAGCTCTGTAGGCAGTTGTGCTACCAAGCAGCCAAGTCCTCACTGCCCTGGTACTCTTCTGCACAGCTGGCAGGCTGACATAGTTCATCTGGGGCTGAATACACCTCAAGAGAAAAAAAAAAATAAAAAGAGGAAAAAAGGGACATGCATTTATAAGGTGTCAAGCAGCTCTGGCAGGCTGTTGACTGACAGAGATCCCTATTCTCTACCAGCACCCAGTGGATTCAAGCAGAAGCCAAAGTAGTGTGGATACGTCACTCTGAAAAGCACCCTTCAAGCCCAGGTGAGGTAGAGACCATCTCTAGAAAAGCAGCCACAAAGCTCTAAGTCACGCTGGGTGAGTGCTAGGTCTTTATTTGTTACAATGAGGAAAGCTCTGCTCACTTGAAGCTTGTATTGACAAAGCAGATGCTGGCGCAGAAAGGGTAGCGCAGCTTCAGCCCGCCGTCCCTCCACCGCTGCCTGCTCTGCAAGCTGAACCCGGCGGCAGCAGAGGACTGTCCCACCACAGCTGCAGCTCAAAAGGGAATGCTCAAGTTTATGCGAACCATCAGTTCTTCACAAATATTGCAGTTCTCTGACATGAACACCACCAGCCATTTCATTCCCTCTCTGATCTTCCTCATCACTGTTTACTTATTAATGGTTTCTTCTATGTTATTTAGAATGATTATGTAAGTCCAGAGACAGGAGCAGCATAGAGCTCCAACCTGCCATTAAAACCTGCCACAGCTGAAGGTCTTCTTTCCATCTCCTCCCTATCCCATTGCCGGCCGCCTCCAAGGTAGCTGCCCTTTCAGCTCCTGCGCCAGTCAGATCTCCCTCTACCAAACTGCAGCTCTGAAGGTCCTTGGCCACCAATTCATCCTCTAGATCACCTCCAGTGTGTTGGGACAACCAAATTCACCAGACCTAAGTGTAAGGTGCAAAAAATTACTTTCCCAAAATATCATCTGATTTTGAAAAGAGCAGGTCCAGACTCTCTAAGGAGGACTGGGTGGGAGAGAGGGGAAAACTAACAGTGTACTACCTCTGAGAGGATCCCAAAACAAGTGGGGTCCCTTTCCCCTTAAGCTTATCCTTACAAAATGAACTACTGCACTGTCTGCGTCATAACTGTCTATACCAGAAAGCTGAACGTGCCTGGCACTGGTTTCTAGGGCTGATGTCAACTGGTACGGAACAGCCTTTGTCTACACTTAAGTTCTTACCCTCCAGAAAAAGGGTCTGGCCATGCGCAAAATGCCTGTTGAGAATGGTCACCATCCTCTGCCGTGCTCTAACTGGGAAATGCCTAAGGGACAACGTTCGTGGACACAGACCAAACCCAGGAAAAAACCTGATTTTGCAGGCCACTGACATCCAGTGTCCAAGAATGTTCCCCGATATCTTTGGCTTCAAGGATGCTACCTAAAATTCAGTATGGGTGAGAAAAGATGTATAGCACAAATACCCCCACCATTATACCTTCTTAATTCAAGGGAAAACAGAGCCAGCAGTTCAGGCACTTACCCAATTTTGCAGTTACGGATTGAGCGTCGTTATGCAGGGGCTAACACAAACAATCTCATAGCAAAATATAAACATTTTTTTAAGCTGCCGGTTGCAACTTTTTGGATTTCAGATCTCCCAAGATGCTGAAGATGCTCCTGTCCCCCTGGGATACAGACTCTCAGAGCTCACAACAGTTTGCAGCAATAAGGAGAATGGATGGAAGCAGCTTGGTGTTTTGCAGGACTTGTGCTGGCTCACCCCATGGGGCAAGTTAGACTCATAAGGGAATTCTGGTGACTAAGAGTAGAAAGAGGCAAAACTGCTGTTTTGCTGAACATGGGGAAAAACCAAAACTGAATTTTTACTCTCTACATTCTCAAAGTCAGTCATAAAAACATGCTGGTAAATGTCACCTTCTGCCTGGCAGTAAGCACAAACTTCCAAGGGCCTGAAGGGATTTATAAACCCATGGTGAATTCTGCCATTCTTTTAACACGGTCTGATCTTTGCAGACTCCTGGAGGTCATGTTAGAACCAAGAGAAAGGCAGGGATATGGAATATTTTCCCCTTGTGTCTGTTTGCCTAAAACTGACTCCATAAGCTTTGGCACAATCCTGCTAAGGCCACTCTGTTTCCAAAAGCATCTGTGCTTGCATAGGCATCATTTGATAAATAAGAGTGTGCACTGCACTCAGATAGGGGAGGGAAAAAAAAAAAAAGCGTGCTCTTCTAAACTATTGCTCAGGCTACCAGTCATCTAAATCAACCATTTTTCCACCCTGAGAGAGTACAAGGCAGAGTTGCCCTCACTGCAAGGTTTTGCTTTCCTGCCTCTATTCTATTTGAAATGCAGTGTGTGTCTGCAAGTTGTCAGCTGGATTGGGGGACAAGAGAGACCCAAGTGGAACATGTTTAAAAAGAGATTAGTTTGTTATTGTTGCTCCAGACAACAGTGATCTGCACTTAATGGAGCAGGAGGTCTCTTCCTTCAACAGCATCGGGCTGGGATGAAGCTGAATTAATAAAACAGTAACCTACAACTTAAACCTGCGGGATTTGGCAAAGAATAGATAGGGTTCAGGGATGGGCTCAGACTGGTGGCTGGGACAGAATAAGCAGGAAGACTAAGAGGTGCTGCCAGGGTGAGCCAGGGGTTCAGGGCATGCAAGCTGCTTCGGTGATCTTCAAGGAGGCAGTGGGAGTCAGCTGTTTGTGGATACTCCTTGACCAAGTCAAACGTATAGATGTAGGCCCTGATGATGCTTGCCTCTGTTCTTGCAACATTAAGGATGGAGAAGCAGCTCTGGCACACTGTTTTATCCTGTTTTATTGAGCTCCGATTTCTTCCACAGCTTCTAAGACTATTCTGAAATTCCATATTAAGCTTCCTTCCAATGTTTCCAGCTAAATTCCCTCATCCCAGCCCTAGAAGGCAAAAATGCAGAAGGCAATCTGTCCTTAACCTCAACTGGGAAGCTGAGCTCCTAATTAAATTCTCATTTTCCCTCACCCACCTAACGAACTCTTCTCTGCCCCCACACCTTTGTGCTAAGGAACTGGCCCAAAGCAGAGCTCCATGGTAGGAGCTGCACAAGGCTGCAGGACCAGCTGGATGGACATAAGCCCAACTGTTTGCACCAGAGCTGCCAAAGGAGAGATTTTTTTTGTTGCCTTTGCCTAACTTGCAGAGGGAGCAGGCACAGTTACTAGCCTGAATAATCTCTCACATTTCTAGAGAAACCTGTCTCAGGGAGGGGAAGCAAAAATCATGGATTCCTTCCCTTCTGGCCTGTAAGATGGGAGAGGAAAATTGCTCAGTGGTCTCAGTACAGAAAAAACTCCTGTCTTAACCCATCAGGACACCTTCTCTGCAGAAAATCAAATAACACCCATCGCGAGAACAAGGATATATCTGCAAACAGCAGGCTTCGAGTGAAACAGGAGTAGGAGAAACCATCCTATCAGCTACCCAATAACCCCAGACTGGGATCTGGGGAATGTAATGCAGACAGGGCTGGGTCCTGATCAAGAGGCAGGTTGGAGATGGGAGCTGTGATGAACTCCAGTGGAGTCCCAGCCCCTGGGAGCAGGCAGGGCAGCCCTGGAGGCACTGCACACCAGGGCGGCAGGGGGTTCTGGCAGCGTACCTGCTGTTGAATGAGAGCGTGGGTGAGATGCCTGACTTACATCTGTTAGCTTGCATTGTTTCCCTGTGTAAGGTGAGCTAGAAGTGGTGCTCTAGCTGCTGCCTTGCCCAGGAACAAGGTCAGGTCCATAAGCGGGTCAGCAGCAGCTTGCTGCAATGCGAGGGCTGATGTCCCCCAGGAGCCGCTACCTTGCAGAGAGGAGCTGACTGATGGCAAAACTCACCCCAGGAAAAGCAGAAATTAAGTGCTCCAAAGCAGATACTTTTCTCAAAGCAAAGCTTTTCTCAGTTTAAAACTAAAAATTGTGAGTTGTTTGAAGTATGACAGTTGTCTCCTCCTTGCTCTAAGCACTGAACAGGTATTTGCACTGATGAGAACAGCAGAGGTCTGCTTCCCCAGGAGAGTATTCCCTGGGCCCAGAGCCCCGCTATGCCTTGGCGCCTCTGCATGCATCCAAACTGCTTCACCTCTAAAACACATCTCATTGCAGCTGACTATCGTGGACAGGAATAAAAAACCCACAAGACATATGCACACGCTCCCCACCACAACTACCACCTTCACAGGAGGAGATTCCTCATTCTCTCTGCACAGGATTTAGTCTCCGTCATCAAATTCCTCTGCAGTTTTTTAGTTGCTCAGTTTACATTGCTTGGGCTCCTTGCCAGCCAGGCACTGCATCTCACTTGCTGTCCACCCGGTTTCACGCCTGCTTCCCAGCATCCCAGCCCACCCGCTCCCTCTCAGAGAGCTCAGGGATGCAGTCTGGGCTTCTCAAAGCACCTGTGTTGCTGGAATCCGGTTTTGTCCCTAATTAGAATGAAATTAAATAGCTTCAAGATTTCCCAGAAGGATGTTTTAAAGTTGGTTTCAAATATGATTTCAAATTACCATACGAGAATTTCAGCATTGTTACAGTTGTGTCTATTTTTAGGTCTCTGAAAACGGATAGCAAAACACTGATGACATCAGCATTTGAAAAGTGTCAACTTGTTTCACTACCAAATGGATGCTACATGGTCTAGAAAAGGAAGTAAAAATCTCAGGCCATAACGTATAGCTTGTATGTGGGATAATGTAAAGCTTACTGAATATTGTGGCAGGGGTGGACTAGACAGTCTCTGGAGGTCCAGAGAAAGCCTTTGATGATTCTCTCTGTTACTCATACATCAGCAGTGGTAGTAAAGCAGCTTGAAATGGTGAGGGAAATATTGACTTAAGTGAAAAATTCTCTACATAATATTGGGAGTGAAAGATCAACATTCTCTGAAATGCTTTTTCTTAAATGAAAAATTTTGCCCTAATTTTTTGTTTAAAATTTGATGAAACCAAGGCAGTTTTTGACAAAAAGCCATTAGGAGGATAAATACATTCAATTCAGCCAGTACTATCCAGCTCTTCCTCACTATTCCATCCGCCTCCCTCTACTACCCAGTAGCCGATCACTTTGTCTCTGTGGGTAGCTACTTTCAGCCTCCCTTCATATTGCAGCTTTTCCACATCATTTCAGTGCTTCCCTGCCACGTGCCCAGGGTGACCAGCCCTCCCGTGCTTCCCAAGCACTTTTAATCCCCGCAAGGCGTTTGGGGGCCAGGCGAGTTCAGGCACCATCGTGCCAGTTGCACCTCTTAAACACCCTGTCAGCTCTGCAGGTTTGCATCCTCCCATCCTGCTCCGTGTTTGCAGAGATGAGAGTGCCCTCTGGGCTGGATCCGGGCTCCAGGCCCCTCTTTGGCCTTCTGGGATTTACGCCATCTGCTAAGTCGTTGGGAAGGGGGTAGGGAACACCAGTCCTGACTCCAGCCCTGCAGCAGCCCAGCACTGCCACCCTGGCGCAGCCTGCTGCTGTTTATGCATTCCTTTTGTTGGAGACCTGGCAACCAGCTTTTAATCTGAGCCCAGTGGGAATTAGTTTTGGAGTAAGCTTTTGTATCGAACGCTTTCCTAAGATGTAGCTATATTACATCTGCCGCACTCCCTTCATCCATTAATTTGCTAATTCTACCAAAACCAAGCATATGCTTTTCTGACACACAACTTCCACAATGGAGTGGAGCGGAGGAATAAAGGGCTTCATTCACTCGCGCAAACAAGTTATCTGAAGCCTGATCTTGTTCTCACTGAAGTCAGAAACAAAATACCCATTGACTTCCGTGTGAGCTAACTTGGACCTTGGGGTCCGATCCAGCGCTTGAGCTGATCCTGCTGGTCGCTTGAACACCTGCTGAAGACAGGGCCCTGCCAGGGTGTCATCCCTCCCGGTCTCTGACATCAGAGACTGCTGGAAAGAAAAATGACTGTTGTGCCACAAATAGCATGATTGAGTCACTTTGCTACAGGATAAGCTCAAAGGAGGGGGAACTGGCTGGGGAGAAGGTAGCAGGAGAAAGAGCAGAGCTGTGGTTTCTTGCTTGGGGAAAAACAAACAGACAAACAAAGGAAAAGAAACAGAATTCTCCTCCTTTGGCTTTCTTCCACCAGGGAAACTCCATTTTATGAATCCTTCTGAAAAACGCAGGAAAAGACAAGAACAGGCTTCAAAGGACAGAGGACCCACACTTTTCTTTGCAGGACAAACGTGGGTGCATTTTTACAAAGATAAAGGGAGCACAGATGAATACTCTGTGACTATTTTCTTACTTGCTTACACCTACTGTGGACATGGCTACATATTTTTGAATAGGATCACAGTTATTTGCACCTGCAAAACTGGACCGAGTACTTCTGTTGTCAGCAAAATCGCAGGTGCAGGACTCAGTACATAAAGCAGCCCTAAAGAAATCATTGTCTATACCACTATGACTAAAGCTAGAGGGACTTTAAGCATTCAGGGCACCTGGCTTGTCCCTCAAAATCCCAGTGCTTTCAGGATAGTAAAAGCCAGCCGCCCTGACCTGAGGCACTGCTCATGAACAGGAGCTTCAGTTGCTCAGTGCTTCATTTTTGCAATTGCCATTTTCTCCAGGGGAGGAAAACCAGCCAAGATTTAAAACAACACAGGCAGCTCTTACTATCACCCTGGAAATAACAGGGGCAAACGCTGTCATTTTCTTTCTTTTGGCCTAGATGCAATTTTCCTCATCTCACCCGTTTACACAGGTCATCATGCAAGGAAGCTCCCTTCCCTGTTCTGCTGGGCCCTGTGGAAGGGGACGGGAAGGGACATCCAGGAGGTGCTTGCACAGTGTCCCAGCCTGAGCCAGGTCGAGTGCAAACCCTTCAAGGACTTCTACTGCCTGTCGCCTGTGCTGCAGGGTTCACACTGCTCTTTTGAGCTGACTAAATGGCAGCTGATAAAAATATACTAGCATTTCTTCTTTTGCCATGCAGGTGTGTGCAAAGATTTCCCACCAGCCTGGGGGAGGCAGCTCTACGCTCAGGTGGGCTGGCTCAGCAGCAAAGAGCAGCCTGAGCTTAACAGCACTCTTTGCTCACTCCTTCCCAACAGGCAGAATTTATACTCCTACCTACCCCAAGTGAAAGCACCTTCTTGCCTAACCTTCACTCTTGTTTTAACACAATGAGGAAATTCGGGGTAGTCAGCTGTGGGAAGGCTGCTCTCTTTCTGGTGGCTCAGTAGAGCTGGCTCAGGGCTCCTTGGCAGTATCAGCCAAGCAGCACCAGCCCAAGGTATAGAGATGGATGTACCTGGCCCGGGAAGGAAGGGGGGAAGAACTGGAACAGGGTCACAAGGTTGGGCTTGTTGCATGTTTTGCTGTCTCCTGGCCTGGAGCAAGAGGCATCCACTAGTTCGAAGGAAAAAGTAGCACGTACATTCCCCCACATGCTGCAGCCTGTCCCTCAACACCAGCAGCAACTGCTGCTCCCTCGGCTTCCCAGGGCTCTGCCACGGGGAAAGCCCAGGGCACAGCCACCTTGCTGCCCTGGCAGGATGATGCCCTGGGCAGCTTCCTACTTTGCGATGCCGAAACCCAGCCTTACCCTCCCCAAAACAGCTCTGCTACTTAAATAGGAGGGAAAAAAATCATAACAAGTCAGACTTTGCCACAAAACACGAAGCAGCAGAGGAGCTGATACTGTAAATGGGAAGGGTGGGTGTACCTTCTTTGAAGGAGAAAGGTCTTTCCTCCTCCTTTGGTGCACTGGGATGTAAGCCCAGAGCTGCTATCGCAATCATTTGTGAATGTGGAGGCAGGTCTAAAAAGCCAGCTGTGAATTTTGGTAGTTGAAAAGGAAAAAAAAAAAAAAGAAAAAATAAAGAAAAGAAAAGAAAAGCTCAAAGCAGACAAATAGAGGGTCGGGAAAATCAGTGCCTAGATTTCAGCTACAGCATCCAAAACCTGCACTCTTACCCACAACCACAGACTCCCTTTCAGGCCTTTGCCCCACCTCCATTTGACTTTCTTACCTACCCTGGCATCTCCACGTATCCAAATCATACAGTAAAGCCAACCTTTGCCACTGCACACAAGCACAGGACTTTCAAAGGCTCGTGTCCCTACATTAATTTATTCCAGACACCACAAAAAGCCTCCTCACTGAGGACCATTCCCCTACCAAACATCAACTTTCAAGCCTCAAACTTCAGAATTGTTCTGGGAAAGAGACATTTTTTTTTTAACTGTACAAAAACATGCCTCCTATCTCATACTCAAAAATGACCAAAATTATTTGATTCAAATGCTACAGAAGTTCAGCCTTAGATACGAGAGTAACAAAGTCTCATCTCGATAGGCCAAACTTGCAGAAAATTATAAGCAATCGAAAATGAGTCTTTCAAATGGAAGTGTTATGCAACATGAATGACAGTGACCTGAAATACTCAGAGAACACTATTCCCATCTCCAATATTTGTCTACAGCAGCAAAGGAAACTTTGGAGGCCTGAAGAAAACCATTTCCACCTTGGAGAAAGAACAGATACTTAAAACTGCAACACTTGAGTATCTCTGGGGCTTCCGATTCCTTGCCTTACCAGAATACCTTTGGAAATGGAGGAGGTTTAGATGATGTGTCATTCTCAACTACAACCAACAAAGATTACCCTTAGACTTACCTCAGGCCGTACAGGACAGTCCCATCAGGATGGAGCCGAATCATGCGATTCTTCACCGTCACCCCGTGCAGAAAGGACTTCTTGTCATTCAGGAAGTAGGTGTCCGGCAGCCACAGCTGGTCAGCCACCCGGTTGTCCAGGGTCAGGTTGAGAGGAAGGTCGTTATACGCCAGGCGTTTGTCCCGCCAGCTCTGCTGGAAGTACATGGTGATGGTGTAGTCCTGGGAAAGAAAAGTGCAAATGTCAGCCCAGATCTAGGATAGGGATGGAACTCCATCCCTTCACTACTGCCACTGCCAAGACTTTGGTGGGTCTCCAAATTCCTTGGCATCAAAATCTTTGGGTCCACACCTCCACCAGCTTGGGGGGCACTGTGCTTTTTCTGGGAAAATGGAAACAATCCTGAGCTTTGCAGGTGACAAAATGGCATTACATGACTCCAGCAAAGCAAAACTGCATCCCACTCACATTGTCCCGGCCTGCTTAGAGTTTGGTTGCAAAACCAGTAGTAGTTAGGACTATGATAGCACTAAGGGATGTCAAGCAAGTGGGCTACACCACGCCAAAGATTTCAAGGACTGATTTCCCAATTAAATCATGTCAAGGTGTCTGGACACAATGCCCAGCCACTGCTTGTTACCATGCAGTTGGTAAAAGCCAATTTTATTTTGAGCAGAAATTCAGGAGATTCCAAAGGGCACATGGAGAATCTGACCTCGAGGCCAGGGTTTCAAAGCCAACCCAGGCCAGCCGTGACAAGCTATTAGCACTTGCCTTGTTATATGAGCTAAGTTGGGAGTTCATTCACATTCTCAGGAAGGGACATATGTGGAGGAAATCTGTCATCAGTGGAGCGTGATCCACTGGTAAAGGGGCAGCTCCCTCACCATCCCCAGCCAGCACAATGCCATACATATCTCCCTCTCCTCTCCTTTTCAATAGTAAAAAGTTGACACTCAAACTTGCCAAGACAAGCATTTTTTAGAGGACAGGGAGGGCTGTTTGGTGGCCCACAGCTGTAGCTCTGCAGAAACCACCCTACTTGTTGGCTAGTAACAGCACCATCCAGGGGAGATCCAGAGCCCCCCCATCAGCTTGTTCAGAGGCACAGTACTGTGGCACTGTACTGGGAGAACGATCATTTCTTCTCAGGTAAACGAGTGGTACAGGAAGGGGTCTTCTACACACCAATGACAGGAAACCTTCTCAGAGCAGGTCTCAAATAGGCTAGGATCCAAGATTTTGAGGGTAAAATAGCTAGTGTTAAAATAACAGGATGTTGATTAGGAAATGGGCACAAGCCTTGCTGACAGTGGCCTTACAGAAATCAGTGATTTTTCACAATCCCTTAAATAAAAAGCATTTTTGCAAATACATGCAAATGATCTAGAACAGATGGGGCCAGAGACTCGTTCTCTACCCAAGCAGATACCTACAGTGCCACAGTAATCCTCTTGACTTTTTTGATTTGCATGATGGACATTTCTGCTCTGCAAATTCCAGCTCTGCACAAGGGGCTGGTGATGACCTTGCTCATGCACTAGCATCTGGGCTGAGCACAGAGGCATCCTGCCTGCCTGTCTTCTCCCACGGACTTCATTCGAAGCCAGGTTTGATTAACACCTCTGAAAACAAGCTCAAATAATCCCACATTATTGGTATGCCAGCTTTCGGGTATCTAAGTATGATTCAGAAATCTAGACCCACATGCATATCCGAAAGGTCACAGAGTAAATCTGTGGTGTAGACTAGATACAAAAGCTATATCTGTCACTTTGTGTGTTATATTGAAAAGAACAAAAACACAGTGACAGCTTTCTGGCCAAGAAACTGTTTTGCTTTGCTTTTTAAAGGACTGCTAAACTCCTGCCTCAGAAGCCTCACAGTCCATCTCTCAGGGGCACAAACATTTTTCATTTTGGTTAAGACCTTGCAAAGGAAAATGTTCTCTGGGGTACCCCTCCTTGGGTGTTTGGACCTGCACTGCAGTGAGAGCACAAAGGAGCAGAGCTCCTGGATTCTTGGAGCCTCTTATCCTCCTTGGTGACAGATTCTTCCCCTGTCTGTAGGAAACTTGGCTACAGAGGCATCATTTCCATTCTCCCCCTTTGAGAACTCCACCCAGACATCTTGGCAAGCTGCTTCACTGACCTGCATTTTCCTAATCCTTGACAGAGCCCTGCAACAGCTCACCCCTAACCAGGCCACCCTGCTGTCATTGCAGGCTTCTGCTAGCCTTCAAGCACCAGCAGACAAGAGGTGGCACTGATCTCAGAAAACAAAAAAGGCAAGCTGTTTACAAAGTGAACAGTCATTAGCACCTAAGAAATTCACCTTCTAGGTGCAGAGACCTTTCTGGGGAAGAACAGCCAGTCAAGCCCTGGGCTGAGCTCCATTTCCCAATCTTCCCAGGCTTCTTGGCACAATAGATTTCTTTGGGCATCCTCATGGAAATCCAGAGTACTTGATAGTCATGGTTCATCTAGCGCCTGAGGCTTCCCTCAGCCCCTCTCTCTGCTGATTCCTGTGCTCCACTTCTCATTCTCCTGCTCTCCCTGTCCCATCACGCTGTTGAACAGTGGGCAGGATTTCTGGGCAGAAGGAAAAGAGCAGGACAAATGACCACCCCACAGAGTTCAGCCCTCTGTGGGAGAACAAGTACCACTGACATACTGATGGGCACAGCACTGAGCTATGGGGAAGAGGGATGCTCTGCCTCCAGCCCCTGGGAGAGGACAGGGCGCAGACCAGGGGTCTGGACGAAGCACTGATATGGCCCACTAAAGCAAATGAGAGGGAGCAATACTCAGGAGAGAAAGCAGTGAGCTTTCCTTCCCCTATAAGCCCCATAGCCTGGTCAGGCAATTATGAAGTACCTGTGTGACACCCTGACATCATCACCTGGCCAGGCTCCAGGCCAGAGCTGATGAGATCTTAATCATAGCCTTCCTTTCAGAGGCATGTAAAATAATGACCAAGGGTGACATCGTTCTGCAGAAGCAGAATGGCCAGATGGAGTCAATGCATGCAGTGGTTCATAAGTTCAGGAATCAGAAGTAATGAAGCTGATTTTCCTCCAAGTCTTGAACGACAATCCCTTTGTTGTAGGGTTTTATCTGTCATTCAGCTAATACGAGGCTTTCCCAAACCTCCCAGTAACCAGTGACATTCACAAGCCTGTTGATGCCACAGGTAACACCACAAGCTGGGTTTCCCAGCATCATCAGCAGATAGAAAGTTGTCCCATTTACCAGGCTCAATGTTAAGCTTCAAAACCAAACACACCTAGAGCCCATACACCCCTCCAGCTCACCACTGAACTGCCTTAGCAGGACAACACAGCAGAATTTCCCCACTGCCTGTGCTAGGAATAAGCAAGGGGGCTTTCTCCATGCACACATACCCAGTAAGCAGCTTTCTCCACTGCTGCTGCTCGAGGAGCAAGCAGACAGTGCATGCAAATATGATTTTCCACTTGCCTTTAAACTAGAAGCCTAGACCCTCTTCCATACTGCACCAGTGTAGCTCCAGTAGCAATAAAAATGCTTCCAAATTTCCTGTTACAGATTCCACTGGGTCTTTCTGGAGGACCATAAAATGCTCAGGTAGGATGGGAGAGCTCTGCAGAGTTCCCAGCTCACGCTGCCAGATACACCTGCTGCACTGGAGAGAAAAGGCAGGACCACGCTGGAGGGAGCATGCATGTTGCAGGCCAGCCTGTGCAACCTCCTGCTTCATCTGGTGGCTACCATGGAAGGGGAGGCAAGCATGGAGGAAGGGAGGTACCACTTCTCATCAGAAACTCTGTGCAGGTTGCACTGCAAAGACCTTTGGAAATTATTCAGTATGAACTTAGATTTCAGTTTTTTTAAAAAAAAAACCCAAAGGCTAGGACAAGGGAAAGGGGCTTCTGAAGGGTGGACGTGACCAGAAGTTATGTGTCTCCACTCAGTCCTCTGTCTTCCACTCCCAGGAAAAACAAGCTTTCCAAGGATACCTGCAAACTTGCTCTGGGTAGGCTTTGCTACAGTAGCTTCACTGGCCATGTCAACCTGTACCTACCCTGACCAGCATCCCACCACGGGAAGCTGACATGAACAGCACTGGCAAGGGGAAAGCCTGTTTCAGACCCAGATGAGCCCTGCTGAGTCTCATTGACCTACAAATCATGTGTCACTTAGACCAAAAGAGCTTGTGTTTTCCAAAACAATCTGTTTCTCCCTCCCCATCTCACTAGTCCAGCAGCGGCCAGATCCCTTGCTCTGTCCCAGAAGTCCGGTACCCAGTAGCTCACAAGCTGCACAGCTCTAATGCTGCTTCCAGCCTTTTTACTGACCGTAGCACCGCTGTGCTGCCCTCCCTGCCTTGCAAGGCAGACCTCATGGCCCAGCTGCGTGCAGGACTGAGCTCAGCACTACAGCTCCTCTTCAGCCCCTCACGAAGCTGAGGTGGCACCTGAGCCTGCTGGAAAGCTGTTCTGCATGACCATCCCCGTGGGACCCCCCCTGCACATGCCTCCATTCGCTCTGCTCTGCTGAGCAGCTCCTTTCAAGCTGTCAGTCCCAGACCCCCTGCCTCCCCCGCTCCCAGGTTTTGCAAAACCATTGCTCTCTTTCTCTCTCTCCCCCTTCTTGCTGTGTGACGCATATACAACAGAGGTGAGAGCAAGATGTGGAACTGGCAGACGCCTATGTTGCAGAGGTGCCTCCCTGTGAGGAGGGAGGACAGCTCGCTTGGAGATCCACAAAATCCCTGGGGAAGGGGAGCTTACCTGAGGAACTCACACGCTGAAATGGCAGTGCACCCTACCAGCTACCGAGAACAGGGCTGCTAGCATCCATCTCCAGACGAGAGGAAGAGACTGATAATTACAGCCTTTCCCGAAATTCAGCAGAGACCCCAGACCAAAGATGTTGTGAGAGGACTGAACAGCGAAAGGCTGAAATATTGACATGAGAGGGGCATGGATGAAGGAGGGTATTTCCTGCAGAGCCCCAGAGGCAGCAAATTCAGTCAGGCATGCACAGGGATTCCCCGGTTTCTCAGAGGACAGGGTAGGTAAGGTCTAAGGGAACACAGCTGAGGCACAGCACAAGGGAAATAAGCTGGCACCATTAGTATGAATTCAGGAATGGATTTCCACGGGCTTATATTCCAAACACCTTTATTAGCATCTACCATATGAGCCCCTCCACCTCACAGAGCCTCTTTGGGAGTGCAATGCTCACCGACCCTTAGAAAGAAAACTTGTACTCATCCTGGACCCCTCCCCACTTGTGCTGGCTCTGCGCAGCCTGGGAGCAGAAATGAGCCTACTGTCAGAGGAGACCAAAGTCATCTCTTGGAGCAGAAAAGTCCCAGGAGGTGGATGCCAGATCTGAGCCTAATGAGAACAAACCCACTTGTGTAGAAGAAGGCAAAGTTTAGGGCGGCCAAGTCAGTGAAAGGACACACGGGTCCAGGAAATGGAACTAATACAGGACAGTGGGTCACTCCTGGCACCGTAAGCACAAGTTGGTTGCCACCGAAACACTGACAGACTGGAGGGTAGGAGGATGCTGGAGCACTTAGGGGTAGCAGATACTATCTGAAGCCACCACAACCCAGGTGAGGACATGGGCATGTGGCCAGTTGCTTGTGGGCCAGCCACGCACATTGAGCAGTGTGCAGGGATGTGCCCAGACCGCCAAGGGACACAACAGTACAGGGAGTCGGTTCAGGGTGGGAACCTGAACTTCCATGTCTACAGATCTACGAACAGCAATGGGTAGAGCAGGCCAGTTAAGGCACCTCGGTAACAAGGGCAGCACTCTGCAGAGAGCACCTGCAGTCTTTAACCAGAAAGCCACCTAAGGCAGTCCTTTGCACACACTGTTAGAGTCCCTGGGCTCAAGGATGCCCCTTTGGAGGTTAGCATCATGTGTCCCTTTCTGCTCCCTGCAGTGAGAGAAAGGGTCTAAAATTTAGGACCCCCTCTTCTCAGAAAAAGCTGCTCTTCCACACAGTTTTGTGCCAGCACGCAGAACACAAACATGGTATATGTCCCAAGTGGTTTTCTTACAAGTATGCTTATGCTGATTTTGGAGACACAGTTGTCTTGTGTCAGACCAAAAGTCTTCCTACATTAGTATCCTCTCTTCAATAACAGTAAAGAGAATAGCAGGAGGAATATAAGCAAAACAGGATCTCTGTTGTGGTACTTAATTCTCCAGCTATTTGAAGCTTAAGGATCTCCTGAGCCAGAGCTGGTACCTTCTTAATTGAAGATACTCAGTTTCTCTTCTGAAAATTTGCCTTAGAATATTCAGCCTTTGGCATCTGCAGTCTTGTGGTAGTGAGTTCCACAGTTTAGCTCTTCACTGTATTTACATCACTTTAAAACAAGTACCAATCAGTCTCAGTCTTTTCTGATTCCCTGTAGTGCTTGCATTAAGTCAGTAAATAATAATAACCCTATGCTACTCAAGCTTACAGGGTTCCACCCCCTTTTAGATACTTAAGGGTTACTGAGCAGAAAAAACTACATGAAATAATAAATAACTACATGAACTCTCAAAAGTGGTAGAAAGGCTCTGACTAAGGCAGAAAGCAGCAAGGAGGGGGGGCAGAGGGGGGAGAAAAGTTGCATAGGTTAAACAGAACAGAGACATATGATGACAGTATCTGACATTCTGCAATGGGTTGTTGCACAAGAACAGACTGAAGACAAAGTAACAGAAATAACTTTCCACAGAGCCTGTGGAATTTGCTGTTACAAAAGCATGAAGTCAGGAGCTTAACAGTATTTTGGAAGGTCTAGGCATTAATGCGGAAAATACAGTCCAAGACATAAAAGGAAGGAACTAACAGGAAAGAATAGCCCAAGGACACAGACTTTCCTGCTGCAAGGCAGAAGCTCCATCTTCTAGTAGAAAGTCACCAGAAGCATCCCTCCTGGGCAGGCTGTTTCATAAACCCTCAGCACCGCTCCTGGGAGGTGCAGAGCATTGGCAGGTTGGGTCAGATCTTTTTCCTTTGTGCTGTGACCTATAGAGTACCCAGTACTAAACTTGCCCAGAGGCAGAAGTGTGCATGCTCATCGGGAGCTACACTAGACTCAGAAGCCAGGATTAGAAATGGAAAGAATAATGTATGTGAAAGGGTCAAATCTTTGCTCAGAATACAGTATTTCTGGTAACATGGATGTCTCCTGTGTCTAGTCCATTTACGTGGATGACAAATGACTTTGATACCTTTTGGAGGGGCTTTGAAAGTGAAGGTGACTATTCCAGGCTGCTAGTGGAGGTTGTGTATCACCAAGCACTTGTAATGTACTGGAAGCAATAACTTCTCTGCAGGAGAAAGTACACACTGCTCTTCTGCTGCTGCATGACTTTGGGCATGAGGGATCAAGGTTTTGCAGCTTGCCTCTAGCACTAGCTGTGCCACTTGACTGGGGTTCCCCCCCCCCCCCCCCCCCCATATCCCCTCCACCCTGACTTTGATAAAGCACCTCTGTTTGGAGAAGTGACCAAATAAAAGTCCTTCCCCATAAAAGCAAATGACATATGGTCTCCTTATCCAAGATCACAAAAGAACATTAGGAAAGCCAAGATGCTTCAGAAAGAGAAGGAAAAAAATGGAACATCTGACTTAGTAAAAGCCAAGCTGCCACTGCCAGAGACTAATGAACAGTTTGCTGGCTTCAACTTCTTTGATGATTAAACACCATCTCCTGTTCCTGTCATTCTTGGGAAAGAAAGTAAAGGACAAAGTAGTCCTCAAGTATGTTTCATTTTAAGGAGGGGGTAGGGGAAATAAGAGGAATTATTTTTAAGGGGAGGAGAAAGGATGTGCCTGCAATCAGTTGCAAAGAACTGGAGCAGTGTAAAATGTACAGCAGAACACAGGAAGGACAGAGCAAGACAGCCACGGTTCTTCCTTAGCAAGCTTGTTTAATAAAACCACTTTGCCCTCAATAAGGGGTTTTCCATTACCACACAGGTAAATCAATGGGTTCCAGACCTTAACGAGCACCAGTTAATCTGACATAAGTTAATACTTGATAGCAGTCTCTCCAGCTCTGAGACAGCACAAAGTCTGTTCAGACTCTCACCTTTGCTTAGGGCAGGAGGCAGCTGCTCTTGTACTTACTGTACTTTTCATGGGGAGGGTATTCTGCCAAAATACTGCTTTTAATTTCTCTTTTGGTGCAAGGCTGTGCCCAGTTTTACAAGTCTGAAGCTCTGCATGACAACTGTTATACATAAAGTGACAACAATTTTAGGTACTGCCCTTCTCCCTACCTTTCAGCTTAGCAGGTGAGAAAGCAACAATCTTTTTTCCACTTCCCTTATTCTGAATAACCAGATGCCAGCACTAACTTGGGGATCAGGAAAAGCACCTTTCACCTGCAATCTCTCTGTCAGTAATGCAGGGGACAGGAATGGTTGGCTTCTGGGGTAAGCTCTATGCCCTACTGTGGTGCAGGTCTTTGTGCTCTTGAACTCATTTTCTTTAGGACCTGAGAAGTACTTTGCATGGAGATGCTCCCCTCGCTGATCTACTTTTGTAGTATTTTGCATGTGTTTAATTGCTGAATGTATGTCCAGAAACTGGGACAGGCATCAGCTGTATCCTCAACAGCTAGGGGTGTGCAAGTAAAGTGTCACTTTGTCGCCCTATTTCTCTCCTGCTGTGCCCTATCCCTGCAGCACCTGGATTGGTGCTGGTCCTGCAGGTGGGTCGTAAGCCAAAAGGGCATTGATGTGTTCATGACAAAGCTTTCAGACTTTCAAACGCGTATATCAATGCCCTGTCTGAGCAGGAGGCAGCACTACAGTCATCTGCTTAACAGCATCAGTCATGCTGGAAGCAGAGGTCAAGAGGAGAAAGCCAGAACTGATAGGCACAGGGATGCTATCACCTGCTCTATGAGCACATGCAAAACAGCAACACTGTTCAGTGTTACAGGCAGCAATCCCAAAATCACCACCTGCAGCATGACATCTTCCTCAGGCAAGATCTTAGAAAACAATGCCAGGCAGTTTCTATTCTTAAGCCATGAAAATCTGTGAGCTACTTACCGCATACCATTTCTGCTGGTTTAGCCTCCTCCCTCTGTTCCCCATGAACGAGTAGCTGGACAAAACCCAGAGCCCATTCTACCCACAAAAGCAGGATTGCCTGACCTTCCCATTTCTGCATAGCTTTCACTCCAAACCTCATCATAACTTGAGAAATTGTCTCCCAGAGAGGAACCACTTAATAAGAAAGGGTCAAACTAGTTTTTGTTTCCTCTACCTTCCCATGCCAGACCAGCACAGGAGGGCATGCTTTGTGCAGACAGCCAACTAGGGCCAGAGAAGCAAGGCCATACATTAAGTTTAGAAAAAGACGATGCATGAATTTTACCAATTTTCAGGCAGAAAGTCAAAGGGAGGGTGCTTACACTATCCTCTCATCCTGGATGGTCTGGGAACTGGTAAGGACTGATTGTAGTACCAGGATAGCTAAGAACAGGGAACACGCTCACTGAAACAAGGAGGGAGCTCTGGTCCTCATCTGAGTAATTTCTTCCAGGAAAATAGCAAGTTAAGAAGGGTGACTGGCTTGCAATAGTGCAGGGAGGGCAGCAAGCCGACATCTCCCCCCCTGAGAAGCACAACGTGTGTTTTCCCAAGTGAAGTCTGTCCCAGGAATGACATGGGTTCTTCCCCTTCCTGGAGATCCTGAAAGGTTTATTGCTTACATTTGTGTTCTGCTAGTACATCAGATGTCTCCAAACGGCTTCATCAAGCTCTCTCTTACTGTATTTACTCAAGGCAAAATATTAACTTAGCCCCTTCTATTGATTCTCTTAACCTCCCTCTAGGTATGCACAAGGTCACCCATTACCACAGTGTGAGCTACACAACCATTAATGCACTATCTCTGTGGAGTCTCAGAGAAGCATCATGATCACGCACCGCATAGCTGGGAAAGGGAGTCTGAGGGCATGCTTATATTACAACAAGCTTTCTGGTTTAAAGTACTTGGTAATTTAAAACAGATTATGGTGCCATAGGCTTCTGCTGACCCATGACAGGAAAACATGGTGCTTTCAGAAAGGTTGTCTTTACCTTCTACCATTTGTCTGTTCTAATCCAGTGTGCTATACAACTCCCTTCTGCACACCGCTGCCATGGGTCAGTGTTGGTGCCTGCATCCCAACCTCTTCACCTCCCATCTCCCCACCTAGCTTCTCCCAACTATTTTTGTACGTTCCTAGCACCACCCTCACTGTCTTACAGCCTGTCGCAAGTGTCCTCCTGCATACACATATGGACATATCTACTATACAGCCATTACAGCTCAAAAGCATTTTAAATAATCACTTTGTATTTAATTAAACATGCAACAACTAGCCTATTAGAGTAAATTAAATTTGAGTGAGACATCTGAGCAGTGACTAGTGAAGATATCAGTTTCTGAAGCCCTCAGAAGGATGGGGAGAGAAAATTAGATTATGTCAAGGGGAAAGCGATGCTGGAAGACCAGCGATGCTCCCTGAACCTTTTCAAAGGGGCTTCACAGCCTCTGCACATATCCTCGAAGATTTTTCACCCTATAGTGACTTTCTTACCCTTGGTTGCTGACAGGTGCTCACTTCAAGTCGTTAAAACTCAATAGTCTTTCTAGCAGGAGCAACCTGGTAACAAAAAAATGTAATCTCCAAAACATTCCCAGAACTCTTCACTCCTCTGTACCTTTTTTATATTTAAATGAAACTTACTCTTCACCTTGCCAAGAGTTTTACTGGACACCCATCCAGACAGACTGTGCCCCAAGCAGCAGAGGTTCTGCAGCCCTCCACATAGGAGATCAGGGGGAAGAAAGGCTGGAGGAAAAAGTTTAAGGGGCTTAGTAGCCCGTTGGAATTAGCCACTCTAGAAAACACCTCTGCGTATCAATTCCAGCTCACCCAGTGATAACTCTGTGGACTTTGGGTACTTTCACCTATGCTTTATTTTCTCTTATCTGTAAAAATAAGACATTGATGCTAACTTGCCTCCATGTTGCAGTTTGCAACCCCCATGTCTCTAGGCAGGTGTTTAATGTGTAATGAACAGAAAAGATTTTTCTCCCTGGGGGGAAAAATAAATAAATAAATAAATAAATAGGGCTTTTAATTCGCTGTGGCAACGAAGACCAGCAATGCAGTTTGCGACTGCATAGGTAGGGAATCATGTTATGAATGAAGCAGTATTACTATGTTACATGGCAAAATAAAATGCTGTATGTACACCTCTGAGCACTGAAACCACAGACTCTCTGCAACAATATCAAGGCACACAGTGATTTAAAGACACTACTTAACTTAGAGAAGGAAGGTTTGATATTCCAGATTCTGAAAATTGCCATAAAGATGTCATTTCCCAGGAGGTAGCCAGAGGCAAACAAATCCTTTCAATGATGTAAGGTGACTAACATGTCCTGGGCAGAACAATCACCTCAACTAGGCTGGCACAGATTGGCTTGACCAAAAGGTCAGAATGGTGCTTATTTGCTGTAGAAAGCAAAGTTTGGTCATGTAGGAAGGATAACTGGGAGTAAGCAGATAAGATAGTGAAATGCAGAAGAGCAGGATATATTTTTGGCAATAGGGTTCAGTTAGGACAAGGGTGGTCTCCTAAGGGTAAAGAGTAGCAGCCCTGCAGTTTGAAAAACTGCATATTGCACTTGAAGACCCTAAGACTCCTGCACACAGAGACCCAGTTCTATATCTGGGGAGATTGTTTCTACATATAAATATTCTGCAATGCTATATCTGTGGTTCCTAAGTTGAGAAACTCCGTAAGATTGAGTTATCATTGGAGAAAAGGGCTAGCAAATCAACTTTCTCAACTGTGGTGTGAACAGAGCACAGTATAGTCATGCAGGAACAACCAAAAATTACAGGAGTATCAACTGATTTGTTCCAGGAAACAATTTCTACTGTCAAGGGTACCGACCAGACAATGTATCATCACAGATTTAGTCTACCTCTGCTTCTATCCACGGGTTAGTCTGCCCTTGGTTATGCCAGGGTAAACCCAAGGGAACCAGTCCAGGCTGGCAGCAGCACACACATGGTCCGTACTAACCTTCTTCCACTTTTAACGGTTCAAGTCTTGTCTGCAGGATCATAAACCTGGTGGACAGGTGCAGTGTAGTTAACTGACAAAGGCATTCAAAATGCAGCTGTATGAAACACTCCTGATTCTGCTGGACAAGTCAAGCTTATTAGAAGAAGCATGAAGAAAAATGAGATTTCAGCAGGCTGTGGAGGTCCACAAGCAAGCAGACTTTGACTTCACGGCCAACTGGATGGCAGAGAACAAGCTGCAGTCTCTGTCCATGCTGAGTGAGTGCTCTCTGCAGTACCAGGACCAACAGTCCTGGAGCCAAGGAGCTCCTATTTGCAGAGCTGGCTGAAAGTTATTGGCAGTAAGCCCATGCAAGCTCGGTAAATAAAGTATCCAGATAATAAAAATACCCAAAAGCACTGTTTAATTTTTGTAAGGCTCTGATACAGCCAGTAATATTGAGAGGGAACAGAAATCTTGCAGACAGGAACAGAAGCACAGGGCAAAACCATCCTTCCAGAAGAGTGGAACACAAGGCACCTGGCAGATCTGATGGCTCACAGCTTGTACAGCTAAATACCTGACACTCATTTATGGGGGGAACTGCTTGAAAAGGAAGAGGGTTTGTGTTCAGGAACTAGACTGGGACTCAGAAAAACTAGGCTCACACAGGAGCTTACGTATTGTAAATTCTCAAGTCCCCTTGAACCTTAGCTGGAAACCCTTGATGGATAAAGAGGTCAGTATTTTGTGCACCTGTGACCTGGGAATGCATCAAAGGGGATGGGCAGGGAGATACGAGCAACAGGCTGCCTTCCCCTGGGGTCACGCTGAAGTTAAGGGAGATACTGTGGTAGCAGGTTGCTGCAGAAGTGGCAAAGGGAGATGAGGTCCAGCTTGTAAGCAGTGAGTATATTTTGGGTTTGCTTCCCTCTTCACTGGAGCCTCAGTTGGGAGCTCAGTGCAACTTGCCAAGGGGGGCAAAAGAATGTGTAAGAGGGCATACTCCAGTCTGGCAACCCTCTGCACCCTGGCACAGACAGTAGGAGGCCAGTTGTGCACACCTTGCAAGCAACGATGTGGAAAGGGCCAGTGGATCATGCCTTTTACTCCCTCCTCTGCCATTTTGCTGGCTGAATCTGGTCTGAAACTCTCCTTGTGTCAAGGCAACAGGGACTACACACATTTCACCCCACGTGCATGCACACCCTCCTTCCCCAAAATGATCCCTTTTGTCTGACTAGAGGACCTTTCTGGATCTACAAGCAGCTCAGCAGATCCTCTTCCTTTTACCATCCCCTTTCCTTGAATGTTCATTTTTCTCTGTAGCCTAGCAACTCAGCACAGACTCAGAATATTAACAACTCCTGTCCCCACACACTATCTTCTCCAGAGGCCTGAAAATGCGATAGCAGAAAGGCTGAGAGGGGTAGGAGCAAGCACGGGATATGTAGGGAGCATGCAGGGAGCCTCTACCAGCATTCGGAAACAGCAAAGCTATTCAGCTGTCTTATCTGCCACCTTCACTTAACATGTACATAACATATAGAGCTATATATAGCCCCATTTATTTACATATTCAAATAGCAACATGCACGCACTTGTATTTGGATTTAGGTTCTATATTGAGGTACTGACACTCTTGCGCACATACACTCTATATTGCTAGATGCTTCAAATGTATATATGACAGGATGTCAGAAGGTCAGAGTCTCAAGATCTGATTTGGTTTTCAATCAAACCAGATGAAGCTTTCACTTGTGGGAAGATACTTTAGCATTCTGAAGTAATCCTCTCCAATGCTGCAGCATTGCTATTGAAACAGGTGGCAGTTTGGAACATTGCTCTCAAATACAGACAGCTTTTTTATACATACATACATATATATATATATATGAAGGCTGTGGGAGTTCTGCCTGTGTAAAAATCTGAATAAAAACTTAAGTAGGGGAAAAAAAAAAAAAAAAGACATTTTTATCCTGGGCAAAGTTTTCTGCAGTAGCAATTCTAACTACTACAGGCATGCTGGTGTGCAAGCTGAAGTGGTTCATACCAGCACCATACACCACTGACATGTTCAGATCTAAAGATAACTTGGCTGATACAGGAACAGATGGAGCACTGCAATACATAGCATCACTGAGCTGAAAGTATGCAGCACACTAGACTCTCTTCCTCTCCAACATGACTTCTCTCCTGCCATGGGGTGGAGTCACCTACGAAAGGCAGAGTGAACCCAGCCTCTTCAGTGAGAGCACAGAAATGTTCTCATTTGGGAAATCGCCTAGTGAGCAAAACACATGAACTCTGTTTCTCAGTATTGGAGCAGGGTTGACTCAGCCCTCCTGAGGCTTGAACTTGGAATGCTGGAGGACTTGCAGAGCTGCTCCTTAGGGATAACAGCATCATGGAAAGATGCACAGGGGGGAATAATTTGCAGCAAGCATTGCCACCACATTTTATTCATGCTGCAAAAATCAAGGTCTAGGCTAGGAATAAGCCAGTCTACCCAACAGCTTTCCCATAACCATGAATTTCCAGTTATGCAGACAAAAAGCTTTCTGCAAACTCTCTTATTAAGATATCACGTGAAAGCTACAAGAAATAAGCATGGTAGAATAGAAAGCCTCAGGGGCAGAGAGTCATTCTCTAGTCAGGCAGTTCACAGCCTTTCTTCAGCTGAGAGCTTGTTTCAGCAAGGTTTCCACAGTTCACCATCTACTGATCTATGTACGCGGCAAAAATCATGCAATTCAGCCAACAAAAATATTTCATTCAAGGACATCATTAATGTTCAAAGCATCGGAGCCCTTCAGCACAAGCACAGGAGACCTCTTTACAGGGGAAACAAAGCTGTCCTCTCTCACATGAGACCTCCAGACAGTACAGCAGCAAGGACCTGGCAGGACTGCTGCTTTACCAGGCTGCTCTCTGCTACACGGGCACTGGAGTCCTTGTGACCTCTGCCTCAGAAGGAATTCCTGGCAGCTTGTGCAGACCCTAGCTTTCAGCTGGCCACAGCATTTGAAGAGTCCATGCAGTGATCTTTGGGTTGTTACTTAGCAACTTGACTCTAAGATGTAGTGAATTTACTGGGCTGTCTCCGCAGCCAAGCAACACCAGGACCAAGGGCATAGGAATAATTTTTTCATGGAAGTGGGATAATCTGTGAAATATTATGGAAGACAGATAAGATTTTTCTCTTCTACAAGTTGCCATAAATGCTGTAAATATTGACATATGAGTCACACTGACCTATTTTCTAGTTCTTAAGCTGGGACAATCTCTTTGCCACTGATTTCAGAACCAATGAATGGGAAGCACTCCAGAGCCCTTCATAAGTTTTCTTTATTCTTAACTATTTTAAGCAAGAACCCTACCATCCTGTGGAAGGACCATCCCTGTCTTTTGGGCAGAAAGGGGATTGCTGCTTGTTTAAACTTGAGCATCCACTCCCCCCTACCACCACACTGCAGAGTGCCCTTGAGGCCAGATGCTTTACTGGTCCTCATGCACTACGTTAGTCGAAGGGATCTTTCAGCACAATCAGTGGGACTTCTATTAAAGAAAAGCCTAATGTGGTGTGAGCAGATATCCACTTCTGATTCTTGACTTTCTAGACTGTATCAGTGCTGGCAAAAATCACCCTGAGTCCCAACATTCGCAGGATGTCACCACTGCAAAGATAAACAAAGTAACCTCAAATCTAGCAATGGTAGCTAAGATGAGTCCCTATCATTTGCTTTGCTGCAAAGTTGTTTCTAGGAGCTCAGTAAATTTCTACTCTTACCATCTATCTAGATGAGCCACAGAGCAAGAGGTTGCAGCTCCTGCCTGCAAAAGAGACCAGCTCAAAGCTGCCATCTCTAGAGTGGCTTATAGGTTACTCTCCACCCTGCTATAACCATCTTTCATTTCTCCAAACACCCCTCTAGCAGAGAAAAGCATCATGATGCTGTTGCTTCCCTTTCAGCTAGCCAAGTCATTGCGTGTTTATACACAAGCTACTTCCTATTGCTGGAGAAGCAAAGACATGAGAATGTCGCCAAAGTGACTATACGTAGCTGATGGCAGCGTGCACAGGACACTGCACACAACCATGTACAGGACTGCCCTTGGCATCCTCTGATGACTCTTCCCTTCAGGAAAATGTTGTTTCACATGTACAGAACTGCCACTGTTTGATTTCCCAAGCCAAGAGTCATCCAATGCATTGCAGCCCTGCACGCAGAACTTGAAGGGACAATAGCTGCATAACCTAAGTAGCACTGAAGTAATCATTGGCAGAGGAAGTCACAGACACTTGCCAGCCCTGAAGAAACCTTCCATCTCAGCTGCACGTTTGCAATACTTTAGTCTAAATCACGGCACACAGAAGCTCCTAGTGTGTGTGTGGGGGGAGAAGCACATAACCACACCTGTCCCTGCCAGCAGAGAGCCTGGGGATATGTCACCCTAGTCAGAGCTGTACCATTCTCACCATGCCACACTGGTAGGATCTGGCCCCTCTGCAGCACCAAGGCCCCACAGCATCCTCTGCTACCTGCAACGCTGCCATCCAGGAGCCTACAGTGATCCAACAGGACTGCAGCCCCTGCAGTACCATGACAGCACACCATCATTAGCTCAGCACCAAAGCTGTCTCTTAGTTTTACCTTATTTTGGCAGTCTTCAATATTCAGCAGCCTTAAATACCAAGATGTAATGTATACACACAGACACAGTTTAGATACCACAGTGTCACAGGGCTGAAGATACCCTAGGCTACAGAGAAACATTTACAGTACTGGAGTGTCATGTCGTACTTGTATCTCATAGCGTATAACTCCAGAAACCTCTGACTGTAGAATTTAAATGCTTTAACCTTTGCTTTTTTAAACCCCTCGGATACCCAGGGACACAGAATAGACTGACTGGGAAATATCTGCACGTTATTTTTCCATTAAAATGAGACTGCAACAAAACAGAACACTTTCAGTTAAGAATAAGAAAAATGCTGATATATTTGAAGAGATGTATGGTAGTATAAGGTACAGCATAATAGCAGAAACCTGTTCCTAAAAATCTTGAGTTTTAAAGCTCAAGGCATCAACATACCAGTGGAAAATCCTTTTCAGAGCATATTGCAGCAAAGTAGTTTCTGTTCATTATTGCAGGCATACAGGTCTGCTGAGAGTCTGCAAAAGCTACTGCCAACACTGCATGAGCCCCAAGAAAACTAGGGTTTTGCACACACAGTTTGACTGTCAGAACAGTTTAAGCATGGATTGGACATCATGCATCCACATCAGCAATTCCACACAGCTATAAATTTTCCTGACTTTCCCTTCCCCGTTCCTGAAAGGGCTCAAAGGTCAAGAGTTCTTACAGGAGAATGTACAGCCTAAGAGGCTGCTGTGTTGTGTACCAAAGAAAGCCTCTCATATGAAGCCTAGCCATCCAAGCTGCCTTCTTTCATCAGTTATGCCCAGCACACAGCAGATTCAGGCACATATATTACTGTGCACAGGTTACACTGAAACAGATTCAGCTAGTCAGTGCATATTCGTATTCCAAGGAAAACAGAACTGCAAAGCCTGATCAGGACAGATTCCACTACAAAGGCTATTTCAAGCATGCCTAATAGAAAATTTGACATACTGAGAAGAGTGATGCCCCCCTGATAATGGCATAGCAGGTTGTAGGATGAACTTTCCTAGTCAAGAACACCCTTACACACAACCTGATCCACTTTCTTTTGGATTAAAAGCCAATTTAAAGCCTTTGCAGCTCACCACTGTCTTCAGACATGCTTTACATCTCTCTTGAACAAGGAAAACTTCTTTGCCAAACAAGACTGCTTGTTTTTCAAGCAAGCTTTGGGAAGTTGTGAAATAACAGACATGATGCTTCCTTCCATAACCCCCAAGAGTTCCAGTGGAGCATGCCAATGGGAGTGCACTCACTCTGACAAGACAGTAGTGCGGCAACAGGTGATACAGGAGCAGGAGGCAATGAAGCAAAGCATCAAGGTCAGCTTTGCCAAGCATCTCGCACCAGCCTTTAACCTATCTGCAGACTGTGCCCCAACAAAAAGTATTGCCAATCCCACAGGCATCCTTCCTTTGACACACATATTCCTGCAAACATTTCTGTTTGAAAGCCTTGTTTCTTACACTAGCCCAGTACAACAATCCTCTTGTAACTTTTCAACTTGTCACCAGGTTTATAAAACTTTAAAGCTAGTGCTATAACAAACTGAAACAATGTTATTGCAGATGTAGGAGAGCATCTTGGGATGAATAAATTATAGGAGCCACAAAGAAATCACAACCGTAACGGCTGGATGCTCCGAGCTGTCTACAGTGTGCAGATACACAGGAGGAAGCAGGTTTAGGACTGCACAGATCATAGGGCAGGAAAATTGAAGCGTTATGAAGGGTAACCACCTCTTATTTCAAATGCATACAAAACTTCTTGTTGTTTTCCTTATTGAAATAGTTCATTAATGCTTGAAGGGAGTCTGAACCGTCTGGTACTAGAAAAATATTTCCCCAAAGACTACCTGGAGAGAGAAAAAGCTACAGTTGGAAGTATTAGCCTCTAGTCCCACCATGCAGCAAGTACAATATACTCTGAACAGGCTAGACCTTAGCTCTCTGTTGAAAGAGCATGCAGGAATGTGGGAAGACTTCCAGCTCGTTCTGCAGCCATCGGTATTGGATACCATCAGAACTGGATCCACCAAAGCAGGCTGGTTGAACCAGACCATTAAAGTGATAGGGGCTTTGGGCAGCATTCAGGCCACATACCAGAAGGTGTTCTTCATTCTCTCGGGTCAGGAGTACTGCCAGGTTCCTTAGGAATGTAGGTACCATACTAAGGGGTCTGAACATAGCACTGTCCAAGTAGCACTATACACCAACAAGCACCTATAAATACCTGCATGTTATTCCATGCTTACTGCAATTCAACTACCTGTAGAAAAATGGCATTTACCAGATAACTTATACAACCCATTTCCTTTAATGAGAACTAGGACATACCATCCTTCCATTCTTTGCAGATCATCTGAGCTACTGAACATCATTATGAAGACGTTTCCTCCTTTCAGCCTGCTTTTAAATCCCCAACTTGCAAATACGCACAGGGTATGAAAAGACTCCAGCTAGGCCTTTCATCTTCATGGATCAACACTTCTTAGAGGGTCTGCCACTCAAATGTGCCCTCCCCAATACCTGTGTGGCCTGGCCCTGGCATCCTTTCCCAGGGATTTCAATTGATGTCACTGATCTTGGCCCAGCAAATAATCCTTCTAATCACTGACAGGAGGAGAGGCTGCAGCTTGGTGTTGCTTAGCAGGGCTAAGAGCAGTACACAGTAATAAAGCATTACTCTGGCAGGTGAGCTTGCAAATAAGGCTGACCACACACAGGCAGCAGCTGTGATGAGCAAGAAGGTGTCATTATTTTTTTTTAAATAAGGACTGTACTTTTGGTCCCTCATCACTGAGGGATCATTACAAAGCCAGCACTGTACCTAAGAATGTCCTGCATCCTGGCATGACTCCATCTTCTGAGCTGTACCATGGCACAGTATCTGGGCATGGCCCTCAAGTAGATGGAGATGCATTGACTTTGTGTAGCAAGGCACCAGGAAACACATAGCATGTACAGGCAGCTAAAAAACATTCTGTGTATCAGAGTGTCTGGGAACTTCCAGCTTAAAAACATGACTGTGTTGCCTTTACAGAGTCCTGTATCCTCCAGGATTGAAATGTCACCACATCATCGTTTTGGGAATACAGTTCTCATGGGAGTGAAGGCAAGAATTGCTCCTTAGATCATGAGTGGTGCTGTACTCCGCCGCAGCACTGCATCCAGCTGGACTCTGTGGAAAACAACTTTTTGATTCATGCAACAGCTAGTCACTAACAGCACTTGTTCCCCACCATCACAGACCCAGCAGATGCCAATAGTCCCAGGGAAAAGCATGGGAAAGCTGGGGGCTTTCCTCAACCTGCCCAGCCCCAGAACCAGGGCCATTGTTCCCAAAAGGATGTCTGAGGATTAATTAATTATCCTACAAGGGGCAGTAAGTAATAACACTCCTTGTAGAACAATAGAAACTATTTGGTTGCCATGACAACTCAGCTTCACTTGTGTGCCTTTAATTTATCCATTACACAGTCCCTTTCCCAATCACACATGATGCCAAAAAAATGCCTTGTTTTTCTTGCCAATATCCATTGCCCAGAGCAGGGGTAAGACACAGACCTTTCCCTGGGGCATCTGTCACATGGAAGAGTGATGCACATAAAATGCCTTCAGCTTGGAAACTTATATCACATGAGAACTCTTCTGCTCCCTAAATGTTTGGGTTTTAAGATTATTCTGATTTTTTTAACCCCTTTTGGAAGCTGCCTCACCACAGTGCTTATAGACCCTGATCTTGGGTAGGTTCTCACATACGGCCACTTTGTCCTCCACTCTCCCCACACCCCATCCCGACACATGCAGGAAGGATGGGTAGGAGACTGTATTTGTCAAGTCAAAAAGAAAGCCATAAGGGATAACCAAATACCCAGAAGTGACATGCCTTCATAGTATCAACAGGACAGACAGTGCCTGGTGCCCAGCCTGATTACAGCCATGCCACAATCACCAAAACTCTCAAAGTCCATCAACAGTGCTGCCCAAATTCTGCAAGATCCAGAGCAGCATGTGAATGAAGGTCCATGCCAGGAAACCTGCACTCCCATGCACACTACAAAGATGATATCGTTGTTTATCCCCAGCCCTGAGCACGCACATTTGCCCCAGCCACCCAGAGGGAAGCAGATATTCACTGGAGAGGAGAGGACACCACATTCATATGGCAAGGGTTGAAAAGTGGTGTTAGGAGAATGGCTACTAGCCTAGGACAAAGCATGCCTGGCCATGGTAGATCACAACAGGTGTATGACAAAACACTCAATCAGCCTTTATAGTGCATGCACACATCTCCAGCAGGAGGTTCATCCTGAAACAGCTTCTGCAGTTCTCAGCTATCTTCTCAGGTCTTCAAAGCAAGGTCAGGACAGGTGTTACAAGTAAGCTGGGAACCAAATCCCTCATTCCTTCCCAGTTACATTTGTGCAAGCTGAGGACTTAAGCTACAGGTCCAGACCCCAGGTTGTTCATGCTGGCTTTAGCAAGGAGGGTGACAGCTGGTTCACTATGTAAGAAAATTCATGTCCAAGTTGAGACTGGGGGAGGACATGACTCCAAGTTGAGCTCTGCCCTGACAGGCAAGATAGATGGAACTAGGTTAAGCCATCTGGCTCTTCTAAGTTGAGCCTAACCTCAAGCACAGCTACCCAATGCAATGGGGACATAGGTCTGTACCTGAATTTCCTACTGTACACACTGTCCAGCATCACTGTTACTAGTCTGGGGTGTAAGATGCCATGCAGATAATTACAGTAATGGTGGGATGATAGCAGCGAGTCTTCAAAATAACCTGTTCCAGATAAGAACCTGAAGGTTCATTATAGACATTTCACCCTGGGTCATATCAGCACATGCATTCAGGTTTTTCAAGCAGGTTGGAAACCAAAACGACGAGTCAGATTGTCTCACCTCCCCTCCTCCCCACCATGCAGCAGCAGAATAGCTGGTGGGCCAAAGAAACAGGGCAGGAGAGTCCAGAAACAGATAAATAGGACAGGAGCATTGGGAGACAAAGGTTTTAATTGACTTGAACAGCAAGAGCTCTAAACTAGCCTAGGATTCTCCTGCATGGGTCAGGAACTGAGGAACAGCATGGCTGCTGCCAGGAGGTCCCCACTAGCCTTCCACTCCACTCAGCCTCTTGGACAGGAGAGGAGTCTGGAGGAGAAGCCTCTGGGCAGGAGGGAGGAAGGCAAGGTTAGGCAATGATCAGTGCAATCCATGATTTCAGTTTTGCTGGGTGTTAAGGGCTTCTGAGACAGACAGCACAGACCTGGGTGTGTACCCAAGCCATGACCAAAACAATTAATGAATTTCACCCCAAACCATTGCTATCTGAGCAGATAACTTTTTTCTCCTCAGTGGTATGAAAAGCTCTGGTCTATTAATGCCACCTAAACCCAGATGTCCATTAGATGCCTTCCTTTCCAGTACAGATCTCCAAAGAAATGCCAAATTAACAACAGCAAACATGAAAAGCCACTCACTTTTTCAACTTGTGAACTTTACAGCCTGTGCCTGACTGTAAAACCACCGCTGCCTTTACGTCCACCAAAAATTACAATTCACATCGACTCTTTTAAGGCACGAGCATTGATGGCTCAGAGAGGTGGCTGTGCAACCAGCGCAGAACTATAAGGGATGAGAATCTATTGTGGGTAAGATGCTACTAGCTGAAGAGGTGCCAGCAGAGATCTCCATCCACACATTCACAGGTAACACCAGGGACACTTCAGCGTGCCAGTATAGATACTAACCCTACTAGAACTTACCAAAGACTAGGAAGTGAACTACAGTCTTTCAGCATGTCCAACCCTATCACAAGTACCACCAGAAGGGGTAGGTGTGTACCACAACAGTCCCACATGCCAGTCCTGTCCTGCAAGTGTTGTTTGGGTGATTCAGGATTGTTTCAGCCTGGAGCTGGGCTGAGGCTGTGGGGACAACTGACAGGCAAAGTGACACAGGCCACTCAGCAGGTGGAAGGAGCAAGGCTCAGCCTGAAACCAGTATGCTGAGAAAGAAATTTGGAAAAACAAACCTCATCTCTTATGGCTCAGTTAAGTGTTTGATTTTCTTTTTCATCACACATGGAGAAATCATCCTTGAATTCCTTATGCTTTAGTGAGGAAGAGTTCTGTCTTAAGTCAGATTTCCCATCACCCCTCAAAATTCTGTGTCCAAAGCAGAAGAAAAAAAAAAATCTTTCTTCATTACCCGACAAATGTCACTCTTCCTCCAAAAACTTCCCAGCTGCAAAGACCATAGAATCATAGAATGGTTTGGCTTGGAAGGGACCTTAAAGATCATTTAGTTCCCACTTCCCTGCCATGGGCAGGGACACCTTCCACTAGACCAGGTCGCTCAAAGACCATCCAACCTGGCCTTGAACACTGCCAGGGATGGGGCATCCACAACTTCTCTAGGCAACTCGTTCCAGTGTCTCACTATCCTCAGAAAATAATTTCTTCTTAATATCAACCAAAATCTACTCTCTTTTAGTTTAAAACTGTTATTTGTCCTATCACTACATGCCCTCATAAAAAGTCCCTCTCCAGCTTTCTTATCTGCCCCTTTAGGTACTGGAGGCCACTATAAGGTCCAAAGATGTTAAACAGTGCCGGTCCCAATACCGACCCCTGAGGAATGCCACTCATTCTGTAGCAGAGGGTGAAGGAAGTAGGGGTGTGACTATCCTGCTTTTCAGAAGTGCACCCTGAGATCTCAGGTGGCTCCAAGAAGCCATTGTTTTGGAAGTACACCTCAACCAGAAAATGGAAGAACAGTTTATTAGAGTTCATGGTCTTTTGTTTGTTTGGTTTTTTGTTTGGTGTGGGGTTTTTTGGGGTTTTTGTTTGGTTGGTTGGTTGGTTTGGTTTGGGTTTTTTTTTTTGTTTTTTTCTTTTCAGACTTACCATGTTGACTTCAGAGATCTGGTCAATGCTGGAAATATGGATGCTCATTCCCACTGTGACAGGATTACCTGAAACAGAAATGGACTGGATTAGGACCATATTCAAGCCCTCCTTCCTCTATCTGTTATCAGACAATTGTCTAGAAATGCAGAGATATGATTTGAAGCAGCCTCACGTTCCTCAGGTACCAAGGGTTTCCAAGTCACGTGTGCTCAAATGATTAAAGAGGAGTAGATTCCTGAAACTCCCAGCCTTACAGACTCACCCCTAGGAGTAGTGCAGCCTAAAGTTGATTCTTTAATTCCTGGAAGTTAATTACCCCCTGGTTATACAATTATGTCCAGTTATTCCAAATAATGCCTTCAGAAACTACCAGTAGGCTCCCAGCAGGCTTGTGTAAAGTGTTACTGATTGACCATACAAAGAACATAGCAATCAAGCCCATGCAACACATGGGCAGGAAAGATACTCCAGCTCACTTCTCCATCACTGTCAGCTCCGAGTGCTCAGTCTGAAAACTCCAAGTAAATTTTAATACCCAAGATACCAGACAAGTACAGGAAACAGACCTATGAAGTGAGAAATGTAGAGCAGCTTTTCAGAGCAGAGCACTGCTTGGATTAGAGAACCGAGTCCTCATTTTACCATGGGCATCAGGGCTCCTTTCACCTGCAGCCACGGAGCTGTGGTAGACATCTGTGCACAGGTTTGCTGGGAAATTCAGAAATTCCCTTATCCAGTGACCAAGCTACCCTCACGTCACAGTAAGTGCCACTGGCTGCAGCATGCAAGATGAGCTTGTGAAGAAACACCACGCAAGGGCAGGCGCAGCCAGACCTGTTGCCCCCTCTTACCCAAGTGCAGCAAGAGCTGCATTACCACTTCCCACAAATTTGTAGAACTGGGGCAGACACCAGCTAATTCTTCCAGCTGTGTGGGCATTCCAAATAGATCCAGACTCACACCCAGCTCTGCCCAAGCCCCTCTGACTAGCAGCTCTCACAGCCAGGCAACAGGACAGCCCTTTCAGTGGAATTTAAGCTGCGTAAAAAAAATTTGCAGGGAGAAACACATCCACTACCAAAACCAGCAGAAAACTTCCTGTAGCTTGAGATGGGGTTTCTGAGAGCTGCCCCTCACTGTCACCCTCACAGCCCCAAAGCCAGAGCACAAACCCAATCCCAACGCAAGTAAAGCCCCTTTTCTCACATGTGTAAGGTGGAAATTTTTTCCTTGCAATGCAGCACTAGAAAGGGAATGGCAAACAATTATGCCACTCAAGGTATTAACTCTTTCATGGACTCATTAGTAGATCTAAGTGCTGAAATATTTACAGATAATCATGAAATGGCTTAGAAAGTAATTAGGAGATTGGGGGAGAGGGGAGAACCACACAACTGGAAATGAAGTGATTTTTTAATTATGTGTTACCAGAAGTAGGGAAGTAGTGTCATTAGGGCTGCCTTGTGATTGGGTGTACTGTTAACCGAGACCCTCTGCTGCAAATTAAGCAGCATTATCCTTTAATGGAATATGAACAACACGGAAAACATCAGAATCAACAACTGTAATTAGACCCCGCTATGCAAATCTCCTTAAAGAGGCAGTGCTCTTCTCCAGCCCTCCTGGCTCGCTGTCAGGGGTGCCGGAGGCAGGGGTGCTCAGGAGACCTTGCAGAGCCTCTGGAAATACCTACAGAGGCACACTCCTGGCCACATCGTTGCTGTACTGCTACATTTATCTTTCACAAGGGAACCAGGTGGGAAAATAACCAAGAGTCACTCCGGGGTCTCCTGCACCCTCCCATGCACCAGAGGCAAGCAGTTGTACAGGGAAGCTTTTAGGGAAGTCTCACTTTGGTAGTTTGCTCTTTTCTTTCTGAAATCAGGGCCTTGTGATGGAAGCCATAGCAGAAGGAGGAAGGCACCACTGCCTTGAGAATCTTAAGACTAATTGGTTACAGGAGGAAAGATGGGGCCATGCACAGGGCTGCAGCAGAGCTGGGGAGAAGCCAGCTCCCAACTCCTGAGCCTTTCTGCCATGCAGTGCTGTATCCTCCAAGAGTCACCCTACTGCCCGCTTTGCTTCCACTCTGTCACCACTGGTACTGGTGTCACTGTGGTTACATGTCCCCTCCTTCCTCAGTGCAAAAAGTGGTTCTTCCCCTCCCTGCTGTGTAGGAAACCCACTGAAACCAGCAGGCTGGGCAGTTATAGCAAGAGAGCACTGACAGTGGCGATATACAAATATTTGTCAAATACAGAGTCTATCCAATCTAATCTATCTGTCTAGACATTTGTGCTGTGTTCATCACCATGGTATCTGAGTGCCTGAGGTCATGCAGTGACTCAGTGTCAGAGCCATGGATAAGATCCAAAGCTCCCTACTCCCAGCTCTAAGACACGCGCTGGAGTGGAGATCAGCCACACTGCTCCCCGTCAGCCTGGGCTCAGCTGCGCTCCGGTCCCGTGCACAGTCAGCAATGTTCCTCTTGGCCACTCTGGGCACTGCCAAGGCCTCTACACCCCATCTATCATAGCAAGTGGGAGGCTCCACTCCCTGCTTGCAACCCCTGGGCTGTGTACCCACCAGCCCTCAGGCAGAAGCACAAACACTCCAGCTACAAAGGTGTGTAAAGTCCTACCTTTACCGGACCTGCTCCTAGCTTGATCACAGGGAAGCCATTTCACTTTCTCCATCCCTGTTGTGAAGACTGGCTTGCAGTCTCCTCAGGACAAGGATGCAAGAGCATGTACACAGCCAACAGAAAACACATGCCCTACCTCTTACTGCAGCCCAGCAAAAATCTAGACCGGCTGGTGTCCAACACTCAGGCTGTAAGTAGTACACAAAATAAACAAAGGACATAAATTCTGCCAATGTTAATAGCTTCAGGCAAGAGGAATACAAAAGTAGGGTATTTAAAATATGAGATAACGTCATCTGTAAATTTGTCCAAAAAGGCAGAATTCTGCATTTGTCGACCTGAGACAAGGCAAAAGAAGAAAACCTGATATTAAACCTCCATGCTTTTATTTGTGCCTTGCCAACAAGTGCAAAAACCTAGACCTTCTCCCCTTAAAGAAAAAGCTTATGCTTAGGAGAGATTTGTAGGCCAGATCACCAGTGAGGGAGTGTGAGAAATTCTGCCACTTTCACCAGCAAACGACACCCTCACATGTCCCCATTTCTCACCACCACTGGAGAAATCACCAACACTTTGTCCTGAAAGTGGTCTGATGCCATGAAAAATGTACTTGGGAAGTTGAAAGGGAAGCAGACAAAAGAGTTATAATAAAACCTGTCCTTTTTCTGCAAGTGATCCTTGTCAAATGTAAAAACAGTCAAGGTAGAGAACAAGTTGTGCTAATCCGCAATATTTTCCCAGCAACCAGTTATTACTTTCACATTTTATTTTATAATGTTTAAAAGCCCCAGAAATTAGAGTCATGTTGCTACAGAAGTAATTCCCATGGCATGACTGCAGAGGACAGGTCGTGTTTTCAAGCCTGCGTCTGCCTACACTACAGCCAGAGGTGATGGCAGCCTGGATCAGGACATCTCTTCCAGATGTCAGCCTGGTACCTGAGCTGCAGAGAGCAGCAAGGACAGTAGCACAAAGTTCACTGTAACAGGTCTCCAGACAGTGGATGCTTACTTGGACAACTGCCCTGTACTAAGGTCCAAGCTGCCCTCTCTTCACTTCTACCCAAGAAAGTCAGACTAGAGCAAGCTTGGGGTTTGTCTGCCACCAGATCTCCAACAGTGGTACAGACACAGGCAAAGGACTCAAAATCAGTGATAATTTGATAAAAATTTGAAAATTTGAAAAATTTGAAAAAAAGCAGATAAATAGAGCTTACTTTATCTTCCACTGAAGCCACACCATTTTTATGAACTACAGCCACTGCTTTGAGGAGTCTGGTTCATGCATTTCTGACCATGTGAACTTGGCAATGCTGGCAGAGCCAAGGCTTGTGGTTGCTAAGGGACAGGCATCAGCCAAAAACCAATCCTCTAGCCTTAACTGCAGGAACAAAGGCATTAACAGGGATCTTGGGAGGTTGCACTTCCCATATCTTTCATGGAAGCAGACCAGATCTTCTTTAAACCACCAGTGTCAGAAATTCGACAGCTCCCCTGGACAATCTCTTCCTACATTCCACTGCACCAATGGCTTTTCCTAAATATCCAAACTAAAGCTTCTCTGCAGTGTAAATGTAGTTTTGTCTCATCATTTCCCCCCAGTGATAGTGAAATAACAAATCAATCATCCTTCCTCGACAACAGCTTTTATGTGTTGAGAAACCACGATATCCATCTTCCTCTCCCACAAATACTGTCTTGCCTAGATTAAATGCACCCGATTTCTTCACCCTCTCCTCAGAGGTCATGTTTTCTAAAGCTCTGACAATTAGTGCTGCTCTCCTCTGGCTTCTTGCCAGCTTCTTTACATCTCTATTTTAAAGCATGGTATCCAGAAACCAGCCACTGAAGCAAAGATGTCACCAGTACAGAGAAAAAAAACCAAAACCAACAAACTTCATATGCGCAGCATTCTCATCAAACCACAAAAGCCTCTCCGAGCCTACTGCACCCATCCTGGGAGCTGCTCACTTCTGTAGGAGGTTAGAGATGTTAAAGGGACAGCCTAGCTCTTGCCATTAGAGCACATCACACATGCAGGAAGAGGGAACACAGCACTGTGTCTTTTGGACAAGAGGCAAGATTATTCAAGACAGCTTTGTGCATGAGCCCCAGCGTTCCCCGTCCGCACTCTGCCTGTGGCATCACCAGTCTGAGATCCCTGCAGCAGCAGGAAAGCTGCTTTAAGGTCTTCTGCTGAGTAAACAAAGCCAACCAGAGAAAATTAGAGGCTTCAGCCACTGAACCTACATACAGAGCAGGTCTGTGCCTTACCCTGCAATGGTAAATACCCACAGGCAAAATACTCCATCCCATACAGACCTCTGCTCCTCATCCCCAGCTGTCCAGAAGCTGGAGGACAACAGTGGCAGTAGAGCCCAGGAACAGCAAGTCCCAGACAAGGTTGCCCTGCACGGGTTGGCAGAACTGTTTCTGCAAATGCAAGACTATAGTCAGGCATGAAGAGGGTGAGGTTTGCTGATACATGTAGCAGCTACAAGACTGCAATGTGTCATTTGCATTTCCAGTGACCCCCCAGGATCAGCAGTTAGGATATTCTCAGGCTTGCCAAAGGCATGACGTGGACTGTAATTTCACTCCCAGGACTTCTTCCTTCAGTCTTTTTCCCTGACCTCCTGCAGAAGGGAGAACTGTTCCATAGCTCCTTTCTCTTTCTGCAGAAAATGGTTTGCTCAAGCCACCGCCTCTGCTTTGTTCACAGCACTGAACCTCAGGGCACCCTAGCTGTATGTTTACAGCTTAGAACCATGACCCACGTCACTGCTACGTGCAGTGAGGGGTTGGTTATACAAGGGCTGACAGACTCGGTTAGTTAGGAGGCAAGAGCTCCCAGGTAAGAGGTGCAGAAGGCTGCACGTTCAGCACAAGGCTTGTCACTAGCTGAGGAGCCTGGATGCAGCCATATGTTCTCCTCAGAAATCCCACTCTGTCCCTCCCAAAACAACTTTCATCTGATGGACTAATAATTCCTGGGCCATATTTTTTTAAACACACCCAAAAGATAACTCAGAGGCCAGTCTATTGTCAGGACACTCAAATTCACCATGGAGGAGGATACCTACACCCGGGGACAGGAAGGGTGGAAATGTTCCTGGGTTTTCACCATATAGAAGGACTGTAAGAGGAATTCACAGATTGCTATCTGCATAACAGCTGTGCTCACAGATCTCAAGGCTGAGGCTCTGCTACAGCAGTTAATAGGAAAACATCTAAAAGATGCCATCCCAGCAAGCTACAGAAGCTAAATCATAAAGAAGTTTCCCAACACTAATTTTCCAGTTCCTTTCCTATTTTTTTCAAGCTTACGTTCAGCATCAAGCACAAACTTGGTAAGTGTTCATGTTACTTGAGAAGTGAGAAGAGTTGGCCACATATCATGAAAGCAGAAATGTTTTGGGAATCACTTTCATCCAGCATCTCTGATTTGCAGTGACATCTAGAAGCACTGAGTTCAGCAGGGTCTCTTAAGAACCTATTTAATTTTTTCCAGTGAAATCTAGGTTTAAACATCCATTAAACACTCCAACCCTTTCTCTACTTGTTTTTTTTAACTCATATTTCCATGACCTCTCCCCCACCCACAGCCAATGCTGCACACTAAGCTTGCCAGCCTCAGCAGAACAGCCAGGAACATCAAACACATTCAGAGGCTGATATCAAAGCTCTCTCCCAAATCTTAGCAGGTCACTCCATCACATATGTTGGATTTAAAAAAGCGAAGCATACCATGCCATTATGTTTTTGGCCATTGTTAAACATTACCAGAAAAAGAGATGGTCTCATGGCAAGTCAGCAAATATTACATTATCTTCTTCTCTGTGGGACTATGAGGAACTTGCTGCTGCTGAGGAATCTCCTCCACACAAAGCAAGCATTGCATTTTGGAGCTGAAAGACAGGGCCTTGGTCTCCAGAATATCTGGGCCTGTCAATGTCTGCTACATCCCCATGGATTCATTGTTCTGCTGGGGCAGGAGGGGTATCCACCACCACTAATTCTCACAAAGATGGTAACTTGACTCCAAGTAGGTCTGGCAGAAGATGGTTTCTTCTGCCTGATAGGTTTTCCTGTATGTTGCCGTGATTATTTAGGGAGCGCTTGTTACTTTTGAAGCCACTGAGCCCGCATGCAGACCAAGATTGTGCCTAACCTTGCTAGGTTCTCCATCCATCCACATCAGACCAGACAGAGCATCACTCTGCAAGAAGGCTAACGAGATTTTCCAGCCTGTACCATTCCACTCTCCTGGCAGCCCGGCTTTTCACTTCATCCAGTCAGATGACTGAGTTTGCACTATTCATTTAAGAAGGGGGAATACCAGGGATTTCCCAAGAGAAATCAAATGTTAAAGCACGCTCTCACCAAGATGGTGATAACAAGGACAGCACACACATTTGATGGAACATCTAAGGGAGGGTACATCCATAGCATGGCTCTTGAGCAGACACTCAGAAAATCCAAACAGTGAGCAAATCAAGGGCTTCAGAAAGAGGTAGGCTTTCCTCCAAGCAAGCAATGAGGCCAATTCTTCAGCAAGGAGCAAAGAGACATAGCACTTGCAGAGCAGGCAGAACTGACCACTCCGGTACCACTGTCCTGTGATGCTCTTTGCAAACACATAGGTTAACCTTGATAATGGCAGCCGCATTTCCAACATGTTGTCAAATGAAGCTGTCCCTGTAGATCTGAATAGATACAGAGCAGTTTCTCAAGCAAGCTGTGCCTGTGTGAGCCAGTGCTGAGGGATCCTTTTGGAAGAACAATCCTTTCCCAATGCAGATGCAGCACTTGTTCTGTGACTATTCTAGGGAAAGCAGAGAGCTAAGGAGCACAATCTGTGAGGCACAGTGGATTACCTAATCTATCTCATGGGCATTTTTAATGGATTAGTAGGTATTAGAGTGGGATATTGCAAATATCCCATGGAAATTTGGAAGTGAGAGAGAACAATCAACTGGCTGTAAAAACAGTGTAAAGGTTGTCCCAGAGGTATTGAAGAATTACAAAGGAAGCTAAATCAAGGTTGATTTTAAAAGATGTTGGTAGACAGCTACCCAAGCTGAATAAAAACAACATCTCAAATGTACAGGCTTAAAAATGGAACAAGAGAGTAAACATCAACCCTTACAGCATCTGTACTACTGATGGACTCAGTTCAGAAAAGCACCTGTACACACACACACAGGGCTTTCAGCACTAAGAAAAATCACTGGCTACCCAGAACACCATTTGCTCTTGGGAGAGACCTAGGTCCGTGTTCAGGAGACAGATTTTGAAAGCTGTTTCATCCTCAGTGAGGAAGGTAGTCTTCCAAAGCCTTCCGTGTGTGTATCTCTGGCCTGTGTTATGCACACTCGCTAAGGTTACAGCAAAGTGAGCGGAAAAATTCCCAGTTTTGTCAAATTGCTTATTTGGTGTCATTTACAGACATGTTCAGTGCATCACCGTACCAGACCTGACCATTAACAACCTGGCACCACCAGTGGGTCCCAAGCAATCACTTCTTTAAGAGTAACTTTACCGAGAGCTCTAATTCCCAACTACCACCCCTCCCTTGAAGCAGGCAACACCCAGGTCAGACCACAGCCAGTTTACTTTGCATGGCAGCCACAGCTCTCACTTTCTGTGCCGGAGCAGGGTGGTTGCAGAAGGCAGATCCAGACCTGACTGTCAGGAGATAAAGGCAATGCCCTGACCTGGTGCACTGTGCTACCAGAGCAAGGACCGGCTACCTGCCCTCCCCTTCCAGGGACGTTCCTCCCCATGTCCTCCAGGGCACACACACACACACACACACACCAGCTCAGTGGCTTTGCAGTCTGAAGGGCACACACTTTGCATTTCGCTTTTATATCTCTGCAGATATGGTTTCACTACGAAACATCACATTTCCCTGTGGTTACACTGAGCTAACCCTGGGAAAAGCAGAGGCACTGACCATCCCATATCCCTTCAGCTCTTACTCCGCACCAAGAGTTGCAGAAGGGCGACAGGGCTTCCCAAAGCAAGCGTATATTATAGACTAACAGCAGATCAACACAAGCCAAGCAGTTTTTCCTCCATAGCAATATGAAGCATCAGACCCACACTGATCAGCCACCTCCACATTTCTCCACCTGAGAAGACTTCCCTCCTACACCTGTCAGGATCCTGGCAGGCAAGTGCATCTCCCCTGTAGGCCCTGCCAATGCAGCCGTGGGGCACAGTTCTGCCCCCTCTGCCTGGGAAGCTGAGGGAGGACTCCGGAGCAGTCTGCTTTTACTCAGGCCCTCAGGGCTTGCATTTGCTCCATCTCCTCACAGCCAGCCTGGACACTTGTCTACGCTCCCAGACCCGCACGCCCCCCCCAGCTCAGGCAGGCTCGGACGCCTTTGGCACCCTGCTGCTCCCCATTCCCTAGCCCACCACCTGTTAAGAGGGCAGAACTTCAGAAAGGATTGCAAACAGACACTAAGTATGTTGAAGCCCATAGGTAAATGAGCAAAAGGGAGCAAGGTATTTAATCATGTGCCTACAGCTTTCCACCACAGCACACTCATCACAAGCCTCAGGGCAGGCAGCTGCCCCCTCCTGCCTTATCTCCAGCTCGCAAGGTTAGTGTCAGAGCAGACCCCCTCCCAGGGCTCCTTCACAGCCTGGAAAATACTCTTTACAACCCAAAATGCTGGATTCCTGCACAAACATTGGTGCTACAAGGTCCACAAATCCACACAGACTTTTAAGTAAGATTAGGGCTGAATCCCTGGAGCTGAAACCCCCACAGCACCACGACATCTCTTACAGCAGCCCAGGACATAGAAGTGGAGCAGATTACCTGGGGAAACCACAGGAACATCCTCCTACCCACAGCCAAACAGCTCCTAACAGCAAGGGTGGTGCTATATGTGGGACATCTCATCCCATCCCAGCACTTGCTGGGGACAGACACAGGATCCAACCACTCAGCTCCCTCCCTCCACAGGACCCTCCGCCCCACTCAGGTGAGGCTGCCAGGGTGGCACACAGGTGAGGCCATTTTGCCATTTTTTCTCCATACCAGCTGACAGCTATGGAAATTTCTCCTATGTTGTCCATTAGTCTGTCTCACTTCCCACCAGCCCTCTCAGGGCACAAAGGTCCTGACCCACCTTTTCAGTGCTGAGCTCTTCTGGCACATACCCATAAGCATCTGCTATATGGAGGAGCCTCTCTCTTATGTGTACTGGATACATCACCCCCCAAACAACTGCCGACCTGGCCTGTACTTGAGTATGTGACCTGTCTGGGAAAACACTCTCACACATTGCCAAATCCTGAGCCATCTAATCCCCTTAGCTGAAAATGAGCTGAACCAAATTAATTTAAATGGGTTAACACAAGCTTCTCTGTTCATATCAAATCCATTACTCTGTCTTGGATGTATTTGTAACAACAACAAAATATCTGGACTTGTCATTTTTATCAAAGTGACAACAAGAAGGTATTTCGCTTTTTTTCCCCATTTTCAATTTTTAATGAGTCAGTCACACCACCTCATGACTGTTTAAGAGCTCTTGCCTTTACAGGATACCACATCTAACCCCCGAGCTGAAGAAGAGAAAGAAGATGGCTAGGTCAGGACATGCCAAACTGGCACATATATTGAAATCAGGGCTGGGACATCCAGGAGCAGCAGGGGACAGCCCTGCTGTGGCCCCATTGCCATACCTCCACGAGATTACTTTTTGGTGGTGCCAGACATGGTCCTTCACCCCCCAACACAGTGCAAAGTCAATGGCTGGGGTCTCCAAGGTAAAGTCACTCATTTCTTGTTACTTTTGTCAAGCCCTTTACAGAGAGCCTTTCCCGGAGCCCACCTCATCCTTTCTGACAGAGCCTGCTCCTAGGGCTTTTGTTAATGTTGACTTCAGATGCCTCCTACCACCACCTCTCCATCCTGCACGCTCATCCTTTCCTTACCCTACGAAGGGCCTTTGGCTCAGCTCAGAGGCAGAGCTTTGGGGCTGCACAGTGCCCAAGGTTTATGCTCAGTGACAGTCAGGACAATTTTCAGAGCAAGTATTGAAAAAAAAGAGTGAGTCAGGCCTGAAAATACCATGACATTCACATTAAAATCATGACTCTGAGTTAGAAATCATGAGAAACAAAGCACACATACAAACAAGCCTCTTGTCTTTCCAAATGTTATACATGGGACTATATGTTTTTATCTCCCAGTTTCTGAGTCTCTTGGATATGCCTTGTTCAGGTTGTTCTGCTTTTTCTCAAAACAGAAAAGCTTACAAAATTCAGTGATAACTAAGGATTGCAAGAGTCTTGTAGGAAGAAGAATGTGAGTTTGTAAGTTGGTCATTTTTGAAAGACTGACCTCTGTACTGGTGTTTCCACCATTTCAGTAATGATTGATTTGCAATAGTGTCTTGGAAATTCAGCAGGACAAATGTTACCAGGTTACCTTTTACCCCAGCACCTCTTATTAAAAGCTAGAATTAACTGCCATTTGTTCACCAAAATAATTGCTTTCACTCAGGATGCATGGATGATCAAATCTTGCAGAGCTTTTACATATATATTCATCTCCAGCAATTCATCAACATAATAATCACACATTATTAACTTGAGTACTCATCAAATTTTTTTCTCTAGCTTCAAATACTAGCAAGGAGCTAGTGTGCAATAGGGAAGAAAAACATGTAGGGGAACTTGTGATGAATGTTCTATTTTTGCTGTGAAAGGAGAATAAGAAGAAAAATTCAGCTCATAGCCTACCCTCTCACTCACTTCCAGAAATTTCCTACCAAGCTAAAACCCTTCCCTGGAGGCCAGCAGACTGGACTTTCCTGCAGACCTTCTCCACAGCTGGAGGAGTTTTCCTTCTTCAGGTGACAATGTCCCACCAGTAAGCTCCCACCCATAACCTGGGTGACCTCCTCTCCTGGTTTGGCAGCCTCTGATGTTACACCCAGAGCTTTGCCACCTGCAGTAGGCAGCCCCATTCTTTATACATTCCCTGTTAAAGTGCCCGGAGCAGCCCCTGAACCTGGCCTTTCCCATGGCATAAGTTTCCCCCAACCTAGAGGAATCATCTGCTGTGGTCTCACTAATGCAAAGCTCCTTAAAGAAAGAAGCCTGCAGGTGGATTGTCTTGCTGTGGTCAACTTGTAAAAGAGGAGCAAGAACACCAGGAAGTGGCTGGTAGCTGGGGAGATGTGTTTAGAAAAATCTCTTGATCAGAAAACCCATCCTGGTTCTGCAGCACAGCTGCCGTTACGGCCTGTGGAAAAGGACAGGGCAGTCTGATGTTCTCAATCTCACTGATGAGCCTCAGTCCCAAACGCAAGCACAGGATGATAAACTCTCATAGGAACCAAGGCACGCTACTTTCTCTTGGTAGGGGCATAGTAAAAGCCTACTACAGCTTTTAGTGGCTGCAATGACCCTGCAGGCTCAGAGAGCAGAGTCTTGCACTGGGACAGGCAAGGCTCTGGTGTCCCTTCCTGCCGACAGTCCATGGGAAGATTCATTACAGAAGAAGAAGAGTGAAGGCTGGAACTAGTGCAATAGCCACGTCACCCCTTCTTATTTTTTCTACTATATGACATGATTCAATGCAGTGAATATATTGCCTGCCACATATAATTTTTTGAAATATTCAGCCAATGACCAGCTTTTCAAAATTTCATTTTTTCTGAAAAGTATGGTAAGGAATGCTCTCCTGCTCTGCCCACCAGAAGGGGAACTATTTGTGAAAAAAATTAATGCTCATTGCATATAAAAGCCTGCCCTATGGCTATACCCCTTCCATTTCTCTGTAGCAAGAAGTGGGCCCACCTGCCTGTTGCGTTTGGGGATTTCACAGGCTACCACAGCTGAAGGAAAAGTCATGGTTTGGTGACCAAGCAGTGGACCAGAGCACTGAGGGTGACCAGGTTTGCTCTCATGAACAAAGAGCAGTACCAGGAAGCAGGATTTCACAGTGCTGTTCCTTGCACTGCCACAGGTTTTCTGTGTCGTCTCCAACAACCTGCCCCCTCTTGGTGTCCCCTAGATGTAAAATGGACCTAGCAGTGGCCCATCACCCCACAGGTGGTGGGCAAGATTTGTTAGTCAGTGTTTGTACAGCACAGGAGCCTTGCTGCTATCTGTCACACAGAGCTTGTAATACTACCTGAGAACAAATTATATTCATGCATAATCAAAATCACATCCAGCTCAGCCCTTATTCGAGAATCCTTTTTGGCTGGTGATGATGTCCAGAGCAGAGAGAGCACAGTTTGATTTCCAGAGCCCAGGCTGAGCTGGCAGAGCTGGCAGGTAGAAATATCTTGTTTTGACTGGTAAACTGAGCAAGTTTGACATGGAAACCACTGAGGGAGAATAAATATGGAACAAAAAGATGTGATTTTTACAAAGGCTCTTCTGCAACTCTAACTGTACTTGGAGCCATCCCAGATTTGAACTAAGAGGTCCTGAGGTCTGGGAGGGAAATTCGGGCAGTGGTAGGTCTGGCTGAGGCTCACCCCTGCCACAAGCGCAGTAACAACGACTTACCAGCGCTGTGCCTGCGGGACTGCAAAGAGCAGGAGAAAGAGGAAGGGGAAAGATCAGAGAAGAAAAAGAGGTTTTAGCTCTGACACAGAACTAAGGGTAAATGCCAAAACAAGAAGAATAGCCTATAGGAACTGCGTGATCAGTGTTCCCAAAACCAGCCTGAAATTCATACCCTGCTCAAAGCAAACTGCAGCGCTCCTACAGCCTGGGAGGGAGGGCTGACTGAGAAGAGCTCAGTTTCTTTCCATTTGATGGGAACAGGATCAATCATTGGATCTCCAGAATACCTGTTTGACTGATCCGTTCATGTTATAGGGGCTCCACCACCCAACATCTCTCTTTCTTGCATACATGTTGTGAATTCCTTTAATGAGCTTTATCCCATCACTAAGCACATCATTTGTCTTGTCCACATTTCCAGTCATGTTTTAACAAGTGCATGGTATTTCGTATGTTATAGGATATAGACACCTAAAAAATCCTACCAAGAGCTCTCCACAATAATGGATCTTACAGACTCCTGCACCAAATGCTGTCACTACCACTGAAGAGCCATCTTACATCAGTTCAGCCTGACACTTTAGTAGCCTCCAACTTGTTTTGCTTTGAACAAGACATAGGTGAGAAAAGTGACATGCACACACAGTCTCTTTCATGTAGCAGTAAAACTATGGCATATTCCTTGGCTTTTATAGTTCATGTTATGTGAGTTAAAAATATTTTTCTGCCTAACTGGGATATTGGGAGTCTTAGGAAATGAACAATGCAGATATGTAAAGCTGCTCTGATGAACAGCTCTAGGGCTGTGGGAATATGTTTTGAGTAATCAAAAGAACTTGTACTAATGGGTTTTACACTCTTTAAATTTTGTTTTCAGTGGCAGTCCCTCAAAGGCAAGTTTACCAGCAGGAATAATCTCAGAAATGGTGAATGTTATGTAGATGTTAGTCAAGGAGGAAGATGGGTCCAGGATGAGAGGGCAAACAACCTCCAGACTGGCTATAAACAGCAATCTGCTTTTAATCAGTGAATTAATTAAGAAGTATTGGAATTATTCTACTAATCATTCAGTGCATTGTATTCAGTTATAAAAAAACTATGACTAAGAGAACAGGCAAAATTCATGGAATAAATGCTTTATTAAAATTATTATGATACCTTTCTTTAGAGAGATATCTCAGAGCCCCTTGCTAGCCATGGTGCCCTACCAGGGAAAGACTGCACCAGCCAAGGGTGAAAAGAAAGAATGAGGGCAACCACGCACAATTATCTGACATGGGCTTTGGCACAAACATGAGAATCAACATCTTCTCCAGTTCCTGTGGAAGTATACTGGCCTAATGGATGACAGCAAGACTTCATGTCCTCCACTAGATACCAAATCCAGGAAACTGCTTGGTACTACCAAGCACAGCTCTAGGGCAGGCACACAGATTGCTCAGAAACCCACGTCCAGTTTATCTCTGGGCTGAGACTCAGGGGAACTCATCTTCATTGCTGTCTTTGTCATGCCACCCAAAATTCTCTCTACTGCCCTGTGTCAGAGCTTTTTGTCTCTGAAGGAGGACAACAAGGATCTTGTGGGGCCACAGATGCATACACAAAGATGTTCAACATTCAGCAAGAAGTTGCTGGAGGACAGAGTCCCACTGGAGGAAGGGACTGGTCTAATATTCTAAAATATTATTGCAGTAAAAAAAAAAAAAAAAAAAAAGAAGCATGAGAAAATAAAATGGATGAAAGTTAGGTGGAAGGTTGCCCACTGCTGAATGGAACTTATGGAGCCAGTTCTTAATTAAACAGTCCACAGGATCCTTGTTCATTCCTCTTCTTTCTTTGATAGAGGATGGATTTGCTCTGGGGATGACGCAGGATTATATACGGGAGGATAGCACTGATGGGACTGGATGTGTCACAGCGCTCCTTCCTATGCAAGCCACCTAAGCCTCACAAGTCTACATGAACTCTGTATGTCTCTCTCTTGGGGCACTGGGGCTGAGCACTCACAGCTGTGGCTGAAATCAATAGGAGCTGTGCTTCGAACATGCAGTGTGCTGGCTACAATGCTGCTAAGTATTCTGGAAAATCGGGTGTTTTGGCTGGGCTCCCCACAGCAGGGGATACCTTTGACTCCTTGGAGGGAAAGTGTGAACACGCTCATGCTGTACTGGTGTGCCTGACAATTATAAAACCAACAAATTCTGTGTTGTGAGCGGGTCTGAATAGAGAGAAGTCAAGAAAGCATGAATCCAATATGGTCTTTGCCTACTCAATCCCAGGATTTGCATCAGACATGCGTCTCACTCCAGTCTGGCTCAACCTGTCCTTATCACCTGCTGTGACCACCTCAGCTGGTCCCCACTGTCATGGTCCCAGCCCATCCCCCTCTTGAATGAAGGGAACAAGAAAGATCAGGTCCATGCGTAAACAGCATCTCTTGTGTGCTCTGCAGAGGTGTTCAGGAAGAAGCGACTGTTGGACCTTGCCTCCTGACGCACCCTTACAAGGGGACCAAATATAGATCCAGGGAGAAATCCCAGTTTTGGCTTTTCTGAAGTCCTGAGTGTCTGACTACAGCCTCAAAGTCCTTTTCACAGCATGTATTTCCTATAAAAAGAGCAAAGTGAAAAAAAATAGAAATTCTATCATGTGGCAATGTGTTAACATCCACATATGTCCCAAGAAGGACTGGATCCTTTCATTTCCTGCCACTTCAGTTAATAAAGTAAGACACAACAGCAGGAGGTTGTCATCTTCCTTCTGGATTAGCCCTAGAGAGGATGTGACCCACGGTCTGGAGCCAGAAGTCACATAAATGGGGGAGGAAGCAAGGGCTGCACAGCAGCCAGCTTTACTGACCAAGAGCATCCTTTTCTTAACACCCTTTTCTCAGGAAGGAAAGTGGGACTACCAGCAGCCCTGGTGGCACATTCACCTTTTCTTTAGCCCCAGGTGACACAGGGTTTGCAGACTTCTCCAGACAGCTCCTCCCTCTGCTTCCTCAATATTCCCCCCTCTGCTTTCAAATCCAGAGCTGCTCCTCTGCCCTGCCAGGGTATTGGGAAGGAAGGGTGATATTTTCCACCATAGTAAGGCTCTGTGAAGTGCAGCATTTCAGGTTAACCCTGTGTCCAGCTTTGGGCAATTTCTCCTGCAGACAGCGAAGGAGATGGCTGTGGCAGCAGGAGTCCCTTCCTGCTAAGTCTCAATTCCCTGCCCCGAAGCATGCAAAAGAGTTGGCTCAAGGCATCTCAGAAGCATAGGGAAAATTGAATCTGGCTGCTCTGAGATTTAAACATTTTTGCCGTAGAAGTGGAGGGGAAGAGAGCTGGAGATCTGAGGACTAAGCCTTAGAAAGGCAAGTTTGCAGCTCCTACTGCCCCGGGACAAGCAGCTCAGGACCAATACCTGCCCTGCTGCCAGGCTGCCCCTTCCCACCCTGGCCCTCCGGCAACAGCACCATCACCCTGGGATGCTGCACCAGCACTGGAGGCAGAGGGGCCACGGTGCTTGTGCCATCCAGGTCATTGGCGGTCCTGGGCACCTGCCTGCTACACATGCACCAGAGCCAGCCCTGCTGGAGGTGCTGCCAGTTTCATCCCCCAACATTTTATGAGAGGAAAAAACCCCAGCATGTAGTTGCCTCGGCTTGCTGTCAGAAATTTCTACATCATTTTGTCTAGAATTTCCCCCCTCCCCTTCAAAAAGTCTTAGCAAGCCAGCTGCACGGAAAAAAACACAACCACTGTGGCTGAACCTTACATGCAATGGAAAACAGGGACATTTTCAGGAAGCCATAACAATGTGCAATACCACCAGCCTTGACTACGTAAGAAACCAAATTCCCATTCCTTCCAGTACAGGACCACTAAGACTAGCTGTTTCCAGCCACACAGGGCTGGTGGGCCAGGGCTTGGGCCCCCCTCCACCTCCTGCTGCATTCATGCCAGCCAGCGCAGCCACTCAGCCTGCCAGCTCCGCCAGTTTCAGAGCCCTGAACTACTGACGATGCTTCACTGCAACACTTTATGCATCAGCAATCATTTATTTTTACAGTTCTGGGTTTCAAGTGGTGCTGTTATGCAGGGAAGGGCTGAGGGTTTCATCCCCAGGTTCATGGAATTTGGAGAGGACTTTGAAGGAGAAATGCTGGGGAACAAGCAGGATGTGGGGGCAGGCAGGTCCCCAGGAGGGTTCAGGTGTGGTGGAGCAGAGAGGGGCTAAGGGCAGGAGGGGCAGGGGAGAGAGAGGAGGGAGGCCAAGATATTACAGCTTAAGGAGGGGGTTGGGTGTCAAAGGAGGAGGGGTGAGACTGGGCAAGGGTGACAAGAGCTGGGGAGCCAGATCCATGCCACAGAGCAAATGAGGAGCAGGACACAGGCTCGTTTCAGTTCAAGACCCCCGAAGCACTAATTCTCCTTAGGGAAGTTTGAATTAAAAATGGGGCAGGGAAAGCTGCTGGCTCCACAGGCATGAAAACACGGGATTTACTGTGTAATCCTGAGGGCTTCCCAGTCATTCTTTTTTTTTTTACCAGTCATTCTCAGACACTGTGCACAACACTCAGGAGAAACACTAGGAACCCAGCACTCTAGGTGGGCTGGATGCAAGGAGCGAAGAATGCCCTCACCTTGCTTTTGGCTAACGAGATCTGTAAATGATGCTGGAAAACCATAAAGGGTCCCCTTTCCATCCACTCATGAGAAGCGGAGCCAGCTGCTGGAAACTGTTGTTAAGTTTTGGGCTGGAAATGTTGCACCAACAGAGAGCAGCTGAGTCACTGAGCTTCAAGTGGGATCCTCCTGCCATTCCCTCACTGAATTCTTACCCTGGGGCAACAAGGTCTTTGTTTGCTTTCTTCCCCCCCACCCCCCCACCCCCCCTTCTTTCTTTTTTTTTTCCCTCCTATGGAACTAATGTTTCTGAAAGTGAGTGTCAAAGAGTACCTACAAGAACCAGGGTGCTGCTTTGAAAACTCCTTCTCTCCCCCACCCGCGGCCCTGCAATGCTTCCCAGACCTGATCTGCAGCATCCCCTGCTCATACAGTCCTAAATCGTGAGCATCCTGCTTGTCTTACTGTGGTGTGATTATTGTGCTTGCAATATACCCACCAAACATTGCTCCCCATAATGTCCTTCCCCCAGGCCAGGGCCAACTGGATGACACCTGCCCATGATTTGATCTCCCTGTGAGATACACTGTGTGCTCCCCCAGAGAGGAGCAGGCTCCCCAGCACACCCTGCCAAGAGACCTCGCTCTGCATAGTTGCTGATCTTGCAGTACCAGGACAGACATCTCCCTCTTCAGTATCCAAGAGCCCTGGCTAGATCTTCTTCCTACCCTGCAAATCCTTCCTCCAAAGCTGTTCCAGATCTTCACCACTGGCCAAATGGCTTAGACCTGCTTTACGATGACCCTCTGCCCTTTTGGTCCCAGATCATCTCCTTGCTCAGCCCATGAAAACTGGGTGTTGTGGTCCCTACAGTCCCACTCTGCCACTGTCCCACATCTTTCCAACGTGGTGTGCTACACCAGGGCTTGGGGGACTGGCTGAGGGGACTGTCCAGGGCCCTCCAGGCTGGAAGGGTTTATCACCTGTGCCCCAAGGACCAATGGACCTGCAGACCCTTCAATGCTAGCCCCTCCACTTCTCCTGGTGCTTGACCCCCCTGGGCTGCCCCCACTGAGCCAGAACAGCTTTCTGGAGGAGTTGCTCCCAGGTTTTTCCATCACCACCACATGGCTGCAACTTTCCCCCTTTCTCCCATGTGTCCCCCCCCCCCCATTCAGTCCAGCTCCCCAGCTGAGCACGTCGTACTCATTGCCACAGAACCACCCCTGAGAGCCGACCTGCTCATCGGCCTAATGGGTTTCCAAGAGGGTGGGGGAGAGGGGAGGAGAGCGAGTGGCTGATGCTTCTCAGCCACTCAGCTCAGCCCAGAGCTAACGAGGCATCTCAAAATTAAAAAGTGAACTGCAATCCCCAGCAGGCCTGTCCTCCTTTTGGCATTAGTCGGAGTTCTCTTTCTCTCTCTCTCAAAAAAAAAAAGAGGACTGGGGAGCTGTGAGTTGCATTTGGAGCTGTTGAAGCACCACATCCCAGGGACAGTGTAGGCGCTGGAATGAGGAGGGCAGCCCAGAGCTGCTGTGCCGTGGAAGCACTGTCTCTCTTAGAAAGGTTGTGAGGTGCAAGATCTGCTTCACCATGGCAAGGATCATAAATGGTACATGGGAACAGCCAAAGTCCCCAGCCCAGCCCCCTCCTGCTCTGTGGGCAGCAGCCATGGGTGCACAGAGGAGGCACCCCAGGGTGCAGAGGTGATTGCCACCAGGCACCGATGGGGGAGGAGGATGGCAAGAAGGAAACACTCCTGTAGGAGGAACACATGGGGAAAGCAAGCGGGGAAAGAGCAGAGCAGGGAGGAAGGGAGGGCATGGCGAGCAGCCTGGTTTATTGCTTTGTGGGCGGCATTTCTCATATAGGAATCAGTCTGGGAAGGACCTTTCTCTGCCCACACCTCTGGGGTGCCCAGCACCAGCTGCTCTGACCTCCCCTGCCCCCAGTGCCCTCATCTGTGAGCTGCAGAGGGCCAAGGACTCTGGCTTGTAGAGGTGCACTCTGAGGCAGCTGAGCCTGGTTCACAGGCAACTGAGTGGTAGCTGCTTTGCTCCAGTCCACTCCTGCAGGCAGCTGCCTTGGTCACTGCTGGGACAGCCCTGAGACAGCCCCATGACATTCCTCCAGGTCATGCAGCTCCAAGAAGGACCTGCCACCATTCTGAGATGCTGTCTTGCCCATTCACAGCTCACCATGACTGGTCCTCCTGGGGCTAGAGCACAAATGGGTGAAGAGTGATCGCCTCCCCCAGCAGAGATGGCTTATACCCATCTTGCCCAGACTGGAAGGCAGTCAAGGGGAGGCAGGACAGTCCAGGAGGAGCACAAGGCAGGCTGTAGGGCAGTGTTCTGGAGAACAGCCCAGTCCTCCAGTGGGTGGAACTGGGGTTCGGTCCAGCCCCACACACCCCTGAGAGACAGCAGGTATGCATACACACAGGTTCCAGGGCTTCGCCCAAAGCGTGCCTTTTCCAGCTGCACACAATTTACTGGGGGGAACTTCACCTTCTCCACAACCCAGCTGTGGATGAGCTTGAAGCCACAAAGGGTTAGACATGTCCTGGAATGATCCTACTGGATTTCTCCTAGCAATGCATTTGGACCAAAATCTCAGAGAACTGGTGAGCTCTGGGGACAGCAGTGGAGCGAGGAAACTTCCACCCCTTTTCGCCGGGGTTGTAATGCTAATGATCTCCAGCTTTCAGACTCACCTCTGAGCTCACCCTCTCCTCTACTGTAAATGATGGAGGGGCAATTTTTTTCCGGATAAGCTTATCCTCAGGGGAGGGGGCCAGACATGCTGAGAGCACGGTCACTGGTGCTGCCCGCCAGGACTTCACATTTATGAGCAAAGGGAAGGACAAAAAGGGGTGCAAGGCAACAGTGAGATGAGTGCAGGAATGAGGGTTACTGTCATCTTTCTAATTCTCTGCTTGAGTGAGGGGAAAAAGCAGTTTTCTACTTTGGGAATTCAGAGTAACATCAAACAAAATGCAACGGTTGCCCAAACCCATCCATTTTGCAGTCAGGAAGGACGCAGTGCCCGCTGAGCCCAGCCCGTGCACTGCACAGGCTGGCAGGGTCAGCAGTACCGCCCGCACAGAGCCCCGTGCTGCCTTGCCCAGGCTGAAGGAAGGGGTGGCCCATGTCCTGTGGGGGTGGCTGGATGCCCTGGGGACCTGGCATCAGCGCACACAGGCTGTGAAGTGGACGTGGGCTGCTGGACCTCCAGCCCCGTGGCTCCCCTCTGCACCCCTCTGTTCTGTGCCTCCGTGGAGCCAGATCACCTACTGGTTTACTGTATCATAATCATCTCAGTGGCTTACAAGATGGTTTTCTTGCAGTTTTTATGTCATCTCTGCAGTTCTCCCCCTCATAAAATGTGACTGCACCAATTCCTGTGATTTGGGCTGGTCAGCTAATAGGGACATTTCATGTTTCCCAGACAGAGTCATTAAATCAAATCCAGCCCTATCCCATGTCCAAAGGAGAGAAGGGGCAACCCCTGTTTCCTTGTGGGCTGCTGCAAACCCCTCCAAAGGGGCTCACCCACTGCACTGAAGTGATCACCCAGATGTTTCTGTGCACTATGGAGGGGTGAGTATCTCCCCCACCCCACAGTCCTTCCCCACCCCACAGTCCTTCCTGAGGCCAAGGCCTCACAGCACTTGGTGCAGCCACCTGAGCTCCCTGCTCCGTCCCAGGGCAGAGCACGGTGGCGAGGGCAGTGTGGGCAGTGTGTGTGAGGAGGGAAGGCAGTCTCTGCTGAAGGGGAAGGGGCAGCGAGTGGATGGGGGCAGGTTTGGATGGGGTGCATGAAAATCAGATGTTTCAGGAACAGGTTCATTCATGGGGTCATGGGAAACTGGAATACACTGGGGTGACTTCAAAATTTGATGAAATTAGTGGGATTATTCCTCTACCCCCAATTTCAAGGAGCTCTGGATCACGCCCTTTGTGAGAAAACTCCTCCCTTGTATCACCACGGAATTGGCCCTGGCATCTCTCCCCATCCAGAGCACAAGCATGAATCTGCTTCCCAGCAGTCATCTGGAGGACATCTCAATGTGGTTCCTGTTCTCCTGCAGGCTGAAGATCCCGCAATCCCACACATCTCCTTATGAGGAGGAAATAGCATTGCTCAGAGAAGACTGAAAACAGCCAAGCTCGGCAGGCTGGAGCCAGAAGCCCTCCAAAACCCCCTTTCTGTGCAGTCAGCTGTAGTTCTCCACTACCTGCTTCTCCCCAACAAATGGACCTCAACTGTGCCCTGGAGTATGACGGTACCCAAGGATTATTTCGTATTTCATCTCCACGAGGACAACAAAGAGAAGGCCCTTCCCATTCTCCTTTTTGTTCATAGGACACAAGAGAGGAATTGCAGATTCTTGCACCTCCTCACATCTCCTCCTGAATACCAGCCAGGACACCAGCTCCCCAGGGAATATTTTATCCTATATTGTTGCTGAGAGGGCAGCCTGGCAGACCACCCAACAGCCCTGCCAATGATGACCCCAACCCTCTGCAGGGAAAAGAGCTAAAATATCTGGCATGGGGAACAGAAGTGGAGAAGGGATGACCTGTTGTCTGTGATGGACAAAATTCTGGAGTAGATGAAAAGCAGAGTGTCTCTGCCCCAGAAACATCACACCATGGACAACCCAACTGTCTGCAGAAATGTGTGACAGCAAGAGGAGAAGAGCCAGTGAGAGGAGGATGGAAACCAGAGGGCAAGAAAGAAATGTGAGGGAGAAGGCAATAAAGAGATGAGGACTAGCAAACAGGGGAGGGTAGGAGACATCAGATGGGAGTGTTTCATGAGGTCAGTGTGTGCTGTGAGTGCCCAAACTGGCAGCACAGACACGTGATGGCCCACATGCTCTGCTCCCCACAACTGGTTGTCACCATACCTCCAAAGTCAGGCCTGAGTCGGACGTCATAGCCCTTCAGCAGTTTGTCCACAATCTCTTTCACCACAGAAATATTCCCAGTGGATGGGCTGAAAGACAAAAGAAGAAAGTCCTCGTCATCCTGTGTTCCACCAGCCTGTGGGAAGGGGTCCTGGCCAGGCAGTACCACCACAGCATCCCTCGTGCCCCATGGCACCACGTGTGTGATACAGACACCCCAGCCACGGGCAGAGCCTCCCTGTTTCCTTTTCTCATTCATATTTTGTCCCAGGCACAGCTCTCAGCCCCCAACCTGCACATGAGCGCCACAGGGCTGCCAGGGCTCCTAAACCATCCTGGGATGTGGCACAGGAGTCCTAGCAGGCTCCTCTTCTGTGGCTCACCATGACTTGTAGGTACCCCAGACTCCATCCCCCCATGCTCCCACCTGGTGTGTGCCTGCATCCCAGCAGTCCCACTGGGCTCTTGCACCCCTCAACGCAGGCACCGCTCACCACGCACACTTTCCCCCTGGCCACCAACCCAGACACTCAGGGCACATCACTATGCCCTGCCCGTAGGTGGGTGCACACACACACATGCAGGCAAGAAATTGTCCTTTCTGTTCCACCAAGGCATGCAGGGGGCAGCTGCAGCCTCTCTCTCGCAGGGCTCGCTCCCCTTCCCCTGCCACGCTGGGCACTTGCTCCTGGTCTCACAACACACAGCACAGACTTGTCAACGCACTGAGGTCCCTACTAGGCAAGTCCCCCCTCGCAGGCACCCTGCACTGTCACACACACCAGTGCAACCTCTGCTTCTCAATGCACCCAGGTATTCCTTCATATTATTGAAAAAGCAACTCTCCTTTTGTCCTATGGCCTCAACATACAGCTGATCTTTGGCGTGTAGATTCATTTTGTCACTCAGCATCACCATGACTTCTTAGCAACGCAAATCAAGAGACAGAGACACGGAAGGAGAGTCCATCTTTCCCTCTGTATGCCAGAGCAGTGATCCTTCCCCTCCCAAACCCCTGACTTGCACACGGAGGGGGGGTGGGGGTGGGCAGGCGTCCTTCCTAAAGCTGCTCCGGCTCCTCTAGCCATTTCAGCAAGGAGGGAGCTCCCTCTAAAAACAGCCCAAGAGCCAAAGCAAAACTGAAGGTGGAAAACCAGAAAGCAGAGGATGCTAAAAATATTGAACCTATTCAGTGCTGCAGGGTATATAGGTTTTCTACCTGAATACCCAGGCTCTGTGCCACCCTCATCCCCTGCTTTGCATGAGAATAGAGACCCTGCCGGTGACAACTGCTGCTCTTTGCAGTCACCCACCACAACAGCATGTCTCCTTGTCAACACCGCCTCACACATCCATCCAAGTCAAGCTGCAAAGCTGCACCATAGCACTACCTCTGCCAGCCAGCCCCGTGCCTCACTGGACACCGGGGTTTGCACGGACACGTCTGTGTGTCTGCACACACACACACGCACACACACAGACATACATGCCCTCCTGACTGTAGGGAGAATATATGGACTCCCTGTCTGTGCACAGACACGCAACATGCAGACACATGAACACACTGGAGCTCAAGGGTACATCTGTACAACATGCACAAACATGTGTGCACGTGTGTGACCCCATCCAAGTCTGTGTGGAGGTGACTGTGGGTGCAGATCCATTGGGTTATGATGGGACACTGAACTGTGGACACAGAATTTATGCAGGAGCACAGAAACAGGCATTTGTGGGTGCCCGAGACTGGGTTCCCAGGTGTTCAGACTCTCAGTACAGATGTGGGTGGAGGCATGTGGGACCACTGGGGAGTCTGGTCATGTGTTAAAGCTCTGGGTGCACAATCTGTGTGGTGTGCAGGGATTTCTCCACCAAGCAGGCATGTGCAAATGTGAGACAGCACACTTCCCAGGCCCAGCTTTGGTGCATGGGCAAACTGTTCAGCACTTGTGCTGGGGAGGGAAGTATCTGAGCTGTACTCCAGAGCATGCACCTTAGAGAGGTACAGCTCTTCATTGCATTGCTTTAATAACTGTAAAAAGGCCAGAGAGGTGCACACAGGTGGACATTTTCACAACACTGTGTCTCGGCTTGCAAGGTCTGCTTGCACCTGTGGATTTCTACGCAGGTGTGTGAGGTTTTGCAACATGTTTGTGTATACGTGCTCATCATGGATTAGTAATGTGCACCAGCATTTGTTCATTTCTAGACAGTCATTCCTAGGTACATAGATTTCCATATTCATAATATAGCCAGTACGTATTTCTCAAGGGATTTAGACACCTCTCTTTAGCTTCACACAGCACATAAACTCAGGAAGCAGTGTTACTCCTTAATATAGCAAGGAAATTGAGGCAGACAGTAACCAATGTGCCAGGGGCCATACAGAAAGGGGCAGAGCAGGAAGAGGGATATATGGGCTCTTTCCTCCTCATCAGCTACAAGTTGGCCCAGTGAGGGCATAAACTGGCATCATAATTAAGGGCAAGGTCTCTTGCCTCTCAGGGCTCCTTTTGATCCAAAAAGCCAAGTCCCTCCCACCAAACATGCAAGTTGTACATTTGCCCAGCTGTGGGCGAGCAGCTGCATGTAAGTGCTATTCCTGGCAAATATGGGTCTGCATCCGCTTAGGGAGCACGTACATCCAGGCTGTGAACTGAATTTTTGAGTACTGTGTCCCTGATACTGTGTGGATGTGCATGTGCTTTGCATACACACATACACTTGCAGCCAAACATCCACATATATGCACACCATGCTGCTAGCTGGGATGTGTGGGAGTAGCTGAAGGCATGTGCACATGGGAGAGTGTCTGGTCTCCAAGGTGTGCACAGATATACACACAGACTATACGTGAATGCTAGTCCTGGACATAAGCAGATATAAGCACACATTCAAGGACACATCTGAGCAAAGCCTTTTGATACGTGCATTGCTCTTTACGCCTTTGCTTGGACACTGCCTCTATACATGCCTGTGTATGCGCCCATACACAGTGGAACCATGCATGAATGGTGTGGGTAAGGTGGGCATGAATCTGCGCATGTGCATGTTTATAACTGTGGGAACATAAATCTGTATATACAGATCTGAAGCCTGTGCAGGGATCTGCATGTGTGCTTCAGGAACACACCGCTCGGTGTGCATGGCTGAGCAAGGAGATGCCACAGCTTGCCCCCCCCCCCCCCCCAGCAGACTTCATGCACGCCATTGGCACAGAGGTAGAAACCCACCTGCCCGCATGTGTGAGGAGGGAGGGTGAGGAGGAGTAGGCAGCGCTACTCCCGTGTGTGAAAGCAGGGAATAAACGTCTGTGTCGGAGCAAACAGGTGTGCTCTGTACACCTTGTCCAGGCTGGATGGGTGCCTGCACCTCTGGTTGCTCGGAGCACTCAGTGCTCAAGGCATATACCAGGAATAGCTGCAGCTTGAATATGCAGGGGTTTAGTGCAAACATTTACACGGCTATGCGCAGAGCAGGTAAAGCGTGCTGTGCTCTGTAGGTGTGTTGTGATACACATGTGTGTGCACCCAAATGGGCATGGATGAATGTGCACATGCAGGGATGTATCTGAAGGGACTGCGCCCACAGATGGTTCTGTTGCATGCCATAAATCTGTGTGGAGGCACAGACGTAGGCATTGCCTCCCGTACACCGCAGAGCCAGAGCTTTGGTACAGGCACAGCACGCTTGGATGTGAGTGTGGCTGCCTGTGTACTGTGTGTGTGCAGACCCCGGCATGGCCAAGGCAGCCCTGCGCCGGGGTGCGTATGCCCACAGCTTGGTGCCATGCACTCCCTCGGCTCCTACGGACACCATGTTCCTCAGCAAAACACTTCATTTTGCCATTTTCCCCCAGGTCGCGTAAGGGGGGGGGGGGGGGGGGGGGGGGGGGGCACACGCTGCAAGCGGGCTGGTAGGTGGGCTCCGTCTGCAGAGAGCCTGCTCCACGTCTCATGTATGAGCATCCCTCCTCCCCCTAAAATGACACGGACTGGGAAATAACAGCAGCAGGCAGCAGGGGAAGCAATTTGGGGAAAGAACCCCCTCCCCTTCCCCACATACAGATCGATGGAGAAAACCCCAAACAAAACAAACAAATCCTGTGTCAGCCCCCCTGTCCCTGCAGCCTGGGATCGCAATCCTTACCTTTGCGCACAGCAGGCGAGACAAAGAGCTGCTAAAGCAGAGACAATTCCACTCAATCTGTCTGCCTGAAATGTCCACATTTCCACAAAGACGAAGGATGAAAAAAAAAATCTTTGGAGGGGAGGGGAAAGGACTGATCTTGTGAAATCCCCCTCCAAAAAAAGGGGGGGAGGGAAAAAAGAAACCAACCCCCCCCCACTTAATGATTTCCTAGAGAAAAAGAATAATGAAAAAAAATTAAAAATGTGGGGGAAAAAATATCCCCCCCCCCCTCCTTCAGTGCAGTCAAAGAATTCGTTTCTTCTTCCTTTCAGCATCCTCTCAACAAGAGACATCCTCTGGCAATGGAGAAAATCCCAAGAGAAAGAAAAATAAAATGCCCCAAAATGGGCTCAGCAAAATGTGAAATCGAATCTCACAGGTATGCAGAAGAAGGAGAAGAAAAAAGAAAAAAAAAAAAAAAAGAAAAAGAAAAAAAGAACTCAGTGTCCCCTGAGCACTCCACTTGGATTATTTTTCCTCCTGCTCTTTTGCCATCCGGTTCTGCAGATGTTGCATGGCTCCTGCTACCCACCTTCAGAGAAGAGGAGGAGGAGGAGAGAGAGAGAGAGAGAGAGAGAGAGAGAGAGAGAGAGTGTGTGTGTGTGTGTGTGTGTGAGGGGGGAGGTGTGAGTTATCTAGCAATATGATTTTATTCTGGATTTTACCTACTTGCTCCCCCTTCCTTCTTTATTTTCCGAGGGGGAAGGGGAAGCAACCCAATCCCACTGTGCAGTTATTTTTTAGGGAAATCTCAGGCTCATCAATTGGAAGGTTTGGGGCTTTTCTGAATGGGTTAAAAAAAAAAAAAGGAAAAACAAATGCAACCCAGTAAATAAATAAATACATATATGCATGTGTAGAAAATAAATAAATCCCTGTCTGCGGAAAGAGCTGCTCTCCGAGGGAGGACTTGATGTCTCCCTAGTGCTGTTGCCGCAGCTCCTGTGGAGTTTTGCTGCTCATTGCAAAGTCACAAGAGGAGGGGAGGAGAGAGGGAGTTTGTGGATGGGGAGGGGGACTCTCCGGACAAATTGGGATCCTGACGTCATGGCTGACAACATTAACCCCTGCTGGCTTGCAGAGGGGAATTTTTTTTCTTTCTTTTTCTTTTTCTTATTTTTTTCCCAGGGATTTGGGAGCAGGGGAGAGGATAGGCAAGGTGATAGCATTTTGGCAAGCGGGGGGATGCGCCTGGACTAGAGTGGCTCAGCTACAAGCACTGATGGGTGCTGGGGTTGCCTAAAACAGTGTGATCAGCAAAAGCTGAGCTTCTTCCTTCAGCCACAGAGATAAAAAAGAAGGTGATGTACTGAGACTCCCTCTATGCCATGGGGCAGAGTGACCTAGTGGCCTCCTGGGGCACTGGGGAAGATCTGAAGCCTCTAGTGGGGCTGAAGGCTTCCCCAGGCCAGGGAAGCCCAGCTCAGCAGAGATGTTCAGCTTTCCCTGGAGGTGCTGTGTTATGGGTACCATAGTTTGTGGGAAAAGGGAGCCTGAACTTTTAGAAATACTGCTGAGGATCAGCTCCTGGTGCTGTGGCTTTGCAGCCATAGAAATCTTCACAGTCACAATCTCCTGTGCATCAGTTTCTGATCTTTATCTTGAAAAAGTAATATAATTAAGGAGGTCTACATCTCTACATCAGGCATGCAGTAATGTATTTCCATGGAGGACTTTTTCCTAGGAAATAAAAGAGATCCAGCAGTACTTTGAACACAGAGCAGAAGACATGGCTCAAGGAGGAAATGTCCAAGCTCTCATGCCAAGATCATCCCAGATGCTGTCTCCTCTGAACCTGCCTGGCAGCTCAGAGTAGACCCTCTGAGGAGGTAAGTCTCCCCTCCCCTGTCACTGGCTGACACCTGTGTGTGGATGGTTTCCAAAGCCCTCTGGGCCAAGAGTGCAGAGCAGATGTGTCACTGCAGCTCAGCAGGGTGATGTCCAAAATGCCTCTGGAGAGGCACCACCACAGGCACAGTGGCTGCCAGGCAGCACCCCTGTCCTGCCCTTCCCTGCAGGGACATCTGCCCTCGCTGGGCAAATCCTTGGCTCTGGGGTTTGTAACGCTCCCTTCCCTTGTGCTTGGCACGGCTCTTCATGGCTTCCTTATCAGAGGCATGCTACAGACCACATGCTCTGCAACTCCTTCTCCCAGAAAGGAGGGTAGAGAGTGACCATTTTGAAGAGCTTCCCCATTGCAGGCCAGACTGAGCTGTTGTGATGCAGAGACATTAAAACAAGGAAAAGCTGGGTTGTGTGATGCACTATCCTGATGTCACAGCTTAGACCTTCTTCCCTGTGGCTTCTGTCACAGCAGGGAGGTCCTGGGGGCAGTCAGCATGCAAGGCTTGTGGGGAAGAAGAGGACTCCAGGAAGGTTTTGCATAGACAATGAGGCCGTGCTAGAACAGGAGGGAAAAAACTCTTCTCACCTGCTGCTGAGGCTGGTAGGAAACAATCTCGGCTTGGGTTAGACCCTGGACCACACCTGTTCCTCCAGACCTCTATGAGTTAAGTTGAAAGCAGTGATCTCTTGCTGTGTTTTCTCTGGGGCCAAAGCAGGTAAGTGGCACTTGTCACATGCCAGCAAATATGCCTGCATGTGCAGAGTCAGGAGTTGGGATGTATCACGCTAGTCATAAGCTTTCACTGCAGACCGCTTGCTGTGGCCTCCCAGGCTGCAGTTAGATGCAGGGACTCAGCCATGACATCCAGCTATGGCTGGTGCTATTTAGCTGCATTGTAGCCCGAAGCAACCACTGCCTGTCTGTCTAGGCTCTCGGCGGTGGGCTGCCCGCTGTGCCAAGGGTGTGCGCCCTCAGGACATGCCCTAGCTTTGACATGCCCTGGTATCATGAGCAATACATGCTTCGTCAACTCCCCCAGAAGCTTGCAGCTCCCCGATTCCTGTGGCTGAGGAGTTCACCTTTGCTAAAGGGCTGGGGGCAGACAGGTCAAAGCAATAGGGTTTCCCCATGTACCTGTTGAAGAAGAGGAACCAGCCCAACAGACCTGGGCTGTGCTTGGTCAGGCTCAGCCCCGATGTGAAAAGCACCTGGTCCCACCATTCCCACAGAGCAGTTTGTCTCCTCGTGGTCACTTGTGCCTCACGTGGCACGCCTGGCTCTGCAGTGCAGGGCACAGCCAGCCATGGCATGGATATGCTAGGGTCCTCCAAGATCTCCCAATGTGTGTGTGTACCACCAGGAGCCCCGAGTCTGGGATGAGCTGCCCCTGTGCCTCTCGGGTGCCTGCCATGCTCAGGTGCGGTATTTACCTCGTTTGCTGCTGCCAACACACAGGTCTCCTGGCAGCGGTGTGTTTCTGAAGCACTTACTCTGAATTAAGTTGCTGGGTACCAGGGTGGAGCTCTTGGGGAGACAAGAAGCATTTGCCTCTGCCAAGGCTCTGGGCACCAGAGGCCCCATTTAGCCCCCCCTGGGCCCTTCCAGTCCCCCCCTTTTCTGACCCCTTAGCACTGTTCTCTCCCACCAGCTATGATTGCATGTTACTGACAAAAAGGTAAGTGGAAAGCAAATGTCAGAGGCATACATGAAGAGGAAAAATTATGCTCACAAGTGGTGACATTTGTGCTTGCAAGTTCACCCAGTCGGGAGCAGAAACCATGTCACATGAATTATCTGACCACTCAGCCACAACGGGAAACTTTGGAAAGCCGATTGAATGTATTCACTGCTAAGCAAAGAAACTGTTGTGTGTTCTTGAATAATCTACCTGAAGCCATGTTCATGAATAAAGGACTGCTTTGGAATTAGTCACCCATCTCTGCTGAGTCTCATTAAGACTGATGTACACTGATATGTGATGATGCTGAGGTATTTGTTTCTTGCCCTCCAGAAGATGGGCATTCTTCAGCCACTTGCAGCATCCCAAACACTGGGTCTCCCTCCCCTGCTGGGGGGTTGTCTGCTCTCCAGTGAGAGCCCAGCAATGGGTTTTTCTGGAGCTCATATTCCAAGTCTGAAAAAAGCTGTGAGAGGCTGCTGGAGATGACATGCTGTGGCTGTGATCACCCTGAAGAGGCCATGGAGGATTGTGTTTGTGACCATTTGCTGTCCTCCACTACTAAATCATTCTTCTTCACTCCTCTCTTACTTGTTGCTCCTCTGCAAGCTCCACACACGGACTTCCCTTCTTATCCTGGCGGCCACTGCTGACTCCAAGTTGCAGTCAGTGTGACAGTGTTGAGCCAAAAGCCTCTGCAGATCATGGCTTATGGTCTACAGCCACCAGAGACACCACAATTTCATTTTTTTTTCCTTTTCCCCCCTTTTTCTCCTCCCCCCCCCCCCCCCCCCCCCCATGTCTAACATTTGAGCACTGCCTGGGTGTTCATGTGTGTGCTACCTATATCTTTGGGTTCATGGTATAGGAAGGACAGAAGGATCGGTGCTGTCCTGAGGGGGTTGCACAAGTAAAGTAGTGAGGCAGTGAATCAGATTGTCTCTACCTCTTAGCAAAAACAGGGAAAGAGAGGGAGGCTGAGCTTTGCCAAGACCAAGACATGCTTTAGTCCTCCTCTCCAAGCATGCAGATGCACTCAGCAAATGGATTCTAGGGTAGATAATTCAGTAGAAAGTATCCACCATAAGGAACTACTATAATTAGAACTAGTGCTAGGGAGCATCCAAAATACACGTCCACCAGTACCACTTAGCTGTGTCACCTCCTGCCCTGAGGAGGTGTCATGTGTCCCTCTCACAGCAGGAGGGAACAAGGAGCTCTTTCCCTTGCCATCACGGTTATCACAGAAGTGCTGCTTTTCCCATGGGCTTGACATCAAGGTGGAAAATCTTCCTGGTCCTCTCTCCCTGCTGGTAGGATGGCTGGCTTTTCTGTTAAGCCAACAACTCCCAGCAGAAGATCTTGTTGTTCTTCTAAAGCAGAAAAAGGACAGGAGAAGAGAAAGCAAAACAAACCAGGCACTAAACCAGAAGTTTAATAAAAGCCCTGCAGGAAGGGAGAAAATACTCAGCCTTAGAGCCAGTATTCCCGCATGGAAGGTGGAAAACACTCTGAAAGTAAGTGAAGTGTACTTCATGAGGCAGGAACAGAGAAGGGCAGAGACAAGGGACACTTACCCACCTGGTGTAGCACACAGCCTCTGTCTCCTGCTGCAGTCCAGGACTGAACTCACCAAGCCAGACAGCCTTCGAAATTCCAGAAAGAAGGGTTTTCCCTCAAGCTATCCTGCAGGACAAATGTTCCATCAGCAATTACAGGACTACCTAATCACCCTCAGGCTTTGGCAAGAGAAGACCAGAAGTCTCCACCCCCATGTACTGATGGGGCTGACAGCTACCAGCAACTGCTTGGACAGCTGGGACTGTCATTTCAGCAACTCTGTGTTCTCTAACTCACAAATCACTGCTAATGTTTTAGCACAGGAGCCCCTCTGCTTGGACACACCATATGCTAGATGTTATATATTCCTGAGGAAATATCCCAAAGGCATAGTGTGTATACAAGGTTCATTAAAGATCCTTCCTCACTTTGCAAGACCGTGCAGACTCCAGAGTAAGTGGAAATGTTGACCATTCTTAGGAACTGTGAATGGGTGAACTGGTGAGTAGAGATTTGCGTGCAGTCATGTGTCTCTGCTGTGCTCAAAATGTTTAACTACAGGATAGAAAGTGTGGAGGGAAGGGAGAAAGGATTCATGGAAATGGATTCATGCACCAGCTCCCATTCCAGCCTGTCTTCTAGGTTATGTGGCTGCAGACACAGTCTGGGCTTTCCTTCACTTGAAAAATGGTGTGGCCAAATGAAGGACTTTTGATTATGAGAGTGCAGAATTGCTGTGATAGCTATGGTTGTTGCGAAGGTTCAGCTCCCATGTCTACAGTGAAAGAACAGCCCTATGCATGCTGGTCTCCCCATACCACAGCCTTCTCCTGCCATGCACAGACAACCTGCAGGGTGACGGTGACACCATGATGTGCCCATGGTACAGGGGCAATCTGCTCCAGCCATACCTGAAGGCTGGTGATGGGGAAGGCAGGTGAGTCGGGTCTACAGGGCAGCCTTAGAGCAGAGCTGTGGTACCCTGGGAGATGTGAATTAATTCCTGTGTGCATGTGGAGGGATGTAGAGCCTTAGTCATCTCATGAATGCATGGATGGCTTTGTCTCTTGGCTACTGACTGCTGCGGAGGTTGAGGCCAGGTCCTCTAAGGTGTCAGCCAGCCTGGTCCTGCTTACTGCAGGTGCCTGTCATCGACTTATCCCGCTTGCACATCTCACCTTGGGGCTGTAAACACAAACTCCTGATCTGTGGCAAAGGTCTGCTCAGGTTTGAGCTTAACATATAAAAGGCCATGAGTTTATTTTTTCTTTGCATTTCCATGATGGTGGTTAAGAGCAGCAGCGATGCCCTTTGGGACCAGCATTTCTGATCATATTATGACTGGCAGTGTGAAGGGCCCAAGGCCAGGAAAAGGCCCTTCAACCCCTGCAGACAGTTAATAAGTGCCAAAAAATGCCTCCCTGCTCATTATTGTTAATGATGGAGATCTGCTCTGACACAGAGCGTGTCTGTTGGGCCCGTGTCTCCATGAAGCATCTCCATTTCAAAGGATGTAGCACCTCTCACTCCTAGGGATGCTCTTTCCCATTTACACCAGCAGGGAAGTCCCCTTCTGAGTCAAAGCCCCTGGTCTGAGTCATGGAGATCCAACAAAAAGTGCTGGAAGCAGCAGCTGGAAAACAGATGGCAAGGATCTAGGTAAAAAATTCCTCTCCTGACCACCACATGGAGGTGTGGATGGTGTCAGCTCCTCTTTCTCCTCTGCCCCTGCAGATCTCCTGTCCTGAGAAGGGCCAGGGCTCAATACCATCACCCAGGAGGCAGCAGGAGCTGAGAAACTCAGTTGCTGGTCCCTGCTGGCCAAGGGGACAATGTGTTCCCAGAGCAGGTGCCACCTGGAGCTGTCCTCTCCCAAAACTTTGCAGCATCCACCACCTGCGCTGAGGGGCCACAGCAAATGTGATAGAAAAGATTGTTCCTGCACATCATGGGGCACCTGCATTTGATTTCCCCATCAGCCTCAGGGAGGCCAAGCCCTTGTCTCCTGCATCCCAGGCATGTAGGAGAGAGAGAGAGTCCTCATCTGTACTTTATCGCATGGCAAAGCTTATGGTTGTGTCTTCCACAGGCAATGTCCTGGTGGTTGGAGACAGATGGGGGTCTCTCCCATGATGCTCCTGCTCAGCAGGGGCTGGTTGGGTCACCAGCTCAGGACTTGCTTGCAAACAGAGCACCCTTCCACAGGAGAGGCTATGCATAGGGGCTTGCAAAGGTCACCAAGGCAGAATCACACTCTGGACAATGGCAGGAAAAGATGGCCAGTGATGTCATGGGTGGAGGGCAATGTCAAGTGATGATGTCACGGGGGGAACACATGCTGAAGGCAGCATCCTAAAGATACATGAACTGCAGTGAGGGGCAAATGAATGAAGTCCCTGGGCTGTGACACCAGTGAAGGACACTGGTGTCACACACATCAGGGTACCCATCTAGGCTTTCTACTCTGAGCAGAGCTGAAAGAGAGAACATAGAACTGCATTCAGAGTTTCCAAGACTGAACGCAGAAGGAACAACCCTACTCCTTTGTTCATCATAAATTTCTGGTTTTATTTTTCAGGTGGGAAATTGAGGCAGATACTAGCTTAATTACCTGCCTACAATGTACAATGTCAGTCCTTTAAAACTCCTGCCTCCTATTTAAGTATTAGAGTATTCTCTTTGAGGTGATTTAAAAATCCTGGACCTTTGTAAAGTGACATTAGAGATTAACAGGAAAAAAAAAGAGTATGAAAGAGAAGTTTTCCCTGAATTGATGGTTTGAATCAAGAGCCAGGAGGTTGTCTGTCCAGAGGCAGCTCTGTGAGCAACCAAGAATCCGGGAAAGCGCAGCCAGGGCAATGCCACACTGAACAAGCATCTCACCCCAAACATGATGGATTCCTGCAGTTGAAAAGGCAAATGTCAGTTCTTTGGATCTTTCAGTCACTAGGATATTTCGACTCACTGATGATTTCTGAGAGGCTTTTATTACGTACTTCTGGTTCAGAATGGAAAGTTGAGACTTCTGGTGATCAGATATACAAAATACTTCAGTAAGGGAGGAGAGGCAAGTGCCATGTCTGTGTCCTGGGTAAAGCTCTGATTTTGTTCTGAGCTACAGAGACTAGGCAGGGGTGGTTATTTATATGGGGAGTGCAAAACTGGGTAGGAAAACTCGCTCAGTGTCAAGTGGCACCAATCCCAGTGACTGTTCCCTCCAAAGGTTTACACCACAGCTGACCCCCTTGAGGCAAGGCACTTACGTTCGTGTGTCCCAGTGTCTGTAGAGCATTTAGCACAGTACAGCCCTGTAGGCAGGGCCATGGACACTGTGACAGCAGAAAGTCCTGCACCGCAGCCCTGTCAGCCTGCAGCTTTCTAGTGTTACACCATGCTGGGAAGCTGCTCTGCTTAGCTGCTTCCCTGGAGCAGACCAGGACCCCCTTAATTATGTGCTGGATCAAGAGGTTCCCACTAGTAGTGCAAGTGCCCCGTTCTCACTTGGGAGGTCTCTGACTGGTCCAAATTTAGTCTCTCTTAGTTTTGACTGGACACCTAAGCCAACTCACAGGCTTGTTTCTGTGATGGAGACGGTATACTGAGTTCAGTTTTTGGTGTGGAAATGCAGGACACATCTGAAATGCGCTTTCTGAAGTCATATGCTGCTTTGGGAAAGGCATGCTTCCTCTAGGACTTGTCCTGCCTGGGACAGGGTATTTGTAATACATTCTCACTTGGAACACGATGTGTGCTCCTTATTGACTCAACATTTTATGTGAGGTAGTATTTATGTGTACTTTTCCATGGTGTTTAACCACTGCAGTGGTTGTAAGGGGCTTTGGCTGACAGCTCTAAAACAGGTGGCTGAGAGCTGAGTGACTTTTACGACCTGGAAAGAGTGATAATTGTACCAAAATTTACTTTCAGGGGTATTATATGGCTGTCATGAAATGCAATTTGTGCATTATAGGATGGAAGATAGTAAGACATGTTTCTTGTTCCTGAAATAGGTCTGACAGTCCATCAGCCTGCTGACAACAAGTAAGCTTGGGTCATGCCTCAACTTCTGAAGTCATTTTAGCATTCACTCTGTAGATGTGAAAACAAAATTCCTGTGTAAGTATGCAGAGTACCAAATTAAAGCCAGCAGACTGCCAGTCCTGTGCAGGCTGAAGGTGAGGCATCAGTTGAACAAATCCCTGTGGAAGACAAAGATCATGCCAGTGTTTCCTACTGCTCCCAAGTGTCTGGCTTCCAGCTACCTGTGGGCTGTGCCCGGAGGGAACCGTTGCCTTCAAACAAAACTCAGTGTGGGACTTCCCAGCTGTAAAATTGGTAGACAGGAGGGTAAAGGGAGGAGCGGTGTGTTATGTATGCCTCTGCCTTGGAACAGAAAACAACTGAGATAGGCTCTGTGTTCCCTCTGACACCAGTAAGAAACGGCCTTGATCCGAACCAGCGTAACAGAAAACAGTACTGGTCCCGCACGTTGGCTGAACTCTTGCTGCCTGTCCCTTGTGACTGCAGTGTAGATGTCAAGTATGGGCAAGCTGGAGGGGAACGAGGAAACTATGGCCGGTTCAAGCAGGAGTTACAGGTGCCTCCTCTCTGCCTTCACCACCCAACTCTGTCCCAGCTTTCCTGATCCAGGCAGAGCAGCACCCCAGCAAAGCCAGCAGGCAACAGCGGCTGCTGGAGAGCCCTCACCTTCTCAGACCTGTCAGTCCCCATGTCCACGAGGTTCCTCATTGGAGAAATGGGAGGAAAATCCCCTGTATATACAGTTCATTTTGGAGCTTGGGAGTGAAATCCATGTGATGCTGTGTTGCCTGGCAACAGGCTGGGAATGGTGGAACACAGGGCAAGTCTTCTCCAGGGCTGTGTTGGAGAGGAGCATCTCCAGCCACTGTGCAGATGGAAAGGGAGCATGCTGCAGCAGAGGGGGACATGTCTTGGAGCAAAGGCACAGGCACAAAAACATGAGAAGAACAAAGAGGGAGATGAAAGTCTAACTGAAGATAGGAGAAAAGAGAGAAGTCAGAAGGGAAGAGAGGAAAGGGGAGCCCAGGTAAGACATCTGCAGACTCATTGAGCTGCAAGGGCTCATGGCTGTCACCTCCCAGGGACAGCTGCTGTCTCTCTTCAGGTGTGTCCTAGTTTTGACCCAAAGAACTGCAGGAAAAGGCAGTTTTCCTCTGAGCACTGGTAGCATTTCTTCACCTGTAAGGGATTCACAATGTCCTGCTGCCCTCACCATCCTTGGAGACCTCAGACAAGTTCAGATGCTCATTGCACTGATTTCGGCTAAGGGAATTTTTCTGAGCAATGAGCATCCACACAAGTTTACACTGGGAATAACACCACCTTTCAGACAAATCCCTGAAAAGATCCCACTCCCAGTTCAACTGTTCCAAAGGGACCACGCTCAGACTAAGGGGTCAGCTACACTAAGCAATGGCTCAGGGAGGGATGGCAGGCAATGGGTACAGCCAGCCCTCAGGGGAGATCCCTGGGGAAGGCCACCGAATCCTTTCCCACTGGGAAATTCCAGGCCTGTGACCAGTCACTTGTTCACCACTGCTGATCCCTCCCCAGGGGATGTCTGTAAATCTCCCTTACCTAGAACATGGCACCATGAGTCCTGGCTGCAGACCTCTGCCCCAGACATCTCAAAGAAATTTTTTGGACTGCTGTTTTGTCTCACACATGATGTTTCCTCACCTCCCTCTGCTTGCATTTCAGCCCATTTTCAGCACTGATTCAGGCAGGAGGCTGAGAGCTCAGCCCTCCACATCAGTCCCCCGACACCTCACAAGACTGCCCCTGCACAGAAACATTGCAAGCAGGATGTCAGCCATCTCTTTGGCCACCCTCTAGCTTTCCCTTTTGCTTTTTTTTAGAGTAACCACACTATCTCACAGTGTCCTCAGGAGGAGGCATTCATCCATGTTGCCTCTGGGACACATAAAACAAGGTATCTTGTTCACACTCACATAGTGAGGGAGTAGTAGGGTTGCAAGAGACTGGTTTCCCCCATGCTCAACTGTAGAGTCTTAATAATTAAGATAAACCTTTTAGCTCGGTTCTTTCCATCTGCTGCTTTTCCCACCCAGTCCAGCCAAAACCAGTCCTGTAACAGGACTTTGACCTGGCAGGAAATCCCAAATCCAGCAGTTAATTTATCCCAATTTGGAGAGATGAGCAAAAATATTTTTTCTAAGTAAAGCTTCTTCTGAGATGTTGGGATAACATTTTTTTTTAGCTGTACCTTTCTTGTCATTTCTAATATGAGGCAATACTAAATTTAAACTGGTAAGGACTGCACCACTTATCAGAGCGAAGTCTATTACAATGTAGCATGAATATTGAGGGGAAAAAAACAATCCCTCTCTGCAGAAAATTTCTGTTTTGTACTATGTTTTCTGAGAAAATTAATCTGTTGCTTTCTTTTTAAGAGTTAAGGTTCAGCACAGCACCTGAGAGCATTAGGGGAGGCCGTGTTCCTTGGGGCTGGTGTTCACAGGGTGAAGCAGCTGCAAGACCAGGACATGCACCGGTCACAGCAAGTTTGCCTGTGTCAGCTGTGTTGCCAGCTATGTCTGTCCTTGCTATAGCCTGAGCTTTGTAAGGAAAAGAACTTTTTCACAGAGCGATGCCCAGAAAACTTGACAGAGAGGAGGGTTACAGCATGTTCCCTGCGCAGGGTGGAGGGGAGCTATGAATCCTTTCTCAGTCATCCTCATGCTGGGCTGCTGTCCCTCTCACTCCACTGCCTTTTCTCAGGCAGAAAAGTCTTTTCTCAGGAAGAGCTATCTATAATTGAAGCAATAGCTGAAACATCTGATTTTCCACCAGCCAACACCTCCTGCTCCAGCTAGCACCAGCCTAAAGTGAGTGCAAAGACATAACACTTTAGTAGCATGTTACATTTTCTTTATGCTGGTGCCAGCTGCTGCAGAAGGTAGTAGAAAGTGAGTTGAAGCTAGCACAAGAGCTTTTGGAAAGCTATTGACATAAATTTAGTCTATATCTCACATGTACTGTGAACCAAGGCATGGATATAGGGGTGCAGGCTTTCTCAGTGCATGCCCATTATTTCTTCACCAAGGTGCTTCAAGTTACTTCCAGTCAGGTTCCAAACTGATGTTTTCTGTGCTCACCAAATCCATTGAGGGGAAATGTTTCCATCTAAAAACGTCCATAGGGAAAATTAACTTTTCCAAGGAAACTGCAGGGAGGCAACAGAACAAAGCAACTGGAAGGGAAAGTATAAAGCATTCCTGCAATGCTGCTCAGTACAAACCTCCTCTGAGAGGGGAAGGTAGTTTCCTTTATGAATGGGAAATAGGAATGGCCACAGTGCTCAGCCTTCTTGTGGGATGTGCAGGCAAGGGCTTGCAGGAAGGAGCAGCAGCCCAGATGAGCAGGGCTGTGCTGTCCTGAGACTAGTACATTGGGTCAGTGGTGGGTTTGTGACCACTGCTATATGCTCCAACAGGCTTCCATTTGACTTCCCAGTTCCTGGAAATTTAATTTTCCTCTGCTTTCTTTGCAGTTTCTGGCTCTCATTTGAAAACCAAAAGGCTATAGGAGGTGACCTGAACCTAGGCTAAAAAACAGACATGGTGTGGTCACATATTTGGCTGGACATGATTTTCCAAAGAGAGCAGCTAGCCATATTGGGCTTGCAGATATCAGTGATGCATTTTGTTTTGTTTCTTTAATTTAATAAAAGCAAATCCCACTGCTGCCTTCCCTGGGGACCCCAGTGGAAGTATACTGCAAAGCCTACAGAACCCACAGCTCAAGCTAAATCCAGACCTTCACATCTTCTTGGGTCCTCTTCAAAAGAGGACACGGCACAATACTACCCACACTGAAGTGAGGTGACCTGTATTTCTGCTATCCCCTTTCTCCAGTCGCTGTTACCCAGAGCAGGGGCCACTTTTCTTCCAAGCTGAAGAGGACAAAGCACTTTGTAGACATAACCATAAGGTACAGCCTCCAGAGGCAAGCCCAGCAGCAAAGACAGAGCTGCGTGTCTGTGTCCTCAGGGAACTTGCACTGAGGCTGCCTCAGACAGCAACCTCCCAGTAGCTTCCCAGCCCATTGTCCCAGCTTCTGGCTGTGAAGTTGTTTGCCAGACCACCAACACAACACTTCTTCCAGCAATGACTGCCCAGTTCTGCAGAGAAAACAACCAACAAATTGGTGGTGCTCAGAGATTTAATCATAGAAACACACTGGTTGCAAGGGGGCTCTGGAGATGATCTAGTCCAACCTCCCCTCACACTGCAAGCCATCCACACCTGCTTTGCAGGCAGAGCAAGGGACACTCCTGATCCAAGGGGATTTTTGTTTTCCCGGTCTCAGGTAAGAACTGGTTGGCACTCCATTGTTTTCTCTTCCAGCACAAGCCCTGTACCCCTTTCCCCCATGCTGACATTCCCTCTGCCGTGCCCCCAGAAACAGAAGGAAGGACAGCCTGGTGTAACCTTGGGACCAAGCAGCAGATCCACTGTTTCCCTGTCCTTGGCGTCAACCAATACCCTAGGGGAGGCCATCTCCTGGTGGTGGCACTCACATTTACATCCACAACTCTTCAGCAAGCGTCTTCACCCCGGCAGAAAGAAGCAAAGCTCATCAAACTTTCTCTTCTTTGTTTCCTGACCAGCCCTGCAGGACATAGTGCTTTAAACACACTCTAAAGGAAACCATGCTGGCACAGGGCTGGGCAGCTCGGCTCTGTGGAGTCTCCACTCCCCATTCCTATGGATGTGGAGAGAAGAGTGCAGAAATAAGCAGGCAGAGGCCCCACAGTCCAGTCTGATCCACAAGCTCCCTCCCCACCAGCTGCATGCTCACCTCCAGCAGCAGCAGCGAGGGCAGGAGGGTGGCGAGGCATTGCGGGAAGTGGAAGAGCTGTTTGCTCTATTGTATCTAATTCACAGTGGAAGCACAGGGGTCAGGAGAAGGCTGTTTTTCATGCCAAGATGTCCTGATTCATTCAGGCAGTGATGATGACATCTTAAAGGGGCTGATGAGGGGTAAATCATCTCCTGGCATTGGAAGCTCTGGGGAAAAACTATCAAAAAATGCCCTGGTTTGGGGTCAGCATCAGCTGGGCACATGCACATCCCTCTGTCACCAGCCCGCGGCCCCCAGGAAAGCAAATCGTTCCCTCACGACACAGGGGATGACAGCCTCTGTTGACATGGCAACGCAGGATGCTGCGGCAGGGATGGCCGGGCAGGAGTTTGCAATCGGCAGAACGGGGAAATGTTTGATAGATTTAAAAAATACCAACCGCACGCACTCTCTCTCACTCACTCCACCTTGTGCTGCCAAGTTGAATAACGATGTTATTGTGGTGGGAGATAAACAGCATAATCTGTACTCCAGCAGTCAGGGGGAGGGGAGAGAGGGTTTAACCACTTTTCTTCTTGATATCCCCCCCATTTTCTTCCCACCACCTCTCCCTGGGGAGGCAAAGCCAGGTGATGGACAGGGACCTGGGGGTGCAAGCAGGAGATCCAGGCTCTGTTTGTGCCTTGACACCCCATGAATTTCATCACCATTGTGGACTGCTTTACCCTCCTCATTACAGGGTGGAGAGAGTCACTCTGGTTTACTTTCTTTTTTACAACAGTTCGAGAGATCCTGGGCTTTTCAAGTATTAGGTAATTCTTGTTCACTATGAGAAATCATGCAGAGTGTTCCCTAAAGAACAAAGAGAAGTGAAGAGGTAGAGAGGTTAAAAAAAACCAGATCTGTCTGCATGGTCAAAACCTTCACTGCTTCCACCCAGGATCTCTGAGATGCTGAAGAAGGCACCAGGACTCCCTGCACAAACGGCAACTGCACCAGCCCCTGTTCCCACCCTGGAGCGGTGGGAAGGGGACCTCCCAACCCAGAGGGGTTCATCCATGCACCCATAGCAGGCAGGCGCATGTTGCCCTTATACAGATAATTTGGGACAGTGTGACACACCACACAATTTCACATCGTTTTAGTTAACACCAGGCTAAATATTCTGCTGCTTTTTGTCCGAGTATGTCAAGGGGATGTTTCAATCTGGTTCTGGTTTATCCCTGGCCAAGACTGCAGATTGCTCCAGGTTGCACTTCAGGTGGCTTGTAAGGGTTCACTGAGGTCTCCCTCTGAGCAGCATCCAGCTCTGCAAAAGTTCTGTGAGACTTTTACTTCACACCGGTGCGTTGTGTGCTGCTCCTTCCAAAACCAGAAACAACAGCATAAATCTAGATATGATGAGAAGAAAAGTCACCTGAGACACCTAAAAATGCCCAACCATCAGGATACCTACCCCTGGAGAGTTTTGCCTTGTGTTGCAGATGTGTCAAGACCTTGAGTGCACCACCAGGACTCAATTGCCCCAACCAGCCTCACCTGGGATGTCCACTGATACCCACTCACCCACTGGGCCATGACTCTATTTAAGCTCAGGCCCATAGTCTCACCCCATGCTCTGGGTAATCCTGTAGCTGTCTCTTAGAGCATTCTCATGTATTTTGCAGCTTTGACCCTGCCTGGACTTCCTAGATCTGATCTGTTTGCCTTGTATGGGACACTGTGCCCTGGGTGGTAAGGGCACTGCCCTTGCTGTGTTCACCTTTGCTCCTGGTTTGCTCCCACATATGGAGTGGCCCTGTTCTTGCTGCTTCCACAGCGCTCAGTGGGAGTAGCTTTCTGAGGACCCTTCCATAGCTCATATCCAGAGGAAGGCAGATAGCAGATGTACTCCTGGAAAGAAAGTACCAGTTGAGGCCCCTACACTGCAATTTCTCTTGCAACACTTTCCAGCTGGGCAGAGCCTTCCATGGGATTGGGCAGAGCAGGAGCCATTCCTGCTGCTAAGCATCCATCAAAGTAATAAGATCTTAGTTTTGGGAAGAGGGACAAGAAAAGAGGAGTGTCCTAAGGTCACGAGAGGGTCTTTGTCAGAGATCAGAGTTTTGTCACTAAAATACAACTTGAACTTAAGGTAGGCTTTCAAGCTGTAATTTCTGCACTTGGACATGGTTGGGTATGATGCTGAATGGGTGGGTAGGCAATTGTGTCCCTTTTTCAGAAGTGGATCTGGTCAGTGGAAAGCATGTGATCAAGGTCCCATGTCTACTGGGCTGCCTTGCTTACACCTTCTGCATGTGCAAAAGCACAACAGCTTTGCAATTGCAAGACTAGTTGGTGGCTGGGTATCTGCTTCAGGACCACAGCATGGCTGTGGGGTTGAGGGATGTCTTGATGCCAGCAGCAGAGAGGTGTTGCCTTTCACAGGGACTGTGTTTTTGCATCCCTTCCCCAGTGCTCTGCTGGCACAGCATCCTTTCCCTCTGTATCTTGCAGATAGTTTGAGTACAAACCCCAGTGGATTTCCCTGTGAAGACAGGTTGTATGGTTTTGTGTGAGTGCTCAGCCCTGGTACAGAGCAACCAGCAATGGCAGAGGAAGGAATTCCGCTTCTTGGGAGGGGAGGGTGATGGGGCTGCTGTTTTCCTACACATCTACCACATACGCAGGGAACAGAAATCCACTCCAGCAGCTAGTCACTGTGTGAGGACCAATAGCGGGTGGCAGAGGGAATCCCTTTGCAGGGGAAAGCACTGCTGAGCCCAGACAGCTCCTGACAGGGATCCTCAACAGAGCCCCAGTGAGCAGCATCCTACCTCCCCAGAGAGCCTTCTGAGTTTCCACTTTCCTCTGTTCTTTTGTCTCCCTCAGTACAGCCACCTCCCTTTCCTGCATTTCTTCTGCCTCACTCCACACTGCTCTGCAGCTTTCTCTGCTCAAAATAATTTCTGCTCAGGGAATTCCTTTCCCTCCCTCTCTGCTCTCCTGCAGTATTTCTCCCTGGCCTTTGCCCTAAGAGATGTAGTTGAGCATTAGCCCAAACATCATTTCTCACTGGTGATCTGTAGCGGACTAGATGACTTCAAAGCCCTCCTGCAAAAACATCTTGTTGCAAAACCAGGGCATTAGAGAGGAAGGCTTTGCTCTCCAGGTGGGGTGTTTGCTGAGGAATTATTCTAAGCACTGATTATCTTAGCGAAGTGCTGTGTTCACTCAGGGCACTCCCAGCCTGAGCAGGAGCAAAATCTGAGCCTACTAGCAGGAGCCAGCACTGCACTGGCTGCCAGCATCCATCTCCTCTCCAGCCACAGGGAGGTGCCAGCCTCCAGCAGCAAACCATGCCCACCTGTGATACTATAAGCCCCTGTATCCACCCCACAGACTGCAGTAAAATCATCTGCAACTAATCACCGGCAGACACAATCAGCATATTTACTGATTGGTAGGTGCTGTGTTTTTGTAGGAGGTCTCACAGGCTGGACTGGGTTCATCCTTGCAATGCAGCTGAGGGGCAGAATGCTGTGGACCTTGGTGAGGGACCAAACATTAGCAGTGCAACAAAGTGCCCTCAGAGGCTGGGGCCTAAGGCTTGGCTGAGCCTGTTTTTTTTAAGTCCCTGCTCTAATTAGGCACTGTTTCTCAGGTCTGCCTTTTATTTTAGTCTTCTTTCTACGGTGAGTTTCTGAGTCTTGTGATTTATCTGTGAAGTGTTGAGGGGACCTGAGCAATTACTGCCCCATAGCAGACGTGTCAGGTTTTGCCTATTGAGCTGGACCAAATACTTGACAAGCCCTAAAGGCAGAGTGGTTGCCAGGGTGCTGTGCATGCTGTAATGTGTGTGTATGTGCTGTAGCTGCTGACCAGAAATTTAGTGAGGTAAACAGAAGGAAGCTGCATGTATAACCTTTCTTTTAAATTGCTAAGCAGTCTAACAGAAGCTTGTGATGAGGGTAGAGTAGCTATTTGTAGCAAAATGCTTCAGGTGAGTCAAAACTTCCCACTTTGCCTGTGTCTTCAAAGCACTTCTTTCAGCCTGAAGAAACAAGGCTAATAAAACCTTGTTGCTTTTTAGTTGTCCTGGTGGTAAGTCTACAGTCTCTTAGATGATGCTGCAAATTTGGGCAGGGTGTTCCAGCTACAGCCTGCACTGCTATGTGTCACAGCGCTAGGTAATAAAATGAAGTGATATAAAACTATCACGGATATAAGAAAGCTGGCAAGCCCTGCATGTGGTCTTTCCTTGAAAATGGGTTGGGATGTATTAGCAGCTACTCTTCAGAGTTTCTGTGAACAATGACCTGGATTACCTTAATATACTGCAAAGGAAGGTAATGCTAAAGCTGTAGCTACTATGAAGATGTAGGCTGTGGCAGGGGCATTAGGAGGGTGGTAGCCTTATGCTTTTTGTTGTGGTATGCCCTCACCTAGCTAGGTTATTGCCCAGAGGGGGCTGAGGGTGCCATTTGCCCAGCTGGTGCTCCCAGCTGAGGAGGAAAACTGGCTTGGTAAAAGGCCATGATCTTAAATGCATTGGGTAATACTGAAGATTGTTTGCTTTTTCTCTAAAAGATACTCCCCCCCCCCCCCCCCCAGGTGACTGGTAAAGCCAGGTCTCTAGGGAGAGCAGTCTTGTCTAACCTAATTTTATACCGTGCACTTAATGCAACAAATCTCCTCACTTTTCTCAAAGATCTTACTTACAACAAGATCCCTTGGCACCCTTTTTTAAAAAAGAAGCCTTGCTGACATGCCTTTATTGGGCTGTTCTTAAACCTGGCACAGATAAGAGCTGTTCTGCAGTTTGCATTCAGTTAGTAAATATTAATGCTGACTTCTTTAAGGTGAGTGGTGTGTTCCTATGTTGTTGGCAGTTAGCTAGTCTAGTATAAGAAATGGCTTAATAGTGCCTCAACTTTTCATAAGGATTCAAGATGATTTGAGCTCTTTGAGTTTGAGGCTAGAAAAGGGTAATTTGATAAATTGTTCTATCTAGAGTGCCTTGAAGTTTCAGCTGGTTAACACTCCACATTTGATGAGTCCAGTAACTTTAGCTGGATGAAGGAAGAGTATGTGATTGTCAAGGCCAGTTTGTTACAAGAGATGTGTTTTGGTTTGTAGACCTCTTGTAAACAGAAGCTCCTATGCAACCAGATAGACCAAGAATGTAGTTGGAGGGAATGTAATATTTAATTAGGATTGCCATTAGAAATGTTTGGTTTGTGACTTTTTTCTTGGGTAATTTCAGACTCTTAGGGTCACTTTCGGTAGAAGCAAATCTTGTTTCTCACCTTCTTCACGCCTCCTCTCCCATGGCTAAACTAACTCTGCTTACTGCTGAATTTAGAGGCCTTTGCATTCAAAGCTTCATTTTTAATGACGGTGAGCACCTGCAGTCTCCGAACATGGGTGCAAGGTGTGGGAGCTGCTTAGATGGGAAAGCAGGTCTACAACTCATGGGAATGTTTATTTGGCATTTAAGCTCTCCTCACTGGTGGCTAATAAGGATGTCCTGTGTTGGACTCAAGTCCAAGGAATTACAAATGATCCTGTGGAAGACCTAGGGTGAATGCCAAGTAGTCTGTGCTGTCGGTGTGATGGTATATTACAAATGCAGCTTATCCTCACTCTAAGACTTTGAGGCCTAATGGGTCAGGTAAGCACAAAGGGGAGAAATCTGTGGTTAAAGCTCTAACTGGAAGGCAGATGCTAACTCTCAAGGCCACAGAAGCAGGTCCTGACTATTAGCAATCCTGTGTCGTTTGCTGTGTCTCAGCTTGAGGCTGCCAGGGAGGTGTCAAAGGTTTCTTGGTGCCTTTTTGCAACACAGGTCCTTCATTAAGTTCTGCAGGAACTGGTGCTACTTGGACCCAATTAAAAACTTTATTGAAAACAACAACAACAAAAAAAGTCAGGCTTGGCTGATGAGACATTGTGTTGTGATGCTTTGCATGGAAATTTATATAATGAAAGCAATTTATGCACCTCTATCATACCTGGTAATGAATATACACATTTAACACAGGAGAAATTGCCTGCTCCATGGGGATTGAGGGCTGTTTGGCAAAGTAAGCACTCTGCCATCAAATGAAGAGATCAGCTATGCTTCCTGGAGCCAGCAAGCCTCTGTTATATTTAACCCAGCAGTTCTCACACTGGGAGAGTAAATACACTCTTTAAATCTCATTTCTGTGCTGGGTGCCATGTTACATTGCAAATATGACAGAGGTGATGCGCTCCCCATTAACACCTTTACAGGCTGCTTAGCACATCTGATGCTCCTGGAGGACGGGTGAGAGGAGACGGAGGCAAAAGCAACTGTAGAGCTTGGAGCTTCTGGTCCTGGATTGTAACCAAACTCTCCTCCCTTCCCTGGCTGGCTTTCTGACCAACCTTCAGCCCCACAGGTGGTGGAGCAAGCGAAGAGTTGGGTTCATTCTTGAATGTTAGGAGCAAGTGAAGAAACCAAGCAAATGGAGGAAGAGGTGCAACATTCCCATCTAAGAAGTCTGGGGTGGCTCTGGAGTGTGACAAAGTGCTCTCCTGCCCTTTGTAGGGCCTGGCTTTGACCAGGGTGGTCACCATTTTCTCTCAAGCCACCTAGTTCAGACTGGGATTAACCTTGATAGACCAAAACTGAAGCAAAGCAAGCTAAGCAGGCGAGCTCTGTGGTTGCTGTCATGTCCTCCCTCTCCTCCACCATCTGGTAGGTGCTGCTCCATTGGTGTGGTGCCCTGTGTGTGGCCAGGTTGGGGACAGCACTGCTCCTCTATGGAGTGTGAAGGGCCTGCTCAGGGACTGCTTTCCCAAGAGCAGAAAGACGTGAAGAATGTGATGCCTCAGCCTGGAAAAGCGTGTTTTCCAGGCCTGGGGCTGTGTGCTGGACCAAAGAAGGGAGAGCAGTTAAGGCATGGGGACACCAAATCCCCTTCTCACCCCAAAGGTGACTTGTCCCCTCAGGCTGGGCTGAGGCACACTGCTGCAACAGCATAAGCAAAGGGGACCTCAAATGTCATGTTGCTCATTATTTGTCTGTACCCTGGGGGAAGGTGTAGCACCCAAAGTCTTCAATTAATGTTAATCAACACCCCTTCTCCTCACGGAGAGCCAGGAGTGTGAGCTGACGGGAGCAGAAGCTGAGCCGGAGTGCACAGAGCGGCTGCACAAGGGGCATGAGCAGGGTGGGCAGGGGCTTTGCAGCCCACTCCTCTGTTCCTGGGGAGGAAGGCCTGACTATTGCAAGATCGCTGCTGAGCTATTAACTCTGCTTTCCAGCCCCAGCAGAGCACAGAACAGCCCTTGCAGCTATGTCCTGCCCTGGGGAGGGTGATGGCCTCGCTGTTCCTCCCGTCTGTCCCATGGCAGAAACAGCGCTGTTCACAGGTATATCTGGAAAGCTAAAACTGCTTTTCAAGAGCAGGCTTATAGCACCAGTCCATTTTAAAAAAATAGGGAAAACTTAAACGTGGTATCATAGTAACATGGAGGACCTGGGGAACTACAGGCCTGTCAGCCTGACCTTGGTGTCAGGGAAGGTTCTGGAGCAGATCATCCTGTGCAGAACTACACAGCACGTGCAGGACAATGGGGGATCAGGCCCAGCCAGCGTGGGGTTATGGACGGCAGGTCCTGCATGATGAACCTGATCTCCTGTGACAAGGTGACCCGCCCAGTGGCTGAGGGAAAGGCTCTGGCTGTTTGTCTCTCTGGGCCTTGGCGAAGCCTTTGGCACCGTCTCCCACAGCATCTCCTGGAGACACCGGCTGCCCGTGGCCGGGGCGGGTGTGCTCTGCGCTGGGCTAAGAGCTGGCTGGGCGGCCGGGCAGAGCGTGGTGGGGGATGGGGTGACATCCCGCTGGCGGGGGCACACGGGGTGTCCCCAGGAGCCAGCCCTGTGCCCGGGTGGCCACGGGGGCCAGCAGCAGCCTGGCTGGTGTCAGGAACAGTGTGGCCAGCAGGGCCAGGGCAGTGCCCGTCCCCCTGTGCTGGGCCCTGGTGCGGCCGCCCCTCGAATCCTGTGTTCAGCTTTGGGCCCCTCACTGCCAGGGGGACGTGGAGGGGCTGGAGCGTGTCCAGAGCCGGGCAGGGGCTGGGGAAGGGGCTGGGGCACGAGGCTGATGGGGGGCGGCTGAGGGGGCTGGGGGGGCTGGTCTGGAGAGGAGGAGGCTCAGGGGGGCCCTGACCGCTCTCTGCAGCTCCCTGGCAGGGGCTGTAGGCAGGGGGTGTCGGTCTGTTCTCCCAAATAATGATAAAATAAAGATATCTTATCCCAGATAAGGGTAAGAGGAAACAGCCTCAAGTTGCACCAAGAGAGGTTTAGGTTGGATATTGAGAAAATTATTTTCACTGAAAGGGTGGTCAAACATTGGAACAGGCTGCCCAATCACCATCCCTGGAGGTATTTAAAAAACATGTAGCTGTGGCTCTGAGGGACATGGTTTGGTGATGGACTTGGCAGTGCTGGGTTAACGGTTGGACCTGATGATCTTAAAGGTCTTTTCCAACCTAAATGATTCCATGATCAATATGTTAGCAAGTCTGACAGTCAATAGTATAGGCCTTGAAGGCTTCCGCAATCATAAGCAGGGTTGGAAGGTAATCTGGAGCAGGGTTGGGAAAGTACAAGGGGGTTAAATATGTCACCTGTACAGCAAAGGCAGCGTACGCGCCTACTGAGGCCTAGGAAGGAGTGTGTATGCAGATGTGGAAAAGAGGCAAGATAGCAGGGTCTGGAAACTCCTGTACATAGGCAACTGGCCAGATGCACATTGCAAAGGACAGCAGGTGTCCTGGCTGACAAAGAATCACTATCTGAGAAATGGGACTTGGGGCATGGGGTGGGAATGGGGGAATGCTGGCAGTTTCATTTCAGGTTAATGAAAATATGATTAACAGTTGTAATTAGCTGATGGAATGGCAGCTAGTTCTCTGCCCCCTCCTGATGATTTATGAGGCGCAGGGACTGCCTGTGTCTGTGGTTTCTGCTTATGACAGCACTGTGCAGCTTCTCAAACTTTCTGCCTCTAACTCAGGCCTGGTTGGGGGTTTCCATGCCTCTTGCTGCTGAGATTGGTGTGTGGCAGTCCCCTGCACCCCAGGTTTGCTGATCATGATCCCAACCCTGCTTGGCTGGGAAGTTCTATAGTGATGGAAATGCTGGGAGTGCTGAGCAGGAACTGAGAGGGGATGTTGATGCGTGACAGAGCAGCTTCTCAACAGCAAGGCTGAGAGATGAAGCCTTGACCACAGCTCACTGGGGGCTGAGCTGATCAGGCACCTGGATGAGAGACCATTTCTTGATGTAGGGGCTGCCTGTGGGTCTTGTTGTGTGCCCTAGAACTGTAACACATGCCAGACCTCAGGCCAGAGGGGCTTGGGCTGTGCTCAGGGTTGGGGCTGATGTCCCAGGTTCATGCTGTGACTGGGCTGGCTGAATTTTTCTGATTGCCCTCTCAGCAGGTCTTCCAGTCTCTCCTCTTCTTTACCCCAGTGCTGAAGGGGGTGGGGTGACCCAGCACATGTGAGTGGCATCTCACCAGCCAGAAGGTGCTGAACTGATGCTGCATCATCTGCTGAATTAGTGCCCTTCTTTTGGTAGCTCATTCATGGCAAGGTCACTACTGCAAAGTACCAAGAGTGATCCTTTCTGCCTTTGTCTTGTCCAGGTAATGGTTAACAGACAAGAGAAAACGGGAATAAAAGTACCCATAGAGCTGTATTTGCCAATTTAAGGTAAACTTGTACAAATAGGTGAGAACAACACTAGAGGAACACACTGTATGCATGAACCCCTAATATGAGTAGGGCAACAGCATGGGTGACAGGGAAACAACTTTCTTCGGTTTGTTCCAGTATGAAGGTAGCATTTGTCCCTACAATGAAGACAGATGGCACTTCTGGTGCATGTGCCCAAGGCAGATAAGAAACTGGTGCTCTGTCCCATCTGAATAGCTATTGCTTTCACTGGAGCAATTCTTATGGATGTGCTTTTTGCTGTAAAGGGGAAGAACAGGGCAGGTGAGCTATATTTTGTTTATGTGATTGCATATGCATGATCTAAAAAAAGTGACTATCCATTTCTCTAAGGATGCCTGATGAGCATTAAAAATACAATTGCAAGAATAATCAGGTCAGACTTCAAACAAATGCAGGGAAGCAGATCTGTTGAAGAAACAGATACCCTGTTATGTCACACTTTCTCTGAACACTTCTTACAAGCTGATCTTCTTCTTGGAGATCAAACCAAGGTTTTTCAACCTGCTTGCCCACAAGTGATGAATAGCCAATGAGTTCTAATAGGAAAGAAAAGCAAACCCCATGGTTTTATCGGGCCTCTGTAGCTGTGCATGACAGGTGCAGGCTTTCAGAGAGGGCTTGTGCCTCTGTGGCTTATGAAGGGTGTAAACACAGGACTGCTGTGGGTTGGGGGGTGTGGGGACTACCCTAAGGTCAGTGAACTGACCTGTCTTCCAGTGGGTCCTGTTGCCTGCTTGTCAGGGAACATTTGAAGGAGAGGAATGAGTCTGTTGCAGTGACCCCGTGGTATGTCTGCAGTTGCATAAGCTGGCAAATATTTAGTGAGAAGTTGCTGTCTGGGTATGGTTGAGACCCGGAGCGAAGAAGCTTGTTTGTACTGAAGCTCTTTCTTCCAGCAGAGCCAGGGTTAGAGGTGCTGCCAGACGTCTGTGGGGTGTTAACACAAGTGTGGGAAGACTGAATTTCCCTATCACTCAAAAACAAAGCCAATGATTTCTCAGATGTCCAACTGGGACAGTTGTGCATTCAAGGCATTTCTGCAGATCTACGTTTTCTCGGTAGGGTTTTAGTATTTTGCTTCTTACCTTGCTGGGTAGGTTTACTGGCTTGTAGCTCAAACCCGAATGCTGCTGAAAAGCAGTAACTTGAAGAAGGAACTACTGATAGCTCAGCCTGTAAAAAAAAAAAAAAAAAAAAAAAAAAAGTCCTGATATCAGATATGCAAAAATGCCATCTTACAGTCACTTTACCTGTAGAGAGACACTTTCATGCATCACTGGGATGTAAATGCTTGAATAAGCTTTAATTTAAAATGGAAGTTTATCTGGGAAAGCAGAGGTCTCCTGTGGACATGTCCACTTCCCAGAAATGCACTGGTTGACCTGAATGGCTGTGGCACATGTCTGCAGATGACGCTGTTATTGCTTTACAGCTTTTCTTAGTATGTGAGCAAGTGATCCTAGCAAAGACACTCTGGGAAGCATGTGTTAGGGGCTGCTAGAAATGCTGTGTAAAAACAGATGGGGGGAGCCTCTCTGAGAAGACGGGACCGTGCCCATCTAACTAGAGAGCTTGGGTTTTGCTGGAGTCCAGAGAGTGGCTCTTGAATCAGTCTCCTTCCTTAGGAGCCAGGTACCAGCGCTGCACAGGAATTCCCAGGGAGCTCCCTGCCTGCTGTTTGATCATGTCTCTGCAGGAGTAAATATGCATAAATAAAACAAGCTGTACCTTTGTACACCGAAATCACTGCTGCTTCTGCTCTGCAGTGCTCATCTGGCCATCAGCTACAACCAGCCGCGGCGCAGACGGCTCTGTCTAACGGGTGCCCCGGGCTGGAAGCGGGAGGAGCGCGCTGTGGCCGGGCCGAGCTGTGGCTCTGTAAGCTCAGCCCTTGCAGGACGGCTGGGGAGGTCGGAGCTCTCCCTGCCGGTCGCCGCTTTGCCAGTCCGTTCTTGTTTAACGCGGGGATGTTTCCACCTGCCTGTGTGGACCCCCGGCAGCGCCCCCCTCCCGGCCCTGCCGAGCGGCGCTTCCCTCCCGCGGCGGGCAGAGGGCAGCAGAACCCGCGGAACCGGCGCCGAGCCCCGGACGGGCCAGCGAGGAGCGGCGCCCCCCGGGCTCGGCCCGGCGCGAGTGCGGAGCCGGGTTTGTCCGCAAGGCTGGTGGGGACTCACCAGAGCCGTGGAGATGGACAAGGTCTGTTTGGTGAGCTCCTCCGCTGGATTCATCCAGGCGCCCTCCAGGTGCCTTCCTTGGGCATGCCTGCAGGCAGATGCTGTTGCTGCCAGCAATACTTCTTGCCCTGATCTGTGTGCCTGCCGAGACGGTCTGCGCTATCTCCAGCGGGCCTTCTGCTGGTACGTAGGTTCAGAAAGCAGCGGGATCTCTGCTGGAGCAAATGCATTTCAGTCCCATGTTAGGAATCAGACTCATAGCACTGGCGTTCCCCAGCAGGACTGTGGTCTGGCTGGCCCTTCAAGCATATCCGTTACTGCTGTGGCTCCTGATACAGCTGCAATTCAGGGAGCTTTCCTCACTACATGTAATTCTCCCTTCCAGCCTTGTCTGGGAACTGGGAGGGAAGCAGCTGGTTTTGGCAAAACAAGCTTCCCAGAAGTTGGTTAGCCTGTGCAGTGGTGCCCAGGAGGTCTGCACACCCTCGCAGGCATCACTGTAGCTTGCTGGCCACAGGCTGCCCTGGGACCAAGGCACAGCCCTGCCCCAGGAACAGGAATGGGACTGTGACCAGCAAGGGCTGTGGGCAGAGGAAATAAAGAGGAAGTGCAGAATGATGCTAAGCAGCCAGGGGAAACTCAGTCCTGGGGTGAAGAGAAGCTCTTGGAAATGTGGTGCAACCCCCTGGGCTCCCCTTGGTGTGCAGCTCCCTTGCCACAAGCTAGGCAGGGCCCTGGGACTCTTGGCCCTAGGGCGGCACAAAGGGGCTGGCCTGGGCTTGGCTCTGGATGGAGTTTTTTCTCCCCAGAGTAGTTGACTCCAGCCTCATATTGATTTCCATTTGAGTCAGACACTTCTTAAAAGCCCCAGAGGGAGCTTGCACAGCATCTGTATCTCTGCAGTTTCCACAGCAAGCCTCTTGCCAAGCATCTTGGTGCCTCAATAGCTGAGGGAATCCCTCAGTAACCTCCTTTTTATGGATGCCTCTTTCTAGGTCTCCTGAAACAAGATATTCTGGTGCTAGTCATTGCCAAAGCACAACAGCCCCTTTTGGACAGAAGTCCTGATCTGCACAGCCCAGTGTCACCTCAGATGTGGCTTTCCTTCCCTCAGTATTTTAGGAAAATGTGCAGCAGTTTTCATGCAGGCTAAAATCTCCTAATATCTGAGCAATTTTCACAGGTGTGTAATCCCACTGTAAAACACCTCTTGCGGCTTGTGGTGGTGTTCCTTGGCCCTGTCCTCATGGCCAGGACCAGACCTGGGTCTGTTCACTGATGGCTGCACTGCAAGGCACAATACTGCTTGGTTCTGGAGGCTCTGAGGTTTGTTTGTGAAGGGGTAAAGGCAGCTTTATTGTTTCTCTTTGCTGTCTCATCACAAGGCTTTGTTTTTCAAACTGGCTGATATTTTCAACCCAGGGTAAAAAAAATACCTTTAGCAGCAAGTTCTAAACCCTTTTTTTTTTTTTTTTTTAAAGAGAAATGACTTAGCACAAGAGTTGAAGCTGGTTCAAATGGGTGGTTTCTTGGTGAGAAACAGCTTTTTCTTTCTTTGAATTTTCTCATCTATTTTCACCTGACAAAGATTTTTTGTTCTGGTTTAATTTTCAGTTTTCTAATAGGAAGACTTATCAGGCCTTTCCACTTTCCTCAAACTGATGGAAAACCCTCATCACTTTTCTAGTTGGTAAAATGGGAGTAAAGAAAGGGATGAGGCAGTAGCTACTTGCTGAAATATTCTGACTTTGTTGCTCAGGTGAAGATAGAAAGATAAAAAGGAGAAAAGAACTGAAAGAGACTGTTTAATCTGAAAAATGCATCTTTCTTACTGCTGTTCTGGCTGGTAGAGAGCTTAAAATGGAACTGTAAGACCTTGAAGAAAAATGCAGTTTTTCAAAGTTTCATTTTACATTTTTAAAGTTGTTTTTTTTTTTTTTTAAAAAAAAAGTAGAAAATCGAGCAGAAAATATTTTAAAATGAAGAAGCTGTCATTATCACATCCTTGTAACTCTGCCCTGCTGTAAGAACCAGTGCTGAAACCTGGTGCAGCTGATGTGCGTTGAGGTCTGTTTGGTTCTTGGCAGTGGCCCCTCAGCTCCATCACACCTTTGCACTGTGTCTCTTTCTCTTAATTCCCCTCTGTCTCCTTCAGAGGGATCTGGAGCACTATCACCTGCTGGCCTTGTCTGTGTGCCCAAAAGCAACATGACAGCTGACCACCTGCTTCTGTGCCGTGTTCCGTAGAGTCAAGACAAAATGAAAACTAGCCCAAAAAATTCATCTAAGCTTTGGTGTGAAAACTCCATGTGAGGTTAGTTGTACCTCCCCCATGCCAAGAAGGCAAGAGGCCTCAGATAATCCCCTTTCTAAATGCGTTAACCAGCATCCTGAATTCCCTCATGTTAATGGATAGCAGGTGAGACTAAGGCAAAGAGCTTTTGCTGGAGACAGCTATAAGTTGTGCTGCCATGTTATAAATGTGAATGAGAACGAGGCTGCTATCGGTTTCCATGGGATGAACTTTATACAGAATACAAAATGATGGAAAAGAAAGTGGAGTCATGGGCAAGATCCTTTGAAGCTGGCACATGAAGTCAAAGAGCTTTGGCTTTCATCAGACCAAACCACCTGACAAATCATTGGGATGGAAAACAGTCTGACTCTGCCTGCAGGAGGCTCATATGGAAAAGCCTAAATTCACTGAAGAAACCAAGAGCTACGAGTGAGCCAGCCTAGCCTGTTGCAGTGGTTCTGGGTCTCCCAGGCACAGAATTGCCATGTCCAGAGCAGAGGCCAACCAAATGTCTGCATAGGTGGCCACAAGTATGGCTGTCTTAAACTTCTGATTAAAAACATCACAGGGAAGGCAATCAAGTAAAATCCACATGATTAATCCTTTCTTTGCCAACAGGAGTTTGCCATCCATAACTATTTCAGATGTGTTTGCTGTAGTCTGGAGGAAAAGGGCAGCTAGCTGCTGATCTGTGAGGCTGTCCTGGTTTCAGCTGGGATAGAGTTAATTTTCTTCTTAGTAGCTGGTGCAGTGCTGCATTTTGGATTTGGTGTGAGAACAACATTGATGGCACACTGATGGTTATATCTGTTGCTGGGTAAGGTTTATACAAAGTCAAGGACTTTTCAGTTTCTTGGGTCCTGCTGGCGAGAGGGCTAGAGGGGCACGGGAAACTGGGAGGGGACACAGCCAGGACAGCTGACCTGAACTAGCCAAAGGGATATTCCATAAATTATGATGTCATGTTGAGTATATATAAACTGGGAGAAGAAAAAGGAGGGGGGTGACATTCAGCATTATGGTGGCATTTGTCTTCCCAAGTAACTGTTATGCATGATGGAGCCCTGCTTTCCTGGGGATGGCTGAACACCTGCCTGCCCATGGGAAGCAGTGAATGAATTCCTTGTTTTCTTTGCTTGCATGCACGGCTTTTGCTTTACCTATTAAACTGTCTTTATCTCACCACATGAATTTTCTAGCTTTTACTCTTCTGATCCTCTCTCCCATCCCACTGTGGGGGGAGTGAGTGAGTGGCTGCGTGGGGCTTAGTCGCTAGCCAAGGTTAAGCCACAATAGAGGTGCAAACAAAGCAAAGGCATCAGACAGCTGAAAATTACGCCCCAGAGTCTGTGGTGAGACCTCATGGGTGTTGCAATCATAGGAGGGGTTAGCAGTGCTCGCCGAGTGTGCTTTGCATGGCTTTTAGGATGCCTGGAGTCACTCTGATAGCCCTGCTTTCACATGTGTACCTTCACACCAAGAGATGCAAACCTTTTTACTGCCCACCTTCCCTTTCCCCTGACCTCTGCACTCTATATATCTTTTACTTATAACAGCCTTTTCAAGAAGTCATGCTTCCTTGTAAGTTGCCAAGCCTTTTTGCAAACCTGATATTCACTACTTTGATAAAATACTAACTTTTTGGCCCAGCTGTTACTCTTGGTTTTTTTTTTTTCTAGCTTCATTTTTAACCTGGTCTTTGCCAAGCTTCTCTGTACTATGTATGCTGATGTTACTGGAATGTTCAGGCAGTGAAGCCTGATGTTCAGGAGTCAGGAGACTAAAACTGAATGTGCCTCTTTTACCTTACACCACCCCATGCTGTGCATATGCATAAATACAGCCCAATTACCTGACCCCATGGATCTTCTCTGAAGTGCTTCTGCCTCACTCAGTGCACAGGATACCCAGTGCTTGCATCAGTGTGGCTCGCAGGTTTTTTTCTTTTGCCTATTGTAGGATCTGCTTCTTTGCTGCACAGTAGTACTCATCCCTATTGTATCAGACTGCTTCACACATGGTAATGAATTTAAATTCACACCACCACTACTGGAAGACAGGTTATTTTTATCCTTTTTAAATTCGTGAGAATTGACATGCAGAGCCTAAAGCAGAAAAGCGGTGAATGCTTTTGGCTGTCAGGCTGAAGATATCTAGGGCTGCTGTTGGCAGCAGACACTTGTGGCCACAGCGGTGTTATGGGCTTTGGTCCCCTCCCCAAATGCTTTGGCTGCTGTTTATAGTCCAGGGTCCTATGTCTTCAGCCCCGTATTTGACCAATGTGGCCTCTTCTTGTTGTTCCTACCTCCCCCGCCAGTCCCATCATCCCTGACTTGACAGGTAGAGCTGTCAGCTACTACACTTCTCCTTGTCCCTTTTAATCTGGAATTTCTACTGTGAATGTTCACTATGTGCTTATGCCCTTGGTTTTTGAAGGGCATTCAGAACAGCTGCTTGGGGGCTGAGTGGAGTCCAGCTCTCTGCAGCAGTATGGGAAATATTTGTTTCTTTGTCCATTGCATTTCTGCTTCTGTTAATACTGATGTTGGCCAAGACCCTTTCAGGGATGATGATGAGCAAGGCAAATATGGACTTCAGGCAATACCATGTGATCATTTTCCCTGTGGATAGATGCTTGGGTTGGCTCAGCAACACTGCTACAGAGCAAGTGTGTGAGCAAGAAATGGGAGAGGAATGCAAGAGGAAAGGAAGATGGCAATTCCTGCTGTAATGTGTGACTAATTGTTGTGCTTTGAATTCAGGAGGTTTGAAAAATGCCCAGAGTTTTGACAGAGGCTAATTAATTAGTGGTGGTGTCACTCTGTTAGCAATTCCAGGGCAGGCCAGCTGAAACATCACCTTTGGATGTAAAGATAATCTTCAACAAAGTAATCTGCATTAAAGATAATGTGTAGCAACTTTAAGACAGCCATAGCAAAGCTGGAAATGATGCCGCTGTCAGGGAAGGAAGGGAAAGGGAACTTGCCCTTTTGTTTTGCAACTTGATAGAGGAGAGTGTGTCTGTGCCTCTCTGAGTATCTCTCTGTCCTGGAAAGGTCTGCTGCTCAGCAAAAACTTTTCTGCAGCACGCTACTCCCTGGCTTCCCTGGCATCTGAAGACTGCTTCACTAAAAGCTTTTTGTAGCTTTTGAACTTCTCAAAGAATCCTCTACACAAAAAAAACACCAAAAAATCCCCAAAGCCCTACATTTTCATCCTTAGTGAAGTTCTGCAAGTATCTTCTGTGTGGGTCTGTGTGCAAGGCTGGACACTCTGCAGCAAGACACTTGAATTTGGATGAAATTTTGCAGGTTCCCAAAATGGCCCTTTGCTAAAGGTGGGCATTTTTTTCTCATTGGGGGACAAAGCTTTCATCACTCCCTCCTAACAGTGCTGAAGTAAAAAACTTGGGAGGACGTGTCTTCCTACAATGGTGTGTCAAATCTCTTTCTGCCTGGGGGTTGCTTTGGTTTTGTGGAAAAAGTTAGATATCAACAAGGGAATTCCGGGGCTATTGCAGTGAAGTAGGGTTGAACCTTCTCTTCCCCTCAGCCTCCTTAGTGTCTTTTCCTTTGCTAATTGGTTCCACTTTCTTCTCACCTGATTTTTTTCCCCTCCTTTTTATATGCTTTTTTCAATTTTGTTATTGGCAGCTCCTGTTTCAGATCCTCTTCAAACTTAATTAATGTGCTGCTTATTCCCTCTTCCAGATCAGTAATTTTATATTTAATAAGACCAGATCTAGTACTGATCTGTGCACTTCCTCCTCCTCTCAACACTTTTCAGTTTGCCATGATGTTACAGCTTACAGTAATACAATAGCACATCAGTCCATGCAAAAAGGTCCCTACCAATCTAGTCAGAATGTCTTTCTTTTCAAATAAAGAATAAAAATATATCAGACCTAGGAAAAGAGACCCCTGCTTGTGCTGTTAAAGAGAAGGTGGAAAGAGAAGCTGCTGTAGTAGTGCTTTTCCTGCCGCAGCTCCTGGCACCTTGAATGGCTCCAGATCTGCAATCCACAGAGCAAGGTCCGCTCTGCTGCTCCTGGCAGAACATGTGAGCCTGCTCCGTCTGTGAAAGCTGATTGTGGGCTCCTGGAATTTAGCAAAGCTCTTTTTTTCTTTCTCTTTTTTTCTTTCTGCCTTCCTAATTATCATCTCTGCATCTGCAAATTGTCAGGTTTTCATCAAAATTTTGGGGGTTTGTATATGGAGAAATTTCCATTTAAGAAAGAAAAAAATGTCATATTGAAAACCTCTGGCTGGAGACCTTTCAGATTTGCTCCAGAACATGTGCCCTACCAAACACCACCTCCACAGCCTCCCTCCAGACAAGGGAAGCTACCAGGGGGTTGCATATCTAATACCTAATGCTTCCTACTGATCACTTTTCCTTTTGCATAAGAAATGTAACAAAGTAGCCTGATTAACTGGGATTGAAGGAATTAATCCTGTGTTTGTGGAGATAACAATGAATGAGGTCTCTTCTAACGCACTTGTTACTCTGGGCTTCCTTTGATTGGCATATCAGCAGCTACACACCATAAATTACCTTGACGGATTCCCCTGTGCATCTGAATTCAACAGAGATGAGGCAGAGGGTTATTTTAGTTAATATTCCACTGTGTGATTTGCCAGGTGCTCTGCAACTTCTGTCTTGACTTGTAACCTCTGTTCTTTCACTTCTAAAGTCCTGCCCGTGGAAATAGCACTGCAACTGTCCTTGAACCTGCCTCTGGGCTTTCTATAGCTCCCGTATTTCTTGAACTAAGACTCCTTTCTGCCTGGAGCGTTCCTTAAATGGTATGTGGTTGTGATTCCTTGAGGAGGGAGCAAATGCTGTGATACTGAGGCAGTTTAATTACTGACACAAACTCTTGGCAGGACCTAGCAGGTTCTCTCAGGTGACTAGCTGGGGCTGCTGGCATAGATCCTGGAGAGGATTAGCTAAAGAAGTGTTTCTGGATGCATGTGGGTCCACAGCAGAAATTTTGGTGCTCCCCACTGCAGTCCATTAGAAGTGAAGTGAGAGGCTGCCTTCCGCGGATTAGAAAGCACTTGAGGATGTCATTTACTCAGGCAGATTTCCCAGCTGACTGAGCATTCTCATTCCACTAATTACAAATCAAGAGGGTGGCATGTGCAGTGGCTCCCAGAGAGGAGGAGCTCTCCTCCCTAATGGTGGGGCTGGCTGGACAGGGAAAAGCAGGATGGATCCTACTAATTATTATCCTCTCCCCTCCGATCAGTTGGAACAAAGTAAAGCTTGCTCTAGTAAATTCTAAAAAGTTTGATGCTTAGATGCTGCAGCTGCTGTCCTCTAACATGCGAGGCCCAAGCTCAGCCCTGCAGATCAAGTGTGTCGGCACTGGGGGTAACTCAGAGCCAAGACCCTGGCTCAGGCTGGCTGATACTTTGGAGTCACCTGAATAGCCCGTGACCTGAGACTAGGGAGGCATGTGAAGGAAATATCTAACGTGAATCTTTGGTAAGTGTTTGACCAAGCCATTTTAGGGCTGTCTTGTTCTGACTGTTTTCAGCTTGTGTGGGAGGGAGGAGACTTAGGGAAAGTTGCTGTTTCAAATTTCCTGGTATTGAAGGATGGTGTGCTTTGGGATATGGGGCTGAGTGGAAGCAGCGATGCTCATCACAGCCCAACCAGCCACAGGACTTCCCTCTGTGTAGGGCTGTTCTGGGTCATGCAACTTCGCCTGTTCTAGGTATTGCTGTTTTGGGGGCTCTTACAGCATCATCTTGAGTGTCCTTTGATTCCCTGGGCCTGTGTTTTCCTATTTGGCTGAGGCTGACTGCATTGCCAGACAGCTGATAGCAGCAGCAGAACATCTGCCTGTCTCTGTGCCCTTTGGCACTTCTTCCCACGTATAGCTGCACTGCTCTGCTGTGTGCCTTTCTATCATCAAATGCACAACTCCTCTTGCTGCTTGTCTCTGATCTGTTTACACTCAAAAATACTTTACTGAAGCAGACAGCGGATTGGGAAAGCATTGACTATCAGTGGTACATTTGTAGTCACAACTACAGCTGGGTTCTCCAAAGCACTGTGCCAGGAAGGAGTCCCAGCTGCCTGCCCTGGGAGCTGTAGCCTAATGTATGTCTGCCTCAGTGTTGGCCCAGTTCTGGCAGGCAACTTGTGTAGTGGTTTCCAGTGCACGTGTCTGAAGGTGTTTCTGAGAGTGGGGGTCACCATTGATCCTAATGAAGTTGGGGATGGACAGGACCTGTACTGATGGGTAAGCCAGTCCTCCAGTATGCTTCCACCCCTGGCACCAGCTGTGCAGATGGTGTATGCATAAGCTGTGTGAGTGACAGGGAGACAGCCCTCGGGCTAGGAACTACCCCTTTTTCTGTGCTTCACCACATGCCAGGACAAGGCTAACACATGAACCATTTCTGAGCAGTTCCTCCTTTCATTACCTACTGAGCTTCTGGCTCAGCCTCAGCTTCCCACGTGGGTGCCTCCAGGAGCCAGTGGTTGAAGTGTCTTGTCTCTCGCAGCGACCGCTCACCTTAACGTCTTGAAAAGCTTTTATTACCTGGGTCTCTGCTGTTTTGTTTCAGCTAATTAGAGCTGATGAGACCCACTCGGTGTTAGGCAGTTGCCTGTCCCTCGGCTTCCTGTGGTCCTCGTAAAGTTTACCAAACATGACAGGATATTAATCCTTTCAGGGACCATACCACAGGCAATGTGGTGACGTTTAGGGCTCTTGTTAAAGTAGCAGGTTCAGCTGAAGTCTTTAGGAAACTTCTGTTTTCCTGCTGACTGGCTCTAGCTGCAACCATATTGTGCAGCTAACTATCCTGTTTGATGGAGAGGATCCTAAAACTGCTGTTTCAGTGAAAGTGCTCCCGATGTGGTAGGTTTCTGAGTGCACCAGAGTTCATACTTCCCTTGTTTGGGATTTATTCTCCTAATGGCCTTTGCACCTGAAGCTGAGCAACACCTTTGCGACAGGAGGTTTACTGTTGTTTGGTGTGCAGCTGTAAACTGAGCTCAGTTTATCGAGCTGTGCCGAGACCAGGGTCTCCTTTGAGTTGACAAAGAAAGCTGATGAAGGTATTTGAAGGGGAGGGAAGACCTGAAATAACATATTCCATGTAACATGAACATAGGGCGTTTTCCAAACACTTCAGTTAGTGTTTTCAACTCTTGCAAATTTTAGCGTGAACCTCCTCATATTTGGCCCTGTTTCAAGTTCCAGGTTTTGGCTTTATGCCATTCTCCACTTCCTTTTGAAATAAAAGATGAGTTCACAGCTTTGTGGATGCAGAGACAAACTCAGAGGGACGCTGGATCAGAAAAGCAAACAAACAGGACTCTTAAAGCCAGCCTTCCTAAGCACTTGATTTAGATGAGTGTTAGGTACCTAAATTGCTTAAGCATATTTGGACTTGACAAGCATGCGCAATGTAAGAAATAGAAATGCTGAGGCATCTAAAACCTTATGACTCTACAGGGAGATTTTTGAACTGGTGCTGCTATTGTAACTGCAGAAGAGAAAAGAAAGAGTATGTGAACAGGTCTTTCTCTCCAGGTTTATTTTCGCTCTTGCCAAGGGACTGCAGAACAAATACAGTCCTTTCAGGCCCATTAGCTTTTATGAATTTGTTCTACTGCCAGTATATAGTTTTGGAAATTCGAGACAGCTATCCCTGCTGAAAGAGCTCTGGTACTTGTCTGTGCAGATAGACCTGGCTTCTGGAGATTTGGACGGACATATTTTGTCATAGAAACAAGGCTTCAGCTCTTTGCTTTACCAGGATCTGCTGAGACACAGACCTTGAGCTCTGCAGTGTCCTGCCAGAAAGTTTTTTTAGCTTTTTGAGTTGTTGTGTGGGTATGCGCGCTGAGCATCTATGCAAAATGCTCCTGTATAGCTACCCCAATGCCTGCTTCTGGAATTCATTGGGCATGTCTAAGCTATGGGTGAAACCACAGATATACTGAAGCCCTTATCTAAACCAGCAAGGATTATGTGATCTCGTATAGAAACACCACATTGTGCCTCAGGCATCTCTTGGCATTATATGTGTAGATCAGTGCCTCTCAGGGAATGTGGAAAGGTATGGAAAAATGATCATCTTTTCCACTAGTGCATGTTAGACCTGTCTTTTTTGTTGTGCTTGTGTCTGTAACCTCAAGTGGCCATATGATGACTCTGCCTTAGCCCATCACCTTCCCCTTCCCACCAGCACAGCCCTGCAACACCCCAACATCTTCTAAAGATGATGCTTCCTTTATTGCTTACTTTGCCAGGCTTCTGTAGCCTAAGCTTCTGGTGGTGGGAGCCACCTTGGCATTTGTGTTGCCAGGATTTAACCCCAACATCATCAAGTGCTTGAAATGTATGGATGAAGTGACAACTTCCATAACATGTGGGATACAAAGAAAAAGCTCTCTCCATTTTCTAAGTCTGAGGGTTAGACATAGAAAGTTTCAGCAGCAAGAACACATTTTTGCTGTGTGTTTGAGGGGTTGGAAAGAGCAGCATGTCCTGCAGCCCTTTCCCAGTGCTATTGGCAAAAAGCGTGTGGGAAAGTCTGGTCTGGTAGGGTCCAGCTGATTCTTACCAGTCACCTGCTTCTAATTTGTCAGCACCTATGTGGTAACAGCCAGTGGGTTTACTGGTAAGGTGGTGCCCAAAGAACAGTCCTGATGAGAGAACACTTTGAAGAAGAGTCTCGCCTTTGAACTGTGCTAGGGAAAAGGTTGTTCTTGAGCTGTTTCTGGATACCAGGGACAGCACAGCATTTTAGCTGGCTCTTTGTTCCCTTCTGGCAGGCTTTGAGGACTTCACCATAGACAAGGAAGGGAGGGGGCTAGCTTACCATGGGGGAAGGAGATGCTGCATTTCTGCCTCAGCCCAGTGCTATGCCTGTTTGCTGGGGGCTAAGCCCAGAACTCTGCTTCCTGCCCTAGGGAGAAAGAACACCAGCTCCCTGCTGGCTTGTATGGGTGGCTTCAGTTTGCCTGCAAACTGGGAAAACCACTAGCTTTTTAATACTATTTCTTTAATTACTGTTAGACTTTGCTTGAGGGATACAAACATGGTGCCACAGAGAGCAAACAGCATCCCTGCCGTGCCTGTTGCCTGCATGGGACAGCCCCAGCAGGGAGGCTGGGACAGTGGCAGCAAGCCTCCCAGTAGCACATAGGATGAGTGGTGACCCCTGTCTCCAACTGAGGACGCAAGCGGGTGGCTGATTTATGGCTGAGGCGAGATAGGGGTGTCTCTGAGTTAAGCTGTAGGCGAGTTGCCATGGAGATGGGCTAATAAAGCACCAAGCAGCAGCCGGCTCTGAGGCTGCTATGGTTGCAAGGAGCAGGCGGGTGGGGAGAAGGGGCAGCTGGCCTTGTGGGGATGAAGAGTGAGAACAGGGTAGCACCAGGAAAGCAGGGCAGGAGTTGGGTCTGTAGGGCTGTTGAGATCACCCTAGGTGCTTTGAAAGAGGAAATGGTGATGGGAGAAGAGAGTCTCCTTCTTCCAGCTCTTTGGGAAGTAGTTACCAGCATGGTGTTTCTTGGTGGTTGTGGGACCAGCAGCTTTCAAGGAAGGGGTTGAACCCCTATGCAGCCAGAGTATCTTTTGTTCTGGTTTCCTGCCTGCATCAACCTCCAATCTGCTTAGTGACGGTAGGCCAGCTGCTTCCCTTGGCAGCATAAGAAGGCCTCAAAGCAGACGTGGATGTCAGCTTGCAGAGGCCACCTCATGCAGCGCTGGTGCAAAGGACTCTGTTAGGCTCTGTGTTAGCTTATGTGTGGGGAAAACAGGACCTGCTCCATGCCAAGGCGGATACCTGCACACAAGCAGCCAAGACTTTTCTAACTGCAGTGCCCTCCCTGTGATGATGAGCCTTCAGCCTTGCAGCAGGTCTGCACTACCCAGTGCCCTTGGGGAGTGGTGTGTTACTGGGACATGTCTCCCTTGGCATGCTATCTTTCTGCCTTGCAACACTGGGGAAGGTCACCTGTTCCCTGGCTTGGTCCTCCATCCTGGCCATTGCAACGTAACTGCAGCCAGCTCCCTTGGATGCTGAGTATGGGTGTTGGGTGGGATGAATGAGAACGGCATGGACTTGCCTCCAAAGATATGGGTGTACTGGAAATGTGCTGCACATCCCTAAGCTCTTGCTCCAACCTGCACCTTCAGAATGGACCCTACTGCTTTGCTATGGTGGGAGTTAAGTCTGCAATCCCATTCAGCTCAAGTGCACTGTAGCATGGACCTAAAACTAAGCATACTTTTACTCTGGCTAGTTGAGCAGGTGATGGCAGGCAAAGGCTTAGCTAATTATTAGCAAGATATTCCCAGGCTGTTGTACTTCCATTTTGAGAGATTACTTTTCAATAATATGGTGACAGACATATTTTAACCTTGATCGCCATAAGAAGGGCTTTGCCTCAAAGCCATCAGCTCCTGGAGTATGCCACAGTTCAGGCAGGTGTTCTAGAAGGTAAAGGAGAGCAAGGTAGGGGGGAGGGAGGTTATATATTTTAAGAAGGAAATAAAAAGCCTTATGATGGAGTGATGCATTAAAAGATAATTGCTTACAAGTTTCACAAGATGTTTTTATGCCTCCTAAATTGATGGATGTATCCACAGAGACTGATGCTCTTAGTGGAGGGTTACCTTTCCTTCTGAACAGAGCAGAGATCAAGATAATTCCAGCTAGCTAATGCCAGCTATCGATAACATTATCTCTAACCCACAAAGAAAAGGTTGGCTAAAGCTGGACTTCTTAAGCTATCTGATGCCTTCTTTCCTGGCCAAAGCCTCTCTTCCCTGACAGCATCCTCTGTTGTTCAAAGCCATCCTGGGCTACTGCTGAATAGCCATCACGTCTTTAACTCTGTCATCATGCACTATCCAGATGGTAGGCGTACTCCCTTCCCATATGGGTCAGTTGGCTTTTGGCACTGGCTGGGATGAAGGAGGACTTCACTGCCTCCACCATTAACAGGGTGTCCTTTGATGTCTCTGCTGGGCTAGCTGGTGGGGTAAGCCAGCCTGCTCTTATTGTTGCAGCCAATCCATAAGGGGCATAGATCATGCAAAGCTTTGGAGTCTGTCTGGTGCAGCCTCTGTAATCCAGGAGAGATTTGACTGGTGGAGATTTTGATTATCGCTGTTTGGCAGCTAGAAGCAGGCCTTACTGTGGTGCACAGGTGTCTGCTCTGCCAAGGACTTGCATGAGCCGATATGGTGTGGATCAGCACATCTGGAGGGGAGGAAAGGGTTGCGATATGCATGTCCAGTGATCTCCTCATTAAAGTGCTGCTTAGGTGCTGTTATCTCTTGCTTTGCTCTTAGCAACTCACTGTTCATGTGGCTACATGCTTGTAATTCCTTACCCTGTTCTTTCTTTCCTGTCTGACCACAATTATGGCCACTTCCCCCGCCTTTGTAAGGAGAACTTGGCTTGTGGTGTGAATACAAGGGGACGGATTTCATGTGAGTTTTAGATTCTTGGAAAAACTTTTCCAGTAAAGGCCCTTGTGCCCATGACTATTTCAGGCTGCTGGCAGTGCCACCGGAGACCGCTGAGCAAGGAGGCAGTCTTTAGAGAAGACCTCTCAGAGTGGAGCGAGATATATTGCTCCTGAGGAAGTCTGTGTGGCTGTTGATCATGGATGAACAGGCCTCAAGAGAAGCATGGTTTCCATTGCCTGTGATTACTTATACCTGTAAATCTTGGAATGTTCTTCAAATATGAGCCATTTAAACTCCTGAGTCATTTCTGTCTCCGGATATGCTTGTCTCTCTGATTCTGTTTCATGCCTGTTCTCATATCCAAGGCAGTTCATGCCAGCAGCTGAGTCAGTTTGGAAAGAAGGAAGAACAAGTATTAGGGCCTTTTCTGCTCTCAGCGTCCAGGCAATCAATGTTCTCAAGTTAACCAAGTCCTTTGTCTGGTCCCACCTCTGGGCATGATCATCTCTGTGATAGCCTCCCACGGAGCATCACTTTCTGATGACAAGATGGTGGACCAGATCCTTGGGGCTTTTAGTTAAGTTAATGGCCGTGCCTTGGGACTCCCTCTAAGCTCTTGTCTGTTCCCTTGCCAACACTCTTGTATTCACAAGCACACAAATCAGGAACAGAAGATGTGCCATGGAGGAAACGTAGATGTAAACAGAAATTCAGTGTGAATAAGTGTGGCAAACCTGTGCTGCTCAGAGGGCTCTTCCCTAGCTGACCATTGTTTGAGTAGGAGGTTAGACTAGATGATGTGTTGAAATCTTTTCTGAAGTGAATTTTCCTATGATTTGCACCAGTTGTGAAGACCAGCAAAAAAAGCTCCTCTGCTGGCATGCACACACAGCTGTCTTCTTGAGTGATGCTTTAGGCTATGGCAGGAGGAATTCAATGCAGAAATGGATTTTTTTTTTTTAATGGGAACAGCCCCACACCATGTGATGGTTGCTGTCATTCATGTATGAACAGTCTAAGGACAATTAAAACATTAGCTGTCCCCACAAGATCTCAAAAGTAAGGTCCCTGCAGCTCAGTCAAAATGTCTTTCAGAGATCAGAAAATAGTAACTTGAAGGTCTGGTTGTTGATGCTTCAAAATTATCCTGTGAGTATTTAATCTCCATCAGCTAGGGTTGGGTGTGGTGTTGAGGGCTGGAGAAACGTGTCTTGATTACACACAGTTTGTGGTAGCCATAGAGTTCCTGTAAGAGAGCCAAGTGTTGCAGTAACACCTAAGGACTCTTCCTCCTCTAGTCTAAGAGATGTCAGATTTGATTGTGTGGGCACTGAGTTGGACTAAACTCAGTTTTTCCTAAAGATGTTGGTCTTTAGATCTAGTGAGGCTCATCAGGTCTTGCCCATGGCCCCTATCCAGCAGAGGAAAGCAGAACTCTCCTGGCATTTGTACTGCTGCTAACAGATACAAGTCTGACAAGTCTGCATATCTGGATTAGTAAAGACCATGCTCAGATCATAGACAGCTGAAATTTTGCTTTGACAGAGAGCCTATGTTCCCTTCCTACTCTCCAGAAACAAGTCATGATGAATGCTGCTGTCTCACCAAAGTCAGGATGGCTGTAGTATGTAGGAATAAGGTAGAACAGTGATTGCCCCTAACTTTCTCCTGGAAGCAAGATCTGGGTCATTTTCTGATATGAAAACACAGAGAACTGACAGTTAAACTGGATTTAATCACTCATGCCTTGAGGGCCCTTGTCCTGAAGTATGTTTGCATGTTATTTTAAGTATTCAAAACCAAGAGTATTTTAGAGGAAATTTGGGGTGGTCAGTGATGCCTGCAGTTATGATTCTTTACCTCATCTAGCATCCTCAGTGATGGAGGAATGGTTATGTACCTTGGAGTCACGGCTGCAGCTGAGTCTTGCAGTGCGTGTTTAACAAGGAGAGCTCTGCAGGGACAATATATTTTGAGTGTGCCTTACTGTCAGCTTTCGCCTTCCCAGCTTCACTGTCGTGTGGCTCCGCCAAACCTCCAAAGCCCAGCCAGCTCTGTCCAGCACATCTCGCATCGCCCTTGCTCTGGGATCCCCGCACTGCCACGCTGAATCTGTCCGCGTTCTCACTGCCTACTCCTTGCTGCGTTTTAACCTCTCTTCCTCCTCCTCCTCCTCCTCCCTTCTCCGCATTTGTTTTCCTCTGCGTGCCATCTTTTTGCGGTATTAAACCTCGGCAATTCCAAGTTGCGGGCTAAACTTCCCTGCCCTGCCGGCAGACCTGGGATTCGGCCAGGCCTTGCAGCGAGGAGGCAGGTTGGCAGGAGCTGGGGCGCAGCGCATCCCTTGGGGTGCTGGCCACCTCCTTGCAGAGCACCCGCGCCTTGGGGAGCTCCCCCCCTTCAACAGGTAGGCGTTGGGAGCAGCCAGCCTTGCTCTGCTCGTACTCCTGCGTGGAAAGGATGGCGGGGGCTGCCGCGGCGCTGGGAGGCCGGGCTTTGGCGGAGGGCCCCGGGGCATCGCCTGGGGGGTTGGTCCCGACCCGGGGCAGGGAGGACGGCAGCGACCCGCCGCCGCCGTGCGCGCTGCGGGGAGGGCAGCTCCGCACAAAGCGGGTGGGTAAACCCTCCTCCGGGGCGCAGGGAGGAGGAGGAGGAGGAAGGCGGGGGGATGCTGCTTCCTTCCCTCCCTCTCTCCCTCCCTCGCCGCGGCCGGAGGAGCGCGCAGGCGGCGGCTGGCAGCCCCGGCTGGGGGGCTCGGGGCAGCGCTGCGGAGCGGAGCGGCTCCGGCCGCCCCCCGCTGGGGCAGCGGCGCGGTGAGTGCGTGCGGGGCGCGGCGGCCGTTCGCGTCCCTGCTCCCCCGGGGGCTCCGCTCCGCGCCTCCCCGGAGGCTGCGCCGGGTGGCAGACAACCGCCCCGGCGGGGGCTGGGGGGCGCGGGGGGCAGTGCGGACCCCGGCCGGGGATGGGGCTTCCGGGTGCTGCGCCGCCCCCCGGCTATTGTCTACGGGCCGGCGAACAATAGGGGGAGCAGCGGCCCCGCGGGGGAAGGGGGGCTCTGCCCTGCTCGCATCCCCCGGGCGGGGGGCTCGGGAGGGCGGCCGGGGGGTAGGAGCAGCTCCGCTCCCGCAGCAACTCCGAAGCGTGTCGCTCCGGAGCCGAGCGGCTGCCTGAGCCGTGCCGGGTGCCCCCCGCCCCCCGCCGGGCACCCCCGGAGCTCCAGCCTGCCCGCCGGCACTGTCGGCTGGAGAGTGGGGAGAGGTGTGAGAGGCTGCGATGGAAAATGTCTGGCCGAGGACAATACCGAGCCCCGTTCCTAGAGCCGGACGGTGAATGCAGGGGAAGGGCTGCGCAGGGAGAGCGGTGTAGTAAAGCAAAGTCAAATTTCCCCCTGAATCCTGCAGCCAGGCCTAATGGGCCCTGATGCTGTGGCGGGGTGGGGAGGAAAGGGGGGAGGGAAAGGAGTTTGGGGGACTGCAGTCTCCGAGGCTGATATGGGAAGAAAGGGAAAAGAGCTCCAGATCTTTCCTCCTCCCCCCTGAGTTACTAGGACTGAGATATGGATCATTAAAAAGGAGTAGCGTAATGCCATTAAGCGTTAGACAGTCCCCACTGCAACACTTACCCATTGTTCCTCACTCTGCCTGCTGCCAGAACGATTCTCGTCTGGACAAGAGAAGTCTAATTGAACAAATAGTTCATTTCCCCGGCCAATTGCATCTGTGGTCTCTCCTCTGAATCTGCTGCTGACTGGCTGCAAACGCAGCAGCGTCCCCAGACAGAAATGGAGAACCGGGACCCTTTGGTGAGACTCCCACTGTTGTGGGCTAGCTGGTAAGAGCAGCTCTGAGTGGCTGCTCACCTGAGTTGTTCTGACGGCAGTAGCAGGTTTGCTGCCTCACCTCTTAGTTTCTGTGTGGGGAGTGTGAAGAAGAAAAATAACAGGTGGTGAGGCAGGTCCAGCCTACAACTAGAAGATGCTACGTGTGGTTCAGGCAAGTTCTCCCGTTTCTGTAGTCTGTCTTTCAACTTTCGCTTTACCCTGGAGGATAAAGGATTTCAGGCTGTTTTGAGGCAATGCTGTTTTAGTGGAGTTTGCCAGCCTGCCCCTCAGCCTGTGCCTGTGGTGGCTGGGTGCCCTGCAGCATGCGCGCGCACACATGCACAGAGGCAGCGGTGCGCGAGCCCGAGGCTCCGGCTCTTTTCCGCGGGCTCTGAGCAGCTGGAGGGGTTGCGGCTGCACCTGGGCCCCTTGGTACATGCTTGGCTGGAGGGTGTGTCCTTTCCCCTGGAATCTCCTCCTGGTTTGCAGTGTGCACCAGAGCTCAGAGCACAGATGCATTGTCTGCACCGCTGCGAGACATGCTCAGCACTGGGAGGCTGCTGCTTTTCCTCGCTTCTGGAGCTTATCATAAGCCTGCATCATGCACCTTTCCTCCTTCTGTTCTTTCTCCTTTCCTCTTCCTTCTTTGTCTGTAGACTGCCGCCTGTCCCACTTCACTTTCAGCTTCTCCTTCTCATCTTTCTTGTGCTTAATCCATCCTTTCACCTCAGTTGCTTTTTCTCTAAGTAGACCTTGTCCTCTTCAGCCTGCTCCTCTCAACACTAGAGAAACTGCCCAGCCCCTCATCTCAGTCGGAGTATTCCTGCCAACTCTTAACAAAAAGTAGCACAATACCCAGGCTGAACACTGACATAATTACATACCCAGCCAGAGAGTGTAGTAAATAATCCTGCCTTTCAAGCTTTTGCCCAGTGGTGAGTCTTTTGCCATCTCCTTTGCCCGTGGGCTAAATGTATTATACTTGGCTTGTATTTACTTACGTTCTGGAAATACTAAGTCAGCACAGTCAGTGCACAGATACATGGTATCAGGGCGGATGTATGTTGATGTCTTGCACCATATACACTTACTGTGCCTGTATGCATCATGTGCCTGAATATGCATCATACAGCTCTGCTTCTGGGTTTAGGCTTTGACAGCCGTGCTTGGCAAGTGTGAGGGCTGTCAGGGAAGGAACAGTTACTGAGGTATGGATATTGTTCCACTGGTGGAGGAAAGATGGCTGTGAGGTGAAGGTCAAAAGTGCCAACAAAAAGCGCAGGGCTTGGCTAGCCATGTTTGCATTGGTTAGGGTGCTATCTAGTTTTCCAAGGATTTGTGCATACATATGATTTCAGACTCTGGATATTGTCCGCACGGTTGTATTTCCAGTTGTGCTTGTGAGCCTGAGTCTGTCTGCAGTTGCTTTGATTGTGAGTCAGTCTGTCTGCAGTTGCAGTAGCTGTGAATCAGTGTCTGCCTGTAATTATGTGGGTGAATCAGTGTTGGCTTGTTACACTTTGAGTGCAAACGGTTTCCCATAGCGGTTGAGGGTGTGAATCACTCTACAGTCCCTCTGGATGTGTTTTTGAGTAGAAAGATGCGATACTGGGATTAATTTTGTTTTGATGAGGAAAAACTGTCAAGCAGTTTCTCGTTTTGAAAAATTAAAGCTGGGCTGGCAGTTGGGCATAGAGCTTGTTTCTCTATTACCACCTTTCTACAGAAGAGATCCACTTTAAGGCTTGCTCCCAAGATTTTCATGTCGATCTGAACTTTTATTTTCTTTGCCCTGTGCTTCTGGTTCCGAGTGTCCTATTCTGCTGCCATCTCTTGCAGAGCTGCAGATAACACATTCTGTAACCATCACGTGTGCCTTGCACTTTATGTGTGTGGCAGATTCATGGGAAGGTTGGTTTTGGCTTCTGCAGTGCATGTGTTTGTGGGAATGAGCCAGTGTGGGCCTTTTGGGCAAGGAAGCTCAAACATGTTCATGCTCATGAGTTGAGGACTGTGTGGTTCCTCTGCCATGTGCCTCTTGCTGTGAGACAACATTGTTTCCCTAAGTAGCTGGTAAACAGCAAGTTTCATTCAGGTAGGTGGAGGTACTGCTACCTGTTTCTTGTTTGCTGACTCCTATAGAATGCTGTAGTAGCTTCTGGCCTTCAGCAGCATCTGTACGGCACAGAACAGCGCTAAACTGAGAGGCAAGTTGGAGAAATCTGGGCTCTCTCAGGTGATGGAAGCAGAGCACTCACCTCAGTCCAGGCTAACAAACCGAGCCTTCCTCTGCGCTAGCTGGTGCAGGTAGGGTGTGATGCTGGCAGTGCTGGACTGCTTCCAGTATGCGCTGGCTTGGGTGTCTCTGCCTGCGTTGTGCAGTGTATGTGTGCATCCCAGTTAGCTCATTTCAGAACAAAGGGACACAAACAACCAGTAGGACAAGGTCTTGTGAAACACCACGGTGTCTTATTCTATCGTTTCCAGGCTTCCAGATGAATCTTGTCTGCTTATTGCTGCCCCTGCCCTCAAATTAAAGAATGGTTTTATTCCAGGGGTCCCTCCTTCCTAGCTGAAGTGATTGAGAGCTGGAGCAAAACCTCCCCAACAGGGACACAGGGCAGCATGCGCATCGCCTGTGTTTCTTGCTGCTGCTGCTGCACTGAGTGCTTGCTGGCCGTCCATCTCTGCAGAGAGAGCTTGGAGCTTTACCCAAAGAAGCACTAGAAGAGGCATAGCAGTGATCGCCGCAAGGCTGGTGTGCTCACAGAGGACTGGGGAAGGTTGGACAGAGCACAGCCCATGAAGTCTGGATGATTTTGGAATCCTTGAGAGGTGTCAGAGGACTCCTGATATCTAGGACCTGTTTTGCAGAGGCTCCAGTGCAATGAGGAAGGGCAATAAGGAGCTGCTTGTGCTGTGCAAGTGCACCTGGCTTTGGGAGTAAATATGCAGGTGTTGTGAGGTCACCTATAGTGCTGTGCTTGGTTGTGCTACTGTGTGTGCAGGTGGGTGAATGTGCTTGGGTCTAGATCACCCTTTTCTCCCTGAGTGGAAGTGCTTATATCTGGGCTTTTGGACTGAGGCTGCCTCTACTTCCCAGTCTGTTTTCCAGCTGGCTTCCCAGCATCAGCTCCTCATTGCATACCCCTCCCTGAGATACCTGACTTGGCAAAGATGTGGAGCAGCTGCAGGTCCTGGGGGCTGCAGGCTGAGTGGGAGCTGTAAGTGCTCAGCACTCCTTCAGCTGATGCCACTGGTATAGGTGCATGGCGCGTGGGTGTGCTGACCTAATGACACTGCAGGTACACATCTCTGAGTGCAGTGATGGGGCAAATATGTCCTTTGGGCTGCTTCATGAATGCTGCCTGCATGATGAGATTATTGCTAAGTGAATCAGATTGTTCCCTTGGCTGTGCACGTTCCAGGGAGGCAGTAATTTGGGAGAGATACAGATGTGACTCCCACAAATGCACCCAGGTGGGTTTATGGGCCTTTTCTGTCTTCATTCCCTTTCTGATGGTTGCAGTATCACCCTCTCTGGGCTGTTCTCCCAGATTTTTTTGCAGGCTTTACCTTTCAGTCTCTACTGCTGGAGCTCTATCTGTCTTTCCCTTGTCAGCAGTAAGCCTGTGCTAATCACTCCTTCCTAGGAAGGCATTTCAGAATATTTAATAGTTTCTAGAATTAGTATTTCTGAAAAGATCAGGCTCAGTACGCCAACTCAGGAGATATATTCAATGTTAACATGGTACTAGGGTACCTTGCTGATCTGGAAGGTATCAGCACTTTCTTGGTTCCCAAACCCACCTCAGCAGGAATAGGGGCTGGAGCTGTCTTGGGGAGAAGGAAGCTTTTCCAGTTCTTCATTCCAAAACTGCACATCCAATAGGAAGGCTGTATTTCTCAGGAGTGTTGTTATGCCATGATGCTGTGGAGATTGGACAGACTGCATGTGTTGGAGAGGAGTGGGTATGCTTATGATGCCTTTAGGTATGTGGTTATAAAGACACCTGCCAAACTCCAGAGTGCACAGAACTGTAAACTTCAAGTAATGCTGGATTCCAGCTGCAAAGTGTTAGCAGGACTCCTTAGAAAATCTGCATTTGATTCAGCTGTGGAGGTTACCAGCAACTGCAGAATTAGCAGCGAATGCGTTTGCTAACTGTGCCATTAGGAAATGAGCAATGGACAGATGGAGGAAGAAAGTGCAGAGCTGCTTTGAACATGTACAGTCCCTATAGGCTCCATCTTGCATAGCCATAGACAAGAACCAGATGCTATAGTGTGATTTTCTTTAACTTATGTGAAAGAGGGGTCAATCTAGATAAGTTTTCTGAGCTTAGAAATCTTTGCATTCTGCTTTTTTTCTTCACAGATACTATGCAGTTTCCTTTCAGCAAGACCTAGTAAGAGGTTTTGGGGTTTTTCCTTCTTTGAGACAACTACCATCCAATTAACATTCCTAAACCCTCACTCGGTTACATGCAGTTAACTGCAAGTTGCCTGCATCCTCCCTCCCCTTCCCAGAGGATCAGGGATTCCTGTAGGTATTCAGATCAAGACATTGACTGTTTCAGAGCCTTCCTGAGTGGGAAGTGACAAATGAATAGCACTTTATTCGAGTACCTTCTGCAAGGACAGCACCAGTTTGGGATGGAGGAGCCTCAGCATTTCTTTTCCTGAGGCATACTCGTGGGTGTTTGCATTCCTTCGCTCGAGATGGTGCTGCACACCAAGGCCCCCCTGCCTGCCTGCCCTGCCACAAGCAGTAGCTGCGGCGGGGCAGGCAGTCCTCTGCAAGAGTGACTTTCATGCTAAAATCTGAGGAGCTCAATTACTGGAGTCTTGAAACCAGGACTGGTTTTACAAACCTGCGAGGCCAGAAATCTTGTTATTAGAGAGGCTGTGTGGCCAGTAGCTATTTGGCTTATAAAGCACTTGCACTGGGTGAGGTTCTGTGTGTCCCTGTGCTGGGCCTGGACTAGTAAGAGCCTTGGGAAAGGGGAGAGGATGCTGAGAGCTGTTGTGCTGTGGGGACCAGACTAGGCTTTGGCTATGAAAAACTTTGGAAGATTCCTTAAGGTATGAATGGTGAAATGTCTTCTGCAAAAGCCTCCTTGCATCCTCCAGAAATGTGTTTCCTGGCTGGCAAGAGGGTGATGAGCACCGGCACTGGAAGGCTGTTCCTTCTGCTGCTCCCCCAGCAATGCCTGACCAGCCCTGGCTCAATGTCACCAAGGCTACTACTTTAACCAACAGTCAAAGCCCCTGTGTTAATCGGGAAGGTCAGCCACAATCCTCAGGACCAGGTCTGCTTCTCAATCCATCTCTCAATTTTAACAGAGAAAAAGAACAAGGAAAATACCATGCAGCCTCTTCTATCCAGCTCCCCAGGAAAAATACAATTCAAGCACCAAAGGAAAGTGGTAGAAAACAGTGCCAAGCTATTTTCAATGCTGTGTTGTCCTTTCCGAGTTCATAAACGCAGCCACAGCAAACCCGCAGTCCATCTACTCTCACACCCTATTTGGAAGGCGTTCTCTGTGCCAGCAAACTGAGCCATGGCTGGCAAGGTAATCACTTGGACAACAGTGATTTTTCTCCCAGTGCAGGTATATAGAACTGGTTCTGATGCTTAAAATGAGACTTGTGCATGTATTTAACTTTATTCAAGCAGCCCTGTTATCCTTGGCTAGCACCTTCCTCAACAGAACTATCCAAAGTAGAAGATTAGTCCTTCTTCTCTGTGTAATATTGAAGGAAAAGTATATGAACAAGGTTTGGTGGAAATGCAGTTTAGAGCTTCTTGGCACAGAGAGAGACACATGTCTCATGCCTGCCTACATGGAAGGTGTAAGTGCTTCTGGATTTTGTCACTGTTCCTCATCTTACATCTTTCTGAATTACCTTGCTGCCCCATTTTCTGTTTCTTTTTTCTTCAGCTGCTCTGTCCCACCTTTGGTGCCTCATCTCCCCCACCCACGGTCTCACCAAATCTAATAAAAATGGTCCAAAATGTTCTAGAGTCAGAACAGTTCCTGCAGAGCAAGGAGGCACCTGCTGCAAAACCAAAGGGTCCTCGTTTGTGTGGATATCCCTGGTCAAAAACTGATGGCAGTTCAAATTCTGACAAAACAAACCATTTATTGATATCAGCAGTTGAATGGGAAAGTATTGCTTTCAATGAAGTTTTTTGATGGTGGTGTGGGAAGGGGAAGAGGCAATGTTGTTTTTTGCTTTTGGCTGGTGTTTGAAATTGCCTTAGAATAAAAACATCAGTAAAATCCTATTGTATAATATGCAAGTTTAAGTGAAATGAAAGGGAAAAGTTAAAAGGAAATATGTTGAGGAGCTGCTAATTGAAGGAGTTTTGAATTTGCCTTGTAAGAAACATCGATGTTTCAGCTGTCCTTGTTGCAATTTGGAATGAGAGTCCCCTAACTGTTGGAATTTCCCACAGAACAGATGTTCAGCCTCTTAATTTGTGCTTCATCAGCAACTACTTGAACTTCCAAGACTGTGTCCCTTCTCAGCTGGAGGGTGGCAGGAGCCAGAGGAGCTATCCCAAACCAGAGTTTGCCTCACCAGAGGTGTAGATGTGCACATGCCAGAAGGCTCCTGCAGCCTCCGGTAAGCCTGTGCTCCTCTGGTGTGAAGGCTGCACTTCCCTAGGTAGCATCCTAATTAAATAAGGCTGGCAAATGCTTACATGCACAAAATTAATCCATGCACTGATAATCTGCAAAGATTTTGAGTGATGAGGAGGAAGATAAAGGTAACACGTGTCTTAAGTATGCTTTATGAAAGGCAATGCTAGGACCCTGTGCTATTTTTTCCCCTGTGTCTGCTATTAGTGAATATCCTGCCAGAACAAAAGCTGACGTGGGTGGATAAGGACTTGTAGTGTCTGGCTCTTACCTTCTGCCTGTGTGACAGCTCATGTCCTCCTAGAGCTCTACTAAGCTAAAAGGCAAGGATCAGGCACAGCACCCTGGAAGACTGTGTAGGGTCAAAATATTGCAGGGTGAGCAGGGCAGATAAATGCAGAATTGTGGGGTATCGCACAACCCAGCCTGGCCTTGTGCCCCTTCTCCTCTTCCAGTCGTCTGTGGCAGAGGGAGCCAGATACACATCGCTGCACATACATGATATACGTGATCTCTAGGTGTTTCCATCCTGCTTGACTGAGCTGCCTGCTCTCTCTGCATGGAATTTCTGCTGGGGGTTCCAGTCTCCTGTGTGGCGTGCAGAAACTCACTGGTAGCACTTGCATAGCTCACCTGCCCCCTTCATCCTGGGGCACCCCCCACGAGCTGAGAAATTCCATTCAGGTGGTATGGTTTGGCTTTCAAGCCAGCATCTCCTTCAGTGCTGAAAGGAGCTGCCCAAGGCTCTGCAATGTTAGTGCCCATTAGGTGGGGAAATCCAGAGGTCAGGTTTGGCTGGCAACAACATCTTGCCCTGGTTTCTGCAGGCTGCGATTGAAGCGAGCCTACCTTTATGACTCTGGATAGCCATATCACACTGGCCGGTTCTGCCTAGCTGCTGTGTGTGCTGAGCTTCTGCTGGGCTGAATCCTGTGTGCGCCACACATGAGGCATCAGGCTGTGGAGACGTCACAACAAGCTGTATTTATACAGGCCGTCCAAGGTGCATCAGCATAATGAGATACATAAAAGGGGAAAACAGTTAAATGTGCAATAACATCACAATAAAAATAAAACTGAGCATTAATGAAAAATCTAAGCACGCTAAGTGAGGTACAGACAAACACTCCCATTACCTTGGGCCTCAGTGCTCAAATTTAGTAATTTCTGGCAGTGTCATTACCAGAATTAAATGAGGACCTAACTGTCCAGAAAAAGACGTTTGGAAAAAATGGGTCTTGAGACTTTGCAACTGGTTCTGCTGTGTGGGTGTCCCCAGGGCAGCACAGGTAGTAGGGGAACTGGGAGCTGCTGCAAGGGGAAGGCAATGACTGAGAGTACAGAGTGAGGAAGAGGAGGGAGCGATAGCTGAAAGAACCAGTTGCTGCAAGATGCTGAAGCACTTGGGGAGCTGCCGGACAGACTGTGAAGATGGGGTGAGAGTTTGTATGTGTATGTACATGCTTGGCTCTGATCCTGTGCTGCCACATCCCCTGGGCCAGCAGTGCTGCACAGGATCTGGGTCCTCTGGGTCCCTGCGGGGGGTCCTCTGGGGCTTCAAATACAGACCCCCAGCAATACTGACTGCTGGCTAACATGGATGAACTGCTAGGAAAAACTGAACTAAGTGGATTGCTTCTCTCCTAGTAAGTAAAATGTCTTTTCTCTTCTTTCCTTTCCCTCTGTGCCCACCCTGGCAGGTTTTGGAGGCTTGCTTGCTGGTCGCCACGTGCTGACGCCATGGCGCTGAGGATCCCGGGAACAGGGTCGCTCTCTCTTGTTAGCCTTGGAGTCCTAGTCCTGGTTTTGGCTGTCCCTGCTGATGCTGGGTAAGGTGGTGAGCGCTGAGGCTGTTGGCTAAGGCTGCAGTTCTCTTGCTGTGCTTAAGTATCCCGGGGCCAGTACCTGTGTGAAGTAATCCAGGGCAAAGCACTAAAAAGCATCTCTGCTGTGTTTGACCCTCCCCTTGTCACTGTCCCCATGCCTTTCACCTAAGGACTATTCAGGCTGAACTGACTGATTACATTAGCATTATCTGAGGTGCTCTCACTAAGGACAGTTGTCAGCATTTTTTGCAACGAAACCAATTTTCAGATTTGACCTCTGCACAATTCACTCTGGGCAAGGACTTGGCTTGGATGAGTTTTAACCTGGAAGAGAGACTCCCCCTGCTTTAATTTTTTAATACTCTTTTAAAGAAGAGAAAATGAAACTGCTTTGGCTGTGTAGCTGTTTATGGTATAACGACCCGCGAGCAGCACACCTATCTGCTGCAGCAGGGGGGCTCTGGCTGGGCATGCTGCTCGCCCTCTGCCTGGGCTGGTGTCCCTGGGCATGTAGGCTCGGGCTGCCCCAGCACAGAGAGCACTGCCACCAGCCTCGCCTTCCCAGCTTCTGGGAGCTGTCAGGAGAAGACGAAAGCCTGTTAGTCCATGACAGGCTCTGCAGCCCTCCTCTGCATCTGGCTGGAGCCTGTGCTGAAGCTCGGTGAGCTCCGAGAGCCCTTCGAAGAAGGGAGCAGAGACACCCCCAGCGCTGCCTGCCAGCCGCAAGGAGGGAGGAGCTCTGTGCAGAGGGAGAGAAATGCAAATAATACATGACTTCTATAAAAAATTTAGGAAAACCTTTAGAGTGCCAGGTACGGACACTGAAATGCTATCTGTTGAGTTGCGAGTCCTGCAGCTATCAATGATTTTCATGCATGAAAAGATGTCAGTGCTGTCACTCCTGCTTCACTCATGCACGCCTCTGCGTGCAGCGAGTTGCCCTGCTGCACACTCCTACCCTGTCCTGCCCACGTCACTTCACCTGCTTGGATCTAACTTTGCATAAGCAAATGCACCCCGAGCATGCCCTGACATGTAGATGCTGACCCTCCTATGGATGTACAGCTGACTGCCCCTGCCTCCCTGCATGGGCACAGGCACCCCAGGCACTGGCCTCTCGCCTTCCCCTCCAGCCTGCTGGGGCTGGGTCCCCGTCCCCATGCCAGCTGGTGGGGGGGTGGGGGTGGTGTCAGCAGCCCCCGTGCCTGCAGCCCTGCCTCTTCCTTCCCCACCACTGCCCTTTTGCTCTCCATCATATATTCACTGACGCTGCTGCCACCGCTGCTGCTCCTTTGCCACCTGCCACGTGGGTATTGCTCTGGTCCACAGGAGGATTTGTTTCCTAAATTGCATGTGGGGGACCCTTGTTTGGAGGTTAGCGTGCTGATGTGGCAGCCAGCTCTCCAGAGAGCATGTGCACGGGGAACGGGTGGCAAGCTAATGACTTTTTCTCAAGCCCATCCTAATTAAATTTGCTGTAAAGTTGTCTTCCCTGCCTGAGGGCTTCTAGTTATTTTAAAACCACGATCCTCATACCTCTTTGCAGTTCCCTTATGCCTTGCTAAAGGGCAGCTTTAGCTTTATGTTAAGGCTAGGTATGCCTGCCCAGACCTGGGCTGGGTTGGGGAATTAGCCCAAATCAGGCACCAGGCAGAGGTGCTGCTGGCTCTTCCCTGCCTGCACCTTTCCCTCGCCCTGCATGCGCTGCTTTTTCCCCAGCACCTCCTGAGTGAATCCCACGCTGCTCATATTGAAGTCGAAACCTCAAATGTCAGGCTAAGTAAAATGGCTTTGAAATTTGTAAACTCATTTTTTCTATCACTGCTGAGCCTCCGCCAGGAGTTCCTTCACAAAAATCTGTCCTCTCACTCTTTATATTACGGGTAATTTTTAAAGATAGCTTATAAAACATTAATGAATGAGCTTTCATGAGCATGCTAGCTATTCATAAGTTATAGATGGTTATATACCCATCAGCAGACACTGGTACAGATTGCTTTTAACCATGACATCTATTGAAAGCTGGTACAATTGAAATCTTACTAATTACAGTAGACATTTGTTAAATTCCTCAAAATTCTGCTTCCCGGTAGGGAGTTCAGCTATTTCAAATATTTCAGGTCCAGATGAAAAGCCAAAACCAGTGTTTTGATTCGAATGGAAAGTCTTGAAGGCTGTGATGCAGTTTATAATATCAATGGTGTTTTGATGTTTTGGATCTGACAAGTTGAATTAGGGCTGGGACAAGTGTTTTCCTGACCATGCCTCACCCCCATGCCCTATGGGAACTCCAATTTAAGCACTTTATTACTCTTGTTGGGCTCTTGTAGGCTGAACTTCCTGGCTTGACCACTTCTCCCATGATAGCAAATATTGGTTTGATAAAAACTGGAGGCCGAGCAGCTCTGTGAGAGGTGGCATCCGATCCCTGGAGAAACAAACCTCAAGCACTTGAATGCAATTTCCCGGAGTGTTTGGTCATTGATGCCAACACAAATTAATGTCAAAATTGCCAAAAATGGAATATTTCAATTAGCTGCTGCATGCTAAATAGTATTGATTCAGCCTGACTCTAAAAATACCCGTACCCTGCTCTCAGTTTTTCTTCTTTTGCTAGAAAATACTTTCTGCTCTTCTTTTATCTTACAGAAGCTGGGTTTTCTGTTGGGAGAGGATTTTGATAGAAAACTCCTAGCCAGTTCTGCTACTTGTCACCCTACTGACCCTTCACAGGGTATTTACAAATGGACCATGTCAGGGGTAACTAGTCTAACCAGATGGGATACAGCAGGATTAAGCTTTGAACTCTTTAAATTATGTTCCTCTCTCAGATCTTTTTCCCCCCAATTACTTCCTGATGCATGCTTAAAACAGGGGCTGCACACATCAACTGGAGCAAAAGAAAATGTTACTAGGGAGGAGAAGGAAAGGGGCAGAAGTGTTTGAAAGCAAAATTTAGGGACTTCTTTTCCCCCAGCTGTGGGGAGTGGGACCCTGCTTCAGAAGGACACGGGTCCCCTCCCTGGTAATTGCACCCACATGTTGCATCACCAATGTCCCTGTAGTTTGCTGCATTCGTGGCCTTCGTCTGGGCAATGCTCCCCAGTCACTTACCTCTCTGATTAGTGGCACGGAGCTGATCTGCCAGTAAGGGCCCTCCCATTTCTGAGGGGCTCCTGGTAGCGCTGCTGAGGATCCCTCTGCTCCAGCAGCCTTTTCTCCCATTGCTTGGCTGGGCTTCCTCAGCCATCCTGCTGCCTGTCTGTGCTGCTTAATATTATTTTGGCCTCATTGGTGTCTCTCTTATTTCCCCTTCCATCTTCCTTACAACCTATGCATCTCTATAGATTTTTCTTTAGGTTTGCTGTTACTTAATCTTCTGCCTTTTCGTTTGTTTTGGTCCTAACAGCTCTTTCTGCTGGGGAAAGCTGTGCGTGGAGCTATAGCACTGGTACTTGGTGTTGTCTGAAGTCTCTTTTAGAGACAGCCAATTTCAGAAGGATGCACCGGCTCTTTTTCTGTTGATTGAAAGGGAGACACAAAATTCAAAGGTGTTATTTGAGCCCCTTGGGCTTGCAAAAGTACATTGAAGATTTTGTTTGGTGAGATGAACTTTGAGAAATTTACTGCCACTTGGGGCAGAAATTGCCCTGAGGAAATAATCTTATTTGGGGGCCTCCAGGCTTCTTGTGTTGAGCAGAGATAGGAATGTGAAAACTCATTTGGTTTTATAAACAGGGAAAGTTCAACAAATGGTTCACAAAAAGTTTTAGTGATGGACTCAGGCTTCAAGCCTGCTTTGCTGAATTCCTGCTTTTCTACCTCCCTTCCCTCTTCCCAGCAGAGAATTTGGGAATGGCTCTATATGGCAAATAACTGGCATAATTTCTTCCATGCTGCCTACAAGAAGATACTGGCACTTGAGTAACTAAGGTACCCGCTGCCTCTGTTTGTAAACTGCCCTTTCTTAGGGACAGGCGAAGGATGCTGGGGCAGCGGAAGGCTTCCCCCAAAACCAGGGCTCCTAAACCACTACCCATGGTGCCACTGACCCTCAGCATGGAAAGGTGGGGATGGGGCAGCAGGGATGCCTCAGCTTCCGTGGTGAGGGTTGCAGTGACAGAGGCCAGAGGGGAGTTGATTTGAGATGCCCTGTGGGGAATCCTGCAAGCACATGACCTTAATGGGCGTACCTGGTCTTGCAGTTCAGAGCCCACTGCAGCACAGGCTGGAGCATGAGCCAACCACCCCTTCATTTCCAGTAACTGGTCACAGTGTGTAAAGAGTAGGTTTCTCTTCTGATGGTGTTTTTTTCTCTTTTGTCCCCCCTGCATGCCAGGCTTTCTCAGAAGCATGTCTCAGACGTCGTTGATGACAGCAAAGATAACATCACCATTTTCACCCGCATCCTGGACAGGCTGTTGGATGGATATGACAACCGCCTGAGACCTGGACTTGGAGGTCAGTTGGGTGGAGAGATGTTGTTTTCCACAGCTGTGTAGCTTTAGAAATGACAGTCTGCACTGATCACTTTAATAAGTCTGGTGCTGCCAGGAAGAGAGGCTGGATCAGTGCCAGAGTCAGTCTGTTGCTGGTTTCCCCATTTTGGGTCTGTGCTATCTTGTTTGATATTTTGTAAGGTGAGAGGTGCAAGTCTTTGACTGCTGTGGTCTTCTATGACATTACATTGATAGGCCTGTAGATGGAGCAAATATGATTAAATTTATTTCTGCTACTTTTATAGGCATTGCGTTTTCAGAAATGATGATACTACTAGTTTGCAGGACCTTCAACTTGCATTGGTGTTGCTTTTTGGTTAGTGGGCTGTCCTACAGAGTCTCTATCTCAATATCTTCTATTTCTTAGGTAGTTGTCACCTGGCAAGCTCTTCTCTGTGTGCTGGTCTGGGCACCGGGCTGTCAGATGGGCTCTGCTGTTCCCTGAGCTGCTTTTAACACTGCTGCCATTATAGATGCTGCTGCTGAGTTCCTCTCCGAGCGCCTACAGATGTTTAAGGTGCTTTAGAAAACAAAACTATGGTAGTCACCTTCCAACGTTTATGGCATACATTTATCATGGTATAAGGAGGCAGAAGCAATGGGGAGATGTGTGGGGAAGACAGACGAGAGCTTGCTTGGTGAGATGAGGGAGACATGGGCCTACGTGGTTTCTTGGTACATTGTTGCCAAGGGGCATTCCTGTGGCAAAGAAGATGACCCCTGTCAGGTGCCAGCAACTGTGTGCCACAGGGGCTGCTGAGGTGATGTCTCTGCACTGCTTTGAGCTTTCCTGCTTGGCTGCAGAGGTGTGCTGCTGGACCACAATTCCCAAACAAAGCTGGAGTCACCATGTGCTTCCCTGTTCCCTGAAGGTCCTGATGCCAAGGGAGGTCGGGAATGAACTTTCCTGAGCCCTTGCATGCTGATGGGGGCTCCAGTGATATAATAATAGCCTGGAATTGCACCCTCCATTCCTCAGAGCAGCCTCGTTGTCTCTTGCCAGCCCACACCTGCCTCTGTGCCAGCTCTCTGCTCTGCACCAGTTCAGGAGTACTTTTATCCCAATCAGAGACCATGCAAAATCTGGGGGAGAAGAGTTTCTCCAGTAAGCATCCCCACTCTGATGGGCTGCCGTGCTGCAGTACCTGGGTAGGAAAGAGTTACTGTGCCTGCATAAGCCATCCATCAGTTTTATTGCTTTTGTTGCTTGTTTCTTTCCCCCAGAATTAACTGCGGTCCCACTAATAGCTTTGCCTCCTCAAGTCTCCCCGATGGCTGTATTGATTTAACTGAAATGAATTCTGAAAGGGGACTGAGGAGGCATTTGTGTTCACTTTGGGCTCGGTTGCAGACAACCCCATGCAAAGTATTAACAAGAGGACTCCCAGGAGCCCCTTGCTGGGGAAGTTAAAACCTTTCTTGGAATCTCTGCTCTGTTGCTTTAGATCCTTTAATAACGTGCTTAGCATAATACATTGCCTTTGCCTGAACCAGACACTGCATGTTTATAGACTGCTTTCACCTCTGATTTCCCCTCATGGAGCACTCTCGCAGACCCAGATGGGAGGTTTTGACAAGGGCTCTTGGCTGCACATGAGTTGTCCCCACTGCTGGATCTGTTTTCCCCAAGTCTGGTCTTTTATTCTTTGGAAGTCTGTCAGGGCTGCTTATCAGGAAGAGCACTGGAGGAAAATAACTTTCCCACCGGTGCTGGTGGCCAGAGAAGCAGAAATAGTCCTGCTGCAGACTCTAGACTTAGGGGTTAATCAAATAGCCTGGGGTGGTAGTGAGCAAGAGACTGGGTTCCTGCTGTCCAAGGTTATGTGAGATCTCTGAAAAGGATAGCTTTGCTTCAAATTAGTGGCTGTGCTGCTGGGTGATTCAGTGACTTACAAGGTACATTAGTTTTCCTGTGATGCAGCAATGGGCAGTCCTTTTAAGACCCAGCAGCACTGGCTCTCCCCATTTTCCTCGGGAATATATTGCTTTTCTGAAGATGTCAGGTGAGAGCACCATGCAGTCCTGCTTTGGTGTCCATGGAAAGGGCAGACGTGGTGGTATTGTGCCCATGCACAAGCTAACGGAAAGACGGACAGGCCTAAACTGTGGGTAACCAGGAAGCAGGACACAGGGGGTCCCTTCTTGGCCTTGGTTTCCCTGCTCTGCATGAGACAGATCCCCCTGAAAACACTGGGTTGGGGCACAAAGGGCTGAGCGAGGTGCAAGGCTGCAGCACATCTTGGGGCTGTGTGTGCCCCGGTGCCTGTCTTCTGCTTTCGGCAGAGCTGCCTCCTTGTGCACCGGCAACCGAGCAATGTTTGTTTAGGCTTTGGGAAAAGAGACTGTTTAAGCAACAGAGTGTCGATGTGGTGACTTCTCCCCTCAAGATAGCCTCTTTGTATTTATTTTCTTATCCCCTCTGTTTCCACCATCTGCTGCCACCCACTCTAATAGCTCCCATGCCAGAGCTCATCTTCCTACCAGGATGCTGCAGACACAAACTGAAGCAAACCAGTGCTGAAGCTGCTCGGGAGTGCCCAGTGCTGCAGAGCCAGGCTCCAGGCGAGGGTGGCCCTGTGCTTTGCTGCAGCTCCTGTCCCCAAGAGGTGGCTCAGCACATTCTCTCCAGCGAGGAGTCCTTGCAGTCTTGACAGCACGTAGAGGTTTGTGAGCATACTCTAGGCTAGGTTAGATGAGGGAAGGTGGGGGTGAGGGTGGCTGTCAGACCCCTCATTCTGCAGGAATGCCCCATAGCACTGGGGACACAAACATTAGTGTCACAGAGAAGTCTTGCATGGCTGGTAGGAGATTTCTGCCTGTGTCTGCCAGGTGAGTTGGGGCTGGTTTGCTCTTAGTGGCAAAGCTGAGTCTTTCATTTGGCTCCATGACCACTGAAATAGAGTCTGGGCTTGGGAAAGGGGTAGCTGCATGAATAGATCATGTTATAGGACTCAGAGTGTGGAAGGAGAGGAACTATTAGCAGATAACCTGTGTTTCCCCTGGGAAAACACAAGGCAGATTGGTTATTAAGTCTGAAGAGGAACAGAAATGGACCCTGAGGGGATGGAGACATCTGTTGTCAAGGCCAACCTTGTAGGATAAGAAAATCTCCCACCGAGAGTTTCTATGGACAGCGCTGGCCTCCACTCCTGGTCTGGAGCTGTGCAATCACGCAGATCCTCTGCCCAGCCCTGTGGGGGCTACAGTGAGGGGCCTCTATTTATAGCTCCCAAATTCTCTTTGCTGGGGCTCCCTGCAGAGCTGGCACATGGAGAGGCCTCAGCTTTGAACCTGGAGTTTGCCTGGCTTGCAGGAGTAGGAGGGAGTAGATGTGGCCATGGGAAAGAGGTAGAACTGGCTGAGAAAGGGAGAGACATCGTACACCCAAAAAAGAAGAGATGCTCAAGGAGTGGGATGTGAGCGATGGGAGTGTGAGTGATCCTCCAGGAATGCAGGATGCACAAAAATACCCTGTATATCCTTGTGCTGCTTACTGTGAAGAGTGAATGAAGTTCTGCAATCCTTACGTGGCCAGCGTGATGCCCAGCACAGTTACCATGAGAGGGGATGTGGTGGCTGGGTTGTTTGAGGTTCAGTGATGGTCCCTGTGCAGCTGCACCTCCTGCAGCCTTATTTCCTCACCAGTGAAGTTCGGTTTATTGCGCTGCAACTGACCACAACCATCTAGTGAATGCCTGGGGAGGTTTCCAGACTTGCCCCAGCCTTTTCCTTCCTTACAGCTTTGGTAATACAAAGCTACTGGGGGGAACCTTACTGCTCAGGGAGGAGGAACATGTGACCTTTCTGTAGCTGTTTGCAAAATGGGGTAGGGATTTCTTCAGCTCAGCCAGAGATTGACTGCTTCATGGGGGCTGGGAATGTGTCTGAGGTGCTATTTGGTAGAAGGATGAGGAACCCACGGGGCATCTGGAGCAGTGGTGAGCAAAGCCTCTGTATCAGGTGGTTTTGGGAAGCCTGCACTCCAGAAAACTGTTGACCTTTTCCAGGGGATGCCAAGGAGGAAAAGATTTTTCCCTAAGGAAGAGAAAGAACGAGTAGGCTGTTCAGTTTTCTAAAAGATGGGCTGTAAACATTCCAGATAAGACAGTTTCTCCGATTGCAATTAAAAAGTAATTTGTACCATGTTAAACAGCTAGTCTAGGATCGATTGGTGTTATCCCTCTCAGATGCAGCATTGCTTACAAGGTATCTCATGTTATTTCCTTCAAGTTTGTACCACCTGTCTCTGGAGTCCCCAGATGGCTGACTCAGCCCCACTGAGGGAACGCTGGCCGGTGAGCATCCTGCCGGGCTGTGTCTGCATGATGTGCTTCTGGACAGTTGAGAGTCAGCAGCCTACTGAAGTTTTCAGAGCATGGAGTTTAGTGGGACCAGCAAACACAGGCAACTGGATTAAAGCAATTCCAGACTTGGTCTGGCCTTGAACTCTTCCGCAGTTTTTCAACCTGTGTGTGATGAGGCTGCCTGTAGTTTGTCATAAACATTATCTAGATCTGTTTGTGCAAGAGAAACATGAGATGACAAACCCAGTGGTCCTTTGTGGTTTGTTATGATTTCCAGGGTTTCAGGACTGTGTTTAATCCGGTTTTCTGTCTTAATGTTCCACCTCTCCCAATTTCTCATCTCTTCTCATCTTTTCTCTCTGATCTGACTTCATGCCTTGTACTGAATACTCCAGGGAGGAATCTGATCCTTTCTTAGAAAAAATCCATGTCTTATCTCAGATTTTTGTCTTTTTCTGAGATTCCTTGATGAGTTTTAATTTGAAGCTGAGGCATTGCCTGAACAGTGTTTTCTTCTATTTACCTTTCTGGGCAACGGGGACCCTGCTCTGTCTCGTCAAACTTCTGAAGTTAAGATCTGTGAACAAATTGAAAAAAAGGTTGTCTTCCCCTTGGGTGCAGCTCTCCAGAGGCATCTTTGCCATGGATTTGCACAGCCCTGATGCTCTCCTCTCTCATGCAGAAATTCCCAGTTGTGCTGCTGTTTAAACCCATGGTGTACAGAGGGAGGGAGCTCTGTGTGAAAAGGCATGCACACATCAGAAGGCAAGTGACGAATGCGGGTTTGACAGCTATGCCTAAGGGTGAAAGTCTCTTAAATAAGTTACGAATTTGCTTAGGGCAACAAGCCTGTATCAAAGCTTCAGGGATATCACAAACACTCTGCAGGGGTCAGAAACCCGCTGTGAAAAGGAGTTCCTAGCTTTTGGTGTGAAATGGCACCTGGGCTTCAGGTCAGCACCAGATCCTTCGGGGGCATCTTGCGTCTGCCTGTGTCCCTGCAGTGCCAGGAAAGACTGGACCACCGTGGCAGGTCCCTGCCCAGCCACACTCTCCATGGGGCAGTCATGTGGGCAAAGTCGATGACCAGTGACGAGGCTGTCCCTGGGCTGCATGCTCCTGGGCTCTCCAGAGGGGCTGCAACCAAGCCCCCAGGCTGCCGGGGTTATGAATGGGAAGATGGTACTCGCACTACTTCGTATGCCTTTTTTTAGGTGATGCCTTCGTTTGCTGTCAGTGGTTCCAATGAGGAGTCTGCCCCAAGCTGCTAACCCCTCCATATATCCATGCATGTAGGCAAGAAGTAAGATTTTCCCCAAAGGGTGAGAAATTTTTCTAGGAAAGTGAATCCATTTGGAGGAATTTTTTACCCCAGTGATTTGTACTGGAGCAACATCTCAGAGCTTCAGTGCTAGATCAGACACCTGCAGTGAACCCCTGCAAAAGCTAAGCAGCTGATCCCTGCCTGAGGGGAAGCTGGTGTGTGTGTTGGAGATGGGATCAGCTATTTGTTTATAATGACTTTGGAAGGGGGGAACTGATGCTTAAGCATGTTAAACATGTGTTAGATGGTTTTAAGAACATTAGTAGATGATGTTATAGATGGCTATAAACTGCTTGCAAAGATGTCTTTATTGATCTGTTGGACTATGGCTGCTACTCGTTTATTAGAAATTTCCATTCGTTTAGTCCTCTGTAAAGGATTTATAATGTGTCTTTGATATGGATTGTGAAATAAGGATTTTTTTTTATTAGGTATTGTAGAGTTTAAAAACAACTTTAATTGGTTTATTCTGGGAAGCTGGTGGTGAACCAACTGGTCAAATATTGAGGAAACAGCAGTTACTTTATTCGTTGAGTGAAAGGATAAAACATTTGCAGCAGTTCATGTACCTATACAGAGGCACTGATTAAGTCTGATGAGGCAAAGTCGTTGATCATGTTGGTGGTGAATTTCAGCCCAGTTCCATCTGGAAGAAGCAATCAAATATCTACCCAGGCCCCCTGTGGTGGGGGGATTAATGCTGCTGATTCAGACCTGTTGGCTCATTAGTGCTGTTTCATTTATTTAAAGCTTATTGTTTGATTAAATAAAAATATTGGAATGTTTGTGAGGCTCTGGGAGATGCACGGGGCTTTGGGGAGTGAGTTGATGCAAAACTATGAGGCTAAACCGTGCAGGGTCCCTTAACTAAATACTGTTAAAAGTCAGAGTGAAATTCTCACCCCGCTGAAGTAAATGGCAAAGCTCTCAGCAAGTCTGGTGGGGCAGGAATTTCATGTAATGATTTCTTTGTCTGTGTGTACTAACCTGTAGCTTACTTTAAAAATCTGCCTCTGAAGGATATACACCTAATGTTTATTTAAAAAAAAAAAAAAGTCTTTGTGGACTACTGGCAGTTGTCCATATAGCATACAGTATAGCCTAGAGAGAATTTTTAATGTGTAATTTGTATTGTGAGAAAAGGACACCCCGTTCACTTTACCTTCTGGAAGAACATAATTCAAACCAAAGTGATGAGAACAGGCATGGAAAAAAGCATATGATTTTTCTTCCCTCCCCCAAAACCTGCTGGAAAATCCTATTGATGACAAAGTTCAGACTGAATCAGTGGATGAAATGATTCATAACTGGAGTGAAAATAAATTGTGTCTGAAATTTCAAGATGCTATATCAACATTGCAAAAGTCATTTCAGGTGCCTTTTTTTTTTGGAAGGATCAGTTCTGGTACAAGAAACTTTGTCAAGGAAAGGATCTGATGACCATTAAAAAAATCCACTAAACAACAGCAATTTGCAAAGGGGAAGGTGGCAGAAGCTGTGCACAAGACTTACTGCACACATCTGAATTCTTGTCAAGGAAGTTTGTGTTCATACAGGCCAGATCAGATTTTTGCAGTCCTACATTCCTACTTACCCACCCGAAGACATGCCTCCTGGAGAGCTGTGAATGTCACTTTAGCCAGTTAAGGCCACTTTCTTGCAAAAAATAAAGGTGCAAACTCTTCTTTCCACAAGTTGTGTTTTCTGTAAAGGGTCTGTGCACACGTGGGAATTGAATGACAGGCTTTTGTGCTTGAAAGATTAGAGCTCTTCCCTTTGGAGAGATGCACCTTGTCTTGCCTGAGAATTTGAGAAAGCCTTTTCCTAGAAAAGGGCCCTGTTTGCTTGCGTGAGGAAGGGTTAAAGAACAAAAGCATGAAATCTTTCCTGATCAATCTAACCATCATTATGAGAGAAGCTTTCTGATAGCTTCTCTTTGTCATGTAACGTTAATAACGTTAAGTCCACTTTGGCAAGGAAAAGCAACATATAATTAATTTGAAAATCAGGAAAGCGAATGTGATTTTTATACAAAAGAGGTAGTCTTTAACTGCAGAAGGCATTGTGTGGGCATGGCCGTGCTGCAGATGGGACCTCTCCCCTCCAACGGGGCAGGAGTCCCTCCTCCAGCATCCCCCTCCCATAACGTGATGTTGGGGCCTGAGGTCCCAGGCTGGGCTGGTTCCCCCATGTGCCCCCCCTCTGTGCACACACCTTCAGTGGGTCCCAGTTTGCCGGTCAGAAAAGGGATTGAATCTGACAAGTAAGAGGGGAACCAGGTGGGGCAGGGGTGAGGTTAGGAATGTGCAAGTGCCTCTGAATACCTGCAGAGCAAGTTAGTTCAACCAGGTGGAAGTATCTGAGTCTCTGCCTCCATCCACTGTTCTTTTCTTTCTAGAGCCTTAGCTCTACTAGAATTATTATTATTTTCATGCAGAATGCATTAAAAAGGGAAAAGGAGAAAACTCAAGCCCTATCTGAACTGATTTGTTCCCAGAAAGATGTTTAATTTTGTATGTATAATTGAAAGGGGCTAAATATAGCTGTATTAATATTTATGGGCCTTATGTTGGAGTCAATACAAGAGTTGCTGTTCAAGGCAATTAAGCTTTACCTTTTCACATCTAGGATTTCAGCATTTGGAGATGACATTAGTTGTGTGACCTGCATGCAAGAGAGAAAAAACTAAAAGCATGCCATTATCTGTCGAATATTATACCCTGTATTTAATGCTGTTTGCTGACAGGCAGTTTGTCTCCGGCAAGGGTGATCTCTCAGAAGCAGGACTGCTATCTTAATAGGTGGGAAATTGGAGAAATGAGTAATCTCAGAGGCTTGCAGGAGAACTGTCCCCACAGCCAGTGCTGTGTTTGGGGAGGAACTGAGTGACTAGACTATCTCACGGTATCAGAACGTGGGCATTGTCCACCTCTGCTGCATCGGTAGCTGCTGGGGACGAGCAGAAAATTATTATGGTGGCACTTCATGAACTCCATTTGTCTTCATACTGCTGCCACCATGGAACTGGGGTGTAAGAAACACAACCCTCAGTAGCTCGCGCGTGGGGCAGGGCGGGCTGGTTGCACCCTACTCCTGGGCTCAGGCTATCTGTGCATGTCCGCAGGGCTAGTCACAACCTTCATGTCATTAAAGCACAGGGAAAGCAAATCCTGTCCAGAAATCTGAGCTGCTGTAGGGAGCATGTGCATGGGGAATTAGGTCGAGGCTGTAACGATGAAAACAAGTCAGTTTGCGTTAATAACAAAAGCAAAATGATGATGTGCTTGATTTCTAAAGCACTGCCTTTCAAGAGAAGGGTATCACTAGGATAACATGACAAGAGTCCTGGCAGTGGTTGAATTGCCCTGCATTGCTGCTTATTGGAAGCTGTAGCTCCTCGCTGCTCCAGTTAACAAAGAAACTGTTAGATGCTGTAAAGAAACTGATAAGGATTGTCTGAATCCTGCCTTTCTACGAAATTTGATCAATGCGTCAGATTCTTCCTTTCTTCCGTCTGGACTCTAATAACTGCCTTTGAGCAGGAGGACAGCAGTAAGGAGCCTCCATCAAGGCTGCTCTGCAGCCTCCTCGGGGAGCGAGGGGTTAACCTGCCCTCCCCAGGGCAGATGCTCACAGCTGGGGCTGCAGCTGGAGGTTGGCTCAGTGGGGTGAGCTTAGTGTTCATCCCTTCTTCTAGGATTCGTGCACCCCATGAATTTTGAAGCTTTGTGTGGGTGTGTTTCTGTTCTTTCACTGGTGCATTGTATATTTTGGTAGCTGGAAGCCTTTCAACCCCCTTCAGTAAGCATCAGGGAAAATGTGTTTTCTGATGGCTTTCGTTAATTTTTCCTGTCGGAGCACAATGGCTGCTTAAACAGGGAGGGAAAAGCTGAAATCAAATGGCACACCCATGGAGGCAGAAATGGTGGCCACACTCTTAGTGGCTGGAAACGAGTTTTCAGATCTAAATGGCCCCTCTGAATTCAGCCTTGGCTCTGGGGATTCGCACCAGGTGACGCTGACCCCAGCAGACCGGCATTTCCAATCACAGATGACAATATCCTTGCCAAAAGGTGTTGGCTTGATAGAAAAGGATTGTTCTCTGTTGTGCCTGAGAGCAAGTCAGCTCAGGGCTGAGTCCCACCTCGTCTCTATTCCTGAACACAGGCAAGCCAAGCTATATATTAAGGAACAAGGGAATTGCACCAGTTAAATATAAAAAACTCATTTAGCTAAAGCAGCACAAGCCCCCATGAATATTTATCTAATGTTATGGAAGCATGTGGACTCCCACCTACTTTATTAAATTGATTTTCAATAAAAATGCCAGTGGAAGACATTTGATTAATGGCTGGTGGGACAGCACAATTAATGTGAAGTCTGGAGTCAGCAAGAAGTGTCCGCTGAGCCTGTGTCCCCCTGCTGGAGGCTGGGCTAGGAAAATGTTTTTAAACTTCTGAGGGACAACTGTGATGTTTCCCCATGTGGTTTCCACAATGAGGCGAACAGGAACTGCTGTCTTGCTGCTATTTGGCTGGTGCATGGTTTTGCTGAGGGCTGATGTCCTGACCTTAAAGCTGGTGTGTGACTTTCAGTCCCAGTGCTCTGCCTTTTCCTCTGCTTTTCACACCCCTCCGAGCAGGCAGCACCTGAGAATTAAGCACAGCAGTGAGCTTCAGCAATCATGGCAAGTTTGACTGAGGCTCCCTGGGCCTTTGCATTTAAACATTCCTGGGATTAGCTCCATCAGCCTCCGGATCCACTCAGCTCCTACCAATTTACCTGCTTGGATTTGTCTCCTGAAGGAACACAATTTGAAGCTGTAATGTTACAGCTCTATTAAAGGGCTCCAGCACGGTTTCCGTCGTGACCCCCTGCCAGGGCTGGCACCGCCTCTTTCCGATGAGCTGCCAGGAGCTTGGGTGGGAGATGCTGAGCGTGGTGCAAGTGAGGGTTGCAGGCACTGCAGTCCTGGGGCCCCGCTGAGCCGAGGAGCCTGGAAATCCCTGTGGCGTGAGGGGGGCTCCCTGCCCTGGGAAGGCAGCAGGGCTGGGGGCTGCCTGCACAGCCTGGAATAGAAACTGTCCCCAGGGATCTTGCAAAAAATGTTTGGAAGCTGCTGTGGGTGGGATGTTGCATCACTTTCTCTGCAGGGGGTTTCTGAGCCAGAGGCGTAGGTTTTTCGGGTGTGATGGTTAAGTGAGGACTGTGCGGGAGCAGAGGCGGGTGGCGTGCCTTGGTGCAGCAGGGAAGGTGACTTGTTGGGCAGGGAGGTGTGTTGATCTCATCATCCCTCGGCTCCACACCCATGGAGCCCAGAGAGGTACTGCAACACTGTGTACTGCTGCAATGGGGGTGCCCGAGTGGCACCATGTAACCAAGACCAGGGGCATGAATCCTTCCCCCAGCTAATGCAGGAGCCCCGGGCTAGGGTCCTGCACTGGAGAGCAGGATCAGTGCGCTGCTGTGCTCACCCATTCCCAGAGGGCACACGGTGCCCAGCAGGCTACGGCCAGATGGCACGGGCAGAGCAGCCCTGGGCAGCAACAGGGCAGATGTTCCTGATGCTGCCCTCCGAGGCTGAGAGGCTCTTGTAGTAGTCTCTATTTTGCAGTATTTTGGGTTTTTCTCTGCATGCAAATGTATAATGATGCCCATGATGGCGCTCTGCCTGCAGGAGAAGAGGGGGACCCCGAGCAGCGCCCATGCCAGCAGGCAGGGAGTGGGTGCAGATACTCCAGCATGTGCTGAATTGCTTGGGCACTCCCGTGCTGCGCTTGGGAGCTGGGCTGAGACTGGGCATTGGGGAGTGCTGGGAACAGAAAGGAATAATAGGAAAAAAAAGGGAGCAGGTGCTGGCTAATATGTATGTGGCAGAAAAAGAGAGGAGAGTTCTGGCTGAAAACAGAAGCTGAGAAAAGGCAGATTGGCAGCCAGCATATTTCTGGAGACAGCTTTCTCCTCTGTAGGCTGTGAGTCGCTTAAGAAACGTGTCAGTAAAGCACACTTGCAGCCACTGTCTCTAATAAATATATATTTAAGAGAGACATTTCTTCAAAACTTTGGCTGGGAGATATCTAATGCTGAAGGGATGGCATGAAAAATGCCATCTCCAGTGGAAGCAGAGGGTTGCCATGGGAACTGGAACGCTTCGAAAGCATGTTGCTAAAACAAGAAAACATTCTCCCCAGCAAAGGAAATTAAAAATTACATCTGGAGGCATCTGCCCTCTGCTTGTCTCTGATGGGAGTATCGGAGTATTATGCAGCATATCATGAGTCATGTAGTGGACAGAACTGAAATTCGATTATTTGTTGCCCAGTTTTTGTCAGTAACTGTGATAAAAACCCTTCCTGTCCGTGGGACAGACAATGCTGGTGTCTGAACAGTGCTGGGGAGGTGGGAAGATTTAAAGCCATAATGGAATTTCCTCTAAAAGCATTTTGCTCACCTGGAGATAAAACAACAGCCTGAGCACACAAATAAGCCTGTCTTGCCACGTGGACCACCCCACCGCTCCTGGGGTTTGCTGCCCCTGTGTTTGCTGGCCACGTACTTCCCCAAGAGGCATGGGGAAGCTGGGTGAGAGTGGATGTGGTGGAAGGGCACAGTGTGTGTCCAAGGATTTATCTTGCACTTTGGACACTCCGTTTATCCTTGCAAGACTGGGATAGCAAACGCAGGAGTTATTTCCATGCAGCAGAGGTGGACTTGCAGTCTATGCTGTCTAATACATTTCTTGATGTGTTGGCAGCAGCATGTGCAGAGGTAACATGGGGAGCTAGGTGAGCCCAGGCGGTGAGGAGAGCTTGCCCTGCCGTAAGAGAGGACTCCAGCATCAGAGGAAATGTTAAATTGACCAGTGCAAGGCAATGTGAATTAAACAATTTCATTCGTACAATGTCTTGGTATTGCTGAAAAGTAAATGAGCAGCGGTCATGCAGCCCGGTGACCTGTGTGTGATGAGGGAGAGACAACTCGGTGGAGACCTTGGCTCTGTGCACAGCTCAGCAGCCACACAAGCAAAGACCACTTGGGGTGCATGGATGTGGAAGGGAAGGCGTTTGTCTGTGTTGCCCTGGGGGTGGTGGTGAAGGATGCCAGAAGCGTCACTGGAGGCACACTGTCGCAGGAGCTGATTAAGTTCTCCCACTGAAGGAAATGCCAGCCAGGAGCTAACAGATAAGCGAACCAGAGTGCAAATTACTGTGTTGCTCCCTGCTATGGTTTTCTTGTATTTTCATCCTAGTACCTGGCATTGGCCTCAGGGGACAGGCTGGAGAATTAAATGGACTCTTCCTCTCAGCTATACAGCAAGCCCCAGGAGCCACTTTCTTTTTCTTTTTTTGCGCACTACAGTCCATCATGCGGTCTGGCAATCCTCAGCTTGCAGAGCAACCTGGAAGAAGATATAGCTGGAGGCATGGGGAGGCTGCACTGAGCCTAAAAGGCAGACCGGGGAACCTAGGCACAGCAGAACTGCATTGCGTGCTCAGTGCCATAGTGCAGATTAGCACCGATGGTGGGATTGAAGCTCAGAGCTCGGTCTGCAAGCATCACGCACTTGATTGAGATGTCTTATTATTTCTCCCTCTGCAATGACACAAAATTAATGCAATGTAGTGTGTCTTTCATTTGAGTTTTCTTACACTTCCCTGCTTGCTTTCTGGCTTTCCAGTCTTTCCAGTTGTTTCCTATGTATCAATGATTATCAGGTTAGCAGTAGCAGTTTTGTATTGCACTCTTGTGCTTATCTTTTTCCTGGGGATCTGCCTTGAGCTCTGATGAATTGCAGAGCTCAGTAATTGCTTTACAAATGCTAAGGATTTTACTGGCACCGATCTGAAGTTTTTGCAGTTCCTCTTCAAGCATGCCAGTGACCTGATGGGAGGTGATGAACTCTGTTAAAGACCTGCTGAGAATCAGTTAACCAAAGGTTCAATGTTTTTAGGAAAGAAAGAAAGTGATAACCCGATAACCTGTGCGGGCCGGTCTGGAAGCTCCCTGATGGAGAAGCTTCAGAGGTTTACCATGTCCACGCAGCTTCTGGATAAGCCTGGTCTAATGACTGATTCTCCCAGCTGAGTTATGCATGTGTGAAGGGATACAGCAAAGGCAGCAGCCTTGTGTCTGCTTTGTTCTGGTGCTTTATCCCTCCTGTGTCTCTGCAGCTTCAGCCACAGTACTGAGGCGCGGGACCTGCTGCAGTCTTTCCCTGAGGGTGCTGTTCACCAAGATCCCTTGAAGTGGTCAACAAGATCATCACTGACCCCTAAATAGGGAGATTAACTGAACATGAGGTCAGGAAGGCAGGGCCAGAACAGAACACAGGTGTTTGGCAGGTAACATGGGATGTTTGCCTAATGCTGAAGTACCAGCCTGGAGGTTTTGCCTGCATCTCTTTGCTCCCTCCAGTGCATACAGCCACGCAGGCACCCTGCAGGACTGTGGCCAGCAAGATTCTGCTGGCTTTGGTTTCATTAGGGCCACATCCACGTGTACCAGCCAGCAACATAGCATTCACTGAATGCTCTTCCCCATCCACTGGGACCGCCAGGGATTCCCTTCCCCGAGTGCCTCTGGCTTAGCCATCAAGGACAGACTTTAATACTGAATATGTTAAATTATGCATGCTGATTTATATTCACACATTTTCATAGAATCGTAGAACGGTTTGGGTTGGAAAAGACCTTAAATGTCATCTAGTTCCAAGCCCCCTACCGTGCAGGGACACCTTAACAAACACGTTTATGTATCATCTGTATTCCATTACCACAGGCACTGTAGAACCTCTAAAAGCATGCTTATACATACATATTCCTCCTCTGTCTTCATCACATCTGAGGGTGTCCTGAGTCCTTAAAATAGTAACTACAGTAGCTTTGTTCATTCCATCTTTTCTGTCTGTAGCAAAAATAGCACAACTAATTTGTAGTCTCTGTTTGTAGTCTGGATGTGTGAGAATGAGGGGTGTGTGTAAAGCCTCCATGACTGCACATTCTCCAGCAGTTGCTGCTTCTGACTCTCTCTTCTGTTCTGCCTGGACTTTGTCAATAATTTGCACCACATCCTAATTCTAACCTCTGGATGTGTATTTTGCGTCACCTAGTGCAGTAATAAGAATACATGCATGAGCATGCCTGCCCAGGGCAATGGGGGAAAGCTGAGTTAAACTGTATGAGCCAAGTGCATAGTTCTGTTGAGTCGTGTGGTAGTTTTTTGCCTGGGCTCCTAATGGAGAAAGGCTTATCACATAATTCTTTCTGCCTTTTGTCTTCTAAAAGCTTTTGAGCCTGTTGGCTGATCTGAACAAAACCTGACAGAAAGGTAGATATCTTAGAGATTTTAAGTCCCTGCAAGATTTGTGGAATTATGCAGCTGTGTGGAAAAAGACCCAAAGCAGAGAGAGGTAACTGGGTGGGATCAACTAGTGTTAAGCATCAGGAAAACAGGCTGGAAAAGCTGATTTGTGGGAAAGCAGGGCTTATTGGCTCCACCACTAGTAAAGCAGCATCTCTCCTAGGCTGTTCTGCTGGATAGAGCTCTAACCTGCATCCCTCACTCTTTCTAAATGTGAGAAAATGCCTTTCTCTAGCATGGGAGGGTGTGAAATCCCTATAGCACCTTCTACAGCAACACGCTGACTTACCCACCGTGCCAGGTATGCCCTTATCCATCACATGTTGAGACAGAGGGACAGCGTAGCATGCTCTGTGCGGGGCATTCAGACTGGAAAACCGGGCTACCCTGTGCTGTTATTCACGTGGAAGTGCTAAGGAAGGAGTGCACTTGCTCACCCAAAAGGGGCAAGCAGATGCCCTGTGTGCCTCTCAGCGCTGTGCTGAGACGTGGGCATCCTGCTCATTTTGGAAGCAAGGAGGAACGAGGTGTGTCTGACTCCTCAGCTTTCACCAGTAGTTGTGCCTTGATCCAAACTCCGTAGCCAACGTGTTACATAGGCATGGAGAGAGCTCAGACCTCGATCAGAGCCACAAGCAATTGTATAACACATTTGGAGACTGCTTAGGGATTTCTCTTCTAAGAACGGAGCTGATCTTCCCTACGTAACCCAAGGAGTTTGTGCCCTGAGTGGCTTGTTCCCCGGGGATGGCCTAGGAATTAGACATCCATCTAGGCATTACAGCGTGCTGTAAATCCTAGACAAAGGCATGCTCAAGTTGTAACTGGGTCACTTCATGGTCCTGCATCTAGCTTCTGCAGAGGACACTGGGTGCGGCTGTGTTAGAAAGCTGTGTATTGGCATGCTGTGTGAGACAGGGAATAAATCTCTTCATTGCATCAGCTCTCCCATGGCCCTGCTAAGAGACATAGGGCAGCAGGCTGTCTCTTTGAGGGGTTTGACAGGCATCGTCTCACTTCATCTGAGCTGAAAAATTAAGCACATGTAATTATAGTCCATGGTAATCTCTCTCATTATATGTGAGTGGTTTTGTTGCTGGCTGTCTCTTGGGAGCATCCCTGAAATTCTTTTTAACTTCTTGCTCCCCCTGTGCAGAAATATCCAAGTTGAGGGGAGAGAGAGCGAGCACAGCTGGAAGTGATATCACACATGTATCTGTGTTTACAGATTTGATGACTTCTGTCTAGTCTGGATGGAGGACATGCAATTGTAGACACTGATGTGCCATCACACCAGAGAGAAGGTAGTGATTAATAACCATGGCTCACAGAGCAGCAACTTGGGAACTGGCTGTACAGCAAACATTGGCAGTCCCAGGGGATTCGTGTAGAATCAATCGGTGGGTGATAAGCCAGCCCCTGTGAAAGGATGCCTTGGCATGAGAGGGACAGGCTTGATGCTTTCATGGAGAGCAGCAGATAGCCTTGTCTCCTGTGTAAATGTGGTGCCTTTTTGATCATAACTCTGCAGAAGTCACCAGGAGTGTAACGGAGGGGGTCAGATCTGTTACACAGCCTGAGTTATTTCAGCTTTACGAGTGAGACAGGGCAACCACTTCTGGAAGCAAGCAAACAGCTGAACAAAACTGCATTAGACAAATTGTTCATGACACATAGACAGACCTAGATAAGGATCTGATCCAAAGGTCTCATTGGCAATCCCCTGCAGGCTTTTACTCACCCCTGCTTCTGCCGAGATAAGACATTTGTTTCAGACGTTTATATTGTTTCTTTCCTTACTGTGTGGTTTATTCTGTGGAGTACAAATTTCCCATTGTTCAGTCCTTGGCTGACCCTACTTTGCAGTAGAAGAACATCCCACCATCTTTAACCATGTTGTCCCAGGTAGGAGCATGGGGCTAAAGCCAGCCTTCATCCATGGGACCCTGGTCATCTTCATTTCTGTGGTCACTAGAGAGAGGCAGATGCTATTGGATGCTGTCAGGTCTGGGTAGGCTGACCTACCTCTGGGATAAACCTTCCCTCCATAGACAAAATGGGGCCAAAGGGGTCTCCGTTGTGTCTTGAAGCTTCTGCCCAGGTGAGTTTTCCCGGAGATGTTTTGGTGGTTTAGGTAATTCAGGAAATTAAACCTGATGCTGCTGGTAACTCTGTCTGGCCTGCGAAGGACTGGGCCAGGTGCCAGCCCTCCTGGTGACACTCTTGGCTGTGATCACTGCCGTTCGGCACTGACTTCTGTAGGCTGTGTGGTGAGCTACCGAAAGCCTTTTCTTCTTGCTGATTTCTACCATTTCAATTCTATATAATTCTATATATGGAGGCAGTTACAATTTATTCCTGTGTAAGAAAGACTGCTGACAGGACTGAGATACCCTATATATGTTCTAGCTTATTATTCTTCTAACAACATGTGCACGCTGCCGTCCACTTTTGGGAAAGATGCCCAGGCTGAACTTGTCAAACCTGGGTGAATGTCTGCAATACGAGACTTGGCTTTTGCTTCTGTACAAGTAATTTTATATTCAAGGATGCTGAGGCACTAAAACAGCCAAGCAGCATCTGAAAAATATGTATTTTTACTTTGGGACTGGAAGTTTGAAGAGGTTGACTGTGACCTCTCTATGTGTGTTGTATAAGATACCCAAGTCAAAACCAATTGAAGAGAGAAAAGGGGCAGCACTGAGAGCTGCCCAGATCTCTCTGCACTCCAGCTCTGCTCTTGCTTTTGCAGATACTGGAGCAAATGCCAATACCGTCTCATTTTTTGCCACCTCTGTTCCCCAGCCTTCCCCTCGTGACCCACACTCAGCCTCTGCTCCCAGGATACTTGGTGTGAAAGCATTCCAAGTGCAGCAGGGATGTTTGTGGTCCTGACATTAACAATAGCACATGCTGCTTTGGGTGGCAGGAGCTCTGTCAGTCTATGTCCTTGGAGTCAGCTTTTTCCTCTGGCTGGGCTGGACAAGCCTAGGAGGCATTAATAGCACTGCAGTGATGTTCACTGAAATGTTTCCTTCTGTGCCGTTATTCCTGAGCTCCCTAGCAAAAAAAAATTGCAAGAAAAGCATCCTTAATGTATGTGGGAGAGTCTTGCTGGCCCCACAGCAACAGAGGAGCAGTGAAGGCTATTTCACAGGTTTCTTGTGCGTGGTTGGTGATGTAGATGTTGTGTCTCCATTTCTGCAGCTCTGGCAAGGGAGGTTGTGGGGAGAGGCATGGTTACCTTCTCCCCTCAGGCATCTACCCCTCTGCTTGTGCCTCCCTGTCCTCTCCCAGTACTGGAATGGCAGTCCCAAGGGCAAAGTCACAAAGAGGGTAGCCTGTGCCACAGTAATTCAAAGATGTACCCTTCTTTCTTCAGTGCCTCTCTTCTCACACGAAAGAAGGCACGACTCAGCTCTTGCTTCCCAAAACAAGGCAGCACCACAGGTTAAAAGGCCATCTGAAATACCAAGGTAGGAACTGGCAAAGGCAGCAGCCTTGGTGCAATGGGACTGAAGCTGTCAGAGTGAGAGGAGGAAACCGAGGGTGGAGTTTCTGGCTGGGGGCTGCAGCGTGCATCCTCCGAAGGCAAGGGCTGCCTTGAGCTGTGGTGCAGCTCAGCTACAGGAGGCTTGTGGGGCTTGTAGCAAAGGTCATGAAAGCCTCTTTTGTTCCAGAAGCTAAAATGGGAAGGAAAATTAAATCCTCCCCACTGACTGGGTGAGAAAACAAAGAATGGCATATCCAAAAAGCTTTTGTGTGCAGCTACAAAAATTACCTTCTGCTGCTTATTAATTAGCATGGCAAGGATTTGGAAGAAGGCATGGTGTAGATGTTGGTAGTACAAACAAACTACTTGTGTTTCCATTCCTAGGGATGCTGGGTTAGCTGTAAAGCACCATCCTGTCCGGTGTGCTCGCTTTGGGTTATGTGACGTGGAAAAGAGCTACACAGCATCCCCTCTCTCCTTATGGTGACACTGCCCTCACTGCAGGCTGGTAGGAGTCCTTCCCAAAGGATTTTGTGTATTTGAGGTGCCACTGGGCAGGTCCTTGAAAGATGATCACTCGATAAGGGGATGTCATCAAGCTGAGAAGCTCTTGAGCTGAGGCTAAATGCAATTGCAATCTAAGAAAGCATTAAGGGACATTACCAGCTTGTTAATGCACTTTTTAGGTTGTGACCATGGTTGGAGATGGGATATTGGGCTGGCTGGAGTCCAGAGCAGTTCATAGGGAGCCTGGTGCAGGAACAGCTACCTCCAGGCACTGGCCTGGAGCAGGTTGAGGGTTTGTACCCCTGGGTGTAGAAAAGCCTGAACACCACTGTCCTCCTTTCTAGTCTCAGCCATGCCATCGTGCACAGAATACCAGTAGACAGACCTGTCACCTCAGAGCTCCCTTAGGTCCCAGTACAACCCTGGGGCAGGGCTGGAGCACCGCTACTCTGAGCACAGCCTCAAGGAGGTCCCCATCCCCTCCCTCATCCAGCTTATCTCCGACATAAGGATGTGCAGCCTCCCTGACGTCAGTCAGCGCAGCAGCCAGGAATCTCCTGCACGAAGCCGCAGTGGCTTCGCCCCTGTTTTAATAGCGCACATTGTTTGGGAGCCTCCAGTGTTCAGATGCAGGCACATCATTTCTGCTCGCTTGCGGCATAGCCTCTGGGAACCCCCGCCTGGGAAACGTGACTGCGTTCAGCACAGCCACAAACCTCAAGAGCTGAAACACAACCGGCCGAGTCGATTATATTACAGCTGAGATTCCTAAATAAACAGCACTTGATGAGTGCAGCGGGATGTTTAATAAGAGCCTCCTCAGCCCCTCATGCCCCCCGCCTCCCGTAATCAGTTGTAGAGGCAGCCCTACAATCTACAGCCAGCAAGGGGAGAGGCAGCATAATTTGTATTCCAGCTCCGCTACTGCTCCTGGTGCTTCCAAGCGGCAAGTAAAAATAGCACTCCGTCATTTTGTAAATAATAGCTATCTCTTCACGGGCCCGGGGAGTCACGAGCACTTAAAAGGGAGATTGTGGGAAGTGGGAAGCGTCTGCCTTGAGCCAGGGCCAGGAGGATGGGACATGGGGACTCGGGGTGGGGGGGACAGGGTCAGGCGGGTGAGATGGAAACCCTGAAGCACCTCAGCAGCAGCTGCTGCGTTACACCTTCTTCATGCACTAGGGAGGCAACCGACCCTGCTGGTGTGGGGCTGGGGGCCGCAGGATCCGGCCCTCCACACGGAGCTAATAAGGATGTTTATCACCTGCACAAGCAGCTAGATCTGGCATAGCAAATTCTTGGAGGAGAGGGGTAGCTTTTAAAGAGCAGGCAGGTGCGGGGAGTGCCATGGTAACACTGTGGGAAGGGATGTTACAGCTTTTGTTTTGCATTTGCATTGCAGATCTGCCCAGCTGTGGGGGATTTCTGCAGGCAGGAGCAAGCCAGTGTTGCCGGAGGCAGGGAAGGGGTTTTGTATGCTGTGGGAGAATGGAGGGCATACAGATTGACCTGCAGCACCTTCTGCCTGCTTACACACTTGCTCTAGATAGTTTCAGAAATACAGTTGTGCTGAAGCTTGGGAATCAGCTGAGCCTATAAATGGGAAAAGCCCCCAGACACCAGAATCAGCCTCAAACAAATGGCTTGAGAAAGTGGCATGCCTTTTGGGTCTCTAAATTCTGCTCATGTTCAAACGTTGAACCTGAAAATCTCTTGCTCTTCTGGTTTCCTGAGTGCTTCAGTGTCTTTCTTTGCTTCCTGGGTCACCATGTGGCAGCAGCTTGGGGCACAGTGAGACTCAGCAACCTGGCCAGAAGGTGCCTGTGCAGCTTGCCAAGAGCAACGCCAAGCCCTCCACCGAGCCTGCATCATTCCTGGGGCTCTGGTCCTTGCTCCATTCTGGCTTCCTACCTTAAGCAAGTCTCTCCTTTTCAGTTTCCCCAGTTATAAAATAGGACTGGCAGAGTATCCACCTGCTACCCCAGCAGGCTTGAAAGCTCAACTCAATTCACCTGTGCATGTAAAAAAACTTCGAGTCACAGGAAAGGATGATGCTAGGAAAGGAAAAATGCCATTTAATGTTCTGCAACAGGTCTAGGAAAAGTGCCTAACACTCAACAATACGGTCCTTAATTATTAAATCTTTGGTGAGAACTAGGCAAAACAGTCAAGCTGCAGTGTGAGTGTATCTGTGGATTGAGAAGGAGATAAGGATTTCCCTGACATGTCTGAGTGGAGGCAGGAGATGCTCCTCTCTCAGCTTTCTCTTGCTGCACAAGTAGATGCAATTTCTTCTTGTTCAGGCTCAGGGTGGGTAGGTGTGAGGGTAAGGAGCAGGAAGGCTGGCTGAGTAGCTCCTCATTTCTCAGGAGGAGAAGGTTTCACCATCACAGAGCTGATGGGCTCAGGCAGAGCTGCAAGCAGTGCAGATGTTCATGGGCTGTAGGATCACAAAGGAAGAGAATCTCTGAGGCTGGAGCTTACTCTGTTCTGCTGGTGTTTTACTTATCTCTGGATTTCCCAGCTCTGCTGAAATCCCTGCTTGCGTAGTGATGATTTAATTTCAGAAATCCCTCCAGATCCCAGCCAAATCTTGCCCTTAGGAGCACATATTAACAGGGAAAGTTCAGTATGGCTTTTGCCGTGAAAGATGCAGGGAGCCCATTTTTCTAAGTGCTGGGGCACATTGATAAGCCAGCAACTGTGCCAGTCCCCCCAGCTCGTTCCTGCACCAGGCACTGCCTTGCGGGCACGAGGGGGTCTCACCGAGTTCAGCAGGTTGGCACGGCCTGGCCCAAGGGCTATGTCTGCAGTCTGCAAATGGGGGATCCTCTTCAGACCCAGGTGGTAATTAATTAGTAATATTAATAATATTAATAAATTAATGACGTTTATTAATGCAATTATCTTTGATTGGATTTGCCAGTAGATTGAAGGGGCAGGAAGGGGTCTCTGGAGCTCTGTGACAGCCAGGTTACAGCATGATAAGAACATAAAGGCTGATGTAGAGACAGCAGGATCGTATTAAAAGGTGTCCAAAACTAGTTCTGCCTTTTTACCTCTCCATCACTTCCTATACCCTTCCCTCATGCTTGGACCTTGAGGACCACATTGTAAAGTACGGGTCCTTTCATGGACCCCTGTCCCTCTGCCCCTTCAGGTGCAGGGAACAATTCATTTTGCACCTCACAAGGACTGGCTTCACTGGCCATGGGCAGCCCTGGACCCTGCTCTGATAACCATGGCAGTACATTATCATCTTGGGCAAACTGAATGCCAAGAAGGGAGGAGGGGAGAGAGAGAGACTTTGTGTTTTGTCTAAAACATAATTAGCTTTCTTTCACCGCACGTGTTAGCCGAAAGAGCCTCACTTCACTAAATGTTCTTCTCTGCTGTGTATCTCATTTGGGCACTTGTTTGGAAGGAGACAGAGAATACCCCGAGTATTTAAGTCTTACAGAAGTAACTCATTTTGTTCAGGGTGACGTCTTGTTGGCTTCCGGCTGTTTCAGAAAGTGTACCGCATACATATTTCTCTTTAACCTTCTTTTTATCTCATCAAGACAAGATCAAGGGTTACTTATATAGCACAATAATATCAGCCACAGGCTGCGTCAGAAACTTTCCAGCATAGTAACTAAAGATACGTATATGTATATTTTAGCCATTAAGGAGAAAACCCTGCCAGGATGCATTATCTTATTTTTGGATACGAAACTGCAAGCACAAAACTAAGCTTCATAGTGCTGCAAAATAACCATCAAGGGACAGAAGGATTTCCATAACTGAGTTGAGCCATCCAGGCTACTTGCAAAGCTGCTGCAGTGGCCAAAATAGAGTACTGCGCATAAAACATGAAGTCTTTGGGGCTCTAAATTAGTTCTTTCATTGGGAAAGCAGCTCAGAGCTAGCTTATGCCATACAAAAGGAGCACAACAGCATGATCTATCCCTAAAGCAGTGGTGATTTATAGTAACATAGGGCTAAACTCAAGACACCTCATCCATCATTTTTTCACTACGACCCAGTAGGCAGAGCATAGGACGATGAATCTGGCAAATCACTGTGCCTTGATTTCCATGTGAAATGGGACAGCAACAGAGATTTCAATTAGGAAACATGCCGAAATTGTAATGAAGTCAGGAATGACAGCTGTATGTGCTGTTCGGCATGTGCTGGTGGCTGTGTTCTGCAAAGCAGTTCAGTTTATCTTTACCTGAAGGTGAGTGATTTTGATTGTCCCTGGGTTTTAGCGCTCAGCGTAGGAACTGTGTGTGTGTGTGTGTGGTTTGGCTGGGGCGGTGAGGCTGCTGTTCAGCACCCACGAGGGTGGCGCAGCCTGGGATGCAGGGGAGCGTGTGATGCAGGCGAGCAGCAGTTTTGCAAGAGCAGCTACTCGCCAGGAGCAAGGCACTTAGGAGAACAGCAAGCTCGATGGCAGTAAAAGGCAATCAGAATATTGGTTCTTTTTACATACAGATAAGCCTGAAGCTGTAACAAACCCAGGGTTTCCTAAAACTGGTGGAACATTGTTAGGCTGTTTATCAGGCTGGGAGACACAAAGGGATTTCAGATTAAAAGGAGTTTCAAAGCATCAAGGCTTACCTCTCTATTGAAAACGTGCAGATCTATACCATGTTATGTATCATGTAGTCACATACATTTTGTAAATACGCATTGTCTGGCTGTGTGGGACATATTCATCCTCGATGTAAGTGTGGAAAGCAGCAGAGCTACATCAGAGATGAATTTGCCCAATTACAAGTGATAAAATCAGCCATTGTTCAGGGCACAGCAGAGAGCATGATGCTCACTTGCTGAGGGCTCGCTAGGGAGGCGCCTGGCAGGGAAAACCACCACATAACAAAACCCAAACCCTTTCTTTGTACAAGCAAATTCAGTTCTCTAATTGCTTTTTTTTCCTTTTTTTTTTTTTTTTTTTTTTTTTTTTTTTGTCCCAGACAGCGTAACTGAAGTCAAGACAGACATTTACGTGACGAGTTTCGGCCCTGTCTCGGACACAGATATGGTAGGTGCCACTGGCTGGGATGGCTCTTCTCCTGCAGCTGCAGCAGATGTGTCCCACCCTTGTCCCCAGTCTGGGCAAAAGTGGGATTTTCCTAAATAGCAAGAACACAAGCAAGCATCCTAGCTGCCTCTCTGGGCAAGAGTGCACCTCATCATCTTCTCACAGGCCAGGGGAGCTCAGTGTGGGTGGTAGACAGGGATTGTTTCTCACGTGTGTTTGGGCTTTTAGAAACCAACTGGTAATGCAGCCTTGGAGGGGGTCAATGCCTTTGCACCACTCAAGCACACTGCAGGCTTTAGGGTCTTCCTCTTTCCTGCAAGTGCAACCTAATGAAATGGGGAGAACTGCCCATGGGACCAAGACCTGGTCATAGCATGTTCCACCCGTTACATGCCTTGAGAAACTCCCTCACTGCAGCCAGCTATCCTTGACCTGACTGTGCATGGAGGAAGGAGGGTGCTCCCTGGGAAGAGCAGAGGATGCCAGGATCCAGTTTGTTTTGGTGGTAGTGCTGGAAGAGAAGAGTTCACCATCAAACTGTCCTTATTGCTTGAACCCAAAGGGAGACAAAAGAGAAAAAAGAAAAAGAGTGAATTGATTGCAATATTTTGACATGTACAGGGAAAATTATTAATGAAAAGGCCTGAGGTCTGAATTTAGGCTTGTATTCCCACAACAGTTTGTCTTCTAATTAAAACAGGACTGTGGAGCATAATTAATAGTGAGCTTTCTCAACAGCATTTCTTGCAGCTCATATTCCACACACGCCCAGGCACACAGAGAAGAGTTGGCTGTTGATGGTTGCTCAACATTTCAAGGGTGCCACATGAGGACAGTCATGTATTCAGGACTGAGACCCTCCTGCACATCCAGTCCCAGAGGTGACCTGATGCTGGCATAGCCCAGGCTAGCAGTGAGCAGTCCCAATCTTGGAGGGAACCCACTTCAGGAGCAGGAGCAAGACATTGCTCTCACCAGCTTGGTCAGGCAGGAGCAATGTCCTGTGGCTCTTGCAGCCCCACTGGAGCTGGGAGGGTTTCATTTGCTGTGCTGACATGCCCATGAACATCTCTTCTGCTGCCCCACTGACAGTCCTATGCTAGCAAGCAGAGGAGTTGGGGGAGAATAAAATCTCTGTTTCGTTGAGGTGCTAGCCCCTTCATGCAGCCCCATGTTTCTTTGGAAAGACCACTCCCTCCAGGGTTAGAAGTTAACTTGGTATCAGCGTAGCCAAGAGTATTAATCTCATCTGAGTTCTCTCTCTATCTCGCTTGCTTTCCTACCGCAGTGGAGACCCGTAATATATTCAGCATCTTAGCCCTTGGGGAGTATCTGATAATTACTTCCAAGGTGGAGCATATTTGATTAAGGGAGTGTGTATAATGAACTGTGAAGAAGAAATATGAGGTATTGAAAAGAGGAAGGTATTCTCTGCAATGTGATTTGACAAAATGAATTTAAAATTAGGAAGACAGTTAAAGAATAGTAAATTATTTCCTCTTCACGTGCTTTAGTTCCATGTATTTTACAAATGCATAGCCAATGTGTTTTAGCGTGCTGTTCTGGTGCTAAATGCACTCAGAAACGCGCGAGAGAAAAACCCTGTCTCCTTGGGAAGTGTGGGGAGAGCCTGCTTTTCTGAGGTGATTCCTTTCATCTCTGGAGTGGGGAAGCCCCTCCTTCCCAGCTTGCATGCACAACCATTAGTCATTGCAATGGAAAGCTGCTCCTGTGCATCTTGATGCAGACAGAGACTGTAATTATGATGATGGAGGAGAGGCAGGTAAAGCTGCTATGGAGAGCGGAGGAGAGCAGCTGGTTACAAAGTGTGGAGGAGGACATGTAGACCTTTTCCCTGAGATGCTCCAAGGGGCTTCTAATATCTCTTTCAGTTTGGTTTGGAAAGTAGAGCCCGATAGGACCTGACATATGCCTGAATCTTTGGTAGTGAGCTCTTGCAGCTTTGCCTCAGTCCCCAGAGGGAAAAAAAAAAAAAGTTCAAAGGAGTTTTATGCTTTGGCAGATGGACTCTGGAGAGACTCAGCCTTAATGGTTTTGGTCACTTCTATAAGTAGGGAAGAGCATAACATAGAAGTAAGCGTGCTCCTTGGAAAGGGTGGCTTGGGAATGATGCTGTCATGGAAAGAAGTATAGAAAAGAGGCGAAGAATCTGAACATGATTTCTCTTTTCTTTGGGAATGATTCCTTAGCATAAAAGAAGAAAAAGAGGACCTGGGAAGCTGTTATGAAAGTTTTGCTTCTTTCTTTGGGTTTTTTTGATAGGAACAGGGAGTCCTGAATAAGATAGCTTTTCTCCTGAGAAGGACTTTTCCCAAACCTACCTCCTGGGACTGCACACTGGCTCATTCCTTTGTTTCATCCCTTTACTGAGCTTAAAAACGCAAAGTAAACATCTGTTCCACAAAGGAGCAGAGTATCTTGTACAGGGCAAGGCCTGTGGGAACATAGTATCTTCTTTTCCCTTCCCCCAGCCAGGCTCCAGCAACACATTTGAGCAGGAGCAGTTCTGTGGCCAGGGACTGGGGATGAATTTCTTTACCAAGATGCTTTCATTCAGCTGCCATCTGCTGCAAAACCTGTAGGAATTTCTGTGACCTATAGGAAACTGATGCACAGCAGCTTTTACATGCTGCTAAGAAGAGCTGCAGGAAAGAAATCACTCACAATGATAAGTTTAGTTGGTTCTGCAGCCTCCAGGAACCCATAAATAAAGACTATGAGTCTGCAACGGCAAGGGAAGAACAGCTGGGACAGACAGCTTTTCCAAAGCCCCCGTCTCTCTCTGAAAGTCTTGTGAGCTAATGAGATCCTTCATTAGCAAGAGGAGGTGTGTGTTGTAGAGGTGAGCAGTGATGCAGCTCATGCTGACGGGCTGAAGACTTCCCCTCAAGTGACATGGACCCTCAGAGGACACAGGGTGGCTCAGGTCACGAGGAACAGCAATCCCTTATGCCAGGCACCGGGCAGATTGATCGAATTTTGCCTTGAGGTGACTGTGGAGCTGTAGCACCTTGGCTGCTTGGTCAAGTGGTTTCTGAGGCTGCACGCACCGAGCAAGGAGCTGGCCCTGACTGCAGGGTTCCAAAGAGATGACTTCTAATTGCCCCAACTGGAATTTTGCCTAGGAAATGGGTTTCTACACGAGCTGAAAGGACAAAAAAAAAAAAAAAAAAGGGATAAATAGGGAAAAGAAGAAAAAGAAAAGAAAGTCACAGAATCTTGTAATGCAAGTTTGTGAGGTCCTTGATTCAATGATTTTCTAGAGGTAGCCTGGGGAACAAAATAACATTAAGACAATGTCATGAAACTTTCTTTCTTTCCTTTCTTCTTCTTTTTTTTTTTTTCTTTTTTTTTTTTTTTTTTTTTTTATGAACATGGGTATAATTGCCAGTATCCTGGCCAAATTCCATCTCCAGGAACTTTATTTTTGCCTTTTTCAATTCCTGTCTAGCTACACACAATGGTTCCTTCCCCTGCAACATCTGGCTAAAGGTGGTGGTGCAGCTGGGCTACATGAAGGCTGGACGCTGTAGGCTGTATTGCAGCTTGTCTACAGTGGTCAGAAACACTGAAAGCAAATTTTGGTGTCATATGTAAGTCATACAAGACAGGGTAAATTCCCTCTGTCCTCCACAGATTTCTCCACTGCTGTTAATCTCTACTTCTTGTTGCTTCATGTCAACCAAGATGTGCCAAAACACAGTATGCTTAATGACCAAAGATATTTGCCATTTCTTGAAGTGACTTGTTTGCAATGAAGAGCTGAGTGAAGCAACTTACTTTTCTCTCCTTTCTCCACAAAGGAATATACTATTGATGTCTTTTTCCGGCAATCCTGGAGAGATGAAAGGCTGAAGTTTGATGGTCCCATGAAAATACTTCCCCTGAACAACCTGCTGGCCAGTAAGATCTGGACTCCTGATACCTTCTTCCACAATGGGAAGAAATCTGTCGCCCATAACATGACAACACCCAACAAGTTGCTGCGCCTGGTAGACAATGGCACCCTCCTGTACACCATGAGGTAAGTCTGTGTCTCCTGGGCCACGGTCTTCCAGGTCCCTATACGCATGCTGGCAAGGATGGGACCTCAGGGTACGTTACAGCAGGGTTTGTGCCAGCTTCCACTGGCTCTGTTAGTGCACCTGAGTCTCACCCTGCTGCTTTCCCTGCCACCCTTGTTTCCTACCTATATAGCATCACTGATCCTCAACTTAAGCACATTCTTACAGGTAGCTTTTTTCTCATCATTCCTGTTGATTTTTTTTTTCTTTTATGTGATGAAGTAGAAGTGTTGGGATCTATAGTTTGTGGAGTTGGTGTGCCACCCGACTTATTTTTGTTCCTGACCTCTGATGGGATATGAAGTCAGGTTTCCAGTATTGGTAGGGGGCAACATTAGGATGGGAGAAGTTGTTACTCTCCAGCAGCTTGAGAACAGATCTAAATTTGTTCAAGATGTTACACCAGAGCTGTTTGAAACATTTAATGAGCCCAAGCTTGCTTGTGAGAACAATGGCGGTCTTTTTGCTACTTCATGGAATCAAAAATCCAAATCTGTGTAATCAATGCCTATCTTTAGGGGAAAACATCAACAGCTTATTAAAAATTGTGCTTTGGAGGTGCCTGGTTTGGCGAGGCCATTGGAAGCTCTCAGTTTAGCCCAGCCCGTCGGTTGAGCTCTCAGTGGGAGCCCCAAACACAAGGTAGCCCTGCAGCGTGAGGCCCCAGGCAGTGACACAGCCTGTGCAACCCTGCTGTGAGGTCCTCCTAAAACACAAGTTGCTGTTGGGGAACCACGCTTGGGCAGTCATCTCTGGATTTCTCAAGAACAGCCATGGTGCATACATTTATCACTGAGCTGCAACAGGGGGAGAGCATGAAGAGAAATACCTTTAGGTTAATTGTATGCTCATTCCAGAACTATTCAGATATTCCTGTATGCTTGTAAGCTATTCACCCATGCAAATAATGTTTGCCACCTGGGCTGAATGTACTAATGCGCCTTGTGAGGTAAATGGGTTTATAAATGAAACAAGCTACTCATAGATGCACAAGAAAGGTATTGAGTTAGTTTTGGAAAGGTGTAAATTTTTGTTTTCAAAAATTATTTTCTCTGCTTCCATCCTCAAGCTGATCCTAACTAGTAACAGGCTTCATTGTGGATTCTGTGTGCTGAGATGCTGCACTTTGACCTCTGTTTTTTGAGGACCAGACAGAATTTCATCTCTTCATAGTTAAGCTGCCTGTGAACCTACATAGTGTCAGCAAGTTTTACAGCCTACATTGATAAACAATGCTTTGCTTTTGTGCAGCAGTTCTCAAATATGAACTAATCCTGCCAGTGCCCTGGGGGTTTAGGTCTCCACACATCAGCAATCTCACGTTACTGAGGCAGATGGGGTAAATGAAGGGAGAAGCCCAACTTGACTTCAGGGCTCAGTTCTGCTCCTGGCTCTCTGACCTGCATGTTGATGACTAACATTCCCTGGGTTTGTATCATTGACTTGTAAAGTATTACAGGAGCTACTGGCATAAGACAGCAAAAAAGGACTCAATTTCAGGGCTTTTATATCATTTCACTTCTTTATTCAGCAAACAGCCATTAGCTTCAGCAAGTTTTGTGTGACTGAGAAAGTACTGGATTTCCTTTTCCGTTTAGGGCTGGGCAGGTGCCAGGATGGCAGCATCACAAGGTTCTTGGGAACGAGCTTCTTGAAGAAAATGGAGTCATAGGATTTTTAAAATAAATTCAACACAACCTTCAGTTTAGATCTCTCCCAAAGAAGGAGGAGGTGAAGGAGAGTCTGAACCTCCCTTTGTGTATGCTCCTGCCCCCCCTAAACGTACCCCTAAGGCTTTGTAAGAGGTAAAGAGCCCACTCAGAGATACTCAAAGGTTGAGGGCCATATATGAGACCTTTTGTCATGTGTTTTATTGCATAGTACCAGGAGCTGTAGTCCATGGAGATCTTTTCCTTACTCAGTACAGATTGCTGCTGTGCAGATGTGTGTGAAGCTCTCCTGGTGGGGCTCTGGACAGTATTGGACCAGTCTGATGCTGGAGATGCAGTTAGAGCTGGCCAGATGGCTATCTGCAAGGCACTGCTCCCTGCGCAGGACAGTGTGTCAGGGGTGAAGCAGGGCTTCTTTGGGTTTGCAGTTCAACACAACCAGGATGGGATGTCTGTCCTGGTGCGTTTGATGATTGCCCCTCTTCCTGATGCTGAAGGAAACGCCTGCTCAGGGCCATGCAGGGTCTTTTGAGTGAGAGCTCAGAAAGAAAGATGCAAGGGCACAGACTGTGTGACCAGGACTGTGCATCAGTGTCAAGCCCAGAGACCAAGTGCTACCTGGCTCTGCCACTCACAGGCACTCACACCTCAACTCCACAGTAAAATCATGATGATCACCTTCTCTTGTTAAGTGCTTTGAAACCTCCTCCCAGAAAAGGGCTGGAAAGAGACTCATGTTTTACGTCAAGTGGCACACTCACTGTTCTCCCCCATGCCCAGTGGCATGCACGTGTGTCCTTCTCAAAGCAGGACCATGAAGCCAATCTCAGCCCCACACAGCTGACATCTGGTAAAGTGCAAATCCCAAAGAGGCACGCTCTGTCCTGCTAACTAGGGACTGAGTTTGGACCTCCACCAGACTTCCCCCAGACTGGCAGGACAGGCCAGGTGATCCTTTGCAGGCTCAGTCTGGACTGGTACATTGCCATGCAGTTGGACTCCTGAAATATATCCTGCTCCTTTACCTTGTACCAGCAAATATCCTTGAGGGATCGGTTCTGCTGATCTGCAATTAGAGGCATGTCTCTTGCTATTTATCCTGCTGTGAAAGCCAACTTCTCTTAGTCAAGGCTTACATTTATAGATGAAGTTGCTCTGGTGGAACAGCAACTCTGACACAGGCATCCAGCAAAATTACACCTGTGTGACAATATTTATAGCTCCTGGAGAGAGCCTCTTTATCACTGACCTGAGCTTCAAGGAGTTGCACACCAGCTGTAGCTGAGTGTCCAGAGATTTCCTTTAGTCACGGCACAGCCTCCTCATGGACTGATGGAACATCACAGTGCAAACATCTGATCACTGACTCAAGCCTTGACACCTGGGTGACAAGATGGCCTTTGCAACCGCAGCACAAAATTGCATTTCTCTATTCCCCTTCTTCGGGCTGCTGAGGAAAGGACAGGATTAACGATCCCTCTGCCTCTTCCCTGCTACTCCAACTGCCTTAGAGGGCATGGGAAACATAGTTTTATTACGTACCCCTGCCTCTGCAGTCTTGTTTGTGGAGCTCCTACAAGATGCAAGTAGTTGTCAAAAGCCCGGGTAGGGCCTCAAAGCTCTGGTATCACACCTGAATACAACAAACTGGGAATTGTGTGTGGATTTACATAAGGTACAGACAAAAAACTCAGCTGCTGCAGCAATCTCTGGATGTATTCCCTGCCTCAAAATGTGTGTGGGACATAGATGATGTTCTGCTTCTTCCTGGCCTTGAAGCATATGAAAATACTGAAAGCTTAATGCTGTGCCAATGCTATTCAACTTTGTGAACCTCTTCAAAGAGCTCTCCTGCTCTTCACATGGACTGTCAGAGTGGCACGTTGAGGCTTTGTGGTTATTGTCAGAGTGGTTCCCAAACAATATGTGTTCAAGTTATGAAGTTAAAGGATGTTTTCTTTAATTACCAAGCTGACGCATTCAGCTGCGTGCCCAAAGGCTTTGCCTCAAGAACCTGTATTGCTAAAGACAACGTGAAGTCCTTAGCAGCAGTGCAGGAGCACTTGGGAAGGACGGTCAGTAAACCCCTCGCTTAGGCAGAGGCAGAACAGGAGGGAAAGCCGAGTACAACGGCACCCAGGTCACGTGCAGCCCTGCCGTGGCTGTTGAACCCCACAGAACAAGTTCTGTTGAACCCTGTACCTACTGCAGCATGCTCAGGGATTTAAGCTTCCCGGGCTCCTTTTTCAAATCACAGAGCTCTGCAGTGTCTCTCCCAGCAAAGGCTTTGGGTTGTCTTTACTGCCTGGTTTTTTTAAGCCCCAGGCAACTTGTGAGAGCTGTAGGCTGAAACTTGCAGAACCCTTCCACTTGATGGAGGTACAACTGTCATTCTCCTTTCTGCAACAGCAGCAGCTGGGACATCCCAGCACCAGCTCCTCTGGGTAGTACAGACTGGCAGCGATTTGGCTGCATCCCACATCAGGGCTGATCCTAGAAAACAGCATAAATGGACCCAAGCAGACCAAAGCTAGACTGCTAAACACCCAAGCGGAAGAATAGATGAGATGAGAGTTGCACAGCCTGCTTTTCCCTGCCTTACAGATTCCGGGGTGGATCCAAAGGCAGAAATGATCTGTTTTCCAGCTTGGTTTTGTGCGGGCAGACTTTTGTAAGGAAGCTGTCCCAGGAGGGAGAAACTTTCAGAGATCGCCTTATCTCGCTGCTTTTCTGCCATCATGGGCTGAAATCTCCAGGGGCTGGGGGAGGATGCAAAGTGAATTCAATGCTTTCAGATCCAGCACAAGGATCCTAGAAGCAATTTGGCTTTCAAGCTCAAACCCCAGCAATTAAACCTAACCTAGATTCTCACACAGCCTAAACCGTAAACACTATCTGACCTGACTGTGGTTATTAATGAATCTCCTAGAGGAGAAATCGGGACAAAACTCAAGAATATCCCTGGCATAAACAAAGTCTGTTCTGCTGTGCAGGGTGCTGTCATGTTTTTGTACCACACATATACCAAGGGATTATTACATTTGCATGCCAGAAATTGGACTGAGACTCTTGCTCATCCTGCAGCACGATGCAGGTAACGACAGGGGCTCTAATGACACATCAAAGGCTTTGCTAAGCTCTTGGTAACCATGAGAACGAAGCTGAAGTGGTTTGTTGTACCGTCAGCCCTGGGAGAGGTATGTTTAGCCTGATTCATGCTTCTTGCCATTGTGTTGAGCAGTTCAAAGGACTTCCCATGACTTTAAAGAGGAAAACATGGTTTCTATCCTGGATGTTCCACTTTTGGTGCCATTGCAGCAGCAAAGTAAAGAGAACATGAGGAGTTTGGGGGTTGATTGCAAGACAGTTCTGCACAAGTTATTGCTAGCGCCTGGGACAGATGAGCCAAAGGATACGACAGCTGGATTATGTGGTTACTGGCAGCTTGACTATTTTTCACATGCTGTTTGGGTTTTATAATGACATTTCAGGGCTCAGATGTCTGGACCTGAACAGGGCATCAGAGCAATGAAGCAAACCTCTGTGGCTAGCTGGCCATAAGCTCCCTTGTACGGGGTAAGGGGCAAAGACGAGAATTTCTGCAACAGGCTTTTTTACCCAGATGCTGCAGAGGCAGTGATAATTGTCTGGAAAGCAAGGTACATTCGTCTTAGTTTGACATTTTGATGTTTCATTAGGCAAAGCATATGGTGCTGAGGAGTCCTTCACCAGCAACAGGAGGTGGCAGGGAAGCCAGCGGGGGGGGGGGGGGGGGGGGGGGGCAGTGGAAGGGGAACGTGGGCAGTCTCCTGAGCGGTGATTGATTCCACAGCTCACCTAAGTACCTCTGCTAATTAGTGCTCTAAAAGATGAGTGTGTGCAAGAAAGGCTGTGGGAGGGAGGTGAAAGATGGTCAGGGGATGCAAGGGGCAGAGGGGTGAGCAGGAGTGAGCAGCAGTGCACGCACTCTCGTCCTGGGGAGAGCATCTCGGGGAGCCAGCATACCCCAGCGTGTGTAGGGGCAAAGGGAAGAGGTTTCAGGCAAGGGAGAACACCTAGGAGGGGGAATGCTTCTATTTCTTCCCCCTTCAGCAGGGAAGCTGGCTACCTTTGTGTCTTACCTGTGAAAGTGCTGACTTCTGGCTGGCTGAAGTTGCTGAACCAGACTCTTCTCACTGGAATGATGTGGCACGTTCTTTTTTATTTAATTTCAGGAGACTTAAAAGCTCCTTCAGTTGTAGGTGGAGATGTGGCAGATTAGGTTGCTTTTTCAGTGGTTTGTTGATGGATTTATTGTGTTGTTGTTTACTGGCTCAGCTAATAAAACACACTTTAGATTTAAAATGTGACTGCTGCATTCCCACACACCTATGGAGTCATCCAGCATCCTTATAAAGTTCTCTTTCCCTTGACAGCACTTGCTCTTGTTGGCCATGGCCTGGAGAGGGCAGGAGGGTATGGCCAAAGCCAGCTTGTGCCCAGCTGGTCTCTGCTGCCATCCTGGCTCGCTCTGAGGCTCTTTCTGGCTGCTCTACATGGCGCTCAGCCACCGGGCCCACAATGTGCAGTCCTTTGAGTCATTCAGCCTTATTGATAGTGGCTGTTGATCACAGCCAAGAAGCAAACAGTACAGTGGATGAAAAAGGCCTTTCTGGGTTTTTTTAGAGAGTTCAGGATACATCAGAAGGAAAGCACTGATCAGATGAGAGGTCCTTTGGGAAAGCCGGCTTTGGGAACACCCAGCTAAGAGCCTTTTGAAATAATTAGTGAAGCCAACAGAGGAATAGGAAGGTAAAAAGGAAGTTTTGTGTGGCCTGATGAGGGAGACAGGGGAAATACATCAACACTTCTTTACACAAGTGACAGCGACAAATATAAGAAGCAAAAAGTCCATTGCAGTTGGAAAGGACACAGAAAGAATTGAATGGTAAGATCTGTGAGGACATGCTTGACAAGCTTGCTAACCATTAAGCTCCCCAAGTGAATTTTGAGCTGACAGAAGAAAGCATCACAAAAGAAACAGAACAGGAGGAGCAAGGCTGTCAAGTTTTAATCTTGCTGCTAGGTTTTCATACCTGCTTCTTGAAATCCTAATCTTCATCCAGATTATAAAAGAGAGACACCAAAGCTAGTGAGTAATTTGTTTGTGGTGACCTTTGAGTGTCCAGAAGAAAATCATTCCAATGATGTGCTCAGTATCACTGTCAGTCTTTCCATTGACTTCAATGACTCTTGGTTGAAGTCCTAGAGAACAGGTCTTCTCTCTTGTGTAAAACAGGTACTTTCAGTCCAAAGAAGAGATCAGCAAGTCAGAAAGAGTGATTTGTTTCCAAGGAAGTTACATTGGCCACACAGTGGTTCTTGGGTTGGCTGTGAAAGCCAAGCTGGGCCCAGACATAATGCAAGCAGGACAGTCAGCATCACCTCTTTGTCAGCAGAATGGTTATTATGGGACATAGTGGTCACTGTCCACGTACCTGGCTTCAGAAAGGATTGGCAGACTCAGTGTAGAAAAGGTCCTTGGTCTCTGGTGCACAGTTGTGTCTGGATACCTCGTCTGAATCATGGAAGCCATAAGCCATCAGCTGCTGGGAGACAACAGTGAGGTGTAGCTTGCTCTGAATTCACCCCAGTTTCATACTTCTCCCTAAGTATCCACTGGCCTCCTCTACTGGAAGTGGAGTCAGCCTGCACAGACCCAATAAACCCGCTGTGATTAACCTGGCTGAGTCTGGAGCATTGCATCAGCCACGGGTGGGCTGTGAGCCCTTGGGACCCAGCAGGGAATGGTGACTCAACAGCCAGCCTCTTCAGTGCAATCAGTCCCCGCGGGGGGTGTAAGGACCATGTCCTGCTGATGCTGAATAGCTGAGAGCTGTTTGGTAGGACCAAAGTTGTCCTGATTGTGGGAACTGCTTTTATAGGGGGGGTTCTGTCTGTGTCGTAGCTCATGGGGCAGATGTGCCCAGTGGAGACAGGACAGTGGTACATGGCACTGAACGACAGCAGAAATGAGTATGTGCTGCTGTTGCATTAAGGAGCAGGGAGGTACCGCTGAAACACTGTGGGGCTGGGGTCAGAAGGTCTGCAGAAAACTCACCGCTTTCCTTTGCTAGCTCATACAAGAATACGGGGTAGACTTCCCCACGGTGCAGGCTGCTCTGCGGCGTGTAACCCTAAGTGGCCTCACCTTCCAGCCGTTCCCAAAGGCTGGGTTAACTGGGATTTAAACCCCTGCTGTGGGTGCTGCAGGGGCTCCAGGTCACACAGGGGAGTTTTGGCCATCCAACCCTAGCCCGCTGAAGTTACAGCAGCTTCCAGCTCTGCTCCTCCGCTTCTTGATTTAATGCCTCTGCCTGTCTCTCGGGGGATGCCAGCTTTCCTAGAACCTCTAAAACAAGCAGATGAGGCTGGACGTGGGTCTGAAATCGTGAGGTTCATTTCCTCACCCAGCAGAGCAAAATTCACAGCCAGCAGAGAGTTTCTAGCGCAGCCTGGGCTGCCCTTGCAGCCGGTACAGAGCAGCTGTGCGAGAATTTGCTGCTGCTCCATCCCTCGCTTGCGCTGGTGTCCGCCTGCCACAGCACCATCTGCCGCCTGCAGCCACCATCGCTGCAGCCTCGGAGATCCCCTGCGCCCCCGAGCCACGCTGATTCTGCTTTCTTTCCCCCACAGGGGTGAAGTGCTTCGTTTCCTACCATATTTTTTTTTTTTTTGGCAAATTTAAAAAGCAGTGTCTTTTTTTTTTTTTTTTTTTTTCGGTAGAACTATCTAAGGTTTGTCCACCTGAAAGAAATAACCTTTATTTTTCTTTTCTTTTCTTTCCTTTTTTTTTTTTTAATTGGCTTTTAGTAAACAAAATCTGAACCCTTTTTTTTTTCCCCAGGGTTTGTTTTGCATTTGACTAAGCCTTAATATTTTCTATGAAGAATAACTTGAACATTTTTCCAGCTGAAGGAAAATATCTCAATAGAAGCTTTCCACTGTGCCTCTTCACCTGAGTTTTTCACAAGCCACCTTTCAGCCTTAGGTCTGTTTTAGGTCTTAGGTCTGCTTGCCTTTTGCATCCACCTGTTGCTCCTGTCATAGTTTATTCATGATTTTGCTGAGCCATCAGAAGTGCGTCCTTTTTTCTACAAATAGTTCCTTCAGACAAGATTGTATTAGACGCCTCCTGGGAGGCTGTGTGTCCTGGCTCCCCCTCCTAGGCTACAAGCTTTGCAATACTTCAGGAAGGAACATGAGTTTCGAGCTACCTTTTTTATTAGAGCCTTTTATAATGGATGTTTTTATGCCTGGCCCCACATTCTGCAGCACACTGCTTTTATGGTTGTGCCTCCCTCACAAAACCACTTCCTGACAAGGTATCCTACTGGGATTTGGTGGATGCATAAAGCACAACAGTTGTCTTGCACCCACCCACACAGCCCCAGGACATGCAGTTCTACATGTGCCCGCAGCATCCTCTGCAGTGCCAGCAGGGAGGGGAGAGCTGGGGAAGGTGGGATGAGGTGCTCCACATGCACGGGGCTGTGTTGTACCCTGGTGCAACACCTGCGCCTTCATGGCTCTGACTGACTTTGTTCAGCAAGACTAGCAGGGCTGTGGCCTCCTGACTGAACAATCTGCCAGCCCTCAGCTCCTTCCAGACCACGGGAAGAAAAGGCCATGTTCCCTGGAAGCCCTTTCCCTCTGCTTTCCAGCATGGTCCATGAGATGTCCCCTGGCCCCAGGCATTAATGAGCTCTTTGTGCACAGTGCATAAGCAAACAGAAGTCCTGGGCTTTGGCAGATTTTCTGATCACACTGAGTGGATAAAGATGAACTCAGTCAATAGGGTTGAGTTTATACAATGGGAAAGGTTGCCAGATCTCTGTGCCTGCTGTTCTCTCCACAGCTGATGGCCTTCTGCCCAGAGACCTAGAGGTTAGTGATCACATTGAGGCCTTTGTCGCCTTTGATGGATGCAGGGCAAAGACACGGTGACAGAAGGGCCAGGTGGGAGCCTCTGCAGCCATGTGTTTCTGATCATGCCCTGTGTTTTGTCTTGTAGGCTAACGATTCACGCAGAGTGCCCCATGCACCTGGAGGACTTCCCAATGGATGTGCATGCTTGCCCGCTGAAATTTGGGAGCTGTAAGTACCCTGATCAGCCTCTGAAAGGAGGTGGGTACAGAGCTAAAGAATAGTCCTTTATGTGGCTGGTGTTTTCCAGTATTCTAGCAACAGCGTTATTAATTATTGCTAATGGTAATGTCACCAAGAACATGTTTCTGGTATCTTATACATGCAATTCCTGCCGTCATCAGAAATGGGCAGCAAGCAAATCTGTGGTCAATTCCGGCTCACAGGACGGGTTAGACACCGATAGTTTTGCTGTAAGTTTATTAGGGAAGTGGGAAGAGCAGTGGAAAGGCCCTCCCTGCCTTCAGTGGGTTGTGCTGCCTCAGTAGGACCAGCATTGGTGGAAAACTCAGAGATGCTTTTCCTTCATCACAAGATGATCCTGGGTGGACAGATTTGTGAAGACAGCAGTGGTGTCTGCTGCTAGGTGTCCTGTCCAGCATCCCTGCATCACTCCGGCCAGTCTGGGGAGAACCTGAAATCTCTGGTTGCTCTGGCTCCATGCTCTGATGCAGATTATAAACCCCTTGCTTTTCTTCAGTCTGTCAGGCAGGCTGCTCTCAAGTAAAAGGCTTGGGAACTCTGGGAATCTCAGTTCCAACACTCAAGGGTCCTGGTTTAGGGAAAATTTGCAGGCTTCTGGGGAGCTGAAAACTGCTCCCAGCCTCCCAGGCTTGCAACTGCTCATCTGCCTGGGCTTCCCATAACCTGCCTAGAGACAAGTTCCCTCTACTCTCCCATATGCAAGTTAAATTTGTTTTGCTTTTGTTCCTAAAGTGAGTGGGAACCAAATTCCAAGCCACTGGTTCACCATAATGTGGAAATAAATTTCCTAGTCCCACTCCACCTGGAGTCTCCTCCAGGTCCAAAAAACTGAGCACCGCTCACAGAGACTGACTGTGTTAGGTGGAAGAGTTACCCACCTCCAACGAAAGAATAAGCCCTCACCAGAAATCTCCCTTTTGGACTCTAAGAAAACCGAGAAGTCACAACCTTTCTGAACTGATAACTTCCTTCCTGTAGCCATTTGTGAGCCAACTAAGGAGAAAGTTGAAAAGTTTGATTGACACCAGAAGAAATCATGTTTATCATGTGCATCTGCTCCTCTGCTTCATGACAAAATGCATCCATGAAACTGGATTATTCAAAACTACTAAAATAAAGTTATTTCTTAGGCAGCAACTAATTAAATGTAGAACTCATTGCCACAAGACATAACAAAGGCCAATAAAATAGCAAGCCTTAGAGAAGGATGAATTATTAATGTTAATTGACCTTGTGAGGAGGGATATAAAATCTCATACCTCAGGCCTAAACTCTGGGATTATTACAAGACTTGCAGGAAGGCAGATTAGTCCACATCTAATTGCTATAATGTTTGTTAGTGGGGAAAAGAGATTAATGTGCACATTTCTGCTGGAACACCCTTTGGGGTTCTTCTGAATATTTTTACTGATTTGGCCTGTGAACGATGAGAGTTGTGACACAAGCAGCTCAGGAGCTGCCCCTGATTAACATTAATATGGCTCTTTCTAAAGCACCCATCCACGTAGCATCTGAGCTCACCTCTCCTGTGTTGGAGTAGGATTAAACCAGTGTTTGCACCAAAAAAGCCATCAACAGCTGGAAGCTGCTCATTTGCAAGAAGCTTAGAGTGGGTCAGATTTATAAGTAGCAGGACAGTGCCAGGGCCTGTTCAAAGGACAGCCAGATTTGCCTCAGTGACCACCTTCCAGTGATCCCCATAACCTGAATGGCTCGTCAGTGGCCTTCCGGCCCTGTGCCACCATGGCAGCCACCCGAAGGGGAAGGCAGCGAGCTTGCAGAGGGAATAAGGGCATCAGGCATTTCAGATAGCTTCAGCTGCCCACCTGCATCATTGCTTGGACCAAGTGCAGTGAAGGTGATGGCTTTACCTATCACCATGCTCCCTAGAAGGTGGATATACACAGCAGAGAACAGTTTCTAAGCTAGTCATAGGACAATTGTACCACAGCTGTCTGAGACCAGGCTTGCAGAAGATGTTGCTGAAGTGACCAGCCCCATGAAATGCCAGAGCTGTCCTTGTTTGGATTGGACTAGACTGCGTGGCAAGTGAGGCGTTGAGCAGAACCAGAACAGCTTCATGGCATTAAATAATGTTCCAAGCATCCATGCCACGCCTACGTGACACCAGATACGCTTCTGTCCCAGACAACCAGATATGTAGACAACTGCGTTTTCAGGGATGATGGCAATGAAAATGTGGGCAAGTTTCCTTTGTAGACTAACGGTGGGTGAACCAAGACTGTTACAGCAGAAGGTGCTGCCCATCAAGGTGGAAGAGCACTGGCAGGGCTGTACAAAGCTAAGCTTGAAGGAGGATGGAGGTTTCTAGAAGCATGTTGAGAGCTGGAAGGAGGGGTTGGAAAAGCAAGAGTGTTGCATATCGGATGAGAGGTGCCAGCCTGCATCAGAAGTGCTTAAGCAGCATGCTGGTGTGCTGAGAGGCGTTGGCTGATCATCAAAACCACCCCTCTCATTTTGCACAGCTCCTGCTTAGTATTTGACAAGTTTGCCAAAACCTTTGGTGCAGGGGTAACCATGGTTGTTTTAAAAAGATCAGAGAAATATGGTTGTCTCAGGACACAATCTTCCACAAAGCGGGAGCTGAGACGTATCTGTAGTAGACCTGACCCATTGCTTAACCTGACCCCAGCCAAAGAATGCCTTAATGTCTTACTAGGAGAAGCTGGTGGTAAAAAATAATTAAAATCTTGTTTTAGTGAACTTTGCTCTTGCCTAAAAAACTGGTATAATGTGTGTATGCACGGGAAGCTTGGGCATTACGGGGAGAGGCAGCTCCTAGCAGAGTCTGGAGAGACTCCATAGGACTGGCAAAACCAAGAGCATGCAGGTTCTGTTGGGAGAGGGAGTGACTATGAGGACAAGCAGTGGTTTGGCCACAAAGGCTTGTGAAGGTGATGGTGACTGCCTGTGTTCAAGAGAGGTGTTTGCATATGGGGAGCTGGGCAGGTGGGGCAGAGAGGGGAACTCGGAAGTTCCTGGAATGATGCAGTCCAGCAGCACTTGCCTGCTGTTTCTCTTGCAGTGTGCGGGAAGGCTTTCCTCGGCACTGCCCTCCCCCACTGCCCGGTGGATTGGCCTAGAGGCTGGCAAACGCAGGGTCATGCAGGGGAAAAAGCACCTTGGTGGGAAGGCACACCACCTCTAAAGCTGAGAGGCTTGGAGAAGGTTGCTTCTGAGTGAGGGTAAAGATTTTTGACTTTTTCTCCTTAGCCTAAAATTCAACCCCATGGCATTCAGCCTTCCTCACCAGCTGCTGCCAGCATGACTTTCCCGGTCCCTGGCATGGCAGGGCTGTGGCCATCCCGCTGCCCCAGCAGCCTGCTGGTCTGGATGCCTTCCTATCTTGTCTCTGCTTGGAGCCAGCCCTTGCAGAGTCAGCATGTCAAGGGGACAGCGTGTCTCTCGATGACAGTGCTCTGCCCCCTCTTCCAGCTCCCTTCCGAAAACCCCAGCTCTCTTTTGCTCAGTTGATTTAACAGTTGCTGAACTGCCTTGGTCTCTGGCCATGCTCGGCTGTGCTCAGCCATGTGGCTCTGAGGAATGCACAGCAGGGATTAATTTGGCTACAGGCTAATTTTGGTATATCTTAGGTCAGGCAGAAGCACAAACCTCATTCTTCTTTCTCCTCCGCAGATGCCTACACAAAGACAGAGGTGATCTATACCTGGACACTGGGGAAGGATAAATCAGTGGAAGTAGCGAAGGGTGGATCTCGCCTGAACCAGTATGACCTGCTGGGCCATGTTGTTGGGACAGAGATGGTTCGTTCCAGCACAGGTACTTGTGGGACCACGATGCTGTGCATGGGCTAAGCACACTGTCAGACGAGAGGAACCCATGGGCTCTAAATGCCATGAATTGGCATAATTATAGAGGCAGTACCTGTGGGCAGTGAGCACCGCAGTACTTCCCAAGCCACATGCTTTTGGAGGATATGGCTGGGGACATCTGGAGCAGTCACCCAGCAACAGTAAAGAGTTTAATTTTTTGTGGTTTCCACTGGAAGAGCCCTATTGCCATACCCTCTAGAAAACTGATTTCAAGCATCTAAAAATTATCTGTTGTGTGGGAAAATTGCCCCACCTTGCCCAGCTGGTTCTTGGTACTGTGGGTTCATTTGTCTTGGATCCTTTTCCAGTCCCTCAGGAGAGCATTGCGGGCAGGGGAGGTGAATGCAACATAATGTTCAGTGTGATTTTCACTGCATCTGCTTACACAAATATTATCACAGCTAATAGAAGATTATCCCAAACAAATGTTTCCTCTGATTAATGACCAATATTAATCATCTTTGTCTCCCATCTGCTGCTCCTCCCTTCCCTTCTGAATCCAGGTACTGATAGCTTCTGTTATTTCATGTGTCTCTCTCTTCCTTTTTTCTTTCTTTTTTTTTTTTCTTCTGTATGCACCAGTAATTCTCTCATTTGAGGATATTTCCTCTCTGATGCACTTGATTTTAATAGTGTCTGTCTGTAACAACTTATATCACCTCCCTTGGGGAAATGTGGGGAGTCCAGGGAACTAAATGTCATAATATCTGGCCCATCTCTCTACTTCAGTTGTTGTAAGAATGTCCAGATGAATAACCTGAAGTGGGAAGAAAGATGCTAAAGGCTCCTGTGTATAATGATTTAGCAAGGCCATGCTCACAACAAAAAGGCACAATAATCCAAAAAAATATTCAAAGCTTTGAGTGGAGGAATAAGGCATTGAGGGAAAACAGGGACAGCTCTTTCTTTGGTTTACAGCCCCGACCTTTAACGACAGAACTTGCCCTGATTTTTGAGACGGTTACAGTGTGAGGAAAGGTGGATTATTTTCAGGATTGTCTGAGAAAATAAAATCCTTTGTCCAGAAATCCCACTGAAGTGCTGCTAGGGTCTCTCTAGGCCTAAGGGATCTCACCCGCAATGTGGCTCCCTAGGCTGAAGAGAAAAAGGATGGGAGCTTCATCCTGAGGGACCCCCAGAAGCATCTTGCTCCTGGCATGAAACAGGGAAAGCCTATTGTGCAGTTGTTTATTGGCACTGATTTGCCTTTGTCCCACAACCGTTTTGTTGTAAATTAAAGAAGTCTCCAGAGAAGTGTTGTGAAAGGACAAATGCTGTGTGGAAGTCACCCAGGCTCCACTGGGGCAGGCGCCTGGCACAGCAGATGTGGGTGTGTGCGCAGGAGATGCAAAGTCAGTGTCAACAGTGTGCTGCAGCATGCGTCCCTCCTTCACACAGCTGTTGGGGTGGCCTGCAGTACTGTGGGATACCAGGGCATGGCAGCCAATATGACACACATGCTGTGATTTCATCTAAGAACTCGAAAGTTTGTTCAGAACAGATCTTTGGTGATTGAGAGATGGATTGGTGATGAGCTGGACCATCCTGGAAAGTACCGGTGGCTCAGCGTCTCTAACTGCTTGTCTCTGCAGGAGAGTATGTTGTCATGACCACACACTTCCACCTCAAGAGGAAGATTGGGTACTTTGTGATCCAGACCTACCTACCCTGCATTATGACGGTCATCCTGTCCCAGGTCTCCTTCTGGCTTAACAGGGAGTCCGTTCCTGCCCGAACAGTTTTTGGTGAGTCTGGGAGCATGGGGACATCCTCTCAGGTCAGGGGAGAAAGGCACCACAAATGATGGGAAATAGGCTGAGCATTAGAGCTGGTCTTCTCCAGGCCTTGATTGGCATCAGTGAAGCTGATGCCATTTCCCAGAACAGCTCTCAGTGTCTTCCCAGTGCCCCTGCTTCCACTGGATCACTGCAAAAATACTCCTCTCCATGTTTCCACTACAAGCCAAGCTATACATATTAACAGTAATCAAGGTATTGATCATCTAATTATATGCATTTGGCTGTGTCTGCTTATCTATATTGGCTTTTGAGTTGAGGAGAGCATAGGTACATGGGGAGGCATTTAAAGCTCTACATTTGAAATTGCTAATGTGCCCCTGGTCAGCTCCACATAACAAGTTCCTGGGCTGAGGCAGTATAACTGCACAGTAAATATATGGTTATTATTTTCCTCAGCTGGTTTCAGATCATCTTTCCAAGGTAAAGTGTTAGGCTGGCATTGCACATATATTAATAGCTTTCACAAACATTTCATAACAGAATTGCTTCGTGCCTTCCTGCCAGGACCTTTAGTTCAGGATCTACGCACACATGCTCACAGACCAGGTATGATGCTGCAGGGTTGTATTTCCTGGAAATAATGTTGCCCAGCAGATACCACTTAACAAAGAGTATATTAGACAAAAGTTACCAGGCGGAGAGGGGATATATCACCTGCTCGTGTTTTTGAATAAGACAGAAACCAGTGTGGTTTCAAAGATCATTAAACACTTTCTCTGTAGCAAGAGTCATGATAGAAATACTCCCACAAGCCCAACAAGGCTGACGTCCTTCTTTCTGGACCTTCTCTGCAGGCCTGGACTTTGTTCCCATGCTGTGGACTGGAACAGGACACAGGGAGGGTCACAGTGGTTCTGCACCTTCCTAAATGAGCTAGAAGGGAATAATTATGGGGGTTTTTGTTCTCTGGGGATTGTGAAATGTAGTTCATGAACAAGCTTTTAAATTTACAGTTGACCCCAGTTTCTCCCTGTTAGCACCGAGTTGCCTTCCCTTCTCCAGTGAAGCAAATCCTACAGCGATCCTCAGGGTCGAGTGCAGCTGCAGGGAGCCGGGTGGTTAGTATGACCAAACTGCTTTGCACCATCCAGACTGTAAGAGCTGCACTGAACAGCGGTAACAGTGAAAAAGAGGGGATACAGCCCCTTAGCACCCGTGTTTTGATGTTTTCATCCAATGGAATGGAAAAGGGGGTCCCAGACAGAAATCACGTGGAAAATAGGACCAGCTCTGGTATATAGAGTCATTGATGAACTCTGCTCACTCATCTATCTGTGAATCCTTTGCAACTAAACCCTCAGAGTGCACAACCAGACCCCATGTCTGTCCATGCCCCAGGTGGGCCCCTAACATCTGCATTGGTTCTGGAATATCTCTGCACCCCTGACACCGGGCACGAGCCCTTCTTTGAGGATATTTGATTCCCTCCTATGTTATCCTGAGACTTGCAATTAGACAGGTTTCCTCGAGCAGCAGCTCAGATCAAGCAGGAAAGAGCTGACTTAAAAATTAAAACCTACCTTTGTGAAAAATGTCTTTGCTTCCAAATTGCTTTGCTTTCCTATTAAGAAGGTAATGAGAACTCCAATTGTTTATCCCCTTTTTTTTTTTGCCTCTCAGAATGTATGTCAACAATATTGTTGAAACTCTTCAATTACCAGAAGTATGGCTTAGGGGAAGTGAAAATTAGTCAATATTTTTATACAATTTTTAATGCATTTTTAATTGAAAAACACATTATTGGGGAAAATGGATAGCAACAGTTGCTTGCTTTAATGAAAAAAGCTTTAAAAGGCATTTGCAACAGATAATTTTTTGATTTGATAAATTATTGTGGCACTTGGCCAGCAGCTTGGACCACTGACGGGTGCCTGGCTGTGCCAGCAGGACCCAGGATCCCAGGTGTCCATCCATGCAGGTCACAACACTTTTTTGAAAATGTTGAGAGAACGTATTGCATGAGTGCTCAGCTGCTGGTCCTCAGTGAAGTTCCCAACCATATAGCTGTCCTTTTTACTGTTGTTTTACTATTTTTACTTTATTGCAAAAGCAACCAGAGGCTTCTCTGTGGCATATTCTACATGAGGAGGCTGGATCTAGCAACACACAACTCATCCAACTGGCAGATGAGGAATTGAACGCAAGTGCCTACCTATGAGCTAGGGCTCTTTTGTAGTGGGCAGAGGTCTAGTCCATGGAGTTCGGGGAAGATTCATCTCATCCTAATGCAGATGGTTGCCATTGATTATCTGAATTGGGGATACTCAAAACTGAGCCAGAGAAGGCCCTGAGTAACCTGAAGTTGGCCCTGATTTGAGCAGGGCTTTGACAAGGTGACTTCCTTTCCAACTTGGACTGTTCCATTTTTCTATGGATTGCACAACAGACTTGAGCTGGGTAAGGCTCCCTTAATTATAGCAGGATTATGCGCCACATGGCTTAGAGGATGGCTCTAAATTTACATGATGGAAATGCCAACTGTGTGATTTGAGGAGAAACTGGGTGGGTATATGTGTATAGTCTCACACCATCCTTGTCTCCTGCTGTGTTTCCACAGGTGTCACCACCGTCCTCACCATGACCACACTAAGCATCAGCGCAAGAAACTCGTTACCTAAAGTGGCGTACGCGACGGCCATGGACTGGTTCATAGCCGTCTGTTACGCCTTTGTGTTTTCTGCGCTGATCGAATTTGCCACGGTCAACTACTTCACCAAGCGCAGCTGGGCTTGGGATGGCAAGAAGGTGCTGGAAGCCCAAGAGATGAAGGTCAGCCCTGTGACCAGTGCCGGGGAGGGGGTGGGGGTGAAGAAACGCTGCACGAGAGAGCTGCGCTGGGGCCAGGAGTGGGTAACATGCAGCCCCGCAGTGCTCCAGGGGGCTGGATGCTACTTACTGGAGTCCCCAGCAGAGGTCTCGACTGGAGCGGTTCTTGAGGGTCGAGGGAGGAAGGACTTTGAGGGCTGGTCATTGTGCTTAGCTCGAGAAAAACACCCAGGCATGACTGCTCACTTTTCCCGCTGTCCTTCTGCACGACCATTTGCCGGTGGAAATGTGAATGCATGCACGTTTTGGTCTTGCTCCGCCAGCAGCCTCCTCTCTCTTTTCTTCTCCCTCCAACCCATAAATGCTCTGCGCCGTGTTGCTAGCATGCTAGACAAACCCAAATATGCCACGGGATGCCAGCCTCACCAGTGGAGGTGGTCCCACTCTGCTGTGTCCCCTGCAGCTGGTATCTCCAACTGTAGGTCTCCCCTGGCATGGGCGAGCATGGCGCAGCGACGTGGAGGTCTAGTGCTCATGCTGTTGCCCACAGCTGCTGGCAGCTGCTGCTTTGTAAGCTCGCGCAGAGAGGGTGGGTGGGAAGCAAGCAATCAGAAGCGGCAACTGGCAGTAAATTAGTGCCTGGCATCACCCACGGTTTCCCTTCTTGCTCAGGATCAACCTTTCTGGCAGCTTCCTTCCTGACAGCCACCACTACCCCTGCTTGTGCCCTCTCCCTCCTAACTAATTTAATCTCAGCTGCTCAGAGAAATCGCTTACTGTAGCATGCTGCTCCTTGTTTATATTTATTGAATCAATTTGAAAATCAGCTTTGTCCTTGTTCTTGGTTCTGGAGCCTTTATATTTTTCTCCTTTGCATTTTAATGTGTTTTTTAAAATTGTTGTGAGGCTGTATGCAAATACCTGGCAGAATTGCAGTAACTTCTGGGAAGACAACAGCCAATCATCTCTATGGTATGGAGGTCAAAGCAGGAGAACAGAGACCTTATGGAGAACCATAGCCATCACTGGGTGTTCAATGCTTCTCTTTTGTGTTTCTTGGATGCTATCTGCTTTTGCAGCTGCGGTCTGAGCAACAGACTCATGGCAGAAAGGCTCCAGAGGAGGCCAACTGATGGTCTTCCACTTCCATCATGAACAATAACGCTAATCTGGCCTCTAGAAATGAGAGAAGCCTTTCCCATATCATTGGCATCAGTGGAGGGTCAGAACAGATCCTCAAAGCAACCATGTCCCTTTCAGGGATCGGCAAATCAGCACAAAGTCAGGATTCACACAGCTTTGGGCAGTTATGTGAGTAGGGCACAGCTGAAAAAACAGCAAAGGCTCAAAAGCTTCAGTTTGTCATAGAAGCAGCATGAACCTTAATTCATTCATTGACCCAGAACTGTAGGACTAACAGTGCTGAAACAGTAGGATAAGAGCATGCAGAACGTTTATGCATGTGGTAATCAAGAACAAAACAAAGCAGGACCAGGAATGTTTCGGGAGTGCTCTTTGTGAGTGTGCTGCAATTGATATCAGGCTGGAGAATCAGGAAGGACTCCAAATTTGTGGATGCTTTTTCAAGCTAACCCTGATCTGTACCTTAGAAGGCTGACCCACTCCTGCCGTCTGCAGCTCAGAGAGCTCCATGAAGACTGGTGGGCTTTCAGGGAACCTGGGAATAGGATGTGTCAGCATATTTGCTTTTCATCTTTATTCCATTGAATATTTCCAAGAGGGAATTTGCTACGCAATGAAGGTGCCTCATTGGCTCAGTTTCAGCCTTTAATTAGCACTTCTTGAAACAATTGACAAGCTGGGTGGTTGAAACCACAAAACAAAGAGGAGGCAGAAGAATAACTATTGGCATTTTAAAGTGTTTGTACCAGGAGTAAAACTACCAGTGACAAGCCCAGGCTGAGCCCTGGTCTCTGGAGAGCCTTCCCCCCAAGCCCAAAAGAATTGTCTTTGTTGATGTGATGGCAGGAATCCTCACTCCAGGTTTGATTGCTTCCGTGCATGAACATGAAAAAAAAATAAAATCAATAAGCATCAGCCCTTCCCTCACCTCAGCTGTAGGCATCCCATTTGAAAGCAATCACTGCCTTGCAAAAGCTGCTGGTTGCTGACAGGCATTCCCAGCGTGTTCGCTCTCTCAAGGCTGGTTCCGTTCTTTCTTTCTCCCCTTCAGCCAGCCTATGGATTTAGATGTGAAGAGCATTTTTTCAGGTAGCATCTAACATGATGGGTGGTCTTGGTGAATCGCTGATCTCTGTATCATAAATGATCATGATGATGTTCTGGCTATAGCCACAGCTGGGTTCTGGTTCTCGCTTTGAGCTACTCTGCACATTCTGTGCAGTTCTCCTCTAATAAAAATCAGGTAGAGATCACAGATGTCACCAAAAACTCCCTTTAGTGCACACTCTGATAAGATTTGACTGATGTTTCTCGGACCCAAAGATCTTCCAAGCCTTTTCTGCCTGCCACCCATAATCGCTAACTGGGAATGAAGGATTTATAGTGGCTGCAACCAACCTGGAGCTGCAGATCAAATTGGAGAGAGGTATCTGGATCCAACGTGGAAAACTTGTTAGTAAAGATGATTTTTTAAAAAACATCATCAGGAGGAAGGCGGGAGATGACAGTAGTTGAGGAGGAGTGAGAGGCCAAAGAGATTGAAAGATGAGTGGATTCAGTAGCCAGCAAAGCTCCCTATCTCCAGCATCCTCAAAATATCTTCTTAAAAGGATCGACTTCAGGACAGAATGGGTGTGTCTGAACAGAGTGAGATCCATCCATCCATCCCATCCCATCCATCCATCCCAACCACAGGGATGGCCATCTCTGGAGCCAACAAGGTCTCTTCCTGAGTGGGTGTTACAGTGCAGATCCGGAAAGACAACCATTAACAGTGACTTCACCACTGGGAAACTCATCAAGTCTGCAAGGATGACATTTACCAGGGAGTTTCCTGGAAAAAAATGTTGTCTCTTCTTCAGGATGGAAGATGCTTTGGATCCTTGGAAGATGCTTACTTAAACACACTTCCACCTGCAACACCATGTCTAGGCATAAAATCTGAATTAGCTCTGTACCTGTGCTTGTATGACATTGCCCTGAAATCCTGGGTGGCAAGAAGCCAAAAAAACAGTACAAGTAGCTGCAAACACATGAAAAGAAGGAAAAACATACTTTGGATGAAAGAATAGTCCTGGATCTTTATCCTTCTCATCCTTAAGACAATAATCCTGTAGTGCATCTTGAGAAGATTAGGTCCAGACTTTTAATGTACTTTTCACATATCTTTTCACTAAGGGAAAATCACCAAAAAGCATCCTCCAAACCTCTCTGTTGATACAATCATCATGGTTTTCTTGTATTTTGGAAGTGATGGGCATGCTCACCATTTGCACTAGGTGCGTTTTCCACGGGGTAAAGCCTAACCCACTCTTCAGCAACTCTGAAGTTTTCCCCTTGATCCGGGTCACTTGGGAACCATTCTTCTTTCTCCTTTGTTGTTTTTTTTTTTCTATTTGTGGCATCTTTGTTTCAATCCCTTCCTTGCCAGCAGGGAGGAACTAGAACCAACCTTGACAAGTCACCATTTTCTCAAGTCTTACAGGCTCACAGGCTGGTTCACACCCATCTCTCTTTTTTTGTGCCTCGCTATGGTAACTGGTTTTGCTGGGACCTTCCCTTGCCGGCCATGCTCTGCAGCCCATGTGTCCTTTGTCCTGCTGCACTTGCAATCACCTGTAGGTCTCCATAGCACTACCAGTGATTTATGTTCTCTGCATCTTCACTAGAGTCCATGTATCATTCCTCAAAAACATTTCGCCCTCTTTCAGCACGGTCTGCATGCTGTGTTGGGCTGATTATTGACTCCATCCAACCTCTGAGTCTTTGTCTGGTGATCCAGGGAGCATAAGATCATTGGGCTCAGTCCCACATAATCTGAATGAAGAGATGGGAGGGATGAGTGGTGCCAAAGGTTACACCAGCAGCTGACAGTAACCTGGCATTGGCACAGCCTGCTTGTTAATGCAGGATTGCATTGTTCGGAGCCCTTGGCTCTGCTCGGGGTGTAGGCATCTCAATGTAAAACATTTTTCTGCTATTGTCTGATAGGATCAAATCTTTGGCACACTGCAGAGGGGAACTTTGGCTGGCATGAGGAAGGAGTGACGTGTTTGCTGGAGCAGCAACTGCAGTTGCTGGGCTTTGAATTATACGATACAAGTACGTCAGAGACTAGAGCTGCTTGGAGGTCATTAAAGTGACTTTCCTCTAGAATTGCAAGTGGCAGATACCTTGCATTTCTCAAGTACTGCAGATATTAGTGATGCTGACCTTCAGAGTGGCCTGTCAGAGGGACAGTGCTTCCAACCCAAATTTCTAGCCAAGGAGCAAGCACAGAGAACTAAATCTCCAGCAGGTGATAGGCAGAACCAGTAGTTCCCATAATTCAGACATTCAGCAATTAATTCCTCAACAGAGAGGCTTGAAGACAGGAATATTTTACAAAAATGCTGTTATTTTCCAGTATGTGTGTTGTGGAAGAACTTGTCAGACTGCAATATTCAGGGAACATAGTTATCTCTAAACCAGCTTCCACAGCTTTTCCCTCAGGAGAGCAGCGCAGGGAGAGCGTTGTACAGCGGTTCAGTCTCCCTGTGCCCAAACTGGGCCACGAATGCAGGAGTTGCTTTGCAACGTAGATATTTTAAATAGGACAAGTTTTCAAAGCAAACATGAAGTTTCCTCCTGTTTTTCCACTCTTTCCTTCTGTTTCAATAGGCTGTGGAACTCCTCACAGATAAAGGTGCAGGGGGAAGGCTGGGGGCTACTGTGCAGCTGACAGCAATAAGCACGTTTTGCTTTGTTTATTTGTTTGTCAAAATCTTGCCCGAAACACTTATTTATAAAGCCCAGCCCAGTAAACTTCAGGCCAAGCCATTTCTTCTGACATCTCAGGAGCAGAGCCCATCCAGCGCACACATGTGCCTTGATGTGAGCAGCGTGAGCTCTGGGTGCTTCCCCAAGGCTCCCCAGGCTCCCGGCTCTGGCCAGGGCAGGAGACCCCATAGGCAGCTGGAAGAAGGCCCTGGCTGCAGGCTCCCGAGCCTCTGCTCTGCCTGGACAGCCTGATCTGAGGTCCAGAGAAGCCCGAGTTGATGCCTGGGGGGCTCTGGATCACACTAATACGAGCAGTAGCTTACAGTCACCACCAAAAGCATTTGTATTTGCCTGACTTTACCCCTTTTCAGCCAGCTGTTTTCAGATGCCTTTGGCCAGGCAAGACAGATCCACTTTCCAAGCCCTGGGGCAGAAAAGCTAACCAGGTTGAAAATGTCACATCACTTGTAGTCATCTTATTCCTGTAATGAGTAACGTGACTGACTAATACTAAAATAATCACAGTGCACTTCAAATTACATTCTGTGAACAACAATCTGTTTTTCATTTCATTACTGATTATTAATTGTTTTATTACCTCCTGTAGCTGTGTTAATAAGTAATCATACTTAAGCATATTTAAATATTTTAGAAGTGAAACATCTTTAGTCCCTTATTTGCTCTTGTGAGCTTTTCAGCAGGAAAAGTTCACCTGCTGTGCAGGGGGTACAAGTTAACATGGCTCTAATGATTGCAGACATCAGTCGCTCAGTTAATCGTTAAAGATCCTAACACTGTCTCCCATAAAAAACTATGGATATGGTCTGGTCAGTGATTCAGTCTGATCTGGAGTCCGAAGACATTTAGACCTCTTTCTAACAGCAGGTTAATTTCTGTAATTGCTGGCATTATTACAAGGCTGCAGGACTGGCTTGATGTTATTGGAGAGGGGTTTAAAGATTGCACAGAAGTCTGCTTTTACTGTCCCCCTGAAAATCACTGTGGAAAATTAATTTCCTAAGGTAACTAGAAATATCTGTGGTGATTGTGGACAGATTTAAAATGGAAGTACAGCATGAGAGCTAAAGACCTTTGAGTATCTCTGCAGAGCAGACTGGGAAAATCTGGCCTTTCCAGCTCCCAGTGCTACCCAGTGATGCTGCCTGCTACCAGTTCCCAAGCTAGAGTGGTGAGCTGAACAGGGCCTGCTGGCTGCACACTCTCCCCTTCTGAGAAGCACTTTGTACATGGTTCCCTCATATGTATGTGCAAGACCATGCCAGGCACCCCTGGGAAATGGCTGGATGAGCCTCACCTTGTGTTTCAGTTGCTTTTGAATAGAAAATGAGATCCAAAGTCACACCTTGTTCTGAATTTAGATATTAGGTTCCCACCACGAGTCATTGCTGTGTCTAATGCTGGCTCTTGGTGTAATTGTAGTGGACACCACATAGGGTACGTGAGTGCTGGGACATGTAGGGTGCCTGATGTCTGCATACTAATAGATTTTGTTCAGTGGGATTCTCCTGGTAGACCTGGATTGTTTTATACGATACAGTCCACGGTGCAGCTGGTCTCAGGTCCCTGACAGCAACAGGAAGATCCCCAGAGTGGGGACAACACCTATCATGACTTCCCAGCTCCATCTTCCTGTCCACTCCTCTTCGTTAACATCTGAACTGTCTACCTTCAGCACCTTCCATCATCCTTCAGTACATCGTGTCTGACACACAAGTGCCTCTTCTGCCATTTGCTGTGCAAGCTCTTCTCTCTTCAGCATGGACAGCATGGTTGTCCCTGGAGCCTTGTGGAGAGGGTGCATTTATCTCACGTTATTTGCAGCAACTCTTGGATACGAAGGCAAGATGAAAGGCTTCCCTCTGTCCTGTAGTGCCGTGTTGAGCAGTCCTGAACTCCAGGGCTAGTGTAAATGCCTTCCATCTGTTCTGTATCTTACCTGGGTAGGTCATGAGGTGCTTTAAAGTGTTTCAGAGGCATTTTGGACACCATGATGTTAAATCACAAGGTATTCCTGTGAGGTATTTGGGGCACTGAGGCAGTGTATGATATGGCCTTGTAATATGGTGCAAAAATATTGCAGTGCTGTCACAAACATTCTTAAAGCCACTGACTTTCTGCTACAAAAAGAAAAAAAACCACCTGTAATCCTCTGTGATGTCTCCTCCTCTCACCTGACCCAGGAAGCAGGCCATCAAAGCAGAAAATCAAGTTCTTTCCCTGGGATGACCACACCGGGTGTCATTCTTTTCTAAAGACCACAGTCCTGCATCATCTCTCCATCGCTGAACTTTTCATGCAACAGAAAACACTGCCCAGCTGACAGAGAAAACAAGGACTTTCTATAGTTTGACCCTGCATTCACTTATATTGACCTGGCGGTACAGAACATAGACCCGGCAGCACTCGGCTAATCAAGGATTCACCCGCCTGGGGCAGCTGCTACTCCAGTGCAGCTGCACACACCTTTTTACACCGCTATGCTGATCTAAGGGGCTGCAAGGAGGCTACAAACCCAGCTGTGTGGCTTCAGCTATTTGACTTGCAGCAGGACCTAGCTGCCAGACCAGGACCTCTTTGAGCTACATGCCATATGCCAGGTTTACATGGAGTAGCTGATCCACCCTAGTCCAGCACGTCCTTATGCTCCAGCAGCCCTCAAGTGGCAGATGTCATGGTTTCTGGCCACCTTCTCACCACATCTTCCCTCCCTTCCACAATGCTTTCTTCTGGGTCTCTTGCTCCTCGCACCCTTTTTCCATCTTCTCATCTGGAAAGCAGGTAAACTCAGAGGACAAAATGTTCTCCGTGCAATTCTACAGTCACTTCATCTCTGTTATGTTTTTTTTTTCTTCCACCTTCCCTAGAAAAAAGAGCCAGTGGCACTAGCGAAGAAAACCAACAACACCTACAACATTGTTGGCACCACATATGCCCTCAACATCGCCAAGGATCCCGGCCTGCCCACCATCTCCAAGAGTGCTGCTGCCACTGCTACTGCCACCAACGTACCCCCCAAGATGCCCCGCATAGAAGAGAAGCTCCCAGAGAGTAAGAAGACGTACAACAGCGTCAGCAAGGTAGACAAGATGTCCCGCATCGTCTTTCCAGTCCTCTTTGCCATTTTCAACTTAGTCTACTGGGCCACGTATGTAAACCGGGAGTCAGCTATCAAGGGAATGATCCCCAAACAATAAAACCAGTCACCGAAACCTTCCATCAGTGAGCACCATCCAGGCAGGAATTCTCCAGGGCTTTCTTCTTTCATTTTTGTTTAATTATTATTGTTCATTTGAGATTATTATTATTATTATTACTATTAGATTGTTCTTTTATAATGTAAACAAAACTGTGATTTTAATTTAATTCTGTATACTTTAGTTTTGTTTTACTTTGTCTCTGATGATGAAAGGAAAAGAAAAGGATCATAACAAGTTGTGCCTCTAACATCATGAGTCTGATGTCCCCCATCTGTCCAAGTCACCTTGTGCTTCCATCTCTCCTCGTCCACCTCCTGCCATTCCACAGTCCACTCTGCTGGGGGCTGCTGCTGTGGTCTGCCCCCCTCCTCCTCTTCTGTGATGGACTGCCCTAGCATGGTAGATAGATGCTCCTGGTGGCCTGGACTCAAGGATGTGGAGGCCTCCAGCGCCAGTCAGTCAGCTGGACTGCTCCTCAGCGCCCGGTGCTTTGTGCTAGGCGGTGCTCTCCAGCCTGTGGATGCAGGTGAGCTGGTCCACTGAGGGAGCAGTGTGGCATGGGACAGCTTGTAGCCCAATGCCTGATGGGGGCGAACCCACCGCTGCTGTGGTCTATGGAGTCATTGCAGGGGTAGAACAGGGTGGCAGCATCTTGTAGGTATCTACAGGGCTTCTTCCTCTCTGTCTTCATCAAACCCAGCTGCTGATTTCCTCCTTGTCTCTGCCCAGACTAGAACAGGTGAGAAAGGTCATGTCTGTCTGCCATCCTGTGCCCCTGGGGCAATTCATGTTAGAGGGTGGAGTGGTTCCTACTAGAGAAATAATTTTTCTCAGGGTCAGTCAGGAAGTCAAGACAGGAGCTTTATAATGCCTTGGAGGAGACAGTAGCTGTGAGGCCGCATGCATTCAGCATCAGGACTGGAAGCCATAGAGTTCATGTTCAGATAGGTGGTTTATCACTTTCTCTTGGCCCTTGTCTTCATCTTCTTATCCTTCTTGGCATCTCCTTTCTGTCCTAGCCCCTTCCAGCTCCCCATTCATCCTCTCTTGGCTACTAAGTAGTAGTAGTATCTCACTGCTCATGGGTGGGTTTAGGCAGAGAAGCCCCTACCTCTCAGATAAGCCACACTGCAGAGTCGGAGCACAGCCCAGGGAAGTCCAGCTCATGGTTCCTCCCTGCTCCGGTGCATCAGAGCAGGAATGACGTTGGTTCAGGCCAGCTCACATGCAGGCTGTTTCCTGTGGGACACACCAGGGACCACTCTGCCTGTGGGGGTGAGTCAGAGGACGGTCAGTCCCCAAGTACCTCCCTGCCCCTGGTGAACAGATGCAGCTGAGCATCCTCAGCACCATGGAAGAACAGCAGAAGGGGCTCTTTGAATACTGCTGTCCCAGAGAACCATGTGAGCCAGGCGCCATCCCAGAAAGCCATTGAGATAAAACCCAACTCTAACACATGCACACTCCTCCAAGGAAAGCCCTCCAGTGCCTTGGAGAGAGGCCTTTTCTCCCTTCCCAGCCACTACAGTCAAGGACCCAAAACAGTGGCTGTCACCTTCCCAGCAGCAGTGTAAGACGGAGGAATCCAAGCCATCTGTCCCCCCTCCCTGGTGCCCGGACCCACGGACACACTGTCCTGCTACAAGGAAGGGCATCCTGTGCCTGGTGAGGTCTCACCCCCAGCCCGTGAGCCCTGCTCCCAGGGTGGGATCCATCCCCTCTTTCCTGGGCCTCCCTCTGAGCCGCCCCCAGCACATTTTAGGTGCATGCAGCCAAGCCAAGGCCCCAGCTCCCCCAAGGTGACATCTCTGGCATTGCTTTGAGCCGCTGTGCTGAGCTCAGTTTCCCCCTGCCCATGCAAGAGCAGGGCTGAGCACGAGGCACAGGATTTACCCCACCTGGAATATCCATGGGGACGGCAGGACAGAGCGGGAAAGGCCAGGGCACTCTGCCTGGCAGTATGGGTGGCATTGGTGTGTGTCCTTCCCGTCCCTTACCAATCTTGCTGGCTCAACAGCAGTGCAGTCACCCCCCCTGCCTACAGCTGCAGTGAGGAGAGGGGCTCGGAGACATTTATCTCAGTCCAGGAGTGCATCCACACCAGCGGGCAGCACTGGGCAAGAGGTGGCAACCCCCCCGCAAGCCAATGCTAAGGAAACCAGCTCTCTCCCCATCTTCTCCCACAGCGTCCGAACCCCAAACCGCCCGTGATGTTTCTACAGTGCCTTTCATCCCCGAGGGCTCCCTGCTGGGTGGTGAGGAGGGGAAAGCCCGGGAGCTCTCCCCCTTTCCACCCAGCATGGGGTTGGAGAGGCAGAGGGAGGGTACGCTGTCCCCAGCCCTCCTGCGGGGTAGGGGGGCCATCCCAGCTGCTTTGGCACCAGGGACATCTGGCTCCTCCTGGCACTGGCCTCCTGCTGCTGCCACAGCCACCCTGCTCTGACAGCCCGGCTGCCCCCCGCACTGCCCCGCCACGGCCCCATACCCCTTGCCACAGAGGGCCCCTGTCCCCCCCCCCCCCCCGTCCCCGTCGCCACCAGCACCGTCCCCTCCAGCAGTGAGTGCCATTGCTGCCTCCCTTCTGCTCCCTGGCTTTTGGGCAGGAGCTGCTGCACCAACCAGCCGTGAGGCTGTTTGGTTTAGAAACTACTTGGATGTCATTTTCTTAAATAAGCTAGATGAAGTGTATCTTATAAAACATTCATGTCACTATAATACTCAGGCCTAAGTGAAGGGAATAGAAACCCTATAAAAAGCAAAACAAACACAATAAAATCGTAACAAAGAGTATATTGTGTTTACTAATCGAATTACATCAAAGGCAAGTTTAAATACAGGATCCAGTGACTTAGCTGACTTGAGTTGGCCCCAGGCACAGAGGTGGTCTCCTCTGCTAGCCTGGGCATTCCCCCAAACCCCCTCTGCCCTGAGGGCCACGTCCTACCATGCATCACCTCACTACATGTTCCTCTGTCTGTTGGTGCCTTCTTCGTAGAGCTCTCCTTAAATTGTCACATCTTACTGTTGGCTTCTCATCCGCCCGAGCACCCACAGGCGCTGCCTTTGCTACCCGCCCAGGGCCACCCAGGCTCGGTGCAGCAGGGTGATGCTCAGGTGCTGGGGCCGGATCTCTCTGCAGTGCTGGGCACAGCATCGGGGCAGCATCTGAGCCTCCTCCCTTCATGAAGATGATCTGATCTGTCTCACCAAACTGTCTGGGTGAGTCTCCTGCCCGTTCCTTCCCTCCCTACAATGCCAAGACTCTTGTCCCTCCCCAGGACACAGCCCACCGATCTGGCTTGCTGGTGACACCTGTCTGCTGGCTCATCTTTGCTCTTCCTGACTCCAAAAACGTTGTTCTCTGCCTGATAAAAGGCTGCCTTCCTGGATCTGTGTTAGTACGCCTTGAAAGCCAAGTCTATTCCCACCAAAGCCTGGCACTGGCTCCAAGTCTTTTTGCCAGCTGGAAGCAGAAATACCAGCATCCTTTGGTTAAAGACAACAAACCAAACAGGATTTGTAGTTTAGCTTCCAAGCAGGGAAGCATTTTGGGAAGACAGTTATAAATAAGTGGTTTAACATCTCCTGCCAGCAGACATCACAGAGAAGATAATGTTCTTTTTTTTTTTTTAAATCTGTCAGCAGCTTAAACTGGGACGTTTCCTTCCCAGCTAACGCGAGGCTGCTGATGGGGGCTTCTTCTAAGGGCACGCCGGGCCAGAGCCGACCTAGCATCAGTTACCGGTGTTTAACGCTTGTTGTAATGGTATCTAAGGGCTCCATTTTTATAGCTGGTGTGGTATAGGAATAGATCTGTACACAGCCATTGATAATCTATTCCACAGCTGTGCACAGAACGGGCACCTCATTTTGCTGTGAACCTCGGTACTCCAATATTTCTTTTCTTCTGGCAATGCCCAGACTCTCCCCAAGTTGATGAGAGTCTCCCAGGCAGGAACTAGAAGTCCTTGAGGGTGATAAAAATTACCTGTTCTGCCTGCACTCCTGTTTTGTAGCTTGCATTACCTGGGACGTACACAGTGCAGTCCAAGCCTGCCATTGGATTCCTTCTGAAAATGTCAGAGGGACATTTGGGCGCTGGCAGCTTGCCTCTTCCCTCCTCTGGGACCGCACATGGGCAAAAGCAGGGCTGCTCACAGAGCTCCGCGCCCTGGGGAGGTAGGGGATAGTTCAGGTGAGGTCCTCCAAGCGGGCAGGGGAGGCAGCGCGTGGTGGCTTCAAGCGCCATGTTAGTGCTGTGACATTTCTGCGGGGTGACATGTGAGGGATGGGGGAGAAGTGGTCCCTCAGTGCCACTCGTTCTTCTGAAGGGCTGATGGAGTTACTCCCATACAACGCCTTGAAAGCTTCTTGAACATCACTGAGCGGGACTGTGACACCCGAGACAGAGCTTCCCAGTTTTCCTCTGTGCACTGAGCTCAACACAAGCAAAGCTGGCTTTGCCACGCTCTAGGGTTTACAGACAAGTGCTGTGGGCAGCACAGCTCACCCCTGTCCTGATCGCTGCCAGCTCGGTGGCACTGGCAGGGTCCTAACTTGTTTGCTGTAGGACATCACCTGTGCAAGCAGACCCTGTGCTTGCCGTTCTCAGAGACAAGCCATGCATGCAAACAAGGTCACGGCCAGCCTGTTTCTGCAGCCTATCCTATGGACATAAGGTACATTCATTTCTCATCCGCTGCCTTCATTTCTTCTGTCCATATCTTGGACTCCTTTCAGCCATCCCTTGGGGAGGATTATAGGGCTGCGTCACGGACCAGGAAGGGGTTTCTCTTGCTCCAGCTCACCTCACATGGGGAGACCCTCTGTTCTGCTAAGAATCTCTGAGACCCTGAGAAACTTGGAGTTGTTGTGTCTTCCAGAGGGTGCTGTAGAAACGGCCTCTTTGCAGCTGCTGGAGCAACAGAGCAGTTAAACACACGCTGCTGTTAAAGGAAGGATCATGGTCAAAGGCAAGTGGCTATTGAGGACAGGTACCACATTCTCCCAGCTTGCCAGGGCATTCCATGAGCAGGAGAGGACCAGGCAGCTCCCAGTGGGCTCGCTTGGGGAGTGGTTTGGCAGGGATGTGCTAGTGCCCCCCTTCTATGTGCTTGGTCCTGGAGGTGGTGGAGAGCCGGCGTGGGGCCACAGGACTGGGCCATCGCAGTGTGCAGCGTCAGGCCAGCCCTTGCTCCAAGCCCTGTTCCCCAAATTGTATGCCTTCCTGGGACCAAACTTTAACCCACTTGATCAAATATCTGTCTGGATTTTGCAGATTGGAGAGAAACAACATTTCCCGGACTCCTTGATGGCTGTTGGGCATGGGGAGGGCTCAGCCAGGGCAAGTGACACGTTCAGGAAAACATAAATGCTCTTAATGTCAAAGCAGGGAGAAAGAAAACCCAAACAATTCACCAATCGTCTCTCCATATCAAGCTAAACTACTCCCGAAGGTATTTTTGGCAAAAGGCCACAGCACAGATGAGATTGATGCCTTCCAGGTATAAATATTTACTGTTTGACCTTGTTATTGTTCAGTCAGCCAAAGGTTTTTGTTTATATATATATATACACGCGTGTGTATATTTATGCTCACAAACTCTTTATATTTAAAAGTCAAACCTCTTTCTCTTTGAAAGAGAAAATGGCCACTTCCAATTATTTTACTTCCCTCTCATTCTCTTTGCTAAATCTTCTGGAAGGAGATGCATCCCTCTCTGTTGGTCCTCAGGATGGCTTTGGAAGGCACCAGGAACAAAGGGAACAAGGAAGAGCCTGTCTACACTGGGGTCTCGGTGCAGGTTTGCTGCCTGGACCAAGGTCACGGCTGGCAGCTTTCAGGCAAGCTTAGTCCCAAAGGTCACAACTTCTCCAGCACAGCACTTGTCCTGCCCTGGACACTAGGATGTTCCCAGGAAGGCAGCATGGCTTTACAACAGCTGAATGTCATAAGCATTTAGTCCTCACCCCATAGCACAACCAGGTAACATGCAGCTGAACATTCCAAAGGGATGTGAGGTCTCCACTCTGAGTCTGCTTCAGGAGGGAGCACAAAACCTGGTGGGATCCATTCCAGCTGTCCTTGACCAGAGGAACCCACAGGCAGGGGCTGTGCTCCAGCTGTGGCTCTCCTGCAGAGCAAAGGGAAGCGCTGGCACTCGGCCGCTGCTTGCTTCTTGTCCGGGTGGGATGTGCCAGTACGTGGCTGTTCTGTTGATTGTGGGAGGGGTCAGCAAAAGCACAGGCCTTTGCTGCCACTGTGTCTTGGACTTGCACCTGATCCCATGTCAGCACAAGCAGGACCAAAGACAAATGCTGGGCAGCCCGTGAGCAGTGGGACCACAGAAGTGAGCACCTTGCAGCCCGTAGCAGCGGTACCCAGCATCAACCCCTTAATGTCACTCCTTCATCTTCTGTCTTAGAAGAAGCATTTAGGCACTGATCCTGCAACTGCACTCATAGCTCCTACATGTCCTCCTCTGCTGCTGGAGAAGGCTCTTGCGGTCAGCAGCAATTGCCGCCTGGGCCTTGTGGTGTCCCAGCCATGAGAATGAAGGATGTCTCCACCACCCACAAGCAAACAAAGGTGGTTCTCTTTCTGGGTCTATGCCTGCCTGCCTCCCACCACAGGAATCCGCGCTGCTTTTAAACTGCAGAGAGCCTTAGGCTTGGATTAGTCCTAACGTTCGACCTGTCATCCTTCACCACAAGCGGGGTTACATTGGGTTTTGCTCATGAAGCTTTAGGACAAAATATCTTGTTCTAGCTACTCTTTCCTATTCTCCACTGTCCTGGTCCCCACTAGTGCAGATCTCTTCTGCACACAGCTTCAATGATCCCATCTGCCCAGAGAGGGAAGCCTGCTCCCAGGTTTGCTCTGTGAGCCAGGATGCTCCCACAGTTTTCAAAGGTTCTTGGCTCTTCACTTCACTGCTGCTTGAAGGTCCTGTCAACTTGATAAGTCCATTGGCTCATGTTACATTGCTAGCAGCACTGTTTCCCCTGAAAAGTCTGTCAATTCCTCCTATATTTTTGCAGGGCACCCGGCAAATGTAGTGGCAATCATACACTGAATGATTTGATTTTTGCAACCATGGAAAAGTAGGGCAGAGTTGGGAAACCTGAGTCACTGCCACATTGCCTTTGCCAGGCTGCATTTAGAGTTGAAGGGCTCCTCTTTGTTGTCACGAGGGAGTTTCTCAGCTCACCAGATCTAGTCAGGTGGCCACAAATATCCCTTCATCAACTAGATTTTCACTGTCAACTGACTTGGGGATAGCTGCAGGCAAATGTCCTATCTGAAGGTGAGGGCACCTGCTGCTGCTTTAGCTGCAGCCCTTGTGCCCAGGGCAGGGAAAGTTGCATTAGCATCATGCTAGGGCAGCCCATCATGGGAAAGAGAAAACCGCAACAAATCACCAGAGAATATGCTCATTTTCACTGCCTCGGGTTCAATCTGTGCCCCAGTATGTCTTCTGCTCTGTTTTCCATCTTGTGAGACTCTCTTTACTCCACTTTGAGAAAGAATCTAGCTGGCAGCAGTTTAATGCATGACAATCCTGTTATTACAGCTGTAAATAATTAACAACTAGAAAAAAATGCATTTTTTTTTTATTTTTTGTTGACTGTTTTCTCTATTGACTAGCTGGTAGCCACTTTGTTAAGGGATTTCTCATGGAAACTGCGACCTTCTCTCTATTTCTCTCTCTCCCCTCTTCTTTCTGAGATTCGTGTTTCAAATGCTTTTTGGTGCAATGTTCAATGCCTGTTTGTATTTTTGAATCGTATTTTTCAACCTTTGCCGGGGAAAAAAAAAATTGCCCATTCTAATTGGCAGGATTTTGAGTCCTGCAATTTTTTTCAGCTTTTAGCTTTTTCAATAAGTTAAAGCAACAGAAAAATGTCTCAAAAAAATTACAGTGAAGTTCTGAAGAGAGATTAGAAAATATCAGAAACAAGAACTACATGGATAAGATCAGCAAGCTGAGTGGAGGAGGGGGACTCTTCTGACCACCTACCAACCTCCTGATCTAACACACAAGGCAGGACTCGACCTTTTCACTGAATTAAATCACTCTGCTTTTCCACTCTACCCACTCTCTCGAACTCCGATCAAAACAAATAAAAAATCATATTTTAAAAAAATCTGTGTCGTCATTTTTCCCCATCGTTGTTTCTCAAAGCCAAATGCTGTTGGCATACAAAGGGATGGGGAGCCTGGGGAGCCAGTCCTCTGGGCTTCAGGCTACCTGCACATCTGGGGAGTGTGTCCCAGCAATGAGCAGACAAGCAGCGCATGAGAAAATAAATATTCCAGGAGAAAATAAAAGAGCTCGAAAATATTCCATGGTTCCTACGGGGTTATGTTTAAAATGCTTTCCCTTCCAATGACAGGGGAGTGGAGGGCACAAGGTATGTTCAAGGCAAATTGGCTGGGGAGCCGGGGAACCAACTCAAAGACGGGATGGTGGTGGTGTGATGGCTGAGCAAGGAGACCCCAAGGTGTGCTCTTTCCCCGCAGTGTGTCATCCGTGGTTAGACTTCGCTTTTCCAGTAGAGCTCTTTGGTATTTCTCCATGTACAACATGAATCAAGCTTTCTGCTGCTCAAGGGGCAACCCTTGGCCAAGATGCTAGTTTATCCAACCCACCATATACTCTTCTCCAGCTGAATCATGCCTTAAAGAGACTCTGGTGGGGAGAAGGTCATGGAAGCCCTTAGCCCAACTGTCTTTGGACATGTGGTAAATTGAACGTGTGCCAAGGAAAAATTGTGGGCCCTTTAACCCACCCTGCTGTGCTGTTCAGCTGTTACAGTGACCTCCACTGTCACTTTGGTCCACCCAGACAGCTTCTAGGCATGATCTGGGATTGACCATGGTCCAGAGACCTTTGCTGCAGGGAGTTTTCATTGTGGCAACCCTGGTTTTGGAGATTTAATAGCACATAGCTGCCTATGCCATGTCACTCAGACAGCGTGACGTGTCCAGGTAACTGTGTGGTCTCCTGGCAAGGAAGTTCAAGGTATAAGGGCTTCACTTGGACACCTCATTGAATCTCCTTGGATGCACAAGAAGTTATATTTAGCAACTAATAGAAAAAAGGATTTTTCTCACTGTGTAGGAAGATCTGAAATGAAGTAAAACTCTTCAAATACAAAAGCAGAAGAAACATTACATGCAAGAAATACAGAAGTTCTTCCTGTTGCACTGTTTGAAGCATCCTGTGTTCTCTGATTTTGTTCTGCATTGTTGTCTACTTTTAGGTTAAAAATATTTACAATTTACCCAAAGCCCACATATTCAATGAGGACTTTTTCCCCCCTGAATTACCACTAGGAAACAGCAAGAGAAGCAAATAACTCCAGTGACATCATCAGTTGTTTTCTACACCTGAATAAGGAACAAAATGCCCTCCCCCCCTTTCCCCGGATTCCCTGAGCACCATCTGGATGCTGCACCAGGGATTTGCTGGCGGGACAATATCTCCAAACATATTGCAACCTTGAACAAAAAAAGTTACGCATTTGAATTTGCTGCATTCAGCTGAATCCTCCTTCTTGCTCAGAGATTCGGATGACAGAAGAGGCTTGGGAGCGCCGGGGCTCGCAGCTGCTGTGGCAGATGGATAGTTACCACGGGTCTTAGCAGTACAGGCTGCATACTTATGTCTTGCCGAGGAAGGAGCATAGCTTGTGACCTCAGCAAGAGCAGGCAAGGAAGGAGCCCACCACTGTTTTACACCATGAAAGCTGGAACCTGAAGTTTTCATCCCCTTCCCCACCCCCCGCCTGAGTCCTTCCTCAATCAAAACTGCACAGGGCTGGTCCCAGCCTGAAAAGATCTTCCTGACTCAGAAGATAAAAATAAACAGCGATGTGAAAAGCTTCCCTGCATTATCGCTTCTCTATTTGAACCTGGAACAAGGGCCCTGAAGAGGAACAGAGTGTAATTGCAGTGTCCACAGAAAAGAAATACTAATGAAAACAGGCAGAGCCAGGAGAATTGGCAGAGAAGAGGCATAGCTGAGCAAGTATTTATTACCCCAGCACTTAGTGCTCAGGCTGACAGGTGTCTTAGGAATGCAATAGCTGGGTTTTATTAGTTGGCGCTTATACCACAGCAGTGTTCGGAGAGGGGAGCCATTGATGTGTGGCTCCTGCGGTGCCAGATATTGGGGAACAGATAATAAATGTGTCCCCTATGCCAGGCTGCAATGTGGCCGGTGCACACAGCTCAACCCCACAGCCCCCTGAAGGAAAGGGTTCCCTGGGGCAGAGTGGTCATCTTCTGCCTTCTGTTCCAGACACCTCTCCTGTGAACCACCTCCTCACGAGGCGGGGTGAGTGCCCCAAAGCCAGCCCTAAGCGAGCCTTCATGCGTTTGGGTGCTATGATCAGAAACGCCAGCATCAAGGTAGGGTCCCCCGGCAGAAGGAACTCTCTTCTCTGGTTCCTTCACCCTGTAAGACAAGCAGGTCCAGCACTGCATGTCCCCCATTCACAGGGCTCTTCCCAGGACCACTGCCATGCTGGCTGCCTTGTAAGCAAACAGAGCTTTCTTCTGCAAAGCACAATTCCTCCCGACCGAATTCATCCATCAGCAGCTTGTCAGCAGGAACATGGTTTGAGACTTTGCGGTTGCCCCACTCCATGGAGAACACCCTCGCGTGGCAGATTCGTGGTTTGCTGGGATTCATTCTCCCTTACACTTTCACACATTGGCAGGCTGAGGTCTGCAGGGGCCTCGCAGGGGATCCCAGGTTTTGCCGGCACAAGCACACACTCACTGCTATCAGGGGTGGGAGAAAGTGGCTGTGACTTTCCTCCTGCCCCCACCACCTTCCCTTTTCATGGTCGGTGGATGGGTGATGTGTTAAAAGCAGCCAGAGCAGCAAGGGGGGCTGCTTCCCATCACAGACATGCTCAGCTCCATCTGCAGATCCTCAGCATCCTTCATGGGGATTAAGATGTCCCCTTCTCTTCCACCCCTAAGCAGGCAGCAAGTGATGGGCTGTGGAGGGGACTGGATGATGTGCCTGGAGTGGTGGCTGTGGGTGTCAACCACAGCAAAGCTCCTTCACCCCGCCGCAGCCCGGAATGCCTCCCTCAGCCCCCTGGTCAGGGGAAGCAGGAGAAGGAGCAGACTCCAGCCCTGCTCTGACCCCAGGACAGGGGCCACATCTCTGGTGTGGGAACTGCAGGGTTCCTTGGGTCTCATTCTTGGGCAACCCTGCAGGGTTACCAACAAAGGAGGTGTCTACCCGACGTACTGCCGCTGTCCCTGCTCCAGGGGAGGAGCACCAAGGGTGGGATTCAGGTCTCCCCCCACAGCCCACCCATGGGCTACAACAGCTGTTTTGCAGTGGAGGGTGTGGAAGACACAGCTGTAGGGCACTGGGGTGGGAGAGGGGAACCAGCCAGCCTGGGGACAGCAGGGACCCTGGGCTGGGCAGGGCTGTGTCACCCCCACCCCCACCCCCACAGCCACCCTTTTGGCTCGCAGAGAGAAAATGTCTCTGAAAAGCAGCTCTGGGTGATTTTCTTCAGAAGTAAAAGGTGTAGGAGCTAGCTGAGCATTAGGCATGTTATGAAGGCACTTTGGGATCCCTGATAAATAGCAATCTAGGAATTGACAGCGGTGGTTTCAGCAGAGGTGGTATTGCGGCCGTGATGGTCTAAGGACATAAGTGAGGCAAAGCTGGCAGGAAAAGCAATACATTTTTATTACACAGAGAGCACAGCTGCGGAAAAGAAGCCAGACTTTCAGGCCCACAAAGTCTCCTTCAGATGTGGTGCTGTAAACCTCATACGCCTGGGAAGGACGGGTCTGGGCTAGCTTCATTAATGGGGCAATCGGAAAGCAAAGGCTCCCAGCTCCTATGCAGAGTAGCATGTCTTATAAGGGGAAAGGTACTTCTTGGTTTTTTGTGAAGAATGGGGGAGAACAGGAAACAAAATAGTATTGCTGATTTTATTCAGAGGAAGAAAGAAAAGTATGCAGTGATCTGGATTTAAAAAAAAAAAAAAGAAGATAAACCCACATATAATACAGACAGAAACCTTCTTTAAAGTCAATGCACAGTTTTTTCAGCACGTGTAGGTTTTACACTTGCTCAAGAAGCCTGGGAGCAGTATGTCTCCAGTCTGACCCAGCTCAGCCATACATCAGCCCAGACCTGTGCTGGAGACAACCATAACTTATCTGCCCATCTCCTGCCATTCAAGGGAAGCTGTTTAGGTTTCTCCTAAAATTTCTCTTTGCTGTTGTGAATCTTTAAATGTCTGTGCCAGACTGTAAACCCCAACTTGACCATACAGCTAGCCTTTGCCTTCATCCTGCCTTATGATGTCCAGCTTAAATTTTGAGGGGTAGCAAGACAGGGTTGATAAGGAGGATTTATTATGCTTGAATGACTACCTATAGCAACTCATTGCTGGGTGACTGCCTCTCCCTCTCCTGGAGAACAGCTGTGGCCAGAATACACTCATTTTCAAGTGTGAACTCTAAATCAACTAGGATCAGAGGACCTCACTCACATCCTCATTGGGAGGAGAGGATTGGGTTCACCTGAGCACGGTTGTAAAGGGAAGCACCTCTAAGTAACTGGCTTGTGAGAGCCCTGGCCTGGAGGACATGTGGAGGTTGAGCTGCAGGGGAAGACTTGAGATGGGGGTCTGTCATCATATGGTGGCACTGTGATGGCCTGAGTAAGGAGCAGAGATGTACAGAGTCCTTTACCTTGAGGTAAGGATGCTCTAGGTGCTGGGGGGAAGGAGCCCTGAGTGCATCACGTGGTGGTCACGGGGCACTCAAGGTGGTGAAAACTGCATCTCATCCAAGGCAGCAACTCCTCTCCCTCCTTGGGTTTCCAAGTAGGCAGTGTAATGCAAACCAGCTTCCTGGGAGTATGCTGAGAGTCGGCATCCCCACGGGGAACATTAGTGGCTGTCTGCTGGGATATGCAGGCAACTGTGCCACCTCCCAGGGTGGAAATCAAGTCCAGCTTGTAACAGGGGGGAGCTGATCTCTTCCTGTAGCCCGCAGGGGTACTGCGGGGAGGTCAGCCTTTTTGGTATGGTTTTTAAGGAATTATTGCCTCAGAGTTGGGTGACATTTTCCTTCCTTTGCTATGTTTAGAAGGTAATTGTTATGCTGCTTGTTTAAGCTTTTTGCAGCCCTGCTGTCTGGGGATCTCATTTGCGTAATTTTCTTGGGTCCTGGCTAATAATGACGTCACATAAACCCAATTCATTCTGCTGGACTGAGAGTGGGCTCCATTGTCATGGTAACCTTTGATTTGGAGACTCGCGGGAAGGAGACAGGTAAGTGCTTGAAATTGCCATATTTCAGCATGGTTTCAAATGCCTCAGAAGTCTGAGGTCCATTTTCTATAAATTAAATTTCAAGTCTCATTGAATTACTTCATAAACAAAATTCATTTATTGCTTGAAGAAAATTGAGTAGAATTTAGTGGAAGAAAATACTTTCAGAAAAAATTAAGGTTTCTTGAAGCCCTCTACAAAATAATGGGAGTTAAAGCACCAACAGGATGTGCTAATGCTGCTTTGTTCCCTGAAACCCGGACCTGGAGAGGAGCGATGCTTTCCCTGCGAGGTGCGAGAGCCCAGTGGTCCTGGGGGCCAGCTCAGTAAGGAGACCCATCTGCTGGGGGGGGGGGTATGAAGAGGGACAGAAGCAGGTCTGACGGGAGCAATGTTTGTGTAGTACCAAATGCATCCCCCACAAGTGTGCTGTGTTTCACCCGGTCTGAATCCATGAACCTTTCTGTCCCCAAAATGTGGGTCAACGCGTACTACATTAGTCAAAATACTCTGGAAGCCAAGATAGTCACCCGGAGCCGGATATTTACATGCTATTCAGAGATCTGATCAGGAATGCTTGTGGCTTCTCTGAAAAATCAAACCGGGATAATGTTAGCTCCTCTGGATATGAGCTGGTTTGAACTGGGGTTGCAGGGAGACCTTTCCAGCCAGAAAGCCTTGGGCTTCTGAAGAGAGATTCCCAGTTTGGAGATGCTGTATAAAATCAGGAAAAGCTGTATAGTGCTGAATTCCTTTGAAAGTTAAAATCAGCCTGAACCCAAAGGCATGCCACGAGAGGCAGAAGTCAGCGTTTGGTATCTGGATCCAGCCAACGCTTGGTCAGAGATCTTTGACTCTGTAGCCCCCTAAATAATCTCCACGGGGATGTCCAAGCATCTGCAAGTGACGTTGCTTGGGCAGACTATAGTGTGAACAGAGAACCTGATGCATTGCTGTTACCCAGATCTGGGTTGCAGCACTTATCAAAACCCTCTTTGGCATGACTTGGGCCCCCTTGAAATGCTGGGTGTCTTCCTTTGCCTGGAGTAGGGTGGCCATTTGGGGGGGCTTTCCTCCAAAGCTAAAAACAATTTCTTGCCACTTTAACTCATGCATAAAACCTGCTGTTTTCTTCAGGGCATGTGGGACAGGGAGCTGTTTCAGCTCAGCTACAACTGGTGATTTGGGGATGGAGGGGGATGATGAGATGAAACCCAGGTGGGACTATAGAAATCCAATGCCCAGGTGCCAGGTTGTTGAGCCCCATAGCTGCCCCGGGAAGCAGAAGCACCATGTGGACTACTTAGGACATGGCTCAAGCAAAGGGGTCTCTGAGGTCTGGAGTACAGGCTGGAGAGGACCACAGCTGGTGTAGGGATTGTGGCAAAGCTGGAACTGTCTTGTGCATGTTCAGGGTCCTGCTAAGTCCAACAGATGTTCAAAGCAGCTCCTGTGAGTTGCACCAGCCCTTTCAGAGTGAGAGAGGTTTCCATGGCAGGATGGAGCATCGTGGTGGGGAGGGAGCTCTGGGGGGAATATAACCCCAGGGCAGAGCAGCATAACGGATCCGTGCTTCTTGGGCTCGCAAGGACCCTATCCCTGGTGCATATGGGAAATGCCTGAAATAGAAGCATTTGGGAAATAGTGAAAAAGGGAGTGTTTCCAAAGGGCTCAAACCCTTCCCCATGTGATTTGCTCAACCCCTTAGAGCGTTTGTTGCTTTTTTTGGTGGCGGAAGCTATTCAGGGAATTTGACCTGAATTTTTGCATCACTTTGCCTAGAAATCGCATTTATTTAAAGCAAATAAGTCATTTGTTGAAAAAATATTGCCCAGCTATGTGCAGGAAGAAAGGCAGGTATTCCTAAAATTAACCCAATGTTAGTGCAAGTGTTTGCTGGGCTTAAAATCTGCAGACACAGAAGAGCTGCTGTACTGGGAGAGCCCAAAGCCTTGTCTAAACAGTGCCCAATTTTTGATAGGAGTCAAACAGCAGGTGCTTCCTATAACATTAGGCTCTCTTTCACTCTCATGCATCTTGCAGAGCTTCACCAGGGTGCTCTCCCAGCCTCCAGCAATCTGTGACTCCAGGATTTGCCTGTAAAAGCCACATCCTTATGTTTAATTATGTTACCCTTATGTTAAGGATGCTGAGAGGTGACCTCATTGCTCTCTATAGCCTCCTGAGGAGGTGAAGTAGAGGGAGGTGCTGATCTCCCTGGTACCCAGTGATAGGATGTGTGGGAATGGTTCAAAGCTGTGCTAGGGAAGGTTTAGACTGGACATTAGGAAGCATTTTTTTACACAGAGAGTGGTCAAACACTGGAGCAGGTTTCCTAGAGAAGTGGCCAATGCCTGAAGCCTGTCAGTGTTTAAGAGGCATTTGGACAAGGCTCTTAATTTGCCTTAACTTTGTCAGTCCTGAAATGGTCAGGCTAGATGACCGTTGTATGTCCCTTCCAATTGAAAATACTCTAACCTGATAACTCTTGATGGATTCTTGTTGCTGTTCTGTGAGTTGGTTCTGCTGTTTCTTGAACTCACATCAAGTGTCCACACCACCCTGCAGAAAGGAGTTTCCCAGTTTGTGCATAAAGAAACACTTCATTTAGATTTAGGGGCTGTGATTTTCCCCTTCCATTTGTCTCCTTGTGTGCTTGCATTAGAAAAGGTGAACCCTTGATCCCTGTCCACCCTCTGCCTGCCTCACACAACGATACACTTGAACTTTATGTTCTGTATCTCAGTCATGGCTCTGGGTGCTGAGGGAGCCAAGGGGTCTGCATAGCCAGCGATTCAGCTGGGACAAGCTGTGCTGGCTGGTGGATAAAGGTGCAGTATGTTTCCTTCTGCCTGAGCCTCTGAGTACAGCAGCTCCTGAGCAAAATCTGAGTGCTGACGAGCTGCAGCACGGTGGCCAGTGCCCAGAGGCAGGGTTAATGTGATGCTGGTCCTGTGCTAGGCAGCTGTGTGCCTGCTGCTCTGTGCCTGACTCAGTGGTTTTTTGGAGTGTCTTTGGTGAAGTTTCCCCCAAGTTCCTATGCCCATGTGCCAGGATCTCCCTGTGGGATGTGCAGTGCTCCTGTGGCAGCACACCAGAGGATGGTTTCTAGGACAGAATTTCAAAAAAATGGATTCACATCAGCCTGGGAAACCCCAGAACATGCTAGGACTTCTCATGTGGCATGCAGGCCTGGTCCTTGCTCTATTGCTTTCCCACTGCCTGGAAGAACTGCAGCTTTCTAATAGTCTTGCCTAAGTTGTGGTATTCGCATTGGTTGTGCAAAGTGGCTTCCCAGCCAAATTTCAGTAGCAGGAGCTGACCGTAGCTCTCCCGTTGAGGAGTGGCCACCTCTGCCCTTGGTCTTACAGGGCGCAGAGTCACAACCTGTCACGCTGGAGGGCTCCCTGTCTCCTGGAAGGAGCTACAGAAGAGCAGAGCCTGTTTTGCAAAGTGCTGTGTTCTGCAGGAGCCGATTGAATGAGCATTGTCACACTGCGGATCTTTCCTCTGTTTGCAGCATTGGAGGTAAATGAGGCTTACGTAAATGGGGGGCAGATGAGAGCTACGTGGGGGCAGCGGCGGTGCATGGAGGTGCTGTATCGAAGCCTCCCTCTGCAGCACTGATGGTGGCCCTCTGCCCTGACCCCAGCTCCCCTGCTGCTCTGGTTCAGGCTGCTAATGATGCTGTCAGTTCTGACAAGGCACCTCCGTCCCCATCGGCACCCCCTGGCCATTCTGACCCTCCCTTTGTCCTTGCTCTGCTCAGCAAGGGCACTCCTTGGGCTGAAGGGCTTCTAGGGTTTTGCTCCTGGCTGCGGACCGCCAGTCATGCCCAACAATAGCACGGCGTTTTAATGATGTAGATAAATATTTCTTGAGAGTGTGGACTTCACTTTAGTGATCAGGACAGATTTTCAGGGACAAAACATGGATTTAGAGCTTAATCCCTGGCTCTTGCTGTGTTGCAAGCACTCTCTAAAATCTTTGTGGACACCAAGGCCATTTTAGAGTTTCAGAGTTAAACAATTGCTCTCTCCCCCTCCTTGTAAACACCAGGAGGACTGGAGAATCAAAGCCTCAGTGCGAATGTAGTCTGGTTCTTGGGTGTCTCCCTGCCTTGAACCTGCTTGTGTGGCATGACTCCACATCTTCCTAGCTTGTTTTCTGTCTTTAGGGCTAGAGCTGGTCAGAGAAGTTCAAAACAATCATAATTCTGCTCCCCCCACTCCATGGATACCTTGCAAACAAAAAAGACAGTGAATTTTAGCATAAATTAATATTAATTTTGGTTTTGGAAACTTCTCATTTATTTTTCTCTCTCTGACTCTTACTAAAAAATCATCCTATCATCCAGTCAAGGACAGGAAAGGACTAGCTGGGGCTTTGCTGGCTGACCCTGTGGCACAGAGATCACCTTGCAGACCGATGAACCCATCTGTTAATCTGTGCCTGGCAGGATGAAAATGGCTCATCAAAACTATATGGCAAAGAGCTAAAAATTTGCCAGGGTGAATTCAGCTGGTGCAGAGTATGTCCCCTTTAGCAGTGGGTGTTCAGATCAGCGAAGCCCTTGCTTTGATTTAAACTTTCCTGGCCTCCCCTAAACTTCTGGAAATATTCTCCAGAGTAATACGATGCTTGGGAAGAGAGAGGGGAAATACAAAAGGTAACAGATAAAGTAATCTGCAAGGAAAAACTATCAGTGAACAAAAGGCTTTGCTTTGCCAGCAGTCGAACTATTCAGCCAGCCACAATAGCATGCTCCCCCCTGTTCTTTGCACCCCGGCCCCATGCATTTGTGGTTATTATCTTGCCTGGACCAGATTGGTGTTGACAAACAAAAACCCAGGTAGCTTTGATTTTTTCCTTGTGTGCACAGTCAAAGGGAAGCACTCATCTGCCCCTCAGTGTCTGATTTTCATTGTCCTTGCTCTGCTTTATTCCCTCTGCACCGTGGCACGGAACAAAGACTTGAATTATGGCAGAAGATGAATGAAGTCTTTGAAAAACTATTAGAACAATTAGGCACTGAGGCACAGTGCAGGGGGAGAGCAAAGGGGTCACCACTTCAATGGGATGGAGCGCTCTAGTTTTAGGAAGGTTTGGGAGGCTGGTCCTCTGGAGGGCAAGCAGGAGGAGAGAAATGCAGAGAAAAGTCAGAAGTGGTGGCAGCTGCTGCCATCAGCTGTCCTGTGACTGGCTCCCTAGATAAGGTAACCCAACATCAGTCAAAGTCTCTTTTTGGCTCTACTTCTCCATCCTGAGCTGGGAATTCCCAGCCCTGCCAAGAGAGAGCCTGGGAAAGCAAGGAGACAACAGGACAACAGCAATTCATGAGAGGTGACTTAATGAAATGTGAAGGGTCCTCCTGGAAAGGGAGGAACCATCTGTATACCTGCCCCTTGGCTTAGCATCTCTGCTGGGCAGTCACTGGGAGACGGACAAGAGGCACGGTGAGGACCTGGGTCTGCCTGCTGTGGCCTCTCTCACAATGTGCTGTTGCTCTGCAGATCTCATTCTGTGTGTACTTGGGAAGAGAATTTCTAACAAGGACAGTGGTTGATAGCAGCAGTGCAGCGCTCCTCAGTGCTAAGGGCACATGCTAAAGAGCAGGATTATTTCTTCCGTTACACCGCTGGGAAGCAGAGCACCAAGAAAACCCCTGCAGGCTCCAGCCAAGACAGCTTCAGAGCTGCAAAGAGCCCTAGACCATGAGATGTTTTTCAATGGATGGTGCCTCTTCACATGGTGGGAGGAGGGTATGGCAGTCTCTGGGGCTCTTGGATGGCAAGCAAGAGCAGTGTGAATGGGGGAGCAGAAACAAAGACCCACAGAGACAAATCACTGCTGGAAAAAAAAAATGTGCTGAGGGTGAAAAGCTAGAAAAGGGAATGACCCTGGTGTAGCACTGTTTAGCGTTCATCAGCTGTGATGGGAGGCTGGGTGGTGCATAGGTTTCCCTTCTGTGCTACTGTCCCCAGAGCACTCCCTTTAGCCTTTAGTCCAGGCTTGCAGAAAAGCTTTTACTCCCCCAAAATCAGACTTTGTGACAACAGAAAATGAGATCACGACTTTCTTGCTAGCAGAGCTGTGTGAAACAATGGTGATACAAAAAAAAATAATAGTAATCTCTTTAGAAAAGAAAGGCCTGGTCTCGCTTGGCAGGTGTTATTTATTTTTTCTAGCACAGGGAGCAAGAAACTGTGGCTGGAATCTCTGGTTGGCTTCCCAAGGTACTACTGTGACATTTTAATGATCTAATTCCCCTCAAAGGTGGCATTTTCACTTGTTCCCCTGACCTATCACTGTATGTTCACTGTGAAACAAACTATCTGCTATCAGCCCTGACATCTCAGGCTCAGAGGGGGGGAAAAAAAGATAAGATACTAATGCAGTGGACGGACTCTTTGCCCTGTTAATCCGTATGAGGATGTAGCTGGCCATCCTCCCTACGTGCTGGAGGACCATGGGCTCCTTGGGAGCGTGTCAGCATGATGCCATTCACCTGTGCAGCTCCCACCAGCAGAGGCTGTGACTCAAGGTGCACCGGTGTGACGCTTCCTGGCCCATTTACACCCTCCTCCTGCACTGCTAAAGGTGATGCTCATGCTGGCGAGGCCCTCTTCTCACTCTGTAGCGTGGCTCTGCCCTGTTTCAAGGAGTCTTGCCAGGCTGAAGCATTGTTTGGGATAGGCATGGCTGGGATGAGACAACCTGCAGAGTATGTGGCTTGCAGGATGCCCTGTCCCACAGCCAGGCTCCGGTTTCTGTTCTCTGGAGATAAACTAGTTCACGCTGGTGTAAAATGTGTGCAATGAATAACACAACTACAGCAAAATAGTTTATGTAAAGCACTGATGTGGGAGAAGTTTCATAAGAGGTTTCATACCTCAAAAAGGCCTTTTGTCAAAAATAGAAGCATTTTCTCTAAGAAAAAAAATTCAAGTTTCTTGCATAGTCTTACTGTCATCCAGTGCTGTTCCTAGCTGCCATGGAGACCCTCTTTTCTCCCAGAGTGAGAGATACTGTTACAGTCTTTTTCTGAGCAGGACAGAAAGCAGAAGCAGCCCTTCCAGGCATGACTGGGCTGGAGACACCCCCCGCCACCCACCGGGGCAACTGGCCCTACAGCAAAGCCCACGGGGGGCTGTGTTCCGTGTCTGAGAGGTTTCAAGGGGGCAGGTTAGGGGGCATGAACAGCTGCTGAGTGAGCTGGTCTGGTAGGAAACAGGGAGCCCGGGGACAGGCGAGAGCTGACGTGACCCGCAAGGGAGCAGAAGTGGGAAAACTGGCTGGGAAACCGTGTGTGGGGAAACGTCTGCCTCTGCCTTGAGACTGGGTCAAGCAAAAGTAGCTCAGGGTATGTGCTGCCAAACCTCCAGGTAAACGCTGGCATCCAGTACCAATATTTCGTTTTCTTCTGGGAAAGAAATGGGGATACAGCGAAACCCCAAATAGCAGGACACTGGTGCTCCTGCTCCAATGGGGCAGGGTGGCTACAGGGATGGGGAGAATCCAGGCAGAGAAACCAGGCCATGGAAATCGATGCAAATTACTTTGATCGTGGAGTTTCAAGCCCATTTGCTCTGCAGGAAGCACGGCTGTCGGAAAGGATAGGCAGTGAGAGGGGTGGGATCTCACAGCTTGCAAGATGAAATGGAGAATGTGGCAGATGCTTTTTTTTTTTTTTTTTTTTTTCCCTAGCTTCAGAGAGTTCTTAAAGTGATGCTAAGGGCTCTGTGCTAATGGACCAAAAAAAGGGGATGATTTCAAGCTCCAGCCTCATATCCCTATATTTCTGCTGATGTAAGTGGCAGCGTGATAGGCAGTGCTGGTACCAAGCCTGCACGGTGATGGGGCCAGCAAGTGATGGACGCCAGGTGGGACTGGTTGTGGGGAGGCAGCAGGGCCCAGTGAAGCACCTCTTCCTGGGGCACCAGAGACCCCCGGGGATGCCCTCGGAGCCACCCAGGGAAGCAGCAGAGCCTCTCCATGAGCAACAGCTGGCAGCGTGGGAAGGGAGAGCGTTACCTACGAGCGGGCTCTGCACCCTGCGCGCCGCCCCTGGGGAGCACTCACGTGGGGAAAAGCTCCAGTTGTGTCTGTCATCATGTCTGGGCATTTTTAAAAAGAAATCTCTTTGGGGCAGGGGCTCTGTTTTCATTCAGAGCAGCACATGATGGGATGTATGCCTCTGCCCTGCTTTCTGAGTGCCACTGTTGTTGTAGGTTAATTATTGTAAGTAATTAACCATCGCTACTCATAGAAAGGCTTTTCCCTGCTGGTTAGGAGTCACGCAAAGCATTAACAGCTGTTTTACACTGCAAACACAACTCCAGTTTGGCCCAGGGACTTCTGGCCCCAGCAGCTGCCTTGCAGCCTGGCGAACCCTTGGAACATGGGTTGGGATTGGGGGAGTCTGGGTTGCCCTGCCTGGTGAGTTTTTTTTTTTTTTTTAAAAAATATAATTTAAATACAGATGGCTAAAATCTCTCCATGTTCATGCTTGCACAGGGTCTCCTAGACTAATTCTTGTTGACTTTTTCCTTCTTTTAAGAAGTTTCTGATGCAGTGAGGCAGCTGGAACAAATCTGGTGATACCTCCACTTGTGACACATCAGTTTTCAAAGATGTAGCTGAAAAAAGCTAATAAATGTAGTCATCGCTTTCGCTATACTTTTAAAAATAAAAGGGAAGGATGTTTCTGGGAAGGCCAGCCCAGGGAAGGAGAGACCTGGAGAGCCCTGCCGGCCTTGGGGTCACGCAGGCGTGGGCATGGCCATGAGCCATCTGTCCTGGCAGGAGCCGCTGCCAGCATCAGCCTCTCCACAGCACTTGGGTTGTGGGTTTTGGTTTGGGGTTTTTTTTTTTTCCCCCTCACAAATCCAGCCACCAGATCCTAAAACAGGTCAGGCATATGGGATCATGGCATGAGCAAATTCGGCTGGCTCAAGTTCAAGTTTATAAGGAACTCAGTTGCCTTTTTATCTTCTTTTTTTTTTTTTTTTTTTTTTTTTTCTCAACTCCAACCAAATCCCAAACACAAATTATGGGAACCAGGCGCTTCCTGGCGCCTGCAGCTGCTCGGCAAAATTGACTTTTCTGTCAGTGCTGCCGCTCATAGCGCAAACCTGGCAGCTGAGCACCGGACCCAGTTGGAGCCCTGCTTTTTGATTCAACAAAAGTTCAGCCAACTTGGAGCATTTCAGACTCAGCGAATTATTTTCTGACAAAAATGTTGGTTTATTGGGAAATTTCCGGCTGGCTCTAATTGGGACAGCTGTTAAGGCGGCAGTTTTCACAAGAACTAAAAGTCACTTTCAGATGAGTACAGCCCTTAAAACGGCTGCTGCTTTGATAGCTGCTCATTGCCTTTCTTGTCTGATTATTGAGCTTAGTATCTCCCTGCAAGCTTAAAAAAAATCCACTTTGCCTGTCTCATCTTTCTCTACTCTTTACCAAATATTATCTTCTGCCCCTCCTCCTCCTTCAAGGAGACTGTCAGTTCAAATTTGACCCTAAATTTGAGCTTTGCAAAAATTAACATGTATAGTATTTCAGATTAAGAGAATTTTTCTCTCCCTCGTTCCCCACCCCCCGTCTTCCCAGGGCTCACGAACACGTTCAAAAAGTCAAAGCAAACATTTGCCTTGTTGCTTTAACATGGGAGATCCTGCCAAGAAAATTAACGGGGCCTATCTCCACAGAGGGAACAAACTCATCTAATCCTGATGGTAGTACTGAAAGATGTGCAGCTTGCTAGCTTTCTGTAATGACTTGGTTTTTAATTTAACTGTTTTTTCTTTCTAATCCCACATACATTTTTGCCACCAAAGCAAGGAAGTGGAATAAAGCATGCAAAGGTTCCTAAATAGCTCATACAGTCCCAGAGCCTATGAGCTGGAAAATTTATATCCTTAGGGAACTGTGAGCTGTAAGGGCTTGACAAAAGCCCTTGATAAAACAATTTTATGAGTCTTACTGTGATCTGCTGGAAATTCTCACCAAACCCACCATGCTCACCACATGGCAATGGGAAGACCTGCAACTCTAGAAGCCCCTGGCTCATCCTGGCTTCGTAGATGCTTGCAGGAGGGACAGGAGCAGAGATGCAGTATCCCCGGCTATAGCCCAGTAGTACAGGGTGGTGACAGCTGTTCTTCCGTAGGGACAGCACAGTGTCCCTGTCTTAGCCGGGGATGCGCTGCTGCTGGGCTTCCAGGCTGTCCGCCCACCCCGCTCTGCCCTCAGCCATCTCATTGCCTAGAGATCTTAATTTCTGCTGGAGTTTTACCACCAGCAGTCATTTTTTCTTCCACAAAGCTGGCCCCATGCAGGATACTGACCACTGCTGAGTCGCTTGAACAAAACTAGCCAGGTGTTGCTTGAACATCCCCTTCGTGCCAACGCCAGCTGTGCCAGCTGTGGCTGTGCACGCTGGGAGTGCGCACGGGGCTGGGGCTGTAGCAGGAGCAGCTCTCCAGGGAATATACATCGCAGATATGGAAATTGCTCTGGAACAGAGTGAGGGATGGATTAAATTTGGTTCAGATTGAACCCTTTTTGTTTGTTTGTTTTTTAATATGGCTTTCCAGTGAAAGAGGAAAAATGAAAAAAATTCATCTTGTCACCTTAGTATGTTCTTCAAGCCAGAACAGTGGTTCCTTTTCTACTTTTTTTATTTCAGAAAAGTAGAGTTTTAAATGAACAGCAGTGTGCTGAAGTGGAGAAACTTGAAGCATTTAATTTGGAGACTGGATCAATGAAACATTTTGGCATTCTTAAGCAAAATATTTTATTTCAAAACAGGTTGGGAAAAGTGCTTTGATTGCAGCTGTTTTTTCTTGGATTGTGGTTTTGCTTGTTTTTCTTCTCACTTAAACTAATTGCCAAATTCTGCCTAAACCTGCCAATTGCTTAGACGCCTCAGGATTCTGTTGCACACCAGATTGTGGTTCATTTAAAATGAAAAACATTTGACTGCAAGTCACGGATAAACAAGGAGCTAATGGGAGACCCTTGACTTTTGGGTCCTGATGTGCAGTCCTTTGCAGCTTGCGTTGGGAATAGCTACCTGACAGCAGTGCATCCTGTAATTCCCCTATAGGCATTGCCCCATGGAGTGTAGTTTTGCTCCTGCTCATAAATAGGTTGCTAGAAAACCATGCAATGCCAGTGCTGTCCCTCTGGGCTCTGTGCTAGTGCCTCTGCTGCTGCATGGCCCGTTCAAGAGCCCATGAGCCTTCCAAGGGTCCCCAGCCCTCCGCAGGCAGGGAGCAGGGGCATTCTGCAGGGCTCTGGGACCCACAGAATGCATATGGTGTTTTTCATCCAGCTGTGGACCACAGCCCTACCCCTGGGTGGCAGAGGGAAGGCATTTAAATAAAGAGAAGTGAAGTTTATATTTAGAGCCGGAGGATGCTCCTTCATCAGATTACGCCAGTTTTAAGTAGGTCAGGCAGGAGACCCAAGATATCCGAGTCCCCGTCAAAGGCATCCATCCGTCACTTATTATTCCAGGCATTTCCCTTTCACTCTGCCTTCCTTTCACAGCCCCGGCCCTTTGTTGCTGCTTCTGGGCTGCGCTGGCTCTTGCTGTGCTTCCCAACACTTGCTCCTTTCATTGCTTTTCCCAGCCCTCATCCCACCCCTGGCTCTGGGACAGCGGTGGGGACAGCGGCCTCGGCTGTGTCATTAAGCCGGGGGGTGCTCGAGGCCACCGCTTTGGGGTGCAGCCCACAGGCTGAGGCCAGAGGGGAGGCTGCGTGCATGGGGTGCTCCTCACAGCACCATGTCCCCCCATGTCTGGGTTTTTAACCTGAACACAGTTCGAGGTGAAAGCAAGAAACGATAGCAATGAAAACATCCAAAATGCAAAAGAATTCCCCAAACCTCCCCATCTGACCCTTCTATTCTGGGAAAAGAATTGTCTGCCCTCATCAACCTGAGACCGCCTGCCTGCTCTCCCCAGCAGCACTGGCATCCAGGCATCCTTTCCAGCCCGTTTCCCCTGCAATCAATCCTAATAATAACGGCGCTGGGCACACAGAGGACCCTTCCTGCACGTTCCCAGGCTGCCTCACAAACAAATGCACAGCGAGGAGGAGAGCAGCTTACAGGGTCTTGTTGCACGGCTCTGAAATGCAACCCTGTTGCCTTCATTACTCAGAATTAAATGTCCCCTTCAGCATGGGCAGGGCTGGCACAGGTGAGGGCATCGGCATGGAGCAGGCCCTGAGGCTGATCCTCCAGCAAAGCACTTTGATGTGCACCAAGTCAATTTTTTCCCGGCTGGCTGAGGTTATTTGAGTGCTCGTGATTATGGGCTTTGTAGGGTGGCAGCAGGGATCCCGCACCTGGGAGGAGCGAGGCTTTGCCACTGGTGGGAAGGAGCCTGCAGACAGGCTGGGCAGGTCAACAGTGCCTGGTGCCATCCCCCAGGGCTGGCGTTCATGCCGACCTCAAGCAGATCCCGTGCAGGCTGTGCTGGGGCCAGGGATGCTCCAGACCCTTCTGTCGGCTGCACTGGCACCAGTACCAAAATCACTAGCAAGTAATACCTGCTTGTTTTTATCGAGCTATTTTCTTTCCTTACTCTCAGCCTATTACATTTTCCAACTCTTGGTGGAACTTCTATTTTTTTTTTTTTTTTAACTCAAGGCCTCCTTCGAGCTGATCACAAGGGAACGCTGAGTGCTTGTTTTTTAATATTCTGACAGGTGCTATTTTGCTATTTGCTTGTGATGATTCAGGACATTTGCATCTCTTTGTCCTTAATTAAAAAGCACTTCACCCTTGCTGCAGGGGTATGGCAGATTTCTCTTGATCTATTCATTTTGGGGGACTTTTAATCAATGTATCCACTCTATCGGTGCGGGTGCATTTCTGACGGGGGGGGAAGCTTAGCGCAGTGTGGAGAGCTGTGTGGGTGTAATTATGGCTTGCTCTTTTTTTCTTTTTCTTTTTTTTTTTTTTTTTGGTGAATTTGACTGCTGTTGAAAGGCATTTTCTAACAGCCTCCTAGAATACAGGAGTCCCCTGTCCACCAAACACATGGGCAATGACAAAGGCAAAATTTGCTGCAAAGCCTGAAGCTGGCAGAGGAGCTGGCAGCTGCCTGGGGAGTCAGTGCTTTGCCTCTCTGCCGCAGGCTCTAGCCAAGAGCCTGCAGACAGGCTGCCCTCTCTTTATGGGACCCCCATTAGATCCCACCCTGCTTGCACAGACACGATCTGGTTCAGCATGTCCGGGGCTGGGCACATCCCTCTGCACTGTGTGGGACAAAGGTTTGTGTGCTCAGTGTGCCGCACCGGGGTGCATTTGGAGTGTGCCATGGATGATCCTTGGTCTCTTCCAAACACATGCACTTTTTGGTGAAAAGGTGAGAGGGCAGCACCTTTCATAGCAGAGCTTTATTTAGTGGCAACATGTGTTGCTTTGGGCTGTCAGGGATGCTAAACATACCTGTGAGCTGAGGAAGGGATTCAGCAGCAGCTCTGTGGGCAGTGAAAAGTAAATAGTCTGGAAGCAATTTCCACTGCAGGAACCCCCCAAGCCTCAAGGGAGGATACAAGGAGAGAGGAGACCTCTCCATGCACGTCCCTTGTGTGAGGGGGAGAGGGTGCTGGCACAAAGCTGCCTGCAGGGATGCTGTGAGGCAATGGGGTGCAGGAGGGGTGATGCAGCCTCAGGCAGGGCGGCGGCAGCCAGCTGCTGTGCTGCCCTGGCTCTTTACCCTGAGAGCCCAGGATGATGGACAGCAAACACCCTGCCTGGATGGAGGCAGAGGCTGTCTGCCCTTGGCAACCCCTTCCGCACCCCCAGAACAGGTTACCCACCTGGGGGATCTCACCCAGGGAGAAGCATCCAGCCCCTCATGTGCCACTGCTCTGGCCAGTCCCCAGCCTGGTGGGGAAATGGGAACTGGGTTTTGCCCCAGGAACCTGAGCCTGCCAGGCAGCAGTGACCTCAGGGATGGGGTCCCAGCAGAGGGGGACAAGCCCTGGGCGATGAGATCCCGTAACTGCTTTCTGATTCCAGCCTTAACTTTTCTGTCTCCTCCCACAAAATGCGAGACTAAAAGCAATTCCAGTGAGGTTCTCGCTGCTGTTCCCAGTGTTTATCTGTTCTGCTTTTCTAGGCTGGGGCATGCAGGCTCGTGGGAACCTTTGAAGATTATTTCTCTTCAGTTTTCTGAAGAGATTTCAGTCTCTTCTTGAATCTTTTTATTTTACCTCCTTTCAACGCATCGGCCCAATTTCTCTGAGACTTAACAGCGACAAACAAGATTAAGATTGGAGCTTAGTGAGTATTAGGAGAAGATCTCTCATTCCTGACGTGCTGGCAATTACCAGATCCTTGTGCCAGCATCTCTCTTTTGGAGAGGTGCTGCATGTGCAGGCGTTTCTGCTCTGCTGACTTTGGGAGCACAGCAGCTGGAGGGCACTGAGCACGAAAGCCACAGAGCATAGTGTCAGCTTCTTTGCACTTCAGCTGCCACCGATTGCTTTCAGCAACCAGAGGGGCTGGGATGGAGAGGAAGAAAACCGAAGGTGAGGGGGATGGTGGATGCTGGGCAGTGTGGCACTGGCTGTGTCGGCCAGATGCATCTGGATTTCCACTCGATCATGTGTGAGGACTGTTCAGTTGGAAAGTAAAATCCTGAAGACGGGTTGGGGGCGGGTATCTGAGTGGGGCTCGCTGTGCCCAGGAGCACATGCCTGAGCTCATGTGTGGTGCAGGGCTGATCTAGGTCAGTGTTTCACGGGAGATCCTGGAACTGAGGAAGAGAGCAGTGCTGGCGTTTCTCCATATACTCTTGTGGGTACGGGCTGAGGAGCACCACAGATGCTCACAAGGGTGTGGAGGTGGAAAGGGTGCAAATGGTGGTGCTAGCAGCAGAGAGCAGCTGGCTGCTGAGCAAAGTCTGGACTGGGAGAGCAGTTAGATGTCACTGGACTTTGGGGAATCCTGGTGGCATGACCATGGAGGGCTCTCGGGGCTGCCGTGGGGGCCAGCTGTCCTGCTGTGTCCCATCTGGGTGAAGAGAACACGAAAGGAGAAGCAGTCCTGTTGCTTCCCCCCATCTGAGAACAGGTAATAGCAGCACAGAGGATGCTCTCTTCCCCCTGAATGAATGATACTTTGGGCCAGGGTGGAAGAGGGGCTGCCGAGCTGCTCCAGGCAAGGAGCAGGCGCTGCCCCTGCCCTGAGCAGGCATGTGCTTGGGAGCCCACACATCAGATAGGTAAACCACATCGAGGTGTGCCAAGCCTGTTCTCAGCTGGTCACCTCTCTGGTGAGCTCTTGCTGATGCAGTCCTGTTGAGGTGGCACCGTGGATCGCAGCACCGCAGTCCCAAACACCGCCTCCCTAAAACACAGCAAAAACCAGCCCCTCCAAAATGTGTCCCTTTGAGTTCAGGCACCTGAGCAAGAAGGGCTTTTGCCTCTTGCTGAGGCAGACACCAGAGCTGCACAGGGGAGGAAAATAAAGAGGCCCTGAGAATGTCTAATAGTTCCCAAGAAGGAAAGAAGTATGAGAATACGGGCTTGCTGCAGGCATCTGTCCCAGCTCTTCAGAGTCAGTCCCGTAACACACAGCAAAGCCACACAGCTCGCGTGACCCCAGATCACCCGGTACTTGCCACAGAAGGGACTGCGTTCTGCCCTGGCTCTCAGAGGAAAGCTTCTTCTACTCGTTTCTCTGCTTGCTGACTGCCCTGTGTTATCCTCAGACTGACAAAATGTCAAGCTGCCAGGCAAGCTGCAGAGCCGGGGCAAGAGGGAAAGCAGAGTGCAGGACTCAGACCAGCTGCTGGAAACTGTTGTAATTGCAACAGCTAAACTTGGCCGCAGATGAGCAGTTAACATTATTTACTGGTGTATAAACATTCCCGAGCCAGTGCAGAGAGAAGTCATTGAAATCCCCACATCTCTAGACAGAAATGCCTAAGGGTATTAACAATAAAAGGCAACTGTGCCTCCCTCTCTCCCTCTCGTAAATCCTACCAGGGAGGCCAGTGGGTGATGATGTGCCCTCAGCTGTGCTTCAGAGCTGCGGTATGGAAAGGCTCAGCAGGGTTACTGCTGGCCAGGTGCCTCCATGGGGTTTCGGTTGTGAGCATCGTCTTCTGCATGTGTAGGCCTTGCTCGGAATCCTGGCATGTCCTCTGGAGATCCCCAAGCCCGGGTATTTCCTAGATATTGAGCAACCCTGGGAGGAATCACTGTGTGAAATATAGTTTGCATCCCAATGGCAGGGTTTTTTGCCTCTATGACCTTCCTGGCTCCTTTTCCTCTACTCTGAACTACTGTGGCATGGGTTGACAAGGAGCTAGTGTGCCTCCATCCAGAGGCAGACACATTTCTACAGTGAAGAGAAGCAGCTGCTCCTGTTCCTGCAGCTGCATTTCCCCAAAGTTTGTGTCAGCAGTTGCACAGTATTTATGATATGGATGTACTGCCTGGGAGTTATTCTGGGAGTGACTTGCCAAACTACTAGCTCATGGTCCTCTAACTGGACATACGACATCAGACATACAGACGGCATAGCTTGTCAAATCCATGTGGAAAAGTATTGAAACACCTGGTGCTCAATTTGCGGAGGTTTTTCTCTTTTTTATCAAATGCTGCAATTCTCTTCCTCTCCCCACCCTTTCCCCTATATGTTTTCTCTTTTCACATATTGATCCCTGGGAAGAATGTAAGCCCTGAGCTGGGGAGAGTGCCAGAAGACCAGAACCATAAAAGCACAGGAAACAGCATCTTTCCCATCCCCAGGGTGACAGCAAGAACCATTCTGATATCCAGGATCAGATCACCTACCAGTCTGGTGATCTCTTCCCACTAATTTTGAAGAGGTACTGTCCACAGTGGAAGGGATGTGGAGACTCCTTCAGGCCTGGCCTGACGTAGCAGCAGAGGATGAAAGTTCTCACTCCTGTCAAACGCTCTTGTCACCCTCTGGGACAGTTTGCACCAGCTCTTGCTATGGCCTGGGCTGTCCTCCCACACCCTTCATTCTCCTTGTAAAACATTCACGTCACATTTGTTCAGGCTCCAAACACAATTTTTAATCTGTCAGCACTGCAAGTTCACTCCAGCACCTAAAAACCAAACTGTGGCCTGTCTGCTGCATCCATAGTAGTGGGAAGCCAGAGCCCAGCTGGAGTGGTTACTGATGTCGTGTGAGCCAGATGCAGCATCTGCTGCTGTGCCCGGTCTGCCTGGTGAGCCTGGAAAAGGCAAAACCTCACTATGTTGATCAAATGCCCCGGTAGAGTAAACAAATATTTCTACTGTGCACGATGTGCCCCAGCTTGGAGAAAAGGGTTGAGACTTATACAGCATTTTTCATCCTCCAAGTTTTCCAAAGGGACCTTGTAACCAGCTTCTCCTCAGATGTCCTTCACCACTGTCACCCCAGGTGTGTCAGCATACTTGGCCTCACAGATGCTGCTGTAGGAGGCTTACAGCCTGACCAGTCTCTGCCTTCTGCCAGAGCCTCCAGCTCTGGGCACGGGGAGGAGATCCATGGGGAACCTCATCATGAGAACCGGCATTGCTCTCAGAGGATGCACTGGCTAGGTAACAGCACAAGCCCTGGTTCATTACCAGGAGGAGAGTGAGCATCAAGGACAGTGGCTCTAACTGTGCTCTGCCCTCAGACAGATGACGTGGAGCAGTGACAGGAGGAGGGGAAAGGAAATTCACCTCCATGCCGCCCTTCAAAGCTGTCTGCTGCATGGCCCTGGCAGTGGGTGCCTGCAAATATCCTGGCAGCTCCTTGTCCTGGCATCCCCAGCTCTGCCAGCAGTGTTCTCAAGCCTGAGATGTTTCTGCAGAGCCCTGTGGGATCTGTCTCTGCCCGGGGTCCTCCAGCCCCGCCATGGGTCACCTTGCTCCTCCACCCTTGAAAGATATCTGTCTGAGGAGGATTTTGCAAATGCCAAGAGCCTGAGTTTTTTTCAGAAACAAGCTCCTAAACACCTTGGGTTAATATTTTTCTCCACTTTTATCTATTTTCCCTCAGTACAGCTGTCCTGGCATACAGCTCAGAAGAAGAGCAGACTCTGTGGACAGAGACACTCGTTGACCTTGGCATTGCCTGACCAGCCCCTTGCAGAAGGAAGAGGAGGGCAGAGCATCGCCTCCTGCCTTCACCTGCTGCTCCAGCCTGCAGTCATAACCACCACCCCCCAACGCCAGAGCAGGCAGCACAGATTTCATGGCTGACACTGCAAAGGAGCTTTGCTTTGACTCATACAAGACTCTCTGGCTATGGGGCAGCTCCCTCTGAAGGCACTGTCAGTCTTGCGAGGTTTGAGATCCTGGGCCAGGGCTGGAATTGTCTCCTCTTCTCCCAGGGCTAAATCCTGCTGTGAGGACTGCACGATCAAACCCTCATTTACTGTGGCAGCATGGCCCCTGGGTGCTGTGCTCACGAGGACTCTGCAAATAATAGGTTTGATTAGTTTGCCAGTTAAACTGAAATACCAGAAGGGACACAAAGCATCTTGAATAAAACATTTCATCTCTTGTTTAAGTTTGGAGAATCCCATGACATTAGATCTCAAAACAAACGTATCTTCAAAGTGGAAAACAGGGGCTTTTTCCTCCCAAAAACACTGGTGCAGGGCATTTTGTCCTTCTCAGCATTTGGTGTTTTTTCCTGGTCAAAATCATTCATCGTGAATTTGAAATGGGTTTCTCCCAGGCTGAGCCTATGCTCTTGATAAATAAGGTGTTTGCTTAAAAAGCAGTGCTCTCCCCTTGCTCTCCCATGCCGTCAACACACTTCATTCTTATCCTTGCTCCCAGTAAAAGACTCAGTACCAGTCACAACAAGAAACCACTGTAGATGAAGGGGAAGACCAGGGAGGACAGCTGCTTGGATGCTCCTGCTACGTACAACTGCCTGAAAGGTGCCACCAAAACAGCATCGTAAATGGATGTTGTGATTTCCTAACACTGCTCAGACCATCTCCAGTTCTCCAAGCACCAGTCCTCCCCAGATATCTCAGTTCTCAGGTAGCAGAAGAGATGGTCAAAAGAAATCAGTCCCATGAATTTTCCCACATACCATTTCACATCCTGCGTCTTGAGGGGGAGCTGAGAGCACATATATGAACCCCTGGATTTTCTGTGATCTGATGGTTCATGACCAGAATCCTTGACAGCTATGTCCTCCCTGTGGCTGCTCTTGCACCTTTCCCAAGTTCAGCTTCATCTGGATCCCTGAACAGCTTCTGGGGCAATCCAGTGGTTTGCTTTGAAGCTTAATGTGCTCTTTCCCCCTTCACTGCTGCTTTGATATTCATTATTTACTCTTTTGGCATGTGCCTCCTGTAAAGTGCCATCCCAGAACTGGTTTCTTTGCATGCAGTAGAGGAAACATAATCTGCAGACGCATGGTTACAGGGAAATGCCATCTTGTAGCTGCGATGCCTGGAGCTGGCTCCTACAGCTTTGAAGCTGCTCAGATCTCATGCTTGAGGGCTTAAGGTGATCATTGCAAGAATCAGCAAGGGAGAGCCTGCGTAGGAAGAGCCTTGAAAAATCATCCAAGTGTGCTGCTGTTATTTACTGCGTGGACTCCTGTAGCACTCCTAGTGCCCCTTGAGAGCAGTCCTGGCTATTAGGCACGGAACGTGCTAGGGAACAGGTATCTCCCTGTCCTGCCGAGCTGAGCAAAGGAGACAGTGGTCACCAGTGTGCTGTAGATGGAGAGCAGAGAGGTGATTTCCCCATGTTCGTGTGGGGAAGGCTGTGACAGGGCCAGGAGGGAGGAAGGCAGTGGTCCTCGGCCCCACTGCAGTACCAGGGATGGTCCCACTCCAGTTCAGAGGGGTGGCACCAAATCCCCATTTGTCATCAGTGTTACCAGACCCTCTGGGAGATGCAGGCCCAGGCCCCTCTGGGGACCGGCTCCTGCCACTCACGGCTGTAACCAGGTGATGAAGGACAATTATTGGTACCTCGTGTAGCTCTTACAAAGTTGCTTCTGAGCAAATCTCACCCAGATCTCACCCAGAAGCAGCCCCTTATTCCTGTTTACAAGTCGGATGCCAGCCGGGAAAAGAAACGCCCAGGTGCAGCTCTGCAAACCGTGAGAGCAGGGAGCAACGGGATGACAACCCGCAGCCCCCCGCGATCCCTGGCAGACCCCACGCACCCTCCCGGCTTTTTTCGGCGGGACAGAGCCCCAACAGGTGGGAAAGGGCTGTCCCGGCTGCCTCTCCCTGGCAGCTCTGCCCAGCGGGGGCTGACGCCTTGCATATTTTAACAATAATTACCCACTTTTTTTTTTTTTTAAAGGAAAAAAAATAATCCCAAGTGTTGTGCATTGTAAGAAAAGCTACTACTAAGAGAAACGAAGCGCCTCGTTACGCAAAGGGGGAGCGAGAGCGCCTTGCACCAGCTGACGGTGCTCGCTCCCCGCAGCAGGCAGATGCGCGGGCTTGACTCTGCCGTGCGCCCCCCCGCGCTGGAGCTCAGCCCTGGGGGGGTGCGGGGGGAGCCAGCCCCTGCGCGGGGCGGTAGGACCCTGCGCCGAGCCCCTCCCCGCCGCCGAGTCGGAGAAGAGATGCCCAACTTTCCGCTTCCTCCCCGGCGGCGCGGAGCGGGGCGCGGAGCGCGGAGCCGGGCGGGCGGCGGCGGGGCTGGAGCGCGGTGCAGCGGGCAGCGGGGGGGCCCCGCCGCCGCCCCCGCCCCGGCCCCGAGCTGAGCCCCGCCGGGGCGGGCGCACCGCCGCCGCTGCCCCCCCGGCCCGGGGCCGGCCCTCGCCTCGCCGCGATGCCCGGGACGGTGCTGCTGCTCTGCCTGGCCCTCGGGCCGGTCCTGCGCGCCAGGTGAGACCCCCCGCCGGCCGGGACGCCCCCTCCCCGCCTCAGTTTACCCGTCGGGGCAATGGGAGGGGAGGGGGCTGGAGTCGCAGCATCGGTCCCCACTCCCCCCCCCACGCCCCCCCCCCCCCCCCCCCCCCCCCGGCTTCAGCGGGGGTTGGGGCGCCTCTGTGCCCCCAGCGGTCCCTTTCAGCCGGCCCCGAGGCAGGATCAGGTCTGGTCGCGGCCGCACCTGGCATCTGCAGGTCCCTTGCACCCGGGTCCCCGCTTCGCACGCCAGGAATCAGAGCACATCCAATTTTCCCCCCTGCCATCACATCGCTGGCTAAATCCTGCCGGGGGCTGAGCCCCCTTCTGGGGGTGCCCAGAGCAGGATCAGAGCTCGTCACCTCCTGGGGGCTCCATCCATCACCAGGGTATTTCCACACGGAGTCGGGCTGGGTGGGATGGAGCTTGCATCCCCTTCCCGACACTCCATCTCCTGCCCCCCCCGAAAGCCCCTGCAGGGCTGGCAGCCTGGCAGGCGAAGGGCAGCGCAGGCTCCTGCCTTGCTCTACAGGTTGGCCCCTGGTCCCAGCCCGATGGCAGCCCGATGCCAGCAGAGCGCTGAGTGAGAAGGCGAGCAGAGGCGTGGGGGGCTGGCAGATCACGGTTCTCTCCCGGGGCTAGTGGTTTTTAGTGCTTTTCTGTAGACAGTGATGAAAGGCCCCCCACGCGGGGTTTTCAAGTTTCTTTTTTTTTTTTCTGTTTTTTTCTTCTTTTTTTTCTGTTTTTTTTCCTTTTTCTTTTTTTTTTTTTTTTTTTTTTTTTTTTTTTACAATTCCTAGCCCTGCCGGTGAGTTTAATAGCTAGATTGGGACAGAACATGTTGTCAGCAGATTGTTGCCCCCAGGGCTCGGGGGAAGAGGGATTTTACTGGCTGAAGCTAATTGGCAGAATAAACCACCTTAAAGCCGATCAAATCCCATTACAAATGCAGTCAGGGACAGGGAGCATGAATCCTACTACTAATGGTCTGCTCTGCCAAGGCTTCCCGACATCGGGTGTGGGCAGAAAGTCCATCCCTGACACAGTCCTCCAGGTCTTGGGCTTCCCAGGGTCGAGGCAGTGAGAGCTGCCCCGTGGCTGGTGCCCTGACACCCGGCCTCTCACCAGCGTGGACAAGAGGGGGGTCCGTGGGGATCCAGGTTCCTGTGCCCTACTGTCCCTGCAGCGCACTGCCACCAGCACTGCATTTTGAGAGGGTGAGTCGTAAGCTGCTAGATCACATGGAGAAAGCAGTTAAGTCATGTTTTCACATGCCCTTGAGCAGGAAGATTCACCCAGTAGCTGGCCCGGCTTCCCTTCTGCCCACTCCCTCATGCCTGCCGCTTCCCTGAGCCCCACTTTGCCAGGAGCAGTGTCTATGCGTGCTGGGGGGATGATGGAGCAGGAGAGAAAGCCTGTCGGAGAAAGGGAGCAAGTTGTATCAGGTTCATACTCTGCAGTCGCTGCGTTTTTCCTGGCTGCAGCTTGCTGGGGGGGCGGGAGGCGGGGGGGTGAATCTTGCCCGCCCCACACTTGATGGTGGGTGCTGGATGCTGGAGTGAGGAGCCCAGTTCAGGTGCTTCGTGTGTGTGTGAGCTCTTCTCCCAGCACAAGCTGCAAGACCCATCCCCTGGCGCTGGAGGCTTTGTGCCAGGTGACTCAGCACTCCCCTGATGGTCCCCCCACCACAGAGCCTAATTCAGCAGCGTTTCCCGGGGCACTGCCTCAATCGGGACCAAGGCACCCAACTCTGAGCCCTGAAGGCAGGACCCCCGCACAGCACCACATCACCAGAAAGCTGGGCTTGGCAAATTGTTGAAGCTGTGCAGACTTGACCAATGGGGCTTCATGGAGCGTGCTGTGAGAGGTACAAAGACATGTGAAACAGGTAGGGTACAGTTTAGTGAGCTCCCTGTCCTTAAATCCTCTGCATGCTTCTAATTCAGAGAAATGTGCCTGAACGTCCTTGTGCCTACAGCCCTTGGAGGTGTTGGGATGGGGTGGCTAGAAGGACACATTAGCACGTGGTAATTTGGATTGACCACAGCGCTTTTCAACCAAGGGAAATGTTCTTGCATTTTGTTGCTGTCTGGTCCTCCAGAGTAGGGGAGGCTTTGAGCTGTGTTTGCAGAGGGGCTGGACAACCACAGCCCTGGTATCTGCGCTTGCTCCAGGATGTTCCTGCTTCAGGGCTAGGGATAGCTGAGAGGGTGTGTGTCACCTCCCCGGTGGGTGCAGGTCTCAGTACAAAATTCTACTGGTCTCAGACTTCATTACAGACTAGTTTGCAAATAGTAGCAGGCCTGCGTCATGGTCAAGCACCATTGGCTGTCCTACCAGGCAAGGAGCAGAAGTGTCTTTGAAGGCTCTTGGCACATGTTCTTTCCCTCCTCCTGCTAAGGGAAACCTTGTCAGACAGCTTGGGCACTGGGGGAGGGAGCCAGCCACCAGCTCTTCAGGTGGCATTTACTGACCGCCAGTGTGCTTGGAAACCTCAGCAAAACAGGTGTCTGCTTGAGTAAAACAGAATTAGGGAGCCAAGGCAGAGCACTGTCCTGTGTAATGCCAAGGATTGCCCGAGGAGGGTTGTCCAACCCCGTTCATACATGTGAACGCATCTGAAAGGACACCTCCCTGCTGTGCAGCCCTCCTGCTTTGGGCACCAGCGGGAGCTGCCATGGCCCCGACCACATCTGTCAGACCAGGGGTTTCCTCGCACTGTCCCCAGCTCTGCCCTGCTGTCGTCCCCCCTGCCCACCACTCCCTGCCCACACTCGTGGCTGCATCCCAACCCCATGGCCGAGTGCTGGAGCGCTGTGAGGTGGATGTTTTGATATTTCAACAGGCAGAGGTGACAAAATGTGGCTCTGCCTTTCCTCCTGGCTGCACAGAGACATATGAGAACTGGCTGTCCCCTCTTACCGAGCAAGTCACTTTGCACCAGAAGACACAGCCACCAGGCCAGCAAGTGTTTGCAGCACGTTGAGGATCACTGCAGATTTGCAGTGTGACATTTCCATTAGCAGCTGTGGGGGCACATGCACGTGTCACCTTAATTCCTCTCCTCTGCAATAGCTCATGGACTCTTCCCTTCTTGAAGTGGGCCCACTGGGAAGCAAGACTGGTGAGGAGGCAGGGGCTTGCATACGGTGGCATGAGAGTTACGCTCCTGACCAGCAAGGGTGTGTGCACAGACACCCTGCAAAACTGTATTTTCTCCACCAAAAACTGGCTTGCCTATGCTAAGATGGCTTAGTATGGTTTAGTAGTCCAGGATTAGCTGCATTAAAAAAATGCATATTTTTGGTAGTGTCACTGCATCTGTAATAGGGATGTGACTCCCTGGAAATGCCATCCCAAGCCTGAGGGTGTTAACCAGCAACACTAAAGGGGGGGAAGCCAGAAGGCTGAGGTCAGAGTAACCAGCCTGGTTTTGTTCAGCCCTGGAGGAATGTTTCAGACTCTACTGTGGCCTTATGGCTTGCAGGAACTGGATTTTAGCAGGGCAGTGGGACACGCAGAGTTCAGTGCAGGCAGAGCTGACTCAAGTCGGGTCAAGGGAACACCGAGATAAGGTTTCGGTACAGCTGTTGCAACCCTGCTAGAGGCAGCCTGCACCACCCAAAACACTGGCAGCAAGGGAAAGCGGTTAGGATTGCTTTCCTGTGCCCTCAGTTGGGCTGCGGGCAGAGACAGGTGTCCTTTGTGCCCCACAGGAGAGGGACCGGCCTCAGATTTCGGCTCTTGGCAGCTTTTGGGTGGGCACAGTGGTGGTCCCCTGTGCCTCCTGCAGCTGCTGGATGCTGTGGAGCTGTCTGCTCAGCTGCGTTTCGAAGGCACAACAGGCGGGCGAGCCCTTTCTGCCGCTGCTCAGATAGGGAAGCACATCCTGACAGTGTTGCTTAAGACTCCTGAAGCATCGTTAGGAAGTGCAGCGCAATCAGACAGGAAACAAGCTGATGTACCAATACCTAATGTGCGATGGCAGGCAGCCAGCAGCACGCAGCCCAGCCCTTGTCGGGGGACACATCCTGGTGCCTCAAATCTGGGGAGATGCAAAGAGTTTTAAAGTGATTGTGAAAGCAAGTTTTATCTGGGGTTTTAAAAGAGGAGCATCTGATAAATTGACTGCAACATGTCAATTTAATGCTTTTTTCCTCGTTAAGCCCCTTTGCCAGGCTCTGCCTCCCTGAGCACTGAAGGGAGATGTGTATCGGAGGTGCCTGATTGCACCTTGGAGCTGCGAGGCTCCAGCTGGGAAGTGTCAACACAGTGGCAGCTCCCGCTGCGAGACCCTTTCTGGCGCTGGAGCAGGTGACACGCTGACATGGCAGGCATCAAGGGGGGTGTGCAGGGTGTGGGATCGCTCGGCATCCTCTCCCACATATGGCTGTGTCATTCCAGGGACAATCTTGTGAATGAGCTGCCCAGAGCAGCGGCAGGTGGTTAGAATCTCCCGGGTGACCATGTGAACCTAATTTAATTAGAGGGTTTAGGAAAACTCCTTTAGAAAAAGGGAGGGGTGCAAAAGGCTTAGGGAGGGCAGATTTAAAAGGCAGTGGGAGAAGCTGTTGCTAAGTGGATCGTGTCCAAAGGTGCATACAAGTTCTCCCTGCCTGGCTTGGAACTGGAAGATCAGGAGGACGGAGCATCTTTAAATGGGAGCTTGTGCTAAAGGCTGAGGAGGAAGGGCTGGTGAGTACAGGGAATGAGTTGTGGCAGTCTTTGCCTGAAGGCAGAGGAGTTTGCACAAGGCTTTAATTTCCAAGGGTCTGTGTAAGGCAGATGGTTGGATTCCTGGCAAGCCAGATGTGCATGCTGCCTGCTTGGTAATTTTAGGACCTCTTTTTTCTGAAGTGCTTTTATTGTAAATGCCTCACTCCCCAAAAATGTTGATTTGGTCACTGTCTTCTTCCTCAGAGGAAGCCTGCTTCAGGTGCAAGTGGTGGGCAGAGCAGCCGAGGTATCTGAGGTTGACAGGCAACTCCAGGAGCAGGAATGGGGGTACAGGAGTGGGATGGGCAAGAAAGCTGCAGGGGGAGGACAGGACTGGCTCCCACTCTTCTGGGATGACCAGTGTGTCTCCAAAGGGAGCTGGGGAGGATATGGAGTGCCCCATGCCAGCTAGTCCTGACTACTGGTGGCAAGGCCCCTGCACATCTGGGGACACTGAAGTGAGCAAAGGCACCAGGTGACTTGTGTCTTCTTAGTAGCATGGCTGAGAGGAGATCCCTGAGCTCCTTATGTTCTGCCTTTTAGCAGTGCTGCATCCTCCTCCTTTAGTGTCTCTGAAACCCAGCTGTGCCCCTACTTGCACAGAGCACCAGAGAGCTGCCACAGTGATGTCTCTCTCTCTCTGCTCCAGGTGTGAGAGCACAGAAGAATATGATTATGATTACCTCAGCATCAATAAAACCTGGGTCCTTACCCCCAAGGCACAGGAGACTGATGCCACGCAGATCCTCAACTCACTGCTGAAGAACTATGATAACAAGCTGAGGCCAGACATTGGCAGTAAGTGTCCCTTGAAGCTCCCTGTGGCCACAGGTAATGCCTGGCCTGGCTGTGTTGTGTGTGTTCCATGCTTCTGTGGCTGCTGTAGTTGGGATTTTTAGTGAGACTGAGCCTGGCTGATCCCAGGTGCTCCCCTGGTCCTCAGCCCTTCACAAATAATCCTAGCCCAAGCTTATCCGTCCCTATTTTATTTTCTTTACAGTCAAGCCCACGTTTATCGATGTGGATATCTACGTGAACAGCATTGGGCCAGTGTCTGTCATCCAAATGGTGAGTGGTGTCGCGCAGGGTTGCGGTATCACCTCAGCTGAGATCACGGGAGGTAGCTGGCCCAGCACTGCTGGGAGGTCGTGTCATGCTGGCTAGACACGATGTGAAGGTTGTGTTGTCATGAGAAGAGGTGGATTTGTTTCTCTTCCCTTGAGAAGAGGTGCTCTGACCTGCGCTAGAAAGGCTTGACAGCCATACCTGGTCAGGAGCAAGGTCCTCAGGTGCCCTTGGTGAGCTCAGCAACCTACCATGCTTGCAAGCTCAAGTGGAAGGGTACTGCTGCTCTTTGGTCTCACCGGCAATGTGTGGACAGACATCTCTGCCTGGTGGCTTTGCCCTCTCCTGCCTGGGAAGCGTGCAGGTGCCAGGATGCTTGGAGCAAACTGCACCACCCTGGTTGAACCAGTGTGGTGGTGGCTGGGAGGGGGAGCAGCACGCTTCCCAGGAGGACTGAAATAGGTACCTAGAGGTGGTTTCCATGGCTGTGGTCTGATGGTGTGAAACTTAGGTGCCTAGCCCTGGACTGTGGTGCTGGGGAGGGGCAGCCAGCGTGTCTCAGGTCCGACAGCTCTTCTTCAGTGTGTAGCACCTTAGATTGATGCCACCGTGACTGTGATGGTTTCTGCTCATCGGGGCCCCCACTGTACCAGGAGCTGTGGAAAAACTCAATAGAGATGCTCTTTGGTCTGAAGACCCTACAGGACATGCACTGGAGAGCAGCTGTTGATTATATATTTTTCACAGGAAACTTCCATTACTGTTTTCCATGTGAAGTCATTTTTTTCCCCTTTTCTAGTAAGAAACAAACCTGACTGCCATCAGGTTTTGAATCACTTCTTTGGTCCACTGGGCAGTGGGGTAGAGGGGACAAAGGAGAGGTACAGCCAGGACAATTTGGCTTTTTTTGTCTATCTCTACGCAAAACAGAGTGGGGAAAAAACCCAGCCCCCTTAAACAAAAACAAAAAAATAAAGTTCTTGGGACAGGCACATTATTTTTAGTTTCCCAAGTAGAAAATTTCCACTGAACAAACCCCTCTGGGGATGGAGGAATGTCATTGTAGTTGTAGCACCACTTCCACTCAAAAAAAAACCAAACAAAAAACCAAAAAAAACATTTTGAAGCATCTCTTCTGCCTGGCCACCACCAAGCATGTGCCACCAAGCAGTGCCTGCTCATGAGCTACCAGATGGGCAGCTGGCTGGGTGCTGGCGTGCACGGTGAGGGCACCATCAGGAGGCCCATCGGGGACATCCTCAAGGCCAAAAAATTTCCTTTCATTCTTTCTGTGGGCCTGGTCTCCAGGAGGACCACAGACAAAGCCATGTGGATGTCATCCCTGGCTTCCAGCAGATACTGCAAGCTGTGTGGGTGTGTGGACATGAAGCCACACAAAAGCAGCAGTGTGGGGGAAGGGTGCAGGGGCTGGATGTACTCACTTCCCCAGCTACTGCTGTTCCTGGATGTAGAGCATAAGAGTTGTGTTATAGGTGGTTGTCCCATCTGCTTTGCAGTGCCCAAGGATACGCCAAGAAATCCACACTGCGTGTCCTAATTTCCTTCTCTTTTCCTCTCATCCATGTACTTTACTCCTTTCCACCCTACTGGAAGCTCTGCTCTCCTCCCTGTCACAGGAGCACTGCATTGCCATGCAGGTGGTAGCCGTAGAGAGTGGCTTATAAAATCCAGTCTTGCATCCAGAGTTCATCTCGTCTCCTAAACAGAGATACCAGGCACTGCTGCTAGTCTGGTTTCCTAAGAAACACAGCTTATGCCATGGTGATGGGTGTGTGAGAAAGTAAGTACGTCCGTCCCAGTCTTTCAGTATTTTATATCCACTGGGCTAATACCAGCCATGTATGGCTGCCGGTATAGCAGCTTCAGGCGTGTTCAGCATCTCCAGTATTTTTGTGAAAACAGGATGCAAGGCAGTGACAACAGCCATCCCCACTGAGGGGGAAAACTGTTGTGTGGACTCAACCCTTACTAGAATCATATGGGAGGGTGCTGCTGAAGACAGCCCTGGCCGTTCCTAGAGCAGCTCAACCCATGTGTTTAGCTCTTTCTGAGGGTCAGCAGAAGTTTTTATGCTTCATATAGGGGGGCTCCACAACTGCACAGGATCTCAGGGGGTCCCAGCCCACTTAATGCAAGCCAGGAGTGAGAAGGCAAGATTGGCACTTGGAATCGCCTACATCTGCAGGGCTCTGCTGGGGAAGCTGCTGCCACGGGGCTGATCTACCCGCCTGCAGCCTTGCCACCTGAGAAGGTATTGCTGTTTGTGGGAATGGCATGGCGAGGAGCTGCTCAGGTAGGGAAGGAAACCACTCGTTGTAGACACAGTTGAGGGATTTTGTGGCATCAGTCACAACTGGGTGCGCTGTCTCTCTAAAGTGCCCAGATGCTACAAGTCCAGGGATCCCTGCTGAGTCCTGACCAGTGATCTGAAGACACCTCCGTATGACTCCCCAGGTGGACTCTCTATGGACATCTCTTCTTCCCCCATCCCCTTGGGGAACTTCCTAAGCTTGACTCTGTGATGACCTTGAACTTCAAAACCTTTCTCCCCAAGATCCTGGGCTGATTAAAGGTACTGAGGACAGCTAGATCCAGGTCTCATAGCCTTGGGTGGCAGCTTTCTGCCATCTGTACTCTGAATACTTCCCCCTGCTCACAAGGGAGGCTCCATCGTGCTACAGTGTCTCCTGAAGAAAGAGAAAAGGGCTGTGACAAAGCTGCCAGTGTCACCTCTAGACCTGGCTGCTTCACCCACTTGCTTTGTGTTTGTTTGCTTTTCCATGCTGATACGATGAATTAAGGCATTCTGTGGGTCATGCCAGCCACTGACAGGCTGGCATCAAATGTATGATATAGATTGTCTTTGCTGGGGACATGTCATTCCCACTTTGTCCTTTTTTTTATCTAGCTTCTCCCAACCTGAGAAGCTCTGCCTTGTCCCAGCTATCAGGCCCATCCCTCCTGCCTGATCTTTCCCTTTCCCTTATGTAACCTGAGAAAATGCACATTTCAGAGGGAAGGGAACCAGAATATGACTCCGAGCTAGATCTCTTGAGCCTGTGGTGAGACTTCTGTCTGCCACAGCTACAGAGGCTCATGTAGGCTGGAAGGCCCACTGAAGGGGAAATGTCCCATCTCTTTAGGTGCATTGTAGTGACAGCATTTTACATAAATATTTCTCTTTCACATAGCCATGCTATGCAGAAGATAAAAAAAACCTAGTTCCGCTTTTAAGAAATACAGCAGCATTACTGTGGCTATTAGCTTGGACCAGCACGGTCTGTGCATCTGAAGCTGAAGGCTATAGGATGGCCTGACGTGCCGGTGGAATAGACAGCTCCAGCTTAAGCAATGTAGCTTGGTCTCTTGGGGTCTTCTGCACACCCCACAAAGGGTTAACCACTCACCACTGCCTTCAGCCTGGTGATGCTCTGTCAGGGCTTGGAAGCTGGCCCTGCGTAGCCGCTGCTCAACCTCCAAATGATAAATCGTGTCAGGATACAAAACTGATTTCAGTCCTTAAAAATGAATAGGTGATTTGAAAATGTCCTGTGCTGGGTGTGAATTCTGCATCCCCCTCATCAATCACTTGTCATAAATAACATTAACATTCAGGAGTCAGCAGAAGGCAGGCAAGTTTGGAGGGGGAAGAAATGTTAAGTGATTTCCTGGTATCTTTTGCAGACCAGAAGGGCAGTCTTGTTTCCCATTTAGGTAGTTGAGCAAATTCTACATTCTCTCCTCCCTGGGGAAAAGACCCTTTGTGCTCTTCCAGCCAAAGTGTGGCAGTAACTAGAAATAAAGCTAGGAGATGGTTAAATGGTAGGAAGCGGCATGGGGCTTGGTTTAAAGGGGATGGGCTGAGAGGGAAAAGTGTGCAGGAAAGTGGGACCATCAGGTCCCAAAGCTGTTTGCTCCAGTTGCTGTATGGACTGGGATTTCCTCCCCATCTCCATGAAACTGTCATCTTTGGGTGGGATTGGGGCAATTGGTGCTTCTCAGGTGGTGGGAAGCTGCGTTCACATCATCAAGGAAAGGATGTTCTCGGCCATGAGCCCTTCCAGAGCTGCCTGCTGCCGCTGGGTGCCAGCCAGTAGCACCTCAAGCCAAATGAGTTATCACCTACAGCGCTGCAGCTTTCCAAGCTGTGTCGCAGATCTGGATGCCCAATTAGATTCCCATTAATGCAGACAGTGGTTAGGTGTCCTTGGCTTATCACTAAGCTGAGCCTGGTGCAAAGACCCACCTTGGTTCTCCGAGCATGTTTGCAGGAAGAGGTGCCAGGGAGGGCTATAGCACCAGGGACTGATGGAAGGAGACTTTGGGTTCAAATTTTTCACTGACTGGTTGTTTGCTGGAGGGATTTGCTCCTGGTTTTATTTTCTAATGGCTTTATTGCTATAGATTATAGCTCTAACTGGTGTCAAGGGCACCTGGAGTTCTGGATCACCTTCCTTTAGGGATGCTTAACTCTCAGGAAATGATGCTGTAGAATCGATGTGGTTGCCAGCTATTGGGGTTGAGTGTCTTTCAGTCCTGAAGATGTCCGTGAAGTGTCCATGAGAGCCAGCATGGGTGGGAGTGGAAAAAGTGCTTCTGTTCTGAGCTTGGGGATGGAGCAAGTCTTGCCCAGAGCTTCTCAGAGTCCTCCCATAGCTCAGAGCTGAACATCCTTTTCTTCCTTTCTTGTGCAAAACCAAGTAGGAGGCTTGAGGAGTTGAACACTGAGAACTTAACCCAAACACTTGGTAGCCTTCTGGCCAAAGTGAATGGAGACATGCCACGCATCCAAGGACCTGCCTTGGTTACTGGTCTCAGGTGTCTGGGATCAGAGGCAATGCAGTCGGGGCTAGTTTAGATGCTGGAGGCTCCACTCTTTGGTATGTGAGAGGAGATATATTTGTGTGCCAAATTCTGTAGCAAAACTTGATGACAGCTCTTCTGGGATTCTGCCTCAATCACCACCTCAATCTCGTTACTTAATGATAATAAAGATGGAAAGAGCAAAATTGGCCTCCTCCATTCACTGGGGACCAGATTCTGCTGCCTCTGAAGTGCCTGTGATTTCCAAAGGGGTAGGGCTAAACTCTTGCTTCCATTATTACAGCAAATTATTTTCTTATCTCTCTGCCTGTGAGCAGAGGACTGGAACCTAAAGAGGGTGATATGTCCAAATACACATGTTGAATATTCCTCCCTTCCCTCTTTAGGAGGGAGATGCTGCACACTATTAAATTCATAATGCTGTGCCTGGCTGCATTAGTTACTATGCAACACACTAACGAAATTGAGGATGAAGAACATATTTTCCCACGTCTGCAGTACTGCAGAATAGATTTAATAGATTTGCATGTATGGTGCATTTGTGAAAACACTGTGAGAAAGGGGGACAGAGGGAGGGAGGGGGGAAATGTTTATTCGTTATTCGCTGATGAATAATTAATTTACAAATGTTGTCTTGTTAAATATAAATTAAATCCTCATTTGACACACTTTATAATTTAGAAGTATAAGCCCAGCATGAATGAAGAGAACTCCCCACTGACTGTGTTCATGTAAATCCTGAGGAGCCAGGGAGGGAGGTTTGGCTTTCAAAGCTAAAGCTGACAAGGGGTAGCGATGAGGAATGGGGCTGCTGTGACAAAGCCAGCTTGGGGACCTGGGGCACTTTGTCTTTGTTCCTGGGTGCTTGTCGTGCAGGGATGGCTTAGCAGGGCAGGGAGGCAGTGGATGTCCGCACAACCCTCTTGCAAAGATTGCTTCCTCCCCACTCGGAGCCGTGGGTGGCTGAGCTGCTGAGTCGCAGCTCTTTGAGTAAAATCCCCATCAATGCCACATTATCAGTGGGCAGCAAGCTGGCAGCTGCTTGTGAACGGCTGAGCTATCCCAGCAGCAGGAGCAAAGATCCCCAAGAGTGGAGCTAGGCTCTACAAAAGCCCTATGGGACTAAGCCACCCTTATGGAGAGCCTATGGAGAGAGAGAGAGAGGTGGTTTGAGGCATCTCCGCACAGAAGCGGAGCCGTATCCCAAGGAACGGCGGCGGTGCTTTGTTGGAAGGCAGTTAGCGTGGGAGCCACAGCGGGAAGCCTTGGGTTACAGCCCTGGTGTCCTGCTGCAAGGCTTGGGTTAATATGGTCGTTTCTTCTTAATAGATGGGGAAACTGAGACCAGTAATAATTGTCTGGCTCTGAGGAACACTTAAGTCTTGATTATACTTAGCTTTGGCTGCTTTGGAATAAGTAGGAAGGAAATGAAATGAAAATGGCACACTTTTTAGAATGCTTGAATATGTTGCTCTGGAGCACAAGATAAGCCTATAGGTAAAAGAAATTTGTTAACTCCCCACCTTCTTTCCTGCTAATAATAGACTCCAGTGGTTGCACAGCACTTCTCAACTGAAAGGACTTGAAAATGCTTCACAAATCATCTGTCTCAGAGGCAATAACCCAGATGCACCCACTTCTAGGGTGGATTGCAGTGCCTGAAGCACACCACAATGCTCTGCCAAGGACTGTGTGCTCTTCTTGGCCTGCCCAGTGTGCCACCATAGTCAGGCATCAGCATAAATTAGTGAAGTTGCACAGGATACACACTCATGTAATGACCTAGGTCGGGTTTTGGTCCCTGATAAAGATGTATATTGTAGAAATTTACATTTTGAGAAATGAGTATTGCTCACTAAGGGCCCCAGTGCTTTTCCTGGCCATTAGTTTCCATGCCTGAGTGATGGCTGGAGCTGCTGGTGCATTTATAATGTCTTCACAAATACTCATTTGCTTGGAGAGTGCTCGCATCTCGTGATTCCTTGATGCTCAGGAACGGTCACCTGAGCTCATTCCCGTGTGCCCGAGTGCTAGGAGAGGGACTGTTCCTCATGTAGCTGCATGCAGTGAGGTCAGGTACACGGAGAAGGGCAGTGGCTGTCCTGTAGCCATTGTTTGTCATTGGCTTAAGAAAAATAAAAATCCAAAAGCCACTGAGGAATATTACCGATCACATGTAACTTGTGGGACAAATCACAAACCACAGCAGAAGGTCTAATGAAATAACATGAGTTACTCCCATCCTGAACAAATAGCCCAAGAGCTTCTGCAAGTTTCAGGATCCGCTCCCAAACTGGAAAAGAGCTGATTTATTCACTATGAATAATTCAGCCAGCTCCTTTTATTATCCAGAACATATACTAATCCCCTCCAGATATTTTCTGTGTGACATCGATGTTGGTATTTTATTTATAGGCTGTTTATTGTGCAGAAAACACAAGGAGTCCATTATAAGGGAAGACGAACAAAAAGCTGGGGGTTTGCCTCTAAATTTTGGAGCTAAACAAAATGTAAAAGTCTGGACAAGCAGCCTCCTAGGGGAAAAGTGCTTTTCTTCAGAGGCATTTCTGGACAGCAAAGCCCTAAAGTTAATTAACATCTGTGCTCAAAGTCCAGCACTGAATGAGGAATGCGGCTGTACTCCGTCAGGTTTCTTAAACTGCAGCATCAGTCCTGGCACACAGGTGTCTCCACGAAGCCCACAGCCTGGGTGGCCTCCGGCCCTCGGGCAGCATGGCATAAATCAACATTCATAATGCAGTAAGTGGCTCTTGTAAATTCCTTCAGGGATCTGATTTCTGGCCTTCTGCTGGCAGGAATGGCTCAATCCCACATTCAATTTGTGCCAGCCTTTGGAGAAAACTTACATTTCTTCAGCCAGGCTGAACGCAGAGGGGTTTTTTGCTCTGAACCCTTGCAGGCAGCCTGGGAAGGATGCTTACTAGGTGCTGCCCAGGTAGCCGGTGCGCTTACTGTGCCCAGCCTCAGCGTGTTGTAACTTGTAATTCCTCACCCTTACCCACAGAAAACCTTTCTAACATAGCTCGTGACTGCAGCAGCTGCGCCTGGTCTCCCTTTCCAGAGGTGTCTGTCAGCCACTGAGGTTTTGCTTCTTAATACACCATGACGACAGTTTTCCAGTGACCAGGAGACTCGCCTTACTGGGGCCTGGACCGGGCTGGAGGGATGTCCCCTGCACTGACAACCCTGTCAGCTAGCAGCTTTCAGGTTCGTAGGAGCTTTCCCTTCTGGCAGGGCATTTACCAGGAGGCATAGGCATGGACATGGCTGCAGTCACTGGGCGGTGGGAGCGCACCCCTGCCCATCCCGCGGTGGTAGGGATGTGCCTGTGAGATGCGGGGTCAGGCTCAGAGCTGCTGTGCGCAGCTGCCTCTCGCAAAGAAAAGTCCAGATGCAGTTGTCTCCATCACAAGCGCGTCAGCTAATGGAGTTGCTCGGTGGTTCCCCAATGGCCCCACTTCTCCGTACAGAGACGGTGTGTGTGGACAGGCCAGGAAGCATGTATTTGATTTGGGTACTGATCTGTGCTCTGAACCTCATTAAATTGATTCTTCCAAGTCAAAGGGAAAGCACTATTGTGTCAAATTTGAAAGATATAGGCTCTGAGCTGTACCAACACTTGTCACTTGATGGGCTGAATTATTTTTAAGGCTGAGCTGATTTATCTGAACTGAAGGATTTAGATCTCTCCGCAGGAGAGGTCTGGGTATTTCAGGTACGTGACAGCCAAGTCAAAGAGCTGGTCAGAGGCCAGGGTTTCTGGTCTAGGGCAAAAAGCCAGCATCATAGGGGAGGGGACAAACAACCAAAATTCTTAAGCAATTCTGAGGGAAAATGGGTTTAGGGGCAATCAAAACATTTATCTTTAGCATCAGCAGTTTGGTTTTTATTTGCTTTTCATACGGTGATAAATTCTGTCCTATAAGTAAAGCATGAAAAAGAGTATTTGAAAATAAAAGTAAAAATGAAGTGTATCAAATAGATAAGTGTAAAGCAAAATATTTTGTTAGCTTGCTAGAGAAAAAAAAAGTTTCTGAACGAAATGATGAGGTTGAGGTAATTCATTTTAGGTTTTGACAGTTTTAATTTATTTTCAACAAAAGTTCATTTTCTCAGTAGAAATCATCCTCAGGTGAAGCAGTCCTGCCATCTCCCCTAAAAGGCTGACGTGAAATCTGCTTGCTGTAAATGTTTTATGAAATGGACCGTTCCTCGGAATTCAGTGGTTGTGGGTGACCAGCAGCAATATGCTTCAAGGACCTCTTCATGCCTCAATGTTAAAGGCTGAATATTCAGACTATTACATCCCATCTCCGTGCACAGGAAGGGTTTAATTGCCCATGATACAAATGGCAAGCAAGCAGCAGTGATACTGCCAGCCTGAGCCTCCCCGTGGCACCGGGGCTGGCTGGGCTGAGCCAGCGCTTTGCTTCTCTTCCCTGCAAGCCCTTGCATCTCCCCCACGCCTTAAGCTGTGTCTTAAGCTTGGTGTCTTTTGCGCTGATAGGAGGTAGGTGTTAGGGTCAGCAAGTGGGTGGGCAGGTAGATCATCACAGTCGTCTGCCAGGATGCCTCGCACGGGTCAGCAGCAGCCCACTCTGCTGTGGGTTTGCTGATGCTGCAGCCATTTCACACCAGTGCTGCTGAGACTGGCCCCAGTAATTCCCAACGCAACAGCTCCTCAAGGCCCCTGAAAAATCATACTGGCTGCATGGGGCGCTACGGGTCGGGGAATAAGTCTGGCCAGGGATCTTTGGGCTTGGTGTGTGCTGGTAGCATGGAGTTGGTGGTAGCTGAGGACCCTGGTATAAACCTTGGTTGTCCACCTTCGTGCCCAGAGGGCGTTTCTGTGAGGATTTCTGTGGTTCTTGACAGACCTGCAGTTAGCTGGGAATGGCTCTAACATCTGATCAGCTTTGTTCAACAGGAGAACTGCAGGTGGGAGTAATGGCTCACCTGCTGGCAGATGCACAGGGTATGCATGAGCTAAAACACTTGGGAGTGTGAGTAGGGGAACACCTTGTCTCCATGTGGCTGGGCAACAGGGAAGGACAGAGCAGGGGCTTTGCAAGTGTTGTAAGCCTTGTTTCTGACACTTCCCCCTGATCTGCTTCTCTTTCCCTCCAGCTTTTTCAGTGTACCTGTTACACCTGCCAGACCAGGCCTGTGTCCTTTGGTCTGTCATTCCTCCACAGACACCCACAGCCACCTTAGCAGTGTAAGTGAGGACATGGAGAGGAAGCGGAGCAATGGGATAGAGAAGTGGGAAGGATTTGTGGGAGTTAAGTTGGTTGTTCCTACAGCCACAGGGAGGTAGGAGGGTGAAGTTAAGATGATAACTGGCTGATCTCTTCATTTGCTCCGTGAAAAGAAAAGCTGAAGGCAAAGAGAACCGTAATATTCAAGACAACCATTTCCTTTTGTGGTCTGGCAGTGGTAGACTGACAAACCTGTCCAGAGCTTGCAGCCTTAGCTTCTCACGTGACCCTGCACCCTGTGAGAAGGTGTGATGGACCCTGGTTTCCCCTGCCAGAACAAAAAGCCACAGTGGTGACATGGCTTGGGGCAGTGTGCCAGAGGGATTTGCAGAGTAAATCTCAACAGGAGGCTTGGGGAGAGAAGGTCTCTGCAGAGCAGGCAGGGAATAGAAGGAGCTCTGGGAATGGGGATGTCGACACCCAGTTTGCACTACAAGGGAGGAGTGAGCCATTGCATGGAGCCAAGCTCCCTTCCGCGGGATTGCTCACGGCTGGCTGGATGTGAGCTCTGCCTGCAGCCTCCTGTGGAGCTGGCTGCAAGCTTCAGTCCAGTTCTGCAGCAGTGAGGTTGGGGGCTGCTTGGATGCTGGTGCTCTCTCACGGGATCAGCAAGAGGGGAGATGAAAATACTTCAGTGTTGCTGCTACCTCAGAAAGTCAAAGGCAGGTCCAAGTGCTGGGATTTGGTAAGGGGCAACAGAGGAGATGGGCTGTCCAGCTCCCAGGAACCTTGGACTAAGCTCAAGAGCCAAAATTATTTGGTTTCTTTGCATGTATAATTCTGGGATATACAAGCTGTACCAATACGTCCCTTAGACCTCTGTGCAGAAAACCTCTTCATCGTTTTCGCTTATTCCCCAAAGATGTCCTAAAGCCATCTAAGGGGAGTTGGGTAAAGTAAGGTGGTTGAGTTTTAAAGGAGGCATCTGCAGGCGGCTGGGTCTCTACAAAACAGTTGGGAGCTGGTAAAAAAGACTGGGAATACCAGCCCCTGCTTTCTGAGGAGAGTCTTTTGCAGCCACCAGGTGCCATAGGAAGTGAGCAGCCCAGAGCAGCAGAGCTCTGCAGGTCCTGCTTGCCCGGTGGCTGGTGTCCTGGTTTCCAAATGACCGCCACACTTAGCCTGAAGTGTGGATGTATGCCTGGAAAGGAGAATCAGCTGGCCTGGTGTCCCTTCTGTAACTGCAGTCCAGCTTGCTTTGCCCTTCAAATATCCAACAGGGGAGACAGAAATTGTTCTTTCTTTGTAACCTGATTCTCCCAGCTGCTTTCCTCATCCTGGTGCTCCTTTGAAATCTCATTAGGGCTGGGCCGTGACTTTGTGGTGGCTTGAAAAAGACTGTGAAAGGAAAAACAAAATGAAGCAGGGAGAAGAAGCTATATCAAGCAACTGGCAGGGCAGGACAAGAAAGCTGGCAAGCACAGCAAATGGGCATGAGAGACAACATGAAACAGGTTTCCTTGAAAGAGTCAGTGGAGCAGAGTACACTGTCCCCACCTCCTTCTTCATCTGGAGCCAGGAGAGAACAGTGTCAGGAGTGACGATTTCTGCAAAGGGCACAAAACCTTTCCCTTCTGTGAAAGCAGAACTTTCTCAGATTTTTTGAATGTGCTTTTTTTCCTTGAGGATGAGGATTAGAAAGGGATTTACACAGGCAAACAGTGGTTTTCCTCCTGGCCAGCATAAGCATTTCCATACAATGGGTGGCATCCCAGGGACTCAGGTGCACTGTGCTTTCTCAGACCCGTTTTGGTGGGAGGAGGACAGAGTAGCATCAGGGTTTGGGAGATGGACCTCTCAGGTGCTGTCCTGACTCACTGGCTTTGGAGAACTGAACCATACTGCCCAGCCAGGGCATTACCTCGTGATGCTTTGTGCTGTGTCGTGACTCAGGTGGTGCAGCCCGTTAGCCCACCACAGCCTGTCATTGATCTCCCAGGCCCAGCACAGTCCCTACAGCCAGTGGTGTGCCTCACTTCTGCAGCACAGGTTCTGAGGTCTGCTGGCTTCTCCACCCTGTCAATGTGCTGCCCATGAAGGTGGTTTGACAGAGCTCAGCGCTTGTTGGAAGCAAGGGGTTCTCATGGAGGACAGCATATTTAGCAGAAGGCTGTAGTGATTTTCCTGCTCCTTGTACTCTGTCCCTAAGCTCTTGGGACTGGCCACCATAGGAGCCTGTTGGGACCGAGGGGCACTGCCTGACACTGTTTGCCCATTCTTATCCCTCTGGCTTTGTATGCTGTTGTGCCATGCCATGCAATTCCTGCACTGGAAGGAAGTTTCTGGCTCTGATGCACACAGAAAGCAGAGCTCCTAAGGCTCCCTCCCTCTGCCACCCTTTCCTTCCTGTCTTGACCTCAAAGCACAGCTTATGTAGCAATTTTTTCATCGCTAGGACTGCAATGGGAGGGACTTTGTTCCCTTTGCATGACAATTGCTATCCAGCTGAGATCGCTAGACACCTTTCAGTCCATAGAGAGAGGCAGTCTGTGCCCTGGAGAGCCTTACTAGACAAAGCAAAGTCCCATGAGAAGGTGGGGAGAGGTTGGAAAATTATGTGATGCTCGAATAGGGCCATTACAATTGAAGCTGTTTCTGTTTGAGGAGGGGTATGGGCAGGGTGTTGATACCTTTCTTGCTGAGGCGGAGAAGCAGAGTGGTGAGCTACAGGCCACAGAGAGTGTGGAGAGGGCATTGGAGAGGAGCAGGAGGAAAGAAGGCTAGAACAGGGAGGAAAGGGAAAAGAGGGAAAACCCAAGAAAGCCTCGAGAGATGAAAACACAACAAAGGGAACTGAGCAGCAGATGCGGGTTTTCAGTCCCTGAGCAGACAGGGAAGGTGCTGAGACCTTTACAAAGGTCTGCAGACTACTGTGGACTACTCTACTCCTCCAAAACCCTCAGTCCTTCCAAACAGGGACTGAATGTAAATAAGAATCAGACCCTAAATTTCAGACGCTGTCTTGATTTTACCAGCCCTTAGTCTATCTGCTGAGCCAGCAGCAGCAGTCGGCTGTACTGGCGTCTGGCAAAGCCGGTGGTGATGCCAGTGGTGGTCCCTTCTGTATGAGGTATGAGATTGGTGGCAGGGAGGCAGGCCCGGCTGGCAAGCCCTAAGCTTAGAAAGATGCTTGCTCTAATACTTCAAAACCACACAGCCACATGCTTCTGACAGTTGAAGGCATTCGGGTCATTTGAATGTTTGGAGGACTTTTCTGCCTTCCTTCGCTTCACCTGAGGGCCATTTCCCTGCTGTCACAACGGGATACTGCTCTCGTTCCTGCCTCTTCATCCTAGGGAGGAGGCAGTGAGGCTGCAGCATCCAGCTCCCGAACTGAGCAGGAATCCAGCAGCCCAGGACAGGAGTTTTGTAAGGACAGAGAGATGAGGAACATGTCAGTGCTGGAGGAACAGATCATGTTCCCAGCCAATGACAGACTCACCGATGTCACCATCCCAGAAAGTCCTCCTCAGGAGTGTTAAGGACTGGACACCTTGGGGGGTCCATGGGACCTCCTGCCTTCCTTTGTCTATTACAGGGGAGCCGCAGCAACTGGTTTCCCAGTCCTGGGTAGTATTAGACTGCCCATCCCAGTGTTTAATTTTAAATGCAGTGGGTGGCATGGGAATGGGAAATGCAATTAAAGAAATTCCAGCTTCCCATCTGAATCTCACCAAGATGTTCTTGGTAAGACCAATCTTGGGAAGTTGACTGTATGCAGTGAGGTTTGTCTTCTAGCCCTTTTAAAGGAAATTTCTTTTTGTCTTGTCAAGAACCCCATGAGCTTAAAGGACATATAAACAAGAGCACCTGCCCAAAGTGCTAAGTATTCTCTTCCAGTTATCCTGTGTGATTCTGTCCTCACCTCTTCTCTTCCCCCACCTGCTTGCTTCTTCAGGCACAAAGTTGCTTCAAGCCCAACACTGGGGAGCATTTAAGCATTTAGCGGTAAGGTTTGACACGCAAATGAGACTTTGGACAAGTGTGGCTTTGCTCTGCAGCAGCCTAGACATTTTCTAGAGATCGTGGTAACTGGGCTGCATCCTTGTTTGCATCAGAAGGTGCTTACACGTGACTCTCCACCCAGGCCATGCCCTGTCCTGAGAGTGGTGAAAAAACAAACTAAAAGGAGATGGCTCCTTCCCTGTACTGCTTTGCATCATACTTCAGTGAAGTGTTCAGTATCTTCTTCAAATCTGCCCCATCTGCATATAGCATCCTGTGTCCACGCCACTGCCTAATAACCTCGCCAGGGACAGTGCAGACAGACGGTGCTTCTGTAAACCAGAGTTTGGCTGATGTCATGTCTCGACTCAAGGACTTTCCTTGATCCTTTGGGTAATGACTGTTAATCAGATGCTAAAACACACACTATGTCACACGCCCCTGGGGCTCACAGTGAGAGACTCCCTGTGCCAGGCTATGCTCCAATGAATAGAGGAACGGACACCATGGCACGCAGCCATCTTGGGGTTGCATGTGAGGAGATAACATCACTGAAGGACTGGAAGTGGTGGTATAAGGGAACAGCTCACAAGAAAAGGGTTTGGGGGAGAAGCAGCAGTCTGGAGTGGTTGGCTGTCATGAGTATAAAAGCCTGCCTTTTAGATGTCGCTGTTTGCCCATGCATGGGAGCAGGCATGAGCAGAGGTGTGTGGGAATAGGCAGGCAGAGATCTCAGAAGCCAGTACTAGGTTTTGAAAGCCCTGTCCACTTCCCATCTGCAGAGATTCCAATGGGTGAGCAAGCCATGAATGGGGAGTTTGAAATCGAGAGAGCAGCATGTACAGCATGTCTTGTTTGAAGGCTCCTGGCATGAGGACAGGACATGGTGATAGTTTTTAATAGCAAGTTTGTATTATAAAAAGAATGCTGTCTCAACTGAGATTCCCTGGGCAGAGGCAAAAGACATTCAGACAAGGACAGCACTGCCAGTGTTGCTGCAGAAGTGAAACAGATGGGAAGTTCAGTGTGTCACCTTGAAAATACAGATCACCAGAGCTCTGCTCCTTTTGTCCTTGTGAGCTCCCATTGTCACTCCAGCATCATGTCCAGAAAGCTCTCTGGGGTCCGATTCGGAGAGAGGAGGACCTTGGGAGCATAAGGAAACTCACATTCTCATTCTATTGCTCTTTGTGTTGGGGAGACAGAACTCACCCAGAGCAGGGACACAGAGGCATCCACAAGCAAGGTGTCTCACACTGCTGATGGGAGAACTGAGAGAAGCCTGATGCTGCCCAGCTGGTCGCTGAAGTGGTCAGTGTCAGGCATTAGCATGTGCTGTCTGCGCATGTCCCCTCTGCTTGCTGCCTTTGGAGAGTGCTTGCATGTGTCATGCTAGAAGCACGTTCCTGCCCGCTAGCTGTGGGGACAAGAAGGTGTGCATCAGATTTGAAGATTATTCTAAAATAAGGTTATTTTATTTAGTTTATTTATTTAGCCTGGAGAGTGTCTCCAGACTTTTTGCTATTAAGCGCATTCCCTGGGACACAGAGCTGGCTGCTGGGAGCACCCCGGGGTTTGTAAGAGATGTTTTCAGGCTGGGAGGGATGCATAGAATGTTCTGGAGAAGAAAATGCTCACCTGTGCAGGGCTGTGGGGGTATGGAGCTGCTGAGTAAAGTTCTGTTGGAAGCAGGGATGCTTGGGCTGACTCCTGTTCTGCAGAACAGGGAGACTGGAGGAGAAGCTTCCTGGCTTGCCTCGAGCTGCATAGAGTGACCTACCAGCCCTTGAAAGAAATATACCCCATTTCTGGTACTCCTCCAATAATTCCTGAGATTTTCATGAATTGCAGCTTCCCAAAGAGTTTGCCTGTAATACTTGCTCTCCTTAGCTCTGTGACTGACTGCACAGATCCATCAGATTCACATCAGCCCACCTGAAATGCTGGCCATGCTTCCCAGGAAAGCAGCCTGCTCTATGTACTGCAGCGAGGGATTTGCTTGGAGGTGCAGAGGGAAGTGGGCTCTGTAAGAACAGATACCAGAACAATAAAAGCTAGAATGAGACTGGCTAGGATATTAATCTCTCAGCCCCACTGTTATTTAGGATTTTTCCAAACTATCTGTCCATCAGAGGAAAACGGAGGAACCTGTTTCCAGGTCTCTGTCTTCTCTATTTGGAGGTCGTCTTGTTGCTGTTGAATACAAATGACGTTGCAGAAAACACCTTTAAATCCTTAATTTTATCCTAATTTAGGAAGATATCTAAGACATTTCCATCTCATGGCTTTGCTTCTCTCTTTGGCATTTGTCAGAAAGCCGAGCTTTTAAGGAACCCAGAGAAGGAAGTTCATAGACACAGAGGAACCATGGGGTACCAACTCCTTTGTATCCCGCTAACTGCACCCTCGAGAGGGCTCAGCTGAACTGCACACACAAAGTTGCTTTGAGCCATTTGAAAAGGATCTTCTGGCAGTGCATAGCTGTGTTTATTTGGTTTATAAGCTAACCTGAAAATACACACTGCTAATTTCAAGTTGTGTCATGCTAACCCTGTGAGTTCAAGCTGTTAGTCTGCAACTGGGTAGCCCTAACTCATACCTGCTCTGAACCTGGGGTGGAACTTCATCTAAAGTAGAGTTCCTGAGGCCAAATGCAACTGGAAATATGGGCTGATTCTCCATCTGTGTCCACATACAGCGGTGAGAGAGGGGGCACAGGAAGGAGCAAGCTGAGGCCAGGTACAACAAGGATGTCCTTGTTGTACCAGGACATCAGGATGGGGAGCAAGGAGATCCTCCTGGGCCATGAAGGTTAGGGCAGGACGGCTGGGGCTTGGATGACCCAAGGAACAGGGCTTAGGGTAGCACACAACCAGAACAGTGCCCAGCTCCCAACTCTCTTGTGCAGGGAACTGGCTGATTACTGAACCTGTTTCTTTTGGATTGAAAATTTGGGGGTTTTCTTTGAAATGACTTTTCACATGGAAATTTCATAGCTTTTCACTTAAACTATGCTTTTAAAAATGAAAGGCTTTGAGAGCACAGTAAAATCTTTTTGTTATTGTTTTATTTTTTTCTTCCAAGATGAAATATTCTTGTCAAATCCACATCCCCTTATTTCCCACAAATCCTCTTTCACAGGACAGGTTTTTTTCCATTAGATGTTTTGAGATTTTTACCATTTTCTGGGACTGGGTTTCCATCAGCATCTGTGTTGCCCACATGAGGAAAACAAGGACTGATCAGTGATGTGCAGCAGTGCCAGGTGATGATGGTGACCAAGAGCCAGCTGGGTCACGCTGAAAGGCTGAGTTCAACATGAGCCCACACAGCTAGCAGCGGTGATGCTTCAGGGTGTTCCTCAGCTTTGGATAAACTCATGTGATAGTATTTAGGGTAGGCAGTCTTCAGTGTTTGCCTTACGGGTAGTTTGATTTATTATTTTATGACTGAAGTTTGATGTAATATGGTGTGCATGCCAACATGTGTGTGCTACCCCATGTGTAATCCAAACGGCATGACCTAATTGTTAGAGCAATTCCTCTTATTTCACTAGCTCTTCTGCTGAAAACTTTTTAAAAGCCCATGCTTTTACAGAGAAGGTAACAACATCCATGTGCTGCGTAGCAGATGGTACAGTAATGTTGGAGGCATATTTTACAATAACCTTTTTCCAAATGTGTAAACTGAGGTATTGAGAAGTCTGTTTCTGATGCTTGAAAATGAACCAGGGCAGAGAGAAACTACAGGAGTGCAAGAAACAGTACTGTCATATGTTTTAGGGGCTGACCTTGTCCTGCCAAACTTCAGCTATTCAGCCTTGATCAGCCAGGACTCTTTTAAGGTCCTTAAGAGTGTGAGGCTTTCCAGAACTTGGACTGCTTCATACTGGGATCTCTCTCCAGAAGTGCCTATCCTTCTGCAATGACTGTAGGGAGCCCATGATCAAACACCTCCTATTTAATCACCTTGGTCAGATGCCTACAGCTAAGTGGGATCTGATTAATGCTCAGAGAAAGAAAGGTCTGAGAGCTGTCCCACAGCTGATCAGTGCAGAACCACAGCCATGCAAGGTTCTTCAGCATCAATGCAAACCACACTTGATGGGAACAGCTGCTAACATCTTCAGGAACTGTTGTGGTTTAACCCCAGCAAGCAACTAAGCGCTACACAGCTGCTTGCTTACTCCCCTGCAGCAGGATGGGGGAGAGAATCAGAAGGGTAAAAGTGCTCCCAAAGGCTGGAGCATTTTTGTATAAATCTTGCCTCAGATAATTCTGAATGAAAATACATTTGGAAATGCCAACACTTCCCAGTGGGTTCCCCATGTAGAGGCAAGGGAGCCAGCTCAGCTCAAAAGTTCTTCCTCATGAACAGCTGTGCTAATAATAGCCACTGAAATTAGATCAAACCACAGGACAGTGACAATAACAGCTCAGATTTTTCAAAAGAGCTGAATGACTTGTGCACTACACCTTTTGCAAAGGCTGGCTAAGAATGGCACAAGAGGAGCTCTTTAATGCTGATCCCTTCTGAAAATCTGGGCTTGACAACAAATACTAAACTCCTGGGTTAGCTGACCCTCCACGCTCCTGAAACATTAGCATTGGTTATCCCAGACCTGCATGCTGAACTTTACAGCAGGACATCTAACCTGAGCTGCCAGGCCAGAAGCAAGATCTCACAAGTGATTCCAGTCAGGAGTTAAGAGACTCATAGGGGCATCTAACGTGGATTTATCATTGCATCGTTGGTTGCTTTCTCCTACACCAGAGATACTGCTTAGGAGGAGCAATGTAAGCTCATACTGGCTCAAACTGGGATTGCAGGGCTGGGGGAGAATATGTCAAATGTTGTGTTATTTTGGCCTCAACAGCTGGCAAGGAAAAGAAAATGGCCCCAAGCAGAATAAAGTCAACCCACCCCCATATGTCATTTTCTCAGGCTGCCTTTACCCCATCTTGTCCCTGCTGTGCCGATGCTTCTTTGCCCACCCATGGGCTTTATTTCACTGTTTTACAACCTGATGTCCTATGTCCAAGCAGTACCCAGTGTGATCCAGAGCATTCAGTTATGCTGGAATGTGCTCTTTCCACCTTCTGTTTTCAGGTAGTGGCCATGCTTGTGCACTTGGCTTTGAGGGCTGCTGCTATCCTAACTCTGTGTCTCCTCGTGTCTGTTTTGAATGAACTGTAGAGCCAATGCCATCACTCTGAACTTGCTGCACCTTTCTCCATTTAGAGATACGTTAGAAACTCATCCCTGGCACCTTGCTCATCCCTGTGTCTAACCAGGGTGAAGGATCAGCCCAGAGAATGACTTGACCGCCTGATGGCAAATGCTCTTTTCTCATGATCTCATTCCTATGCTAGGGACGTTTTTGGTACCAATCACTCATCACCGGTTGGCTGACAGTGGAGTGAGGGCAAGGAAAATGAAGCAGGGAGTCGTGCGTTGCCCTGCTCTGCCTGCCCCCAGCAGGACACACCATCCAAGGGAGCGCACTAAGAGAGCCAGCATCTATTTTAATGGCATGGTTTGAGAAGTCAGCTCTGAACCAGCAGCAAGGGCAGCAAAGGGAGGATGTGCTGCAGTCATAAAAATTCCACCGAGATAAATCAATAGAGGGAGGAGGAGAATGAGAGGGAGAGATGGCAAAGTCAGACATTGTTCATCTTTGCCACAGGAGAGAGGGAGATGATGATGCCTCTGTGGTCAGGCAGCTTTGACAGGAGTGAAAGGGAGCAAAGTCCAAGTCAGGGAGGAACTGTCAGGAACAAGTGGCAGCCTTTAATATGGGCTGGTGAAACTGGATTTGGGGGTCTGGTTCAGACATCCACTGAGTGCCAGACACGCTCCTGCATGGCACTAGTTAAGACATTCACAGGCAGGCTGAAAAAGAGGGTAAGGAGCAGTAGCAGCAAGCAGCAGAATGGTGGGCTAATGAGGTGGACTACTGCCAATCCGATTGAGACAGGAGCTGCCTCCTAGAAATGCTAGTTATGGGTGAGCTATAACACCCTCTCTCTCACCAAAACAAAAGGTCCTTATGGTACAAACTCTGTTTTCTGTCTGCAAAAGACTCCAGATTTTGAACTGGTTGCATCAAGAGCTGGGTCCATAGCAGCCCCTGCCCCAGCTTCCTTTTCTAATCTTCAGCAAGGGGTATCTGCCCAGGAACCCATAGTGCTCCAGTTTTCCATATAAAACATTTACAGTGTAAGTCCTGCAGCAAGGGGTGGATTCTCACTAGATTTATGCACAATACTGCTATTGCTATATGTACAAATTAGGTGTATGTAGCACTGCGGGGCTGTATCCTAATAAATAACAGAGTTGGCTGCTTGCCTTCCCTCGTAAGCTGGTGAGCAGCTTTCCTTGCCTGTGTTTGAAACGTGTACTGAAAAGATGCTGAACTTAGGACTCGATTCAGGCAGTGTCCACACTGCCCCTTCATGCCTATGCTTAGAAGGAGTGTTTGGCTTGAGCTGTCTGTCAAGAGGAGACCCAAGCCCTTGTTTGTATGGCCTTGGCTTTCCAGGCATGGGTCAGGCCAAACATGCTACAGCTCAGCCCACCAGTCAGCACAGTCTTTGGCTCTTCCAAAGTGTGCCATGGATGTCCTGATCCTGAACTAAAGATGAGCCTGAAAAGGTGTCAGTGGTCACCAATACCTGCTCCCAGACTTAAAAAGCAAATGTTCTGGCTATGACTCCAAAACAGTGACCTGCAAACTAGAGGACAGGGCTCTGCTTTGCCTGAATTCCTCTCAGCAAGACATGTTCTTCCTTCTCTTTCACAGGAATACACCATTGATATCTTCTTTGCTCAGACGTGGTATGACCGGCGTCTTCGTTTCAACAGCACCTTGAAAGCCCTCACCCTGAACACCAACATGGTGAGCCGCATCTGGATCCCAGATACCTTTTTTAGGAACTCCAAGCGGGCTGATTCCCACTGGATAACTACACCTAATCAGCTCCTTCGCATCTGGAATGACGGAAAAGTGCTCTACACGCTCAGGTACATCCAGCAGGCACTGTAGCTGGCTGCTGAAGTGAGGGAAAAAGGAGCTGGTCAAAGCAGAGGTTTCCAGGTGCCCTATGACAGAGTAGTGGAGATGTGTCCCAGTGCTGATGGGAGTACACAGGAAGTACTGGCTGCAGAATGGGCTGCTTCTTCCCAGGATGCAGGCTTCCATAAAAATCAAACTGATTTTCTGTCTTATACCTAGAAAAAAGTCAAAACTATAAATGGTTCCCTAAACCAAAATCCTTTAAAAGTGTATGTGGGTCAGTCCAGCTATTTCATTCTGGTAATAAACATTTGGCTTTTGTTCCCATAAATTCTCACTCCCACAAATGAACCTGAAAAGCTCACTAAACAAAAAGACTTTTAAAATATGAAAATAAGATGTTTTTTCTCACTTTGAAAATATCCAAACATGTATTTTGTTTTGCCGCTGTTTTGAAATGTTCCTGCAAGCAGACTGATCTTCAACAAATCAGTGTTTCTCTCTCAAGGGAGTGAGAATCTCTCTGTCACTCTGTGGTGCTGGAATCAAGCCACCTTCACCAACACAAAATCTCAGTCTCCCTTTCTCTCTCTTCCTCTCTCAGGCTGACAATCGAGGCTGAATGTCTGCTGCAGCTGCAGAATTTCCCAATGGACACTCACTCCTGCCCTTTGGTTTTTTCCAGTTGTGAGTATACATATTTTTAAAATAGTTTTAGAAAGCAAGTAGAGAAAGTCAGTAGAGTAAAACTCTTCTGGGGAGACCATCCTCCCTTTTAGCTACGTTTTTCACCTGATCTCCAATGATGCTTTTCCTGTCCCATTACCTATCATGCCCTGAAACATCCTCCCGCTCCTGGGCTAGCAGAGGTCTTCAGGAACAGATTCACAGCACCTCTGAGCTTCTCCTTAATTTGGGTGCATGGCTGGAAGTGATTAGTTCACTGAACTTGTGGTCACTCTAGACAGAATATATCCCTTCAGCTGGCAGACAAATGGCACCCGTCCTGCCTTGCATCTTCCCCCTTCTCCTGCTCTCTGAGGTGACAGCTTGGCTTTCCAGACCTCAGCCCAGAGTCAGGCTGCACCCTGCACCCAAGGCCATTGCAAAGGAGGGGTACTTAGACCTCCCCTCACAGTCCCCACTTGTCCATTCTCATCAGAGGAGAGGGCTGCTGATGTTGGCACATCTCCACTGGTAATTTTTCAGGAAGCAAAGGGAGATTCCTGTCCTCATACGTTGGTTGGAAATCTGATTTAGTCATCTTAGCTCGGGTTCACTTCTCCTGCTTCCCCTGCCACTGAAGAGATGCTGCTCACATGGCTCTGAAAGGTGCTGCAGAGGGGGGCAGCATGCTGAGGACATACCATCCCCTTGTCTCCCACCATCCCTTGTTCTTTGCTAATTAACGGTACATGCCATATATGCTTGATAATTAGAAACACACTTTCAGTAAGCTGCCAAGCTTTTACTCCTTCTCTCCTCTGAGGAAATCTCTCGTAGGTGTCAAGGTCCCTGCTTCACAGGAGGTTTGTTTCTTTGTCAAGAAAGCTAGAGCCAGGAGAAGCCATGCTCTAGCCTGCAGGAGCCAGGTCTCCTTCTCCACAGAGAATGCCCCCTTCTTTTCCACACACAGACCAGCTCCCAGGGCGAGAGATACAGAGGTAGTCAGAGCAGCCACAGCCATGCTACCTCCCACGTTGGCAGCTTTGTATTCCTGGTGTGCTCATGCTTGGGAAGGGAAGGTAGTCAAGGAGTAGTGAATCCCCCGTGCTGCTCCAGGGAACTAAAACCCTTAAAGATTTAAGGCTGGGGGAGTCCTCTTACACCAACCCAAGTCTCATTCCAGCAGCGCAGTCCTTAGAAAGGCTCTGTTTCTAGCGTTGCTTTTCCTATCCCTAGGATTTGAAGTGGCCCGCAAGGGGAGATGCTGTCCCCAGGGATGCCTATGGGATACTAAACAAAAGGCATCAGAAATACCTGCCTGAACATTTCATGTTTACAAAACAGCTCAAGTGAGATGCCAGCACTTTTGCTGTCAGGGTGGTGAATGAGGTGGAGGCACATGACCTACTCTTTCATTGACGTCCTTGCCCCTTTTCCCAGATGGCTACCCACGCGAGGAGATTGTCTATCGCTGGAGGCGCTACTCCATTGAAGTCTCTGACCAGCGCACTTGGAGGCTCTACCAGTTTGACTTCACGGGGCTGAGGAACACCTCAGAAGTTCTCAGGACTGGGGCAGGTGAGGCAATGGGAGACAGCCCACAGAAACAGCAGTGTGTTGGCAACCTCATGGGTGGCAAAGGAGTGATCAGACAGTTCCTCAGTGGTTGTTGGGGAAGGAACAGCACAGTTAGAGAAACGTAAGAATGAAGGGACGGACCTTTGCTAGAAGGAGTAGAAATGGTGGACATGAAGGGTGAGGGAAAGATGAAGCAGGGGTAGGCCAGAACCACCGACGTCTCTGAACTGTGGGGTGACAATGCTGATGTGAATGAACCTATCCCTAATTGAAGGGTCAGGAGGGAGAGGAGATGGAGCTCAGATCCCCTCTTGCTGCAGTATGCACATATTACGTAATTCCTGGGTGATGGTTATCGTTGGAACAGGGATGGGGAAATCAGAACTTGCAGGTCTCAGTCTTTCCTTCTGTAAAGTTCTGTGTGGCTGATAACATCTGAATTATGCCTTAAGAGACAGAAACAAGGCTGCATGTGTGAAGAAACCAGGGAATGGGCACCCTTCAGCTCCTCCTCCTCTTCATAGTAGCTCACATCCCCTTTCCTTCCCACAGCAAACTGAGGAGAGCTTATTTGGATTCCTGCAGGTGGGGCGAGCTCATATTTTTAAGCCCTCTGAAGCAAGCAAGTTCAGGTAGTGCTTCCACAGCTCTGCAGAAAGTTGCTGTTGCCAACACTGGCAGCCAGCCTCTAAACAGGGTAGAAAGGCAGCACAAACTGGGACAAGAACTGGTGCAGTGAAAGTGTCTTGAATGCACCAGTGGCTGTCTGACATTTGTAACTCTCTTTTTTGGTAATTGCTTGCAAACTCCATCATAACCCTAGAGCTGTTGGGTGGCTTTCTTCCAATACTCACTAGGAGCCTCTGAAAATGAGGAAGAACCTCAGCTCTAAGTTGCTAAATGAGCAATTAGGATGTACAGCACCACATGCCTTTTCCAGGGACAGAACCAGAGTCTCAATGAAAAGAGACTGAAGAACATCTCCTTTGTCACAGCTCAGGTAGGTAGTTAGCAAGCCAGGCCATGTAGCCTGTTACAGCTAAATAGCTTCTATAGAAAAGAAACCCTTGCAGCAATCAGCTGAAGATGAATACTCTCTGTATAGTTTCTTCCCTGAAACTTTTCCAGACTGGATGATTTTCAGTGTGCTTGGACACACAGCCAGGCCAGTACAAATACAGCCTGGTGGACACACAGCCAGGCCAGTACAAATAGAGTCTGATGGACACACAGCCAGCCAGGCATATAGCCAGCTGGGCAACAGCAAAGTCAACTCTTAAATTAGTCACAAAGACATTAAGTCAGACAGCTACAGAGCCAGCCAGGCAGCCAGAGTCCACTAGCCACAAAACCAGTTAGCCAGCCACAATGCCAGTGAGCCACCAAACCTACTCTGCCAGCCACACAGCTACCAATGAAGCTAACAATCTGGGCAGCCACAAAGCCAGCTAGCCAGGCACTTAAAACAACAAGAAAACCTCATCAGAAACACTAAAAATTCTGAAAGTTTGCTGGGTTTTGTATTTTAGGAAGCCGCATGTTGTGATTCCAATGTCTCTGTTGCTTTTTCCTAGGGGAGTACATGGTGATGACAGTTTCTTTTGACCTAAGTAGACGTATGGGTTATTTTGCCATTCAGACCTACATTCCCTGCATCCTGACTGTTGTTCTTTCCTGGGTTTCCTTCTGGATCAAGAGAGACTCTACACCTGCCAGGACATCTCTGGGTAAGAGACAGTTTGTTGCATGTGTGATACTTGTTGAACTCTGCAAGGCTAGCAGATCGGCAATGTTGGAGTACAAAATCTCCTAAAGCACTTTGCCATTTTCTGGCATTATTCCGCTTACTGGAGAACAGTCCACTCCTCCATCTTTCTGTTTATAACACTATCATCGAGCTCAACTGAATGTTGAAGCTGTGCTGGCTTGGACCACTGGATTATTTCAGGATAGTACAACATTCTCGTATCTTGATCTGAGACCTGAACACAGCCTTTTCCAAGCTGACAATGTCATGTTCTTATGCACTGAAAGGGAGAGGGAAGAGGTGAGCTGTGGCATTGCAATACTGGCCAAAGGGCTCCTGCACATGCATGTGCTCTCACGCATTTCCTCATGACTCAGTGTAGGCAGGGCCAGGAGTGAAGGTGGTAGTTTAAAACACAGTGTCACCATCATTTCAGCAAAGTCCCTGAGGCATGCCACTCCAGCAGACATGCTCTGGAGCAGAGGATCATGCCAAGGGACCATGGCTCAGTGCCAGGTCCTGCACTTGGGTCACAACAGTCCCATGCAGCGCTACAGGCTTGAGGCAGAGTGGCTGGAAAGCGGCCTGGTAGAAAAGGACGTGGGCGTATTGGTCAACAGCCAGCTGAACAGGAGCCAGCCCTGTGCCCAGGTGGCCACGGGGGCCAGCAGCAGCCTGGCTGGTGTCAGGAACAGTGTGGCCAGCAGGGCCAGGGCAGTGCCCGTCCCCTTGTACTGGTGAGGTGGCACCTTAAATCCTGTGTTCAGCTTTGGGCCCCACACTACAAGGGGCATGTAGAGGGGCTGTAGCGTGTCCAGAGATGGGCAACGGAGCTGGGGAAGGAGCTGGGGCACAAGGCTGATGGGGGGCAGCTGAGGGGACTGGGGGGGCTGGTCTGGAGAGGAGGAGGCTCAGGGGGGCCCTGACCGCTCTCTGCAGCTCCCTGACAGGGGCTGTAGGCAGGGGGGGGTCGGTCTGTTCCCCCAGGTAACGAGCGACAGGACAAGAGGAAACGGCCTTAAGTTGCACCAGGGGAGGTTTGGATTGGATGTTAGGAAAATTTTTTCACTGAAAGGGTTATCAAGCATTGGAACAGGCTGCCCAGGGAAGTGGAAGAATCACCATTCCTGGATGTATGTAAAACATGTGTAGATGCAGTGCTTAGGGATATTGTTTAGTGATGGACTTGGTAGTGTTAGGTTAATGGTTGGACTTGATGATCTTAGAGGTCTTTTGCAGCCTAAATGGTCCTGTGATTCTATTTATGATTCTTCAAGGTCTCAGTGTAGGACTAGTGACATGAAGATTATAGGGTAATGAACAAAGTTGCTGGGCTATATCCATAGAGTACCAAGCTCTGGCAGGATGTGGAACCCTGTAGGCACAGGGCTAGCCCTGTAGGCCTTTCTCTGTCATTCACCCCACAGAGGGAGCTCAGGATGGGGCAACAGCTCTGCCTATTGTTTAGATTTTCTCAGCAACTGCAGTGGCTCTTTGAGGTAGGAAAATGCTTACGTTGATTGAATTCTTCGCCGATAGGCACTAAAGAGATCTACAAATCTTGGATGTACTTTGGCTGTATCTGCATTTTACAGCAAGCTCTGCTTCCCAGCGCTGTCCTTCCCATCAATGCCACTGACTTTCCCTTTAATTTGAGATAGCATTCCCAGCCCTGCCTGCAGACCTCTTGTGGGGAGAGGAAAGGTGAGGGACCATCAGCATCAAGCCAGGTATTCGCAGCCCATTCATTCTGACCCTCTCTCCCCACCTTACAAAAAAATCAATTTCTTTGGTGCCCATGGAGAGAGCAGGAGGAGGAGTGGGGTGTCAGTTCCAGTTGAGGGTACACCATAGTCCATGGCTGGGAAAGGAACGAACAGCAAGAGGCAAAATGTTCTGCATGGCTGACACCCACTGCAGTGGTGGTCTCAAAACACAAAAGAAAGTTCCCCTAGGCAGGGGGGCCCCTCTCTGTGGGAAGAGACCTTAGCTCATCAAGAGTAATGAATTCTCTCCACAGCCCGTTGTACTTCATACAAATGATCCCTAGTACATTTCAAGCACGCCAGCCTACATTAGGGAGATGTAAACTGGACCAGTTCCATTGGCATTTCAAATATACAGGAAGTCACATCATATCTGCTAATGCAAATACAGTAGGAAAATATGAAAATCTCTTGCCATGCTCCCACCAAGAGCCATAGGGGTGGCAGGTAGATCTAGATGAATGCTAGAGAAGGAGAAACGGGTAGAGTTCCTGCTTCTTCTCCACAGCTTAAAAAGCAATGGATGAGATCACAATACCAACTCTTGCAGCTGATCCTTTGTTGGCTCCTGATACTTTACCTCTGGAAACAGGTCTGTGAGCATTATTGCTGCTGCAAAAACAATTCCAAGCCACGTTCAAGTCAAAAGAGATTTCTTATCATCTCCTACCCACTTGCCCTCTATGTCAAAAAACTGATAGATTGTGAAGAGCTGTCTCTGAAGAATAGCCACAAGCGGGTTGAAAGCTTATGGGTAAGAATTAAGAGATGAAGGCAACAAAGGGAACCTTGTTGTTGGTTTTTAACTGCAGGCTGCCCAATCAAGGGTTGCCCATTGACAAAGCCTTCTTACTCCAGCTACAGGAGGCATTGTGCTCGCAGGCTGTCATCCTGCTGGGGGACTTCAACCACCCCAACATCTGCTGGGAAAGTAGCACAGCAAGCTGTAGGCAATCCAGGAGACTCCTGGAATGCATGGAGAATAACTTCTTAAGCCAGGTAGTAGACAGCCCTACCAGAGGGGATCCAATGCTGTACTTGATGGCCACCAATGCAAGTGAGCTAACTGGTGACATCAACATTGGAGGCAGCCTGGGCTGCAGCTGTCATGCACTGGTGGAGTTTGGGCAGTGTCCCTGTACTCCTCCCAGGATACCTGTCCCCGCTTCCACTGCCTGTGCATTTCCTTCTTGCCCTTTAGTTTGACTGGCAGGTCTTGACTAATCCATGCTGGTCTCTTGTCTTCCTTTCCTGATTTCTTACACCTGGGGAATGAGAGCACTTGCACTCTATGAAAAGTGTCCTTAAAGATTTGCCATCTCTGTTCTTCTTCCTTGTCCCTGAGGGCAGTTTCCCAGGGCGTCCTACTGACATAACTCCTGGAAAAACTAGAAGTTTGATTTCCTAAAAATTCAGGGTCCTGACTTTACTCTTCACCTGAACCATATTCCTCAGGACTGCCAACTCCAAAGGTATGTCTTTCTTTTGGACTCTCCTCCCATCATCAAGCAGTTGTTCCTGTGTACAGCCTTAAGCACAGTCCAAGTTCCCCACTCCTCTGCCAGTCTACACTGATGGCCTGTGTGACACTTGGGTTTCGAACAGCTTTTTTCCATAGAGCATTGTCAGAGGGCACCTCAAGACCAGCATCTGGCTGAGCAGAGCAAAAATGGGACCAGACAACTAGAGGAATTTCTCTTCTACAGGACAGGGGAAATGTGGATATTACAGGGACTGAATGCATGTAGAAGACAGAAGTGCTCCTCTTCATTACTTAATCCAGCTATTTTCTCTCTTAGGTATTACGACTGTGCTAACAATGACCACCCTGAGTACCATCTCCCGCAAGCACCTTCCCCGTGTTTCCTATATCACAGCCATGGACCTCTTTGTCTCTGTGTGCTTCATCTTCGTCTTTGCAGCTCTCATGGAGTACGCTACACTCAACTACCTGGTGGGAAACAAGAAACCACTTGAGCACAACAACAGGAAAGCCAGGCTGGTAGGTCAAAGGGGCCAGCAGAAGTGGATGCTGTTAGAACCCCAAGCTATTTGGAAATATCCCTCCTGAGCCTGTACTAGAAACTGCTGACAAGGTTTAGTGCCTGACCCATACTGTGTTCATAAGGTCCTCAAACCACTCTGTGTGCTGGGTCTGACCACTTGAAAGGTGAGACACAACGATAAAAAGCAGCTGAGGGTCCCATAAAACAAGGAGGTCCCTGTCAGAGCCAGGCACCCTGTGTTCTCTCCAAAATTGCTGGGCAGCTCATCAATGGTTTAGGATGACTCACATGACCAAATGTAAATGTCCACTTTAAGACAGGGTAGCCTAAAGCCAGATTCTTCCACTTGTACCGGTTTGATCTCTGTGGGTTACAGAGGTATCTTAGGTCACAGAAATGCAGAAACCTACTTTCTTTTGTGGTCTGTCCATCAGAAGACCTCCAGAGTGTGGGGATAGTGAACCCAGAGTGGTCATCATCCTCTTCAGATCTGCCCACGCTCACGGCAGGTACTTCTGACACATCAGCTGAAACAGGCTTCTGAATTGGGACAGAACTGAAACCAGAAAAGACAGATCTCTTCTGTGCCAGCCTCATTTCCCAGCACAGGTGGAGAAAGCTCTTCCATGATGCTGACAATATGCCTTTTATTCCTGGGCCAAGAGGTTATGAGTCACACACAGCCTTTCCTCAGCTTTTTTCCAGCAGCTGACAGCAATCAGAAGACACATCTGGACTGTGTGCCGTGTCTTCAGAGACAGCTGAGCTCAGGGGAGTGAGGGAAAAGGCTAGCACAGCTGAAACTAAACAGGTTCTGTTTCTGCACTGAAGATTAGTGAAAGAGATGGGGAATCAGAGCAATTAGATCTTTGCTGAGTAAAGCTATGCCCTAGGGTGCCAGGGAGGAAACTCACAGTCATGCAGGGAGCTGACAGTACCCACAGTAGGCCAAGGTGGTGATTTACAACTGATGCAGAGATGGGGGATGATCAGTCATCCCTTGCCACTGAACTGTATCTATGCTATGAACTTATCTATTGCCGATTGGATGGGTTTTGATGTCTAGAACATACTTTCTTGCCTTTCCCTTCCCTTTGTTCCACCTACCCCTCCTCATTACAGCCGCCTGCTGGTGCACAGGTGATGCCATCCTTTACCACTATCAACATCAACAACATCATGCACTGGCCCCCAGAGATAGAGGAGGATGACGATGAAGAACCTGGCTCCCCGTGCCTGGAAGGAAAGGAATGTGAGAGGTTCTTCTGTTGCATTGAAGACTGTCAGACAGGAATGTGGCGGGAGGGGAGGGTCCGCATTCACATCTCCCGCCTGGACTCCTACTCTCGCGTCTTCTTCCCCACCGCCTTCCTGCTCTTCAACATTGTCTACTGGATTGCCTATCTCTATCTCTAGCCATTCTTCGTCCTCAGCTGGAATGGACTGGAGACCAGCAAGATGGGCTTCTCAAGGAGCACAGAAAACAGCATCTCTTCTGTTGTAGTTGATTGTCAGCCTGAACAATCCAACCTGGCGATTCCCTCCTCCTGCTCTCTCATCTCTTCTAAGAAGAACCAGACAGCTTTTTTTTTTAGCCTTCTAACATATCTTTTTAGAAAATCTAGCCTTCCCAAACAACTCCCTCTCCAGTACCACCAGCATTTTACTCCTTGTAAAATTGCCCAAAAACGTCCTATTCCCATCTCAAACATTAGGGATTTTGTCAAAAACAAAAACCTTAATGTGTTTCGTTTTTCCATCCAATCCCACTTGAAATTTCCATGGAAAGTGATGGAAAATAGACTTTTCTGCATAGTTATTAAGACTGCAAAGGAAATAAAGTAGATCTTAAAACTTCTGCACAACTTCCACCAGAATAGACTTTGTGGAGTGCTAGAGGTTTGGAAAGGTCAGAAGGAAAGAAACATGAAAGAGGGTAGCACTACAGCTTTTCTGCAGTAGCTGGGCTTGGCTAAAATGTTTTGACCCTGCCCAGAAAGCTGGAAGTGGCACTAACAATGATGGAATAGCTACAAGCCTCTGCGAGCTCCCCATACAGAATCTGTGGAGCATTCCTCATGGATCACTCTACTTGTACTAAGTTGCACCCAAGGCATCCACCCACTAAGGCATTGTTGAGTCTCGTCAGATGGTGGGAAAAAGCACTTCACAAATTTCAAAGGCCCATCTGCCTTACTGGAGCAGACTCTTCAGGGCCCACGGTGACATTCTGCTTTGTGATCAGGACTGAAGCAGGCTTACCTTGGCCGTAGCCAAAAGAGGGAGAAAGTTCTTATGCTTCAAAGACCAGAAGCAGTCACAAGAGCCCATTGTGAGGCAGCTTGCTTTGGCCTGTCTCATGTAAGCTGATCCCTATTGTATCATGCATTATAGCAGGGCAACGACACTTGTTAAAACCATCAGATCTGTGCTTGGTAGTAGGTGCTAACCTGAGAAAGGAGTACTAGAAAAGGTAATACAACCAGCTACCAGCATGGCACCTACCAGTGGTGGGGAGAGGGCGTTCCTGCAGCTCAAATGTGTTTCCTTACTTCTTTTTTTTTTTTTTTTCATAATTACGTAAAAAAAGACTTCACTAAAACTGTACGGCTTCTCCCAGCCACCACCACCACTTGGCCCTTTTCTTCCCAAAATCAGGAAGCTGAGTGAGTCATCCTTGGTAGATTTCAGCAAGGTCAGACATAGTAAGATGGTTCCCTATGGTCCATCTTAAAGGGACAGAAAAATGCATAATACAGTCTCAACTTGGAAAAAACTGCATAAGGTAGAAGAGGAAACTCAGGCCCAAGGTCCATAACGTGATGTGCCCCACAGCACGATTGTGAAAAGCACTGTGACATTAATAGTTACTTACTGTGTAAATTACAAACAAACAAAAAACTCTTTTTTAAAACCAGCATGTTTTAGAAACAGTACTTAAAAGGTTTTTCATGAGGAGGAAGTTGGCAGGGCTGCAGAGAAAAAGTTGGGAACAGCTCACAGGACAGCTAACAGGGGCAGGAGGTTTTACATATTCTTAGAAAGCAATTTGATGTGGTTAAAAGATGGATTTTGACACTGTTAAATCTGATCAGAGTAATGAAGTGTCATGTTTAATTCATTCATAAATACAGCCCTACCTGGGTGCCAGAAGAACAGCTAGGGCACCTAATTAAGTATACAATAGTACAACACTCAGCTAAGTATAACCTAATGGGGTCAGACCAGCATAGCTCTGGAAGGAGAAATTGTGCCTGTCTAACCTGTTACAGTTCTTTTTTAAAATACCAAGTAAGAGATAAAGGTTACCCAGAAGCATAATTTGCTTAGCTACTACAGCTTTTGAAAGGATGGAAAGAAATTATGGCGGGTGGTTCTGAGGAAATTGATTTAGCAAAAGAATTATTAAGGAGGTTCTAATTAAAGGAAATTAACTGAGGAGAGAGGAAAAAAGAATTGTTAAGGAGGTTCTAATTAGAGGAAATTAATGTTTTAGAGAGAAAGACGCAGAGAGGGAGAAGTCTAAGAAAAGAATAAAAACAACTTCCAGACAAGGAGAGCTGCTGGGTGACAGTGCTGACTCCCAGCCAAGCGGGTTGATGTTCTGCTCCTGATAGCAAAGTGCTATTAGATGTAGCAACAGAAAAACCTCCTATGACTCAACCATACACCAACAGGGAGCTGGATTAAACAGGGTCCTGTGATCTCTGTGGGGAGCCAAAAGGAAAGAGCATCCTAGATTAAAACTGGTTCACACGACAGACTCTGAGTGAAGCGTGTCTTCACATGTCAGAAGGCAGCTGTTAGCACATGGGAGAGGGCACCCTGGTGGCAAACCAGGCCCCGTGCCAAATACACGCTTATTAACAGTACAGTGGCACAAAAGGCGTGTAGGCAATATAGGCTGCAGCAAACACGGGCAGCAAAATTTGGAAGGGGAGCATCTGAGAAAGGGAAGCATCCGAGAAAGGGATGGCGGAAGGGAAAATTTAACATCCATGTGCAAAGGAGTCCAAACATCTGCAATTTGCTTAGCTTCAAAGCACTTAGGAGCCTTGATGGACACAGATGATTATCATGGGCATCAGAGTACAGACTTAAGCCCTGAGAGCAGCAGCTTGTTGAAATTAGACCTTTTACAGAATCAGCCAAGAGAGAAGCAGAGTGTACAAGAGGCCTAAGAGGATGACAGAGACTTGGGCAAAGTAGACTTGAAAGATTATATGATTTCACCAAAAAAAGATAAAGCCAACACACAGCTAGGTAATTTAACCAATGATGGAGGATTTGACAGTGGAAAATAGCCTAGCGTGGGCTGGAGCACAAGGAAGCTGATTACTAAGGCTGAGGAAGGAGGAGGGAGGGGGCTTTTTGACTTAGGGAAATCTGTGCCCATCATAAATAGCTCAATAAGTAAAGGCATGCACAAATTCAATCATGTTTTTAAGTTTCTACAGTATCTCAAAAAAAGAAAGCTAAGAAAAGCCAGAAAGAAAAATCCACCATTTTTTGGAATTACTTTGCAAAGAGCCAGTTCCCTGAAAAAAGGTGTGCCTGCTATCAGCAGGGAATCCAGGGCACAGAGACATCCAGTAATTGTGTGTGGCTCCACTGGGCAAGGCAGTGGGAGCCAAACCCCACTGGTCCCCTCCTAGATGAGCATAAACCACCTGCCTTTCCCTGCACCCTGTAATTTCTGCCATCATGCTGGAGTGGGTTATGGTCCGCAGTGTCTTTCAGCCCAGGACAGCTGCTGCCTTTTCACCAGCGTCTGACTAGGTCAGTCCAGGGGATGCAGCCTGAGAACATGGGGCTGAGCAGTGCCACACCAGGCAGGAGGGACAGACACTTGGGTGGCTGCACTGCCTCCTCCTCTCTCACAGGTTTCAGCTTTCTTCCCCATCCAGAAACTTGGTGGAGGAGCCACATACAGCCACCGTCACAGGCCAAGTTGGCACTGGGCTTCCCTCACCTTCTCTGTCCCCTTCCCAGGGATGAGGGAGTTATGTTCCCACCCCTGGCACCTACAGAGGACCTCTGACAAACACCTGCTTCATGACAAGTTTCCTTGCTAGTGGCCCAAGAGTGCCTAATGGCGGCTCTCATGGGTGATCCCATAGCAGAACACACATCCCAAGTTAGTGAACTTTGCTGTGAATCTGGTCAGTTCCACCTCTTACTGGACAATCATCTCCACAACTTCCAGGTTGAAGTGGACTATGAACTCATCCACTGTATCTGCCTTTAAGCTCCACTCCAACCTATGGGCACACCTGTGGACACTATGTACTGTTTCAAATGCCTTGAAAACTTCAAGCAGGACTATAACTTTTGTCCTTGGATCAGAAAAAGCTCTCCTTCAAGCAGTGCCACAAGTCCAGCCTTCTAGTAAGAAACCTGTTGGACAAGCTGATTGTCTTCTGTACTTTCAAGGCAGCATGTCAGCAGACAATGCAGTGGTGTTAACTAGAAGCTCATCTGCAGAACAGGTGTCCCGGTTTCAAGAAATACAAATCTGAACTACAGCAGAAAAAGAATCCCATTTCCAGAGGGAAGGAACATCCCCCACACCCAAGGGTCCAGAGGTACCAAGTGGAGGATCATTGCTTGTAGCAGAAAGCTCCACAGCTGCTGTGGTATCACTAGGGTCTGCAAAGCCTGGACTAGTTAATCCAGCTTTTGAGACTGAAGAAGACCTTCCTCAGACAGTTAGTCTTATGGCTGAAATGAACACAATTGAAATTCACTGAGAAGACCTGGAAGAAGTTGAGTATGAAAATAGCTGAGGGTAAAGTCAGCCCAATAGGAAAAACTTGCTCAGAAAGTCTTGAAAGATTCTGTCATTGCTGCAGATGGAAGAATAGCACCTGGGGACTATATTCTTGAGGTGAATGGTGCCAACATCAGCAGTGTGACTCACTGCCAAGCTGTCTCTCTGCGCTACCCAGGGCTCAGTACTGGGGCCCAGTATTGGGGCCAGTCCTGTTTAATATCTTTATCAATGACCTGGATGAGGGGATCAAATGCACCCTCAGTACATTTGCAGATGACATCAAGGTGAGGGGGGGAAGCGTTGATCTGTTGAAGGGCAGGAGGCCCTGCAGAGGGATCTGGGCAGGCCGGGCCGAGGCCAGCTGTGGGGGGTTCAACCTGGCTCAGGGCCAGGTCCTGCCCATGGGGCACAACAGCCCCACACGGTGCTACAGGCTGGGGGCAGGGGGCTGGGAAGGTGCCTGGCAGAGAAGGACCCAGGGGTGCTGGTCCAATGAATATAAGCCAGCAGTGTGGCCGGCCAAGAAGGCCAGCAGCAGCCTGGCTGGTGTCAGGAACAGTGTGGCCAGCAGGGCCAGGGCAGTGCCCGTCCCCCTGTGCTGGGCCCTGGTGAGGCCGCCCCTCGAATCCTATGTTCAGCTTTGGGCCCCTCACTGCCAGGGGGACGTGGAGGGGCTGGAGCGTGTCCAGAGCCGGGCAGGGGCTGGGGAAGGGGCTGGGGCACAAGGCTGATGGGGGGCGGCTGAGGGGACTGGGGGGGCTGGTCTGGAGAGGAGGAGGCTCAGGGGATACAGCTGCCTGAAAGGAGGTTGTAGCAATGTGGGTGTTGGTCTCATCTCCCAAGTGACAAATAATAGGACAAGAGGAAATGGCCTCAAGTTGCACCACGGGAGGTTTAGATTGGATATGAGGAAAAAATTCTTCAGTGAAATGGTTGTCAAACATTGGAACAGGCTGCCCAGGGAAATGGTTGAGTCACCACCCCTGGAGGTATTTAAAAGACATGTAGATGTGGCGCTTAGGGACATGGTTTAGTGATGGACTTGGCAGTGCTAGTTTTAACAGTTGGACTCAATGATCTTAAGGGTCTTTTCCAGCCTAAATGGTTCAACAAGTATGATTCTAACATGAGGCTAATGATGGGGACTGGAAACAATGATCTCGGCATTTAAGTATTATGGCTTTTGCTTAGAAGGTGGGAGGAAATCAGGAAAAAGGTTAATTGCTCATTTCTCTGTCTCCAATTCCTAGCCTTCCCCTCCAAATTATGCCATGTAAGGGACCATTTTTAGATTGTATGCTCTTCAGGGCAGAGACTCTCTTACTGTGTGTTTGTACAGGGGCTAGTACATTAGGACTTGATCCTTAACTGAGATTTCTGGATGCTACTTATTATAGATAATAAACAACAGTGTGGACTACCCATCTTCAACACCACTGTCTATCCACACCTTGAAAGAAGGCTAAAAATTGCTCCCCACACCCCTCCTGATGGGCTTACTGGAGTTGGTTAATATTTTTATTTCCCCAGAGAAAAATATCTTGTTGGAAAGTAGGGGAAAATGTTGGTCTGATATTTTTGGAATGAGTGGGGGATTTTTCTGATTTTTTTTTTTTTTTTAAGAAAGAAGTTGTTTCAATTCAGCACTGCTCAGCAGCAATCTCTATCATTTAAAATAGTTTCTAATGCAACAGAAACCCTTGGTCCCCTCAGACTGATACCATTGTAAAGAAAACATCAATGTTTCCCCAGGTGTTTTGGGGTGGGCAGGGGGTGGCATTAGTATTTGGTGGACTTCATTTTGGTCTTTCTGCTCTCCATCATAATAATGGTGAATTTTGAGGTGATCATAACCAAAAGGACAATTGTAGCTCTGAAGAACCCCCTCACCAAGAGCCACCCAGCCTCCTGTCCCCAAACCGCACAGAGAAGCAAAGAGCAGCAGTGTCTGCGCAGCTGCCGAATCCCGCCTTAGGCCCACACAGCCACATGTGTGAAACCTTACCCTTTGCTCTTTCGCAAAAGCATTCATTAGTCATGCCTGATGCGCTGGAGAAATTAATTGGCTTCTTGCTATCCACCCCCCTGCAAATGCTGTCTCCTTCCCTCAGTGCTGACTCCCTCCTCACAGGCTGCACAGCTCCATCAGCCTTGAAGCACCCCTAAAATCTCTCCTACACATCCAGTTTACTGAGGGACGGGAGGATCGATGCTAATGAAAAAGCTGCCTCCCAACCCTCGAAACAGCACAACATCGTCCTAATACAGCAAGGATCCCACAAGGCCTGTCTGAGGACAATCCTCTGGCCCAAAAGGCTCCACCCACATGAGCTTCGTGAATCTGCAGGGGGATGCGGCCCCGCCATCGCCTCACCCACGACATGGAAGAGAGCTCAGCCATCTCCAAGAGGCAGCCGCCCACGCTACCTCCCGCCCCCTTATGTTATCTCTTTCTCTGGTGATTTTTCTTATGGGTTTCGTCCTGCCCCTCAGCCCGTCCCGGGGTTTCCCTGACACACGAAGGCCCCAGCCGCCCACCCGCGCCCGGCCCCGAGCAGCTTTTCCCGCGCATGCGCGGCGCGCGCCACCACAGCCCCCGCCCCGTCACCGTGGAAACCATAAGGCCGCGGCGCCATCTCTGCCGTGACCCCCCTTCCTTGCCCGCGCCCGGGCCGGCGGGAGGCGCCGCTTTTGTCACCGAGCGGGGCACTGGTGCCTGAGGGGCCGGGGGGCCGTGTGCCTCGGGGGAGAGGGCTGCCCCCACGGCTCAGGGGAGAAGCTCCCTGCAGGCGCAGTTCACACCAACACGGAACGGGAAAACCGCCCTCCCGCACACTTTATATCCCTTCAGGCTCTGACAGTTCCCAAAATGTTAAAAACGTGATGGGCGGGTGGAGGGAGAAGAGAAAGTTATATTAAGTCGTCACTTACTACATTCCTAAAATGCATTTGTTATAATTTGTCTTCCCCTTCATGCCTCAGATGTATAGGCTTTTGGAAGATTGAATTTAAGGAGAATGGGGCCAAAAGCGTTTCAAGCCGTGTGCCGCAGGGCAGCAGCGGGGACGCCAACACTTGCCTGCTCAGAGCCGGTGTGGCTGGGGTGGGAGCTGTGCAGGGGTGGCAGCTGCACGCGCTGGTGCCTTCTCCTCGTCTCCTCTTGGAGAAGTGGCATCGATGGCCCAACAGCGCAATGCCGGGCAGCGCATCGGAGGCAGGAGGTACCCGCTGGGAAGTGCCGGGGTGTAACATGGCTGGCCTGCCACTGTTCCCGTCAGGCTGGGTGAGGAAACTCAGGCAGCCAAGGGAAATGCCCTGTTGCCTGCAGACCTGCAATAAAGAAGTGTGTTGAGGGGAGAAACGGGTTATACAAGAGAAAACTGACTCTATTTACTGTTAAGAATCTCAGGTCTTTCAGGTTGGAGGGTCTTTTTGTTGTTGTTGCTGATTCTCTATATCACTGTGTGCATGATTTTACTATCCCTCTCTCCTTGTTTTTTCCCCTTCTCCACACATCTTCAAAAAAAAAGTAAACAAAAGTAAATTTAAAAAGAAAGTAAATGAAAAAGTAAAAAATAGGCCCCGTCCATCCCAGCCACACTCTGGCCACCTTCTGAGCCCGTATGACAATAACACCACCACAGGATGGAATATAGCAACTGAAGCCTTAATAGTTGCTGTAAGCAGGTCGGCATAGCAACATCTCCAGAGAGAGCTCTCCATGGGGTCATTTCTATTCACTTTAAAGCCCACTTGGGCTGTTAAAGTGGTATAAAATGGACTCGGAAAAGCTGTTAATTAGGATTAGCAGCTTCAGGAACATCAAGCCACAGTGCTCCAAGCTGAGCCATTTATCTGAGAGAACTCAGGCCTCTTGACTGCATTCTGAACCGAGGCACAGGACACCACATGTCAGGGCAGACAACTTTGAAATTAGATGGCAGAGTCACACGGTCACGTATGAGAGAAGGTTCATACCCCGGCTGCTGAATGGCACTGCAGCACCTCTCCTGCAATCAGATCACCTTTTGCTGGATTCAGATGGTTGGCAGGTCCAAGATGTACCAGCCAGCTGTACAGAAGTAGCGGGGAAGGCATGGACCCCATTTTGTCAGTAGGAATTGCATGTGGTATGAAATCCACAAAGCACAGGGTGGGTGCCCCTGGATGATACATATCTCGTAAGGTCTGTAGGGCTCCAAGAGAAAGCAACCACTGTGGACAAGAGATGGCACTCACGAGTGTCAGCATGCTCTTTCAAGGCCAGTAACAGACTCCGTGGAAAAACAAGGTAATGACTTGTGTTTCACAGCTGCTGGGATATGACTTTTATTCTGTTGCTGTAAGCTTCCTGCCCTTCATCAGTGTGCAGCATCGAAGGCCCAAGAAAGGTGATAGATTCCTTGTGTAGCAGCAACACAGCCAGCCAGCTTTGCAATAGCTTCTGTCACACACTTGAGCAAAACAGGCTGTCAGGAAGGGTTAAGCCATTGCCAGGCTGTCATAGGGCTGTTTTGCATCCCTTATGCGTTACTGACCCTGACAACCTTCCAAAGACAATCTTTTCTGACACCTCCCCTTTCCAAATGCAAGGCGAAACACAGATGTCTCCTTCCCATTATTCTGCTTCTCTTGGTGTTTTCATCTCCGTGGGATAAAACACTACCTGAATCACAGCTGAGCTGAAAGCAAAACTTCCCATCTGGGACTGCATACTAGGTCCCTTGCATAGTTCACTCTTCCTGGAGAAATACACTAGGTCCGGTCAAAGAAATACCCGTAGCAGCAAGTCACGCTGCAATCTATTTCTTGAGATCATACAGTTCAGGGCTGCTGGCAGCGATGCTTTCAGCTGTGTCCATCATAAAGTGAAAAGTCTTTTACGGTATTGACAGCTGGACCAGGTTCAAGTGGATCTGAAATCAATTTTAAGGCAGAACTGGGCCTACACTCTTCTCTCATTTTAGCCACAGAAATCCAGTAGCCTCAAAGAATATATATGGCAGCAGAGACTCACCAGGCCAGAAAAACAGAAATCCCTACCCAAGAGTTTACAGTCAGCATCTTGAAAATGGTAAGTACCTGCTGTGGTCCTTGCTGTAATGGAGATCTTCTATTGCTCCTCTCCAGGAAATGTCCTTCACCAACCAACCCTTCTATCACAGAGCTTCACCCCAGCCCCCAGCAGCGTCCCACAGAGATCAATAGCTCAAGGGAAAAAGTCAAGACAACATGTAAGAAGAAGCAGCTGTAGGAAGAATTTAGTAAGCTAGTATTATCACACCTCAGAAGAATATGTATAATGCTAGATGACTAAATCTGTGACTAAGACTGTATGTTGATGCTTTGGCCAAGCAGGTAGAATCATAGAATAGTTTGGGTTGGAAGGGGCCTTTAAAGGTCATCTAGCCCAGCCCTCCTGCAGTAAGCAGGGACATCTTCAACTAGATCAAGTTGCTCAGAGCCCCATCCAACCTGACCTTCTGTGTTTCCAGGGATGGGGCATCTACCACCTCCCTGGGCAACCTGTTCCAGTGCTTTACCACCCTCATTGTAAAACATTTCTTCCTTGCATCTAGTCTGAAACTACCCTCTTTTAGTTTAAAACCATTCCCCCTTGTCCAATTTTGGTACTAAACCGAAAATGAAAAGGGCCTGCACAAATCTTGTGGAACCATCTCAAAGTTCCTGCATGCCCCCTCTGCCCAACACCACTGGGATATGAAAGCCTAACAGCCAAGCAGAGAAACATGCCTAGCTCATTCAGGCAGTTTTCATTAGTTTCCCAAGATTTCTCAATATATTCATTTGGCAGAAAATTACAGATAAGGGAAAAGCTTCTCTCCCTAAGCCATCCAGAGAACACGAAGTGTCAAAGCAAAACCGTAAGAAACTTCTTTTGAGTAATCATCTTCCCTCCTTTTCTTCTCCCTTTCCAACATTGCTGGTAGCCCTAGGATTGTTTCATGCAGCCTGGAACTAGAAGGTACCTATTCCTGCTGCAGGCGTAAATCACTTCACTCCAGAGGAGAAAAGAGGATTTTTAAACACAGCAAGACTTTCACTTTCATTTTACATAAGTAATAAAAGGAAAAAAAAAGTAATTGCATCTTCGTATCTCTCTATTTAGGCACCTTATATATACTCTTCTGAGACTGATGGCCCAGTTATGCCAAATGCATGAAATAAAATAACTATGCCTTTCCCAAAACACTTGCCATCATGCCCACTATGGCCCACCCACCCCCTGCTGCAAAAAAACACCAAAACCAAACAAGCGGATTCATCAAAGAGAACAAAAGAGCAGTTGTCATCAGTCCAAAGCAAGCCAGGGTAACTACATACATACGAAGTCAAATGAAAGGAAAACAGCCTAATTTCTGTAGAACAGAGAACTTGGTTTTGTCAAAACTCCAGAGCCATATGTCCAAACTGCAAGGCATTTCCAATGGCATTGATTTTGCTGCATAGTACCACATATTTCAAATTACGGCTTGATCACCAGCGTTCATTGCTCAAAAAGGAAGATAAAACCTTGTTCTAGGCTGATATCTTTTAAAGAACCGTTTCTGATTTCTTTGGCCAAATTTTCAGGACAAATAGATTTGTCCTTGAGATGAATTTTATTTACTCTGCATTGATATTCACTTCTCCCTGGCTGAAGAGACTGAAATGTTTGCTACAGAGACTTCAAATAAGCCATTAATAACTGTTACTGGGTGTAGGGATTATAGGGTCACCATTCCATGTGGACTGTAAGTAGCCAAAATTTCTGAAGTACTAAGGACCTGAGTTTACATTCAGCACCAGTACCTATGTTTATGTTAGGGGAAAACTTAGCAGGTTGAAACACAGCTCAGCAGATTTCTACTGTGGTTTCCTCAACGCCTTCTTTATCTCTCAGGGAACCTCAGAGTTTGATCTAAGGGGAGGAGGTCCAAGCAAGGCCAGCACATTTTGTCTGAGGAAGCTGTCCTCTTCCTCTTGATGCACAGAGATTTCAGACTCATGTAAAGGAATCATAGAATCGTTTAGCTTGGAAAAGACCTTTGAGATCATCAAGTCCAACCATTACCTAACACTGCCAAGTCCATCACTAAACCATGACCCTAAGCACCGCATCTACATGTGATTTACGTACATCCAGGGTTGGTGATTCTGCTGCCTCCCTGGGCAGCCTGTTCTAATGCTTCACCACCCTTTCAGTGAAAAAAATTTTCCTAACATCCAACCTAAACCGTCCCTGCTGTAACTTGAGGTCATTTCTTTTTCTACTGTTGCTTGTTATCTGTGAAAAGAGACTGAATCCACCAGCCTACAGCCCCTCTTCAGGAAGCTGCAGAGAGCGGTCAGGGCCCCCCTGAGCCTCCTCCTCTCCAGACCAGCCCCCCCAGTCCCCTCAGCCGCCCCCCATCAGCCTCGTGCCCCAGCCCCTTCCCCAGCCCCTGCCCGGCTCTGGACACGCTCCAGCCCCTCCACGTCCCCCTGGCAGTGAGGGGCCCAAAGCTGAACACAGGATTCGAGGGGCGGCCTCACCAGGGCCCAGCACAGGGGGACGGGCACTGCCCTGGCCCTGCTGGCCACACTGTTCCTGACACCAGCCAGGCTGCTGCTGGCCCCCGTGGCCACCCGGGCACAGGGCTGGCTCCTGCCCAGCCGGCCCAGCCAGCCCCCCCAGCCCCTTTCCCGCCGGGCACCTTCCCAGCCCCCTGCCCCAGCCTGCAGCGCTGCCTGGGGCTGTTGTGCCCCACGGGCAGGGCCCGGCACGGAGCCGGGTTGAACCTCACACAACCGGCCTGGGCCCCTCGCCCGGCCTGCCCAGACCCCCTGCAGGGCCTCCTGCCCCCCAGCAGGGCAGCACTGCCCCAGCCTGGTGCCCTCTGCAAACTTAATGAGTGTGCACTCAACCTCCCCATCTAGATCATCAATAAAGGAGCTCCTACAGCTCCCTTAGTTATTACGGCCCTCAGTCTTCAAGAATCAGAACCCAGCAGATTTAATATTAGATTCATTTCAGTGATAGGTCCATGTGTTGGCTTGCAAACATCATTATTAGACTCAATAGCATGAGTCACTGTAGCCATACAAAGCAAGACCACCAAGAACTGCCACCTCTGAAGCTGAACTAGTGGCATAAAGTTCTGTCACATGCTACAAAGTCTCATAACCAAGTTTTGATTGATCTAATAGAATCACAGCTCACAGCATGCTACACATTGATCCCCATCCTTCATTAGCTAAAGCAATAGAAACATCTAGTCTGAAACCCTTGAGATTAGAAAGTACAGAAAACTGAGTCCACATATGCCATCCCACTGGTAAAAAGATGGATAAAAAGCAATGAGGCTCAGGCACAGTACTCCAGAAAGGGAACTCCACGGACTGAACTTGTCCCTGGTGCTTGCCATATTTTTTCTGCTTTGTCATTCACTAAATTTAGGCTACTGCCCTTGCAAACTGGAAATCTTTATGAAGTGATGTGCAGAAACCATCCAAAGACACAGGAGGTTGCTTGCTCTCTTTGTGCCATAAACCACATACACACAGAAACACACACACACACTTTTTGTCACCAGCTGTCTGCTGTAGAAAGAGCTTTCCACTGCTGATTGTCTAGGCTTCTCTCCAGAGAAGGGTTTGTCTCAGTGACCCTCGAAAACACTGAGTCAGGAGAGACCTGTAGTGCCGTACATGATGTTTATTCAGGCTGAGACTCCGGAGTGTATGGGGTAATGCTGGTTTTCACCATCTTAGGCCAGCCAGAGATCCAGGCTCTCCAGGACCTCTACAGAGGGAAACAAGAGTGAATAAGCAAGGGTCTCAAAGGAGCAGATATATATATGGCCGATACGTGGATTTACAAGAAGAAAGAGGAAGAGCAGGATATGAGTTTAGAAGTTTTACCCAGAAAGGAAGCTGATGAATGCAAGTAAGGCATCTGCTGTCACATGTAGTTCATTACTTTGGATAGAGTAAGCACAGAAAAAAAAAGAAAAAAATCCAAAAATATAAAATTCCAGCCACCTAAAAATGTATCAGAACGGAAACAATTTCTTGCTGTGACCAGATACCAGAGCAAAGTAAGACCTCTCGTCAGAAGATCAGACTCTTTGTAGGCTGCTTAAAACAGACCCTGTGAGGATGAAGCACAGGGACCTCTCTTTCAAGCAGGTAAAGAGCCTGCTGACCCCAAGCCACCCATATCAGTTTGCTGTAATATTTCCCAGACCCCAGCCTGGCCAGAATAGGTCAGAGGCTCCAACCTAGTCCCAATGCATGGAGACAGTTGAAAATTGCTCCAGAGACCTCTGGTACCTGAAAGCAGGTCTCTTTCCCCAGTGATCCTACTTGCTCACCCACACTGTGCCCCAGGGTAAATGAATTTACCCCTGTGCTGTATTCAGACATTACCCCTCTCAAAGCGTCTAAACTGAAGAGCAAATAATTAGATGCAGGCATTGAGAGCCCTCATTAGGTAGTCCAGGAATAGTACTCTGCTCCATAAAAATGGCATCTAACTTCTCTGGGGCAGCCAGGACACAGCCAAGCCTTCCCTGAGCTCTGAGGTGGGACAGGGTCCATAGCAGGACCTGCTCAGTGCCTCCTCTCCTCATCTGAGACTGCTGCATTGTAAAGGCAGATTATTATACTGCAAAATTTATTTTAGCTATAACTGGAAAAAGTAATCAAAGCCAGTGCAACAGCTCAGGGGGAATCAGAGTAGGATTAGACATTTATATGAATAAGAATAGCTTCTGCGCTTCGACTTGCTGTGATAAAAATAATAAGAACCTCAGTTTTCACGCTCCAGGGCAGAAACCTGATCTCTGAAGAAGGTGTTAGAAAGAAATTTCATCTCCTAATAGTAGTTCCCAATTGCCCAGGCCACAGCATGGGGTCTAGTGGCCTTCCCTAGAGGCAAAGCTGTCTGGAAACCCTTGGGCTTGTTCAGGAGCTGCTGCAGCAGTGAGGGAGTGAGGTGGGTTGCAGTGTATCAGTTGTAAACAAAACAAGCCCATCACTCCCTTTTCTCTTTGCTTTTCTTGTAAAATCTTAGTCCTTGACAATCAGTGAATTTCTTTGCTGGATTCCAGGGATCTCCTTGCTTTGTTTGGTTCGTTTCTGTGCAGAGATGGATCACTGCCACCCCTTGCCTCCTCTGCCCCACTCAAGCTGAGCTGCTAAGCTATAATGGCCTTAGCCCCAGCTGATTAATAAACTGGTTTGAGACTGCTGATCTCTTTGGACCATTAAACCTTTCCCCAGTGACTAGTCATTAATCCCCCAAAGAGTCATCCTAGATGAGGTGGTTGTTAGCCCTATCAATCCTTTTTAAGGCCTCAATGTGCAGCAGAAAGGATCAGGGAAGGGGGGAACAGTCTGCATTTGTCAGGCAATGCCATCTGTTCCCCCGGGTTACAGACAGCTACACCAGCTCCTGCATGCCAGAGTTTAGCTTTTCCACCAGGTGAACGCTGTCACTGTGCAGCACAGACCATCCACCAAAAAGCAAGATAGTACTGCACCAGACATCTGGGGTATTAAACAAGACCAGGAGAAAAAGCCAACATTTGTTTCCTCAATTGCAATGCCTTTGGCTGGGGCCAGAAGGCATTATAACATATGGTTACCGTAGCAATACCTGCCATATCAATTTCAGCAGAGATGCTTTCAAACCAATAGGTTTAGGACATGAATTACCCAGAGCATTACTACCTATAGGCCCGAGCAAAGCCCCTTGTTTTCTTAGCTTCTGTTTCTAATCCCAATTATCTTCATTATTAAAAAAGGCCACATCTTCAGCCAGAAGACTAGATTTGCCTTAATGATGACTCTGGTCAGTGGCATTTTGGCCACTCCAGCCACAGTTCCTCACACTTTTTCAGCCTCTTCCCCCATTGTCAGCACATTAACCCTCTTACCTTTCCTTAGCTCTTCCAGGACTTTTTGATATTGTTAAAACTCATTACCATGAGCCATGCTTAGGGGTTTTGGCAGGAGAATGGTGGCAGCAGAGGTGTCGAAGTGTACCCTTCAAAGTTCATCCTGGATGCAGCATAGAAATCTTATCTGCAAAATCACAGTCAAATGTTTCTGGATTTTCACCTAAAAACTCATATTGGTTTTTTCCCCTCCTCTGTCTCTGGAAAGTTATAGCTTTTGAACTCTGGATTTCATGTCCATGTGAGGTTTTGAATGAATGAGTGGTGCATGTTTAAGGTCAGGTTTTATACAGATGAGGTCATATAAGCCTGTCAGCTGGAACCAAGCTACATTTGTAGCTCCACACAGAGCAAACTGTGCCCCAATCTGGTCTGTGCTACTGCATATTGCACTGCTGTTAATGGTCTGCTGGAGCAATCATTGAAGGGAAGCGAGTGAGGGATGCTGCTGCTACACAACCTATGCTATGGACAACAGTTATCTTCTGCAACTAGTTGTGTCAAGGATTGCTGCTGTTGAAGCCCAGTGTCCAGGCAGCATCAGAAAAAATAGCTTAAAAGTTGAAATTCATAGCTTGACTCAACCATGATGCCACTGCTCCTGCAGCATGTTCAAAAGCAGCAATGAGAGCAAACCCCTGGCGCTAGCACAGCATGGCAAAGGACATCACCTTCAGCCAAAGACCTGATCAGTGCTGTGCTCTTCATTAGACTTCCTATGTGTCTATGTCAGTGTTGCTTCATGTCTCTGTGCCTCAGCTGCCAGCTATAATTTGGAAATGACCATGCCAGTTCTGTCCTTTTAGTGTGAGACTTCTTATGCCATGAAATACGTCTTACCATTAACAAGCAAAACTCTTACACGTTCTCATCAGAGTTCCTGGTATGCTTCTGTACTACCAGCACAGTGCATGACTTGCATGAGTGCATCACCAGATTAATCTGAATGTGAGTCTTCAGAAATCATTTTGGCTTTAGCAATGGCTTGGCTGGTGCTGAGCACACTAAGTATAGCCAACAACAGCTGGACTCCATGGGGACTGGGGAAAAAAGGAAACAGCCACACACACATGCAAAAACCATCAGTCAGACTCCTTTTAAATGATTAATGCAGCGCACAGTGAAAAGCTTTTCAGCTCTCAAATCTTCACATGATTATATAAACCTTAACTCATCCCAGCTACTGAGGACCTGTGTTTGTTTGTGGGCATTAGTAGCTGCTGCGGAGTTATAATTAGAGCAGAGAATGAGGAGTCCCATGGGGAAATGGAGGAAACCCCACATTGCTCAAGTCATTTAAACATTCAGGGAGCTAAAACATTGCAGAGAAGTTCTGGAGGGAGCAGTGCTCAGCGGAGGGAAGGGTTACAGCCACCACAAAAATTGTTTCTGCCTCTCTTGGGTCCATACAATTGATTATGGTTATTAATTATTTAGGATGCTACAGTAATAATTGGTGCAATAATCATCTTAGCCACTGAAATAACCCTTTCCAGCCCCTGAAGGTCTTGCAGGACCTTACAGATTCCCATGCAGTCTCTTGCCTCGCTACCTGTGGTCTTAGACTCCCCTACCGCACCCGTGGGAAAGTGAAGGCTGGTGGCCCCAGTGGGGAGAAAGAACCACCCAGCAAGGGACCCACTACCCTCCAGATACATGAACAAGGGCCTGGTGTGGAGGGTGATGGGAGCTGCTCCCACATGGGAAGGTAGCGGGGAGCACATGGTTTGGATGCTGCGGCTTTCCTGAGAAGACTCACGGAGTATCAGCATGGAATGGGGAAGGACCCTGAGGGCCTGTTAAAACAAAGCCTCTCTGGGGCAATGGGGAGCTATGGCATGGTCCTGCTGGCCCTCTTCCCCAGCCCTCTCTTGGGCACCTGTCCAAGAAGAACTTGCCTGTGACCTGAGATTCATCCGCGGAGAATGGCTTTCCCCAAATCCATCACCCATTTTTGTACTGGTGACTCCCATGGCCTGTCCCAGGAGTGCTCACATTTGCAGCATAATACTGTGATTTCTCCCTCTGTTCTCCCTGGCTGTGGGCATCATGGGCCAAGAGACACCTGAGAACTGAGGACATTGCACTGACACTAGAGGTTTTGCTTATCTCAGGGCCTTGTAAGCAACCATGTTCCTTGGTGAGCAGACAACTGCCAGAAGTCACTTCCCATCCCACAGCCTCCCACCTCCATCCACCCATCAGGTGAGCCCAGAGGACAGGAATGCCCCAGCTGCCCTCCAGCCCCTCTCCTTCCCATCACATGTCATGCATAAGGATTTAACTCAACCAAACCTTAACATATTTCACAATGGCCACACCCTGAAGAAACACCGGCAGACCTACACCATCAAAGAAATAATTCTGAGAGCAAATAATCAGCTCTCTTTCTCCACATCCAGCCTCTCCTTCCCACCCCCCCCCACCCCACCCCCATCCCCCGAGCAAATCCCAACTGCTGCTCACAGCATCCATGGTCACCAGCGTGACCCATCATGCTGCTTCACCCAGCCTTCCAGGGGCTTGCGTAATGGGGAAGTGTCAGAGATTAGAGACAAGAGACCAGCGACTGCAATATAAAAGCAAACTGAATAATTTAAGAGCATAGCTGTTCCTTGCAGAGAACAAAATGAAAGAGTTGTATGATTTGAGCAGAAGTGACCTTTACACTTCATTACAAGGAAGTGGTGTCCTTATAGGGTTATTAATATTTCCAGCTGAATTAGCTTGGGTTAAAAATGGCTCAAAGGAATGAAGAAGGAGAGGGAGAGTGGGCACAAAAACGTATCATTCTGTCTTTTTCTCCTCCTTTTTGTTTTTTACCTTTTTTGTAATTTGTTGACTTGAAAGCAGAAGGGCTGAGTGGCCTCTAGGAACAAGGCTTCATTAGAAAGGGTGAGAGCCGTGGGAGGACCTGGCTGACAGATCTTCCCTCCCCACTGCCTGTGTTTCAGCAGAAAGCCTGTGTGATGCCTCTGTGGCTGTTTCCCCATGTGCTCATACAGGGCATAGAGCATGTCTTCGTTCACTGAGCTGTAACCCATCATGGGAGTGACCTCCAGGTGGTTTTGAGCCAGCAGTGGAGCCCAGTGCTGCTGCTATTGGATCCACATGGAGTCACTAGGATCTCCTAGGGCACCACAGCTCTCATATGTGCTCTTATGGTTACTGTTCACCTCCCTCTGGGCCAGCCAATTACCCTTCCCACTGCCCACAAAACATCTTCCCACTTCCATCAGTGGGGAAATGGACAACTCTGCTTAGCAAGCTTTACCCTATCAAACTGTAGGGGCATTTACACCCTGACACAAGGGACAGACATACATCCTCCCTCCCAAACAGAGACAAAGCCAAGGCTTTCACTAAGATCACTAAGGTGATTGGTGACAGCCAACATAGCTTCACTAAGGGCAAGTCATACCTGACAAATGTGGCAGCCTTCTGTGACAGGGTTACAGCGTTCGTTGATGGATCAGGGAAAAGAGACCGACATCACCTATCTGGACTTGGGCAAAGCAGTTGACGCGGGGGTGCTGGTGGACAAAAAGCTCAACATGGCCCAGCAATGTGTGCTTGCAGCCCAGAAAGCCAACCAAATCTTGGGCTGCATCAAAAGAAACATGCCCAGCAGGTCGAGGGAGGTGATTCTCCCCCTCTACTCCACTCTCATGAGACCCCATCTGGAATAGTGCATCCAGCTCTGGGGCCCCCAATATAAGAAGGACATGGACATGTTGGAGCGAGTCCAGAGGAGGCTCATGGAGATGATCAGAGGGCTAGAGCACCTTTCCTATGAGGAAAGGCTGAGAGAGTTGGGGTTGTTCAGCCTGGAGGAGAGAAGGCTCTGGGGAGACGTTATAGTGACCTTCCAGTACCTAAGGGGGATGACAAGAAAGCTGAAGAGGGACTTTCTACAAGGGCATGTAGTGATAGGAAAAGGGGTAACAATTTTAAACTAAAACAGGGTAGATTTAGGTTAGATATTAGGAAAAAAATCTTTACTGTGTGGGTGGCGAGACACTGGAACAGGATGTCCAGAGAATCTGTGGATGCCCCATCCCTGGCAGTGTTCAAGGCCAGGTTGGATGGGCTTTGAGCAGCCTGATCTAGTGGAAGGTGTCCCTGCCCATGGCAGGGGAGTGAGAACTAGATGATCTTTAAGGTCCCTTCCAACCCAACCAATTCTATGATTCTGTGATTATTTTCACAGAGGACAGACCATAAAAATACCATAAAGCAGAGCTGCTTCAATGCTGTAGCTGACAAGTTCATACACACATAGACACTTTTTCCCCTCTAATGTGCACACAGAAAAGGACCTTTACTTTAGCATGTCCCAGCAGATGCAGGCCCACACAGCCTTACAAAAGCATGACTGTCAATAATGTCCCAAAGCACTGGGTGAATTAAATGAGCAAAGCCAAACTCAGTGATCTGAACTTAAATCCAAGCTGCAAGTTTGCTGCTCAGAGCCTCGAGGTGTACACAGTTGTGCTTTTTGCTCAGATCACTCAGTCTTATATTAATCCCATCACTGAATTTGCAGATGCAAAAGCACTGTTACCTAAATAACACATCCAGATACCTGGTTGCTGCTCCACAAGCCTGATCTAAACAATTTCTTCTAGTGGCTCCTCTTTCTGCCCAGCAATAACAGACATCAGGAAGACCGACCCTAGCAAACAGAAGAAGAAAGAAACATGAAAGCAGGTGCACATCCATAAAGAGTGAGTGTGCTGTGGTGGAGCCTGCCGTCAGTCTTATGAGCTGTGCTGCTACCACAGTGGTTACGTCCACACCATCCTCACTGGAGGCACAGCAGATCACCTTCTCCTGCTCCACTTGTGGAGGGGGCTCTTGCAAATTTTATGTAAAAACCCAAATCAAAAAGAGAGTTTAGGCTTTTGAAGTGATCATGAAATGGACACAGTGGCAACTGCTGCTCCTCCAGTGGCTGCTGAATCTCAGCCCTTCGCTTATTTATAGGCCTCCCCAGGGTGCCTGCAGCCAAGCCAATGACAAATGCCAATTAACATCTGCTCTCACCCCCACAAGGTGTTGTTATCCTGGCTGTAAGGGAGATGCAGAGCAATTAAATAACACACCGTCAGCTGCACCAGATGGATGTAGTGGAGACAGACAGAGGACCCAAGACAATTCACCAGCCGGCCCGCGCCTCCAGCATCATCTGAACATTGTTCCCAGCAGATGCACAGGCTCCAGTCTCTCACCCTTCAAGACGTAACTGGTGTCCATGACTAAGCCCCACAGGTTTTGATGCTACCTTCACTCTGACAAACGGCAATGCTTTTATGACCACAGAAAAAAGGACACTGATGCACAGACCAGGCAGAGGACTTACCTGAGTTCAGATACTCCAGAGGGAGGAGGAAGAGATATTGAGACCCAAAGAAGAGCCAAAGTTTTCCCCTTTTTGCTGGAGTCTATTGCACATGGGCCAGGCAGTGAACAGTTCTAAGGGAAAGAGGCGAAAATTCAGACTTAATCTGGCCTTGGTGCTAGGAGAAAGCATGAACATGGAGAGAGTGCAAGGGAGTGGCCAAACCTGGCCAAATCAGGCTGGGTCAGGAACGTAGGAATACCTTCCAGGGACAGCAAAGGTGAACTATACCAGCCTTCTGTCCATAACAGCATCCCTCTCAGGTGATGTCTGTCTGGGCTGTGCTGCAGAAGGAAGAGACCATTTCCCTTGCCGTAGTGCCAAGGAGCTCTCTCTGGGTACATCCACAAACTGGTGCTGGACAGCTGGCAAAAGTAGGAGTCAGCCAGCAGAATCACCATTATCAGTGATGATTCACAGGCCATAGAGATCACAGCTTGCCTTGTAGATGTCACTGGGACCTGGCAGTCAAGGAAAAACATCTTATTTATAAACTGGGATAAATTATGGTTGCAGAGGTATAGCCCACACGGGAGCTGCTGCCTGTTTTTGCAGAGCAGAATCACTCTTTAAATGATACATGAGTCTGCAAGTCGCCTCCACAGGGCTCACTAGCTGGGAAGGGGCCACCCGGGCAGGGCGTGCAGAGCCCCGTCTCTCACTCACCGCCAAACCGGAGCTCAGCCTCTTTAATGGGCTTCCTGGTGCTGGCTGACACTAGGATGCTGTAGCTGGTTTTTTACTCAAGTAATCACTCATATATTAAACCTGAAGTTGCTATTTGGACTAGATGGGGTTTTTTTTGTGAGAACTTTCACATGGGCTGAAACAGCAATGGGTTTTACAGGGAACACCCATGGACTTGTTCCAGTGCAATTCCAGATGGACCCAGGAAGCCAGTGAGCTGCTCTGCAAGGAAAGCTTGGATCCCTGTGGAGCTGTCTCTGGGATGAAAATCTTTGAGATCTGATTTAGGGTTGAGCTCACAGTGAGGCCAACAAGACTATTGATAAAGTCTTTCCCCTGACTCTTCAGTTTCATTAGATGTATAATTATACAATTCCAGATTTAGGCAGAATTAGGAATCAGGAGCAGGAGTCAAATAGGCAGACACGTCTACATTTTGTTTGCCTTGTTTCAGCTTTCTTTAGCCAAACCCATGGCTGATCTGAAGGGACTAGAGGCAGCAGCAGTCCCACACACCTGGCTGAGATACACTGGGAAATGCAACTCCGGAGCAGTGGAGAGAAAAAAAGAGGGAAAGGTTAGGAAGAGGAGACATGATATGCAGAAGACTCCTTGCCCATCTCAACAAACAAGTCCCACTTTAACTCTGCTAACACAGAAAACAGCAACAGCAGTAGTTCATCTGAAGACTGTGACATGAAATTTATCTTTTTTCCTAGCTTTCACAGCAATTTTGCACTATGTTTGATAGCTGATGTGCATATCCAAATTCATGCAGCCCTACCATCCCTCTCTCTCTGCCTACTTGCACTCACCCACGCTCCTTCCGCCTGTGACTCAGGATGGAAAGGGATTTAGAAAGATGCAGGGAACATTTACAAGCCACCCACCATTTCACCCTCAGCCTGGATGGCCACATTAGCACCTCCAGTTTGCATTTAGAGGCCAGACTGGCCAGCGTTCGGGATGAATCCATGGGACAGGCATTTCTTGTGTCCCCAGCGCAGACAGGCACAGAGCAAAGTCACACAAGGTCTGCCTTAGTGATTACTGTTGGCTGGATGTTGCAATGCTGGCTTTGCTTTAAGATAAGGCAAGTTTCCTCACTTCTTGTGCCATGCCTTGTCCATAGGCTGCATTGCAATATCCGTCCAGGAGTGGTCACTGCAGCAGACCCAGGAGACCTCCTGAATATGGTCCCAGGGTAAGTATGTACCTCGGTCACACTGGGCAAGTAGGAAGGCGGGAGACGTACAGCTCTGCCACATTTGCAAGAGAGCCATGGCCTGTCATAGCCATTCAAGAGCACTAGTAAAATTGTGATTGTGTAAAATCTGTGTCCTGGGCTGACTGGTTGAGGTGTGAAGACTTGAGTCTGTGAGCTCTCCAGCAAAATATCTGCAGCATAGGGGCACTGGTGCAGGTTTCACCAGCACAAAATAAGCAGCAAAATCTCCCCCAGCTGCAGCTGTCAGGGACTGACAAGGGATGAACTAACCAGATTTGGGTGACAAACTAAAGCCTGTTTCCCCCTCTAATGTGGCTGCTGAGCAGCCATTTAGGGGAGCATGTCACCACTAACATCATCCTGTTTCCATGGAGACCAGATTAACAGAGCAGCCAAGAAAAGCTGCACTCCTAGTCTCTCCCAGAGAAAAGAGTTGGCTAATACAAGAGATTTTTAAACATCTTTAATCCAAACTCAGGGTTCTCCTTTCCATGTTCTTTCTAATCCTACTAGAGATTGCTAGCCTAGAGCCCAGCACAACAGCATCAAGCAGTGCAGTTACCCACAGCCTCTGCAGTGCCTTGCTAAAATAAAATCTGTCCTCTCTCTCTGCAAAAGTTTGGCTGCCTGAAAAATAACACTTAAATACTCCAGCCCATCATGTATGTCTGCTTTGGTACACTCAGCCTGCTTTCTGGTGATGGAACTAGCCACTGAGGACAGAGATGGAGGCACTACCTCCATCAACAAAAAGATTCAGCTCCTGCCTTCTGTATTGCACGAGACAATTTTTATTGACTTTCTTCCCCTGAGCCTTCGCCTTTCCTGTGTAGCACCTTGGGTAAGAGCAGATCACATGGGAGCACCAGATAGTTTACCCAGTGGAATGGTACACTGCAGTTGCACAGGTTTACCTAAGGACTTGCTGGTAACAACTTCCACAAAACTGCATTTGACCACTGTCACTGCGAAGAAGTTCCCTGCTATACCTATAGCCTCGCCTGCACTATGGGTGCGTTGATTTTCTGTCCATTCCATGAAGAAAGGTGAAGAGAGTAGTGCAGCCTGGTGGGAACAGTCACACAGCAGCTGGCAACCCACCTATACCTACCCTGCCTGGACCTCCGTACTATGTCTTGTGTGTGGAAGGCTTTGTGGGCTTCAGGCCAAGGCAAAGTCTGGGAGATGGAGTCCAAAGCAATCTCCAGCCTAGTGGTATGAAGGCTAAACCCCTGATGAGAGGTCAGTGTTGGAATAGCAAGGGCTTCTGGGTTTGGACTGTGGATCTCAGCTTACATGGGCCGGGAAAGCCCTAACCTTCCCCCGGGGAACATCCAGACCCTAAATTTAATTCTAGTTTGGGAGGTAGGAGCACAGTTACTATGTTCTCTGCCCTGCAAATTTAAATACAGCAGAATTAGGTCTGCTTCCCCTCCAGATCTTTTTGGCTTTGTCCTTTTCCTGATGGACAATTCATATCACCAAATGCTTCAAGAGTTCTCCCCACCCTCCCTGCCCATCCAAGGCAGGCACCCACATTTTCAAACCATCAGGCAGGGTCTTTGTCACACAGCTTTTGATGTTTTTTTTTTTTTACCCAATGGGATTCATGCCGATTACGACTCATCTACTTCTCTAAAACTGCAGGCAGGTAAGATGCTGCACACAGCCCTTTGTGCTTTCCTTCAAGGGGTATACGGAGCACCACAGATGTGGCTCATACACTGCTCCAGCTGAGTCAGAGCCATGTGGAACAGCTCTGGCTCCTGAGCTGAATAAGACATCAAAGGCCCTGCTGCCTTCCTGTTGCTTCCAGAAGTTAAAAAGACTTTGACTCCTTTCTTTTTCTTGCCTTTACCCCAAAACCTTGTCATGAGGTTCCTGACAAAACTTGACAGTGCCAGAAAGATGAAGGGAGAAATGTGACCAGAAAAGTTCAGTCCAATCTCATTTTCATTCCCACTCCCCTTGCCAGAAGAGTTAATGATGTTCTGCACATCTGGAGATAGAGTTATGCATTTGCACAGCGTTGTCTCAGAGGGTTGGTTGGAGCTTGTAAGTCAGCTGTACTACAAGGTCCCACCTGAGTCAGCCCTCTGACCTTCTCCTGGGATCCTGCATGTGCTGATGTTTCTCTTAGCAGTCAATACACATGTAAGTCCGAACCTTCCCGAAAGCACAGCTCTAACAGACACAACACATCTCTGTAAAGGACCAAGCCTCAGCACATCTGTGTCCTATAAGCTATGGGCAACGAAGGGTTGGTTTCCTCTCCAGGCCCTGAAAGCACATCTCTGAAGCACCAGACTACTTCTGAGCAGCATCTCTGATTTCAGATGAGAGCTCTGCTGTGGGATAGAGATGGTGTGTGGGATAAGAGGCAGCAAAATTAAACAGGAGATTTTGGGGCAGAGTTTACTACATCTTCTCCCATGGTCCTCCTTTGACAGAAGGGTCCCTGTAGTTTAGTTCATGGCTGTGCATGGTGGCTGGAGTTCAGCAGAAGTAGACACAAGGGGTAAGTTAAAGCAGAGTGCTGCAAAGGCTGTGTTTATAGCACCTGCAACTACAGATGATTTTATTTTTTGTGGTTGGCCAGATGATGGGCCCCCAGGCTCTGCCTCATATCCACAGCCACTCTAGTCAGACAGCCAAGACTGCCAGACACCGTCAAAACTGGTTCCAAATTGGTTTATCAATACGATGATAGGCGCTTTATATATATATAAACTTCTCAATCTCACCTCTCCAGCTCATCTCTCTGAAAACATGATGTCCAGAATAGAAGATAAAACTGCAGAATATTATTATCATTCATGTGCAAACAGGTTGTGCTGTCACCACCAAGGCCATGTCTAGAGGCTCACAGGCCATAATCAAGGACTTCCAGGAAGGATGATCTGCAGCCTAACAGCGTCTGCTGGGACCAGCACCGCCCTGGATCTGCCCCTCGATCTGTCAGCCTGGGGCTGTCAGGGGAGTGTGGGTGAGAGGAGTGGGTAGGGAAGGAGCTGGCCTGAGCGTGCTACATAGGTAGAGGAGATGGCAACTGCCTTCCTACCTGCACCTTTCGGGCACCTCGGTTGTCCTGGCAGAGCAGAAACAGCGCAGGCAGGGCGGCAGGTGTGTCGGAGGTGCTGGTGGTGGCAGGGCACTGAGGGAGTTTCCTCCCACGTGCGGGCTGGATGCTGGGGGACAGCGAGTGGGAACCAGCTTTGCTGACTCTGCCTCGGCTGTCGGGCCCAATGTGTCTTCAGCAGGGTCTGTCACGCTCCACCACTCTGGCTTATTTTTGCTGGCGGGCAAGAGCTCAGCAACAGTCAGGCAACCAGAGGGAGAAAAGTGGGAAGAAGAGGGGGCAGATGAGATAAATAGGTAGTGTGAGGATAATAAAGGAGGACAGCTGGCCTAGAAAACTCAAAAGATAAATCAGCAAGAAAAAAACTGAAGCTAATTCCAAAGTGCGAGGTTCCTGCTGAGCCCACAGGAGACAGACACCACGTAGCACCGGCTCCTGCTGCAACTCCTTGCTGCTGAGCGTGCCAGTGGCCAGCACCCAGCCAGGGTTGGCAGCTGCCAGAGCCCTTCATGTCAGCATGGTTTATAGCCAAGGAAAAGCAGGTGGCTGCCTGGCTTTCCCCACAAGCAGAGGACCTGCTCTGCAGGGCAGGGGTGGCTGTTCAATCTGCAATGCACGGTGCTTGCAGCGCAGACTCACCAGCCAGGCTCTACCAAGTCTCTGCGTGCCTGTGGGATGCAAAAAGGACTGAAGTGGATCAGCAGGGTCTTGTCTTGGCCTCCATACTCCAGTCCTTTCCTTACATTGCCATTATCAGAGACCCTCAACCCCATCAAAGGAGCTGGGCAAGTCTTAGGACTGCCTTAGTGCAGTCCTAAACCCCACATTGCTCTGGGGAGGCCAGAGACGAGGGCTTGCCACCCTCTCAGCTGGGCCAGCAGGTTTATGTGAAGCACTGAAGCAATACACCAGCAGTCACAGAAGCAATTAAGGCTAAAGGATTTTTTATCATTCAGGTCCTCTGATGCACCACAGCACAAGAGGCAGGAAAATCGTAAGCCTCTTTGAAGCAAAGAAACCATGAAGAGCACCCTGCTGCCCTGGGCAGGATCTTGCAGGAGGCCTGTGGCCTGGGGAGAGAGATGAACCTGCATCTCTTGGCTCAGCGTTTTTCCTGTGCAAATGAGGCCAGCACACAAACACATACCACTGGTGTTTTCACAGATGGCATCAGCAAGCTAAGTCGTTTTCCAGGGTTGTAAACAAAGATGGAGGGAAAGTTAGAGCAGGAGGAAACATGGGATGGGGGAGCAGCCTGTGCTTTCCAGGTTGACCGGAAAAGCAGGTGGGGGACTCATGTAGAAAACAGCATAGCTTTAATTCCCTTATAGCCACCCTGTCCACAAGCCTCTATCCCAGCATAGGAAAGGCAGCTCACTTTTAATCCTGCAGACGTTCACACCCCTCCCTTCAGTGCCTGGAGCCTAACTTGAAGAAGTGAAAACAGCCACTACAAAGTCAAAGCTAAGTGGCAGCTTCCCATTTAACCAGCTCTAATTGCTAGCTGAGCAGACGGTTAATCTCGGAGAACGTGCTGTGATATGGGTGTTGCTCGGTCCCTGTAATTGCTTAAGAGCTGCCATCGAGGATGCCGGGTATCAGCCAATTATTCTCCCCAGTTTCTTTTTCTTTCCCACCCACCCCCCTCGGTTTTGTAAAATAGTAAAGAGCTTTTTTTTCCCCAGAAGCAGCCAGTGCAGGATTTCTCAGCTGTTCAGTAAGGATGAACAGACTATATCTGGGCTGGCTAATCCTGTGTGGGCAGGGAGAAGAAAATGGAGGGGCAGCAGCAGGGATCCCACTGCCAGCTGGGCCCGCCGTGGGGACAGGGAGGTCACTGTAAAACCCTTCGGCATTACCGCTCTGGAAGCGAAGGGGAGGGAAAGCTGCAGTCACAGGTGACACCTTGAACAGAATTCATCCCAGCAAGCCAGCGCTGGCTCTGAGTACAAATCACATCCAATTTCCAGCTCCTCAATGGCTCTCAATGGTTGAGTAATAAATCAGCTCTATGTCCAAGCTGGCTCAAACACTCATGCATGCACAGTTATCTTTTCAGCACTGAGAAGCTAAAGCCTTCTTGCCAAGGCCAGCAAGCTGGGTAAAAGTCAACCATCCAAACCCCTTCAGAGCTCAGCAGTAAAAAAATAAAACAAAGAAATGCCAAAAACCACAAGACAGAAAGCAAGTCCCTGAACTGCAGTTGAATTCCCTATCTCCATTTGTTCAACTGTGTTTTCTCAGCTCTGGAAGAGATGGTGCAGTGGGCCAGGTATTCAGCTCGTATGATCAGCTCTCTGCAAAAAGCCAGGCCTCCATCAAATTCACTGCTAATCCACATGTACAGGTAACATGGCTCAGCTCCCAGCCCTTGGTTGTCTTTGCAGCTATTTAGAGCCTGGTTTCCTCCCTAGGCACTTCACGACCATCCCTTAGACGCCACTTTTAAGTCCCAGCATAGCAGCACTTCTTTGAATTGACCATACAGGCATAAGTCTTCAAAGCCACCAAAAGTATTACGGGGCTCAAAGTCTACTCATTTTAATGGGATCAGGTTTTTCCTTCTGTAAAGAGTTGCTAGAAGTTTGGATACAGCCACATTATAGATGCAGCAGTACTAAAGCACTGCTCACCTCATGCAGCAGGCTCGGTCTGCCTGGGTGGGAGTGGGACACCCAGGTGGATTTGAGCTCTTTTTTGTGCTCTGCACTGCCAGCACATATCCTAACCCAGCTGCAAGCCACAGCAACCACAGCATCTCTACCTCCATCAACTTCCATCTGCAAGTGGCTCTCCTATTTCACAGCTCATCCTTCCTATTATTATTCCAGCCCTTGAAGACACCAGGTAGAATCAGTGTTATGCCAGGTCCTGCACCAGTTTAGCGTTGGAAACCTCTTAGTGTCTCCTCTCAGCTGGGATGGGACTGGGGAGCTAACACTGACTCCAGAACACAAATCCACCCCATGCCACTCATGGCAAGCTGGAAAGCTCTCTGTGAGCTGAACCAACAAAGGATGCAGGATCTCAGCCAGGGAAAAAACAGAGCAGAACAGGAGAAAAGATGACTTAAAATCCCACAGTGTACCTTCAACTCAGTGAATGCCAACCACAGTGTCACAAGCATCAGAGATCACTCGGATCTGAGCTAGTAGTTAGTTTCTTGAGTTCCAGTCAGTAAATTTAGGTATGTAAGGTATTTAGTAAGTACAGATGGATTGGTAGTCAATACTTTACTACACAAAGTTAGTATGGGATACAAAGGTATTTGCTTAAGCTTACTATGCATATCTTAAATGTTACATGCATGCAAAAAAGGTCACTTACCAACTCATCGATGTCTGGTGTCAGGTAAGGGAACTCTCAGCCTCGAGGGGTAACCTTGAGAGGCGTCCCTACCGAAGGGGAGATCACTGCCGCACAGCCAGGTGCTGTGGAGGGAGAGCTCAGGGCCCTGATGGCTGCAGACATTTATAGTGTGAAGTAGTTGATTTGTAGTCAGATTTTCTCCTGTGTTAAGGCAGTTTCAGATGCTTATCAACCCAGTCTCAAGCAAAAGGTTGGCAAGAGGCACCTAGGGAGGTGGCAGTACGAGGCTCAGAGAGACCAGGGCAGCCTCAGACTTGTGCTACCCTCTTGCAGCACCAGCAAGTTGAGGGAACGCCAGCAGCATGCCAAGAGGGTGCCCAGGGAGACATCAATGTGCATGCTGCTCCTGCAGCCCACTCCCCAGGTGGGGAAAAGTCAGGATGAACCAGCCAGGGGCACACACTTGCCCTCCCTCCTTCCAAAGTCACACCCTGGCGAGCAGGGTCTGCTCCTTCCTCCATCCACAGCACTCATTTACACTTATTCTCATGCTGATACAGGGGCTAAGCACCTTTGCAGGTGAAGGTCCCAGCCCTTTGGGTTACCCTGTGGTCTGTGCAATGGGCCCAAGAAATCTTCCACCTGACAGGTTCCTTCAGCTCCAGAGGAACCAAGTCCTACCTGAAGAGATTGCTCAGGTTGATGCAAAAGCAGAGTGTTCCGCCTAGGATGAAAAGATCGCAGCGCTCTCATTTTGTACAATCACACGCAGCTGAGCCCAGCAGTAGCCAAGACCTCCTCCGCACCCTGCCTCCCTCAGCCCTGTCCTCATGCTGCCCTGCTGCTACCCTCCACCCCAGAGGCAGCTGCATTTCAGCACCGTTGCTCCTGGGCAAGGAGAGCTGCACTGGACCCACAGCGGTGCTCCCAAGAGCCATCCCTACTCTCCTGCTTCCTTCGTCTTGCCACGCAGTTGTCTAGTGCTCTTCCTTATGGATATTACACTGGGCTGACCCTAGGGAGATCCACTAAGCCTTTTCACAGCTGCTTCTCGTGCAGAAGCTTTTGCATGGGGCAGCGTTAAGGCAAGGGACCATATGCTCCAGCACGGGGGACAATGAGCCGCTCACTGCAATTAGCATCGCTGTGATGAACCATTGTCAGGACTGATGGCATGAGTACTCTGGGGGAGTTGGGGGCAGGAATTTTCAGAGATTTTCACAGCAGAGAAGCTCTAATGAACTGAGAAATAACTTCCCATGATTTACAGAGTTACAGAGACACATCTGGCCTTGCAAGGAAGGAAACACTGCCTTGCAAGCAAGGCCATAGAGCAATATCTGGGCCAGAATAGTCAGGAGTGCTGAGAAAGTGCATCTTCCTGCTGGACTTGGGAGTGGGGGAATGAGCAAACATTTATGTGGAGGAGGAGGAATAAAAGCACAGGGGGAGAGCTGTGGAGCAGAACAGGCTCACTGGAGAGTGGGCTGGTGTCTGCAGGTCTGCTCCGGTGCTGCAGCCTCCTCTGTTGCAGAGACAGCAAGAAAACTGTGCAGCTAAAATACATCCACCACAGCAAGCAGCCCCCCTTAGAGGGGAAACTGAGGCACAGAGAAATACAAAACCAAGGAGTCATTTCCCCAGGGCAGGAGATACCCGTACCAGGGAGAAGGTAGCTTCAAAACTCGATATTGGCCTTTGTGCCTCATGAGTCGGTTCCCACAAGGAATCTCTTTTGTCTCATATTGGCTTCAGCATACACTACAGCCTTCCCACTGCGTTAGAGGAAGCTTCGCCATGGGAACTGCTGCCAAGCCACCTTATATTAGAAGTTACTACAGCTCTGCCAGGAAGCCTGCCCTGTGCTTTCTATTTTTAGCTGCAGGCAGACCTATTCGTATGAGTCACTGCTGAAACTCAGGTCCTTACGCACAGATTTGGTGCAGTAATTCAGGGCCGTGAAGCCAGGTTCTCAGGTTTGAACACAGCTCACCAAGATAAATAATAAACCTATGAGCTGAGTGCTCACAAGGCTGGGGGCAATGCATCAAAGCAGGGGGGGGGGAGCAGGAGTGTGCTTCACTAGAGGCACTCTCATCACACACATTTATTCTACGAGATCACACCACTACTTACACGTGGAGTGAGGCACAGGCCTGAATGTGATTTACCAGCTCAGGGCCATAAACTGCAAGGGAAGCAGGAGAAATGGGATGAGAGAGAAGAAGGGTCCTGGGGGAAGCATAAACAGCTTTGCAAGGCTCCAAACTGGTGGTTGTTTTCCTGCTTGTTAATTATTTCTTTTTAAAATGCTTTTAGAAAGGAAGCACTTAATTTGTGCTTAACACAGGACAAGTTAAAAGGATGTCTCCTTTTACAGCTAGGCACTGTAAACATAAGGAGAGCAAATCTCAGAGGTCTGCAATAACTCAGTTATTTGAGTAAACCGATGCAGGGACAAGGTACATCTGTTTGGTGATGGAGTTCCCAATCAGCTAGACCTTGTTCAAACAATGCTTTATCATGCTTTCTCCTTTCACATGTGCAATAGCACTTGCCAAATCTACCCAGGTAACTGATAGCTTGAAAAATAAAGAACTCCTTCCCAAGAACACCGATATTGCTCAACTACAACATCCCCCTGTCAGCTGAGGGGCTCCAGAGCGCCCAGCCAAGAAAAATTGTGGCACCCACATCCTCCCAGGGAGAGGCAAAGCACTCCCTGCAAACTGCCCCTCTTCCTCCACCCATAAACTGCCTCTTCTGCAGCTCCTCCCCAAACTGCACGGGAGAGATTTCACTCTCTGAGCCCACAACTACACCACCACGGGGAGGGAATAAATCACTGCAAGCTCCCAGCAGCTCCCCTCTGTGCCCCAGCAGGAGCACTGGGTTAAACAGCACAGGAGCCCCAGCCTTCCAGTGCAGACGTGTTAAATCAAGAAGCCCTCAGGTGTGAAGGTACAGATATTCGTAACATCCTTAACTCACAGTTAACCTCCTGGACCTCTCTTTTTCAGACCCTGAGCAGATCCAAAAAGCCTCTACAGAGCCAAGAGCCCCTAGCTGGAGTGTTGAGCTGGGCTCCTGCTTTGGAGGAAAAGAGAAGCCCCCAGGAAGGTGAAAAGGGCAACACTGCTGCTGCACCCCAGTATTTACAGTGGTGATTTCTCTGCAGCTGCTTTGCAGCTGGTTACAAACTGTTGGTTACCAGCGTTTCTCTTTCTCTTCCCGAAGGTTTTTCCAAGTGACAAACCAGAACACTGAAGTACTCCCATGAGCTCCTCCTAACTATAACTCTGTACTTGGGGGAATTTAGTTTTGGGAACTCTGATTTGGTTCAAATTTTGTAGAAAATACTATCTGGAGCTCTGCTAGCTATTTTGAAGCTAATACAGGCTGTCTTTATCATTACACTTTATGGCCGCTAAACTCAACCTTCACCCGAGTACATGCTCACCCGAGAGAGAGCTCTTCCTCCTGCAGTGGGCTGGGAGGAAGACAGCCACGGTAAAAAACTGTCAGTCCAGCTGGCAGGCATTGGTATGGTCAATATCTGTGGATTTAATCCCACCAGTTCCCATGTGAAAGACAGACTGCATAGAACAGCTAACTGGGATTCATCCTTCCTGGCCGTAACGCTGAATCGCTGCTGTCTGTAGCGAGCAAGAAGCCTGAGGCTCTTCTGCTACAGGGTGCTGCAGCGGCCAGAGGGTCTCGCACACTTGCACGCTAACCCAGTCCCCAGCCACTGCCCTTGGTCACTCAGCACGGGAGCTGCTGATGGCAGCCCCAGCCCTCCTGACCCAAGGTGTTAGCAGAGCAGATGGAACAAACGGACAAATGCTGCTTCTCCCATCCACATGTTTTCCAGGAGGAGCAGTGACAAATTAATGGACAAAAAAAAGCCCAAAACAAAACAACAGCGTGAGCATATTAAGTCCTTTTCCATTCCCAGTTTATGCTTCAGCTGCTACCTTGAGACTGGCATAGAAATCAACGTGCTGTTCACGCAGCTCCTGGGACCTCCGTGGCACAGTTTCCACTTGGGTAACTTAACTTCTGGAGGCCATTAGGCAGAGTGATTTCACCAGTTCCTAAGCCTGGAGGGGTCTTTGCAAAGCTAGTTCAGCACAGCTGAAATATGGGGGAAACGTTAGTTTGAATCCTAAAGAGAAATGTAATGACTGCTTTGTAGTAAAGCACATTCAAATCAGCCCTATTTTGGCTGATCAAGGCACAATCTCATCAGCACTCTCTAAGAAGAAATACTTCTGATCCAGCAAGTGAGCTTAACACCTTTGTGGAAGAGTTTTCATCAACTGACAACACCCAGTTTGGGAAAAATTAGCTCACAGCATCATTCAGGCACAGACTTTAAAAACAAGTGCATTTTTCTATTTCCCTCCCCCTTTCTCGGGGTTGGCTGGGTTTTTTTTTTCTTTTCTGGAAAGGTATTTGCAGTTTGATGGGCTGAGCTCCACTGAGATGCCATCTGGCTGAACACACCAGCAAAGGTTTGCTCTGTGAATGGCTGTGACCTGTTTATTTATTGATGTGTTGGTGAAAACAGTGCTCTGCAGAAGCACTCTCATGAGAGGCATCCACACCTGTGTGCGGGTGCTGTGTCCCAACCGGGTAGTTAGGAGTGAAATTAAAATTGGGGAGAGGAGACCTTGGTTGCATCGGCCAGCAAGGTGGAACAAGCCCCAGCAAAGACACTAAGTAGCAAGGCCCTGGGCCACCTATCTCACCAGTACAGCACAGAGGATAAAAACATAGAGCAACTGTTTTGGGAACAAGCACCCAGGGTAAGTGTCACTGGCGCCACCAGTTCAGCAGCATCACAAGGAGGAACTAAGCGAGAAATCTGAAGGAAGCACTGTGGGTTCACTGGCAACTTACAAAGTGGAGGAAAAAAGTCTCTGGTGATATTACCTGTACTGATGTCCCCAGGAGGATGGAGGAGCTCCCCACAGACAGAGGAGGCAGGAGGGATGCTCCCCAGCCCATGCTGGGTGGCAAAGCAGGCTTTGGAAGCAGCAGTAGCTGGTACTTTGTTGGATCTTACAGTTACAGGTACATATCTGCAGGTCCTCCTCACCAATGCTTCACTCAGTGGGATCGGGGTGTTCCTCACCCTGCCTTAGAAGGGGAAAACTGAAGCAGGAAAAGAAGTGGCAATGGGTAAAACCAGCCAAGTTTATCCTGCAGCTGACAAAGCAGAGCACACAGCTGCAGGATGTTTCCTTCAGCTCATCCCACCTCATACCTGTTCCTCTACCCAGCCAGGCACCTGCAAAAGCTGTTTTCCTCTTGCCCTGTCTCTCATCTCAAACCTGGGCTTTGCCACCTGTGCTAACAAGACAGTGTAGGGAGGGGAGGGTCAGCAGGCATGGGGCTTGTTAGAAACTGCTCCTGCAACACCCAAACTTGCGAATATGCAACATGCACTGCATTTTGATAGATGCCTGGAGACCTGATAGGATTAATTAAAAGAGAGGGAGACAGGGCAAGTGTGTAAAAGGTGCTTGTGAAGAGGCGTGGGTCACTGTGAGTGCAGTATATATCAGCAAAGGCTAGAGAGTGCTGGGGGAAGGAAACGGGGGTGGGGGGCTACCAGTCCTCCCATTGCTGTCTTGTTTAGCACAGGTGGCAAAGCGTGCGATGGCATACAGATGTTCAGTCATCAAGGAACTATACGTTAGCGAGCTTGTGCCCTGAATCATGCTTGTGGCATACACCACTAGAGAGCAGGAAACAAACGCCCAAGAAACCCAGTTTCCTCTGGCTGTGTGACAAAGCACAGGTCAGCTCCTGCAGGGCTTGCAGTAGCCAAGGGTGCTGCTCCCAGGGCAGAGCAGCTCTGTGCTGTGCAGTTGCCCAGCACCCTTGGCACAGCGAGGAAGAGGGGGACCGAGTGCCCCCGGGGGTGAACCTGTTCAGATGAAGGCATCAGGCCAGGCATCTTGCCAACTGCCTTTGAACAGAGGGCTCCACCGAAGCAAACCTAGTTTGGGTGAAACTCACAAACTGGTCCCCTCCAGAAAGGTGATTCCTTCGCTGTCTGCCCCAGCCTGAGCCCAAGCAAGCTCAAACACCTGCCACCGAGCAGTAAGTGAGGAAGGAGGACTTGGGCCCTAGTTTTCATCTCCTCTCCTGTGTACCCCACATTTCAGAGTTCTCAGAGCACAGGGGCTGCTCTTACCTGGTAGAGAACTCTGTGACACTGCTCCCAGCTCCAAGGACAGCACAGTGCATGATTTCCCTTTGATAACTCCTTCCTAACTTCCCCAGACATTTAGGGAGATGGGCTACTTGATCTGTGTGGGATATTTTCATCTTTAGCACCAACAATCCTCTGATACTGCCTGTGCTTTTTTTTCCACTCTAACCGGAGCCTTGAAGTTGTTTCTCATATCAAAAGCTCCTAGTCAATCCGATTTTTAGAAAACATGGTGTGTCTGGGGAGAAACCTGCAAAATATAGAACACATTTCCCATTTGCATTTGTATGTTGAAAAATCCCTTCACTCCTCTATGATACATCATATCAGCGCTGCACCCACCATGAAATATTCATGGCCGTTTATTACAATGTTTTTTATTATCCTTGTAAAACTTTCCAGCAATCAGTGTCTCTATTTGCTCTCTAGCCTGGATGGGTGCTTTTTTCTCTCCTTCAGTGCTGGCAGAGTTTGACTTAATCCACATCCTTCAACATAAGAACGACCCCACTGCCCTCCCTGGCATGAGGAGGGGCTGTGCTCCCATGGGTCTGTCCATCCCGGGCTGCTTCCTTCCCTGTGGCATCAACAGAGCACTAACTGGGAACAAGAGGGTGACCATGACGTGCTCCACCTGCATTACATTGCTGGGAAGGAATGAAATTCAAACCAGATTGACTTCCCGAGCCCAGTGTGACAGCACACGGAGCAGAGGAATTAAACAGTGTTGCTGCTCCTGCATAGGCTGGGAGGGCAGTGGGAAATGCTGCTGGTCTCACCGTCTGTGCATCCTCCATGTGATATTAAAAAAGGGAAACACTCTGTAAGGATGGGTCCTGAAGGTTTTACAGCAAAGCTAGATTAATGTTATTGTAATCTGCTAAATGTTTTTCAAATGGGTACTTCTCCATTTCCTCCTTGGCACCCTGCAGGGTCTGGTGTGGGAAGAACAGCCCTGAATCACCTCTGCAACCACCAAACTGTGCTCCAGGCAATGAAGAAGAGGCAAGAATTGAACCCAGAGGGAGGGTGTGAGAAAGACAGAAGCAGATTCTGGAACAGATGCAGTTTCTTACTCAGAGCAGTCCTCTATAGTGGGACACTTTGTAAGAGTCCCATTGTCCCATTCTGCAACTTTTTATTCTTTTTGCAAGAGCTTGGGAGACCTGCCTTTTACATGTGTAGGGGAGTAAAGAAAAATCTATGAGGAGAGTGAAAGCAAGAGCTCTCCTTTCGCAGAGACTGAAAAGCTGGATCTCAATGGAGTGACCTTGATACAACCTCTTGCTTCAAACACACGGCAAACAGTTCTGCGTTGAACAAACTGCTGCAAGAGGATTCAGGCTCCTCACTTGCCACTGCTTTTCCCCAGAGCACAGTGTCTTCCAAAAGCAAACTGCATCAGCTTCAGAAAAATAAATAAATCTACTTTTCACATCATTTCATCTTCAGATAACAGTAATGAACTCAGTCCAAGGCATTACTGGGAATTAACGACTGCCTGCCTCCTGACTCATCACCTCTTACCAGGCTATCATAAATTTCCAGGAACTGTTGTGAACACACATCAACCAGTAAGCTGAAAAGAAAGCAATCATCCAAAACCCTAGGACCAATATACAACATGCCAGTCCCACCTGGAAGCCTGGGAATTGAGATGAGCTCCCAGATAAATGCGCTTGCTGTGCCCGGGTGGCTCACGGGGAGCAGGCGGTGGGAGCTGCTTCCTGGGGCTCCCCGCAGGATCCCACCAGCACTTCTGCGTCACTTTTCTAAAATAAGCCTGACTGAAAGCAGCACACATCACCCTTGGGGAACTGTTCCTCTGGATAATTAAATTCACGTTGCATGCCATACCTTTCACCTTTTTTCTGGCTAACTCTCCAGTCTCACAATGCTCTTGTCTGAGAGATTAAAGAGCCTTCCAGAAGCTCCCTCTGGACATAGGTACTTCCAGACCATTATCACATCACCTCTAACCTACTCTTTAAAACTAAAAGATGCTTCATTACTGAAACTAAGCTTTGCAGCTCAAACCTGCTTGGCAGTTAGAAACCAGGGTACATCATGCATGGGAGGCCTCTTGGACTTTTTTCCTTTCAGATCACAGCGCTTCTCTGTGGGGAAAAGAAGGATTAATAAAATAGAGCTACATAGTTATTTAAATATCTAATTTCCTGCTCTCCCAGTTGCAAATGTAAATTTGTATGTAAAATGTATGTAACTATCTCCAGTAATTAAGGTTAATGACTAAAGAGCATTTGGAGATTGTGCAGTTAATGAAGTTTTCCATTAGAAAGGACAGATTAGATTTGCTGCTCTTTTTGAAAAATACAAATTTCTGTCATCATCTCTGCATTGAAAATATCTATCTGGGCTGCTTGTCTCAAGAAATTTAACTAAATTAACACACGATTTTGTTATCATTTATTAAATACAGGCCATGTGCAGGTCTTTATGAATCAGAGCATTCAACTGGCAGAACAGATAGAGGTATGGCAGACAGTGAAATATGTTTTAATTTGGAGAAAATACAGCTGCTACATCAAACCAAAAGGCTGAGCAGTTCCACTCCAGCTCATAGCTGCATTCATTTACTGTTGGGTCTCACTTTTGCTGGAGTTATACATCCAAGCTACTTAGGCTCCAAGGACAATCACTGTACAACACAGCCCAGTGCAGAAGGGAGACTTGTCTAATGATGGATTATCCCCAGACAGACCCAGCGCAACGCTCTAGGGGCTTTGAGAAGACGAGCCCTGAAAAATAATCCTGCACTACAAATCTGTCCTTCTCCCCCTCTGCAGGCACCAGCCCTGTCCTTGGACCCCTCAGGGCAGAGCTGGGCACCCAGGGCATCCTGGACCGCCATTCATCCCACTTTGGGAGCCAGGTCACAGATGCTGCAGAGGTATCCCTGGTTAACTGTAGCTGTGTCCCTCCAAGTCTTTAACTAAGGAAGCTTGGGCTTCCCAAACAGTGGGGTGTGAAAGCAGCACCCCATAAAAATGTCCCAGTCCCAATAACACTTCTAAATCATTCTCTGGAGATGCAGCTGTAACAAGCCATGTGGAGAAGCCGTGGCAGCAAGGGGAAGGTTTTACTGGCTCTTAATTATGAGGTTTGGCACAATGCTCTGCAGCTGATTCTCTGGAAAACAGCAAGGAGGAGCACTCCAGGACTGTGCCACCACCATCAGCTCCAGCAGCAGCTCCCCACTGCTCCCACACCTTCCCACACATGAGTGCATCCCATTTCTATTTCTCCAAAGGCCCACAAACCAACAGGTTTGGCTCTTTCCCTTTAGCAGACTTCTGATACTTTTCTGGTAGTGACCCATATACAATTAATTGAAGCTTTCTGACATGCCAGGTGCTCCCTGATTCCTTCTTGCATCCCTTCAAGAAAGGTCCTGCAGGTCAGCAGACCACAGACTGAAAGCTGCTGAAGTGCAAGTCCCTAGATGGGGAACCTCATGATTAAGAGCTGTTCGACCTAGCTGAATCCCTGCCTGCAGGATCAAAGGCAGCATCTGGAAGGCTCGATGTGTTCAGAAAGACATGGTTAATTGTGAGAGCAATTAGCCTCTGCAAGAATTCACCAAGTACGTGACAGATTCTCTGTGCCTGGAAGTGTTTAGATCTCAGAAGACATCCTTCGGAAAGACAAGCTTCTGTTTGGCCAGGGTGGATGGGCTTGATACAGGAATAGCCCATTTTATGCAAGAAGAGATGAACAGAATGGTCTTTTGAGCTGAAAAATCTCTAAAATCTATGCAACTATTAATAGAGAGTGAGACATTTCTAGTGGGTTTGACAGCTAGATGACAAATCTGTGTTAAATTCCACAGGATCCAAAGAAACTGCTTAGCCTCATTTTCTGATATCCTCTAAGGGGTTTCCCAGTGGGGGATCTTAGTTTTCCATTGTTTAGCTTTAAAACAATTTTCCAAACTGGAAAACTTCTCTAGCTCCCCTCCTCTTACCTCCCTCAGCTCCTCCATCCTCTCCTCGGAGAGCATGTGCCAAGTTGTGTGTGGGTGAACCCCTGGGAGAGGTAGCAGCAGAGAGCCGTCCCACAAGTGTGATGAACAAAAAGCAACGGGCAGAAGGAGACACTTGACTTCGCATTTTCACACCCCAGAGCAATTTCAGAGCCTGGGCATAACCCCCCATGCAGACCCTGGAGAAGCCCCATGGCATGAGAAGCCCTGGAGTCACCAGGCTGCACACATTCTGCTGCTCCCAGAACAGCTGGTGTATCAGTATTTCCATTTTAACTGTGCTGTGAAGCCTTATCATCCCAAATTCAGCAGGGTACAGTACCTGTTGCTGGGGGCATGCTTCTCATGCCGTCTCCCTGCCTGCTATCTCATCCACATCGAACAATGCACGCAGTCATGAGGCTTTTTACATGATGCAGGTGATTAAGAATTAGTAACTGCTTCCAAGACTGAATCATTTCAGCTAAGACTGCTGTGAGTTTTTTATTTTATATGTATGTTTTGAAAAAGATGGCAGATAATTGAAAATGCAGCATTACTCCCAACCATTCATCATCTTCAGCAAACTTTCACCCTCACCAAAATATAAAATCCTCACTTAGGCAATGCTGCATCCTCCTTCCTAGCCTGCCTTTGCTGTGCTTGCTTAGCAGGGAAACTCTTCAGGGAAGCCTGACTTACAAGTTTGTACAGCACCAAGATAACAGGCAAAAAGCATAACAGGAATGAGAATAACAATATCTTATTTGCTTGCAAGATTGCATTTATGTGAGATCATATCTGCTCCTTAGCAAGACTGGGGAGGAAAAGAAAAAAGAAATACCATCACTGTATGAACAGTTATAACCATAAAAAAATAGCAACAATAATGAGAATGAACTGTGGCAAGACTGATGGGGCTGTGCAGGGAAAAACGGGATACAAATAAGGAAGAAGTATGTCCTATGCCCACCGCTGACTAGGCGAAGGAAACCACAGAGCAGAAACTGAAGGACTCTTCAGAGGTTAGTGGATGTGCCACAGGGTCCCCTGAGTGGTCAGAAATTGCGAAGGACAGGTCTACTCTGTGGATATTTCTTCAATGGGAAGTGTCATTTGAAAGTGGAAGAAATGAATGAAAAGGTGGCCAGGCCCACCAATAGTAATAATAATTAAAAGATGTATTTAGGACATGGAAAGTAAAAGCAGACAGTCTCTGAATTCTGGTGGGACTTCCTGACAAGCATGATAACAGTACCCTGTACTGTGAAAAACTGCTCTCTTATGAGTCCTCTAGTCCTTCACAAAGCAAAGAGGTTAATGAAATAGAGGTAGAAAAGATTTTAATGTTTCCTGCACTTTCTTCTCATTTAAATGTATGCTAAGAACTGCATTCTTCCAGAAAGCCCAATTGGGAGAAGTAAAATAACAACCACTTGGAAGATTTAACCCAGAAGCCCCCAATTTAATTTATATTTATAATATGAAGTTTGTATAAACCTGTGGTAAACCTGGGAAAAATATATAAGCAGCAGCCACCGCTGGAACTACTGGAAGAGGAGTAATTTGCAGAAGGACTCAAGATGTTTCTCTTGGACATCCCTTTTGAAAATGATACTTTTCCTTCTCACAAAAGGGCTTGCCCTTGTGATCACCCTTCTGTGCACAATTCAATGTGCAGTGCAGCGGGAATGTTGGGAAAGGGGTCTCCACGACACAGAGCTGGATTTCAAAAGCATGGTGCCGAGAGCAATGCAGCCTGGCATTTGAGCATCAACAAGATCTGGAACGATCTCCAAAGAGAGAAGCAGGGTTCAGGTTTCTCAGATGGGTCTCATCCCTCCCTGGGAAAGCTCTTAGCACCTGCCACTCTCCATTCCAACCATCCTCACGATGCTCAGTGCCCTTTGGAGAAGACAACCTTTGCTAGTCCCAGCTTGCAGGTTGTAACTAAGCATGTATAGGTGGCTGTGTCAGATCCCCAAGACACACATAAAGAGCAAACACCACAGAGCTGCTCTCTACCTGTCTGCCACAGAGCAGCTCCACCAGCTGGGTCCAAGCCTGCCCCCACCCCTGCTGCAGTCCTTGGAGCCGCCCACCCTGGGAATCCAACATCACCAAGGTGATTTACAGATGCTTTTTTTCACCAGTGCCGTGCTTTGCATGAGCCCCAGGTATGCCAGCATTAAATCAGTTTGCAAATGCAGAGCTGTGCCTGGCAGCATAAGTAGGACCTGAGAGAGATGTGACAGCAGGAAAAAAACAGGCAGTTAGTGCCTGCGCCTGGACCCTGTGTCCAGATACCAGAAGCTTCTGCAGCACCCTGCTGACCACTGCAGCTCTGCCTGCCTGAGGACAGCAGTCCCTCTGAGCACTAGGGGTTGCAGGATCAGAATATAAAGATTGCAAAAGTGTGATAGAAAGGTACCCATACAGCCGGTCCCAGCAATTCTGGTGCACATACCTGGACGGTGCTGGAACCCCAGGATCAAGGGTTCATCCCTAGAAGGGCTGATCCCTTCCTCATCTTTTTGCAAAATTGCCTTCTCTGATACCTGCACTGCCAGACAACATGCCTTCCAAGGATACTGTCCTCTGCCAGCTGTAACACCAGATGTTTGACACAGGGAGCGTGTCATCCAGCCAGAAAAAGGTTATGTCACGCTATAACAGCTGCACTTCTGTCCTTCCCCTTTATGCCACCCTAATGTAGTGCAAGAGATTGAACCTTGTATGTTTTGCTCTATTTCTATCTAGGACCAAGGGAAAAATCCTTAGCGCTCTTTCTTGGGAGAGAACATGCAGTTTCACAGCAGCTGGAACTACTTACATCAAAACATGGCTAGGGAAGGAGAGTCCTGTTCTAGTGCAGCTTCCCCAGAGACCCCAGACCGAGCCCACCACACTGGTGACCCAGCTAAGGATGCAGCAGTGAAGGGCTGATGTCTTTCTTACTCTAAAGCTCCTGTTGTTCCATCTGCTCTACCAGTTCAGGGTGTCTGGTTGCCTCCTCAGGACCTCTCCCACCTGCTTTGTGCCCTGAGACCTGGTCAGCATGTCTGTGACCACAGGGTGGGTTTTCACACTACATAACCACAGAAGTGGCATCTGTGGGTATGGCCTCTGTGTCCACGTCTGCTGCAGAGGCTGCTCTTCCACAAAGCAAACACGGGAGGTGGGACTCATCTCCCTTAATATCAGATGGCTACACACAGGAGACTCTAGACAAGTCAGTCACCGTGGGTCTCTTTGCACCTTAAGGTGATCCAGGCCACACTGACAGTCAGCGCAGAGGAACAATTTCCCAGATCCACTGCGTGTAGATCTTCCTACTTTAGGAGGGGATGCTTCCTGCCCTCATCTCTTGATGGCACTAACCTGATCTCTGTGAAGAAGCCATAAGACAGAAGCTGTTAGATGGATCCATTCAGCCCAGCTGCTCGAGGTCCACAGTAGAATATTTTTTGTTTTCTAGAGAGAACACAGAGCAAAAAGAAATCAGCATGACAATACTCAAAAGCACCTCTAGATCCCAGCAGCTAGGAAAGTGCACAGGTTAGGTGCTACCACAAAGCACTGTGCCACTTTGCTCTCCCTAGCCCAAGCCTTGCCACCGTGGCTTCTCCTAAGCACCCCTCTGGCACAATTCCAACCCAAGCAGGACTGCAAGCAGCCTTGAAGGGAGACGCTCCTCATAGCATGCTGATCCCCAGTGCCAGCAGAGTCATGCTTTGTCCCATCACGCTCTGTCCCACCACCCTGCATCAAAGGCTCTGGCTTTTAATTAGCTGCTTTGATGCACAGCCTGAACCTGTACACACTCAGTATGGGTGTGCAGCCAAATTAGTTATGATCAAAGTCCACCTTGCCCCACTGAGGGAAATGACACTCAGAGACTTCCCTGTGTTCACACGATCAAATGCTTCAGAGGCACCCATCATTCAGATGAACCCTTTTGCTTGGTCAGGGAGAGGTGCTGCTCCCCAAAGCTGAGTAGCAGCAGCTGGAGCCACAGTCCTACAGGTGCAGAATCAAATCATCATGACTCAGGATGGGAAGGGCCGTGATGGACGCTGAGGGAAGGGAGGAGGACCTGCTTGGGAAGGCAGTTGTAAGGGTAGGAGGGTAGCACATCAATGAGCCTGCTGTAGCAAAGATGATGGAAAAGCGGCTGTGCAGCTTGCAAAATGGGGGTAGCTTTGGGCAGCATGGAGCTGCTGGTGTCATGGGCTCACTGGAAATGTGGGAGTGAACAGGCGGTACCTGGACACATCAGTTGAAACACAGCTTCAGTGGCCATTAAAATCACCCCCTAATACTTCCACATGTGTCTTGAGGCACCTCATGGAGCAGCCCAAGGTGAGAGAGAGTTGGGAGGGGACCTCTTGCCATAAGAAGACCCTCCAGCACTGCAGATCACCCCAAGGCTTCCTTGGCTCTCCCCTGGTGCTTTCTCTGTGCAGAGATGCTCACCACCCAGAGGGTTGACCTGTCACTCCCCATCTCCTCTCCCTCCCTAACACTCTGCAGATGACAAACGATGGAGCTGCCAGGCAGAAGTTTGTCTTTGCCTACTAGCAAAGCCAGCAGTGCCGCCCTCTGGAAACCTGGTTTTCCTTCTGCAGAAGATGTGCTTTGTCAGCGCACTGACACCAAGTAGCATGGCAAGAGTTTCTTTCCCTTATTCTATGGGATCCGTTCCTACCCTGAGGAATAGCAGAGAGAAGAGATGAGCACCAAGACACATCAGTACAGGAGCGAGGAAACCACATGCACACATGGCTCCCAGAGAGACTGCCGTGCTCAGACCGCAGCTATGAGGCTGGTGTCCCTTGTTGACACACCGTCCCCTCTTGCCACTTGCTCTCTGGCCCTGGCAGCCCCTGTGACATGCTTGGGGCCCAGGCATGCCTTTCCCAGGTCCTAAGAGAGACAAACACACTGGTTCTTGCCTGGAAAAGCTGAGCTAGTCAAACAAACCCTGGCCATGGTTCTGGCTTTACCCACAAAGACACTGGCTGATATTCACAGAGCTGCTCTTAAGCAGCAAAGATATTTTTTTGCTTTTCCTCTTTTCTACTTGTATCTTCTCCTCATTCTTAGCTGGTACTGAGCACAACCAAGAATCTGAGGGAGGGGCCAGGCTGCAGTTGGTACACATCAACAGAACCTTGCAGATTCAGAATGACCAAGCATCTGATAGGAATCCTCCACATCATCAATGCATGCTTGGTGACTACCAGTACTGCAGAAGTGGAAGCCACACAGAAAGACCCTACCATCGCATTTGACTTCTCATCCCTCTTCATACAGCTCAAGCCCTGGAGCTGCAGCAACAGACAGCTACACCCACCACTCCCAGCCACTTTAAGGACAAGGTTTGATCAAGCACGGTAGGGAAGGCAGATGCTGCACCATCTCCCTCTGTCCCGGCAGGAGCACAGTACCCTGTTTCAAAGACAGCAAGAGATTTGGGATCCTTCAGGTCACTCTGAAGGTGGCACTTACCTCCAGCTCAACTGGTCCCTGCTGCTTCGGTGATGGAACACTTCAAGGTTTTTAGGGTAGTTTCCCCGTCAACAGCCTGAGGCTTAAAGTCTTCTGTTCAACTTCTCACTGCTTTTTGGAAGGTGTATTGCCTTCCCCCAAGCTGAACTATCAAGGCACCATCACCAACAGAAAAATAGCACGTTCCTCTAGAGGTCTTTAATGATGTTCCAGGTCTTACAAAAATTTTTATCCAGAGAAGGCTAGAGAAAAACTTGGTGAGGACTGTGTCCCTCCATCTATTCCTGTTCCATGTTTACCTGTCCATCTGTTCTCCCCCTTGTTCATTAGCTGTGAACAGCTTGCAGGAAAACATGCCTGAAAGCTCATGCTCATGTGTGCTCATGGCTTGTAGCTAGGAGACACCTGTAAATCAGGGCTTTGCCCAGCAGATCCTCCTAGTCCTTCTTCTCTTGCAAAAGCAGGAGAGAGGTGGTGGAGGTCAGGCCTTTAAAGCCAGAGGACAGTAAATCCACATGGCATTCACTCCATTGTCTGAAGATTCATGGCGTTGTTCTCTGAAGGTCAGCTTCGTCTGTTCTAGTCAATTAAGAATAATCTATTGCTTCTCCCTCTGCATCCTCCCTGGCCGTATGCTCCTTGTCAGCAGGAGACCATTGGTCAAATAAAAGTCAGAACTGCTCAGTGTCCCAGAGATATGCAGCAAGAAGAGCAGAAGGAGGTAGATAGCTCTTCTCCTGATGGGCTCCCAGGGATCCTGCTTCCCTGAAAGGCTGAGAACTGGCAAAGGGGGAAAGTCCCCAGAGTGATATAAATGCCTAGAAACAATTTGCAGTGTCGGGGCAGGAGACGGTCCTTCTGGCTATGCCACAAAACAGCCCCAACACCTCACAGCTTCTGTCACACCACCATTCCCACAGATGTCACAGGGATCCCTCAAGCACCCAAGTCCCTTTGCTGTCTCCATCACTCTCCTAATGTCCACATCTTCAACCTCCAGTGCAGCATCACTGGCTTACAGCCAGAAATACAGCCCACTGCCCCACCTTCCCTCTGCTGGAGCCTTGGTGTCTCTCTGTTATCTTCTCTGTTCATGGCCCCTGGTACCTTCCTTAGAGGAAGGACTACTCCTTCCTGCGCCTAGTCTCCTCTGCAGCTGCTTTTTTGATCATTTCACCATTTGCAGGCAGAGATGGCAGCAGACCACATGCAATTCCCTCCTTTGAACGCTGGAGCTGGAGGAGCTCAGGGCGGGTTGGGAGGAGTCTGGGTCTTGGGGACAGCAGGAGGCAAAGAAGGGCCATTAGGAAGTGGGGACACAGAGGCAGGGAGAGGTCCCATCAGGTCCGTGATAGCTCCAGATGCCTGATGGACCCCGGTGCCACGCTGAGTATACTAAAACCTAGGTTCAGGAGCTAACTTTGAAGTCTGAGCTTGAAACCCTTGACCTAAAGTTATTTTCTCATGGTTGCTCACTTGCCGGCATCTCTAAGTACGGCCAAGCAACTGGTCTCTGTTGTTTCCAGGAGTCAGTGGGCCTTGAGATCCCACATAATTTATGCATGAAACCCTCTCTGCAGTAGCAGAAACCAGTAGCAGAGCCAGAACTACAACCCACAGCTGGGACCAGAGTCTGAGAGTGCCCTTTCAGCGGCTTTGGGTTCTGGAATTGCAAACTGTATCACAAAACAGCATATCCTGAAAATTAAGCACACATCCCATTTACGAGCATCTTCTTAAAAAAACAGCCCCGGGTGATGTGGGCAGTTTTTCATCAGGGCATGGAAGCAGGCCAGTGTATTGGCAGTGCTAACAAGGTTCCTGCTGGAGTCACTGGCAGCAGGTGGAGGATGAAGAGGCGGGAGAGATGGTGACCTCGGTCATGCCACCCCAGGAGCTTGCGTAGCTGGGTTCGTTTGTCCTCTTGGGCCCAGCAGGGACCTGGAATTTAGGCATGTTCTCCCTTTAGATTTTCTCTATGGGACAAGGAGGTGGAAGAGTTTCTAGCCTCCCTGGTCCTGTCTCTCCTTGTCTGCTTTGTTAGCTCATTTTGTTTGTCTACTTTGTTTTTGAGCAGTCCTAAAGGCTGGGATTTGCAGAGAGGGTTTCATCAGGCAACAGAAAGGTACAAAGATGAGTTAATGAGAACAATTATTCAGTGCCAGCTGCTGCCACTCACCTCCTAACAAGTGTAAGGCACAGCTCTGCAAAAGCAAGGCTTTCTCTGATGGTTATGTTTGGGGGTTTAACTTAGGAAACTTTGCTTAAGACCTTCAGTGATCTTATTGAAAATCTAGTCAATGAGCAGGCAAGTACAGGGGAAAAACATACCTTGTTTAAAGTTCGTTTGCTGGGAGCAGAGAGCACCTGGGGCTGGGTTGGGGCAGACCAGAGATGTGCGGTCCTTGCTCTGCTGTCTCTGGGTTACTCACCATCATGCCAGGGATGCACAGCCAAAGGTAATGGCCCACCTGGAGCTCAGCAAGGCAAGAGTCCATTTGCAGAAGCATTTTCTCCCCCAACTGCTGCAGTCCACAAATCAAATCCTTTGCCTTGAGCCCAAAAACCTGAGCCAGGGCTGGGGAAGGACAGGACCACAGGTTCCTGCAGTGAACACCGGCTGTTTCTTACTGCAGATAGACTCCTCTCTACGACTACAGTCAGGTCTGCTAATGACTATCACTGTGTCCATGCCCGAGAACTGCTCATCCTCAGCTTCTCCACACAGGGATGTGATGCTCAAGCTTGGCATATAACTCCTGCCATTTAATGTCCCCATCAAGCCGCAGAGAAACCAAATGGACTGGAAAACTGGCCCAGGATTGGAGTTTTCCTTCCAAACTGGCACCCACAGAATGCAGGACTCCTCTCCATTTTTAGCCTGGCATCCCAAGCAGCCCCCTGCTCAGCTGGCAATGGGCAGGGGGTACCTGTGTCACTGGTGGTGGGACAGGGCCTCCCCACTGCCTTGTGGTCTGACACAGCTGGCTGGGGGGGACACGTGCACCCAGGGGCTCTGTCCTGGCTACTCCAGCACTGGCACGAGGCTCAGCTCCCTTTGAAGCCAGCATCACAGCCCTGCCACTAGCTCAGACAGATGGTGAGCAAGCCCAGCTCCATCTCCTGTGGCTGTTTGGCCACTACAGAGAGCTATTCATGCCAACCCAAATTTGGCTGGCAGGTGTCTGTACCCCAAATGCAAATATTTTGGCAGGAGTGGCTGCAAGCTGAGTGGGTGAAACTGCATTCCCCATCAAGGCCACAGAGGGGGGGCGGGTCTACCCCACAACAGATTCCTGGGATTTCCTCACCTGGATTCACCAAATCTGATGCTTTGTAGCTCTTGTCTCCACTGGCTCCCATCCTCAGTTGCATTTCAGGCATCAGTGGCCCCACACTTGGTGCCAGGGTTGGCCCAGCTCCCAGAGCAGCATCCCAAAGTATTGGCCATGGCTCTCTGCATTTCCTCCACCAGTCCCTCTTTGAAACCAATCTCTTAGATTCACGGTGGTTTCACCTCATCTCCTCCCTCAGTGACCATGAGCTCCAGGGTCCTGCTGTGGTCTGTAGCTAGCAGGCAGTGCCAGTCAACTCCTGGCTGGCATTCATAAAGCTGTGGGTGTTTTCTGGCTATTTGTGCTGTTCTGTCTTCTGTTTTGACCCCTTCAGTGCCTCCTTCACCTCCACGGGGTCAGCTGTGAGCCCACAGCCTGGCAGCCCTGTGCATCCCCATCCCATCCAGAGTTAACCATTAAAACCGGTCACAAACTGGTGACCCAGGTGCTCTGTGGGGGACAAGCTTTGCTTCTCCCAAAGTGTCTTGGGGGTGAGGAACTGCACCACTGCACATGCTCTCCTCTGCCTCCCGAGATGGAAGCCCCCCCATGCACTCCCATTCTGCTACAAGGTCAAGCAGCAGCTGTGATGCATCGGCTCTGTCACCAGCACTGCTTTGCCAAAGCTGGCTCTTGGAGCAGCTGCAGGGGTTTTACTGCCACCTTTAAATCCCACTGCCTAGAAACTGAAATCAGAGTCTTCCCCTACACAAACCTGTAATGTGCTTTGCACCAGCCGGTCCCTGTGGCAGTAAAATTCCCATCGCAAGTCCGCACTGCTCCCCTTCCTAGAGAAAAGAAAGGAGTGGGGTTGCCGTGCTCTCAAGGGGTGAGGAAACTGTTATGGTCTTCTCTAGATACCCAAAATAGACCTTTATCAGCCCATGTTTAGGGCCAGAGGTCTGCAAAGAGCAATGCTCCTAAAAATGAAATAAGCAGCCTTGAAGAATTTTTATTTGCCATCTCTACTCACAGGCAATTAGAGGAGTAGGACATAAGGTCTGGTTTTATGTGGAGGCTTTTTGTCTTTCTTTCTTTTTCAGTTTGTTTTAATTGTATACCTCTTGCAGCACAGAAATGTGTCTTGCATGATAACTAAATACAGGAAGAGCATTCACTCCAGAAAAAATCTGATCTATATCACTGGGCAGCCAGAGCCAAAAACATGTCAAAAATGAATTGGGAATTGGAAGAAGGTAACAGATGTCATTCAAAGCTTCAAGGCACGATGAAGGGCCGAATCATGCCCTGCCTGGCTGAACAGCCCTGGCAGGACAGGAGCTGTGAGACCGGTGCCTGGGAGAGGGGAATTCATTGGTGTCAGACATTAGATGTCAGAGGGGAAGAGCAATGGGAAAATGTATGAGCCACAACAGGGAGAACTGCCCAGCCAGCACTCTTGGACCTGCAGAGAGTTTGGCCCTGTCACAGGAGAAATGGGTGGGAAGGACAAGACACCAAGTGCATGACAGCCAACGGCACATGGAAGTGGGGGGCAGCAGGGATGGGCAGGGACCACGGGACAAGTGGAGCAGGGGGAGGTTACCCGCTGCTGGAGATGGAGAGCGGCCACTGCACGGGTGATGGCAGGAGCCTGCCCAAAAGAGGATAACGGAAGGATTTATGAGCACAGCAATAATGAAAGCTAGTCATCCGTGACCATCTTAAATCTTGTCAGAGGGAGGATGAGAGGGGCCATCTCTATTTTCCAGTGGACAGGCTGGAAGATTTAATGCTGCTGTTGGCAGCGTAATTACAAAATAAGCACACACGCACACCCCACTCCACGCTGGCTGCTGCTCTGTGGGAAGGGGATCACGCTCCTGCTCACCCTTTCAGAGCTGGTTAGAGCTGAGCCACAACAGCCAGAGAGGACCACCTCTCAGCCAGCCGCCAAGGGAGGAAGGCTAAATAACACAGTAGTCACTGTGGAGAGGCTCGGCATCTCTCCCAAAGATGAAGGTGGCTCAGGACACCACCAGGCTACTGCAGCCCAAATGCAGGATGCACCAAAAGGCTCACCTCAAAAGCTCAAGAGACTCAGCCTCAGAGAACATCACGCTGGTCCTGTCCAGTGGTGAACATGAGCAGCCCTGCACACCCTTGCTCCCACAGCCTCAGTTAACTGCATTTCCAGCCATGGGAGAGACGACACAGGCACACAGCACCTTCCCAGGGCTGGAGAGGGCTAGATCCTGAGAAAGTCCTTTGCTCACCAGCGTAAGGTGCCCGAAACCTCTGTCCCCTCTCCAAGCCACTCATCCATTTCTGCATCATGTGGGTGTCACTGAGCAGGGCCCACGCTGGGGTGCCCCCCCCGCTGCTGTGCCCGCACCCTGCACGTGCCCTCCCCTCCATCCCAGCCTTGGCAAATTCACAGGCCGGGTAGATGTGCGCAGTGCACAGAGCTTTCATGACAAGGACTTGGGGAGCATAAACTCAGCAGCAGCAGGGCAAACCCAGGAGCCTCCCCCCAAGCCTGCGGTCCACATGAGATGGGTCGCTGCCGCTTCCCACAGGCCAGCACTGACAGCAAGGAAGAAAGTCCCAGACTCCAGCCAGGGACTGTGGGACATGAGGGGACAGGGAAGGCAGCCACAGCCACTAGAGCCCCCACATCCCCAGAGTCCAGACACGGGAGCTGCCTGCCTCCCCCTCTGCAACCAGTCAGCCACATCATGTTCTCCCTGAGGAAGAAATCAGGTAAGCAATGTCTACAAGCCCATATGGAGGGGCTGGGATGCTGCCCAAGCTTCAGCTCAAAAAAAGTGCACATTTTACGGTATAAATATTTTGGTTTGCCTCCTCCTCTCCAGCCCACAAGCTCCAGCACGGAAACCACAACAGCAGCCCTCATCACAGCCATTTTGGCAATCAGCTCCCTCTGAGCCCCACAATAACCGATGTTCTGCAACAAAAGCCTACACAAACTCACCTGGGCTGGCTGGGGCAGAAACCTCCAACCCTGCGTGTGAACCCCCACTACCTGCAAAGGCCCACACGACTCCCGGGCACTGCCATGAAGGAGAGGGGCTCCTGGCAGAGTGGAGGGGGGCTTTCAACTCCTGGAAGGTGCTGCTCCCCCGAAGGACCACAGCAATTATCACATTTAGGACCTAGGCAATGGCAGGCTGCCTTGCAACACCAGCCAGCTGTCATGGAGCTGTTTGGTACTTTTTTGTTCCTGTTATCCCCTATGACAGAAAAGAGTGGAGTCCACTCCCTTTCTTGATAACATCCTGAAAACTAATGTTTGCTCTGGAATTAAAGCAATAGCTGCAATGAGATGGGGAATCTGTCTGCTCTGCCAGCTGCACCACCACAGAGCTCCCAGCACAAGCCTTTCCCATCAGCAACAGAGCATCTCGCTGGGACGCATCCCCACTGAAATGGGTCCTGCCCTTACTCCACACAACGTGTCCAGGAGCCTACTGTGAGCCACAAGCCATCCCACTTTCCACTCTTCCTCTTTTTCTCCTCCCTGTGCCATGGGAGGAGCACTAAGCCACCAGAGCCACTCTCTGCCACGGCAGGTGCATTATCCACACCATGACATGCAAGCGGTGTGGGAAAGACGGGGATGTATCTTCTTTAACTGTAAGAACACCTGCGGTCACATTTTACCATCACTGAATGCAAAGAGGCATGAACTGCCACCTCCCAAAGATGCATGAGGAGCACCACGATTAATCCCAGGTACCAGCCCCAAAACTCTCCCCTAAGGCTCAGGCTAGTGTGGCAGCAATTTGGTGGGGTGAAAATGTATTTGTTGGATTAAAATGGAGCAGAGAGGAAATTCATCAGGGACTTTCTTTACTAAGTCCTCTTGGAACAAGAAAAAGAGAGGGAGAGTGAATTTGTCTAATAAAAATGATAATAAAAGCAATTTTTCACCGCATATACTTTATGACTTTTCATTCTGGAGAAATGAGACTGGGTCCTGCCTCCTCCAGCCCTGCTTTGGCTGTGAATGCAGCTGGCCAGGTCCAGCCCTTCACCCCACTCCGTCTGCACCACGGGTGCCTAGGGAGGACCAGGAGCAGCTCTCCAGGCCACTGCCTTGCCCTCAGACATCTGGAGCAGGACACTTGACCTGCAGTGCTTGCTCAGACAGTGCCTCCCTGCATGTATGCTCCCAAGCTGCACACCCAATGCCAGACCTGAGCTTGGGATGTGCACCTACCTGGGCAAACATTTGTTTTGTGCTCTTAATAGCAAGGTGAGCTGCTATTCCCCTGTGTAAACATCCACTCTTCAGACATAAGCACTTCTGAGCTGTGCTGCACTCCTCTTTCTAGGTGAAAACTGCTGCATGCTCCTGTGTCAACAAAATCGGTGCTTGAGGCTGTCCTGGTCTCCTCTGAAATGTCACTTGTCTTGGATGGGAACAGTCCAAGGGTGGCTATTTATCCATGCAAATGCATCCCTTGGTTTCAGGTGTGCTCTGTTCCTTGTGCCATCTCAGCACAAGCAGATGGGGCTGCAAAGCAGAAGTAGGAAGAAAAGGATGATGAACAGCATAGACTCAAAAAGAGAAATGGTTAAAACACATAGTGGATTTATCCTCCCAGGTTAACAGGATAACTGTCTTGAAAGAGAAAGGCAAAGGGAACAGAGCAGTCTCACCTCTCTGGTTTGACTTCTGGTGCTCAGTGGGAGACAGTGACCAAAGCAGGGATACGTGAGGAGGTATCAACCAAAAGTGAGTCCTGGAACAGGAATAATGAGGCTGGAGGGAAGGTACCAGCACAGCAGGTTTGTAACCCATACCATTTTTTACATTCATGACCTCATGCTGATGACATTTGACACTGGTACAGAGCCAGGAGGAAGCTGAAGTAGATGGAGGTCACCACAGCACACCACAGAGCAGGAGACAGCATGGAGCCCACCAGGAGTGGGAACAAGGAGTGCATCACGCATGGCTCAGGCACATGGGCACGGGATTAGGAACCGCTGCTTCCACGGCCCGTCGAGGACTCATCAGTTGGGGGCCAAGGAAGGGCCAAGGAAGGGCCAAGGAAGAAAATTATCTAAGTCTATGAGTCCAGGAAAGCCTTGATAAACTGTGAGTGTGATGGGACCCCAGAAGAGACAAAGGCAAGTTTAGGGGAGGTGTTACAGCCCCACTTGTAGCAGTCTATGAGGCACTGGTTAGACCCTCAGGAAAACTCTTCAGCATCAACAGAACAGCGAGGTGGCACCACACAAGTTTCCAGCTTTTTTGTTTTCCCTGGAAAACTTTTTAATCATTATTTCCCCACCACCACCAGTTTTAGGTTTACGGCAGGTCCTAGGATGCGTTTGGTGATGTGTGAGTGAGTCACTAGCATTCAGCCTACTCCGGATGCTCATTTGGATTACTCAGCTGTTCTGAGGCTGCTTGCAGTGGTCTGGGACAGGTCTCATGTCCCATATCACTTCAGTTTGTGTTCCTGTTGAGATGTAAATTCAGATTATTGAAACAAGGCCCCATAAAATGAACCTGGGCTGGGAAAGAGAAAGCTTCTATACCTCCTATAGCACCTAAGCCACCCCGTGCCACTACGGGGTAACTCTCTTCTCTCTATAGGTGGGAAATGCTGAGGCATGGCAAGTGAAATGATTTTCCCAGGGTCACTCACCACATGGCGGCTAATCCAGAAGGCTATCTGCATTAGAAAAGGATAAAAAGGAGCAGAGAAGGGCTCTTAAATGAGCTGGTGAACACAGGGGACATGGTATAAAAGCTGTATAGAAGAACATAACTTGCTCAGCCTCGGTAAAGTGAACTGGCAGTGATGTGATTTTTTTCTCCATAAATACATCTAGAGGGTAAACACCAGGGAAGGGGAAAAAGCTATTTAAGCTGAAGAACAATAGTGGCACAAGAAAACATCCATATTAATGTTTGAAGAAGTAAAAGAGCAGGTTATGGGAAGAAGGAAGGGAGGAATGAATGGCCTGGAGGAAAGACACAGGAGATATAGGCAGGACAAACCACAGTTGCCAGGCAGGGGCCAAGCAGGAGCTGCTTCTCCCAGGGGAGTATTCCCATGGGATCAGTGCCTTTGCAGAGCTTGGGGCCCACATGCTTCCTACCTGACAAGGTTAAATGGAAAGACAAAATGAAACTATCTTTGGCACCATGTGGGAGAAGGTGGAGGGGAGGACGGGACAGGAGCTGGGTTACAAAGACATCACAGCCATGACGTTTAGCGCAGGAGGTGGAGTGGGGTGCACAGGGAACACGGGGGAACAAGCTGGCTGCTGCCCTGCTCCCAGCACGAGCAGCAGGAAAACAAGTGCCTGGGCCCACAGGAGAAGCTGATGCCTCCTGCCCTCGTCCCTCCAGGGCTTTCCGTATGCACTGGCTGGTGCTGGGGAGAGCCACGATGCCCCCGAGTTGTGCATGCACCCCCAAGGGGTACAGATCCCCTAGAATGTCACCAGCCAGCACAGCATCCCCAGCAGATCCCACGTGCTCTGCTGTCCACTTGGTTCACAAGCAGAGCCAGAATTTGCTTTCTTGCCCTGCCTTCCAGGAGCAAGCTGGGATTTCCGTAGCCATTAAAAACAAGCCTTTGTTATTAGCCCTATGAATTATTTATTCTATCATAATTAATGCAGGACCGTTAACGGCCACAGCAAAGCTCCTCAGCTCACCCGTCTGCAAACACTGCTCCACTTCTGCTCACCCTTTCAGCATTAAATATGCATCGGGACTGATAAATGGCTCCAGCGTGCTGATTACTACGAGCCTGTTGAACAAAGCACTCTGAGCGTGGATACTTCCCTTGGGAAGGGCTGTGTTGGGGTAAACCAGAGGCACTGGGGAGTGAGGCATCTCCCACGCAGGACAGGTTTGCTCCTCTCTTGCAGCTCATCCCATCCCCTGCTCTTACCACTAAACAGAGACACCTTCCTGGAGATGCTGTCTGAGCCAACCTCAGATAAATCAGTTACCGTGGGCTCTTGGTTTGTGTCTGCCCTCTCTTTTCAGGTCAGGTTTGGAGCAGATTAACCCCTTCTAGTCCTCCTTGCTTTTTAGCCCTGCTAGGTTTGCTTAGATGACAGCCAGGGTACAGGGCTCCAGTGACAGTGACCACGAGACACTGGCATGCTCTGGGAGTGTGCTCAAGCCTCCAACAGACAGGAGGAGCTGGAGGCTTCCCCAGCTTCCTAAGCCTTCCTAAGAGAAGGACTTGCAGCCACCTCCCTTTATCATCTCTCCCAAGCACCTCTACAAACACTTCTTTGGCACGAGAGCAGATTTTGGTCCACCACTCCCCTAACCCTTGTCACAGGGAAATCGGGTGCTCCCAGAGCAGCACCAGTGCTGAACGTCTCAGCACTCCTCACCCTCCCAGCCAGCTGCAGGGTGATGGAGCGAAGCCCACCTCTGCAGTGCATGGCGCACCGTCACTTGTCCCCATCCACGGCCGTTCTCTTCTGCCTAGCAGGCAGGCTGTGGGCCAGCAGAGCTGGAGGCTCTGTCTCCTGCTGTGGAGATGATCGAGAAAGGAGCCTGAAGAGCCAGAGAAGATGCCGCCATCACAGCCCCCAGAGGGGGATGTCTGCTCTGGCTGGGCCTTCCAGGGTGCATGAAGAGAAGTGGAGGGTTTCTGTTGCCTTCGGTGGTTTCACAGGGCTTAAGTGAATGCCCAGAGAGAAGGAAAGAGATGGGGAGTAGCTCACCTAATCAATAAAAACAAGAGGAAATTAACAGCTGCTCTGAAGCTGCTGAACTCTTTCACTCCTTTGTCAGACCAGCCCTTGAGAAGTAAAGCAATTCCAGAGTATGAGGCTCAGTCGGCTTTTAAGCAGAGCGCCATGCTGGGAACACCGGAGGAACAAGATCCCATAAGGACAGGTATTACAGGATGCCTCAGGGACTCCCTAAGAAGCTCACAACAAGACAAGCAAATCAACCCAGCCAAATCCAGGCTTAGTACAACAAATCAACCTGCCAGGGATCAACACCTGGGAAGCCTTTACTTCCTACCCCACCAAAATCACCTCCCATTCACATCCCTGTGCTAGACTGTGTCTTCCAGAATACCCTGTACTGGAGCACCCCAATGCTACTTGTTCTATACTTTTTCCCTTTTCCAAAACTGCCACTCCTTCTAGGTGGCTGTGGCAGGCTCGAGAAAATGGCAGGTTTCAATTATGGCTAAGTTTGATTTAAATCCGGAATGTGGCTATGCAGCACATTTGATCATGAGACTGTACGAGCAGCAGTTATGCAGCCTGGCTCCGTGAGATTGCCCCAAGCAGCCTTTCACTGGCTAAGCTGGTGTCTGAGAAAGGATTATTTCAAAACATGCAACGGGCTGACTCTAACATGGATGTCTGAATCCAGCAGCTGAGATCGGGGCTAGTGGAGCTGCTCCCATCCCACCACTCAATGGGTTTAAAACAAGGAGAGAAAAAAAAGCATTAAACATGTGTTGTCTGGGCTAATCCTAGCCCAGCAGTGAAGTGCACTTAAAATGACCCTTCTCTAAGCTTCATCTCTCTCATTCGATGTTGCTCTTATTTGAGGATCTTTCTGGCTGCAACATCTATTTCTCTGTCAACAGCCCTCAGCGCATCTCTCTTGCTATCTTTAGTCTCGGTTTATTGATCCCTCATTCCTATCTATCCATCTAATTCTATTGTGCTTATTTCTGCCTGTCACTCAATTTACCACAGTACACCTGTCCTGGTTTACAATGTGTAGCTCATGTCAGCCTCCTTTTCCACATTTCCCCTTCCCTGGTGAGGGGGGACACCAAGCAGGGAACCAGTGCCAGCCTGCAGTGCCTGCACAGCTCCTGGGCAGAGGCTGAGAGAATTGCAGCCCAGTGGACAGAGCTGCTTTCTGTCAAGAAGAAACCCCACCTTGGCCGGGCTGGAGCATCAACCCTTGACTGTGCCTGGGAAGGGAATAAATATAAATCAGGCAGCAGCCACCCGAGCTGCAATGTCAGACTCTGCCCTGTGACTCCTGCTGTGACACACCTTATCGGAGGAGATTAGTTAGAACCTCGATCCTAAAACTGTCTCTGAATCCAAAACACCAGCCATACCCTTGGAGATAAGGACATCTTTGACAGCAGCATCAGCTCTCCAGGCTAGCTGGATCAGGACATAACAGGGCAAAGCAGGGAAAGGCAGATAAAAGGAGAAAAGAAAGACTAAGAAAGGGGAGGGTGCCCTCAGAGCTGCTCCTGTTTTATTTTCACCTTTCATGTCTTTAAAGGTGAACCTGGAAAAAGAGAGGCCAATAACAAAGCCCTATCACTTACCCTGGCTCGTTAACTCATTATCATTAATGTGGGCTGTGCTGCAGCAAGCAGAACAAGGGGAAGAAGGAGGATTTTTTGTCTTAGAACAGGTGAATAAAGTCCCTCCTTAGCAGACAGCCACTTTTCAGAGGGTTTAAGCTGATGAATGCCTAGATTGCCCAGCTGTCCCTCCCCAGGCCTTGGCAGGGCTGAAACCCTCATAAAGGGTCTGGTCCATATTTTCATGCTTTTCTGCGGGACCAAGCGTTGTGGAGGTCCCATCTCTGGACACCACCAAAGCACATGCTTAGTGTGCACACAGCATATCAAGAGTGACACCCAAAACTGCTGGGATGTCCATCTGTCACGGAGGTTGGCAGTCAGACTGGCTTACCCTCTGCTGAGGAACTGGGTTTGGAGCACTAACAGAGGCTCAAACTCATCACCAGTCACCGCAGCGATGTGGGTTTGGAAGCCCAGGCCATGGCCAGAAGGTAGGTCTGGATCCTTAACAAATGTCAGTCCCTTGTGTCTATCATAACTTTCCTAAGGATGGCTCATAACAGTGAAGTGCTTTGTTGTCCTCCAGGCAAAGCTAAGCAAGTACACATACAGATTGTGAACTCACCTGGAAAGGCAGCAGAAAGAACAGTGCCCTTCCTGAGTGAGACTGAAGTCTCAGAAAATCACCAGAAGTCCCCAAATCCTGACCCCACCAAGCAGTGCGAGATGACTGCTCCCAGGAGCACTGATAAAGGCTGAGGTGGGAACATGCAGCTCCATGGAAATCTGGCCAAGGGAACTGCCAAATCTGACACCCCTCTCAGGAGAGAGGGCAGATACACATCATGGTGATGATCTCTGGAAAAACTTACGGGTTTTCACTGAAGGTTTTCCTGTAGGATGGACATCACTGCATCCACCGTAGCACTGCAAATACGTCCTGAATCACAACAGCCTTGTGCAGTAGAAATCCTGGGGTTACGCCTTGGCTACTTCATGGCCAACAGGAGCTCAGGGACAAAAAAGCTGCTATCTCCACTTCTCTGTCTGAACTACCAGATTGTACCTGTTTGGGCAAACAACAACCGAGACAGTGATGCAAAGACCATTTTTTGCCCTTCTGCCGCAGCCACAAATGAGAGAGATGAGGAGACAACCACCAGCGGCAGGCAAAGATTGAAGAAGTTTCATGCCTTTAATAAAAACCGTCCCCATGTTGTAGTCCCAGAACTTCAACTAGAAATTGCTTTCACAGAAAAAGGACAATAACAGCAAGGCTAACATGCAAGGGCATGTTCTTATTTAAGAAGTCCTCTTGGGTTCTTGGGAAGATCAGGAAAAAGGGATAAGATGCAAAGAAGGTTTATGGCTTTGGGTACTCAAGTGTAAGACTGCAGTCCAGGGCTTCAAAATCAATGGTTCAAATTATTCCCACGCTCTTTGCAAGCTGGTGGGCTTTGAAGGTGCATGCTTGCACCTCCTGCAAGAGTTTCACTGCAGCCCTGCTTGCAGACTGAGGCCTGGATGGGTAACGGTGACTGGACTCCATCACTGTCCCAGAGGGATGCTCCACCCAGGCTTCAGCAGGCTACACAGCAACAAGCACTCCCAGTACCTCCAGCAGGGGCCAGGCCCTCACCAGATCCTTCTTCTCATATCTCCTTGCCCCATCTCCAACAGCAGAGTGGGGTGAGAGGAGCCAGATTCTGCCATGCATAAGTGCAGGCTTTCCTCCTCCGTTATCTAGCGTTGAGCAGCTCATTATTGCACTTTTTCCACTGTAACCTTGTTGGCACCTCCAGCATTGCCACATGCTGGAGTGGAAAAGCTCTACAGCCTTGGGACATGAATCTCACTTTCTCAGACACATCTCACCTTCAGCGAAATGATCCCAGTCACTCTTCCCACTCCTGCCTCCCAAGTTCACACCATGTTAAATGCTGTGGTTGCCATAAGTAACCTCCAGCTCTGCCATATAAGCATAGCTCCCACAGGGTGGGAAAATTCTATCAGGATTCCCCAAAAGTGCTGGCTCTTGTCTGAACTAGCTGCTGCAGCAGCCAAAGGCTGAAACAACTTTAAATCTCACACCACTGCAGAACCAGGACCCCGAAAATCTGTGACTTTATAACAGGCCCCAGGAGAAAAACAGAATGAGAATAGGAACAGAGGAAGGAGGCACAGACACTTGCCCCATGCTCCAAGCCTCCAGCAGGTTGCTTTGTCAGGGACTTCTTGGGCTGACTTCTTTGGTTTAAAAGCTGCTGTGCTCCAACACAAGCCAGGGCTGGTTCACGCCCCCCAGAAGACCAGGGCTTTAGGGACAGAATGTATTAGGGAAGCAAAGGCCCATCCACACTGCAGAGAGAACAGAGGGAAGGGAAGGAGTGTGGCAGTAACTCAGCCTTAATTAGCCTTATCAAATATTCATCTGGTAATTTCTCTAAATTTACAGAGAATGTTAACAACATCAATACGATCCACTGACTCTTTGAAGATCTCACAGCATAAAGGCAACCCACTCCAAAAAGAGAGAACAGGCTGGGAAGGGAGGGCATGGGGTTTGAGCAGGCAGTGCCGTGCCGTGGGGATGGGAGGCCCCAGGCACTGGGATTTGCTCCAGCGGGGCCTTTGGAGATGCCAAGCTTAGCCCAGGACCCTCCAGATGATATGATCCCCCTCCCCTGCATCCCAGCTGTGGCTGACACATGAGGGTGTGGACCTAGGAGGGCACTGGGAGCAGCTGGGGAGCACAATGGCACCCAGTGTGACGACTGCTGCGTAGCAAAGTCACAAGGTGCCATGGCAGCAACCAACGCAGAATATCCTGTGCTGGAGCGAGATGATGGGTTCGGTGGTCAATGCATGGCAGCACGACAGTCAGCGTGGGCAGGCTGCCGGAGTGCTCGCCAGTCCTGGCCAGAACTGGGTTTGGAGGTGGCAGCAGAGAAATTTTCTGGGCTGTTGCTTGGCTCCGGAGAGAACATGACCTGTGCTAGGTCATGTCCCAGAGGGATGCTCCATCCAGGCTTCAGCAGGCTACACAGCAACAAGCACTCCCAGTACCTCCAGCAGGGGCCAGGCCCTCACCAGATCCTTCTTCTCATATCTCCTTGCCCCATCTCCAACAGCAGAGCGGGGTGAGAGGAGCCAGATTCTGCCATGCAAGCAGCTAGGAAACATCTCAGCCTGAGGTCTAGTAGCAGTGGAGCCTTGCTATGCCCCTGGTCCGAGACCAAGGCTGGAGAAGGGAAGAGGAATAACAGCCAGCTACGCCATGCAAACAAGTCCATAAGTCTTGAGTCCTCACAGAAAGCACAAGCTATGCCCTTCAAGCCTGACAGAAAGCAATCAAGCCAAGGCCAGCTTACAGGGAACCTTTGCCATTGCTTTGCAGTAGAAAGATTTCCATAAACTGCTGTTGGGTTTGGTGGTTTTTTTTTCATGAGACATTTTCCCTCAATTTGTCTTTCACAAAAGGTCATTTTTAAAGACAGCAGCCCACTGGCGCCCATCACTCAGAGGCTCTGACAAGCCAAAGAAACTGTCAGACCGCATTTTGCCTCCCAGCCACATTCAAGGTTTTGCATTCAACGTTTTTTATTTTCCTAATGGAGTTTTCCCTTCAAGGCCAGCACACTATCAGAAACCAGAGCGCACCAGCACAAGGCAGAACTTCACAAAGAGAAGCCTTACAACTCAATTCACTGCCAGGTAGAAGCTGCAGTAGGTGGCCAGAGCTGGAAACCTCTGCAGACATGTTGGGGTTGGTGTGGGGCAGATGTTATCAAGGTAGCAGGATACAGACCAGTCCCAACTTCAGGAGCATCCAGATAACAGTGAGATTTGTAGGGATCACAGGGATTGAATAGGAACAAGACTCACTGTGTCCCAGGTGAGCAGGCAGGGGGGAGCACTGGGAGGTGGCAGGGCTCCCGAAGCCTTTTCTCGGGGAGAGCATGTCTCTGCGTCACCTGCAGACTGCAGAGCAGGCAGGAGAATCCGGTCACTGGGTGCAGGGTCTTCCCTCAGCCCTGAACACAGTGAAGAAAATCCACAAGGAACTTGTTCTGCTCCTGCCTGTCGATCTGGAGGATGGCACCAGAGCAGGGACCACGGCTGATGCAACCCAGACCCAACCATGCATGTGCCAGCATCATGGGAGTCTAGCTCCAAGAACAGCTTGTTATTAAGAATACAGCGTATCAGCACAGGTTATTAAGAATAATCATTTACACTCCCTTTCATTGAGGGGGCTGGAGGGCAGGCCCAAGATATGCCTGGGCCCCACAGCTCACACCAGCCCAGATTCATGAGCTTGCTGAGGCAGCAAGGGGTGGCCCAGGGATGCCTGGTCAGGACAGCCATCAGCTGGGGACCAGAGACTGGTAGGAAGGACAAGGGACCAACAGGGCAGGAGGGGGATAGGGAAGGCTCATTGTGGAATATAGCACCTGTTTTTCATAACTGTGATATAGATAAATGATTAAAAAGTTCTTAGCTGAGGTAGGATGAACTACCTGAGGCCCCAGAATAAGCTGCAGTAGCAGCATTATGAGCCTGAGCCTCAAAGATGCGGGCACAGACAATGCAAAGGACCCCAGGGCTACCCTCATCTCATGGCTGGCAATGCAGGCTTGCAAGCTGAGCAAAATCCCTCCCAGGGGTAACAGAAACATCAGAGATCAAATGTCCTGCATTTGCGCAAGGCACCAGATTAATTGTCAAATGCAACATGAACACACAGACCAGTGAAGAAAGAGTCAAGCATAAAGCCTGTTGGAAAAGAGATAAAACCATCTCCAAGCGGTTTGCTTCTCTCAAGCAAACGAAGGAAGAAGCCCCCCTGGTGAAAGGCACATTGCTCCTGGCCAAGAGCCGAGGAGGGTGATGGCTCATTGCCCCCACCCTCCACCCAGGGGGAGCCCAGTGCCAGGGGCACTGGGGAAATACTGGCTTTTAATTGCACAGCGGCTTGTAACTGCAGCACTGCTGATGGCATTTGTTAAGTATTGATTTAAGAATCGATAGGCTGTCAGTGTTAGTGTAATTTTAACTGGACTAATAATAACAACTGTTCATTGCATTTGTGGTTATATTATTAAAAGTTTTAATTGGACTAACAATAAATTCTTGGTTTGGCATAAGAAGGTGGGTTTGGTTTTTAGGGAATAACATCCCCCAGCTTGACTAATACATCTCTGTCTTGCCCCTGCCTCCCCGGGGGGATGGGATACAGGGAGCTGCTATCCTCCCAATGGCTCAACACCACCCTCTTCACAGAGACCCTTCTTGGGGCAAAGTCAGAGTTTATCAATGCCTTGCAGCTCTCCCCCCTCCAAAGTGCCATTTAGGGGTCAGGGCACAGACCGACTCACTGCCTCCACCTTGCACTGCTGCCCACCGTGGCCACTGTGACTGCTGAAAGTCCTTTCAGCAGCCAGTCCCCACCTTGCATCCCGGCAAAGGCATAGCGGAAAAATGGCAGAGCTTTAATCTCGATCTGTTGCCGATACTGCTGCAGAGGCAGGCGAAGGGGTAGCGGTGACTGGCTCGCATCAGCCGTGCTACAGGTAGCTCAGCCACCTCCCCAGGAGCAGCCCAGGTCAGGCAGCAAAGGGAGGCTTTAAACCTCTGCGAAGGACAGGTCTGCCCATGGGACAGCATCTCTATACCTATGCAGACAGCAGTTTGTTACCAGCTTGTATAAGGTCCTGAGAGTATTACACCATGCTGAGCCCCTGCAGCAGCAGAGAGCCCTTTGCTCTGAGGCATGGGGGTCAGCAGGGTCCCTTTTTGGGGCAGAGGACATCCCCCTGTGGCTGCTGTGGCTTCCCGCCTGCAGACACCATGGACCTGACCACAGCATTAACCTGGCTCCGAGCAGGGCTGGAAGGATGCTGTGGGGCTGAGAAAGACCTGAGTTCAGGGTATTTGCCAGCAAGCAAGAGCTCAGCCCCACACCAGCCCCAAACAGGGTCCCTCCCTGTTTATTCCATCTCCTGCAGCCTCCCCCAGGATGCAGGATGCTTCTGGGGGCAGATGTGCAAGGCACTGTCCTGAAGGCTGCCATGGGCCTGACAGCCCCCCATGTTCCGCCCCACTGTGCAGTCCCAAATCTTGGCATTTTGTGGGGCTGCTTAATCCTGGCAAAACCCCTCTGTGTGCCCATGCCAGCTGCACCTTCTCAGCCCGGTGGCTTTCCCCACCATAAAAAACACGTGGAGGGATACAGAGGAGCTTGGCCACCTGGAAGAGAGCTGGGTGACCCCAGTTCCCTCATCTCAAGCAGAACAACTTTTCCCAGCTCCCCCTGGAACTCCAAACAAGCCAGACGTTTCTTCAGCTCCTTTGCGTGCCCTTCCTGACCCCTTCTCTCAGTCAGCCCCTGTCGCAGTGCTTGGCAGCCTCCCAGTCCTCCCAGGGGCAAGAAACTGCCCATGCTTACAGCCCACCCACAGTAACAGCTCACCACAACATGCTCACTTCTAATTTGCTTACCCAAGCAATAAAGCAGAAATGAGAAATGGCAGCTAATTAAAAGTAGCAATTCACTGGCATCCACAACTACCCAGAGCAAGCCAGGGGTGAGAGGGATGAGAAACCTTGAAGAAGAGAGGACAGCAAGGCTCCAGACGGGTGTATCCTTGCTTCCTGTGACTTCTTACCATGGGGAAGACTTTTGCTCTAACAATCCTGCTCCCGCAAGACACTGTCCCCAAGACGCTGGGTGTCTCCTTTACCAGAGAAGTTGCCAGGATTCCCATTATCTCAGCTCCGTGTGAACCCTCACTGCAGCTTGGCATGCCCCATGTATTTTTAAGACTGGCTGATGGCACGCAGACAGAAACCCTGAAATGGAGGAAAAGCACAGCTGTGATGTGTTCCTACAGTTCCTACACAAGAGTGAGCACAGCACGCTCAAAGGTTACCGCTTGCAGTCCCCTCTGACCTTCACATCTGCGCATCCTTATGCGAACACACAGACTATGCTGTCTTCGTGACTCAGGTACATGCAGGACGAGGAGGGTGCCTGGGGCCAGCAAATCCAGACAACTTCCAGTCTAGATGGTCCGCAGCTCACCCGCTCTGCACGCCATTGAATTCTCCCTGCTACAAGAAGATGGTTTTTAGCATCGAAGTCGGTGCCTGTAGCTTGCACGGGAATGGGAGCGGGGGAGGTGGAGGCCATCACTAGGGACTTGGGTCTCTACCATGGATAGATTTCTCTTGGTGGAAACATCCCGTTCATTAGATGAGGAAGGTGCTTATGACAAGATGGGAGCTGAGGCTGCCTGTGCCTGGCTGGTGTGGGAGAGGAAGGTGGCTGCTGAATCCTCACTTCTCAACAAGAGCAAAAAATTTGTGTCTCAAGAGACAAGCCAAGTGAAGAGCATCTAGCCAGTGCTCTGCCAGCGACAGAGCTATGAATAGACTCAGAAGAATCCACAGTCACCCATGAGGTGAGAAACTGCCTCTCTCTTGCTCCGCATTACCCATGCCACCACCTCCCCACCTCTCTGTCTTGTGTAGCTACCAAGAGGGGTCAGAAAAGAGCCAGAAAGTGGGACTGAAAGATTGCTCCCCATCCCTCTGATCACGCGCACCAAGCAGGTGCCACCATGGCCCAGATTACAAAGGGAGCAGGGTAGTGCAGCATCACCATCCGAGGACTCAGAAGCAAGGATGATCCTGCAGGCAAGGACTTCTGCTCTGGAAATGCTCTAAAAGCTTCTCAGAGAAGTGCCAGAGTATCTTCAAAACTTCTTACCTTCAAAACTGCCCTGGCAGCCTCCTCTGCAAGGTTTGCATCCACATCATGGGCACAGGCCTTGGGAAGATCATCACCTTCTGCCTGGTGTGTCATCAAGGCTTCCTCTGAGCTCCAGGAAAAGCCGTGGGGAAGCGCAGGCACACACTTAGGCTGCTTCTCCACTGCTTCCAGCCTGTCTCGTTTTCCCCAGACAGCAGCCTGCTCTACCCAAGCTATCGCAGACCATCCTGCCTAGCAAAGCACCCAGGCAGTGCTTCCTAGAGCACCACCAGACACCGGGAGAGCCAGCGCCCACTGCCCCAGCACCCCCATCCCACACCACACGCAGGGATCACAATGCTGGAGGAGATCAAAGGTCCTGCTACAGCTGCAGGTAATCCAGCCAGGCAGGCAAGCAGAGGGATTCACTCTCTGTTGTAGACTTTATCTGGCTCCAAGAAGGATAAGCCTAAATCCTCTACTGTATTTCCCCTCCCTCCCCTCCACTCTGTAGTCCAGAAGGTGTAATGTGACATGTGGCTGAGACCGAAAGGCAATGTTTAGGAACAGGCCCAGGAAAACGTGTCACTTGGGGCAGGAAGGGGACAAGGGTGACTGAAGTCTCAGAGGAAGGGGAAGGAAGGACACCTGCAGTCTACAACCATCTCTCCTTGCAGACCCTGGCTCTGCAGGCTCTCACTCTAAACCAACTGTGTGGAGGAGACATCTCCCATCCCCCCAGAGGCTGGAGGAACCAGCCAAGGTGGATGTTCCCACAGGAGGTGGCAGGCTTACAGACAACCAGTTCTGCACCAATGTCACCCAGCCCAAGTCTGGATCCTGGCTTCAAGACCCAGCTCAGACCCTACCACTGCAACCCTGCCAGGGCTGCCTGGCTCCAACACCCTGCGCTGCCCTGGCACAGCTTACCTGCACCGTGGAGCTCCCAGCAACGGGCAGAGCCTGCTAGGCTCTCCCAAATCCCACCTTGCACCAATTGAATTACTGATCACCACCTCAGCTTGAACCTTTTCCCCACGGACCACCAGCATGGGGAGTTTCTCTTAGGAGACTATCTGCAGAGCTAGGCTGAGGAGGGCACCAGGGAGAGCCCCATGATGGGGCAAGGAAGCCTTCACCCTCAGGGACACCAAGCTGCTGGGTCAGGGGAAAAAGGGGTGTTGGGAAGGCATCCCAGGGTTTTCCCTCCATCACACCAAGGGAGATGGCGGAGATGGCCTCACCTCCTGCTCACCCATCACCCTGAGCTGCTGTCATGGCAACACCCACTCCAGTTCAGGAAGGAATGGGTACTTCCACTTGTTTAACCAAGGAGGAGGCAGCACCCTGGCATTTTGAACAGGGAAGGATGGGAACAAGCAAGACAGTCTGCACAGAGAGAGCTCGCGGCAAGGCTGACCTGGACCTACACAACGTGCAGGTCTGCAGCTTCCTGCCACCTGCAAGACAGGTACGATGGTGAGCCACTTCGGCTCTGCTCCTCATGGCTGGGAAACGTGCTCATGGGGATGGTACTCATAGGGATACTGCCCCCACACCACACCAACACCCCACACGAAAACAGGGGTGATAGAGGGCTTGAGCTCCGCAGGACAGAACTGGCACAGAGCACCCACCAGTCTGTAAGACGTGCTGGGTGCTCAGCACCAATCTTCCCCTTCAAAGGGCAGACCACACCTCAGTGAGCCACAACTCACTGAAACACCTCAGAAAGACCCTCAGATACTCCTCAGGGGCTGCAAAGAAAACAACCATTGCCTAGCACCACCAAAACTCCTTTGACAGTAGGTCCTACGCTGGCGGCTGTCCTCTCCAGCCATTTCCCAGGAGCAGCCCCAGGACACAGCACATCCACCATGGCCCATGAGAAGAAGCTGAGCACAGAGCCTTTTCTTTGAAATCCCACTCACACCTGCAGAGGAAGCAGGCAGTTCTTTGATTTCAGAGCTATTGAATCCAAACGATCATGAGCAAGCCAGCCCCCCTCCGGAGAATAGTGCATGGCAGTCTGATGACCTTCTACACCACCTCCACGTCCCGGTTCCGGGAGAACTGGTGGAAATCTTGCTCACGGCAGCCCTCTGTGTGCAGTGCCTCACTCCTGGGAAGGCAGCACCAGCAGCACACTCGCGGTCCTGGTTGCCTTGGGTGCAGAGGAGGCAGGAGCTGGGGAAGGCAAAGCCATCTAGAGAGCACTTTGGGGGGGATGTGCTGGAGAGCTTGGAGCTGTATCCAAACTTTCCTGATTTTCAAGAGACTTCAGCTGAGCCCATAGGAGACACAATGCAGTCAGGAAGTCAGAGCAAGACTGGAGCTTGCCCAGCGCTTCACACCACTGAGGTCTTGACTGGACAGCCAGACCCCATCTCAGCAGTGCAGAGGAGACCATAGGCACAGCGCTATGGAGAAGGCCATCACAGATTTCAACAGCACCAAAAGCAGCTCTGCTGCTGCCTGTGCCGTGCCACACACCAGAACCGCAGTCATCAGGGATCCTGGTAAGCCACGAGCCAGCCACCTCCACAACCTCTGTTTCATGCCTTTCTCCCTGCACTGCACACACCACAACAGATCTTCTCACCAAGGTGGGCCTGTTGTGCTGCAGGACTCAGAGGCTTCAGGCTTCGTGCCAGAGCTTGGGCTTGAAGCCAGGCCCACTCGGCAATCCCAAAATCCAGTGGTTCAAACTGATATGAGCCCTGCTTACAGACCTAACCTACCTCTGGAGAAGGGGCAAAGCCACATGGTCTCCTGCGCTGCAGTCTCCAGCCCTGCTGTCTGCAGCCCAAGGAGAAGAGGTTGTTTTGCAGCTTGCTCACAATGACCGAAATGGCCTTTTCGTGGACATCTTAAGAAAAACAAAAAGCAGGCAGGCAGCAGGCAGGAGTTATCACTGTTGTGTCCTGGCAAGCTCTCTCCATGTCCCCCTGCTGTGAAATGGGTACTTAGATCTCCCAGAGGCCGATGAGAGACCTTTTTCTGGGCATCATCCAGTGATGATTATTTCATTCCTAGAAGCAGTGCTCAGAGGCGAGGAGGGAAACCAGTACCACACAATGCACTTATGGCTGATACACCTGAGAATCCCAGCCCTTTTCCCGCAGCTGTAGAGGTGGCAGGCAACATCTGAAGATACACCCTTTAGCAGCAGCAGATTTGCAGAAAACATCTGGAAGTCAAGGGGCTTCCCTGGTCCAATGGCACTGGAAGGGGTGGCTGCCTGGTTAGGCACACGTTTGCCCCTGGTCTGACCTCTCTGGAGGTCAATGCATTTACTCCATATTTGATGTCTCCCACCCACAACACACAACTGAGAAAGCTTGTGTTGTATAGAGAATTATTTTTTGCAACGGCAGAGATCTAGAAGAAAGAAATTATTATTAATCTGCAGACAAAGCAGTTTAATGTACCGTGGTGCATGGGCAAGTCTGTGCAGAGCACCGAGCAGACCCTCTGAGTGGGCATCCTCAGCTTTTCCTCCCGGTTGCCAGCCCTGAGGAGCAGCCTTTGGCAAGACTCTGTTCCCCATCGCCAGGCGAGCCTTATGGGGGGGGGGGAAGGCACATGCTGGGACCACCCGTAAAACGGGCAGCAGCCAAAGCTGTATCTGCTGTGCCCCATGTCCACTCTGCTGGGAATTTAGGCAGCCCACAAGTGCAGCTGTGCCATTGTCTGCTTCTGTCCGACATCTGCCTCTCCAAAAAACTCACGGAGCTGCTGCTAATTTCATTAGCAGGCCCCATCAAGCGGTTCATCAATCTCTGATTTCCTGGCTTGCTGCCATGAGGAAACAAGCGGGATCTGCTCGGAATTCACAAAGCCATCCTCTGGGGTAATTTGTCTGAAGACTTAAAATTTCCCCGAGTGGATTATTATCTCGGATTAAAACCGGGGGTGGGGGGTGGGGGGGTGTGTTTTTGCTGCTTTCTTTTCTTTTTTCCTTCCCCCGGAATAAATCAGAATACCCCCTAAGCTGCCAGCAGTTCCCCAGCCCGGAGGCAGAAGCCCCGGGATCCGCTCCCGGGCCGGCTGCATCCCACAGACCCGCCCGGTGCGCAGCAGCGCAGGACCCGAGCCCGGGGGCTCGGAGCGGGGCACGGGGATGGCGAAAGGGAACCGGGAAGCGCCGGAGCGATGGAAGAGGTTCCAACTCGCCCTCCAGGGACCTACAGCTCCGCCGGGAAACACTCCGGGTTACGCTGCCAAGCGCTCGGCTCCCCACGCGTGCGGCACGGCGAGCGGCTGCGAGCCCACAGCCCCGCGGGGGCCGCATCCAGCCCGCTGCAGCGCCGCGGCCCGGGGGTGCGCGGCCGTTCCGCGGCTCACAGCGCCCCCTCGCGGCCCCCTTCCCGCAGCGCGGCCGCCCGTGCCCGCCCGGCGGAGCGGGGCTGGCGCCCGGGCCGTGCCCTGTGCGGGCGGGGCGAGCGGCACCTTCCGGAGCCACAAACCACGGGAACGGGGAAAGCGGGGAGCCGGGGCTCCGGGTGTCGCAGGAAAAAACGGAAACCACCTCACACTCAGCCAAAATCGTCCTAGCCCTACAAACAAACGAACGAAAATCCTAAATTTAGAGGTGACAAACTTTTTATCTTACCCTAGATTCTAAATTTGGTGATTTAACCTTCCCTCTCCCACCAATCCCAAAAAGCAAGGCCATTATTTTTAAATGGAAAATTCCCATACAAAATGAAGAGAGGCAGTCTTACTTTGGAGGGAGAAGAAAGGAAAAAGCAAATCCCTTCAGTTTTCCACCACGAACCTTCCTCAGTTGATACCTGTCTACGCGTCATCCCATTATTTTAGCCACACTATTGGCTGAATTTGACCCAGAACATGAAGTTTCTCCAAAATTCCCTTCTCCAACAAACATTCTCCTTGTAAACCAGCCCCAGCCCAGCCCACAGACCCAGTGGCTGGGAGCAGGAGGTCCCAGATACCTACCCACAGATCAGAGCAAGCTATGCAACAGAAGCAAGAAATAAGGTTGCATCCCCCAGTGCCAGCACCTGCACAGCACCATTAGGCATGGGTGGGATTATTGCTTGTGCTGAGGCTGCCGTTGCTTGCAGGGTATTGGTGCCTTCCCTGCACAGCACCCCTCACCAAGCAGCTGCTGACACTGCGGAGCCCACAGAGCTTTGTGGCGCGTGTGATGGTGCCACAGTTTCACCCTTGCACACGTGTCCCCGTGGCTCTGCCATTCATTTCTCCTTCAGAAGGCAACTGGCCGGCAAAGCCCCAAAACTCCTACTGAGTACAAGAAAACCTCCTGCCTAAGAAAATAAATGTGTTCTGTATTCTCTCCGAGCTACCCACAGCAAAGCAAATACAGGCACAGTTGGGTCCCACCACTGCTCTGTTCCTTAAAAATGTGTCATTTCAGTCAAACCCTTCCTGGCACATCTGGCTGTCATTAGGTAGAGGAGAGGGACAGCTACTGTCTTTCTTCTGCACATAGCACAACAGGTGCTGTCGGGCCAGTGAGCCATGGTCTTTACCTCTGTATGGATGTCTCAGATGACAAATACAGTAGCCCAAATGGAAATCATGCTGCCTCTGCAGTGGGAGGGCTTGGGGACCATCCCCCAGGAAGGTGCAGTGCTCAGGGTACTGAGCCACCCACACCAGGTGCCATCTGACAACATCAAACAGAGCAGAAGGGAGAAGAGAGGCAGGCAGGAGGACAGCAGCTGCCTGCCCTTGCAGCTAGATTTCCAGCCTCAGTGTGGACAGTAGAGGTGACCTAGGTAGTGACAATGACCCAGACAAGCCTCTCCATCTGCAGACATAAGAGGCAAAGACTGGGCTGTCTTAGTTGAGTGTTGGTATCTTGCAAGTAAGGAGTCTCTTGGTGCAGGCTGGGTGTCTGCAGACAGTCAGTGGAGACCGTTTACTTAAAATGAGTTATAAAGGCTGAACCAAAAATACATTTGTTAAATATGTGGCTTGAGTTTTGGTGCCTCTCATTGGGGTGGTTTTGTTATCTGCGAGGGATCCGGCATCTTCCAAAGCCTGTCTCCTCCTTGGTCCCTGTACGGATGGGTAGGTGGCACATGGCAGGCTCTGTCCACCATGACTCTGCATCTCTCCAACATAGATGGGAGGCCAGCGTGTCCAGGTATCCCTCCCCGTAAGGTTCACGTCCCACCTTCTATTAAGGCAACTAGGAGGAAAGAGGCGTGATGGGCACAGAACTTTTGCAGAAGCTGGAAGGAAATGTTAGCAGTGGCATTAGCCATTGTCCTCTTTTTAGTGATCCAAGTCCAAGATCTCAGACCAAGGCAATGAGAACAGGGACAGGCCAGAAGAAGAGCTGGGACAATCACCTGATTTGGAGCCATTTCAGAAGCTGCCATCAAAGCAGTGGCAGCAGCAATGCTAAGGACCTGAGAGAAGTCCCTGCCAAGGCAGCCACAGGATCTGCCTTGTGAAATAGCAAACACTGTCTCAGCACAAGACCAGACATCACCTAGCTGGCCTCTGCACCCTCTCATTTCATCCCACCAGGTAAAGCTTTCTCCTTATCCTCAAGCGAACTGTCTGAGCTATCAGAGAAGAAGTCCTCCAAATCCTGCTGCCTCATCTTGGACTCTAGAAGAGTGATGCGCTGCTTGAGCTTCATCTGGGCATTGTTGTATTCTGTCAGAAGCCGGCCAAAGCGGGCGTGCAGTGTGTCCAGGTTCAAGGCCAGCCTGTCCAGCTTCTCCTCCACGCTCTTCCCTTCTGCACTTGCCTCTGCAGCTGACTCATCCAGCAGACCTTCCTTGATCAGGATCTCCCGGCCACGCTCCTCCAAGACCTTTTTGGCATCAGGATACTCTGTGACAGCTTCCATAAGATCTTCCTTTGACAGGCAGAAGAGATCAGAGTAGCCCAGGCTACGGATGTTGGCTGTACGCCTGTTGCCCATTTTGCTACCTTTAATGTTGATGATGCTGATCTCACCAAAGCAGCCTCCTGCAGTGAGCAAAGCATACTGTGTTATTCCATCATCTGCCACCACAGCCAGCTTCCCCTCCTTGATAATGTACATCTCTTTCCCAATGTCTCCTTTCCGGCAAACGTAATCCCCTGGGCTGAACACCTGAGGGTGAAGCTTCAGCACCAGCTCCACCAGTAGACCTGCCTCACAGTCCTGGAAAATCCTCACCTTCTTCAGTGTCTCCAGGTGAACGTTGATGGCAATCTCTGCCCTTAACTTATCAGGGAGATTCTTGAGGACTTCCCGTTCATCCACTGCTTTCTTGTTGGTCCACAGGTAGTCAAACCACTTGATGACTTTGGTTTCCATGTCTTTGCTCACCTTGCGAAACTGCATGTAGTGTTTGATGGCATCAATTTTTGCCTGGAATTCTGCCCTGGTGGCATTCATGTTGGATATCATGGATCCCACATTCCCCACAATGGTGGCAAAGATGAGGACACCGATGAGAAAATCAAAGATCACGAAGAGGTACTCTTCATCACGCACAGGGGGAGGGGTCTCTCCGATGGTAGTCAAAGTCAACGTAGACCAGTAGAGACAGTAGACATACTCCCGGGTCAGATACCCATATTCAGGGTCTGTGATGTTGGGATAGACCCAGGTGTCCTCTCCAAAGCCTATGGCCTTGGAAATGGCATAATAAATGCAGGCATTCCAGTGGATGATGACCAGGATGTAAAGAACCAAATTGCTAATGCGGAAGATGTTGGGGTGGCTGGTTCTGGTCTCAGTCCTATCAAAGAACTCAAACATGCGGGAGAAGTGCAGCAGTCTGTTGAAACGCAATTCAGGGCAGTGCAATCCCACAGCAAAGTATGCCAGGTCTGTGGGCAAGATGGAGAGAACATCCAGCTTGAATTGTAAGGTGTAGATGTAGTTATCCCGTAACTTCTTCAGGTCCTTAACCAGGAGGCCCTGCTCCAAGAAACCTAACAGGGAAGCAAATGACAAAGTTAGCTTGGCTTATGTTCAGCTCTTCTGCAGGCTTTGTAAGCACTTCTGAGAAACGTTTTATGGCATGCCATGCACATGTGTGCATATATACACAGGGTCATCCAAATATTACCAGTTCTACCTGATCTACTCAGTTTACAAGCTTTTGCCCCTACTCAAGCAAAAGCCACCGAAAGATACCACTTAGGGATTTAGTCTGTTGCCACAAAGAAAGGGGGACACAAAGGTTTTCATCCTCCAGATCATGAATTATTGCAGTTCTGACAGAAAACATACAGCCACATGCTGCATTCCTAGAACTTTAAATTCTGCCTTTTCCCATGTAGATAATTCAGTAGCTGAACTGATGCAAAATCAGACACACAGACCTTCAACTACACCCGAATACTAATAGTAACACAAGTAATTTTGTACAATTATTCAAAGCTGAAGTTGAAAGCTGGGATGATTAATCTTTCAATCTGAAACTTACTCCATTTCTCAGATCTTTTAATTAGATTCCTTCTCTGCAGACCGCTTCGTAGTAGTGAGTGCCAAGGTAGACAAAACCCCCCTTCTACTGGAGGTGCAGATTAAGTCTCTCCCTTGCAGCTCATCTCCACTTTTAGGGATTAAAGCAAAGCAACTCACAAGCCAGCATGCTTACCCGTGTGCAGGTGTATCACTATGTCCCCAACGTAGATACAGTCTGAGATGTAGTCTAACACCAGCCAGAGGACAACATAGGTTTTTTGCAGGTCACTGAAGCAAGCCCTGGTGGAAGGTCATAAAATAGGGTGGTGAAACCAACAAATCTCCATACCATCTCCAGCTGTTACAGCTAGCCGATTCTGAGGCTCCTAACTTTGCAACAGAGCTTAGCCACTTGCCCCTTTTCTCCTAGAAATTAAAACTCCCTTCTCTGAAAAGTCTGCCCTCCCTGGACCTAGGTAAAGCAACATCCTGAAATGACCTCCCTAATGCACCTTGCAGCTTGACCCTGAAATCATGGTCCTTTCCAGATGGATGCTCTGCCTTTGCACCGCAGAAGTCACAATGATAGGAGGGATTCCTTTCCTTTAGGTTCCCACCAGCCCCAACACCACCAGTTGTCAGTTGTCTGACCCTGGCAGAGCCACGGCAACCAGGTGAGTAGGAGGATTAGAGGAGACAGGGACCCTACAACCTCCCAGCTCACCTGGCTATGAGCAAGCACCAGTTATAGAGGACAGGAACTGCAATGACAACCAGCCAACGGTAATACCAGTCCCCTGCAGGGTCCACCACAAAGATCTGCCATTTCTTCCTGGAAACAGAGAGAAGCCAGAGCTAGCAATGTATGAAAAAAGGGCTAAACATAGAAAATAGGGTTGAAAGGAACCATCCCAGCCGTATCCTTCATCCCTTGCACTAGACTGGCTCAAACATAGCTGCAGCTTGAGTGTCAGTCTGGAAGCTAAAACCAAACCCAGCAGCACTGAGCAAAAATACCCATCGCCATCTAAGCTCCTTTATCCCTTAAACTGAGCTCAGTAATGTACCAGAAGAGGAAACTGTAGGATGGTAAGGCAAAGCAGGTGGCCTACGTGCACACAGCACCCCAGTGGCAGAGCCAGAAACAGATGTATGCAAGACTGCGATCAGAAAACTTCTTGTTACATGACATTGCCTCTTGCAGATGAGGTATGGATTGGTGCCAGACAGATCTTAAGAGATTAATTAGAGCAGGAAGGAAAGTGTGCTGCAGATCAGCAGGAACACCAGGAGGGGATGCCCAGGCCCCAGCACAGAGACCCAGGGGGCAGCTGGCATTGCATGGCTGCAGTCACCATGCTGCTCGCAGCTGCCTGCTCAGTGCTGGGTCCAGCCTTTGAACTGCTCCCAAGTGTTTGATCCTGCTCGTCTTGGGACTCCGAGATAAGATGTGCGCATTCCAGTCCCCAGATCTCACTGGAGAAGCCAGGGAAGAGAAACTGTGTAGCAGGGCTGATAGACCGAGCTGCTGCAGCCTGGTGGGGCAAAACTCCCTCTCCCACTTCCAGATTTTGAACGTGGAAAACTCTCTCCAGTGACAGGAGAAAAACAACCCACTTGCCAACAGATTCCCCATGCCGACCCCCACTGCTTCTGACAGCTTCTAAAGCAGAACCTCTGCCTTGAAGTCTCCTTCCCCAGCAGCACAGGCAGCAGCACCCATGGTGGCCAGAACGTAGGGACTTGCATGCGGCGCAAAGCCAGCAGTGGTCCTCCGCACTCACTCTGATCACAGCCATAGACAAAGAGATGGTCCAACCTTCCCACTAGAAGCGTTTATCTTTTGCTCAGAAAGTGGGATTTCAATGTTTTTTTGAGAAAGGGACTCTTTGCTCCCTGGCACATACAGCACCGACCCACCTGCGGCTAGCCAGTACCCTTGTAACATCTGCAAGCACTAATAACCTTAATAACAATGTTAATCACATTGGTAATTTTAGCTTTAAAACACCAGTGCTGCCCATGGCAGGTGGCCAGATTTACTGACATCACACTGACAGCAGGGTCAGGGTTGGAAAACCAGGGCTCTGGGTTAACCCAGGAAGAGGGAATAATTATCTCTTCCCCAAGGCTTTGCATCCAAGCCTGCAACCATGGAGTCTCCCAGGGCTGTTAACAGCAGCTCACGTTTGCAATTACCAGACCTGGGTCCTTTCTTACCTGTGGAGGTGAGGACCTAGAAAACAGCAGAAGTTACTACCATCTCCCCAGGAACCCGGTGGCACCGAGCAGCCCTTTCACAGCACACCTCAGCCGCCCCCGGTAATTAACAAGCTCCCCTTAACCTCGCAGGGCAGAATGCTTTTTTCTATGACTAGTAAAGACCCAGATACAAGGCTCAGATATTTTTCCTCTACAGAAAACAATTATTTCCTTAGTGTTTTAATTACCAGGTATAATGGTAGGGTCCAGAGTAGTCTGTGAGCTTTGCCCTTTCATTAGCCAGCAGAAAAAAAGCCAGGTTATTGCTTTTCACCCAGAGTGTGAGCTGAGGAGATGAAAGGGCTGGATTTGAAAGAGCCTTTCCAGAATGCTGCTGTCACAGCGTCTGCAACTGGGGGGGCATGGGCAGCAAACACACTCCTGCATCTCCCTTCATCCTGCAGATTACGAATGAGACTGGCAAATCCCAAGTGTTTGTGCTTGCTGTGGTCTCCTGGGTGGCAACTCCACACCCCTTGGCTTGACCCCAGCTCCTCGTATGCACAGGCTGAAGGTACATCTCTTCACAGACCCAGGGCTGCCTCCAAACACCAGCCCTAGTGCTGAACTGCTGTGAAAACGGGGAGGTCTGCTAGCTGCCACGAGCCACACAATGTGTGTTACCTACCAGGGGAGAGAAAACCGCACTGGTGAGGCACAGGCCAGGTCTTTTCCGTAGGGACAGACTACCAGATCCTATGTGCCTGCACAACACCCGGCAAAGCCAGGCTGGCTGCCAGGACAAGGGCTGGAGAGGCCAGGGAGGACTCTTCCCACCACTGCATCCTACCTCCCTCTTTTCCATCCCCATCTACCTCCATTAGCCATCACTGCCAGGAGCCCCCTAGCACCACGCACAGCTGATCTCCAGCCAAGGACAGCTGGGGGCACAGGAAAGGGACCCTACTTTTTGTTTTCCTCTTCGGTCTCCTCGTCCTCTAGACCATTACCAGCACCTGCAGCCACTGTCTGGAGCTCAGGACCCTGGAAGCGCTCAAGGAAGGGGTCTGGCCTTTGCTGCTCCTCCTGCAAGCTCTTGCTGGCCCAGTTCCTCAGCACCAGCACCAGCCGGACTATCCTGGATTGGGAAGAGAGGCAGAATCAGGAGGTGTCTGCAGAGCAAAGAGAAAGCAAAAGCTTGAGAGCAGGCAGAGGGGCTACAGATGAGAAGACAACTCTCACAACTCCCTTTCAAGCCCAAACATTTCCTTTCCCCCCCCCCCCCTTGTAGTGGTGGTGTGGGACCAAGAATATACAAGCAAAAGAGCCCACCCTGGCAGAGTCTCACAGCTTCTTCCCCAATCCTGCGGCCGTGCCTGCAGGGACATGAGGAATGTGTGGGTGACTGGGGCAGGGTGAAACTGCCTGTGAGGGAAAGGAGTGAGCCGTCCCAGGGCCCCAGAGGTGATGAAGCTGCCCCCTCCCACAGCCCTCTTCGTGGGCACTGAGGCAAGCAGAGCAGCATTCACAGATGCCAGTCCCTGCAACCCCTGTATGCCATGCAGCAGGAGGGGATCCTGACCCCACACAAGTCCCCAGTGTCAAAGCCAGGCACAAAGGGCTCAGGCTCACCCTGGGCCAGCAGCATGTGCAGGTACCTGGCCAAAGCTCCCCTGCCTTGGAAAGCAGAGGCAGCCGGCTGCTCCCTGCCATCCAGGGGAGCTTCTCTCCACAGCTCTGAGGAGGTGTCATCCTGAGTCAAGCAGGTTCTGCAGCGAGGAAAAGAGGGGGTCACAGCCATACCATGCCATCGAGGCACTTGCCCACAGCCAGACAAACTGGAGGAAGCAGGCAGCTGAGGTTTGGCATCGCAGCCCTGCCCACACCAGGTCTCGGCAGACACACAGAGATGACCCTCCCCTCCCCTGCCCCACTACTGCCTCCCTCACCCAAACCAGGAACCAGCCTGACCTCCTGGTGCTGAGCTGCATCCTCTCTGTGTCACCCTCCACTTGGGCTTGGGTGGATGGGCAGGGGTGGCAGTTGGCTGGTGAGCTGTGCAGAGCATTACTCTTGGCCATCATCCTCCATGTGTGGAGACCACAGGCACACACCCTGCCCCAGAGACCTGCAAAGAGCAGAAGACAGCCACAGGAAGAGCCGTGCAGGACACATTATGTGGTCTGAACTGAGAGATACAGCACAGCATGGGAAGAGAGGTTCAAACTCTATGGGATGCGCCCACCCCATGTTTTCCACCACCAGCCATCACTGATGCTGTATTAAGAGTCTTGCAGAGCATTTCACCCTCCCCGATAGATCCCACATCTGCCCATGGCTCATGAAAGATGCTCTCCTCATCATTCAGGCTCCTCGGCCATTGCTGGGACAACAGCATCCCCAGCCAGCTGTGCCATAACAAGCTCTCAGCACCACTGCCTGCCCAAGGACAAGAAAATAGTCTCATAAGGAACGCAAATGCAAGGCCAGCCCGGGCAGGGAGAAGCTGTCATGCAGCAGCACGGGGTAGACTTTGCATGTACGAGGGCATTTGCACCCAAGCAACCGCCCTCCTTCTCCAGGGCACTGCAACCTGCTGGTGGTCTGCCCAGCAAGCTCCACCTCTCATCACTGCAGAAATTTCTGCTCTGGAAATAAAGGTTTGCTATTTAAAAAGAGCCTTGCTGAGCTTCTTGCTGGCAGGAGCTACTAACTGGCTTCAAAAAGCAGCAGACAAGACCCAGCATTAATACGTGGTGCTTGCTGTGAAGCTGTTAAGTGTGGGATTTAACTGGGGTTTGTTTATCTAAAAAGCCAGAGGTGCCCATGGGGATTGCCCAGCCCCAGCACCACATGCAGCCCTCACTTCTGCTGCACCCTAGTACAGACCACACCGTGCAAAAGCACCTGACAGGCACACAGACTTGACATGCACAGACACAAAGGCACACAGGCATTGCTCAGCCCTCCCTAGACCACGTATTCCCACCCTGGCCACCCTGCCTGCTTCCCCCAGGGCACAGGACGCTCTCTATACCCACAATGCATGGATAAGGCAAAAGCACGCTTGTGCTCTCCCATGGTGCAGCCCACGGCCAGGGCTCTGCTTGGGGGAAGGCAACACCTCGTACACCTCTGCCAACATGCACAAAGACTACATCCACGCTGCATGCACAGGGACAGCCACACACACCCGGGAGAGCCACCTCCCTGGGGCAGCGGAGCCGCTGCCAAGAAGCCACCACTGTCCACTTACGAGCCTGGCGTCCCCCGAAGCCTTCAACACTTGGCTGCTGCCTAGCGCAGGCTAGAGGGGTGGCTGGGGAGCGTCCCTCCCCAGGAGCCTCCTGGGCTGTCTCCAGAGCAGTCAGGCTTTCACAAGGTGTGTTGAGCTGCAAAGCAAAGCTAGCACAAGCGGACCGGCCTGCCCTCCTGCCCTTCGTCCCTGCCCAAGCAGAGAAGCAGGCAGGTGGCCAGGCAGCGCGCTGGCAGTGGCAGAGGGGCCTCCGCAGCACACAGGGAGGATGCACACACGCGTGTGCATCTCGTCACTACAGCACGCCCATCCCCTGAGCATCCTCGATGCCCTGAACAGCAAGGCGCACTTCAGAGGAGTTAATAGCAGCCAGCTTTGTGTCTGGGGGATGAAAGAGGAGGAGGAAAATGTGCTGCTCAGGGATGCTCCATTTCCCTACCCATGAATCCCCTTCTCCCCCTGCCACCTCCTGGGTAACCAGAGGGACCCTAGACATCTCTCAAGGCAGACCATGGCTGGAGATCTCAGCCATCCTGAGCAGCTCTAGGTCCAGTGGCTCTTGAGTCCCCAGCACACGTTGGGAAGGGTCACTGCCCACCCAGGGACAGGTACAGCCAGGTTCAGGTCCCCGAACACAAGGGTATGCGCTGGGATTGCCTCCAGGGCCATCTGCTTCTGCTCCCCTCCCAGCCCTCTGCCCCAGGGAAAACAAAGCTGGAGACTATTTCCCTGCTTCACAGGCTGCACCACAGCTACTGCTATGATGGGAAATTTGCAGAAGCAGCCACATTTTAACACCCTCCCATCCAGTTACCTCTTCTCACGTTCAGGGAGGAGGCCCAGTGGGCTGCCACTCTGGAGTGCCGGTGAAGAGAGCTGCAGAGTTTGAAGATGATCATGAAATGCATCTTTCACCAGTTTCTGTGCTTGTGTTTTGTTCACAAAGCCATTCTAATAACGAGTTAGCAAAAAGTTTTGCATCCTCAAGGCAAGAAGGAAGAGGTTAATTTTTACCCCCTTCCTCCAGCAGTGGCTGAGGCTGGATCAGTCCCTAATGTGCACATGGAGTTCTGTACCACGTGCAGGGCTGATCTGAAAGCACCAGCACCAGGAGTCCCTTCGCTATCAAAGGTTCACCTTTCCTTCTCTCAAAGCCTTAAATCCCACCTGTTCTGATCTCACTGAAAACCTGGACAGCAGGGAGCCTGCAGGAAGAAATAGAATTTTTGCAGCCTTGGCCAGGGCTGCTGGCAGTGGCAGCGGGTGCTTCCCCGGTGAGCACCCATCAGCAAGGGATGCATCACCCTGCTCTTGTCCCCACACCACACACCGCAGCATTGGGGACAGCTCACAGACCAGGACCAGCAGCAGCACGTGTCTCCCTGCCAGCTCTCCTTTTGCTCCCTGCCTGCAGCTGCCTTCAAAAGCGACACGGGAACTCCAGGAGCTGCTCCCTCAACCACCGTAGTGCACCAAGACACTTTGTTTTCCACGTCGTTGTGGCAGTGACCCTAGGAGACACCCAGCCCTGCCACACATGATGCCCTGGGACAAAGAAGAGCCAGGAGGAGGAGGAGGCAGGGAAGAGAGAAAGAAAATAAATAAAAGCATAGAACCGCAACAGGGACAGCATTAACCAGAAATTCTCCTCCAGATCCCCCCAGCCAGAGCAGCTAGCATGCATGTTTTACACCAGTGGGCCAAACAGCCTGTAGCTCTAGTGATGTCAGAAATCCAGTGGCTGATTAAATAAGCATGCATGGCTGAGATATACAGCACCAGGTCAGAGTCCCACTGCCAAGGGAATAAACCTTACCTGTCCTCATCCATTGGGATACCAGGATAAGACTCCACAATTCATAGAAGAAACACATCCAGAACACACGGAGTTTATTAAAATATGCATTTTATAGGTCAGTGTGTCCAGATTTATACCAGGATTTATGCTTTACATAAAAATCATATTGTATCCTCTTCAACCTGCCAATAATTAAGCTGTGAGAATACATACAGTTTGATCACCCCCCCCTCCAAACATCTTCAATCCACACTTGAAGGTGGTGTGACCCCCAATGGGTCAGCCCTTTTTACCCTAAAATACAGCTCAAAATAATAATAATAATAATAATAATAATAATAATAAACCCAACAACAAAACACCACAAGCTTCCTCCAAAACATGTTTGCAGCTCTCAGACAAGAAAAAACAGCCAAATGATTTACCTGCTTTCCTGGCATGAGTCACCCAGCAGCAGCGCCCTTATACAGACCTGTTGTGTAAGGACCGCTGGTAACCCTGACCACATCCCTGAGCCACAAGCCACAGGACCCCCCCCCCTTGCACCAGTGCTCCCACCCCTTACACACACCCTGCCACAGCACACCAAGTCCACCACACCATCCTGGTCTACAATAAATGTCAGTGCTCTCCTCAGCGAAGCTATCAGCCACAGGTTCAGACCTGCAATTACTTGTGGGACAGTTACTTATTAGTCAATGTCCAGCTGCCAGATTTACAGTCACTGATGCTTGATGCGGTTGCAGGCAGAAAACACCCAAGCATCCATGTCTATAAATAAGCTCTTGGGATATCTGGGTGACCTGTAGATCCAGCTACAATTATTTATAGGTGGAACAGAGAGGTCCTGTTAAGCCATGCCAAAACCTGCCCCTGAGCCTGCAGGCACAACTCCAGCAGAGGTTCTGGGTGAACTACCAAAAGCATCTCAAAGGCACCTCGGATCCAAGAATTACCTAAACTCCACAGAACGGAAGAAATGGCAAAGCTGTTGAATTGGGCTTGTTTTTAGCTAAAGAGCATCTGGGCCAAGAATTCCCCTCACCTGAGTTCTTGCACCATCACTGAAGTTACAGCTTGGCAGCAGACCTGGGAGCAATCCTGCCCTCTGGCACTGGCAACGTAACAAATATCTACTGCTGCCCAAGTGGGCAATTTTCCATGGCCTGTCTGGTGCTATCACTGTTGGTACAAGGTCTTATAATCTGGAGAGTCACTGTGGGGAGGTTTCCTATTTAAATCTCTCTGGGAAAGAGCCAAGCTCTCAGATAAGACCAGACCTCAGCAATGCTCTTACAGTCACTTTGGATCTGAACATTTGCAAATCTGCTGCTGAACAGCCTCGAGCAGGATGGGAGCCGAGGAGACAGTGGCACAGCAGCAGCTGCAGGGATGGGGGCTCCTGGCTCTTCCAGCTCCATACCTCCATAGCAGGGGCTAAGGCATGGGAGAACTGGCAGTACCACCTCCACCTAAGAGCAGTTGTGCAAGGAAGAAAGAACCCACCAGCAGTTTAAATCAACTACTCTGCAGAAGCTTTTGGGGTTGAGGATATGGAACAGACCACACCAGTTGGCTGAGGATTTTTATGGGGTCAGAATTGAGTTGTCCAAGTCAGGATGTGGTCAGGGAACTGGGCCCACCACAGTCTAGGACTTAACAGGACCCCATGTCTGCAAATACCCAACCTTGGGTTTTCATCTCATCTGGAAGAAAGCCCAAGGGCCAGAGGGTCTCCCATTGCTTTCCACAGGACAGACACCTCCGTAGCAGCCACCAGTTTCTTGTGAGACCCGGGCTCTTCACAGCAGCTTCCCACGCAGGCACTCACCCCATCAAACATATAAGGCGGTTGCTGGAGTACACACAGCATTTCCAGCCACAGCCCAGCCCTGGGACTCTGATTGCTGGGACATACTCCTTGTACACCACCTCTCCCTGATACACGTCTCTAGCTGCTGTGGCACAAGGTCCAGCTCCACCATTTCCCTCACCCACCTCCAGTGCTAGAGCATGGGGACAGATGGCACCTTCACTGTAAGCGGGGCCTAAAGGACACAGATCCCCAAGGGCCTACAGTGCAAAAAGCAGGTCAAGTTGCTAAGAAACATATTTTTACTGTTTGCAAGTACATGAGCAAGGATCCTCTCCCTGCCCTCACCCACCCTGCCAGGGTTGGGCAGGGGAGGTCAGGGCATGGAAAGTCATCTCCTCAGCCAGAGCCACGTGTTGATGAGGCAGGCGGAGATCATCACAGAGTAGACCAGGGCCTCCTTCTGCCGCCAGGCATTGCACTGCTCCTCCAACACACGGAGCCTCCCTGAGATCTTCATCAACTGCAAGAGAAACAGCGGGACTGCTGTCAGCCTGCAGCAAAGTGCAGGAAGGACACTGGCTGCATCCTAGAGACATGGGACAGCAAGGGATGGAGGGAAGGGAGCTGCCATCTCCTTCAGGTCCTCCTTTTCTAGAGCAGCAGCTATCTTGCGTGGGAGAACTAGAAGCACTACCTCAGGTCCTGAGAAGATGCTTCAGGAAAAGATCCTTCCCATTAGAAGAGCATGTGAGCCCTTTATTGCCAGCAGGTGAAGCCCTACAGCCCCGCAGGGTAGGGGCTTGATGGGTCAACACACATATAAGTTCTCCCCTGCTTCTCCACCTGCAGCATCAGCCAGGACTAGGCTTGGCAACACCAGCCTGAGCAACAGACCCCTGGAGCCTACTCACCCACCCTCCTGTGGCTTTCCCAGGAAACATTTCCAGCCCTTCACCCCCATCTCACCTGCTTCCTCATTGCTGCCATCTCAGCCACCCCGACCTCCTCCAAGGCGCTCTCTGGAGCTGGGCCAGCCTCCTGGGAGCTGGGGAAGAAAAACAGATGCAGGCTGACAAATACTGCTCGAGAGGTGCAGCTGCCTTCCCGCACCCGCGGCACTGCCACCGGGAGCTGAGCCATGCAGGCAGCGCGTGCGTGCCCAGGATGTGCTGCCTCGATGCAGCGTCAGGAGAGAGGAAAAAGCATCTGCACAGCATCTACTCATCTCTTCTTAACCCCCCATCATGCATAATTACACCCCTCCACCATGCGTCACACAGTGATGACAACAAAACATACAGCACATGCCATGACAGAAAACAGGGAAAACGCATGCTTGTATTTCTTTAGAGGTCCAACAGAGAGAAAACATATTTACCGAGTATCCATTCTCTATAGTCAGAGGAATTCATTGAGGGTTGGATAAATCACCTTTAGAGCCAGTCAGGTAAATACGTATCACAGGGCCAATGCCGAAATGGAGGGATGATCTCATTTACACCAGCAGGTGAGCATCCCGCTGCTGGGAGGCGGCCATCAGCTGGGGGGAACTATCTGAGCAAGTGCATCAGCCAGCAGAAAAGGGTCCTGTGTTTGCCGAGACAAGGTTTTGTTCCTCTCCAGTATTCTCCAGATACCACAAACTCACTTTCCCCAACCCACCAACAAAAAAGGTATCGCTTCTTGCTCTTATAGCAGATTTTACCCACAACTTGAAATGTAAACAAGCAACCCAAGCATGCACCACTTTCTTCGATCCCTGGAAACACAGAGGCCACCATCGGGATTAGCTGCTGCACTGGCAGAGGCAACACAGACCACAGATCTCCAGGGCATCCCCTAGAGATGCAGCCTTGCTGCAGGGCCCACAGCGCTGAGCTACAGTGAGAAAAATAAAAATTGCCCCATTCGGTCTGTTGTTCCTATCATCATAGCCCAGCCCTACATCGGTTCTTCTATAACCAAAACTCCCCTCTGCACACAGACAACTCACACAGGCACTCGCTGACACCGTATGGGTTAATCGGTGTCTGACACGGCTCCTTCGGAGACCTTGGGGAAGGAGAGGGTATTTATTCCTGTTTGCAACATGACGTTGATCTCGCTGAAGACAAGCCAGAACAGCATGGGGAGATTCAGTGAATCTCTCACTGAAAATACATTTGCGAGATAATACCTCCACGCAGAGCAGCTGCAGTGTAAAATGAAAGTAACAACAGAAAGAAAATCCAATTTCCCCCAGCACAGAGCCATTAAAAAAGGACATATCCTGCAGCTTTTGACTGAAAAATCTGTTGATGCAGGTGAACACCCCTTAGAGTACAGGCTAGAAATTACCTTCCAATGATTCATACCCTTCAAGAGGTCACGGTCAGGCAAATATTCCAGTCTCTGTCCTAGATCATACTTTCTTTACTAAAATTTCAGGACAAAAAAAAGTCAGCTCAGTGATTTTTTTAATTTTTATTGTTGCATAGGGGTACGAAGTTGCCCTGTTGAAGAGATACTATATGCATCTGAAGTACCAAGAAGAGGCACTGCAAGGTGGCTGGCTTCAAAGGGAGATGGAGACCTGGGGAGAGGCCCAGGACTCACCCCACTGCATTACAGCAGCTCCACAAGCTACCACCTCTCATGGTACCGTGGCCTAAACCTCCTCTGCTGCTGATGGGAGAAGGTCTTACATAGCCACTAACCAGACCTGCTAGCATGTCCAGGCTTCACTACAAGAAAATAATTAAAAAAAAACAAAAAAACCCGCTAGCTGAAGACAGTCAGCCTACTATGGTTAACAGCAGGGACACCACAGGCAGAAGCCAGCTCTGCTGCCAGCTGGGGAGGGAAGGTAGGATGTGCCACTGAGGGAACCGAAGATGGATGCTCACTCTCCTCCCTTTCTGCCTGGAGGCTTTGCTCAAGGAGAATTAGAAGTATGTGGATGTTCCTCCAGGTACTCGGCAGCCTTTGAGCAGTGGGGACACCTTAAGGCTATAAGTTGTCTTTGAATGTGTTAAATTGACTCCACTTGCACACATAAGGGCACGGTAGAGATAGTTGCTCCAGCACATCTGGAGAGGCTCAAGTTCATTGCATACCTGCTCCAGTGAGCACGTGGCCATACTGGCCCCAGGCCAGCGGCATCAGCTACAAGATGAGTGTCTTGGTGGAGTCAGTTCGTGGAAAATGTTAATTAAGATCAACCAAGACACAGCCAAGGGTACTGGGAGCCTGAAGGAGAAGGTGTCTCAGGGACAGGACCTGGGTCAGGCTGTCTTTTCTAGATTTTGATTCCCTTCACACATTTCTCTCCATCGAGCTATCAAGGCATGCATAAAAATTAGCACTTGCTTAGCAGTGAAGAGCAGCTGAGATCCCAGCAACATCACAGACGGTGTTAGACCCCTCAGGGTGCCCAGGGGACCGGTGTTAAGCTAAGCAGGAGAAACCAGCTGGGCTGGGTTAGCAGGATGCACCCAGGCTGGCTGCACCAAGCACTCCTGGGCCAGGCACCCAGAGCTGCTGGACAGGACAGGCGAGAGCGAGAGCCTGGGACAGGCGTGCAGCCTGCTCCTGCACTGCGCAGCCTGCGGGTCACAGAGCTCGTGCCTGGCTCACGCCGTAGCGAGGCAAAGGCAAGTCCCTGCAGAATGACAGGGAGGTGGCTCAACAGAAGCCGAAGTCACCTGGATGGCACTGAGCCTTGCAGAGAGTCCCAGACACGGTGGAAGAGCACCTGGCCCAGGAGGTACATGGTCCTGAAGATGTTCTGCATGGAGTAGATCCTGCCCATCTCCGTAAGGACAGGGAGAGGGGCACTGCGCACAGGCGGGGGGCACGCATCCAGCCTGGGGTGCACAACAGAATCATGCCTGTTATTTCCTAGCCTCGTACAACACAGGCATAGCCTGGCGTTTGGCAGTGCCCTTTATCCCTTCAGCAGCTCCAAGCACCTTTGGACAATGCCATCAGCACCCAGACCACTGTGTTACCAGGTGGGAGAACCCCTCCAGTGGCCCCCAGGCTCAGAGGCAGTTGCCCAACTCCTCCAAAGCCAACCGTGGCTCTGTGATAACCAGAGCTTTACCAGCTGCTCTCACGGGGGTTGAAGGTGGCAGCTTTCCTGCCACCCAGGACAACTGTAGGCTTCTAGGGAGAACGGTGGCTCTGCTGTGGGATTACTTTAGAGACAATTTATCCACTGGGAAGACTCTGGAGACCAAGGCCATGAGCAGAGGATCACTATCACCACGCTACTGCTCACAAGCTACACTCAAACAGCTGAAAAGCAAGTGTGTGCTCTTAGCCCACCCTGTCCGCAAGGTACCACAGGTTTCAACAACGCTTGCAGAAACCCACTTAAGCCCTGGTGCCTCCTTTGCCAGTGGTCACCTGCCCGTAGCCTGCAGCACTCTGCCATATCACCCTGGGAGCCAATGCAGCGCCTTTAATGCTGCCTCACACAAACCCCTCTGACACTGGAAATCACGTTCCTCTTCTGCAAGAGTAGGACTTGCCAGGCGTTGTCTTGCCCCAATCTGGATACACCCCACCTCGGGGCATCAACACCAGAGAGCATCAAAGCAGCACAGATGACAGGAGATGCTGATCCCCACCCGCCCCAGACAGTTCTGGGTTTGTGCTCACCGCTCGTGGTGCTGGCCTGGGCTGTGCAAGGCCAGCTGGGCACAGTCATTTGGAGTCCTCTCCCGCCGTGACCTGCTGCTGTGGTGGCCCTGTTGGCACCAAATATAACCCCATTAGCTCAGAGACCTGGCACAGGGTGAGACCAGCTCGGTGCCCTGTGTGATCTGCAGTGTCAGGAGCCCATCAGCATGGGGAAAGCAGTCAGTGGTGGGAGCATTACATGAGCCCCGAAGCTGGTGACCTGATGCTGGAGCGGGTGAGGAGACGTGCTTGGAGCAGGGCGAGGGTCACCAGCAAGGAGCCTGCTGATATGATCTCTATTCAGATCAGAGATCCTGAACCTAACGCATCCGGGAACAGCTCCTGAATCCAAGCAAGGTGAAAGCACTTGAGAAGGCAGACCGGCAGCTCCAGCACCCAAAACCAGCCTTTGCTGCCCATGTCAGGGGCCTCTCTTAAAATTAGCTTCACACAAAGTTAAAAATCTGCTTTCAACTCTAACACCAGCACCCTTTATGCTGCAATGATGAAACAGCTCCACCTCGTACTTCATCCATGAGAAAAAGTGGATGAAAGGGACTTCAAAAGCAGCAGAAAGAGGTTATAGGGGGACTGCACCTACCCCAGTCTAACTCCTGCTTGCAAAACGCAGTAGGAGAGCTGGCTGAATCGATGCCCCAGCATGCAGGTGTATCTTGGTTATGGGACCGAAAGAGATCCCACCACCCCTACCCCCTTGCTCCTAGAACCTCCTAGGGAAGGCAGCACTCTGGAGGGTGAATTCTGGCCTGGCATGATAACAGACCTCTGGAGAAACCCAATGCTGGGGTTGCTCCCCTTTCCCACCACAGGCAACCCTGTCCACTCTCAATACAGTACCAATCGTTTGCGTTTCTGGGAGCTTGATCTGTTGGCTACATGCAGAAAAGGGAGCTCCTCGAGGTGGGTGGGCTGCCCAGAGGCATCCGGGGACATGTGCACCACAACAGAGGGGACCTTCTTCTGCAGGTTGGGCCTCAAACCAGCATCTGTTTCTACAGAGAGAAGACAGGGAAGAATTAAGCCGACCTGAATGCCCTCAGGACAGGAGAGAAGAGGGAACCACCCATGCAGGGGAGCCAATCCTATGTCTAGCACTTAGATGTACATCAAAAGCCATGTCCTGCAGGTGTGAGCAGCGGGACAGCCCAGAGAGACACGGACTGGAAAGCAACCAGACACACTGCTCCAGGAAAGTGAAGCTTCGGAGCTGTTTTTCAAAGAGACAGGGCCATATGTCTCTGCATCCCAAAGCAGGGAGCCTATCAAAGGCCAAAAGGGAACTCTAAGAGATGTGGAATGAGATGCCTCTATATTTTCTCCTCACCTTTTGGAACTAAAAACCCTCCTGCCTTCTGTTGGCCACCTTTGCCCACCTCTCCCCAGGCATCTCTTCACCATCCTGGGCTACCTTCTAGAAGAAAGGTGACTACAATATCTGCCCCTATCCTCTTCTCTTGCAAAGCAGAACACTGGGGGCTTCATAAAGGGATTGTACTCCCTAGGATGTTGTAGCACCCCACCAACCTTCAGCCACCCCAAAAGACAACCCAGGACATTACCTGCAAGAGAAATCCTATCAGGGATGTGCATCTGAAAGGAAGGGGAGCCATCCTCTGTCACTGGCTCCTCGTCCACAGGGCTGAGGCTGTCTGCTACCTTCAGCCTGTTGGGAACCTGCATCCTTTGATTGATGGCTTCTGTGAAGAGCAGGTCACAGCGGGCTCGGTTCAGGTCCAGTCCCCAAAGTGGCCACATCTTTTCAGTTGACTTGCTCAGATTGCTTGCACACCCTGGGGTTTCACACAGAGGAAAAGAAAGCTGAGTGAAAGTGGTAGCAAGCATCTCTTGCAAACTGGCACCCGCACAGGGACACCACGTGCTGTAAGACAGCTACAATACAGGCAGAAACAACCCGAAAGACAGACACCGTCGGGGTTGTCCCAGAGAATGGGGTGTCCCACTAAGCCCAGCTGGTAAGGGCAAGGGTGTGGGGCCACTGCAGGTGGGAACTCCTGCCCAGTAGGGTGAGAAAAGAGAAAATTCCTGTGTGTCCTGGGAGCAAAGCATGAGCTTAGCCCCTGTTGTCTCAACTGACAGCAAGGACAGGACAATAGTTCAGCACACTTGCGTGAGAAAAGTTGTTCAGTATACCCCAAAACCTACCGGAAAAAAAATTATTTTCCATCCAGAAGTAAAGGTTTTTTTGAGGGCTGGGAGCACATTTTTGTGTTCATAAACCTTCACGGAAAAATGGGGTTTTCTAAAAACAAAACACACTTTTTTGTGATAATATTCCAGGTTACACAGGAAAAGCTAAGCACTAAACTCTTTCTGCAGATACATCCACCACGGTATTCCCCAGGGCCATACCCCATTCCCCACCCAATCCGGCACTCATGTCCTCCATCCATCATCCACATCAAGCTGAACATGATGGACTTTGCCCTGAGCAGAGCTGCCAAATGCTGAACCATCGTCCCAGAGGGGAAGGTAAAGCACACGTCAGCTCCTCCAGGTCAGTGCCAGCTTGGCTCTCCTCCACAAGGAGACTGGCACTGAGGATGGTCCCAGTCCCCAGCTCTCGCTGCTCCTGGGGGCATCTGGCAGCAGGAGCAGGACATGGGACGCAGACACTATCTGGGGCTTTGCAGCTGCTCAGGGCGCACAATTGCCCTGTGCCTCAGCTTCCCCTTTGCCACATCCCAGGGCTTTGAGAAGTGCTCTGGGGCCACAAGGTCCCAACACTTTCACTGAGCGATGCAAGCAGAGGGTAATAAACAGATTTTTGGGAGAGAAGCCCCAGAAAACACCCTCCTGGCTCCCAGCATATGCACTCCTTATTCTTTCTCAAAAAGCTGCAGCAGAAGAGAAAAACCCAACAAGCAAGGCTGGCAGATCCCAGCCTGACCCAACATCCCAGAAATGCCACATGCATGCATGAACCCCCTGCACCCTCCTTGCTGTCACCCTGTGAGCTCGTCATGCCCCAAAAGGTTCCCCCTTTGCTTCAGGTGAAAATCTCCACCATAAGAGCAGCCACCTGCTCCAGCACAGGCCAAACAGCCGGAGAAAGGAGAGATCTTCCTCTTCAGAGCTCAAGGCAGGGGAAATGAGAGGAGGCAAGGGAGCGGGAGCGCGCAGGGGCCCTGCCTTCTTTGATCATGTCCAGGAACTATATTTAGCAGCCAGGTCTCTGACGCTGCGTTTCCAGCCCACCAGGCTGCTCCCAACTGGCTGCAGCCACGGCTGCCCACCGCCACCCTCGCTGCTGCAGCTTCTCAGGGTGCTTGGAGCCTCTCGCCTGCCCCAGCCCCCTGCCACCCCCTGGGATATCACCCAGGGGAGAGGAGCAGAGGGAAATCCCTGGGGAGCGGCGCCACTCCTGAAGCCCAAAGGGCCATGGGAGACGCAGCCCCCAAGCCACGGATCCCCCAGCCAGGCCCTGTAACTCCAGGTACACCAGGGCAGCCAAACAGGTTCATGTGGCAATAACCAGCACTTCCAGTGATCACCTGATCACCTACCTCACGCTGCTCCCTCCTCTCTATCATTTAAACCCTTTTAATTAAAGAGACAGAAATGTGCCCAGCATCAGCTGCAGCAGTTTCCTGGTTCCAGCTGTGCAGAGACGAGATCCCCATCTCTGCAGCCGGGTCTGCCCCAGCAGTGCTGCTGCAGATGTGGAGTGCAGGGGCACAGCAGCCCCCGGCTGCCCCACACCTTCTCCACCAGCTTGCCCAGACCCAACACTGGCACAGGTGACACCAACCCATGGGTGTCACAACACACACACACCTCCTGCTTCTCCCCCAAATCTTGAAGAAAGTGGATTTTTGCAGGAACCTTCCACTCAGGAGTGGGGCAATAAGTCCTGGGAAAGTCACAAAGTGGCTTCAGTCCCACAAGAGAAACCTGCATCAGAGACCCAGCCTCACAGACCGCAACCACGGAGACCACTGGGTTTCTCTTTCACCTTCTTGGTGCCTTAGAGGAGCAAACACCCTGTGTTGCTTTCTCAGCCTGCTCTCTGGGAAAGCAGCATATATTAATAACGATAAATCTGGAGAGGGCAGACGGGTTCATTTTCTGATCACCTGCGAAGCTGCTGCAGCTCCCAAAGAGCAGAGGGATGGGATGGGAGTGAGAGGCAGGCTCTGAGAGCTATTAACTAAAGGGGAAAAAAATTGGCTGTCAAAACCCATAAGAACAAAATGCTTAAGTGGCTGGATTTCCTCCTTTAACTTTCTCCAGGGCTTTTTCCAGCTATTGCCAAGCAACCCCCCCTTGCCAGCGGAAGAAGACTGCTTCTGAGCCTCTGCTTTGGCACTTCTCCTTGCATTTGCAGTGACAGGGAATTTCCAGCTCACTAAGCCTGTGAGTAGGTTTAAGTCCTGCCAGCGAGGAAGACCTGCCCTGGGGAGGGAAACCCCACAGCCTCCCTCCCTGCATCCCTCCCCAGCCCGGGATGCTCCATACAAGGCAGGCAGGGGTACCCAGCACCCCCCCGCCTCACCGCTCAGGATGGGGTGCTGGCATGAGCAGCCTTCTGCTAGAGGAGCTGACCTCGCTCACAGTTTTGGGGGTCGGGCTTGGGGCTGTCCCTTGTCACAGCAGAGGGGGGCCCAAACAAGGCGGGGAATGGGGTTTGTCCCCGGCTCGGGTGCGGCAGCCCGCCACGGCCAAGCCGCGGAGCGCAGGCGGCCCCGCAGAGCCGGGGTGACCCCGCTGCGCCCCCCGAGCCTCGGCTCAGGGATGCGCCGAGGGACGAAGGGCTCCGGGGGTCCCAGTCACGGCTCCAGCTCCGAGCACCGCGGAGGGCTGAGAAACTCGGGCCGTGGGTGAGAGGAGGCGGCCACGGACGGCAGCGGGGCGGGGAGGGGGGGGGCTCCCGTGCCCTCCCAGGGGCGGCTGCCCGCCCCTCGCCCCCCAGGGCCGCTGCCCGCAGAGCCCCGTCCCGTCCCCGGCACCCACCAGCTTTGCGGCTCGCAAAGGGGGGAGCGGGGAACCACTTACTGTTCTTTGCAGTCCGAGGCAACTGCCGGACCTGTAAACAGCCGCGCCCGCTGCCAGCCGGGCGGGGGGGGCGGGGGGGGACAGCCCGGCCCGGCCCCTATGCAGCCCGCCCCCCCCGGCAGCCCGCCCCCCCGCCGCTCTTAAAGCCGCAGCCGAGGTAATTAACGAGCCGCCGCTCATCAGCGCGGCGCCTGCCCGGGAGCAGCCGGCTCCCCCAGCCCCCCCCCACCCGCAGGTTATCGCGGAAGTAGTTTACCGGAGCGAAAGGATTGCTCTTGCCAGGGGCGAAACCGGGGAGGGGGGATGCAAACCCAGGGGCTTCACCGGGGGGGTGTCCCTGTGCCCACGGGTATCTGCAAGGCAAAACCAACCCACGCTGCAAGGTGGGGGCTCAGCCCAGCTCCTTCGGCACCCCAGCGCTGCTGCCCATGGCTCATGTGTCCCCATGCCACCGCCCGAGCCCGGCTGGCAGCGGGACGGCAGCCATCCAAGTGCCAAGCTGTGCCAGAGCAAATCTCTGCTCAGTGGAGAATGGAGGCCGCGGCGATAAAGTGATCCGTTTGGGATGAACGACAGTTTTAAACACTTCTGAATGGGGACAGAGTCCAAGACCTGACCGTAAAATCTGGTTTTGAAAGGGCTTAAAATAAATCCCATGCTGCCCTGGTCTTGCTATTTAAAGGGGATTATCTAAGAGGTTTAGGAGCATACAGAGGAACAGCAAGACAACTTGTGCACCTAAATCCCCTCAAAGACCTTAGGAAATCCCTCTGCGTCACCTACCAGCTGGTCAGGGCTCACAGGACTCTCGCCGAGAGTTGTACCAAGTGCCCAGGGAAGTCAAAAGCTCGTGTCGGATGCGTGGGGTGCACTCCCAGTGCCACAGCAGTGCACGCACCCAGTTTCCCGAGATGGTCCCCTCCTCGCTGGGGACTGTGATGCAGCCGTGCCTGGGGGGAGTATTGGTGACATCTTCCCACAGCTGCTTCTGTTGGCCCACAGAGCTGAGCCCCAGCAACCCCACAAGATGGAAACCCAGGTGCACCCAGCAAGACATCCCCTCTGTGGGAAAAAGCCACCCTGTGCCACTCAGACAGTGAGGGTTTTTTTAATAAATACCTTTTTTTGCACAAATATACCAAGTTTTACAGAATACAAACTGCAGGGATAATGACCGAGCATCAAAGACAGAGGATGCAGAGTGCCCTTCTGGCTCCCTCTGGTCTTTTTCCAGGCTCTGACCCCAATGCTCGCTGTCACGTCTTCCCATAACCCAGATTTGCTAAGGCCGAAAGGCAAAGTAAAGGTCTGGGAGGGGACAGACGAGGTGCCAGCAGCTTCGAGCCCCGCGTGTCCTGCCCCAGGAACAGCCGCACTGAGCAAGCCTCAGCCCTGGCCTGAAGCACCCGCTGGGAGAGCACTGCTGGGAGCGGGCGGTGGGCAGGCGGCCGGTGGATGTACAATAGCCTTTCTGTGCTGGAGAGACTGGTGCTGGGGTGAACAAGGAGGGGTGGCAGTGCTGGGAGCTTCTCGGCTACTCCTGGGGGGTTGGTGAGCGCAACCCCCTTTTTAACCCATCAGACGTGCCTGGGCAAAGACAGCTCCATTGCTTGGACCCCAAAAGCAGCTGCCCAGGAAAAGGGGACACTGGCTCTTCTCTGCCCTGGCACCACAACCACCCAGTCAGGGTTTGGCCCTACTCCTGACCCACCGGCATCGCCAGATCGTGGCGTGGTTGATCAGTCAGCTCTCACCTCTGCAGCCACTTCTGTCAGCAGGCCCTCCCATGGCACGGCCACCAAGCACTCTGCTCACCAGAGGGGCCTGGAGGAGTCTGGGGTTTCACATTCCCCTTTACCTGCCCTGGAGGACAAAGAGAGGCCAGGCAAGATGGAGAGGTTTGGGGTAAGGAGAGGGGAGGTTTGGCCCATCTGCAGGCTCCCTGTGCTGGCAGCCCACCTCTGGGGCAGACACGGGACAGGCTATGCTCCACGAAAGAGGAGCGTCCCCACCGCTCAAAGTCACAGGACCACGTTTGGTCAAGGTAAGAGATGACCCTGCTGGCCAGCTCCGCTGCAGCCAGACCTCCAGCTGCCCAGCACCCCACAGGGAGAAAGCGGAGAGCATTGGGAAATGGACCTGCTACTCCAAAGTCACTTACCTCATGTACAAGACCACCATGAGCCCTTCCCCCTTTCCAAAGGGATTTAGGAGATCAGAGAGCACCTCCCTGCCTGCTCTTCCCTGATCTCCAGACAGTGAGTATTGCTACAGGCACCACAGGATGGACCAGCTCCCCACTCCCACCCGGCAGCAAATCCACGCAAGGGAAGCACTTTGTCCCCAACCACAGAGCATGGGCACCGACTGTGGGGATGGACAGAAATTCACCGCACAGCTCCTGCATCCCCAACTCCTAATCAGAGCCCCTCGCAGCAAAACAGGGCCCAGCGAGGACATGGGGTAAGGCTGAGCAGTGCCCCGGGGAGGCAGCGAGGCTATTTTAATCATGAAAAATGTTACGTCTGTTTGAGGGGGAAGTGAGGAAATCAAATGCATCACGGGGAGACCCCCACGCTGAGCCAGGAACAAGCTCCCACTCTGCTCTGGCTGCTACAGCACTTACGTGAGCAGGGAGTGAGGGCCAGGAGATGGCTGGACGGCTCCAGAGCCATCCTTGCAGCCCAGCCTCACCCCACTTGGGGACAGCTATTTTTGGTTAGGAAGGTAAGGCTATTGTGTGATGGCACCAGCTTGTACAGGTGAGACAGGGTGCCCAGTGGCACCTGCAGGGGGTCCCGGGCACAGCGAAGGGAGGGTGGGTGGGTAAGCACAAGTGTGTGAAGAGGCAGGAGGGAGGCAGACCCACTATTTGCCTGCAGCAGGGGCACCGGCCACAATCTCTTCGTACTTGGGCGGCGGGTCATTGTAGGAGACGCTGGTCTCTTCGCCACTGCTGCTCTCCAGGTGCCCCGTCACCTCCTCATAGGAAGGCGGAGGGGTGGCACTGGACAGTCTGGAGAGGACGGAGACCGAATGCTCCGGCAGGTAGAGGGTGCCATCTTGCTGGGGGGTGCCCCCAGCTCTGCCATCTCCAGCCACCCGGTTGCTCGCTTCTCGCTGATACTGCGTTTCCCCTTGGCTTTGCGACCGCTCCCGGTACACCATGACCCTGGGGAGGCTGCGTCCCGTTCGGCTGGCCAGGTAACGGTTCTGGGCATAGGAAGGGCGGTGGCGGGTGGCCTTCTGAAGCTGGCACCTCCAGATGATGAAGAGGGCGATGACTATCAGAAGAGCCACTCCCAAGAGGGGCACTACCACGTACATAGCGTCTGAGCGCTCCGTGCTGTGCCCGGGGTCCTTGACAGAGTAGACTGAGTTGGTGTAGCCCTTCCAAAACTCCATCTGTGGCAGGAACAGAGAAGCAACCATCAAATGCTGTAGGTGGAACCAGCACCCCCTGACCACCACCAGCAATAATCAGTGCCCTCCCTCGGCCCACGAAAAGAGGCGGTTTTTCAGCCGTCCCCCACCACTCTCATCAGGGCTGCCAGCACCTGAGGTGCTGTGAGAACCAACACAAAAGATCACGGGAACATCCCTCAAGAGCAGCCAACAGTCCCCATACCAAGCAGGGAGAAATGTGGCTAATGCCAGCCCCAGCGTGGACAGTCGGGGACAACAGCACAGATTTCCCACATGTGCCATGGCAGTGCCAGCTCGACCTGCAGCTGCGGGCAGAGTGTCCCGGCAATACCACGTTAAGGGCATTGCCTGGGAAGGGAAAGTCATGCTGGGAAGTGAGGCCACAGCATTCTGCCTGCGGACAGAAGAGGGCAAAGGGAACAGGAGAGGCTGCTGCCCCCTTCTCTGCCTCCCACTTGCTAAGGCAAAATCTCTCACACATCCACTGGGGAGCAGGGCAGGTTCAACGCACCGTCTTCTCCTGGTTCTCGAACACTTCTTTGACCTCCTCATAGCTGCAAACCTCCTCAATGCACTCCCGCTCGATGGTGCCCTGCCGGATCTCCTCCAGGAAGCCGTTGGCTCGAGGAAAGCGCTTCAGGACCGAGTGGGCATTCCTGGCCCCCAAGAACACTGCAACACAGAAGGCAGAGACACGCTGAGCAGAGACAACCCCACATTTGGCCTCTGTCTAGCCAGGCTTTCCAACCTGGCTTCCCACAGAATTTTGGTGATACAGGCGTTCGAAACACCAAAAGCCCAGGGCTACAATTCAGTTAGCACAGCAGAGTGAGGGAGAGCAGAGGAGCACAGGGATCTTGGGGTCTGCCTGGAGACATATGGCACCAGAAGCATCCTTTCCAGCAGGGCTGAGATGCTAGAGACATTGGAAGCAGCAGCTGCAGACCACACAGGGCAGCTGGAGACAGAAGGCTCCAAAACCACTTGTTTTCAATCTCTCGCCCTTGACAGGATTTCACTTTCCTGCCCCTTTGCTGCAGGGCAAGGGAGATCCCACTGGGTGAGCAAGACCCTACAAGGCTGGGATGCAGAGCTCTCGGCCACGACACAGGGCCAGCACCAAGATGGACTCACAACATACAGTGCAGTGCGCATCATCCCACAGTCCCCCCGCACACCACCCCAGAGCCTCCTCTCTTGCTTCATACCTCCACAGTCCCCTAGGAGGAGGGCAGACAGCCTGCTGGAAGCTGGTGTCCCTGCTGCCAGCTGCTGCGGGGTCATGCAAGCTCAGCTGGCTTCAGGGATGCTGTTCAGGTCCCAGAGAAACCACTGTGACTTCTCCCAGGCCTGGGCCCAACGAGGGCAAACATCCCAAAACACAGGGACAGCACAGGGGGTCACGATTCAGGTACTGGAAGGGGCTTGAGCAACCTCTCTTCTCATCCCTACTGCATTTTGGTGCAGAGGCCTCACAAACCTTCCTCCGCTCCCAAAGCCTGGGAGACTCTATTGCCCACATCAGATCTTCCCACAGAGCACGCAGTCAGGAAGCCAGACAGAGCAGGAGCAGCACATTCCTGCCTGCAAGAGACACAGCCCTTTCAAAGCCTCTCCCCCACACACTGCAGGAGGGAGACCTGCATGGGGTGCAGGGAGCGAGTACCTACCACGACCTGCAGCAGCACAGGAGAGGCAAACAAGTTGCCCAGAAAGCAGAAACTCCACACAAACCACGATCCTTCCAGGAGCCAAACATCCCATGCATGCATTTTGTAAGAGTTTCTGTAATGCAGCTCAACACACTCGGCAGTAGACTGCCACCACCTTTTCCCACCAAGCCACGTAATCATGCTGCTTCCCTTGAGGAAGATGAATCGGTTCAGCTGGCTGATCCACAGAAACCTATTTACCTCCTTCACCCTCAGGCTCAGTCTTCCATCGGATCAACCAGACGAACCAACTCACACTGCAGCAGCATAAACAGATGCAGGACAAGGAGGCAATGGAGACTCCCATTAGACCAGCTTAGCTGTAACACAAAAATACTCCTTCAGCAAGGACCTTGGTTGAAGATCAAATGCAACAGTAAAAAGCTACCAACTTCTTCCATTAGGAGCCTTTTACCAGAGAGACCAGCAGGTTTCCTTCTGCTTAACTTTCCATGTATCCTGCTCCTAAAACAATACAGCAAGGTATCTGTGAGAGTACTTGTAAATATCAAGGCAGGGACAAGACCGTGGCATAAGCAACTACTACTGTGCTACACCATCCCATGCCCGCAGGCACTTTGCTCTTTTTGTGCTGTGTAGGTGCGTTGTCCCCCCATGATTTATTGATGGCTTCAGTGAGAGAGTTTGCAGAGGGCTGAACCACTGAGGTGTGAATGAAGAGCAGCATGAATGATGTGAGTCAGAGACCTTCCCTCAGAATCAACTTTATTATGCAAACCTTTTGTGGTTTTTCTTTTTACAACGACAACCAAAAAAAGCATTTTCAAGAGGCACAGAAGGCATCTTGCAGGAGGGCAGGGATCAGCTTGCCTTGGCTTTCCACAGCTGACGAGGGCTATCCTGGCTGGAGAGGGAGCAAGTTGACTGGCTGACCTTCTCTTGAGCCTTTCCAGAATGAGATGAAATTTTGCAAAGACACCATCCATTCTGCAAATGTCCCATCCTTTGCTGGAGAAGTCTGGCCTCACCTCCTTTGCCTCCCGCCTTGACCGAGCTGCGGTATCAACTCTCCCCTCCTCAGCACTTGAGTCTGAGCCTCCTTCCAACTTCCTCAGCACACCTTGGAGCAACAAGCTTGGCCACAGATCTCACTGTCAGGGGTTTTCATCCCTGCAGATACATCACTTGACCCCTTCCCTGCTTTGCCACGCTGAACTGGCCACTGTGACGGGAAATAAAAACAGACAGGCAGGTATCACCAGCAATATCCAACTAAAAGCATGCTGTGATGGAGATGTATGCCTCTCCCCTCATCCAATTTCCCTCAGGGACCTGGAAATGGCAGAAAAGCAGAAACTAAGTCGCTGCTCCCTCCCCTCTTTTACATGGAAAAGCGCAAAGACCACCCACGTGCCCTGGGGACCACAGCAGGAAAAGCAGTGGCCTTCAGGAAACAAGAGCTTTGCCACCTCTCATCTCCAGCCTGGATCCCCAATCGAACCAGAAGCAGACAGCTAAGCAGGTACTGTCCCCAAACCGCGGGGCAGAGGGGACTTCCCGAGGCCCAGCAGCCTCAGTACTGACCCCTTGTGCCTCTCCAAGCCTCCCCACACCAGCTGGAGAACCGGTGCTCAGGAAAGATCAGAGCTTTAGGCAGGGGAAGCAGGAGCTGGAGCCGGGTTCACCTCATCCCTGCTGGGTTTCCCGAGGCGCTGCTGGCCCCTGGTGGCGGCAGGCTGGGCCACACTGCTGCCCCACAGCTCTGCTGCCCCACAGCTCTGCTGCCCCACAGCTCTGCTGCCCCACAGCTCTGCTGCCCCACAGCTCTGCTGCCCCACAGCTCTGCTGCCCCACAGCTCTGCTGCCCGGCGTGGGGGGACACCCCTGGGGCTGCTTCTCTGCAGAGTGTCACGTAGCTGTGTCTGCGGAGGGACAGCCATCGCTGCATGCTGCCAGAGAGCACACGACAGTGAATACGCTGACCACCACATGCCCCTTCTGCATGTCAGGGTCACCACAAAGGGGACTGTTTGGAGGGGGACGCTGCCACCACATGGGACAGCTCCCACAACCAGTAAGTGCTGGTGAGCCAGCACCTGAGCTCCTGGGAGGGAGAAAAGGCAGTGATGGAGGAAGGCAGGGACCCAGCTAGGTACCTTCCTCATTAACAGAAGATTAAAACTGCCTTTTAAAAGCACTGCCCGAAGATCGCTGCTGCCTACCCCACCTAGCATAGCACAGATAATGAAAGAAGGCATACCTGTCATCCCTGGGGTCCTTCTCCTGCCCAGAGTGGCTACTGCCTCCACCTTCATAGCTGGCTCTGGCGACACCTCGAGCAAATCTGGAGATTCCAGCCAGATCTCTACATCTCCCCATTCATAACTGCCGTCCTCCCTGAGCTCCCATCACTTTGCATCACATCTGTGCAGGCTGCCCAGTAAGAGCGAGGAGGGAGGGTCGAGTCCAGCTCTTTACAGACCACACGCCATCCTCCACCCTGCATCCTCACGAGTCTCTGCCCAGCTTTAGCTGCTGGCCCCGAGCAGCTCCATCTGCCAGGCACTCCTCCAGACACCAAGATGCAGCGAGCTCCCAGCAGGGCCGAGTTAGACAGCTGCCCATCCACTGAGAATGCAGAGCCCTCGTGCCACCAGCCACACAGGCTACAAGGCAGCGTGGCCCCCAGGATTGGCACCTCGTGGGATGTCTGTCATGGGCCAAGAGGAACACTGTTGCTAGATGTCAGCACAGACTGGCAACCCCTGCAGAGGGGCCAGACACTTCAAAGAGGCTCAGGGAGGCCTGCCTTGGACAGCAAGCATCATGCAAATAAAGAAATGCTGCAGTGCAGGGGCAGTCCTGGAGAGGCCAGCCCTTCAGCACCACCTCAACTCCCACCTTGCACAGGAGAGAGAGAAGCACAGGTCAGGCCAGACCTCAAGCCTCAACCAGTGACAACAGCCGATGGCACCTGCTCCCCACAGTAACACCCCCAAAAAAGCACAGGCACCCCTTCCTCGAGAGGTGGCTGCCAAATATCCCCCTTCTCTCCTCCAGCACCACCGCCATCTCTCCGTCTTGACTGGGGAACACTTACTTGCCATGCTGCCTCACTCGGCTACAGGGGGCTCCTGCCTACCTGCAGGGAAGAAAACAGGAGAGTCACTGACAGCTTCAATTTCACCCCCTGAAGCCCAAGACCTCCATCACCCAGGGTCAGATCCAGGCAGAAAGCAGGGCGCTGTGGCGAACCCACGACAGTCCCCAGCCAAGCAGCACCTCTTCAGAGGGCCAAGGACTCACCGTCTCCCCACTCACTGCATGGCTGGAGGGGCTGAGGGCACCCTCAGCTCTCTCACAGCCCAGGGCAGGCCTCCACCATACTTGCTCACCCGCCCAGGGTCCTGCCCTAGCAGCCCAGAGGGCTGCAGACAAGCAAAGCAGGAAGGGAAGAACTGGATGAAGGACAGTCCCTGTATCTCATCAGCAGATAAGATGACCTGTGTGTCAGAAGCTGCTGGGAGCAACCTGGTGCTCTTGCCTTCCACAAGAGATTGATGGATACAGGTAAAGCAGTCATCCTGTTTTAAATCAACTTCACAGCCATGCCAGTTCTCACATCCGCAACTCCCACCCAGAATCTGCAACAAACATGGCCATACTGTTTTCTGCACTGCCATAAAGCTGACTACACAGCAGGAAAGAAAAGGACATGCATCTCCTAAAGGTTGTTGGGTCAAGCTAAGGGCAGCAGCGAGACTGACAGAGCTCCCCACAAACCCAGGACAAGAGCTCTCCAGCTGGAAAAGCACCTTTTGTGCTTCTAAACTAAACTTTTGTGCAAACTTTTTTTTTCTAAACTTTTTTTTCTAAACTTTTTTTTTTCTAAACTTTTGTGCAAAACTAAACTAAACAAAACCCCACAAGAGCGAAACAAAGTCCTGCAGAAGAGGAGTATATTCTACTCCGCTCGCAGGAGTTTCACTCACTTGTTTTTCCACTCTTTGTCTTCTCCTTGTGCTCAATGCCCCACCAATCAGACTATCCTGGGCAAACTCATCTCCTCTCACCTCGGGTGACACCTTGCTGTGGCAAAGCCACGACTCTGTCAGGAGACAGAGACAGGACTAACCAGCTTCTACACTGATTTATTGTGGATGAAGGAGCAAATGCAGTTAGAAACAGCAGAAAATAAAGCAGATGCTGATCTCAGATCCAGGACTTCAGACATTGAGAGTTATCCCAAAAGCGCTTGAATCCACTCAGCTGGAGCGAGGTCAGGGACAGCACAGAGCTGTCCATGGGGCCAGCAGGGCTGGAAACACACTTCTCATTTCAGGTAAAAGGTGGGCATCCAGCCACAGAACGGCTGCTGCACGCCACCACAGTAGGCAGTACCACACCTCACCAACAGCCGCCTTCCCAGTAAATCCAGCACCTCTCCCTGCCAACATCAGGTTTCTTGTGGTTTCTGAGGTTCCTGCACCAAAAGCGGCAAGAGGCCAAGCAAGCCCAGAGCTGTCTCCAGAGGGAGAAAGCAGCTTCTTTCCAACAGTTTGTGAAACTAAGACTGCAAACCTCAGTCTGAAGTTTAAGCAGGAGGGAAAGCAGCAGAGCACCAGAATTACATAGGAGGGGTCTGCCAACTCCGGCGCCCACAGTCCACACCAGGAGGCCTTTTCTTGAGAAACTGCACATCCAGCCCCACTTCTCTGAGCCATCCTGGGGGGTATGAGGGCAGCTGAGAGGTCTCTGGATCCATGCATTCCCCCAAAGGCTGTCAGCTCTGAGCAGGGACCACCTGACCTGCTTTTGTTGACATCAGGTTTTATTAAGAGACCAAAACTCGCAGGATAAAAGAACACATGGCACAGAAAGCTTGCCAGTTTCCACACAAACCCTCTGCATCACTCGTTGTTACAGGCATTCTCCCCCTTTGACAGATAGGAGAACAGACACACGGAAGAATATTCAAGATCACATTTGTCAGGACCTCCAGCTCCATAACCCACGTCATCAGGCAACACGTTTAATGCATCAGGAAGATTTTGTCTTTAACTTTTTTCTAAGCATCTGTGCCAATGCACCCAGTGTCACAGCTCAGAGATGGTTTATTCCAGTGCAACAATGAGGCAGGTGTATGCAAGCCTACAAGCATGAGCGATGCCTGCAAGAAGGGCAGACATCCCAGACACTTATTTTTATTTCCACACACAAATTCCTAACCACCTCTCCCAGCTCCCATGAGTAGGAAAAGCTGGACCACCGCACAGCATCCCTCCTGCCTCCACACAGCCATGCAAGCCAAGAGAAGCCTGAAGCCAGCGGCTGACCTAGCAGACGCCCACCCAGTCCCGGTCCCCCCCCTCCGGCTTCCCAACACGCGTTCGCCTTGTCTATAAATACCCCATCGATAGGAGGTTGCCAAGGCAACTGTGAGGCGGTGCGAGGGATGCAGCCATGAGAGTGAGGATGCTGCAGTTGCACATTTGTGTCTCCCCCGGGCTCCCCCCATCTCCACCCCCGCTCCTGTCACCAGTGCCAGAGGAGGAAATCGTGCTGGTAAAATATGGTGCGCACACGGTGCCAGCCCCCCGCAGACCTCCAGCAGGCGCGTGGGGGGCACACCGGGAGGTGGCACCTCCTCACTAGGCTGGGGGGTACTGGTACAGGTCAGGGGGATCCACGGATGCCAGCAACATGCCACAGCATGCAGGGAGGCTGCTGGCTCTTCTGGCATCACGTAGCCACGGCTGCCAGCCGCTCGGCAGGATCCTAGCGATATTTGGGGTTTTCTGTGCCAAGATCCACAGTGAGGAGAAGAGGCTGCACCAGCTCCGCTTGCCAGGGGCCATGGGGTCCCCACAGGCTGCCAGGAAGCCCTGCCCTCCCAAAACAGCCTTCGGATCCCACCCCACACGGCCAGTCCTCGCACAGCCCTGGGCCAGCCTCTGCCCTGGCCCCCACCAGCACCGGCCCCTCCATCCCAGCACCGGCCCTGCCCTGCCCAAACCCCACTGCAAATTATTTCCATCACCCTCAGCTTCTGGCGTCACTCCACAGCAGGGTCCCCCCAGCTCACCTGCCCCCTCAGCCCGCACGTGAACTCACCCATGTGTGGGGCTTTCTAGTCCCAGATGAACCCCACCGCCACCCCTTGCCCCACCGTCACCACCACATGCCCTGCCCACTGCCACCGCCACACAGACCCTGCCCCACTGTCACCCACTGCCCCACCGTCACCCCCTGCCCCACCGCCACCCCCCGCCCCACAGCCCCCTGCCACCTCCGCAGCTCCTGTCTTCCCCAAACGCCCAGGGACCCCCTTTGCCACCTCCACTGGCCCAGCCCCCCATAACCGGTCCCGCAGCTCCTGTCCCCCGCCCCACCGCCGCCCTCGCTCCATGACAACCCCCACGCCTCCCGCCTCCCGCGCCCCCTGCGCCCCGGCAGCGCCGCCCCGCCCGTACCTCATGGCGGCCTCGCGTCCCGCCGCAGCCGCTCCCTCCCGCCGATGGGGAGGGGAGGGGAGGCCGCACCCCCGCCCCGCCTTCCCCCGCCCCGGCCCCGCCCCCCAACCAATAGGAGCCCTCCGCGGCCGGCGCGCCCCGCCTCCCTCCTCCCGCAGCTGCAATAGGAAAGCGGAGCGAGGGGAGTGGGCGGGGCCCTGCGCTCCGCCCCCGACCAGGGAGAGGCTGGTAGCGAATGGGGGCCGGGAGATGCCGCGGTGGCTCCTGGGAGCCGTAGTCCCCTGCGCGCCGCCGCGGGGCGCTGGGGCGCGGTCAACGTCCCGCGGCCGCTCCCTGAGGCCGGGCCGGGCCGCGCAGCCCGGAGGGCCGGTGTCCCGGTGCCCGCGGCCGGTGCCCACTGCTGGCTGGGCAGGCGTCTGCCTGTGCCTCCGCGGTGCCGCCGGGCCTGCCCTCGCCTGCTTTGCCGCACCCTCACACCGGCCTGCCAGGGCTGCCCGCCTGCAGCCGGGGGCCTGCCGCCGTGTCCGCTGCCTCCTCCGAGTCCGAGTCCTCGTCCTCCTCCGAGTCCTCCGAGTCCTCATAGAGGCAGAGGGTGGCCTGCACCGGGAAGTTCTCCAGCAGCTTCTTCCCCACACCGTACAGATAGTCAAAGCACTTGGACTTGGGCCAGAGGAGCCTGCGAGGGGAGAGCCGGGGTGAGAGCCCCTGTGTGCCACTGCCCTCAGCCCCCGCCAGGGCACCGGTGGCCGGGACGTACCTGACCGGATGGTGGAAAAACATCAGCGCTTTGTCGGGGCCGCCATCCCCCGCCGCCGCCTGAGTCCAGGCCTGAAGAGACACCGTCAGGATGGGACCTGCCAGGGGGCTCCCGCTGCAGGGTGCGCAGGGACCCCAGCGGGCAGCGAGGGCAGGGACCCTTCTGTCCTGCTGGTGGGGGTGATGCCCCACAGACCTGGCAGATGCCTGCAGGGTCAGCCTGCCCTGAAGCCGGCATCTCCCCCTGGATTTAGTTCCTCATGCCCCCGTAAAGCAAGCTGGCATCTACCCCCCCGCTCTGCCCCACCGGGCTCTTTGCCAGTGTAATCTACACACACGCCACCCCCATGCTCCAAAGCTCATGCCCAGGCATCCCGCTAACGCCCTCAGGAATGCCCGCCAGACCTGAGAACAGGGGGCCCTTTCAGGCCCCCGCAGCGTCTGCCTGGCCCTGGCCCTGGCCCGGCAAGGCTGCGTGGCTTGTGGGGCAGGGGGTGACGCGCCAGGGGAGGTGGGCACAGCACTACTGTGCAACAGTGCCAGGGGTGGGGTCTGGGGCAAGAGGCTAGTTTTCTGCCAAACAGGGACCCCAACCCTGCCAGCAGGAAAGCTGGGAGGATGCAGCAGGGAGTGTAAAACTCACAGTGTCCATCTGTTCCCTCTGCCACCCGGTTCCCTCCTCTACTCGGGGTAGCCACGGTCTCCAGAGAGGCAGGGATCTAGATGCGGAGAGCAGGTTTAGCATGACAGCATGACAGCAACCCACCCTGACCCACTACCCCTTGCCTTGCTCCCCCACCACCGCAGCCACACACCCCCAGCACCACAGTCTCACCCACCCAGCTCAGCCGCTGCGCAGACGCATGGCTGGGGCGCCAGGCACATGAGGGTGCACTCATACCTCCTTTGGCCTCAGTGCTCCTCACCCTGCTACAGCCCCCCAGCACCCCTGGGAGCCCCCGCAATTGCTCCCTGTGCTCCACAACCTCTCCCCCGCCTGCAGCCACCAGGATCAGAGGGGTCCCCATCAGAGCAGGGAGCCACACAGCCTCCACCCAAACCCAGCTGGAGCTTTCTGCTTCCCAACTTCCATGCACCCCCTGCCCTCCCCACCCTCCCCAGTCCTCCCGGGCATGCACAGCAGCCATGTACCTTCCCCCTTGCTCCAGCCCCGGGGCTGGGCGAGCACTGGCCACGGGCACCCAGAGCCCACGGGGAGGAAGGCAACAGGCAGCAGCTTCCATGGTCACAGGCAAGAGTGTCCCCTCTGATGCTGCAGGCTCTTGGCAAAGACACCCTTATAGCCCAGCCCCGGCCAGTGACTCACAAATTCTTCGGGGTAGGGGCAAAGGCAGGGGAGTGAGGGACTAGGGGTGTGGGGACAGCAGTCCTTGGGGTGTGAAATTTGTCCCAGTTGTGTAAACAGAGGGCTGGGGGGAGGCTGGGGGCGGAGGGGCTGTGATCTCTGGTGGAAAAGCAAAACACAGAAGGGATAAGTTAGACACCATTTGTGAGAAAATCTCCAGGGGGCAACAGGGGAGGGGAGAGACAATTAACAAGGATGATGAAGTGCTCTATGTAGCCATATGCATAAAGCCAGAGGTGGGGGAGTGGGAGGGAAAGGATGAGGAGTTCTGAGGCAGCATGATGGGCACGGGATGGGGACAGTGCAATGGCCATGTGATGGGACGGCCTGATGGGCACACTATGGGTACAGTGTGGTGGGCTTGTGATAGGGACAGCGTAATGAGCATGACGAGAACTGTGTGATGGGCATGCTCTGGGTGCAGGGTGATGGGCTTGATGAGACAGTGTAATGGGTGTGCAATGGGCTGCAGTGGTGGCAAGCACAGAGCAACCAAGAGGCAGGCGATGGGATGCTCGAGGGGACAGGGAGGGAAGAGGGATGGCAGGGGTGGGTCTCAGGTGCGGGCTGGGCAATGGTTCTGCTCAGGCATCCACGGCTCCTGCTCAGATCATCCCAGGGAGCTGCCTGTCCCCGTTCCCGCACAGTGGGGAAAGCATGCACTTGCCCATGCCCCCTGTCCTCTCCTTTGGTTTTTTGAGATGTGGACCATACCAGGAGATACAGAAAAGATTCTTAATACAAGGTTGTAAGGCTCACCACCCCGGTCCCTGCCTGCTGCTTCTGCCCAAGCACTAGGCAAGGTGCCGCTAGCACTCAGGTCACCTCCTGCTCCCAGGAGAGTTTCAGTATGGGACAAGGAAAGAAAATAGCAAATGGTCCCTACTGTAGCTCTGCTACCAGCATCCAAACACCCCTGTCCAAACGCTGGCCAGACCCTGCTCAGCTCTGAGCACAATTTGTCACCAGGGGCCCTCCCTGCCCCTCTCCATCTGTGGCAGCCGGTGAGCAGGAGGGGGCACAGGGCCAGCGCAGCCCTCATTATTGTCTCCATTTGCTCCTCATTTGGGCCAGGAGTCTTACAACAACAAACCCTGCAGAGGACAAGCAGGGCCAGGAGGAGCAAACTGCAAACCCAAGCTCACCCTGCAGGCACGGAGAATTCAGCCTGCTGGCATTTCACTGTGCATCCAACCCCAATGCAGACAATGCAGCCTGAAGTGGACACATGGACAGTAGTATGCAGTCACCTGCCGGCCACCAAGACCAGCCAGAAAGGTGACAGCAAGCCACAGACCTGAGCCACTTAGGCAAACATACCCTATACAAGCAGAAAGAGGCATCCCAGCTCCCCAGTCCTTCCCGATGCCGAAAGGGTTTAATTCTGATCTGCAATAAGCCTCTGATCCAGGCTGAGATTTGCAGGTGGATTTTGCAAAGCTGTAGCTAAACAATTTGCAGCCCCTGATCCCCCAGGCTGGGGCCACGGCTGCTTGCCCTGCCCCAACCAGCCACCTCTGGTCCTGGGTGACCCCCGGCCGTGGCCACCCTTGGTCCCGCACCGCGTCTCCAGCTGCCTCCGTAAGTACCACAGAGCTCTGGCATGACCCTCCCATGCCTTTTTGCCCGCACCCTGAGCACCCCAGGTGTTTCTTTTGCAGTAACGCCCCTGAGACAGAGTGGGAGGTCTTGGTTAGCACATAGAAAAGGAGACAGAAAGTTGGGAAACTCTGGTACCGAGCATTTGAGGTGCCAGTGTGGGGACAGGGAGAGGAGCAGAGGCACTGGGCAGTGGCGGCACTCCCAGCTGGGAGCATTCCCAGGGCGAAAGGCTGCTGGCCGCAGTGTCGGCGTGGCGTGGCACGGCCTCGGTCCGATTTCGCAAGATGCTGCAGGAGGGAGAATTCTGAAACAAGGTAGAGGGAAAACAAACCATCCCACTCCACTGCCTCTGCCAACCCCCCCATGCCTGTGCCCAGGGCTGCAGGCAGGCGATAGCACTGACAGACACACACCCCCACCCCCCGGCAGCAGTGAGCACAAGCTGCACCCCAGTGTGCTCACCCCACTGAGGGACAGGTCACCCCACTTGGCTGTGGCAGTTCCAGGAAGAATCCCTGAGGCACTGCCAGTGTGCTTCGCCTTGATGTAATTCTGCCCTCCACAGACCTCTGGGCTCTCCTGAGGACGCAGGCGTCGCTGTGACACGCATCCCTCTCCATCGTTGTCCCCAGCAGCACAGAAAGGCCAATAGCTGTGGTTCAACCTCAGGTGGGCATATCCCGTTGTCCCACCAGAGCCTCAGAAGCTCAGGGTGGTGGTGGGTGGGTGGCTGCAGATGCCTTGGGTGAGCCCCATGCAGGTGGAGACAGGGTGCAATCTCCCTTCTTTGGCTGGGGGAGACTCAGGGCTACCACTTGAAATTGCCTCTGGCGGGTCCCAAACAACATGGTGCAGCTGTAGCTTTTTGGCTTCCTTGTCTTAGGACATCACAGAAGACAAGAGACGCCCAGGAAGGCAGTGGGCACCTTCCCCCTGCCAGCGGCCAGCTCTCCATCCCTGCCCATGGCCCCGGCGCAAGGGAGGGCTTTGGCACCCTTCCCGGGCAGTGCTGCTCTGTCTCTGAAGCCTGGCTGGGGAGATAGCGGAGGTGAAAGGGCGCTTGGCGCTCCTCCACAGGCTTGGATCAATCATTAATTGGGGAGGGATTGCTTTCTACTCTTGCAGGTATCCTCTCCTCCTGCTGGCTCCCACCCACACACCGGTTCCCGCACAAAACCAGCACCCCCGGCAAGCGGGGTGGAGCTGTGGCATGGTGAGTGGAGCTGCTGGCAGGGCGATGGGAAGGTAAGCACGCGGGAGCGAGCTGCCGGAGAGCCGGGAGAGAAGCCGCAAGCCCCAGGGAGGCGATAGCCAGCCCCCACCATGGTGTCCATGGGGCTCCAGCTGCTGGGCTATGCCGTGGCGTTCCTGGGCTACATCGGCACGCTGACGGCCACGCTGCTGCCCAGCTGGAAGACCAGCTCCTACATCGGCTCCAGCATCGTAACAGCCGTGAGCTTCACCAAGGGGCTATGGATGGAGTGTGCCACATACAGCACGGGCATCACCCAGTGTGACATCTACAGCTCCCTGCTCAACCTGCCTGCTGACGTCCAGGCGGCCCAAGCCCTGATGGTGAGCTCCTGCACTGTCTCCTCCCTCGCCTGCCTCCTCACCGTGGTGGGCATGAGGTGCACCGTCTTCAGCCAGGGCTCGCCGAACAAGGACCGGGTGGCAGTGACAGGTGGTGCAGTCTTCATCCTCGGGGGGCTGCTCTGCTTCATCCCGCTGGTGTGGAACATCCATGTGGTGTTGCGGGATTTCCGCAACCCTGTCATCCCCGACAGCATGAAGTTCGAGCTTGGGGAGGCACTTTACCTGGGCATCATCTCCTCTCTCCTCACCCTTGTCGGTGGCATCATCCTCTGTGCCTCCTGCCCTGCCCGGGACCCAACAGCCACGTATGCAAGTAGCTACCAGCCCCGGCTGCTGGCGGGCAAGAGCCCCCAGCCCTCCGTCAGCCAGACGCAGAAGACCAAGAGCGAGCTCAACTCCTACAACCTGACAGGATACGTGTAGTGTGGGTGGGAACTGGGCTGGCATCTCTCCCTGCTCCTCAAAGCATCTAGGCTAGCACCAAGGGAGCACACGAAGGGGAGAGGACACGGCCGTATCTGCCGTGCTCAGCCCTCTTGTTCACATGCTTAATGGGTTTGAACCTGCTCTCTCCCCAGGGATCCCAAGAGCCTTGTGACTGCTCAGAGATCCCAGCTGGTGGCTTGCATTGGTGAAGGACTCGGAATCTGGCTTCTGTTCCCTCCTCCATGTTGCAAGCCTGCAGGCAGCCCCTGGCACAGTGGGACCCCAGCCTGCAGCCCCAGCAAGCCTGCCTGGATGGGGGTGGGTGGGCTTGTGCCCCCAGCGACCAGCCCCACTGGCCACGGAGGTATCACAGCAGGGTCAGGGGGTCTGCGTGGGTCTGGAGTCACTGCTGGGAGGGTTTAATGCTGGTTGCAAACCAATGTCGCAATAAATCTGTGTTTCTAGCCAGGCTGTGGCTGAGCTTTCCTCTGGCGCCGAGGGGCCCTGGCAGCACCCACAGCAGGGTGGGCTGTGGGGGGGGCTGTGCTCACCCAGCTGGTGGGTCCGTAGTGCAGAGGGCACCCCTGGTCCTTGCTCTGGCCTGGCCCACCCTCGCCCCATGGCTTTGCCTCCCAGAAACCCGGGCAGGTGGGAGCGCTGTCAGGGAGGGGAGGGTGTTACTCCCCTGCACAATTTGTCCCTGGGCACCGGCACTGCACTGGGAGGTTGCCATGTGCCACCACTGCAAGGGTGTCAGCAGGGGCAAGCACAGCTCCCCAGGGGCTAACAACAGGCAACCCCACCCCACCCCCAGCCCTGCTTGCTTCTAGAGGTGCTCTGTCACTGGGACTGGGGTCACCAAAAGGGGATTTGCTGCTCCTGGGTGTATGTGGCACCATCAAGGTCCCCAAGCAGTGGGGAGAGCCCTGGCATCACCACATCTCCATCCCAGGATGCTGTGTGCACCAGCACCCAGGAGGCAACACAGTCCCGAGCACCCGAGGGAGCTACTGGCCACAGTGGAGGCTGAGCACCCCAACACAGCTGCAGAGGGGTCTTCGCAGGCAGGTCCTGAGCTGGGAGGTCCTTGCAGGGGCTGTTTTGGGAGGAATAACACCACCAGTGAGACATCAGCAAGCTGCAAGGTATGGGCAAGCAACCTAGCAGCAGCGGGACATTCTGCATGGTTGCAGCCCCGCACAGAAACAGCAGCGTGGCAGCTGGCACCGGCTGCCAGTGGCACTGGGGGATGCTGGGCACGTGCCAGAGCACAGCAGGAGGGGGGATGCACAGGCAGCCCAGCCCTGCAGCCCACCGAGGAGCAAGTACATTTTGACCACTGTACCCCTCTGCTATCCCACTGCCAGAGGCAAAATAACCCCTGCACTGCCGTGCCACAGCACAGGGCTGCCTGGGGACCCCCTTGCCCTGGTTCTCTGTCCGGTGGCTTTGGTCTACCTGCTGGCCCCTCATAAAGCAATTTAGATTAGGTCCCAGGTAGGAGGGTACCATGTTCCCTGCTCAGACGTCACCATTACCCTTGCACCAGTGAAATCATATTTGCTATGGGGTTAACATGCTCCTGATAACAGCGAGTCACGCTTTCTCCCCTCCTCACCGAGCAAGGGGCCACACAGGGACCCATCCCCAGGGTGACGTTTGCTGGAGGGGACCAGGGTGGATTTCAAGGCAAGGCCAGTTACCCTCTTTCCAAGGCCAAGTTGGGACAAAGTGCTGCCTCAGCCCTGGGCCAGCTGAGTTACTTATTGCTGCCATGGGGAAAAAAGAGCCGTGCATGCAGAAGACAGAAAGCGTGCAAGGCGCTTAGCCTGTCGGCTGCAGTCCCCCAGGAAATGCCGCAAATTCACTAAGCCCTTCAGCCATAAATGTTTTGTCTCTGGGCAGCTGACGCAGAGAGGAGGCGAGAAAATAGTTGGTACGAGAGGTCGTGCCTCTGAAGAGGAGAAATTCCTGTGTGCCACGTCCTCGCCCCTCGCCTCCCACCCCAGGCTGCAGGGGGACAGCGCTGCCTGTGTCTGCGGGCAGGGGCTCCACTAATTAAACAAAGGGGCATTTGAACCGCTCAGTTCGGAGTTTGATTGCTGCTGGGTTTATTAATGCTTTAAATCAAACAGCAGAAGGGAAGATTCCTGGTTTTAAAGGAGTCAGCTTTTGCACAGCTTCCTCCCAAAGGAGAGAGGCAGCCAGCGCAGGCAAGGGCAGGCAGGGCAAGGAGCTAGGGTACAGAAATACCCGTGGTTTGGACAGATGAGCACAGGGCAGAGGCACTGCAAGGGGCCCCGACATCCCCTCGAGTTTCTTTCTCACCTGCGCAATGCCAGACCCCATTCTGTGTGTGCAGCACGCCGGCTTCAGCGGTGGCACAGTAGGAGAGGAGCTGACGAGCATCCCACTGAAAAGGGGGCAAGCCTCTCCCCAGCCCCCCATGCCCCCAGCCCTGCCAAGGGGGAGCCCCTGCATTAAGCGTCTGTAGGCTCAGGGAGGGGGAAGTTTCTTACCCAAAGATGTGAAACTTGGCTACAGGGCAAGGCAGGTTGAAAAGGAGTTTCCACTTCTTTACCAGCAGGAGCGGAGGACAGGGAAGGGAAGGACACCGGGTGCACAGATGTGGTGGCAGTGGTTATCTCTGCCTCACGCAATAGCCACGTTCCCCGTTATTGATAAGCCGGGTCCTTGAGGGCAGGCTGGATGCGGCCCAGCCCAGGGCCAGAGAGGACGGGAGCCCAGACTGCCCCAGGAGCCCAGACTGCCCCAGGAGCCAGCTCCGCCGACAGAGAGCATGAGTGACGCCATGGAGCTGAGCCAGCCAGCGTAGCACAGAGCCAGCCCCTTGGGTCACCTCTTGCCCCCCCACCGGCTCAGCAGGAAAAGTTGAGCGTGCTCTGGGTTTTCCTGCAGGAAAGCCACAGAGGATCGTGGTCCCAGTTCGGGACAGGAGTGGGATGCGAGGGGGATGGGCAGGCAGGGGGGAAAAGCAGAGGTAGGGTGGGAAGAGAGCTGTGCGGGAAACGGCTGCCTCTGAGCTCCTGAGCTGGAGCCCTCACCTCACAGGACAGCGAGGTGGAGCAGGGAGCCTTGCAGCCCCTCGCTGGAGGGCCAGGCTGCAATAACTAATCCTCTGTCATAAGGAAATGAGTCCTTCCCCTCTCTTCTTGCTCTGGATGGTGCCTCAGATGAAGAAAAGGGGCAATAAAATACTAACATGCCCTTATCTTCAAAAGCAATAGGAGCTCTATAAATGCCCAGCACACCCAAACCCACAGCTGCACCTGAGCCAGGGGCTGCAACCTCATCGGATGGTTGTGAGAAACATGCAAAAAGTCCCAACTTCTTCTGAAGAAGAAACAACACACGCTTGCACCAAGGCCTGTGCAGCCAGCCCTTACTCACCAGGCAGCCCACCCACCATCCACAGCACCCCTGGTGATGGCCTGGCCAAAGCACCCTCCTGCTCCCCTGGCCCAGCAGCGCCCGGCCGCTGCCCGTGCAGGGCAAGCAGAGCCTCTTCTCCTGCAGAGCACTGGGTAGGGATGCCCTAGGGTGACAGGGCACAGGTTTGTCCCAGGCCCAGCCACATCCCATGCCTCCTGCCTCATGCAGCCCTCCAGGCAAGCAGAGTTTAGCTCCTTCTGGCACTCCTGACCTGCCTCTCATTCTTGCCTAGAACAGCTGGTCTGAAGGAGCAACAAACAGTCCACGCAAGCTCTCTGGGGAGTATCAGGCCAGGTGCTGGGAGAGCCTGTCTCTGCCTGCAGCCCCCGGGAACTGTTCAGATAGCAGAAACAGGAGGGGGAAGAACATTCAGGCCAAGTTCTCGATGGGCTGAGGCACTTGGAAAAGGCTTCTACATTCCTCCGCTCTCCTCCCAGCTGCAGCATACTCCCAGCGGCCTCCAGCACTGCACCAGAGCCTCCCAGCCCTCAGCAAGCCAGAGCTGGCACGGAAGAGGGGACACCCTTCCTGCCCATGGCATTACAGCAGCCTTTTCAGGAGCAGCAGAGGATGCGCTATGGGGAGGGGCTGCTCTCAGATACTTCAAATCCCAACTCCCAGGCTGGACTAAGCAACAGCTCAGGTCATGGGCTGTGCTGGTGGGAATGGGAGATGCACTCCCCACTCCAGCCATGCCCCAGGCCCCACTGGCAGCCACACCATAGCCCAGGAAACAGCCTCATGGCTTCACCTCAGAGCATCTATGATGCTTGGCTGGTGATTGCACTTACATTTTACCTCAAAGGCTTCCTGCCCTCCCAAAGCCTTGGGGATGGCCCTGTCTGGAGTCACACAGCTGGGACGCTGCCATGAGGCTGTCAGTGCCTGGCTCTTCAGGTCCTAATAGGAGATGTTGCAGTGGAGGTGAGGAGTAGTGCAAAACCAGCTCCTCTTTGGAAAACACCCTCAGTCAGAGGAAAAGTCTGTCCACAGACTCATGGCTTTCCCACAGCCTCCTGGAAGAGACCCGTTTAAAGGTGCTTTAAAGGATATTTTGGTCTTTAAAGAAAGATATGAGGGCAACAGGACGGAATGAACTCCATGGCACTGCAGCTGACAGAGACCTTTGGGTGCACCAGAGGAGATTGCTAGAAAGCACCTTCCTGGCTGGGTTTGAACAACAGCTCAGAAATTTATCAGGAGAGTTATGAAAAGCATTTATCTCAGAAAACCATGATACTTGTGAAGGGAACACAGAGGTTTGATCTTCCAGGCATTACATTAACATCACAATCAGCTTTCTCCATAATTTGAATCTAATCTATGCTACAAGAGCTTCAGGTTAGCAATCTCAGCAAACCTAGCATATGTGCAATCTGTGGCAGCGAAAGCAGGCGTTATCAGTAGAACCTACACTAATTCAGTGAGCAAAATAAGCTTTATCAGCAAGACACACTTTTATAGTAGCGTAAACGTAAGCTCTTCCAGGGATTTTACAGACATATCACTGAAAACAGACTCCATCTCTAACCAGAATCTACCCTGGAGAACTGTCCTAGAGAATTGAACACAAATTGTGCTGCATCCCCAGCAGCTCCACTGCCAACTGACAGTTAAACAGCACCACACTGTACAGAAGAGATGAAGACCAGAGGATCCCAGACACCTTTACATGGACAAACTGAGCCACAACCACAGTAGCCGGTCAGCACAGTCACCCTGAGCAATCCAGTCTACCAGCCTGTTCTCTCCATGCTCGGGGTACCCTTGAGGGCACCAGCATTTTGGCAGCTGCTAACCCAGGTTCATACCTAGAAGATAAGGCCAGGCTGGATGGGCTTTGAGCAACCTGGTTTAGTGGAAGGTGCCCCTGCTCATGGCAGCAGTGTTGGAACAAGATGATCTTTAAGATCCCTTTCAATCCAAACCATTCTATGATTCTAAGATTCTCAGACGCCAGACACAGCTGAGCCCAAGACCTCTGCTGTGAGCCAGGAGTCTGGAAGAAACAAGCAGTCACCCCATAAGCAGAGAAATGAGGGAGACTTCACCAGCTCTAGGGTTGCCTCTTATCTCCGCTTAGTATTTCAGAGGAAGGGTGTGCTTTGATGAAGCTTTTCCCAGACCAGAGAACTAATCATTCCTCACAGCAGGTGCCTTTTTTCACAGAACTTAGGACATCCTCTATTTCTGGGATGTCCAGCCTGCTAAAAAAAGGCTAAAAGCAGGAAACCCACGTCACAAACAGCGTGATTGCCTTGAACTCGCTTTCCTAGAAAAGCTGTCTCTCTAGGTTTCTCAGGTCACTAGAGCAAAGTCTCACACCACTCGCTATACCTGGCAGCTGCTCCCAAGATTGGTCCAACAGATGCATTTTCATTACCCAGATTTTTAGCCCTTTTCATAGCAGGGGGGAGCCAGTTCCAGCGTCAGTAGAGCAGAGAAGCCCAGAGAGTCTGCAGGCATTACAGAGCAGACTGCAGCCATTGCTGGCTCCATGACCGTGATGCTCCCATGCCCTTTGAGCTACTCCAATACACTTTTACAGGAACCAGGGTGCTGCCCTTTGCCTTTGGATTTTCCCCCAGCTGCAGCAGAGGCCAGGCACTGCATCTCGCAGAGCATGGGTAGGCAAGGGGGCAATTAACCTCTGCTCTCCCCCACAGTTGAATGCTCCCTTATCGGTCGCCTTCTCTTCCCAACCCACCTTTATTTTAATGGTGTTTCCAGATGGCAAACTGGCAGGTCGTTTCACCACTGGCCTGTGCAAGGCTGCTCTCTCCATCTCCCTGCATGCAGAGGATGCACAGGCTGCCTGTGCCTAGGGAGGCCGGCAGGTAAGAGACAGCAGACAGAAGAAATTAGCTCCTTGCTTTCCAGGCAAAGAAAGCAGGCGTTTTGGGCCCGGGGATGCTCCCCGGCAAGGGAAAGGACCTCTCTGCTGCAAAGCCAAGCCCCTGGGAGGGAAAAGCAGTTCCCAGCACAAAGCCTCCATAGCCTAGCCCCAGGGAGCAAGACATGAAGGACTGCTGCTTCCAGGAGCCTGCTAACACACATTACATTTCCACCTCCCTGGGCAGAGCTGGCTACAGAAGACCTGGCTCTGTAGCTGACGTCCCAGGGCCTGCTCACTAACAACGGTCCTGCTGTGAGTTACGGCCTCCTTCCCAGGACCGAGACATCCCCTCTCCCAGACGTGCTAGGGTGACTAGCATCTCACATAAGCCCCATGGGCTGATTCCTGGCTTGTAAGTCTGCAATCAAAAATAGGCACGTTTTACCACAGGTGCCACAGGCAGATGCAGCTAATCCACCCGGCTTCAGTACTTCTGGCTGAATAAAAGCCTCAGGGGAAAAAAAAGGAATAACCAGGACAAAACACCCTGTAAAGGCAGCCCGGTCTTACGTGAAGAGACAAGTTCATCCTCAGCTGTCCCTGAGTGCAGCTACCCTTTCTGATGGGAGATCTTTGCAAAGCAGAGGGAGGCTGCCCACAGGACCCAGTACTAAAGGTCCCAGCTCCCTGGTGGGACAAAGAGCTGTGCTGCCCATGGCAGCATGAGCCGAGGGGAAATGCAGCACTGCTCTTCCCTGGCTCCTCTCATCACCTGCCTGCACCTGCAGAGCCCTCCCACAATGCTGGGAAGCAAGGGCAAGACAGGCTGGGTTTAGCCCCTGAGCCTTGCCAGTGCTGCTGGCTACAGCCCCAGGACTTCATGGGGCACAGCACGGTACTGACAGGGAGGACACAGAGAGCTCTGGGAGGAGAAGGCTTGGCCAAACAGCCTTATCTTTGAGATGCTTTTCTGACCTCCTCACCTGCAATAAGTGTTTATCTTCACTGCACAACTTAATCCTCTCAAACTACTACGGCATCAACCTTATGGCATGGGCACTGGTAAGCAAGTTTTGAGAGATGCAGGAGAGAAGCACAGTTTAAAAACCAGGTACTTTGATACCAGTTTATCTAAGGAAAATTAGTAGCTGCACTGTTTGCCAGGTTACATCCATTTAGGAAACACTCAATCACAGGACTGCTTTGTGTGTTATTTCTTTACACTGAGGAAAACAAATCAGCTCAAGAAATGTCAAAAGACCCACGTATTGCTGTAAGAGGTATGTATTTTGCCTTGCTAGTAATGTGAGACACAGAGAGGTGAGAGTATGAAGCCTGCTAACTGCTTGCAATCTGTTCAAGTGCTTCCATAGGTTCACAGATCTCTGCCAATTGATGCTTGCATCAAAAGCTGCCCTTCGCTCACCACCTCCTCATTCAGCAAAGCCCATTCCTATCGCTAACGCCTGAGCATCTGTTTTCTGTACATCACACAAACACATTCTCCTTTCCTCGGGTGGCAGGAATTAACCAGGAGGAGCTCTGGGTGGTGCAGGCTGTGCCACAGCTCCCTCCCAGAGACAGGGTCTAGCCTGAGGGGTCCGCACGTGACATGACAAACATCAGGGATGCCTGCGAATAATCTCCTAAAAAATATAAGGTCAAGTAGTATTAGGGATAAAGTTCAGATCCCAGAGCTAATTATAATGGGATGGAATAAACAAGTTGCAAAGAGGAGCAGCACCCGCTAAGCTTACTAGCTCAACACATATGTGCTGTGAAGGGCACTGAGATCAAGCCTGAAGGAGGTGTGGACATTTCCTGCTTTAGAAGCAGCTTTGAAGAAAGAAAGAAAGAAAGATCTGTCTCTTCCCCTGCCCAGGGTAGCTGCTTCAAAGGATGACTGACTTCCTAGCGTAACCAGAGGCATAATGGCTCCCCAAGATCACTGGCTGTTTCGCACCTCGGAAACCCTATTTCATGCAACCATAAAAACTAATGCAAGTGTCCCAAACATTATGCAAGGAAAACTTCAACTGACTGGGATATTCTGGTGCCGATTCAATCTCCTCAACAGCTCTATTGAACACTACATGCGAAAGGGGTGTAGTCCTGTGGTTTGAGGACCAGCTGTCAAAAGCAAAAATCCAAACATGAATGGCGGTAAGAAAAGCTACCTTCAAACCATGAATGGAGGGAGATAAGGGAGCTACCTTCAGCCCCAAGTGTTACTACCTGCAGTACTGACCTGAAAACACAATAGTACAATCTGAAAATGTCAAGAAAGGTCACAGAAACAGCTCTGAGATGTAGAAACATGAGCTGGAAAGGAAACAGCATTCAGCTAGCCAGCAAATCAGGAACAGTAGACACAGAGACAGCACCAACAGATTGCAGAAAAAACACAGTTTTATAGATATGTCCTTCCTGTCTCCACTACCAACAGTGAAAGTAACTTATGCAGTAATGTAAGTCCAGCCATGGGGAAAGGACAATGTCAAAGCCCTTACCACACAGGATGGGGCACTCTCTGTTCACGTAGCTCTGTTGCTCAGCTCTGACTTCCAAGAAACACATACTACACATTTGGCGATACCACCTAAGCTGCTGGTTTCTGGCACATGGTCTTGTGCCTTTCCAGAATAAATGAGGTGTTCGAGTCAAAGGAGCAATGCTGTGCTGGCCACCCCACACACCATCTTCATACCTACCATCTGGGCAAGAGAATGTTCTTTAGGAAGGACAGCGAACGCTGTAAGGGGGATTTCTCCTCAGCTCCTTTAAGCCAGTCATTTTATACCTGTAGGAAACACAGGAAGCTCCTCAGCTGGAAGTAGGTACAGGATTGAACAACACCGAACTACATGCACTTGCCTTTGCCCTTAGTTTCTTCCCATGAACCATGCTGGAGGCAGGACAGGGAGATGCAGCATCCTTTGGTCCCAGTGCAATTGTTTCTGTGTGATGTCTGGCTGCTCTTGAGCCTCACATCTTCCTCCAAACACCCTGGTGTCCTTGACTTTTTCCAGGTTAGAAGGACGGCCATGCTGCTGACTGAAGAGAAGTCTAAGAAAATAAGCCTAAAGTTTAAAGGTGAAGTTTCTACTTGGGACAGCATCTGTTGAAAGAAGGTGGGCTCTGCCATGCTAGCCCCGAGCCTTGCAGCAGATCTGACTGCAAGTCCCAATGTCACCATGCCACTGATGTTCCCGCAGCTACAAGGGAAGATGAATTTAGTTCAAGGAATCTTGTGTTGCTACATTATTTAACAAACAGATGCACTCAAGAGGAAAACACAGGCAAGGACTCTGTTTAGCTGCTGCGTGGGCTGATCAGACCACCTGAAGAAGACAGAGGCTGCTTTCCAGAGTGAAAGGACCCAAATCCTGAATCTCAGAACCACACTGCTCTAGCCCAAGCCAGTCAGCTGTGATAGTCACACCAAGACTGCAGCACAGCCATAGAGGAGTGCCCAGGCTACGTTCTCCTGGGATATTTCTTGTACCAGAAGCCAGGCAGCCGCTGCCAGAGTCTCCCTGCCTCTCTGCTACTCAACCCAGACTGCTAAAGAGCACAGCAAAGAAACCACTGGGGGTGTCCACTGGCCAGGCACGACCCAGCCTGGCTGTGCTCAGAGCCATGCCTGTACTGCAGTCCCTTCTACTCACACTACATCTCCACAGTGGAGCCGAAGAGCCAAGCCAGTCCTGCAGGACCAGAGGAGAACCCCCTACCCCATGAGAATGATGACCTGGAGCACAAGTAAAGAAACCAGGGTTTTATTAATGATCATGTGCAAAAGGCACCGTGGCAGGAGAGAGGGGACTACTCCAGCATGAGGTTTGTCTCCTCCAGTGTGATCTGCAAGATCTCATCCATCTGATGCAACTCAGAGTTAATGTCCTTGAGCTCCAGGTAGGAGAGGATGAAGGAGAGAATGAAGGAGAGAAGCCAGCTCACATTCATATGCAGGTTCTTAAGTTTCTCCATAACACTGTAGGCAACAGGGCAAAAGCCAAAAGGAGAGTCAGTGGCAAGAGCCTGGATCTGATACCTCCCATCACACACCCAGCTGCTATCCCCCTTCCGACCAGGAGTACCATGTGCACTGGGGTTCCTTGCTCCATCCCAAACCTTATCTCCATCACAGAACCAACACTGTGCAAGGAATCCAGCAACAAGGTGCCACACTATAGAACAGACAGAGTATGGACAAAGAACCTTTCTGTAGGGCATCTTTGAGGCCGGATGAATTATTTGGATTCATCTGGTGATTCTGCCTCCTCACAACAGCAGGATCCTCACTTGCAACCCAGTTACCTATAGAGCAGGGTGAGGGATACCAGGGAAGCAGTGTCCTATGGAAATACCAGCACACGGTGACTCCTGCCCTCTCCCTGCACCTTAGGGATCATAGGGCCTGCCAATCAGCCACCCCACAGCTCTGACCTCTTCACATCTTCTTTCTCTGGGCCTCTGCAGGAAACCTATGCCTCCATCAGCACCCCTAAGTGCTTCTCTGTATTCCCGATTTTCTCATTCAGTTCAGCCTTCTCTTCTGCAGACCTCGCCAGCTTTGCTTTCTGCTTCTGCTGCACAGCTTGGCAGTAACACACGTATTTCTTGCTGCAGGGCAAGCCTTCATCTTCTGAGCTCTGAGCAGTGCCTGTTGCTGTTGGCATTTCAAGAACTCTGTTTTCAGGCAACACTTCTCACACTCAGTTTTCTCCAGCTGAAATAGGAGGAGGGTGCACGCACATGAATTGTATCAATTGGTGTCATGATTTAACTTCGGCCAGCAATTAAGGCCCACACAGCCACTCCCTCCCTAGATGGGATGGGGAGAGAATTTGGAAGGGTAAAAGAAAACTCACAGGCTGAGATAAAGACAGTTTAACAGGAAAAGCAAAAGCCGTGAGCACAAGCAAAGCAAAATAAGGAATTCGTTCAATACTTCCCATCAGCAGGCAGCTGTTTAGAGCCCTTGTGGAGTTACTGAGCACCAAAGACAGCTCAGGTCAGGTCACTGCTGCACTTGCACTGCTTCTTGTAAGGCTTGTCCTCCACTGGTTCAGGTGGTTCCTGCTATAGTAATTCCCGTAACATGCAACTCAGATCATGGGTTACAACAATTTAAAGGTATAGCCATTACAATCCCCACCCCTGCTCCCATAGGATCAGCTTATAGGGTTTAACATTGCAACAAACACCTCCCTTTGCCCCTGCTCTGGCTCAAACTTATCCATGGACTGCAGTCCCTTAGTGGTACCTGCTGCAAGTGGAGCCTTATCTATGGGCCACAGTCTCTTCAGGAGTATACCTGCTGCAGCATAGACTTATCCACAGCCACAGTCGCTTTGAGGTGCATCTGTTCCAGCACGGCCACAACGCCTTCAGAGATACACCTGGCTCCAACACAGCCTTACCCACAGTCAGTCCCTTCAGGAGTGAACCTGCTCCAACATGGCCTTACCCATGGCCACAGTCCCTTCAGGGGTGTACTGGCAGTGTCACAGACTTTGAGGTGCTCCAGCATGACCACATGCACAGCCACTGATGCTTCAAGATGCACCTGCTGTGGCATGGACTTCCCCACAGCCACAAGTGGTTCAAGGTGTACCTTCTCCAGAATGGACTTATCCTTGGCCCACAATCTCTTCAGAGGCATACTTGCTGTGGCACGGACATAACCATGGCCACAGATGCTTCAAGGCGTACCTGCTCTGTTGTGGACTCGTCCATAGTCACAGACACTTAGAGGTGTCCCCCTCCCATGTAAACTCATCCACAGGTCACAGCCCCTTTGACTCAAGTTCACACCGGAGTCCCAGCCTGTCCAGTACAGCACACAGGAACAGCAGTGATGCTCTGGCCATCTGCCAGTCCAGGCGCACCACCACTGCTGTTATCAGAATGCTCCCAGGCACAGCACAGGGAGATGATAAGCAGTGCAACAAGAGCAAAAGCAAAAGCAGCCACTAACAAGCACTAGACTCATATACAGTAAAGCAAGCAAGCCCCATGGCAAGCCTAGGAGCCTGCCAAGTAATAGCTAAAGAGCAATAACAGCTATAAATTCCATCTAGCACATTCCAATCAAATCTGTTATCTCAAACCTTTCCTGCCCCACGTTGAGTGCCAAAAAGGACTGCTGTGGTTTAACCCTGGCCATCAACTAAGCCCCACAGAGCCACTTGCTGACTTCCCTCACCAGCGGGACGGGGGAGAGAATTGGAAAGGTAAAAGTAAGAAAACTCATAGGTTGAGATAAAGACAATTTAATAGGTAAAGCAAAAGCTGTGGACACATGCAAAGCAAAATAAGGAATTCATTCACTGCTTCCCATTGACAGGCAGGTGTGCATCTATCTCCAGGAAAGCAGGGCACCATCACGCATAATGGCTGCCTGGGAAGATAAATGCCATCGCTCTGAATGTCCCCCTAGTTTTTATGGCTGAGCATGACATCATATGGTATGGAATATCCCTTTGGTCACCTGGGGTGGGGTCAGCCGTCCCAGCTGTGTCCCTTCCCAACTTCTACTCCTCTCCTAACCAGCCTACTCACTGGTGGGGCTGTGTGAGGAGCAGAAAAGGCCTTGACTCTGTGTAAGCACTGCTAAGCAATGGCTTAAAACATGGGTGTGTTATCAAGGCTGTTTTAGTCACAACACTAGAACATTGCCCCACACAAGCCACTATGAAGAAAAGTAACTTCATGCCAGCCAAGACCAGCACAATCAGCAAGATAAAAAGAGCTTGGCTGGGCCTGAAGAAGTTAACAGTCAGCAGGTCAAGGAAGAAGCCCATTATGTTCTTTATGGATAAGTCTCTTTACGGGGAAGTCACTCCCTCTCAACCCACCTTGACCTGCTCTCTCCAAAACCCTCCAAACCAACAGGGATATACAGCCACAAATTTGTTACCTTGCATCAGAGCACATCCCACTCTGCTGAAATAGTCTTTATTTCCACTTCGATGTTCTTCACTGGTCTTCTCACATTCTCCCACTCCATTATATCTTCCTGCTCCTGTACGTTAAGGACTTGCAATTCACTTTTTCCTGTCTCCACCACTGAAGATTCTCCACCTTTGATCTGTCAAGTCTTTCCTTCTATACAAAAGAGAAGAGCTGAATGGGAGTTTCATCACTTGCAGCAGTCTTCAAAACACCAACTGCCACAAAGAGTCCCTTGTCTACGTCTCTTCTGCTCCTGTATGAATTTACACACACACACAGTCTGTAGCCTGTGTTTCTGCTATTGAGTTTGGCATTTGCTTTTCCAGCTTCACATGGACCACACCAGTCTCCCTCTGATCTCTGCTGAGCTACTGGGCAATGCTGAAGTCTCTGCCTTGAGGCAGTGTGACACACTGTTAGCAGGGCTGGTGCTGCTCAGATTGCTCAGCTGCTCTTTGAGCAGACAGGTGTGCAAGCTGTCACCTACATTCATATCCTCCTGTTTTATGCACAGAAATTTTTCCCTTTCTTGTTAAAGTACTACAAAGCTCTTCTGAAGAGGAGAAGTAGGGGGGCTGTAATCTGGATCTGGGGGGTGAAGCTCACTAGGTTCCCATGCTTATCCAGTATTTCTTCTTTTATAGTCAATTTGGGCTTGCTGGGGAAAAAGAAAAAAGCAAAGAGAGGGTGAGCAGGCTGGAATGCCCCCAGTTCACAACACAGTTCACCTCAGACCTCAATACCTCCTGCAACTATAGCAAACTGCCAGTGCCTTGACTGTGGGGATGGATCCTCACCCTGGCCAGGCATTTGCTGCCCCAGCACAGAGGATTGCTGCTGAGGAAAACTCTCTATATAGCATAATACTCCTGACGCTCATTCCCATTTTAGGACACCAGTTATCATGCTTATTTCATGCAGTGGACATGTCAGCAGCAGAGCTACAAAGCCTAAAGACCCTGGCTCCCTACCTACCCAGCCCCACTGCCTGCCTCCCATCTGAGATAGCAGTGGGGTTGAACCGAAGTCCCTGAAGAAAAAAAACACAGAAATCTACTAAATGTCCTGTCTGAAACACATCTGCCTGACACATTTCACTAAACATGGCAGGCAGGTATGTTTCTGATGGGCTGCCATTCCAACCTTCTTCAGCTATAACATCACTTAGAGTGTGTTTGTCCACAAACCCAGCCAGATCTCGTGCCTGTCAGAGCCCTGGGTACCTGACCCACTTGCAATGCAACCAAAAGCCTGAATTCAGGAAGCGAAAGGCCAGTACACCTTCAAGACTGTCTTATGGCCCAGGCCCTCGGATGGATTCCCAGCAGCACTGGGAAAACAGGACAAGGAACGTGGGCACAAGGAGGAGCATAGGAAAAAGCAGAGTGTGTGGAAGTTATAGGGATGGGAGAGATGAACAGCGCTGGAGAGCAAAGATGTTGATGGAGCTTGCTGGAGGTGCTGCAGGGAGTTCACGATTGGAAAAAGTAGTTCAGCATGGCAGCAGTGAAGAGAAACAAGAGGGGCCTGGGGAACGTCTGAACACCGGGAAAACAGGAGCGACAACAGGTATTTGGCCCCACCATCATGATGAGAGAAGCAGCTTTGACAATTACTGCTCTAAGCCAGCTAGGGATGAGCGGGACTGTTCTTATCACACTATGTTTTCAAAGCTGGTCTAATCCAGTGGCCTTCTCCCTCCCCAGGATTCTGCCGGGAGGAGCAGGTCAACCAGACAGATCTGTGATCAACCAACCAGCTGCAACACGCGCAAAGGGCCGAAGAGAGAGAGATGCCAAGGTGCACTCGACTGCTCTCAATGACAACCCAGAAGCCCCATTGCAGGCCTTTTCCCTGGGCAACGGGTGGGCAGGCAGAAGGGCCAAGTGTGGGACACAGCCAAGCAGCCCCTCAGCCAGGTAAGCAGGGCCACCGTGTGGAGTAGCCCACATTGCTCTCTCCTGACGTTGCCGGTAAAGGTTTCAGGAGGGGCGAAAGAGCGAACACCTTCTAACCACTTGTCTAGCTAGTGTCTCCATAGAGACCACTGCTCCCTGATGGAGCCAGCAGTGACAGCGCCCTTCCCGTGTGCCCTGCTGTGCCACGCTCTGGCTGATGCTCCCCAGGGGGTTCTTTTATAGCTGGGGGGCTTGGTCGCAGCTGCTCCTGGCACCACCCCTCTGCTCTTGCATGAGCTGCAGGCTCCTGGTGGGTCTCTCAACCCCCCGAGGTTTCCCCATTTCAGGAAACCCCCTGGTACACCATACCAGAGCACTCCAGGTCACGCCAGCACTGGAGCCGCTCGCCTTGTCTTACCTTCCATCCAAAAGGAAGAGATGAACGGGAGCTTCAACATCTGCAGCAATCTTCGAAACACCAACTGCCACCAAGAGTCCCTTGCTGCAGCGTCACAGAGCTGCCCAGAGAACCCATCCTGGGTAGCCATGTCCAGAAGACACTTCTGAAAATTCAAAACATCTGAGTCTTTAATATAACCAGTTAACCTGAAAATGGGGAAAGAGGCCACACAGGACCACTGCTGCTACCCCAAGAGAGGAAGGAAGCAGCTTTCTGCATCCTCTTCTATTTAGGACAAGCAGGGAAGGACCACACTAGGACTAGGCAGGACAGGGTAGGATTGAGCACAGGGACTGGCACTGCCCTGATCCCTGATTCCTGGTAAGAGTTTTAAGCACGTCCAAATTGTACACAAGAATCAAAGTCTCATTTTATATGATGCTCCAACACATTCCCATATTGGCATCTCCCTCGGCAGGATGGAACACAAATAACAGCAAGGCAGGGATGAGAACCTGCCAAGCCCTGCAGCATCAAGCATCAAGGCTTTCCTTGTGCTGGCTCCTGCAGCCTTCTCCCTCCTGCCTAACTTTTTGTTCCGTGTTCTCCCCAGATGACAATGACATCCCCTCTTCCTCTCTCCACCCAGCTCCCTAGACCAACAAAAGGGGGGAAAAAAAAGAGCAAGTTTCTCCTTGCGCTCTCACCAAGGGGTAAATGTTATTTCACCTGGAGAACAACAGGATACAAGAGAAAAGACATCTACTACATGCCAATATCTTCTGTACGCAGGACATCCAACACCTCTCTTTCCCCTGTCATTGCTCCAGGTAGCTGAGCTGCAAAACGGAACTGGATATACCCCTTCTGGCATTTCTGTCTGTATCCAGGTCTCTTCTTCTCATCACTGTATGCCTGCTCCTCAGGTGCCAAACAGCTTCTGCAACAAGAGCAGTTAGCCATGCTTGAGCGTGTGAAAGAACAGCTTGACTCCCTGCTCCCACCAAAAGTCCCCATGGTTTGTACGTCTATGCAATGTCTCTAATCCTTTGGGATTTCAGATAAAAGATCAAGAGAAAGCTGAAGAATCAAACACTGTGCTTAAAGGCTAAAGGGAAAGAGAGCCACTTGAATCCCAAAATACCATAGATGAAATGAAATACAGACTATGAGACACAGTTCAGCACACCACATATGCTAGCCGCTTCTGCTTCAGTTTTGAATTGACAGAGAAATGCATTGTAACACTTGTGGGTAACACAGACCATTAATACCAGCTGCTTCAAAGAAAAGGAACTGTCACAGTCATGAGTTACGTGGAAACAATCTATAGGAAAAGCTCCCTCTACACACCACTATACATCTGCAGCGATGTCCTGAAGCACAAGATAAAAATCCTGCACATACAAATTTAAAATAGAAATGAAACTATTACTTTTTCTGGCAGCCACAAGTACTGCACATGTGTTTTCACTGAACCGTCCAACACATTCTTAGGTCTCCATCCTCAGACAATACTGCTAACTTAGAAATTACCTGTACGCCTAGGCGATCCTAATCACTGCCTTCACAGTACCTTACTCGCTTGCTTGGCTCCGCCACCACCTTGCTGATTGCTCAGTTGAACCAGGTCAGTCTGAAGGTATTCATGAATCCCACAGTCCATTTGTCTGGCTTGACAAAGAACTGTCTTCCGTCTGTAATCTGTCCTGCTTCCTCTTCCAGATCACCCATTTTCAGTGTATCAAAGAGCTTTAAACGAAGGCAGTCCTGTATTAGCTTCCTCCTCTATTGAAAAGTGGGTTTATTACCTAGTTTCTAAGCTATAAAAACTTACTCCTCAGCCTCCAGCGCCAACTGATTTCCTTAACAGTTTATCATGAAGGCTATTTTCTCAAGCAAAACTGATTAGTCAGCAAAAGCCTCAAGCCTTTCTCCACTTCATTTTCCCCTGACACAGCACATCAGCCTTGGGGTGGGGTGTGGCAGGAACTGGCTCACATACAAGGTGAGCCGTGAGCCCTATCACCCACTTTTCTAGCAGAAGCAGCTTTGAGGACTCCCTTCTAAGCTTCACACCAGGATTTGGCTTCTCAAAGGTAACCAGAAGATAGGAAGAAAATTCTTCAGCCTCTCTATTCATTTAACTACTGGGACACTATGCATCAGACCAGATGGGCCTGAGCCCAGCTGTGAGGTTTGTCTGGAATCCCCCCTCCCTGCATACTGCAGTGTACCTGGGAGAGGGGACAGCACAACAAAACAGGCAAGAGAATTCTAGTTGCATGTCGCCTTTTCCAAGTTAAATCCAAACTAGATTTTGGGTTCATGTCTTTCATCCCCTGCGAGTCATGCACAGAACAAAGCTGGGGAAAGGCCGTCCTGTTCCCTTTCAGCTCTCACCAGCTTACCTGTAATGAGTAAATTTCTGGGCCAGGAAACTCTGGAACCACCTCCTGAGAGTGCAGAACCCTTCTTCTGGGGCTCTCTCCATCATCTGCAAGGAAGTTTGCTATCCAAATATCATGCTTATTCATATAAAAATCCAGCTCCAGCTTCCCATTCTTATTTCTGAAAAACACAAAACACAAAAATAAAGACAGTCTCCTCCAGTCATCAGCACTCCAGTCTGCTCTTCTGTATCAGCATCCCAGGGAACTTCCTGAGGAGCAGATAAAACAGCGTATTTCACACGCTCCATGGATCCCATTAGTCAGTCATTTAATTACAGGTATTTCTGTGCAGAACACCAAAGTAGCAGAACACTTGATACTTTGAAGTGTTAACACAGAAATATGGAAGTTCCATTGCACAGATGGGAAAAGGAAGTAAATGTATTAATTGGTTTCCCCTGAAAAAAAATAGCATGCCTGTGATAGACGGAACTAGACCCATGTGTCCTAACTGCCAGCATGGAACCCCAAGCGCTCAGTCACACACAAGGAGGAGAAATCCCTGCATTTGTTCCTCCAGTGGCCAGGCTGAATGACAGTGGACTTAGACCACCCAGGCCAGGTGCTGTCCTGAAACTCTCTGCATTTAGTTTTTACTCATCCCCAGGGCACCGCTGCCTCGCCACACACCATAGCCCTGTACCTGTGAATGCTCCAGGTGAGGATGCACATGCCCTTTTTGCCCGGAATGGCATCAAACTGTGCCAGCAACTCCTCCCTAGTGTTGAAGAGGGTATGCTCCAGGACGGCCTCCAGACTAGGCAGAGTCTTCAGTAACAATCATTTTCTCTAGAAGCCACAGTCAAGAACAGGGTTGCCCAGTTCACCTACCTCCCTTTTGCTACAGGGGCACAAAGAAATGGACCTGCAAAGACCTGGCCACAGGCCTGACACTCCAGAAAAGCGTGGCACGGGAGAGGCTACAGGAGGATGGTCTCAGAGAAAGACTGAGCCAGGACAGACATGACAGTAGGATACTTTGAAGAAAGTACCGAGCTGAGTAGGGGGCAGCAATGTTATGCCAGCTGATAATGTGTAACTTCTGCTGGGGAGACTGTATGCTCTCAGCACCCCTTGGTGTAAAGGGAACACAGCCTGGAATTATGCTAGCATGCCCAGGCAGCACCAAAAGCCATTTCAGGTGCAGAAAAGCAGCAGAGAGCATAGCTTCTGGGCAAGGGACATGTACGTGGGTCCGCATGGCGTGGAGGGAAAGGGACAGAAACAGGTAGCCCATAAGTAGGTGGCACAACTGCAAAGGCTTTCCAGGAGCCAGGTTAGCAGCAGATGCCCCCAGGCAGAAAAACGACAAGTTCTAGCCCAGGCAAAAGGGAATAATCCTGCGTGGCAGTGTGTTAACAGCAAGGCCTGCGGCAGGGACTCTCCAGGTGCAGCACTGATTACAGTTATTCTCACCCTCTCCAAACGTGCTGTGTGCACGTGGCCAAGGGACAGCTGCAGGCAGCCTGTGGCCCAGCATCATGGCAGTGCCACCGGCACCCCATGTCGCTTTGGAGGAGAGCAGCAGCACAGTCGCTCAGCCAAGCGAGGACACCATTTTGCTGGCTGAACAACAGCAGTGGGATAATCACTGTCTCAGCACGGATAAGATCCATGTAGGTCTGGGAAAGCAGCCCCATGCCGAGAGCCCCTCCAGTCTTGGTGAAGATGATGACATCCTCCCCCAGCCACATGGAACCAGACTTCAAGCTGTACAATCCAGTGGATGGGTGGTCTTCTCCATAAAACCGAAGTTGAAAGCAAGCAAAGCAAGAAGGGGCTAGAAACGGGGAGCGCCTGCCTCACTCCAGGAGCAGGTCTACATTACCACTCTTAACTTTTGCAGAGGGATCTTAGCTCCTGTTCAGCAGGGAAGACAGCAGGGATCACTGCAGTGCTGGTAATGAAGCCAAATCCTGCCAGTCCTATACTGCCTTCACCACTGAAGAACCACATAAATTGTCAGGAAGAGTGACTCACAAGGAGGATTTATTTAACACCTAGGGAAGGACTCCAAACCCTAAATAAATAAGCACCTCCACAACATTTTTTATATTATGGACAAGGATATCAGGAAGATGAAGAAAATCAAGAAAAGCAAGGCACTCTGTTTCCAGCACTGCACACCCAGGCCAACAGACAGCCAGGGAAACCCCACGGGCCAGTTCTTCATAATTATGCACCAAGCTGCATGTCTCGCTGTCCCTTCTGGGATGGTTTGTACCAGCAATGTGATGGCCTTCCTCCACTGCACACAACAACAGGGCAGGAAGGGGACAGAGCCTCTGGTTTTTATTTCCTGGACCCCACTCACTTTTCCAAAGTGCTATGGTTATGTGTCTTCTGTATTTAAAGAAATAACTTCCTCTGCTTTCGTCCCCTGCATTTTCCTTATCTCAAACAGAATGGTCAGACAGAAGCAAAACCAAGCCCCAGCCCCTTCATCCCTGTGGATTAGCTGTAACAGAGGAAAAGCAGGAGTTCTGCATTGAAAGATTCCTTCCTCCAGCCTTACAGACCTCTAGTCTGAGAGGCAACCAAAGGAGCACCACAAAGGCAGAGCCAGTTTGTCAAAAAACCCCTCACCCTTTCTGTGTGTGGGTTCAAAATGCCATGGTAGAATTATAACCTCTGTAAAGCTCACATCACTGATTGTTCAAGTAAAAGCTTAAAACCTGTTTTCATTGTAGTTAGTTATGTAATTAAAAGACAAGCCCTACTGAACTGAAATTTCTTATCACATTTCAAACCTCTTGCCATTAGTCTGCCTCATTCTCTCTCATCGCTATAAATACTTCACATCGAAAGATTAACATGATACAAACACGTCCTCTAAAGCCATGACTTTAGAGCATCCACAGGTAACACAGACAAGAGGGGAAACTCCCCCATAACGTGAATCTACAGAAAACGACTCTTGGTTTGACTTCAGGCACATATGTTCAGTTTTATATAGACCTTCTCTATGTCACAGCACAAAAGTACCTCCTCTGCTTATTACACAGTTTGCTCACCAAGGAGCCAAATGGCTTATGTTAGGGTGGTTAATGACAAGCAAAAAGTTTGCTATGATTCCCTAAACCACTCATCACACATCGAGGCAGACGGCACACACATGTGAGAGCAGTTATTTTGCTCCTCTGCATTACTGGAAAGGTGAGGAAGAAGCAGGGAGAGATGTATACATTAACGCTGGATGCTTGCTTTGGCTGGAAGCCGAAGGCCAGTGGCAGTGCTCACGGGAGAGAGGAGAATCCAGCCCAGCAGCTGGATAGGGGAGGGCTCATGGCTTGTTACCTGAGCATGCATAAGAGTGTGTGAGGAGTCATTCCTGCCCTGTTTTCTATGGAAGTTAGACAAAGATGACCCTTGAACTCCACAACATCAACTCAGAAGAGCTTGGCTGTCACACTGTGCCGCAAAGCATCATCTATGGAAAGAAAAAATGTAGTCAATAAGAAATAACAGTATTACATCGCCATTCGCTCCCAAGCCATCTTTGCCCTCAGGTCCGTTTCAAGGAGGAAAAGCAGCTTCCCAAACCACCTCTCTTCCCAATGGGGGGGGTTGTGCCTGGGAAGGGAGGCGGCACACTGCCTAAACCTCGAGGGTTTTGAGGCTAAACCTCCCAGCGGTGAGGTGGGGCGGGTGTGCCGGTGCCAAGCAGCACAAAGCAGGGGGGGACACGCCGTGAGGTCGGCTGGATGCTGCTGCCACCGGGCCCGGGCAGCTGCGGGAACCCACCCGCCATCACCGCACAGCTACTGACAACGGCTCCGTGACCTCTGCACACCCCCAGCGCATCACGCACGTCACGGACAGGCCGCTTAGCAAACCCGTGCGGATTTTTTTTAAAACACACCACAGCTTGCACTGCCGCCTCCGGCACCGAGGCCGGCCGGGGGTGGCGGCCACAGCCCGGGGGACAGCCCGCGGGCTCCGTCAGGGCGCCCGGCGCTCACCGAGTAGCGTTGCCGGGGGCGCTGCGGGTAGCGGGGGCGCGTCCGTGAGGCAGAGACAGCGACGGCGGAGCGGGACGGGACGGGCCCGGCCCGGCGGCAGAGGGCCACCTCGATGCCGAACTGGCGGGCCACAGCCCGGCTGCCTCAGCCCGCCGGCCACAGGATGGCGGCGCCTCGCGGCGCGGCAGCGTTAACGCTCCTCCGCCCCGCCGGGCGTGGCGACATGGCGGCGCCCGGTGCCGTACAAGAAGATGGCGGCGCCCGGTGCCGTACAAGAAGATGGCGGCGCCCAGCGCTGCGCCGCAGCTAGGGCCACCTGGGAGCACCGGCGGAACCGCCTAGCGAGGCCCCTGCCTCTCCCCTCAGGGGTGAAGGTGCCCGAAACGAGAGGCCGCCGGCGGTCCCGGCGCTCAGGCCGGGCTGGCAGCAGTTGCCCCAGTCGGGGCAAGTGGCTGGCAGCAGCCTCAGCGCAGGGCATGGGCCTCCCGGGGCACTGGGGTCCAGCCAGGCCTGGGCCTGGGCGACTCTCCTGGGGATGGGGCTGAAGGCAGCCCCGGGGGTTTCTGCCACGGCCCTGCCGTCCGGCGGGACAGGGCAGGCAGAGTGTGCTGGGCTGTACAGCTCTGGGGCGCTGGGGCCCAGCACCACCCCGCAGCGATGCTAGTGCTCTGGGGCCTGGACAGAGCAAAGCCTGCTGGCACCAGGGCAAAGCTGGTGCTCAGCAACACCACAGCCCCTTTTCTCTTTCCATTTTTCAATTTGCTCTGAACCAGAATCACCTCCTTGTAGACCTGGTGCAGCCTTGGCCAGATCAATGTATCTGTGTTGTTGCAAGCGCCTTTACCAGAAGGACAGTTGTGAGGAGAGTCACACTGCCTGGAGGAGAAAAAACAACAGCTCTTTGGAGCATTCCTCCTCTTCTCAGGCTGTATTTAGGCATGCAGAGGAAGCCTGCAATTTGGCTGTGCTGGGAAAGCCTGGGTTCCCTCAAGCACCACCACCAAGATCTTGGATGCTGCCCTCCCAGGAGCACTGGGGTACCGTGGGAAGCATATGATACCAGCTTGCTTTGCTAACAAAAAGCACTAAAACAAGTTAGCACACATAAACCATGACATCTGTCACAATAGCACACCACCAGAGCAACCAACCGTCCTCCATGCCACAGGGCTTTATGGGGATCAATAGGGAGAAGCCAAGATTTATTTGCAATCACAAACCAGCTGTGTAGTAAGATATCTGGGCAGCCAGTGTCTGGAAGAAAAGGGACAGTGTTTTTTCTCATCCTAAAGCAACATATCTCTGCAATCAGAGATGGGGCAGCTGCCCCACCAGTCCCTGCATCAGTCAGGCAGGCACCCCAGCCCCCAGCGCAGAGGCTCAGACTAATGCTGTTGATGCAGTCCTGCATCAGCAAAGTGTGGCATACTTGGCTCTAGGAAGACTTGCGCAGGACAAAGGTGCATAAACACACACTAAGGAAATACCATAATAAATACGTTTATTTACAGGGCTTCCTCCCTCCCTCCTTGCCACGAAAAGGCACACACGTAGAACAGGAGAAAAAGCCATTACACCTCAACAGTGTAAAGACAGTGCCTATCTCAAAGAAAAGCCTAGTCCCCAGCTCTCTCCCTTCCCCACTCTGAGATTCATGGACCTTATATTAACTCCTAACAGTCCTTCACTGTCCCAGTTACAACTGAGGAGTTCCCATGGCCATGCAAATCCACAAGGTTCCCAGTTATCCATCCCTTACTTGGCCGGGGGGGTCTCTCCAGCAGATGAGCAGGGAATGGCAGAGTCAGCCTCTGGCAAACGTCCCTTGCTTTTCCCAAATTCAATCACCACTGGCTTCCCCTGCAGATGGTAACCATTCACCAACAGCATGGCAGCCTGGGCTGACTGAGTATCTGCAACAAAAGAGCAAAATGGGCGCAGGTTATACAGCAAGTCCTGGCACAGACGCACATGGTGTTCACACAGATGTCCCTGGTTCACAGACCCTCAGCTTGCACCACGATACAGTGCAGTGCTGGAATCCTCCAGCCAGAGTGACGTGCTGAATATAAATACAGCACAGGACAGACTGTATCCCTTCTGTTTTGATGAATCTTCTTCGAATCCAGGGAAAAGACTATGACCTGACAGAAAGAGGGAGTGGACTTCCCTCATTCTCCTTGGAGAGCAGGCTTGGTGTGGATAACTGGCTAGCTGAAAAAGTTCACATAGACATAGTCCAGCTGGCTGGGCAAAAACGCACATCGCTCTCAGCTTATCTGAAGTAAAGCAAAAATACACTGTCCCTGGCTGTTCTTGTTACACAGTAACAGGAAGATTGGGGTGGGAAAAGAATGTTACAGGTGGGAACAGATAACTACAAAAGAGAAACTAGGGGCGGGCTTGATATTTAGGTAACTAACCAATAATGAGCTTAACTTTTGTAATATGTATGAGCTAACTATAAGAAGGTATAAAAGGTGACTGTAAGAGACAATAAACGAAGTCTGCTGATCACTCATATTGAGTGACTGTGTCTTCCCTCCGTCGCGACAACTTGGTGCTAGCCCAGTGCCCTGCAGAACACATGGCACCTTCGTGGGTCAGGGAAGAACTGAAAGGCATAATGCAGCAACTCACCAGGGAACGTGATGAAAGCCTGACCCCTCATCCGGCCGTTCAGGAGACGGAACTGAATTGGTGGGCTGTCCTCCTTCTGGAACCGAGCAAACAAGGACACTAGATCCTTCATCGTCACTTGAGGGCCCAGGTTCTTCAAATACAGCACCTGTTCCAGAGACACAGAGCATCAACTGGCCTGCGCCACACAAAGAGACACCTTCAAACCTCGTCCCAAATCCATACACCTCAAAGATAAGAATTAGTTCAGCCCCTCTGCCATCCCAAAGTACTTCTTCCATGTGCATGCCAACAGGGGAGTTTGGAACACAGGTGGATGTATGGAGAAAGGCAGCTCTGGACTGAAGGCATCATCATGTTTGCCTGCACCAAATGCCAATAGCTCCAGTTATTTATAAAACGCAACAAGCTCCGGCTACCAGTTAAGCACTGAGTAAAATCACAGTTGGTCTCAGTCAGGCCCAAACAGGGAGAGTGCGTCTGGACTAGTGACTTGCCAGAGCCAGGAAGGGCCAGGGTGTGAAGTACAGCTCTTTGCCAGGCCAGGCAACTTCCCACTGGAGCCAAAGGTCCTCCTCCCTCCCAGAGCAGAGGCTGCTCTCCCTTGGCCAGGAAGATCAACCAAGCACCCTCCAGACAACAGCAAAGAGGAGCCTTCTCCTGCTGAAGCAGCTTCAGGGCAAGCTAGTGAGGAAGAATAAATCCTGGTTCATCTCAACATACCTTGTTGGGTTCCCCAGGATGGTAGGACGAGAACCTGGGTATATTCCGAAGTTCTTCCTCTGAGAGACGGTTTTTGCAGATCTCCTCTTCCGGGACAAACTCTACAGGTTCTTTGATAACCACAAACCCTGGAGGTGACTGGTGGGGCCTTGTTGCAGGAAGGCTAGGACTTCCTGCCTGTTCTGCCTGCTCTTCCTGGTCTGCAAGTGATGACTCCTCAGCCAGCGGCTCCTGCGGGGCCAGGGAAGGGCACAAGCATGGGTCACTCTTGGTAGGCTGGACTTCTTCAGATGACTTCTTGCTCAGCAGCTCTTGGTAAACACTCTCCAGATGAACCATGGGGTCCTTTTCATCTGTAACCCTCTTCTGACTGTCATCTAATCCACAACAGAGAAACATGGTAATGTGACTACCACCAAGAACCTGGAAAACGCACAGACTGCAGGAAGAGACACAGACAAGAGAAACCCTGTACCAATGCAGCCTCCAGGCATCTGCCAGCCAGGCCCTGCAGGTTATTTAAAACAATAACAATGGCCCCAGCAGCCAGCAAGTGCTGGTGTCCCAGCTCAGGATGAACCTGCAGAGAGCAGCAGCTCCACCAGTGCTTTGTACAGAACTCATTTCTTCCAGAGATGTCCTCACTAGCTTGTCTGCAGCCACATTTCACCACATTCTAGTGATTCCTTCAACACACCTTCCTACTCCTGCACGCACAGCCAGGATGTGCCACACTGCCTTTCTATACCACTATGTGGAACAAAGTTTTTGCTTCCAGGAACACCATCAGATTAAGCTCCTGGGTTCAAAGAAGGTTCATGGCATGGACTGACCAGTGACACCTCCTTTACTCTATTTAATGGAAATGAGAACAGAACTGAGAGGGGCATCTCTCAGCCTACCAGCCTCAACCTTGCTGCCTCTTGGTTTCACTAAATGCCACAACACTGACACCAAAGGAGGGAGCAGGAGCCAGAGGACACTGGGTCAGTGAGACGTTAGAGCTTGAACAGCATCAACACTGATAAAAGCAGTGTTTTAGGAGTTCAGAGTTTAGAAGTTCCTCTTAATCTTCGATTTAATACTGTTTAACATACAAAAATCAGTCTGGGCTGGAGCTTCATGCCAACTCTTGACTCTGCATCCAGAAAAGTCACATTAAACCACAGGCTTGGGGACAACACTGGCACAAGAAGTGCTGTCATCCCATGGACAAGGTACTGGGAATCAGCAACTAGGCTCCAGTTCAACTTTGGCTACTGGGAGAAGCCTTTAAGAAGTCACTCCTACTCTTCTCTGCACTGTCTTTGCTTCGGTCCCACCCTTGTCAGACCGCAGTTAAAGGGATGATTCTAACCTCTGCCGAAGCGTAACCCCAGCTGCTCTTCCACATACCGAGCTGGGCTCTGCGGTACATGCAACAGATTGACGAGATCCATGCTCCAGAGATGGACTTTACAAGACTCTAAATTAAACCCTTCAGAGAGCCCACTCTCTGTCTGCTCATGTAAGAGAGGAAAATATCTCCTCCCACACAGTGCCAAAACAGAACCATGCCTTCGGGGACAGAAGGCCAGACAGAAATGTATTACACTCCCACACACCATGGCTCTGTGCTGGAGCAAAGGCAGGAACAGCTTTGAGCTCACAAACCTTCATGGTAGAGTGCCCGGAGGAAGGAGTGGCGGTCTGTTCCCTGAAAGAGGGCATTTTCAATCTCCATCTCCCGTCTGCTCAGCTGCTTGCTGCCAGCAAACCTCTGGGGCAGAGCGAGTATGCGCTGACGCTCTTCCATCTTCTCCTGGATGGCATGGAGTCGGTCCTGTGTGGCCTCTGGGGCTGCTCCGAGCCCAGAGCCCTGGAAGACAGACACAGCTTTGCTCAGATATGGCACATGCCTCCTTTTAAGTCTTGGACAACTTCACATCCTCCGGCCCTGGAGTGGGTGCAACTAGGAACCATCCCCCACAAGAGCAGCTCACGGAGAGGTCCTGTTACTGCAAGGGTAGGACAGAAACATAACCACTCAGCAAGCCTCAGACACTGAGAGAAGTAGAGAAACAGCCCCTTTCTCCTGACCTTTCTGTGCTGCTTTCCTTTCCCTGGCCTCACTGCCTGACGGTGCCTGTGTCCCTTTGTCCCAGCAGCCCCTGCCTCTGCCAGGCACAGCCATTTTCTAAGGCCACCTACAGTAACTGCACAAACTCCCTTTGGCATCTCTTTTGTCATGTCTATAGCATTCCTGAGCTCAAGTTTCCACCAAGCTTTTGGTCTATCACTCCGTCAACACTGAGAGAACCCAATTTACTGAAAACTGGACCCCAAGCTGCCATCTGGCATCAGAGGGTAGGTTTATACTCAGGACTAAACCCCTGATCAGCTTCCAGAAACCACTCAGCTACTGCAGCAGACCTCACAGCTAACCTGGCTACAAGTGAGCGTTCCTGTATAAATAAACCTCGCTGCACAGGGCCAGAGCATTGCTAAGACTCACCGGACTCGTGTTGCCAAAGCAGAGACATACCCCAGCTTCTGGAGAACCACCTCTGTTCGCCTATCCACCTCTATCAGAATCCAGAGAATATGCTTTTATGGAGTTGTAGGTGGATTTTCTTTTCTGAAATTTAGTTTGAGAATTACTGTGGCAGATCCTTCTGCCTCAGACAAGAAACCAGGCTTTCTCCCTGCATTGAGCACAATTTAACAAGGACTTTCTCATGAGTACCTCTCCCTTCCCACCTGATTGCATGGGCCCACATCTGTATGGCTTCCATTCATCGTTTCACAGTTTCCCTGGGGCAAAAAAGCCTGTTTATACAGAAAAGCAATTCCAGAAAATTTGTAGTACTTTGTTCTCAAAAATAGCTGCAGGTTAGCAGCTGAAAATAACAGAAGCCTGCACTCAGTACTTTGCTGAGAGCTCCACAGGCAATCTGAAGTTCTCTCTGTCTCAGCCAATTCCTCCTTGGTGAATCTTCTACTCGACCTCCCCATACAAAGCCACGCATCACTATCTGACTTTGGCTTTCTCTCTGAATATTCTTCTCTCACAAGCTGTACCCTAATGTCACTGGTTCTTTCTGTCCAAGTAGTGTTTCCCCATGCTAATCTATTTCTAAACATCCCAGAACTGATTTCATACCAAATACAACAGCTTGTACTGTTGACATTAGTTTTAATTCTTAACACCACCCCTCTCTAAACCAAGTTTTAATACAGGCCACACCAGGGTTGGGTTAGCATTTAAACACCAAAGCAAGTAATGACTTCAGCTGAAGAGAGGCAAACCCATGATTGCTGCAGACAGCTTCCCCCTGCACACAGCTACTGCTCAGGAAGAGGAGACAGAGGGAAGTCAAGGGTCAGCCCAAGTCCTGTTTTGCACCTGATATAGGAGAACCCTGAAAACTCCTTGTCTCTGGAGTATGAGAGAAAAGGGTGAATGTCAGGGAAGGGGAGAAACCTGCCTTGGCACTGCTCTGCTACAAACTGCACCCAAAGAGGAGCACATCGTTGCAATCACATGCTTGGTCTAACAGTTCCACACTGCTATTTTTACATGGCTGTTTCAAGTCCCTTGAAGCATCTGCAAGCCGCTGAGGAGAATGTACAAACCCCTCCCCACAGACAGCTGTCCCAAGCCAGCTGTAGGATCCAGGGATGTGTCCGAATACAGAAAGGAGGTGGTTCAGGTGCTTTGAAGTGTTCCTTCCTTTTTCTCCTCCAGCCTTTAAACCCTTCTTACACAGGTATGAACAGGTGAAATTATTTGCTGGACACCACCAAGGCAGAAGCAGGAATATAGTCGGGTCCTGCTGGTTTCCAAAGAACTAACTCTTCTCTCCACCATAGCTTTTAGCACAAGACTATTCCACCAAAGAAAACAGGCCAGAAAAAATGTGGGATCATGCTGGCGTAAAGGCAAGAGATAGATGGAGCGGCCATTCTTTACCAGAGGGCTTACAAAGAACTTGACTTTTCTACCAGGGTGCCGCAGGCCACGGGGTTAGAGGGACTTGAACACATTCTCATCAGAGCAGAGCATGCCTACCTTCCCTGTAGACGCCCGGTTCTTCCAGAGCAGGATCTCTGAGTCAGAGAGTCCCAGTTCGCGGAGAGAGGCAGTTTCTTTGTTGCTCTCCTGCAGGGCCTGGAACTGCGACAAGGTCAAAGCCCCCGCCGCCTCTTCCCCAAAAGGCTTGTAAAAAGCGGCAGGGGCAAAACATCTTCTCTTTGACTTGCATCTGTAACCCAAAGCAACAGAACAGCAGAAACAACTCAGCACCAAGAAACTGGGGAAATAGGAAGGGACTGGCCTCTCCCCCCAACCATGCTTGGTCCTGCTGCATCTAGGCAGAGATGCCACGTTTGAAAACACAGCTGAGCCACGCTCTCCCAACTCTTTTCCCAGCCCAAAAGACCTCGCAGGGCAGGAAGCTGGCCCAGCACTGGCAGAAGGCACCTTGTAACACTGTAACACCAACCAACCAGCAGGTACAAACGCAGACAAGCCTGGTGGGAACAAGCTCTCCAGCCAGAAACTCACTCCTGTGTCCGGCCCAGGATAAATCAGTTATTTTCACCTACTGGGTGAACATTATTTACCACCAGCATTTGTTCCAGTAGACGAGGGCTTATCTCCTGCTGGGGTGTCTGGGCAGGAGAAGCAGCAGTGGAAGGGTTTACTCAGCTGTTTTGGCAGACAACAGCCTGCACCAAACATCTCCCCGTAGGGATAGGAGACCCCAGTGAGGCAACACTGCTGCTGCCCCTAAGGTGGCCAGACTGCCCACCAGCCCCTCCAGCAGCACCCCCATGGGCCGGATCAGGACTTACTGTTCGATGGAGATGGTGGTATCGAGCTGGTGGTGAAGGAGGCTCTTTAGCTGCCTCTCTCCTTCTGTCTCCAAGTCTTCCAGTAGGAGCTCATCACTGGAGAGGCTGCTGTTGACCCTAGGACACAAAAGCACAGCAGATGCTGTGTGACTACGGAGGTGGTCAGTCAGGCAACAGGGAAAATGCTGCTCAAAACCACTGCTACAGCCTCCCTGTATGGTTTTGCAGGATCTAAAGCACAACAAGGAACCAAAACTACCTGCACAAAACTCCCGCTAATGTTAACTAGAAAAGCCAACAGATTTGGCTCTACTTCGAGAGGGTTAAAAATACCCTACAGAGTTATTTGTATTTGTATTGGTTTGGTTTTTTTTAATTATCACGTGCAATCTTATTTTTATCGGTGACAAGGTATCAGTAAACAGGCACTGCTAGCTCCAAACGAGTGAAAAAGGAAGCAAGCCGAAGGCGCAGAGCAGCAGTGGATCTGAGCAGCGCTCTACGGGCACCCGCCACCCGCCGGCCGGGGCTCGGCCGCCCGGCCCCGCGACGTCCCCCGTGCCCCGGCTCCCTGCCACCAAACCGGGCACCGGCCGGGCTCAGCACCGCCACGCTCGGGGCCACGGCAGCCCCCAGAGGGACTGAGGCCTCCGGGTGACACGCACACCCCCAACCCCAGCGCCGCCCCGCAGAACAGCGCGCCCGGCGCGGCGCCGGAAGGGCGGCCGGGCCGCGCCGCTACCCGCAGGGAAGGCTGGCAGGACCCCGCGCCAGCCGCTCTGGAACGGGAGGGACCCCCGGCCGCTCACCGCCGCATGGCCGGCCGCACCGCCAGCCCCCGCCAGCACCGCCCGCCGCGGCGCGGGGGCCGCCGGGAACCGGGCCGGAAGGGCCGTCACTGCGCGCCGGGGCCGGGCACGCCGCGGGCGGGCACCGGGCAGCGCGGCCTGGCAGCGCACGGCGGGCCGCCAAGTAAACCCGCAGATACTCCTCGCGATCGCTGAGGCGGGTACACGGCTCCGCTCCCGGATGAAAGCCCGCTGTGAAGGGGCCGGAGCCCTCCGCGCGGACTCCGCGGTGTCCCCCAACGGCCCCGTACAGATCGGCACAGAAACGCCGCTCCCGCGCCTTCAAGGGCGGTGAAACCTGCACGCAGGGGGAAAGTCAACGAGCGCAGGTTTTACCTCTCGTTAGTCAGGAGATGACTCTCACGCGCAGGCCCTTCCCTTTTCTCCGGGGAACAACACACAGACAAAGCCGACGGGTGCGGGCCCAGGAAGGAAAATACAAAGCAGAGCCCCTCACCCAGCATCGGCACCCCTTCAGCACTGGGCAAGGCCGAAGCACAAAGCCCACAGGAGATCTCGGTACAGGGGCACCCCTGCTGAATGCGCCGCCATTCACTTCCCTCTGCCAGTAAAGGCACAGCGGCACGGGCCTTATCAACGCACTTTTATCAGAAAGTGGTGACATGTCTCTTCACAGCAGGCTTGCTGACCATGGTCCTTCCTGCCCAACAAGCTGCACTACAGCCGATCGCCACACAAGCACCACTTTCCTGCCGGCACATCCAGTAATTTTTAATTGCGTAGAAATTCCACTGACAGGTACCAACCAGCACAAAAGCATTTATTGCCAAAAGTACAGAAAACTAGGCCCACCTTCAGAAGTGGAAATATGCCTAATTTAAACACAAACTCCAGCGAGCAACAGGAGGAACTGCAGTCTCTCAGAACGCTGCAGTTCCTTCTGAGGACAGCTCTTCATTAAACCATCTCTGTAAGGACCCGAATAAAGGCTTATGAAGTCTCAGCTGAACACGGTCAAGTCACATCTAAGTACTGGAGAGCTCAGCGGTGGAGTCACACAGTGCTTACATCCCTCGAGGACATCCGTTTGGGTCACTCACCAGTCTGCATGCAGTTACAAAGAACAAAGAGCACGTACTTCCTCCACAAATTGCATCCAGTCTCCCAGACTGGAGCGGGTGAATTCCAGTCAGACACTGCAAGGACTGGCTTTTTTTTATTGCAAGAAAAGAAACAAAACCAGATTGTAATTTGAGACCAGGATCCCCGACAATCTCTGTTTTCTATGGAGATTTCAGGTTACTCCTTTGAAGTCCTTCAATCAAAAGTGATCCGAAAACTGCGCTCTTGCTCTTTGCGGCGGCTCTCACAAACCTTTGTCACCTCTTCAACCTTTCTCTGCAACACAGCTGTGGGAGACAAGCAATTAAATTCACAATCACCCTAGAACACAACTCTGCACAGTTTAGGCTGCATAGGGAGAAAAGCATTTTAATTTTGCCAGTCACTCAGATTTGACAGTGCACAAAGGAGGACAAAACCCAGTACAAAGCACTCTCCATATGCAAAGGAGAGTGTCTAAAAAGTATTCTGAAGCATTCAGGGACTGGCAGGCAGAACTGCAAGAGTCCTGGGACATGTACTAGGAAGTGTTTTGCCATGCTGGTTTGTTGTAGTTTCAGGGCACTGTATCGGAGAGCAGAGCAAAACCTCCCTGAACAGGACCTGCAAGCTGATCTGCAGCTTGAGAAAAAGAAATTGTTCTATATACCAGTTTCCCCTATCCACCACCTGCACTTGCTTTGAATTATGCAAATTACACGTGAACCACACAATATGTTAGAAGTTTATACCTATTTTCTTGCAGGGTATCACACAGCCATAACAAGCTTGTCACGGTAAATACAGAAAAGGCAGTACAGTTGACCAGAAGAGCTGCTGAGCACAGCCACAGAAGAGCCATAACACACATAATCTATTATTTGCAGATCACTGATTTGGAAATATGTAAGCTGCCAATTCGTCATCAACTTTAAACGCAGCAGGCACCAGAATATACAAATTACCTTGGCACAAGCTGAAGCCATTTCTAATTTCATTGCATGAAAGCTTATCAGAAACTATTCAACAGGGCTATGGCATTATGTCAGCCTGCAGCTTGGAGACAGACACACCAGGTTAGCTTTTGTTTTGCACAGCATGTCAAACCCAGTATCTTCCAGTAATGTATTAAGCAACACATTTCAGTTTGTCACTTCTCAAAAAATTCACCATGCAGAAATGATTGTGGCATAAAATGGCCGTCTGCTTCACTAACTCACTGATCTCTGTCGCTCAAATCGGAGTTCAGTTGTAACTACGAAGGAAAAGTCTTTCTGGTTCTTTCAGGAAGAGGGACAGGGTCAGGACAAGCCTTTGGTCCACACACTCCTTTCACTTGTGGAAACAGCGCCACCCTGCGTCCACGTTCAGAAACAAGAGTAACTACACTACAAAGTTTTCACTATCAAGTGCATCTTCCGCTCTGCACTACATCACAAGTTACTGCTACTGTCAAATTTCCACGCTGCGGAGTTACTGCGCCTGCAGATACACATGTGCCGCTCAGTCTTACCTGCATCTGGCTTTCAGTGGCCGAGGGGATGATGGCAACGTTATACATACACACACACACCCCTTCCACCTCACCAACTTTCATATTCCAAAGGGAAACCCACCAACATTTTAGAAGCTGCAACATTTAACCTTAGTTTGGTAGAACAAAGCATAACATTTCCAAGTCCTCTGCTTTGCAATGATGCATTTCAAGCTGGGCTTTTTTGTAAAACATTAGCAGTTGCCAGGAATTACTTCTCAGCAAAGGCCTTGAACGTGCATCGGGAGAATTCAAGCACAGAAGGGGCAGTGTCATTGAAGGTGAGGAGGAGGAGAATCCTCGGGGAACTACAGCAATTCATTTCTGTTCACGAAACACTCACTACATGCTTTCTATTTACAGTCCCAAAAAGCAGCAAAACAACTCTCACCTGAATTCTGGTCAATCCACTGCAAGGAATCCATGTGCGCATTCAAAATTTTACAGATCTGCTGAAGCTGAGCAGAAACAGAAGGTGACAGTCATTTGTTACACTACATGGAAACTAAGAGCAGTAAGGCAGCTTGCCCACCCCTGCCGCTGGAACATGGCGCAGTCCAATTCCTCATACGTACAGCTCCACTAACTGAGCAGCCGCCTTCCCGTGCAACGACTGCATTGCTTTGCTTCTCCTTACCAGCAAGAAAACAGACTGCTTTAGAGTATGTGCTTGTGGCTTAGGCTGACTCCAATTCAGACCTAGGAACCACCACCACATTAAGCTCCTTAGGTTGGAGCTGGCAAAAGTAAAAAGGAATGGGATAAAACTCAGTCTGCAGTAACAATGGGGAATTCTTACGGGAAAAAAAGTTTCTCAGTAAAGCTACAAGGACAATCATGATCAATTTAACACCTATCAGAAAGAGCTGGTAATTCAGATCTTGTTTCCATGAGGATACAAAAGTAGTATTACAGAAACGCATCAGCAGCTACAGAGGGCCTTCTGAACAAAATTTAGGTTGCCAAAAGAAAGACTCAAGTGGTGGAGCAGGTAGCGGGAGCAGCCTTAAGAAATGCCTCTGAAACAAGCTGTAGTCTAGGCAAAAACTAGACAACAAGCAAATTTCCAGAGTTCATACCACAATGGGATACTCTGAAAACTCACATAGTTATGTGAGTCAGCCTGGCTTGTGCTGCGTTATAATGCAAGTTTTACCAGAAGAGAACCAACCCACGGACAAAACAAAACACCCGGCTCCAAGGTTGAAACCACAAGCAGCAGACTATCCACAAGTGGACAAAGAGTTAGCAGTAGTTTAAATAATCTTTCCCTTCTATACAACACACAAAAAAAGAAAGCTTGAATTTACCGGGTCATTCGTGTCTGCTGGGCCTCCTGATGTATTCAAGTGTTCAATGACATCCTTCAGATCTTGTGCCATACGCTTCAACTGAGCATCAATATTTTCAGCCAGTTTATAGCTGCAAAATGCATGGGAACCAAGGTCAGAATATTAAAAGTGAACTTTGGAAGATCTACTCCCAGTCACACCAGTTCTGGGCAATCAGAATTAGCTTCCGCATCTTCCAACCTAGGCTGGCTTATACATGGGAACAGCACCCTGAGAGGCATTCTACAACACAGATGAACTAATTCCTAACATGTTTCTCTCTTGACAGATACATGGAGAGAGACAAGCAGTACTGCGGAGTGCTTTCTGGAAGGTTTTGTCAGAATCAAAGGAACCAGTTGGTCTGGATTTTTCAAGACTTGTATTTCTTGGACCACACAAACGCTACTTTTAATTACCATGCTACGATTCAAGCCTTGGGGTTTACATGGACGCCTGAGCCACATGGTGCATTCTGCTCTCTTCACTTCTATCACTAAATAATCATTACTTTTCAGAGCTTACGCCAAAATTGGTAACCTTTTCCCACACAGCTGATTACACCAACACCCAAAGACATTTTCATGCTGATTCAAGGGCTTCCAGTCACAATCCCCATTTCTAATGCTTAAAACCTAAGTTGCCATGCATAAAACAGGATTACACGTTTGAATAAGGCCACTGAGAGTTCAATATTGTCATGTGTCCCAGCTCCACTTCTTGCTGATTGATCATCGCCACATTAGCCTGCTCATCTCACGGTCAAAGCTCATTTTTGTCTTACGTCCTCTCCCGTTCTTCATCTGCGTGCTGCAAGTAGATAGTCCCACTCTGCTCCTTCACAGACTCCTCCAGAGGGGTCAACAAGTCTTCAAGCTCTTTCTGCTGCGACAGAATGAAGTCCAGTTCCTGATCCAGTCTGGAAAAGAGAAAACGTTACTCTACCCCCACTTAGGCGTTATACACGTCCTAGATCTGCCATACCACAACGCAAGAAGATGCAAAAAAGAAAGAAAAACATCTCAGGTGTTCATAGTCTCCTACCTCTTCTGATCAAGCTTCACTTTCTCTACTTCTCTGTGTAATGAAGTAATCTGGAAACAGAAGACACCCAATTACACCACAAAAATTCAAGAGACAACTCATAAAAGAGGAGTGGTGGAACTGAGCAGGTCAGCACCATAAAAAACATTGACTAGGAACAGTTACATGAAGATTCACAGACCAGAACTGAATAATGGAGGTTGGGCTTTGAAAGCTCCACCCTAAGGTAACTCATAACCACAGAGTAAACTCACATAAACAGATTTCCAAGCTTCAATGCCTAAAGACCAGAACAGACACAGAGTGAGTTTTTCAAAGGATTCAGAGATAATTCTAGTTGAAAAACAAAAAAAAAAAGAAGAGAAAGTCTGACTTTCTGCGTATCACCTTACCTTCTCCCCATTCTCTATCAGCATCTGGTCCCAGGCATTAACTTGCGTAGCTTGATGGAGAAAGTGTTTCTCTTGGTCTTCCAGTTCCAGACTCCACTTGTTTATCAGACTCTCCAGCTGGGCATAAGTCATCACTGGGGGCGCACTGACACAAAGCGCAAGGCAGCACAGAACACAAGATCAAAAGACAAAACAGAAACACAACAACGCTCACTTCCCCTCCACCATCAGGTACCACCATTAACACCGCCTCTTGTCCCAGTCAGGAAATAAGTCAGCTGTACCCAAACACTCACCTGGTGGTTGTGGTGGTGGTTATGGCAGCTGTAGAAGTCACAGCTCCAATAGCACCAGTCGTAGTTAATGGCTTAAGATTCAAAGCAAAGCCAGAAGCAGAAGTGGTGCCTGAAAGAAGAGATTCAAGTCAAGCAACAGAAGTGGCCAGCAGCCACTACCCAGCAAATCGAGAACAGGTCCCACACACACCTCTCAGCGCAGAGCTGTATGAGATCAAATAGGTCCCTTTCCCTTCGAAGGGACAAAAAACAAATCCCACATCTCTCAGGAAGGAGAAAAAATGCACCTCGACACAAAAGCAGTAGACTGTAAACGCCTGACTAGTAGTTCTAGTAAAACCAGGAACCTGCAACCTGCATTTAAACTGGGCATTATTCAAAGAAACACAGCGTTGGCCCACTCCTCTCAATCTCCTCACGTTTTAGTATTAGACCTAGGAACCACCAGCACAGCCAGTCTCCTTCCAGCATCGCTGCAGAAGAGGCAATTTCTATGTCTTCACAAAGCTAAGAGCACCTAACACATGGCAGTGTCAGCGGCCACATGGCACTTTGAGGCACTGAGCTCAAACACCTTGAGAGCTGAGCAGCAACCATGGCATCCCACTGAAAACTGGCTGGTAACTGCATCCAGAAAAAGACGCTCAGACCTGAACCCCAACACCGTGCAGCAGCATTTTCACATGAGGGCTGCCACTTAAAGACAGCATCCATAGCTGCACTGCTTTTCTGGGGGTTGGTTTCTCAAGTTAATGACATCCAACGCTCTGCAATTTGTCCTATGGAAGAAACCGATGAATGGAGCAGCACTGCAACAGAAACCATCTCTCCCTAACGCTCCCCACCAGTCTTTGGCCTCTCCCTTTCCCCATCAAGACACCTCTCCCTCGACTCCCCAGGCAAGTCTGCACCTACACAGGCAGGCCAAGAAAGAGCAGCTAATCCATTTACTTTACTTGCTGCAAACTACACCATCAAAGCGCACGGGCCTTCCTTCACCCAAACTCCCTTAGCTGCGGGGACAGGCTCTCAGAAGTTGTAAGTTACTGTGCATTTGAGGAGATGGAAAAGGAGGATCAGAGGAAGAAAGATTGTGTTATTTTCAGTTACCGGAGGGCATTAGAAATTACAGCTGCTATGCTGCTACACTAGAGTGGCCCTTTACGACAGAGCACTGAAGTCAGGCTTCCTTCTCTTCAGCTACTTTCAGCACCTAGCTCTTACCCGTAGCAGTGCTTGTTGCGGCAGCTGTTGTTCCAGGAACTTTTAATCCAAACCCAAGCGTTCCAAGACTGGCTGTCCCAGTGGAAGGGGCACCAACTGGAAACAGAAGACAACACTGAGAGTTTGCAAAACCGCTAAATGCAGTGCCCCTTTGGACAGCTCTGCCTGCTCACCCATCTCCACATATGGTCTTTACTTCTATTAAACAGGACAGCTGTCGAGGTGGAGGATCATCCCGACGCAACGTGAAAACAGGCAGGCTGAAGCTATAATACAGCCAGAATGCTCTGCAATTCTTCCAGAGACTTTATCAACCCAGGTGCCAAGCTACTGTCATTTACCCATTTCCTGCCATAAATGTCTTTCAGCAAGAGGAAACTTGCCAACTATTACGAGGGGAACTCACAAATGTACAGCTGCATCAAGACTTGTTTTTCACACACAGCACCTCCACTGCTCTTTAAGCAGCACTAACACCTCACGCAGAAGTCAAAAGGCAGACATAACCACACTCAAGGCACCGGGGTGTGGAAGTCAGCTGCTAAAACATCACTAGAAAGCTCAGTGGTGGCAATGCTCCCAGAGAGAGAAACAAACAATTCACATACAGCTAAAACTGCCCCATGCTGCTTCCTCACCCTGAATTTGAAGCGTACTTTGGTTTGAACAAAACCCTCCGTGCCTCACCATTGAAGGCAGTTTGCCAGAAATCACAAAGAGGAAAGGTGGCAAACAGCGACAAGAGCTGGCCCTTTGAGTTCTCCCATGTCACCCCAGCACCAGTATCTGCAGCTCCACCACTCACAGGCAGCACCAACCACGCTGCTTGTCTATTCCCCCAGCAGCTAAAACCTGTACGTTGTGACTTACGTGTGAGGCCTGTGGTGGTAGACGATGTCGGTGCTGAAGAACTCGCTATAGGCGCGAGCAACGTAGGCCCCGTCGAACCAAGAATGGAGGTTGTGGTGGTAGAGGCACTGGTAGCAGCTGTGGAGGTTACTGCAAACAGAAAAAAGCATACCTCTTCTACAGCCAGACCGCATCAAGCTCTCACCCATTTCAAAAGATTGTGCTGAACGCGCCATGCAGATCTGCCCAGCAACACCAGTTTTCTGATGGGTGAAAGATGTAAAACTGTAGAAGAATGGCTGCAGAAGCGTGGCCACAGAATCCCTAAAGACCTGCACAATCCATTAGAATTGTGGTGAAGTTGTTGTGCTGAAGTTAACAAGAAAGTGGCCTTGATCTATTCTTGAATCCTGTGACCAAGTAACTTTGTTGTACTACCAGGCCGTGGATGTAACAAGCTGCAGCTGTTAGGGAAGACAGGTGCAAGGCCAAGGGACATAGGGAGTGGAATGGGAATAAAGGGAGTAGCAAACCGCAAGGCTAAAACATAGCTAACGCAAACAGCTGCATGGATAGAATGCTTGTTCTAATCATGATAATTAGTGGTGTGAGAGCAGCGCGTGCTTAGGGGCTAATAACCAATTATATGTTTGCTTTGGGAACATGCTTGTGTATCGAGGCTATATAAGAAGTGTTAGAAGCTAATAAAGATGAGCAAGATGCATAACTCATTGAGTAATTTCTCGACTCCGGCGGACCCCTCCCCCAACGTCAAACCAGTGTCCCTCTTATTCTACCTCAACTCTCTCTCTTCCAATGGGCCCTTTAAACCTGCCGCTCCCTTCCACTATGCTCCACCAACAAGTACAGGACAGAATCTGGCACGTGCGACACAATAAAAAAAACACGGTACTAACTCCAGCGGCTATATGAACTGCCACAGATTACTGGTGGCATTGCAAATTCACGGTGACAAACAGTTCTAGCCCGTTTCCAGACCCCAGTTCAGAAAACTGCTCCCAGAAGGACACCAGATTTGTTAAGTCTTCCGTAATTATCTCCTGTAATCACCTCCTACCTCCAAGTTTGGTTCCGAAGGACAGAGTGGGTCCCTGGCTGGTACTAGCGGTCAGCGTTGCTGCAGGCGCACTAGTGGCTGCTGTTGCTGCTGTTGAAGACAATGTCCCAAAGCTCACGCCTGGAACAAGTAGCACAAGGAAAAGGAAAAGACGAACCTTTCACTACAGAGACTCCGTAGTTTCCACTGATAACAGCACTAGTCAAGTTTGAAGCAGTAAGAGCATAAAAAAGCCCCACAACAATACGCAGTGTAACAAATACTCCACGTTCTCCAGAAAACGAACTAGGGCTAACACGCTCCTTACCTCCAAAGACTTTCAACAATGATTCTTACACAGATGAACATCACCCTCAACCCAGAGGCAACCACCTTCCCCCTGAGGCCTGTCACCATTACCAACAAGTAAATAAAAAAAATAAAAAAAAAGCTGAACTTTTGCCGGATCCTGCGCGAGTGGGCAAGCTCCTGCTGCTGGGAAGGTAAACAGTGCTTTATCGCAGAAATCAAGTGCTGGACCAAAGCGCCGTCCCGAGAAACTTTCCCCAAATACATGCTATGCTCAGCCAGACTGGCCTAGACAAGACACAAACTCACTGGCTCGTTTAAACACATTGTCAGACTCAGTCAGTTCCTAAGGAAAAAATGGATTCAGGCACATCTGCTGGATGTGGTTTTCTCTCTGCATTACCTGCTGGCCTCAGGAAAATAAATGATCAATACAAGTTCAAGAACACACGAGCTTGGAGGCATCTACTTCCCAAGAAAACGCTGCACTAAAGGCTAAACAGCAATTGCTACTCGTCACTGAAGACCCTGGAGAAGCGAATCAGAAGAACCACTGATCCCAGCCACTCCCCACATCTCCCACCAGCAGAAGCAGGAGGCTGCACAACCTCCACGCCATCCCCGGTTGCCCTCCTCGCTGACAGCCTGCCTCGCTACAGCTGCCATTTCAAGCTGCAGCTCACCTGTGGACTGACCCCCAAGGCTGAAGGGGGTCGCTGACTGGGTGGCAGCTCCTAAGGTGGTAGCAGTGGTGGCAGCAGCTGCAGGTGCTGCTCCAAAGGTCAACCCTGTGGGCGCTGCCTGCGGAGCCGCAGTGCCGATGTTGAAGCCGGCTGTTCCGGCCTGAGCTGCAGTACCACTGGAAAAACTGAACCCTCCGGTCGTCCCAGATGGAGTGGTGGTCGTGGTGGTGGCGGCAGCAGTGGTGGCGGTGCCAGTGGATCCAAACACAAAGCCAGAAGGGGCTGCTGCTTGACTTGAGGGCGCACTGGCTGGTACAGAGCTACCAAACCCAAAGCCTGCTGTGATTCCTGTAGCCTGAGTGGCACTACTGCCTCCAAAGTTGAGTTTGGGGGCAGCATTCCTAAAGAAAAAAAGGAAAGAAGCCGTTTTGGTGGAGGCTTACATTCACCCAAGCACCCAGCCGGCTTTCTCACAGATTCACCGGCAGCAGAAACCGCCTTTCAAGGAGGCGCGCGCTTTAACCAGGCTTATGTTGCAATCTTGACAAAGTCTGCATCTCAACTCCTGTCACTGGCCATCCTCTTGTGAAGTCTCTTAAGCCTGACTCAATGCTGCCTAAATACCCCCACCCACCCAGGCACCGCAACATATCTGGGGCGACGTCAGTGAAGTTGCTTCTTCTCTCAGCTCCTCAGCACCCTCGTCGCTTCCTCTACAGAAGACTCTTTTTTCACTCCCTTCTACCACCAGCCCCCATCTGAGCTCCCTTCCCACTGCTCCCATCTGGCAAGCTTCGACAGCAGCAGCTCTCAAGCATCGCCCCACAGCTCACAGCCTTGCCTAAGGACAAGCCGGGCACACTGGCTCCCACAGAAACACCCCGAGCGCTCCAGGGTCGCGCCCTCACGAGCGGCTTTACGCGCGGAGGCAGAGCCCTGCCGTCTGCCCCGGCAGGCAGCGCCACGGGCCCGCTCAGGGGCCGAGGCAGCAGCCGCTCACCGCTCCGGCCCACCCGAGGGAGCCGGCGCTGGCAGGTCACAGGCCTCGCCCAGCGCCTGCCCAGCGCGCTCCCGCGGGGGGCCCAGGCACAAGGGCCGCAGCCCCGCTGCCCCGAGCCCGCCCGCGCCCCCCGCGGCCGGGGCCGCTCGGCCCGGCCCACCCCCGCCCGGACCCCGGGCCCCTCACCCCAGCGGGAACACGTTTGCCGCCGGCGCCGCGGCGGCCGTGGCCGGCGTCCCGAAGCTGAAGCTGGTGGGCTGCGCGGCACCGCCCGGCCTGCTGAAGGAGAAGAGCCCGGCGGGCTGGCTGCTGGCGGGCGCCTGGGCCGCGCTGCCGAAGCTGAAGCCCGCCGAGGCGGCGGGCGTCGAGAAGGAGAAGCCGGTCGTGGCCGTGGTGGCGGCCGTCTTCGGCGTGCCCAGAGCGAAGCCGCCTCCCGCCGCGCCCGACCCGAAGTTGAACTGGTTCATGGCGGCCGCGCGGAGCGGGCAGCAGGGCCGCCGCCCTCAGCAGAGCCGGGCCCGGCGGGGCCAGCGGCCACCCCCCGCACACACCGCCCGCGCCCGCACACACCGCCACACCGCCGCGCGCGCGGGGATGACGCACGGCCGCGCCGCGCCCGCCCCTCTCCGCCACCGCCCAACCGCCGGCCGCGCCTCCCTGCCGCCGGCGGCCATTGGCCAGTGCTGCTGCCGGTCGCGGGCGGCCGGCCGGATTGGCTGGCGGGACCACGAGAGGCGCGGCGGGGCGGTGCCGGCCCGTTGCCGCGGGGACGGGGACGCGGCCGGGGCGGCTGTGGGCCGTGCGGCGGCACCGGGGCCGGAAAGCGGGGCCGCGCCGAGGGTGGCTTTCCCCGGCTCTTCCCGCTCGCCCTGGGCTTGGGGCTGGAGCTGGGGCTGCCTTCGGCCCGCCCGGAGCGAAGCGCGGAACCCGCCTGCTCAGCGCTGCCATAAGTCAATCGACGAGCGGCTGGCAGGTTTTACCTCTCGTTAGTCAGGAGATGACTCTCACGCGCAGGCCCTTCCCTTTTCTCCGGGGAACAACACACAGACAAAGCCGACGGGTGTGGGCCCAGGAAAGAAAATACAAAGCAGAGCCCCTCACCCAGCATCGGCACCCCTTCAGCACCGGGCAGGGCCGAAGCACAAAGCCCACAGGAGATCTCGGTACAGGGGCACCCCTGCTGAATGCGCCGCCATTCACTTCCCTCTGCCAGTAAAGGCACAGCGGCACGGGCCTTATCAACGCGCTTTTATCAGAAAGTGGTGACATGTCTCTTCACAGCAGGCTTGCTGACCATGGTCCTTCCTGCCCAACAAGCTGCACTACTCCCGATCGCCACACAAGCACCACTTTCCTGCCGGCACATCCAGTAATTTTTAATTGTGTAGAAATTCCACTGACAGGTACCAACCAGCACAAAAGCATTTATTGCCAAAAGTACAGAAAACTAGGCCCACCTTCAGAAGTGGAAACATGCCTAATTTAAACACAAACTCCAGCGAGCAACAGGAGGAACTGCAGTCTCTCAGAATGCTGCAGCTCCTTCTGAGGACAGCTCTTCATTAAACCATCTCTGTAAGGACCCGAATAAAGGCTTATGAAGTCTCAGCTGAACACGGCCAAGTCACATCTAAGTACTGGAGAGCTCAGCGGTGGAGTCACACAGTGCTTACATCCCTCGAGGACATCCGTTTGGGTCACTCACCAGTCTGCATGCAGTTACAAAGAACAAAGAGCACATACTTCCTCCACAAATTGCATCCAGTCTCCCGGACTGGAGCGGGTGAATTCCAGTCAGACATTGCAAGGACTGGCTTTCTTTATTGCAAGAAAAGAAACAAAACCAGATTGTAATTTGAGACCAGGATCCCCGACAATCTCTGTTTTCTATGGAGATTTCAGGTTACTCCTTTGAAGTCCTTCAATCAAAAGTGATCCGAAAACTGCGCTCTTGCTCTTTGCGGCGGCTCTCACAAACCTTTGTCACCTCTTCAACCTTTCTCTGCAACACAGCTGTGGGAGACACAAGCGATTAAATTCACAATCACCCTAGAACCCTAGAACACAACCCTGCACAGTCTCACCGATCTCTCTCACTCAAATCTGAGTTCATTTATACCTACATAGGAAAAGTCTTTGTGGTTCTCACAGGAAGGAAGAAAAGGTCAGGACAAGGCTTTGGTCCAAACACTCTTTTCACCTGTGGAACAGCACCATCCTGCATCCTCATTCAGCAAGTCCATTTAACTGTGGCAATGCCAGTCAGCGCTAATGTGAATAAAATGCCACACAGTGGCACATAATTGTTCAACAAGTCAGATTTGTTAATAGCTAGGGTGTATGGGTATGCCTAGATAAGATCACCAGCTTACTCTAATCCGTCCTGGAGGTGTTCCACAGAAAGCAAACTTGATAACTTCACCTACAGCACAGATGCCCTGGGTCTGGTTTAGGTGGAGGGTGTCGTTTTTTTTACATAGACAAAAAAGAATACCAAGGAATGTGTCGCTCGCAGGCCTAGTCAATGTACTAAATGAAGGGTTACTTCAGAACTGCACTGTTTTTCCACCTGACCACTTAAGTACACATGGTAACAGGCATTCTCCTTCCCAAGAACCCCACAGAAACAGAGATATATTAAATTTTTTTAAAACCTCAATTTCTTAGGCTTATTGCTTCTTTCTTGCTTGAAGGTGAACTGGAGCTTAACTGTATCTTTACATGTATACCTCCCAGCAAAGAAAATGAATCATTATTAACTGATAAGACAATTTCGACAGTACAGATTACAGAGGAAATACCGCATCTCCCTTCAAGGAAAATGTAAAGGAAACGGGTTGCTATTTCCACACACATTCTGTAAAGCTAGAATTCTGATGTCACAGGACCTGCACCAGACTTCCCAATAGAGGCATGTTCAGCATGCAGAAGTTTGCATATATATTCTGGAAGAAAGCCAAATTAAATCCCGAGCTGAAGCCAATAATACTATTTAAACATGCGTGGTAGAATGCCTGCTTTCACCCAAGAAGTACATTCTCATCAGACAGTGCAATTTGATGCTGGTAAGAGAGCAGCACTGCTTTATATTCTGCCATGCCCCCGTGTGGCTGCTAACATCAGTTAAAAACCAAACCTGTTTACACTTCTCAGATCCCTCACAAGGAGGCACTCCCTGTGAGAAAAGCTCCCACTTTCACCTTTAACTGGTATACCATGGTGCCATGCTAATACCTAAGATAATCTAAGACAAGCAACAATAACTACACTACCAAGTTTTCACTATCAAGTGCATCTTCCGCTCTGCACTACATCACAAGTTGCTGCTACCGTCAAATTTCCACGCTGCGGAGTTACTGCGCCTGCAGATACACATGTGCCGCTCAGTCTTACCTGCATCTGGCTTTCAGTGGCCGAGGGGATGATGGTAGCGTTATACATACACACACACCCCCCTTCCACCTCACCAACTTTCATATTCCAAAGGGAAACCCACCAACATTTTAGAAACTGCAACATTTAACCTTAGTTTGGTAGAACAAAGCATAACATTTCCAAGTCCTCTGCTTTGCAATGATGCATTTCAAGCTGGGCTTTTTTGTAAAACATTAGCAGTTGCCAGGAATTACTTCTCAGCAAAGGCCTTGAACGTGCATCGGGAGAATTCAAGCACAGAAGGGGCAGTGTCATTGAAGGTGAGGAGGAGGAGAATCCTCGGGGAACTACAGCAATTCATTTCTGTTCAAGAAACACTCACTACATGCTTTCTATTTACAGTCCCAAAAAGCAGCAAAACAACTCTCACCTGAATTCTGGTCAATCCACTGCAAGGAATCCATGTGCGCATTCAAAATTTTACAGATCTGCTGAAGCTGAGCAGAAACAGAAGGTGACAGTCATTTGTTACACTACATGGAAACTAAGAGCAGTAAGGCAGCTTGCCCACCCCTGCCGTTGGAACATGGCGCAGTCCAATTCCTCATACGTACAGCTCCACTAACTGAGCAGCCGCCTTCCCGTGCAACGACTGCATTGCTTTGCTTCTCCTTACCAGCAAGAAACAGACTGCTTTAGAGTATGTGCTTGTGGCTTAGGCTGACTCCAATTCAGACCTAGGAACCACCACCACATTAAGCTCCTTAGGTTGGAGCTGGCAAAAGTAAAAAGGAATGGGATAAAACTCAGTCTGCAGTAACAATGGGGAATCCTTACCGGAAAAAAAGTTTCTCAGTAAAGCTACAAGGACAATCATGATCAATTTAACACCTATCAGAAAGAGCTGGTAATTCAGATCTTGTTTCCATGAGGATACAAAAGTAGTATTACAGAAACGCATCAGCAGCTACAGAGGGCCTTCTGAACAAAATTTAGGTTGCCAAAAGAAAGACTCAAGTGGTGGAGCAGGTAGCGGGAGCAGCCTTAAGAAATGCCTCTGAAACAAGCTGTAGTCTAGGCAAAAACTAGACAACAAGCAACTTACCAGAGTTCATACCACAATGGGATACTCTGAAAACTCACATAGTTATGTGAGTCAGCCTGGCTTGTGCTGCGTTATAATGCAAGTTTTACCAGAAGAGAACCAACCCACGGACAAAACAAAACACCCTGCTCCAAGGTTGAAACCACAAGCAGCAGACTATCCACAAGTGGACAAAGAGTTAGCAGTAGTTTAAATAATCTTTCCCTTCTATACAACACAAAAAAAGAAAGCTTGCATTTACCGGGTCGCTCGTGTCTGCTGGGCCTCTTGATGTATTCAAGTGCTCAGTGATGTCTTTCAGATCTTGTGCCATACGCTTCAACTGAGCATCAATATTTTCAGCCAGTTTATAGCTGCAAAATGCATGGGAACCAAGGTCAGAATATTAAAAGCGAACTTTGGAAGATCTACTCCCAGTCATACCAACTTCTCATTACACTACTGCAATTAAAGACTTTGGGCTTACAAGGACACACATAGTACATTCTGCTCTCTTCACTTCTATCACTAAATAATCATTACTTTTCAGAGCTTACGCCAAAATTGGTAACCTTTTCCCACACAGCTGATTACACCAACACCCAAAGACATTTTCATGCTGATTCAAGGGCTTCCAGTCACAATCCCCATTTCTAATGCTTAAAACCTAAGTTGCCATGCATAAAACAGGATTACACGTTTGAATAAGGCCACTGAGAGTTCAATATTGTCATGTGTCCCAGCTCCACTTCTTGCTGATTGATCATCGCCACATTAGCCTGCTCATCTCACGGTCAAAGCTCATTTTTGTCTTACGTCCTCTCCCGTTCTTCATCTGCGTGCTGCAAGTAGATAGTCCCACTCTGCTCCTTCACAGACTCCTCCAGAGGGGTCAACAAGTCTTCAAGCTCTTTCTGCTGTGACAGAATGAAGTCCAGTTCCTGATCCAGTCTGGAAAACAGAAAACGTTACTCTACCCCCACTTAGGCGTTATACACGTCCTAGATCTGCCGTACCACAACGCAAGAAGATGCAAAAAAGAAAGAAAAACATCTCAGGTGTTCATAGTCTCCTACCTCTTCTGATCAAGCTTCACTTTCTCTACTTCTCTGTGTAATGAAGTAATCTGGAAACAGAAGACACCCAATTACACCACAAAAATTCAAGAGACAACTCATAAAAGAGGAGTGGTGGAACTGAGAAGGTCAGCACCATAAAAAACATTGACTAGGAACAGTTACATGAAGATTCACAGACCAGAACTGAATAATGGAGGTTGGGCTTTGAAAGCTCCACCCTAAGGTAACTCGTAACCACAGAGTAAACTCACATAAACAGATTTCCAAGCTTCAATGCCTAAAGACCAGAACAGACACAGAGTGAGTTTTTCAAAGGATTCAGAGATAATTCTAGTTGAAAAACAAAAAAAAGAAGAGAAAGTCCCACTAGATGGCTTGCCGACTCCGTAATACTTAAAGCCTTTAAGGATCTAAGCAAGCAACATCAGCTTACACTGCATGTCACCTTACCTTCTCCCCATTCTCTATCAGCGTCTGGTCCCAGGCATTAACTTGCGTAGCTTGATGGAGAAAGTGTTTCTCTTGGTCTTCCAGTTCCAGACTCCACTTGTTTATCAGACTCTCCAGCTGGGCATAAGTCATCACTGGGGGCGCACTGACACAAAGCGCAAGGCAGCACAGAACACAAGATCAAAAGACAAAACAGAAACACAACAACGCTCACTTCCCCTCCACCACCAGATGCCACCATTAACACTGCCTCTTGTCCCAGTCAGCAAATAAGTCAGCTGTACCCAAACACTCACCTGGTGGTTGTGGTGGTGGTTATGGCAGCTGTAGAAGTCACAGCTCCAATAGCACCAGTCGTAGTTAATGGCTTAAGATTCAAAGCAAAGCCAGAAGCAGAAGTGGTGCCTGAAAGAAGAGATTCAAGTCAAGCAACAGAAGTGGCCAGCAGCCACTACCCAGCAAATCGAGAACAGGTCCCACACACACCTCTCAGCGCAGAGCTGTATGAGATCAAATAGGTCCCTTTCCCTTCGAAGGGACAAAAAACAAATCCCACATCTCTCAGGAAGGGGAAAAAATGCACCTCGACACAAAAGCAGTAGACTGTAAACGCCTGACTAGTAGTTCTAGTAAAACCAGGAACGTGCAACCTGCATTTAAACTGGGCATTATTCAAAGAAACACAGCGTTGGCCCACTCCTCTCAATCTCCTCACGTTTTAATATTAGACCTAAGAACCACCAGCACAGCCAGTCTCCTTCCAGCATCGCTGCAGAAGAGGCAATTTCTATGTCTTCACAAAGCTAAGAGAACCTATCACATGGCACTTCGAGGCACTGAGCTCAAACACCTTGAGAGCTGAGCAGCAACCATGGCATCCCACTGAAAACCGGCTGGTAACTGCATCCAGAAAAAGACGCTCAGACCTGAACCCCAACACCGTGCAGCAGCAAATTGCACGTCAGGTTTTCACATGAGGGCTGCCACTTAAAGACAGCATCCATAGCTGCACTGCTTTTCTGGGGGTTGGTTTCTCAAGTTAATGACATCCAACGCTCTGCAATTTGTCCTATGGAAGAAACCGATGAATGGAGCAGCACTGCAACAGAAACCATCTCTCCCTAACGCTCCCCACCAGTCTTTGGCCTCTCCCTTTCCCCATCAAGACACCTCTCCCTCGACTCCCCAGGCAAGTCTGCACCTACACAGGCAGGCCAAGAAAGAGCAGCTAATCCATTTACTTTACTTGCTGCAAACTACACCATCAAAGCGCACGGGCCTTCCTTCACCCAAACTCCCTTAGCTGCGGGGACAGGCTCTCAGAAGTTGTAAGTTACTGTGCATTTGAGGAGATGGAAAAGGAGGATCAGAGGAAGAAAGATTGTGTTATTTTCAGTTACCGGAGGGCATTAGAAATTACAGCTGCTATGCTGCTACACTAGAGTGGCCCTTTACGACAGAGCACTGAAGTCAGGCTTCCTTCTCTTCAGCTACTTTCAGCACCTAGCTCTTACCCGTAGCAGTGCTTGTTGCGGCAGCTGTTGTTCCAGGAACTTTTAATCCAAACCCAAGCGTTCCAAGACTGGCTGTCCCAGTGGAAGGGGCACCAACTGGAAACAGAAGACAACACTGAGAGTTTGCAAAACCGCTAAATGCAGTGCCCCTTTGGACAGCTCTGCCTGCTCACCCATCTCCACATATGGTCTTTACTTCTATTAAACAGGACAGCTGTCGAGGTGGAGGATCATCCCGACACAACGTGAAAACAGGCAGGCTGAAGCTATAATACAGCCAGAATGCTCTGCAATTCTTCCAGAAACTTTATCAACCCAGGTGCCAAGCTACTGTCATTTACCCATTTCCTGCCATAAATGTCTTTCAGCAAGAGGAAACTTGCCAGCTATTACAAGGGGAACTCACAAATGTACAGCTGCATCAAGACTTGTTTTTCACGCACAGCACCTCCACTGCTCTTTAAGCAGCACTAACACCTCACGCAGAAGTCAAAAGGCAGACATAACCACACTCAAGGCACCGGGGTGTGGAAGTCAGCTGCTAAAACATCACTAGAAAGCTCAGTGGTGGCAATGCTCCCAGAGAGAGAAACAAACAATTCACATACAGCTAAAACTGCCCCATGCTGCTTCCTCACCCTGAATTTGAAGCGTACTTTGGTTTGAACAAAACCCTCCGTGCCTCGCCATTGAAGGCAGTTTGCCAGAAATCACAAAGAGGGAAGGTGGCAAACAGCGACAAGAGCTGGCCCTTTTGAGTTCTCCCATGTCACCCCAGCATCAGTATCTGCAGCTCCACCACTCACAGGCAGCACCAACCACGCTGCTTGTCTATTCCCCCAGCAGCTAAAACCTGTACGTTGTGACTTACGTGTGAGGCCGGTGGTGGTAGACGATGTCGGTGCTGAAGAACTCGCTATAGGCGCGAGCAACGTAGGCCCCGTCGAACCAAGAATGGAGGTTGTGGTGGTAGAGGCACTGGTAGCAGCTGTGGAGGTTACTGCAAACAGAAAAAAGCATACCTCTTCTACAGCCAGACCGCATCAAGCTCTCACCCATTTCAAAAGATTGTGCTGAACGCGCCATGCAGATCTGCCCAGCAACACCAGTTTTCTGATGGGTGAAAGATGTAAAACTGTAGAAGAATGGCTGCAGAAGCGTGGCCACAGAATCCCTAAAGACCTGCACAATCCATTAGAATTGTGGTGAAGTTGTTGTGCTGAAGTTAACAAGAAAGTGGCCTTGATCTATTCTTGAATCCTGAGACCAAGTAACTTTGTTGTACTACCAGGCCGTGGCTGTAACAAGCTGCAGCTGTTAGGGAAGACAGGTGCAAGGCCAAGGGACATAGGGAGCGGAATGGGAATAAAGGGAGTAGCAAACCGCAAGGCTAAAACATAGCTAACGCAAACAGCTGCATGGATAGAATGCTTGTTCTAATCATGATAATTAGTGGTGTGAGAGCAGCGCGTGCTTAGGGGCTAATAACCAATTATATGTTTGCTTTGGGAACATGCTTGTGTATCGAGGCTATATAAGAAGTGTTAGAAGCTAATAAAGATGAGCAAGATGCATAACTCATTGAGTAATTTCTGGACTCCGGCGGACCCCTCTCCCAACGTCAAACCAGTGTCCCTCTTATTCTACCTCAACTCTCTCTCTTCCAATGGGCCCTTTAAACCTGCCGCTCCCTTCCACTATGCTCCACCAACAAGTACAGGACAGAATCTGGCACGTGCGACACAATAAAAAAAAACACGGTACTAACTCCAGCGGCTATATGAACTGCCACAGATTACTGGTGGCATTGCAAATTCACGGTGACAAACAGTTCTAGCCCGTTTCCAGACCCCAGTTCAGAAAACTGCTCCCAGAAGGACACCAGATTTGTTAAGTCTTCCGTAATTATCTCCTGTAATCACCTCCTACCTCCAAGTTTGGTTCCAAAGGACAGAGTGGGTCCCTGGCTGGTACTAGCGGTCAGCGTTGCTGCAGGCGCACTAGTGGCTGCTGTTGCTGCTGTTGAAGACAATGTCCCAAAGCTCACGCCTGGAACAAGTAGCACAAGGAAAAGGAAAAGACGAACCTTTCACTACAGAGACTCCGTAGTTTCCACTGATAACAGCACTAGTCAAGTTTGAAGCAGTAAGAGCATAAAAAAGCCCCACAACAATACGCAGTGTAACAAATACTCCACGTTCTCCAGAAAACGAACTAGGGCTAACATGCTCCTTACCTCCAAAGACTTTCAACAATGATTCTTACACAGATGAACATCACCCTCAACCCAGAGGCAACCACCTTCCCCCTGAGGCCTGTCACCATCACCACGTTATAACCATCACCAACAAGTAAATAAATAAAAAAAGGCAAGCTGAACTTTTGCCGGATCCTGCGCGAGTGGGCAAGCTCCTGCTGCTGGGAAGGTAAACAGTGCTTTATCACAGAAATCAAGTGCTGGACCAAAGCGCCGTCCCGAGAAACTTTCCCCAAATACATGCTATGCTCAGCCAGACTGGCCTAGACAAGACACAAACTCACTGGCTCGTTTAAACACATTGTCAGACTCAGTCAGTTCCTAAGGAAAAAATGGATTCAGGCACATCTGCTGGATGTGGTTTTCTCTCTGCATTACCTGCTGGCCTCAGGAAAATAAATGATCAATACAAGTTCAAGAACACACGAGCTTGGAGGCATCTACTTCCCAAGAAAACGCAGCACTAAAGGCTAAACAGCAATTGCTACTCGTCACTGAAGACCCTGGAGAAGCGAATCAGAAGAACCACTGATCCCAGCCACGCCCCACATCTCCCACCAGCAGAAGCAGGAGGCCGCACAACCTCCACGCCATCCCCGGTTGCCCTCCTCGCTGACAGCCTGCCTCGCTACAGCTGCCATTTCAAGCTGCAGCTCACCTGTGGACTGACCCCCAAGGCTGAAGGGGGTCGCTGACTGGGTGGCAGCTCCTAAGGTGGCAGCAGTGGTGGCAGCAGCTGCAGGTGCTACTCCAAAGGTCAACCCTGTGGGCGCTGCTTGCGGAGCCGCAGTGCCGATGTTGAAGCCGGCTGTTCCGGCCTGAGCTGCAGTACCACTGGAAAAACTGAACCCTCCGGTCGTCCCAGACGGAGCGGTGGTCGTGGTGGTGGCGGCAGCAGTGGTGGCGGTGCCAGTGGATCCAAACACAAAGCCAGAAGGGGCTGCTGCTTGACTTGAGGGCGCACTGGCTGGTACAGAGCTACCAAACCCAAAGCCTGCTGTGATTCCTGTAGCCTGAGTGGCACTACTGCCTCCAAAGTTGAGTTTTGGGGCAGCATTCCTAGAGAAAAAAGGAAAGAAGCCGTTTTGGTGGAGGCTTACGTTCACCCAAGCACCCAGCCGGCTTTCTCACAGATTCACCGGCAGCAGAAACCGCCTTTCAAGGAGGCGCGCGCTTTAACCAGGCTTATGTTGCAATCTTGACAAAGTCTGCATCTCAACTCCTGTCACTGGCCATCCTCTTGTGAAGTCTCTTAAGCCTGACTCAATGCTGCCTAAATACCCCCACCCACCCAGGCACCGCAACATATCTGGGGCGACGTCAGTGAAGTTGCTTCTTCTCTCAGCTCCTCAGCACCCTTGTTGCTTCCTCTACAGAAGACTCTTTTTTCACTCCCTTCTACCGCCAGCCCCCATCTGAGCTCCCTTCCCACTGCTCCCATCTGGCAAGCTTCGACAGCAGCAGCTCTCAAGCATCGCCCCACAGCTCACAGCCTTGCCTAAGGACAAGCCGGGCACACTGGCTCCCACAGAAACACCCCGAGCGCTCCAGGGTCGCGCCCTCACGAGCGGCTTTACGCGCGGAGGCAGAGCCCTGCCGTCTGCCCCGGCAGGCAGCGCCACGGGCCCGCTCAGAGGCCGAGGCAGCAGCCGCTCACCGCTCCGGCCCACCCGAGGGAGCCGGCGCTGGCAGGTCACAGGCCTCGCCCAGCGCCTGCCCAGCGCGCTCCCGCGGGGGGCCCAGGCACAAGGGCCGCAGCCCCGCTGCCCCGAGCCCGCCCGCGCCCCCGCGGCCGGGGCCGCTCGGCCCGGCCCACCCCCGCCCGGACCCCGGGCCCCTCACCCCAGCGGGAACACGTTTGCCGCCGGCGCCGCGGCGGCCGTGGCCGGCGTCCCGAAGCTGAAGCTGGTGGGCTGCGCGGCACCGCCCGGCCTGCTGAAGGAGAAGAGCCCGGCGGGCTGGCTGCTGGCGGGCGCCTGGGCCGCGCTGCCGAAGCTGAAGCCCGCCGAGGCGGCGGGCGTCGAGAAGGAGAAGCCGGTCGTGGCCGTGGTGGCGGCCGTCTTCGGCGTGCCCAGAGCGAAGCCGCCTCCCGCCGCACCCGACCCGAAGTTGAACTGGTTCATGGCGGCCGCGCGGAGCGGGCAGCGGGGCCGCCGCCCTCAGCAGAGCCGGGCCCGGCGGGGCCAGCGGCCACCCCCGCACACACCGCCCGCGCCCGCACACACCGCCACACCGCCGCGCGCGCGGGGATGACGCACGGCCGCGCCGCGCCCGCCCCTCTCCGCCACCGCCCAACCGCCGGCCGCGCCTCCCTGCCGCCGGCGGCCATTGGCCAGTGCTGCTGCCGGTCGCGGGCGGCCGGCCGGATTGGCTGGCGGGACCACGAGAGGCGCGGCGGGGCAGTGCCGGCCCGTTGCCGCGGGGACGGGGACGCGGCCGGGGCGGCTGTGGGCCGTGCGGCGGCACCGGGACCGGAAAGCGGGGCCGCGCCGAGGGCGGCTTTCCCCGGCTCTTCCCGCTCGCCCTGGGCTTGGGGCTGGAGCTGGGGCTGCCCTCGGCCCGCCCGGAGCGAAGCGGTGCAGCGCGGCACCTGTTGAGCGTTTCTGGCTCCTCAGGGTGAGGCCCGGGCCTGGGTTCCTGCTGTCCCCACCCGGCCTCAGTGGCTGCAAATCCCCCCTGAGGTGGGGTCTGCTTCAGCCTATAGTCCTGTTAGGCTGAGCTGTAGTTGAAGCTAATGTCTGTGGAGCAAAAGAAATTATAACCTGAAGGGAGAAATACACCTTCCATAATATATGTTTTGGTATCACGCTTATTAAGAGTTTGGCTAAACTTTATCCTTCCAGAACATGCTGTATGAATGTTGTGCTTCCCAGGCAGTACTGAATGCATTTTGTTCTTTATCTTTCCCTTGTTTTTTCTGCAGAGGTGAGCAGTGGGTGTTGATATGGACAGTGCCTCCTCTTTGCAGTACCTTGCCAAACTGCTTAGTAATGCTCAAGAAGGTGATGATGATGATGATGAACACGTGGTGAGTCTTTTATAAAAAATGCTGCTTCTTCTTTATGTTGTACTATGGCCTAGCCTTGTTAACTGAGGTGACGTAAATATTTCTTTTCCCAGAGTGAGTAAACAGTGAATTAAAACATTAGAGGTTTTTGGACTCACTGAAACAGCTTGAAGATACTTTTAGGGTAACAGGCTCTTGAGGGAGAGATTAAGGAAGATGCCCCAGCATAAAAAGGAGAGACTAGGACCACAAAAAGGGACAGAGATTTAGTTTTTCAGCCTGAAGGAACTGAAAACATGCTGTTGAAGGCGCTTTACTTTAGACTTCCCCTTCCTTTACCCTGATATCTGCCAGAGATGAAGGCAATTAATGACTAAATACTTTACATGAAGGGAAAAAGAGTTGGTGCTCAACTTCTGAGTAAAGACTAAAATATCCAGAGGCAACTGTGTGTACTAATTCTGCGTGTCCAGCATTGAGGAACTGCAAAGATAATTGATCATTGAAGTACAATAGATGTATTAGTGATTGTAGAATAAGGAAGGGTGAGTAACTATTCACAGGTGAATGATCTGAATGATTAATGAGAGATATCTTTCCATTCTTCTATATCAATTCATCTTGAGACTAGATGAAAATCGCAGCTTTTGGAAAAATGTACATTGTTCCTGTAATATGCAAACTTCTGCTTTTATCCAGGCATGCATGTGTGCTGGGGGGAAATAGCCCAGGATGGCCACAGGTGCGTGCCAACAATCACAGTGTAGGAGACCTCTGTGAAGGCTCAAAACTTTGAGAAGTTTCTTAGGATTTTGAACATGTCATGATGTGGATAATGAAAATGGCAAATGCTTCACTGTTCTTCCAAATCACTTCTCAACAAAGAGCCAGCTGGCTAACCCAGCAGTTGGGCACTGGTAGTGGCAATGGTAGTAATATTTGGGGTAAAAGGGCTGCATATCCCTTGAAATTTCTTTTCAGTAGGTGGTGGATGTGGTCCTTCAGGCTCCCAGCTACCCTTCAGCTTTTTAATGCCTGCCTTGTAAAACTAGCATTATTGCTGTACATCTTTGCAGTAAACATCCTGATTTTAAAAGAATTTGTTTACATCTTATTAATAAAATGAATGACACTTCAGAGACAGAAACAGAAAATTGCCACAGGGGATGTCAATTAAGTCTGAGTCAATCTGGGTAAATTGAAATCTTTATTTTGATTTAATTTAATGTTCTGTGCATATGAGGCACTTTTATCGAACCAAGGAATCTTCATATGTAGAGAAATGCCTCACATTGGCCTATTAGCACTAAATTGATTCATAATTAGAGGAAAACGTTGCCTCATATGATCTTTACTGTCAAAAGGAATCCAAATGCTGTGATGGGGTTTTTATGTAGTACCCTTGGTTTCCTGTAATATTTTTATAGCAGGCAAAGCATGGAAATTTTGCCAAAATGCCATAGAAACTAATAACTCAAAAAGCATATTTATCTGTAATACCGTTCTTTTGGGAGTCCTGCTTAAACCCAGTGTGTTAAGGCCTCTTTCTGCTGGGTGAGAGTGAAGAGGAGAGAATGTTCAGCAGTTCCATCATGAAATTGTAGGATAATATTTTTATTTGGATTCTAGCAGGGATTTGTTCAACCTCAGATAACATTTTCTGTTTATTGACATTATTGTTACTGAGCTGGGCTCTATGAAATTTGATTGAAATTCCATTTGCCTTCTTTGCAGCCACACTGTTCTGTCAGCTCCATGACTCCTGGTAGTATTGGACCGGTAAAGAGAGAGACCGCTGGTGAGGAGGAGTGTTTGTATGTTTTAGCATTCAGTCCCATGTTAGCAGACTGTAACAGCTGTAGTGAGTTACCGTTGATGGGGTTTGCCTCAATAAGAGAGTCCTTTGAGATGGAAATAGCATTGCATGTTTACAATTACACTGTTAAATTACTCTTTTCCTGAAAGTTTAACTGCAAAATATACAAAGAGAAGCAAAAAGGGTGACTCCAGAGCACAGCAGTCTCAAGTGGTGAGAGTACAGAGCACAGCCTGACCGTGGGCTGAGGGGAATCATGACTGAGCAGCAAAAAGCTCCATTTAAGTAGTCCTTTAGAATTGTTGATGCTTACTTAAAGCATACAAGGAAGGTGGACTTCTGTGTACTCACCTGAAAGGATCTTTTTGGAGTAAACTGTGTGGAACTGAACCTGTGCCTATGAGGAGGAAGGACTATGAAGTGTACCATGAAACACAATCATACCGTATTCCCCCCCCAAGAGTTTCACAACCCTATTTAGACCACACTTGAGAAGAAATGGAAGCTCAACAGACAGAGGGATGTTTTTCGGTTATTCTCCTTGCATTTAGTTCTCAGCCTGGAAACCCCAGACAATTACATGCTTTACCTGCCTCCGAGTGTTCCGGCATCATATAGAAAGGCTGACTCAGACAATGAGAATAAATATCTCAAGGGTTCCGAAATTTGTGTCAACACCTTGGGCTGTCCTCAGGAAAGAAAGGAAGACAAACTGAGTCTTGGCAAAGTTAATGTAAAGTTATTCCTGGAGCTAATGCTGTTGCATTATTGGTCAGCTTAGTTATGAGCTGTGAGAAAGGTCAACAAGGAGCAGGATGAGTGTAGCAGAAAAGGAACTGTGGCAAATATAACAAATAGGGTATTTCTATCCCAAGTAGAACCTACTTGGGATTCCAAAAATAACCAGAGATTTTACTATAAAAACCTTCAAGCTGCAGATTCACCAGCTTACTAGGAAAAATATATTTTCATGTAGGACAGGCATAAACTATAGTATTCTGCCCGTGAACTTTCATGTGTCTTCAGTACCTTATCTGGGCTGTGCTCAATAATTAATGGGAAGAGCTGAATTTCTATGTGAGGAGGAGGTTCTTTTGTAAATGATTCTGCTCGCTTAAAAATCTCATGTCAGGGGCTTGGGGAAGATTAATATTTCATACTTCTACACTTTACCCATTTTGAAGTGCTAGGTATTTTATGCCTGAAAGGAGGATTTTCTTGACATGGAGGTTGGGTAAAGGAGATTTAAGGGAAAGGAAAATATCCTTCCTCTGCAAATTCTCATTCATAAGATACTGAGTTGAAGGAGACTGTAATCATTAATTGGAATGCCTTTAATGCCAAGATTGTTCTAAAGCCTAGAAAAATCTAAGTTTTCAGCAAACCTAGGGGAACAGAGACATTCCAAAATACGACAGCATGACTTTTCTCATCACTTACAGGTACTTCTCAAGTGAAATCTGAAACCAGGAAAACTATTTGGAATACAGAGGAGGTCCCAGAAGGATCTGAATATGATGATACCTGGGACCCTAGAGAACAGCCAGAGTAAGTGAGCTGATGCTGCCTGCTTTACATAGCATTAATGGAAATAGGAGTTAAACAGTGTCTACTGCATTTGAGTGAAACAGCCATCTGAAAAGTTTGTGTCACAGAAGGGGAAAGGAAGGATATCAGCGCTTACACCTAAAGCAACACGTGAGGAATGATTTTAACCTTTGCCTTGAAAATCTTCCGATCTCATAACAGAAACACAAGGTTGGTTTGTCCCCATCATAAGATTACTTGGAGTGACAGATACTTGTATAGGCAGGATTAGGAGGGGAAGTAGGCTAGCAAAATGATTTGCTAGCTTTCAAATACGCCATTTGTGTGAAATACCTGTTCTTCCCCCCTGCAACAGGGATGCATTCATTTTTCATACTCATAAATTCCTAAAGTATTCCAACTTGTATTTGCATTTCAAAGAATTAAGCTCTTTAGAGACAAATAGTGCTACAGGAAAGAAGGCTATATGCAGACAGTTTTGAACTTTTAAATCTTGTTATTCAATCTTAGTTTGTTAAGGGACAGCCTAGAACCAGAGTCTTTTCACTTGCTCATAGAAAAACAATTTTAAAAAGTGTTCTTGAAATGGGTACAGTCAGGCATGTTGTAGTTTGTAGAGGTCAGAAGGCCTTCAGGGTCAATCCACAAAGCAGCCTTTGCATTTACAATCACCGTGTTCTAATGCCATATCCTGGAGTGGTAAATGTTGGAGCAGATGGACTGAAACCCATGAAGCAGTCCAGGATCCTCATTTTTCTGTGCCCATAAGTCATGCCATGAGGTGTGCAATTTCCTGATCTGAGCACAGGAGTGAGGCCCACCTGACAGCATTTCTGAAAATGTTTTGCCATTCACCTGTAGCCTCACATACAGCTGTTCTTGAAACTGTCATATGTGAGATGTAGAACATGCTGTCTTTGTATTGTGGGCATAACAGAGTCTTTTCTTGTGCTGTTTTTTGACTCTCCCCCTCTCTGCTGGGTAAAATGCAGTGCTTCTCTAGCCTCAAGTAATTATGACCTATGCTGCACAGATGAAAAGAGAGTATAAGTCTTTGTAATAGTTCATCAAATTGAATCAAGGAAAATGGCCCAAAAGGAAAACAGATGGCTAAAGAGGTGCATCCAGAGCTATTAGACAGATTTCTCATTGACTTAGGAATTATTACATACGCATATGAACACTGGAGATGTGAAAAAGACTTTCCATACCCTTTTTCCAGCAGCTTAGAGAAGTGACTCACTCCACTTATTTTGCTCAATTTAGTAGGAGTAACGTATGTTCTAAGTACAAATTTAGTTTGTATTTCCTCATTCATTAATTACCAAGAGTAAGGGAGTATGTGATTCTACATTTTGTAGATGGGGGGGGGGGGGGGGGGGGGGGGGGGGGGGGGGAGAGAAAATAAATGTTGGCTGAATGCAAAACAATTACAACTTGATGAAAGTGTGTTATGCTTAGGCTGCAAGAGTATGTTGAATGACAGAACAGAACACATGTAACTGTGATAGCATCCTTTTCAAATCTGTTTCCCAAGATTTTGTGGTGTTTGACTAGTTGCTAAGTACCATGTTAACTTAGGATGCATTTCCTGATCTTGCAAAGGCTGGTTAGTGAAGTAGAGGCAGCAAAGTGAGTGCCTTGGAAGGTGGAGTGAATGATCTTCACCTGTCATCTAGCTAACTCAGTCATGGCTCTGAACAGAAACCCAGTGCAGATAGATGAAGTGAGACTTGAAAAGGAGGAGAGACAGTATGACGAGGATATTTATGATCCTCTGAGAATTACAATCTCCTTTAGTTTCCTGCCCCTTCTCCAGTATTATTAGGCAACAATTTTTCTTTCTCAGGTATCAGATTTTATTCAAACAGTGTGTGGGCACAGAGGATGTCTTCTTTGGGATGAGCAGGAAAGACCACTCCACAGCCTGCTGTGAAGATATGGTGGTAAGCTGAATCTGTATCTCCCATTCCTTCTTTGTGCTCTTTCTCTGCCCTTTTCAGTCATGCTACCTTCTTGAGGGATAGAATGTAAACACCAAGTGGTATTGCTGCCTTTGGGCTCCTGTAGGATTTTCTTGTAATTCTTCAAGCACGTGTAACGATATTTACACTTGCTAACCTGAGGAACTTGTGTATCTCCTCAAGGACCTAGTGTACTCAGGAGAATCTGTGCAAATGCATATGCCACATACAGACTAGAGGGAAATAAAAAGTAGCTCTAAGATGAAGTTTCATCTTGGATGCAATTTTGGAGAGGAGAGGGGCTGGGAAGGAGATGGTTTTTATCTGCCTGCATTTATTACAAGGTATACGAGTTAGCAGAGTGCTACAATACCGACAGTCTTTAAAGTTACAGGTATCAGATCGTGTCCCATTATTTTATGATCAAAGACCCTCCCTGCTTTCTGAACTTCAGGACAGGTAGAGCTGCTGTGCAGTTTTTCTAGAAGAAGCAAGCTGTCCTTGGAAACAAAAAGCCAGGGAGTTTTGCTGGATGTAGAATAACTGTCAAGTACGTTACCAGCTCAGGATTTTGAAGAAAATAGGTTATAAATACACATCACTAAGCTATTGAAAGCAATGATGATCACTGTCATATTTTCTCTAATGCAAATTACCTACTCAGAATGTTGTTCTTTGACATTGGCATGAAAATATTCATGCAGATTAGATCTTTTATGGCTTGTAGGGCTATATATCCAACCACAGCTTTACCTTTGCCCATCATTTCAGATTAAAATCAAGCTGCCAGAGACAAAGTACTCAGACATTACATTAGATATCCAGGACAAGGTTCTTGACCTTCGAACTCCCCAAAAGTAAGTGAAAGACAATTGATAGAAGTACAATTAATATTTTGTTTAAAAGGAGGTTGGAATGCTGTGTGGAAAGCAAAGCTAAAGATGAAGATTGGATTATTAATGGCACATGAGAAATAGGTATAGACAAAACCAACCATAGGACATCCATAGGTGTACAGTGTACTAGCTTTGAATCTATGATACTGTTCTAGCAAAAATATCTTTGAGACAGATTTCTGCTACTTAAACAGCAAGGTTTCAAGGGCCTAAAATGTCTTGCAAAAAGCTGCCCACAGTCTTTGGGGGCTTCTTGGAAGTTTGCTTTCTAAATACTAATTTGTACAAATAGATAACTGAAGATAGTAAAAAATGTGCAGATACATTTTCAGAAGCTGAAAGCCAAATTGTGGACATATCACAAATTGTGTGGCATGGATACAGAGATGGAAATGTTACAAGGTTTCCCTAAAGAGATTTCCTTGGTGTTCTTTTTTTATAGGGCTATTTTAAACCTAAAAAGATAATCAACTGACTGATACTCTCTCACACTCGTCAGTCTTCTTCCATATTTCCCTTAATGTGTGCAATTTCCCTGCCTGAGACTTCCAGATAATTCCCATGTCTGTTTTGATTTGTTTTTGACTACTTGCTGCATTGAATGGGGTGTAGGAAGATCCCTGTGTGAATATCTTCCTGCAAATAAATTTAAGGTGTAGGCCATGGATTAAGGCCCAAATAAATCCTGTCCCTGGTGGACTAACTATAGAAAAACCACCTTTCTCAGACAAAACCAGGCTGAGTCAATTACTTCCTGCTTGGATTTAACCCAAAGATACAATAAGAATACAAGAATGTTTGGAAGTGCTAGCTCTGAAACTGGAAAATTAGGAGGAATAATTGTTCAGTTGATGATTTGCAGAACCTAGAAGTAGCTTAATGCAATACTGCAGATGTAGGAAAACCTCAGCATCCTTTTTCTTTTGCAATTCTATCTTTTTGGTGACTCAGATCTGCTGTTATCTTCTTAGTATCCAGCTGTCTCTAGTCACAAGCCTAGCAAATAAAAAGTTTGCCATAAATCTAATGTTTTCTTGGGTACAGCCTGAGCCAGTGCTGCTTTTGTAAATGTAAGTACAAGTCTTCTCAGTGTGAAAGAAACAGAAGCAAACAAAACTTCAAGTTCTAGGTACCAAAAGCCACTGTACTCTCACAGGTGTGTAGGAGGGCCCAAAGGAACCGTTTCCAACTTCGTAGTCCTGTTCTAAGCCAGGCTGGTTTTAAGGACTTCTCCAAATTACAGCAAACGGCTGCCTTTAGTAGGTGGGGTGCAAAGGTGCTTTGACTGTATCTCTTTCAGCCATGGCTGCTACAAGACAGCTGTAAAAGTTTGAAAAAGTATCAGTATGACTTAAAACCCAATTTAAAGTAACACCTGTCTAAGCTACCATGTTGTCTTGTAGGGCTCTGTGGAGTTTGGCTGGGCAGACCTCTTGATTCTAAAGTATCCTTGATTCTGTTTGCACTGTCGATAGAGGTCCGAGACTGACCCATCATTCATACTGTTAATATATAAGCCTGAGTAGAAAGGGGAAAGAGTCTGGACTCTGCATGAGCAAGTAAGTTTGAACTGTTGTCAATGAGAAAAGTGAAATGAATCCAGACTGAGACATCCTCCTGAGGAGATAAACCAGGAGGCTTTTCAGCCATTCCAGGAAAAGCTGTATGTCTAACACAGCAAGGGACTGTGGAATAGTTCCTGAGTCCAAGATCCAGATTTTCTTTGTGCATTATGTGCCTGAGCTACAGGTAGGGGATCACTGAATTAATCTTCAATGTATGTTAAAATTACAGCAACTTCATTACTGTAAGTCCATTCTCACACTTGAACTGTGCTTTGTAGTATAGACGCATCCTTTGAGAAACTAGACTGGCCAGAATCTCTAATCAGGCTGTACCACTTACTGTTTATGAGAGAAGACAAAATCCAGAAGACATGTTCAGGCTTTAGGCATTATACAGTTTTTTACCACCAGGAGAGCATTATTGATGCAGGTCTTCCTTCCACTGCATTTAAAATGCAGCACTGTGCGAAAACAAGAACAGTGGAGAGAGCCTACAATCTGTCATTGGAAACTGTTGTCATAGCCACAGCCAAAAGAAAGGAATAGTGTTGAAAATATTTCAGAGCCTGTATAGCTGTGCACCAGGTATTGCAGGAACCCCATAACCTGTCATGAGAATGAGATATACTGAAAGAATATTCCTTGGTATATTGATTGGTGAATTGTAAGAGTAACTTGCAATGCCTTCTCAATTGCTTACCCAGTCTGAGACACTGAAATTCACCGTGTCCTCTTTTACAGAAAGCTGCTGCTGCACCTGCCCTACCCTGTAGACAGCAAGAATGGTAAAGCTTGTTTTCTCTCTGAAGAGGAGACCTTGGAAGTCACCTTAAGACTATCAAGGGAGTTTGATTTCATAAATTTTTTCTGATGGATAGAGGAATAGAAAGTTTGCAAAAAGTAATCTCTTAGTTTGAAGTCTTGAAGCCTAACTGGTCATGAAGTAGTAGATCGTTTCTCTTGAACAGTTCAGGGAGAATCTCTCTGGAGAAAGTGAATGAGTCAGGAAGAACATAGCATCCATAAGTTCTATAGACTGAGGCTGTCCAGCTCTTGCACTTCTCTCATTAACGTTCTGCTTCCTTCAGTCTGATACAGGCTCTGTGAATCAGAAAATATATTACAATTCTGTAAGCCAGAGAAAGTCTTTTTGTGGTTATGGCTGATAAATAGCACGATGACTCTAGAAATGCAGCTCTGGGCAATGAGTCTGGTGCTTAGTTACTGTTGCAAGACTTGCAAGTGGTAATATTCTTGCTTGGCCTCCAATGTTGGGACTGGGGCCAGTTCAGAATCTCCTCTTAGCTACTTCTTGATGAGAAGATCAGAGCTCTTCGGGGTTCCATATCCACATCTGAGACTGCTTTACACTGGCAGAACAAGGTAACCAGCTATAGTCAGATTGCTGAATAGCTTAGTTCTTTTGAACAATTTTTGACGATGTATGGTTCAGTGTCATCTATATACCTGCTGTCCATCCAGCTATTTTTCTTATCTTTCTTGATTAATAAAAGAATGTGTTCTAATGAACAGTTCCAGTTGCCTTTCACTCTACATTCTCTATATCATGCCCTGAGAGACTTCATAAAAGTGAGATAAGAGGAATTTTGTGTAACAAAGCTTCACTTAAAGGGCTGGGATACGCGGCAAAAACTTTTCTTTGGCCTTCAGGTCCTATCTAGAGCTATGGACATGGGTAACAAAGATGTTTCTCTTACTAGCTGCTGCAAAATATGTTCATTTAATGTTGTTAATCATATGGGAAAACAAAGATATTTGCTTAATAATCAAAGTGGAGAGGATGAGCAGGGCCTTGCGTGTTGATGGATTTCAGGTACACTTAACCAAAAGCTTGTAAGCAGTTTAAAAACAAAATTATTTCTCCATGGTGGATTGAAGACACTGACAGTGAGTTTCCAGATATATTTTTTTTTTGTCAGGAATTTTCAGAATTCACAGTATGTTTGTGATACTCTGTTATAACTCTAGGACAAATTAAGCTGATGTCTGGACATTTCAACCGCTTCCCTTAAAAGCAGACCCATTTCTTGGGTCAGAATAATATTATCCAGCCTCTGCTTTGGTGTTAATGCACTGGAAAGCAGGTACCTCAGTTATGATTCATCACACAAGCTATCAAATACGCTGATAACACTAAGGGGCTACTCCAATTTGTATTCGCGTAACTTTCCATAAATTTCTTTTGAATGCCTTTTATTTCTACTCTACAAAGCTGTGGTGGAGTGATACAGTGCAGGTGTATGAAAAAGCTGAGGTCATTACTCCTGACTCAGTACTGCTTGTGGTTGCCAAGAAGTTACAGTAAGGTGGTTCCTTAGAAAAATTTGTCTTTGTGGTCCCTAGACAACATGCTGCTTCATTTTTGCATTTCTTATACAGATTACAAGAAAAGTGGAAGATTGCCCTGTATTTATATACATGTGAAGATAACATTAGCCCAAATTCATTCAGTATATCTATGGCAAATCAGTTATACTCTGCTTTTCTGAGCCCTATTCCAGTGCTCTATCCACAAGGTAATGTTACCTTTATAGTTGGCAGTAGTAATTTACTAAGTCCTAAATTATCAAGTTCTGCTTAATGTCAATGCTCGATTCTGAAAACAATAATGTGCTTGGTTCATTGTGCCTCTCTCCAGTGGTTTAGTTTCCTATGAAAATGAGCATATGCCATACTGGTATGTCCCCTATTTTCTCTCCAAATATTTTTTTTTTTAACTGGGGACATTTTATCTGCATTCAAGAACAAAAATCTGAGTATGTTTTATGAGAAAGTTGGTTGCCGAATAGAAAAGGGAAATACAAATTAGTACTGGCTAAGGGTGAAGTTCTAATGGGATCTCCTGTACCTGCTGGCCAGTCACTCCGTACACCCATAGGCTACAGGAGGTCATCCACACCATTCCACGAGGGGAAGCTGGTAAGCTGGTGATGCAGGATAGGGAAGGCATTACAAATGGGAAGGGGAGATACACTGGCAGCAGAAAACTGAATTCTCAGTATTAGGGTATATGAACACAGGGCACAAACTCACAGGAAGCCAGGCCTCATATTTTCCACTGCTCAAAAGGACAAGCTCTACTGCTGTTTTCAATAGAGTAGAAACATTGGTTTGGTGGTGGGCAATTTGCTGCTCTGATCAGATCTGTCGCCTGAATGCTTCACCACCACCTGGGGGGATCCTCTCTCAGTGTTACGTTCTTCCTATCAAGGAAACAGGCTGCCCTAGGCAAAAGGTTGGGCGTTGGTTTTGTTGGTTGGTTGGGTTTTTTCTGCATAGATCATTGCAAGAGGAAACTGGTTAAAAGGACACACAGGCTGCCAAGCTTCCCAAAAATCTGGGGGCTACTGCCAGCTACAAGGGCTGACTTTTTTGCAAGGGCTTTTGAAGGCAATTTTGCTTTGCTGAACTAGCACTGGCAGAAATACTTTTGGAGGGGATACAAAACCCCCTTTGCTTCTGAACATCAAAGCGGTTGCCTAAGTACCACTCCAACACCTGCAGGCATCTTAATTAATCAAAATTATGAGCCCAGTTAAACAACCCGGCCATTAAGCATCATCAAGCTTTATTTGGTTCCCTAAGAAATATCTTGATTAAATGTATTGCAGTTAAGTAGAGAGTACTGTAGCTGTGGAAACGAGGTCGAGGCTGTTTACAGTGGTATCCCAATAACTGCATGTTGTCATCTCACCTTGCTCAAGCATTCTGTCCTCCAGTTGTGGTGGCAGAGCCAGTGTTCCCATCTTAACTTGTTCCTGCCTTCTGTCAGAGCTGTGGTGGTGTGCTGAAGTATACAGCCCAGCTTGATCTGTGTGTTTCATCTTTCTTCATATTTCCCTTTGTCCACATACTGACCATCTGAGGCAAAGATAGTTTCCTCATTCTACAGCTTGAGAAAGAGAAAACCCAGAAGAGTTGTTCCATATAAACATCTGAGACAGAGCAAGAACTTACATTTAGATATTATTTTTCCCCTTAAACCTGCAGTCTAGCTTCTGGGCTGCGGTCATTCCCATCTTCCTCCGGGTCTGTTGTTGGTATTATCATCTACCTCTTGTATTTGTTTTAAAGGGAAGATGACTACATTTTTCTGCTGTTCACTTTAAAGTTTGTATCCAAAATATCTGTGTACTTCTTTCATTCTGTAAAATGCTGCTTTGTTGGTATGTGCTTCCCTCCGGATAAAGTTTATCTAAAATAACTGAGCTGTATCTGTGTATAGAGTGGTATCTCCTCTACAGCCTACAAAATAAGGAGACAAGACTGGTATTGCTTCTGTGTTTCTCATCTAACATGGTGGGTCCCAATACTCAGTGCATGAGACTGAGCTCCTGTGGGTGAAATGAAGCTCTGCAGCATCCCTTGCAGGCTGCGGTGCAGGCTGATGCTCAGGGGAGTGCAAATACACAAAATAAACCCGTAGTGAAGTAACCTCTGTCCCCCAAGCCCTCCCAGATTTTCTCATTCAAGTAGCAGGTGACTGCTTTTAGCAGTATCTATTCTGGATGTTTGGCAGCACGGGCTACTGGATATACGGCAAAACAGACCAGTGGGCAAGGGCATGCACCAATGCCAAACTATCAGGCAGCGCCTTAATGTGTCCAGCACGCTCACTGCACACTCATGTATCCGTGGCTTGTGCACCTCCTCATGCTGGAGCGGGTGGCTCTGAAGCTGCTGGGTTGGCAGACTTTTACCCTCTTCTCTGCAGCTCCTGCAGCTTGGATGCATCCTTATTCTCTGCGATCCCCTTCAAGAGCTGCTGCCGCAGATAGTCTTGGCTCCAGGGAAGGTGCCTGGAATCTGCTAGGGGCTGGGTTATTTCTTTCCTGTACTCTTCATAAACAGGAGATGATTTTCTCTTTGCTCTGTCTTCTCTTTCAGGTAGATTTTACTTTCAGATTGCGATGCAGAACAGCTGGTGCCTGTTTTCCCTTTTCCCTCCTGATTGTTCTGTGCTCTTTTCAGGGAACTCTGATCTCTTCTGTCCTTTCCGAAGTGCTTTATCTGACTTCCCTTGGTCATTCTCACATTAGGACATTTCTCACCAGAGTCTCCTCACAGGTTGCAGTTGGTATACCTGACCCTTGCTGGATGTGACAAACGTTGGTGGAGTGTGTGATTCATCTCCCCTCGCTCAGCTGAATGCTGGCTGAAGCACTTCATTCTTCCTTGCTTTGCACCCAGTTTGTGTGCATGGGAAGGGGACACGAGCAGGACCACCACAAGCAAAACCTGGATGGTGTTAGGGCAATCACATTGAAGGACCATGGCACAAAAAGCAGCAGATGCTGCAGGTCAGGGCAGAGCTGTGTGAGGAGTGTTGCCAGAATTGTGGAGAGGCGCAGGCACAATCTGCTTGAGTCTATGCTTAAAACATCACCAACCCCATGGCTTCCTGGTGCAGATAGGGCTGGTTATGAGATCCTAGGAAGCTGCCAGCATGGTAGCGGATACTGTCCACCTACAAGCCTTGGAGACCATCTCTTTTTAATTGTGAGTCTCCATTAGGGATCCCAGCAGCCTGGCAGGCTGCTCGCTTCTGATGCTGGTCAGCTTTTTTTTTAAATCTACACCATTTTAACTTGGTGGTATCACAACCCAGCAAAGACTGCCAAGGCAGCTAGGTTGTATTTACCTAAGCAATTCTATGATTCTATCTGGCCAGCTATCTCCCGTAGCTCCTCAGCAGAGAAAAGCCATAGACCTCTTTGGAAAATTCTTTTCCTGTTGGACAGCTGCATAAAATGATGAGGATAGGAATGGAGAAGGACACAACTGATTTTGTTAACTCATAAGGAGAGGATGTGGGCAAGGCAGACACTTGTCAGATGGCAGCAGACTAGGAACTGTAGCAGGTGTAAGAATCAGTGCTTGAGCTTAAAGATGCTGTGAGCTTTAGGCAGGTTCCACCCCCTACATGCACCCAAGAGTCAGCCATCCCTGTGTTTTTCTCTGTCTGGGGACCTAGGTGATGGGATCCCCTGACTTTTTTTCCTGGAGGACTCATGTTCCTGGAGCAGAGCCTTAGGTGTGGCACTGTGGCAAGTATATAGGAGGGGGATGAACGTGTTGACTTCCCCTGTCTCACCCGAGCTGATCCCATCCACCTGGGAGCCGGAGGGCTCCACCCAGGAGGAGTTAAATGGTTGCAGAGGAGCACTGGGGGAAGGGGAGCTGGCAGAGACAGCAGGTATTACATTTGTGGTATTCCTAGGGTGGGGAGGAGGGGAAGTTGTGTGACTACTGTGCAAGAAACAGTAAGGTAGCAGGAAGATGTGTGATTTGTCTTGGCTTTGGGACTACCTACACTGTGCCTGGGAGGTTCAAGAGGCACCTGGCCAACAGCTGCATGTGGGAGGCTTTGACAAGGTAAGAAATTTCTGGTTTTGCTCTGGGTCACAGGCACTGTATGAAGGCTGGACCGTCAGCGTGACTTGGGTGGATGTACAGCTCTTGGTCAGAGCAACTGTCAGAACTGTAACAAGCTTTGGGGGGAGCCTGGGGTGCTGAGGGGAGCTACAGGAGGTCACTGTAATGTAACAAAACACTGAAAATGCCATCCTGGCCCCAAGTACAACTTTTTGTCATCGTTTGCCTTTAGTGACTTGCTGGCAGACCAGTGCTGGTGTGTGTGGTGGAAAGCTGGGCAAAGCTCTGAGCCATGGTGCAGAGCGCACCAGTGGAGCTGGAGGGTACAGGCAGAGCTGAATGGGAATGCAGGGCTAGGGGTGCAGGGGGCCACGTAGGGCTGAAGCCGTGTTGTAAGGCAGTGAGGGACAGGCTAAATGGTGCGTGTGGTGATGGAGTGAGACAGTGGAAGTGGGGGAGTGATGTGCATCGGGCAAAAGCACAACTGGGAGGAGAAAGAAATTATCAAAGTTTCTTTAAAACCACTGTGCTGAAGGGAAAGATCAGAGCAGATGGTTGATCACCCTGAGCTCAGAACAGGTGAGATACCTTTGCTAGAATGTCACCAGAGCTGGAAATCCTGTGCCACAAGAAGCTGTGGGAAGGGGACTGTGCCTGGAATTAGCTATGAGGTCTCTGAGAGGACCTGTGTGGTGAGGTCACGTAGATCTATTGAGCTGGGAACCTTGTCTCACTCCAGGGGTCAGCCCAAAGTGGCACATGGCAATTACTTCTCTCAGCAGTGGAAGAAAGACAAATCGGTGTGGGAGGAGTGGGAAATGTGGCAGCAGTTCAGGTACCCTCTCAAATGCTTGCAACAGGCTGATGCTCTGCATTGTCCTTGCTGCACCTGTTTCTGGGTAAGCAGTTAGTGTGTGAAGTGCCTGGGTGACAGATTGTTGTGACCTGGCCTGCAACAGTCCATGTCACGTGTAGTTTTAGGCCCACATGCATACACCTTCCTGCCTCTATCCTTTTCCCTAATTAGAGCAGGCCTTGTTTATTTAAAAAAAAAAAATAAAGAAGCCTTTGCTCTTAGAACAGTAGGTAAATAGGTAGATGAGGGGATTAGAGTTGTTGTTATTCTGCAGCAAGGTGCTACCTTCAGACCAGGGGCAGAGCATCCCTTGGATAAAGAGAAGGGTTTCATAATCTAGAAAAATCCCACAAGGTTGTCCTGAACCAGTGCTCAGATAAGAGAGATGAAGGCGATCAACTGTTTGTTGTGATATGGGTCCTGAATGAAGATAATAGCTGAAGTAATACAAAACCCCATTTCTGTTGTTCTCTTTAACCATGAATTCCCCTGTTTAAGCTCTGTGAGTTTATTTAAATTTGACCTCTGCTTCTATTTGGAAGGGGGTTTTTTTTGTTTAGTTGAATAAAACATCTCTTCCAAAGCTGTTGCCCCTCCCCAAGCCACAGTCAAGCAGCATCTCAGACTAGTTCCTTAAATCAAGAGAATTGTTTATGTCCTTGGTGGGTGGAATAATAACATCTGAAGAAAGCAGTGAGACACAGCAGGAATTCATTTGTAAGTTAATGAAGGCTGTGCAGTGTAGTGTAAGGATGATTGGGGCAGTTCCTGGGCAGCATTAACCAAGCTAGATTTCTTTCTGTTAGAATTGTTGTCTCTGAAAGCACCATGGACCAGCTTAAATACTACTTCATATGAGTTTATTATAGTATTTTTTTTGTACAAAGACATATGCTGTACGATAAGGCAGTATATATAACAAAGAATAAAGTATGATATGGATCAAAAGAGAGAATCTACTTGCTTATCTGCTCTACCAAAAGGAGGGGAAAAAAAAAAAAAAGACCATCTGGATAGTGGGATTTTTTTACATAATAATCTGTCACCTGGAAGCAGACTAATGCTTTGGTACTCACTGGAAGCGATAAGACTGAAGCAGAGATGGGGCTGACCTGTGCACTGTGTCTCAGGCATCAGCTGCGTGAAGCCCAGAACCACCTGGAGGAAAGTGTCAGTGCTCTGCATGGGCCTGAAACTGGAGCACCTGCAGGGTGAATTGCTGAGCAAGGTGGGGTGCTGGGCTGCAGGGAGCAATCTGCTGAGCAGCGATTTCCCCTGCGCGCTTGATTTGGAGGAGTCCCGGTGGCCTCTGACCCTGTTCCTCAACTAAAGGGAATGCGGGTGGAGGGTGATAGTTTAAAGATCAACCCTGTGTTCACTCCCCCACTGCTTGCTTCAGCCTCTGCCATGCTCTTTAACTGTGCTATGCATAGTTTTTCTGCATTTTTCTGTTGGAGGCTCTCTAACTTGAAGGACTCTTTACTGGCCAATTACTTGTACGTTGCACCTACAGGCACACAAATGGTGAGGGCCATGTCTTCCCTCAGATGCTGCCAAGAGATTAATGGAGAAGGCTGCTTCTGTGATAAATGTTGCATACTGTGGACACTTGAGCTGGTGGGATTTGAGGCCTCTGTACAGACAATATTTGTTGAGAACAAGTTAACTTGTAGGCCTACCATGCACCATGATATTCAGCCCCCATAGATCAGCAGCCCTGAAGTGGCATTTCAATCTTTATAAGATAAATGCTCTCAGTAAAACTGGAGGGGAAGAAAGGGCGTACTGTCAACCTTTAACACGATACAACACTGGAACATATGGTGGGGGAGACAGCTGTCCCCTGCCTGTGATCCTTGAGGCAGCCTGTATTATGAGCTTACATCGTGCTAGAAGGTGGAAAAACTTAATTCCAGATTTCCAGACACAGAGGCAGCAGATACCACTGCAAAGGACAGGAGGGGAAAGGGTGTGCCATGTTCAACCCATCTTCAGGAAGTATGTTCCTTGACTTAGAGGTGGCAGAGCATTCACGTGCTGCTGGGTGACAGCTGCTCCTTCTCCAGGCAGAGCAGGCGATGCCCGGTGAAGCTGGCATACTGTGTCGTGCCACCAGAGAGAGCCACGCTGCTCCCAAAGCATTCCTGCTAGGCACGCAGGCACAGCCTCGGTGCAGTGGAGACTTGCTGGAGGCTGGGGACAGCTGAGTCCTGTCTTTGGGCTGGGGAGGACAGCTTCCCCAAGGCTGCAGAACTCGTCCGCAGCAGAGCCAAAAGCAGCAGCCCACTGATCCGGAGGGATTCTCAATGGAGTGGAGAGCAGCTGGCTTCTGGCACTTGCTGTTGACTCTGGCAGGTGACCATGGTTGTGGCTTTTGGGACCTGGATACTTTTCCAAGTATAGATGGGCTATTCACTGGCTGATATGAAACAAGTAATCGGCAAATTGGGTGTTGCAAATAACTATTTCCTACCCACCACTGTTCAAAACCAGTGGCACAAGTGAAAAGTTCAACTTGGATCAAAGTGCGGGGGGAGACAGAGTTCCTCTTTCCATGCAAAAATAAATTTCCTGTTGTTTCCCGCAACTTGAAATCCTTCATTTGGTCTGAAGAAAAAACAGCTGGCTTGAGGTTTCTTCAAGGAAAGCAAGGGAATTTGGAGACTGGACTCTTGAGTCTGGTAGCAGCTGCTTTTCCATCAGCTAGCGTAGTCGGAGGTAGGGTAGTCGGAGATGGGAGATGTATGTGCGCTATTGCCTGCTGATGTTGAGCTGTATGCTTCATATGTACATATACACGTGGACAACAACACTTTTCATTTATTCTTTTACTAAAAAAAAATTGCCAGTATCTATCTACCCACTTTCTGAGCAAGTGTGTTAACTACAGAGTACTGGCAGAAACAGGGCTAATGGCGACTGCATTCCCTACAGATACAAGAATGCAGCTGTGAACCCCCAAAGTATATACTTACCCAGCATATATGCAGTAAGTTGGAACAGCCCGAGTCTTATTTGCATTTAGTGAGTTCAGGAATCAGCTGTTGCAGTATGCTGCTCTTGATGACAGCCTGCTTGGGACCTTCCTGAGGCAATTAGACCTTGCTACCCTTCAAGTCTAGGGCATGGTTCATCAAACCTGCTGAGATTTTTCCAATGTTTGTTGGAAGTATCAGTCGGCTCAGGTGACCTGCCTCAGTGTAAAACAGTGCCACTGCAGGGATTTTGCTGCTTTTGTTGTTAATGCAGTCCCTGCTTTCAGAGGGAGTGTAAGAGAGACTGCTGCTGTCGTTACTCCTGTGATGATGCCGCTGTGTGTGTGTCTGGGCTTGTTGGAGTTACACACTGGGATTTTCTGGAGCACACTAATGCTAGTTGTTCTTACTCAAACACCTGATCAAACCAAAGCACACAGAAAGCCCAAGCACAACTGAAGAAACACTGCTAACGTTTCCCTGAGAGAGCTGGGAATGAGTTTGTGTTCAAGATCTTAATTGGAAGACAAGTTGCTACAGTAAGCAAGGATACCTCTTCCCCCTAGATTCGGGATTGCTATCGTGGTGGGAAAACGGGGTCCTACAGTAAATAGAGACATGAATGCTAAAGCTCTGTCTCAGTGCTTGGGTGGACAGAGCCGGTCAGTGGTGGTATGCTATAGCATTGCTTGGGCTGCGAGTCAGATCCAGACTCGTCACCATCATGTGGCTTTCCAGTCACAAGGACGTGTTTGTCCCCTCTTATACTTGCGTTGCTGTTTGCCTTGAAGGAAAAGGAACCAGAACTCAGCTCTCCAGCTTACTCTGCCACAGGTCTGCAGCAAGACATTCAGCACTCAAAGGAACAGACCTACTTCTGCTCTCTCTTTCTGCAAACCCAAGTGGCAGGTGTGGGGACTGAGATGCAGGCAGCCCGTGGCCAGCTGCCCTCCCAGGTCACAGGCTAGAAGAGACCCTGGAGTTTTAGCAGTGCTTCTCCCCCCCAGAGAGGGTCCCATGCTCCTTCTTGGAAATGGATGCCTGGGAAAAGATCTTCAAAACGTATTTCAAGTACAGTTAAACTGAGTCAGCTTTGCATGTGTGGAAAACTTGCCTCAAATGAGAGCAATTTGCTATGTTGACAAAGCCTAGTTTCAATGGATTTGTCTTGCATTGGGCATAGGAGAGCCTGATATGGACCTTGGTGATCAGAGTGCTCTTGCAAAGCAAGATGTGCCTGTCGTTCACCTGGATTTAGATGCCTGGTAGAACCTGAATCTGCACACTGTCTTCTCTGTCAGTAAATCAGTACATCAGTTGGTTTATTTTCCATCTAGTTGCTTGTTGATATGCAAGGTGTGTGTGGGGGAAAATACAAAAAATCCCAACAACACCACAAAAACAAAGTACCCCACCCTATCATTCCAGCTAGTGCTGATAGAGGTGTAGAAGTCTTAAGGTAATTAACCACCAAGCTCAGAGGGGAGAGGAGCTGCAAACAGCAGAATAGCATCAGCTGCCTCTTTAAAAAAAAATAATCTGCCAAACAAATTTAAATTCCTTTGAGGGCTCTGGGAGTGGGGAAACAGAACTGATATTCCTTGGGGAGAGGAAGAGAGACAGATCTGTGATACTGTAACAGCTGCGAAGAACCCAGATCAGAGTACTAGAGGTGATGTACATCATGTTTGCAGTGACTTCACAGGCTTGAAGGGGTTAACCATGCTGTTAACCTTTCCATTCCCAGCACTTTAGGCTACGTGATAAAGTTGGGTTCCCAGGAAACACCCATATCTTCAGATACAGACAAGGAAGCTGTAAGCTGCAGCTCTTGTTTGGAGGGTAATCCTTGAAAACCCAAGTGCCTGTGCTCCCAAGGGTGATCATCAGCTTGAGCCTCAAGGGAAAGACAAACACCCAGCACCTGAGGCCCCAGTACTAACAGGTAAACAGGAGATACCAGCTTTTACATTTGCTGCTATATCTTTTTTATTTTTTTTTTATTTTTTGGGGGTGGGGGGGAACGGGAGTACAGGGAAGAAGAGTTAGTGCATTTGTTCAGGTTGAACTGGACAGACAGTGGTGCTGGGGCAGTCAGTTTGGACACTCCTCCCCAGAACTGGGCTGGAATGCGAGTGGAGATGGCATGGGTCGTAATTTAGCTGCCATTTACACTGACCCAGAGCATCCTCGCTGGTCTCAGCCCTGTAGACTCCCAAGATACAGCTACACCTAGCACAACCAGTGAGGCATCCTAAAACTGAATGTTTTATTTTTCTGCCTCTGTTTTATCTTACTGAGATCTGGTCTCCTGACTTCTGGCCTGACACTCGCTGCAGGCTCATTCAGGTTGCTAAGGGAGGCAGAAATTCCTCTTGAAGTCTTAGCTCCCCATTTGCTGCTGATGTCTGAACCCTGAAGCAGCATTCGATTAAGATAACTGACTAGCTGGGCAGGGACCACAGCTGCCCTCTTGTTGATGCAATGCCAAGTGGGCTGTGAGCTTTCAATAAAAAGTAATTAATGGTAAAGCAGGCTCCTGCAATCCTGCAGAGTCTCTTCTATTTCTGTTACTTAGGCTTTTAAAGGCAATGGGATCACAGTGGCTTGACTTTCTTCTCTAGCCAAAAAAGGAAGAGCACTTAATCTAGTGACCTCACATTTATCTTCTGCCCTTCATTAGCACCATCTGTTTCCCTTTGCCTGTTCAAAGGCAACTGTGCCTATCCTCATTGCTGGGACAATACAAATATTGCTCAATTACAGCAATACTCTAAATGCAATTACTCAATTGCAATGTTAATTGAATTATTTGTGTTTAATTATTCCATTAGGAATTCTGTCAGTACAGCCTAAGTTGCTTGATTTCTCTCTGGGCTAGCGGCACAATGCAGCATCTGGCCACACAGGGAAGGGCTGGTTTTACTCGGAGTCAGACAGCACTAATTAAGCTGGGGAAAGTCTGGCACTGTTCAGAAATGGTGCTCTCAAGTTCAGGGACAAGTGTCGGGGTGGCAAGGACCTTCTTTCTTTCAGTCAGTGAGTTTCCGTGCACAAAAATACTTGCAAGCAGAGAACAGTGACTATTTATGCAGAAATAATTTTGCAGGAGAGCTAGGAATTGTGAGGGGTTTGTGAGTGAAGGAATCCATCCTAAGAGATACTTGGCAGAAACCAAAAGGACGGGTTACGCAACGTGAGTCTGTAGTTAAGGCTACATATAGCCAGCGAGACAGTTGCTAAGGGCTGTTGATGGGCCATGCAGGGGCTGAGGCAGGACTGCACTGCACAGCGCACCAGCTCTTGCGATAAATTCGCCTGGGCAAACACACGAGCTGTTTGGGGTTTGTTCCTGATTCGTTCCTAGGAGAGGTAGGATGAAAAGAGTTAAGGTTAGGAAGACATGGATCTGTATGCCCTTAACCCCCTCTGAATTCCCAAGTGCTCTGTGTGCGATTCTGGCAGCTGTTTTCCTGCCACCCTGAGACAAGGACAGCTGCTGCCTCTGTCCCGGGAAGCCTGGATCTCCTTTCCCAGTATCCTGCTGCCATCGCCAGTTTTTCCTCGCTCTCAACGTCATCAGGAGCCCTTGTCTCATGGGGCGTACTATGATTAAGGAGGTTACTTAAATCTTTCCCTCCTTCCAACCGTATGAGCTCCCTTGGTTGATGTGACGCCTGCAGCACCAGTTTGGAGCTGTGACAGGCAGATTGGAAATAGTCCTGCCTATCCCGGCAGGAGCTCTTCACCCGCAGCCTCTTCTCCTGTTAGCAGAGCTCAAGCTGGAATGCATCTGTTCTGCAGCAGGCCAGGACTGACAGCCATAGGCAGCCCTAGGCTTTGTGCTTAAAAGTCTATGCTACACTTGGTAAATGTCTTCACTTAATATCTATGCTGTGTTAAAGCCCCTGTCCTTGCAGCTCTGAGAGCAGTAGCTCCTGAGGTTTGCAGGTTGGGGTATCACCCTTCCAAGAGACAGTGGTATGCAAGGCAGAGATTTCCAAGGTGGGTTTTCCAAGGTTTCTTGGCATCGTGTATCAGATGGACCTTTCCTGCTGGGATAGCGTCCCCAGCACTATGGAACCCTCTGGGGTCTAGTTGCTGAGACAGCACTTGCTCCATCTTTGGTGGCTGGTGATCCCAGGGACTCCTTTTGTCTGTTTGGCCCTCTGCACCCCTCCCTGTGCCTGCCTGCCTTCCCCCCTTGTCTGCTACAGTGTGAGTCCTGCATGGTAAGTTTTATGTACCCACCAGGGCATAGAAGAGAAAACGGAGGTCAGGGTTTGGGTGCGAAGTGGCAATGTCGTGGTCATTTCAGGTAAAATACTCTGATCTAGAGACCAGGAGTATCAAGGGATCTTGGTTCAAGACAGATGTAGGGGGATCAAGCAGTACAATAGTTGTGCTTTAAATATTTCCTGCAAACGTGGTCTTCATCTGCCATGTTCCTCATTAAATAGAGATGCTGGCACTTTCATGCTGGCTGGTGTGTTGGAAGCAGCTGGAGTTTGAAAGTGACAGGGTATCCTGTGGCCATTGCGTCTCAGTCCCACTTTGCAAACATCCCTACCTGCCCTTTTGAAGGAGAGGTGGTTTCCTTCACAGCGTACCAGACCCTACCCAGCTTTGGTGGGCACTGACTCCACCAGACCCTCCCAGTGAGGTCCAGGCCCGTCAAGGCTGGGGTGCCTGGCTGCAGGCATGGATGTACCTTTGTGCATCTCGGCGCAGGGCTTCCCTGGCCCTGTGAGACTGGTGATGGAGCTGGTGCTGACACAAAACTGGGGCCAAGCAGCTGTGCTGGCCCAGGAGGCTGCGGTGCCAGGGCAGGTAGCTTCACATGGCACCCAAGGGCATGATGAACACTGTGCCCAGCCAAAGCATCTGAGAGACTTCACAGAGCAGACTGTAACTACAGCTCCCAGCTATCTGCCAGGATGCTGATGAATAACAGCTCCATGCTCCTGCTGTAACAACATAACAGAGGGGTTATTGTGAATGACAGCATTGTAGGATGGGACTGGTAGGGCAGTGCTGGAGCAGCAGCTGCATGGTTGGTGCACAGAGGAACACAGCTCCCTCCTGCTCTCTTCCCCTAGGATGAGATTGGAGACCTGGCTCTCGATGTCCTTGGGCTCTGCTGTTGCAAGGTGGGCTGGCTGGAGATCTGAGGCCAGGAAACCCGCCTTCCTGATGGCTGCATGATCCAGGCACCAGTCGTCCCCATCAAACAAATGGCGAGGTTATGCTAAGAGAAAAGGATGAGCCTCTCCGTGGAAGGGTGTGAGGGCTGAAGATCCTGCAGAATAACTGCACAGAATTGCAAAAATAGCTCCTAAAAGCCTCAGAAGCTGGGTGATCCTAATGGCTGCTCCCAGTGTCCTGGGCGTCACATCTCTCTCATGTAGCTGCAGAGCACTCGGCAGCTTGCTACTCAAGTTGCATTCAGCCCATCACACTGGTTATTTGAATTTCCCAGGCTGTTTTCTGTGTTAATTTCCATATTCTCCAGTATTTCACTTATGGGTTCTCTCAATCATCTTCCTCTACGTGCCCGTGTGTACGCATGAGTGCCTTTCTGTATCTCTAACCTGCAGCGTCATATCTGTTTGAGAGATGTTACCCTATCAGCATTATCTTCAAAGCCCTGCCTTTTTCCAATTTAACAAGGAATTGGATTTCCATGCCTCGTATCTCGGCATTTCTCCCCTCTGTACCTGCTCTGTTTTCCTGCCTGCCCTCCAGGATGTCTCTACCATTCTGGCAGAGCCTCCTTATTTCATTTCTGGCAGATCAGGTCTGTGAAGTTCAATCTTGCAAAGCTGCTTTGGTGCCAGTGACATGCTTTGGTACCGTGGCACTGACTGGGGCTTTTCACAAGCACCTACAGCAGCCTCCTGCCAAAGCTTGCTGGCTGTTCTTGTGGCAAAATGGAATGGACTTATAGGGAAAGCAATAGCCTGGCGCTGGGGATCCTTCATCCATCACCCTTCTCTGCTTCAGGCTCAGTGGAATACGCTAAGCCTTGAAAGCCCCACCTCCTGTTTGAAACAGGAGGGAGCTGGGAGGGCTGTGAGCATCACCAGGGACCTGGCATTAACAAGGGGCAGCACAGCAGCATGCTTAGCATGGGGCTGGAGTTTGTGGACGGCAGGTGTGAGATGCGGGCTCTCAGGGACCGAGTAGGAGCCACCTCCTGTTCCCTGCCAGCGCTGGCGCCCGTGTTGGGGCAGCTTTGCTATAAATCAATACCCGCTTACGTCACAGGCAGTCAGAGCCAAATCCTGAGGGTATTGGAAAGCAGCCTTCAGATGTGTAATTGTGTTCTTTTGACTCTAACGCCTCATTTAATACTTCACAATCTTGGCAATGCATTACTGTGCCAGAGACGCCCACAAAGGCCAGCTGGAGGTTCAGCAACTGACATTTGCGTTATTAGGCTGGGGCTCCAGAGCTTGTGCTTGGTGAGGTGAATAGGGCTCTTCCCCTTCATTCCTAGCTGGAAATAGAGGGTTTGCAAAAGCTTTCAGCGCTGACTTTTAGTGCTGATCCAGCTGATGGTTATGGATGGCACAGAGAGATTTCAGGACAACACTGCTTTTGGAAACCTTGCCTGAGGTTTTCTTTAAATGGAAAGTCTGGAGTAGGGTGAAACCATCAAGAAACATGTTGGGCCCCCTATAAACAGGATTCTGAGTCAGAAGCTGTTCCCCAGTGCTATTGTTCTGAACCACTTCCAGATCCTCTAAAGACACTGATTTAAATAATTGCCCTTCGGTTCGGAAGTATTGGCTCTTCTCTTTTATCAAATAACACCTAATGTCACTGTTGCTGAAAGTGAGTAGGATAAAATTGCCTGCCTTTATTTTCCCATGTGTTGGCTTTATGCTTTTGGCAGCATTTGGAGTCAAAATCAATCTTACTTTATTCTCCTGGACAAGTACTTAGTTTTGCTGATGTCAGGGTACAGTTTTCATGCAAGGAGGGGAGAGGTGGCAAACCACGTCTGAGAAGATGGGGAAGGGGGTTGCAAAGTCCACAGGCTGAGAGGGAAGCTTGAGGCTAGTACATGCATCCGGGATTTGCTATATCTGCCTCCAGCTCCTGCCTTGGCTGCAAGCTTCATCTGGGCCAAGCTGCTCTGTTGTACGCCCTAAGACCCCAATCCCACTCACAAGCCAGTTTCAAATTTTCAAGGGAATCTAGATGCCTACGGAGGTATTACCTCCTTTCCAGGCTTCATGGTATCTGCCCTGGCTTTTGAATTGTTTCAGCCTCTTTATGTACCTTGGGATGGGAGGGACAGAGGTGACACTTGTGCTTGAAAATCCCTGTGGGCCAGCGGTAGTAACCCAGTGCCCTGTGTGAGCAGCGCACCAAGGCAATGCCCCCTGCCCTGGAGAGCCCAGGGAGGGGAGCAGGGCTGGGGCAAGAGGATGCTGGTGGTTGGAGGCTGCTTCTTCCCTGTGGCAGGTGGGGTTGGAGCTAGGCATGCCACAGCAGCCCCAGCGCTGTTTCCACTGGCTCCTTCTCCCCAGGCTCTGCTCATCAGCAGGTTGCAGCGGCTGCTGGACGCGTGACGCAGAACGAAGCTGTGAGACTCCGCTGCTGCCAGCAGTGCTGTGGGTGTCTAAGCAGCGCTGCAGCTCACTGCTTGTCAGAGCTTTGCTTTCCTTGCCCATTCAGGCTCTGTCTCTTCTTTCCATTGCTGTAGATGATTCCTTTCATTCTCTTCAAGAGGCCTCCTGCTGCCTCTTAAATCTTTTCCCTTCACCTCATTTAAATACAACAGTCCACTCCAAAACTTGATAAGGTTGAGTGAGTGCAGTAAAGATTATGTCTTCAAGAAACACTTTCCCTCTGGGCCAGGAGGCTGCGGATTGCTCTCCTTGTGGGGGTGCCAGGACTGGTGAAGGGCAGGCAGATGGCAATGGGACAGTGCTGCTCCCCTTTGGCCAGAGCCCTGCCGTGGACATTTGGGATGCCTGGGGAATGACCTCCCAGGGCACACAGATCCTTAGGGGGGCGTTGTGTTGTTCAGCTGGTGCTGATGTGAGCCTTGTTCACCCTTTCGGGCAAAAATGACTTTCTCTGTGTGCCACTGGAGGGGGTGAAAAGCCTGTGGGCAAAGCTGCCAGCACTTGGATTTCTGGTCTGCTGCCAGCTGCAGCATCTGCATTTCTCCCTTCCTCCTGCACAGCTGCTCCTCAGGCTGGCTCACTGTCCTGTAAGCGATGATGGAGAGAAATCTTCCCCTGCAGTTAGCACTTTTGGTGCAGTTGCAGCCGGGTGCCTAGCCGCTGGAGAGTGCTGGTTTCACAATCGCAGCAGGGGCAGCTGTGTTGGGTCTGGCTGAGATGGAGTTAATTTCCCCCCTACCATCCCTCACAGTGCTGAGCTGGTGCTGGTGGCTGGAGCGGTGCTGATAACACAGGGTGCTTTGGCTGGTGCTGAGCAGCGCTCCCACAGCATCACGGCTGTCTCTCCAGCATCGCCCCCATCACTGCTAGGCTGGGGGTGGGCAAGGTCTTGGGAGGGGACACAGCCAGGACAGCTGACCCAAACTGACCAAAGGGATATTCCATACCGTATGACTCCTGCTCAGCAACAAAAGCTAAGAGAAAGTGTGTGTGTGTGTGGGCGTTAATTATTATGACGTTTCTCTTCCAGAGCAGCTACTACAGGTACTGAAGCCCTGCTTCCCAGGACATGGCTGGACATCGCCTGCTGATGGGAGGTAGAGAATAAATTTTTTGTTTGTCTTTGATTCTGCACACAGCCTTTTGCTTTCTTGAACTGACTTTATCTTGACCCATTACTTTTTCCATCTTATTTTCTCCTCCCCTGTCCTGCTGAGGAGGGGAGTGATAGAGCGGCTTGGTGGGCACCTGGCATCCAGCCAAGGTCAACCCACCACAGGAGTGTAATCTCCATTCATTGTTTTATTAGTGCTGTAACTGCTTTGGGCTACAATTACCTTTAATTACTGGTTCTGCTGAGCTGGTTGTGCTTCTTCCAGTGAACTTGGGTCCTTGCTCCCAAACAATGAAACCACTTACCATCACTTATCTTTGAAATCAGAGCTTTTATTTAGCTGGTACCTTCTGTTCAGCCTGCTTCTCAACGCCTGCATGGAGAAAAGCCACGCAATCATGCTGTTCACAGAAGGACTTGAAAGCTATCCTCTAGCCCCGCTGCTGCAGCTGAGCTGGGACACGGTGTCAAGAACATAATGTCCCATAGCATTTGCCTTGCTGTTGAGCTTGGTTGTGACAGTTCCTTTGCTCTGTGTGTAGTTATAGAGCGAAAAAAGCCTTCAAACTCATACAAAGTCATTAAGGTGCACATAACCACCAAGCAGAGGAGGGAGCAGCAGAGAGTCCCCCTTAATACGTGAATGTGAGAAGAGCTCTTGACCTCTCTTTCATGGGGGGTGAAAGGCAGAGTTCAGCGAGGGGAGAAAGCGTGTGGTCAGGGTCCCAAAGAGCTGGAGACTTCTTCTGGAAATGAGTGCTGTAAACCAGCAAATGGAGTTGTTTACCCTGAAATCATTTTTGCTTGGATGTAACACCAGCTGAAGGGAACTGGGAGCAGCCCTGGCCTGTCCCAGCCTGTTGTTCCTCTGTACACACAGCCTCAGGAACAGAAACTGCTGCAGCAAGTTATTTTCAGTGAACAGCAGCTCCATCACCAAGAGCTGTGCTCGCCCCAGCACTGCAGAAATGGAGACAGCAGGCGGGGAAATTCTTTCCCACTCATCCCCTCCCAATGATTACGGCTGTGGGACAGCTGTCTAGAGCGACAGTGTCTGGAGGACACTGCCTTAAAATGAGACACGGCACCATCTCCCCCAGTTGCTCTTTTGACCCTGAGTGACATGCATCTAGCAGAGAGGATGCCTTCCCCCTTGGCAAGCCCAGCCATGCTGCATCATGTTGGAGCTGGTGAGTGACTGAAGCCATTTCACACCATTTCCCACGTGGGAGGAGTGTTTCGGGCTGCAGCAGGAGAGCATGTGTCCAGAAGATGCTCTACAGCTGGCTGGCTGGCTCTGCAGAGGACCACATACCATGCTGTCTGCCTAAGCATGCTGCATGCAGAATGAGATGCCAGTGAGAAGGCAAAGAGCCCTCTCATCTAATTATCACTGCTATATTTATACATGAGATAGAGGAGGCAAGCAAGAGACACGCGCTGGTGCTGGGAATTCAGTGGCCTTAGGTGGGCTAACTGAGAGACAGGGCGCTCAGTTTGAGGTTGGTTTTATTTTTCCTTCTGCACGTAGCTACTATCCTTTCCCTTGTCTGCCTTCGGGGCTGGAGTACCTGCAGTGCTGGTAGGAAGCTATCAGGGAGCAGGGGCATGTGTCCCTGGGCAGGGGGAAGGAAGGACCTGGTGTGATACAGGAGGGATGTAGGGACCAGCAGGCAGGGCCAGACAGCAGAGGGGGACAGCCTGTCTTACCGTGAGGGTTTATAATAACACCCTTTTGGTGCTTGCCATGCATGGAGTTAAATGAAATGCACCATTCTCTTGACCAGTGTTTCAAAATGCCAATAAGGGATTAGAGTGTGCTCCAGCCCTGCGTACCTGGGTGCTGGCAGCAGGCAGGGGAATGAAATAATTGATTGCTTTCTTCCTGTGATCCAAAATGGTTTCGATGTCAGGCCATTCATTGCGGTAGCTGGAATACTAACACAATTCATTTGAGCTGCAGCCCCGCAGATCGGTGGCTTTACTAATGGCTAATCCGGGATGATGGATGAGCTGGGGGGGGATGCTACTGCTGAGTAAGGAGAAGGCAGTGAGAGGGAGGCAGCAACAGGATGGGACCCAGCAGGCAGTGTCCCAGCTGTGTCCCAGCCAGTATGGGAGCTAGAGGCAGAGGCAGTGGGCAGGCAGGTTGGGCGAGCATCCCAGTCCCCTCTGCTCAGGGCGGTTGTGAGACAGGTAACATCAGAATTTAACTGCCTGATATTTGCTAGGTCTGGACTACAGATTAACAAAGAGATGTCAAGTCTTCTCTCCATCCTTCCTGCAGCTCTTCTTAAAAATTAGATTTGTTTATTTCTTTCTAATTAAAACCCTGGGGTTGCCACCATCCTCAGGTAAACAAAAGGCAAAGCTGAATGCAAAAGAGAGGGCAGCAAGAAACAATAAGATTAGTGATCCCAGGGGATAGAAGTCATGCTAATTAGCAGCAGACAGAGCCTGGAGTGCTTCCCAGCACAACAGCTCAAGCTTCCCATGGATCTGGTGACTTGTCCCACTTCCCCAAGCAGAAGCACGTCACTGTGTTTTGGGAGTGTTGGTCCTGATTTGCACCGGGCTGAGTGGGAGGAGAGGTGCTGACTGTGGTGCCCCTTCCCTGATGCAAGGCAGGGGGAAGAGGATGCCCACAGGGAAGGTTTGACTGCATCCCACCCCCAGACCATGGCTCGTGCTCAGGATTACAGTTCGTGGCAAGGCTGGTGGCTCAGGGAAAAGGACTCTTGGGAGGAGGACTGGGGCTTGTCAGACCCCTGGTTTGATCTGCATGGAGGGGACCTTGCTGAGCTCTCACGACAGCACTGTTCCACCCAAAAAGCAGCTTCCACATCTGCATACATGCGAACAGATCGACTTTAAATGGTTGCAGATCAAGAAGGAGCTTCTCTCAGTTATTGATCGCCTACTGATTACTCCAGCACTTGGTATTCAGCTTGTAAATAAGATTACAGGGTGAATGTAAAAAAGAAGCAGACATTATAAGATTCTGCTCATTTACAATAAGCTCAAAGAACTTTTTACCCCTCCCCCCCGCCTCCAGCTTTATTACGAAGTCCGATAAAATACCCTGGGGACAAGAAGGAAGAGAAAGGAGTGATTCAAAGGGAACATCAAAAGGCACCTCTATCTATTTTAGCGTGTCAAATAACAGGCACAGAGAGATGCTCCCAGCCAAATACAGCAGCTGAAGAGAGTGCAGCAGCCTGGTACCCTCCCTGCTGTCCCTGGGTTGGCTCTGCTCAGCCCAGGGCATCACCTCCTCCATGCTGGACAGACAGACCTAACCCTGTGCATTTTTGTGAGATCTCAGATAAGGTTCTATTTTGATGGCAAAGATATGAAGTGTTAGATGTGGATTTCAATGCAATAGGCTGCTCTCACGGTTTTCAGCCCATCTCTGCAAAAGAGGAGAAAACCAAATGCTTTGCAGCTAAAAATAATGCATTCCTCTTCTTTCTCCATGCTGCTGCAGTGCTCTACCTTGGGCTCCTAGCAGTGCCAACTGCCCTGGATCTACCAAGACAAGCTGAAGGAGATTGTGATTTAATGGCAGGACATTTAAGAGCTATGCACATCTTTGCCAGCCCTGGAAGCATCAGTCTTGTCATATCAAGTGGCTGAAGTAAGCCCCAGCTCCTGGAGTCATGGGAATTATTAATGATTTTTAAATCTGAAAGAAACGTAGCCTTTTCCACTGGATGGCCACAAGAGGTTTCTCCCAGCTCCATCCTCTGAGGACAGGGAAAACATTTCCCTCCTCTGAGCAGCAGCCAGGACATTGCCACAGGGAGCTGTGCAGGCACTGTCCAAAAAGCAAGGATTCTCTGGACTTCCTTTATGGCTGCTGCTGCTTTAAGGAAGGGAACAATCTCCTTGTCTTGAGTTAATTTAGGACCTCCAGGTGCTCCAGCAGCATGGTTCAGGAGTGGACTTTCCCCTTTGCCAAAGGTTGCTCTGGCTTTCCTGTGTGGGGACTCAAGGAGACCTGAGAAAATTTGATCTAAATTTTGCTTTTCCTTGTGAACCTTTACAGAGATCTGTCCTTGGCAGGAATTATGCCAAGTTATTATCCTTCAGTGTCGTGTCAGGGAAAGCTGTAACCCACAGCGTGTCCCTGTCCCCGGAAAGATTTGGACCCCTCCAGCACTTGGAGCAGCTCATGCCTCTGCTGCTGGCAGTGGGTCATCTGCGCTGTGCCCCTGCCGCGGTTTCACACCATGTCTTAGCACCAACGCTGAGCACAGAGTGCTTTTGCAGTGAGCAGTGGTCCTTCAAGAATGAAGCTTTTAAATGTAGCAGGATTGACTTGAAAACCCCAATTCATTCATTTTTAAATATCAGCTCTTGGATTCTTATCCTCTGCTTCTAGGTGTGTATTCCTAAGCCTCCCTGGGTGTTTATGAGATCCTGAAATTTAATCCTTAAATAATACATTAAAAATTCAGTTCCTAGTGCAGGCCTGTGATTTTGGAAGCTGAGGTCTGAAGGGAAAAAAAAAACCAAAACCAAAAACATCATGAGACGTGTGGTAAGAAAATGAGAAGCAGCAGCATTTTGAGGCAGTGAGATTGGGACATCAGAAGCTCCATGATGATCCCAGTATGGCAGTGCCAGCCTGGAGCATTTACAATGTTGATTGAAAGAGCATGATGCTGAGTGATTTTGCTGCAGGAGTTGCCAGGGCTGCAGCACTGGGGTATGCACAGAGTCACTGCTGTGAAGGACTGGGCTGGGATGGCAGTGTTGACACCTGGCTGGGCAAAGGCAGCCTCAGCAGCCTCTGTGCTCCAGCAGCCTGTGCTCTAGTCTTGACCTCTATGCATTAGAGACTGCCACAAGCCCTGAAACACAAGGTGTGAGGTCTCCTTGACTTTTGGAACCCAATATCGGTGACATTAGTGCATATGTACGCCTCTGCTTGGGACCTGCAGTAGTGCCAGCCACATGCTTCCTGCGGACTCCACACTTTCCACTGCATGGACTGATGTTCCCCTTTTAAACATCTTAAGGGGAGGCAAAATCCTCCACTTTCTTCAGGGGCAAGGACTTCTGTTTCCGATCCACAGACCCAGGGCATCCATGGATTTCTGCTTGGGGTAAGGGAAAAGGTAGTGTCTGAAGTCTGTACATGTGTGGGGTGAATTTCCAGAGGGGATTGTGCCTCCTGGGGAAAATTCAAAGGCATCTACAAGCTTCTCACATGCTTTCTGGCTGCCGAGGAATGGGGCAGCCCCTGAGTCATGGAACCATTGGCATGAAGCTTCCAGATATTTGCAAGCCCAGCCCTTCTGCCTTCATGTGTTTTCAAGCCCATGGTCTCATCCAGCTGCTGGGCAATCTGTGTGCTTTCAGCAGACCACCCAAAAGCCCACCCACTACCTGAGGACTTTGCGGTCCTGTTGCTGCTGGACTGGAATGGTTGGGGAGGAAAGCCTGCGGTCACATTTCCCCAGCGAGAGAAGTTCTCTCCAGCCTTCAAAAAAGCATAAACCACCTGCAAGAATTCACATCCATCTGATGAAAAAAATGTCACCTCCTATCCAAAAAGGTAAAAAGACAATAAAAAGTTATAAACAACTCTGAAAATGACTGCTGAGAATAGAAATATGTGTGTAACCATGGCTTCCTCTCTGCAGTGCATGCCTGAAATACAGATGCCTACTGCTGCCCCTGCTGTGCAGGTGCCTGGGAAGTAGCCCAGGAAGATGCTCAGTGCCTGGGGCTGGATATGATGCTGGGGGTGGTGGCACCCTCATCCCAGGGTGGGAGTCCCTGTGCCAAAAGTGGGGAGCGCTTGAGCAAGGCACAGAGGCATGAAAGCCCAGGAATGCTTGTGAACCCCTGTCCTAATGCTGCTTGCGTGAGCCCAAGCCTCTCCTGGGGTGTGCCAGAGCCAGCCCCCTTCCTGGTCCTCAGTGAAGGGGCCTTCCTGGTTGATATTGGTCCCACCAGTCCCCTGGGAATACAGCTGTAGTCCTCCTGGGACAGGCAAAGGTTACTTCTGACCCCAGATGCATCTTTCCTTTCAGCCCACTGCCTACCTGGTGCCCTTTGGTTCGTGTTGGCAGAGAGAACCCGGGACCAGGGGCTCGTTGCACACACCAGACCCACACATCCTGCTGCCCCTGAAGGGTCCCCACCGTGGAGGCAGGGAACTGGGGCACAAACACGTGGCAAGACTGAGAATGCCAATATCTGAGCGCCTTCAGTTCCTTCCTACAAATAAATCACTGCATGACTCTAATTATCGTGCTTGCCCTGGGTACACACCGGCTTAATATGGAAAATGAGTGTGGAGGATTTATTACTGCTGATCCTTGATCTTTCATTTTTGATATTAAAACATGTTTAATTCATTGCAACACAGATTAAAATAAGGCAGGCCACAGGCAGCCTCTGCTTTCTCTTGGGGACAATTTGGTGGCCGGGGCTCCAGCAGCACTGCCTGTGTTGCAAGCTGGACCGTGCTGGCTCCGGCGCCCTTCCATGCTGACTGCAAGTCCAGGTCTGGCTGGATCATGTTTGATTTCACCACCACACTTTCTCTGACTGTAGATCTGTGGTCGTTCAGACGCCAACACCAGAGAGATGGTGTTGTAAATGTGTTATTTTCCCTGGACAGGCAGGTTATAGCAGAGCCTATAACCCCGTTAGATGCAACAGGAGTGAGAGGTTTCTGAGATTTTAAGTTTTCATAAAGAAACGTCCACCTCTGCCAGTATGAAGCAGCTCTCACTTTCAGAAAATGTCTTTTCTATGCTACAAGAACCTTTGGCCTTCAGTGCCCAGTTTGCGTTGAATCTTCAACTATCTTGAAAGCATTTCTTACACAGCCTGAGGGCATGCTGCAGAGCTGAAACCTTTTTTGCTTGTTTCGCTCTTAAAGACAGCAGCACGGTACAGCTTCTGCAGGGCAACAGCATCCCAGCCATGTACGCAGGGCCTTGGCAGCTGCTCTTGGGCAAGCAGGATGCTCAGCAGCCACAGGAGCCAAGCTAATGGCCCCTGCTGTGTCAGAGGCACACAGGAGCATCAGTATCCACCATCAGGGCAAAGTCATACCCAAAGAGGGGAGCACGTACACACACCCAAACACCTGGACTGGCAATGCATGTGCATTCTGGCAGAGTATCTCCTGGGACCACTCAGCTCTCAGCCACCAGGTCCTGAAGGGTTGTGTGAGGCAAGGGAGGGAACAGACATGGCCCAGGGGTGAGAAGACATGGAGTAGGCATGTGTCCTCTGGGTCCCCCTAGCCAGGGTAGCACAGGCCAGATGGGGAAAAAGCTGAGGACAGGGGGAGGCAAAACCAAGGCAAGGAAGCCCTGGGCAGGAAGGCTCCCTGGCTGCACCGGTGCTGCCCCGTGCAGCCCTGCCCTGGGCCGGGCAGCCCAGCCTCTCGCACACACACCTTCCATGACCACACTGGGATCAGCACCAGGAGTGAACCAGGCATATGCTGGCAGCATCTGCTCCTCTGGTGTTACAGGAACGATCCACATCGGCTCCATTCATCCAACAAGGTGCTTTTCCCATTTCCCCTGATGTAAAGCTGCCGAGTACATATCTGGCTGCAGCTCAGGCGTATGTAAAGTGCAGCTCATACAAAGCAAAGCAACGGGGAAGCAGCGGCTACACTGAATAATTCATCACCCCCGGAGCCCAGCGTCCCCTCCCATGAGCAGGTAGCACACCGTGTCACTACAGCCCAGGGTGGAGGAGGGGGATGTCACCTCCAGCTGGGTGCTGCCTCTGGCTGGGGGAGGAAGGAGGGCCTGCACTCCCCGCTTTGCCAGAGCATGTCCAGCTCTGTGGCACTGGGCCACCCCTCCCGGGGTAGCTGTGTACAGCTCCACAGGTTGGACAGCCTCTAAACCACCCATGAAATAGAGTATGGGATCCATTCCTCTGATAGCATCCGGCCAGCACATGTCTGCATTTTGGGGTGCATGGGGAGAGGGGACTCCTGGAGGAAACCCTCCTTGTTAACCAGCCGGAGGAAGAAAGCATGGGCAGGCTGGCAGCAGCCCAGCTGCTTACTCTTCCAGTTGATGGCTCACCTCTTGCTTCCTCCTGTCTCAGCTCAAACAGAAATTGCTCTCTGGTGCATGAGAGCATTTTGTCTGCCCAGGCCTGTCCACAGCTCTGCAAAGCCCACTCTTCTCCTGGTGATGCTGATGCACATCTGACGGGAGTGGAGCTGGTCCAGCCACAGGGCTGGGAAGGCTAAGAAAGGGGAAGAGAAAAGCGCAGAAAGTAAAGAGAAATGGAGAGAAACAGCTTGGCTCACACCAGCACCTCCTTCCTGCACCTCTCTGGCTCCAGTGGCTCCCTGAACTGAGAGAGAGGCCAGCCAGCACTGCGCCCTTGCTTGCAGATGTGCTGGCGGGACAGAGGCCACAGGATGCACCCCAGAGGTGTGTGACAGGAGGCACGCTGAGCCCCAGACCTGCCCCAAGAGAAACCTGCTGCCTGGGCACCGTGCTGTCCCACGGCAGGGACAGGGATGAGGAGGTGGCAGTGCTTTGCATCACCATGGCAACCCGCAGAGGATGGGTCCACCATGCATATCCTGCATCTCAAGGATGAGCCTTAGCAAATCAATAATGCCGGCAGGGACAGTGACGGGCTGAGACAGGTTTGGGCTGGAGGTCCCCTGCTGTGGGGCTGGGGACAGGGGTGTCTCTGCCCTCTGAGAGCCTATTTGTTAATCAACTCGGGAGCAATTTTGCCCCGTACCAAAACGGCTAAGCCAGAGGTGCTGTTTCTGTGGCTGCAGCAGCCCAGCCCTGATGGGGGCACTGGTGTTTCTCTGCACCCATATTTCTTCCCCGACTCCTGGGAAGTTTCTCTCCTGATGAGGCTCTCGGTGGAGCCTTGTTTAGCACACTAATTGAGAGACTGCGTCATACTGAACTGATGGGAAGCTGGCATGCCCCACGCTGATGGAGCTGGCTGATTAGAAAAATGTTCTTGCATTTCTAACGCAGCAGAGGTTTGGGCCAAGAGCTCCTCAGAGGAAATCAGCAGCTTTGAGATGCTCCTGCAAAATGCAGCGTTTCTTCCCTGCCAGGCAGCTCCAGTGGGATCCCCAGCTCCCATCCTCACGCTGTGGTGTGACACATGTGTGCCCCTATCACGGTGCCTGCCAGTGATTCATGGCCCCTTTGCACCTCCACTCTCCCATCCCATCATCGTGGCTCTAACGGGACCAGAGGATGGGTGGGACAGTGGGGCTGCCCAGCTTTACCCCTGCCTTTTCTGAAGCCACAGGTCCATTTGCACCTGCTGGAAAAGGAGGCTTCAATGAGCCCCATTCTGGGAGAAAGCCATGGGGGCTGGGTACAGGCAGTGCTGCCTATCGGGTTTCCCACCACACTCCTGGCATCTGCCTGGAGCTGAGGCCCTGCCTGGTCAGCCCTGCCTGGCCCCAGGGAGCCACTCTGCCCTGACATGTCCCTGGGATACAGTGCACATCCCAGGGCTTCCCAGATAGCTGGCATGGACACAGTGCTGTGCCTGAGGCTTCCCCAAAGCAAAGACCAGTGGTGAGCCCACATGTGATGAGTCTGTGCATACTCAGCATGAGGCAGTGCTCCCCACACCTGCTGGTGTCTGCCAGTGGTTGCCCTTCAGTCCCAGCTGAACCACAGGACCATTTAAAACATGGACGAATGTGCCATCACTCCCTAGCAGCAGCTGGAGCCTGTGGACAGCCCGCTGTGCTCACTTGCCCTTGCTCAGGGACCTTTGGCTGCAGATGCCAGCCAGACACCTGGCCATACCTCCCCTCGCCGGCTCTGCCCCGGCCACCACTCACAGCCTTCCCCAGTGCCCACATTTATTTGGGGTTGATATGTGCTGTGGCAGAAAAGCCATTAAGGTGCTCTTGTTAGTGCAGAAGGAAAGAGGTCTGCTGTGCGCCCATGGCCACTTTAGGAAGCCAGGATGAGGGCAGTAAATAAGGTTTCACTCTATTACAATGATTGGAAAGTCTTGAACGAGAGCAGCAGGCTGGCAGGGCTGCAGAGAAGGTAGCCTCCAAGGGGCAATTGCTGAGCAGCAATCTGCCAGCACGGCGCTTTGCTCTGCATTTATCTTTCTGCTGAGCCAGAGATGGTTTCAAGCTCCTCGTGCTGCCCAGGGTGTCTGAGGTGGCCATGGGTGCCTCTGGGGTCCTCCTGTGGGACAGAGCAGGGTGGAGGTCTCCCCCAGCAGCAGAGGTCTGGCATTTGGCTGGGTTATGAGCAGAAAATCTCTTCTCAGGGATCATGAGGCAATGTAAAACACAAGAAGGGTCTGTCCTGCCACAGGTGGTGTGGAGCCAGAGCAGCAGCCGTCCCCAGCCGGGATGCAGAGGATGGTAGAGGTCTTCTCTCCCACTGCCTCCCTTCCTGACCTCAGTACCTCCATGTGCCAGCTTCATTCTGTGCGCAAGAGCAGCTCAGCTTTCCTCTCCTGGCTGGCTGTTGGGAGACTTAAGTCATTACCATTAATGAAGCGTGCCTGGCTCTGCTGCAGAGGCACGGCTCAGCTGAAGGTGCCTGCAGCCCCAGGGAGCTGTTTGACAGAGGAGTCGTGCTGTCTGCACCAGACGGTTATAGCCCTCCGTTTCCCCTTTTGTTGAGCCACAGCCAGGCTCACTCACAAATCAGGCTGTAAGGTCTCTGGTTAGGGTTTTTGGGGTCCCCAGTCTCTTACAGCATGTCTGACAGCTCCAGTACCCCTGCAACGGGCCAGGCTGGCAGCAAGTACTGATCTTAGAGGGGTGCTGCCCCAGAGACACAGGCTCTCTCCCACACCATCAGGAAAGGAGCAATGCACACCCAAGCCCTTGCAGTGGTTAATTCATCACTCTGAAGGGCAATGCCAGGTGTCTAATATTAGACTCCCACCTCCTTAATTAGGTATTTCAATAAATACACTAATTTGCCTCTTCCTTTCTCCTCCCTGGTACTGCTCAGCACCCAGAAGCTTCTAGGGAGGTGCTCTGTTCTTGGGCATGTTGGCGTGATCCAGCAGCACCAGGTGTAAGCAGCTCAGATCCTCCTGTATTCCTGATTTACCCTGAGTAGAAGTCAGGGTCTGGAAAAGGAGGAGCTGCAGCAGTTCCCCAACCCCTGCAGGGGAGAGCCTTCTTGGTGCTTGAAGGAGCCTGGTGGCTGGCAAGTGTCTGTTTCAGCAGCTATTAATTAGCATTATAAATAAACAGCCTGGTACCCAGCCTCAGCATCACCAGGGTGGGCTTGGGGATGCGCCTCTGCCTGGTTATGTCCCAGTGGGGTTCTGATACACCAACGTGGAGCCCCTGTAGCACCTCCCTGCTGCACGTGGCCTCCCCAGCCCCCAGGAAGGACTGAAGTGTTTTGACCCCTCTCAGTTCGATGAGAGGTAACTGATGCAGCAGGAACATGGACACAGCCAGCAGCATGGAGACCTAGCTGGGGCTATAGCCCGGTGTAAAGGGAGAAACGGAGGTGAAGTGATGCCATGCTGGTCCCTGCCCAGGGATGCTCGCTGTGGAGGGACCTGCTGCTCCCTCCCTGTGCCTGGGGAGATGGGTGACTGCCTGGCAGATCCTTGAGTGATGCTGTGGCTGGAGTGATCTGCCTGCGCACATTTCATTGTACACGTGTCCCATTAAGAAAAAGATCAGAGTTCCCAGGAGCTAAAAATAACAACAGGCAGCAGTGTTTGGCCAGGAGATGGTAAGGGAATGCGGGGGTGTGGAGCAGAGGGTGTAATTCCACTGCCGGCTACTCCAGTAACAGGGCATGGGGAGAAGGGTAATGAATCAAGCCTGCCATCGCGGAGGTAAATCGCTGCTGAATGAGCAGCACGCATGCCGCAATAATTCAGCTCTGTGCTGCATTGCTCCTTGTCTGATCCGCGGTGGGTACAGGGTGCTGGGGGGGCGCGCAGCCGTGTCCCAGGGGTGCCCTGGGGCTGTGCCGGGGTGCAGGGGGAAGGGGCAGAGCTGCCTGGCTGCTGGAGGCTGCGTGCTGCCAGGATGCCTCCCAGCAGACAGCAGTGTTGAGATGCTGGGGCAGCAGCATCGCAGTGAGACAGGCTGTGAGCTGTAGGGCCCTGTAATCTAGTAGTGACAGGGCTGCTTTCAAGTATGGCAACCTCTGGTGCTAAATGAAAGAGTGCAAACGCAGACTCTAATTACCACAGCTCCTCCAAAGCCAGCTCTGCCTGCTCTCCCCAAGCTAGCAAATGTCTCCATCTTCTTTCCATGGTCAAATCAAAGCTATTTATTGTCTCCTGAAGATCCAACCGCTTCTGTCTTACCACTAGTTGAATGGCAGGGAGAAAGAGCAGGAGGAGCAAGGAGAGGAGAAGCCCCTGTAGCTCCTTGTTGTGGGATCAGTAGCACCATGAGGTCCAAGCCCCATGTGGCACAGAGGGGACAGAGACTGCTGACCTTCCCTGCCGAGGGAGCACCTGGCCTGCAGCAAGCATTGCCGGGGGAGTGATCTTAATTCCCTGTCAGTGGCATGGGGAAAGGGATGGTCAAAAGAATTTGCTCTTCAAGATAATTTAACACCTTGCCTTCCAGGTCCTGCATCCCAGCATGGGTGAGAGCACCTGGTAGGTCCCCGATAACCCCAGCAGGCTCCTTCCACAGCCTGGAACAAAAACAACCGAAAAAAGGCATGGTAACAGGTCCAATTAGCAAAGGCATTTAGCTTCCCAGCGCCGCTCCCCATAGCTGCTGGCTTTTGGAAGGGCCTGGGTGAGGTGACTGCCAGCCCCAACAGCTTTGTGCAGATGGACCAATCTAGTCAGGTGAGGAGCTGGAGAGCTGCCATCTCCCCGGCCAGCTCTGGTGTTTCTCTTCTCTTTAACTGCTGCTGCAGGTGGGAGCAGATGGCTAGTATCCATCACCTCTCCTGCACACAGCCTGATCCTGCTGGGGCCTCCTGGTGGGTCAGCACCCATGGCAGCACCACAGACGTGCAGTTCCCTGGGTGCTGCGTCCCTGCAGAGGCTGGGCTGGGAGCCCCAGCTGAGCAGCTTGCTCTGCCCCAGGGCTTTAGGCTCTGGGTGCTTCTGGCTTTAGTGGTTCATGGTCTCTCAGTCTGGCTTCCTTGGGGGGCTGTGCTGCCTGTGTGTGCTTGGCCCCCTGGCCTACCCTCAGCTTTGGGGTGAAACCAGCTGTCAGGTTAAATCTGAGATCCCAAAGATGGTATCTGACAGGTTTCTTGAAAATCAGCAGCTGAATGGAAGACAGAAACCCTTTTCCTGCCCTCCATGGTGGGGAAAAAACCTGCTGTGTAGGATTAATGATTCCTTAATAACACCAGATGGGAGACTTTGAGTGTCCCCTTCCAAATAAGCTTCACTTCAGGCTGACATCTCCAATGGAGGCTGATTTCAGGTCTGAGAGGCAAATCCACGGGGGAATGACCTTCCCTGGTACCTGTCAAACCTCTGTCTTTCTACTCTGTTCATTTGGCCCAGACACGAGCAACTGTATCATCCCTAGTACAGAGCATCTGTGTCCTGGAAGGAGTGTGAGATGTGAATCCAGGGCTGTCCCAGTCCATCTGGACCAGAAAGGCTCCCTAGCACACCCATAGCAATAGCACTGAGCTGACAGCTACTGTAAAGACCCAGCCAAAAAACCTCCACCTTGCTGTGATAGCCAAAAGTGAGTGTCCATTGCCTTGCACCCAAAGCTGTGCCATAGTCACATGCAAAGGCAGCCTTGTGGCACCGCTGTGGCAGTGCCTGGGCTGCTGTAGGTGCTTCCTCACAAGGAAAGAAGTGAACCAGGTACAGCTCCTGGGGCAGGAGTCAGCCCCCAGCTGGACTGCAGTCCTGCCAAACAGGAAAACAACTCTTTACAGCCAAAATCACCCATCTTCTACTGAAAACATTGGGCTTTGCCTCCAGTGAGGTCCTGTGAGCATGCAAACTTGCATTCATTTAGCTAAATTACTGTGTGAAGAACACTCTTTTTTTCCAGTTTGAAGGGTTGTTTTACTGTAATTGGAATGCATTTCTAATTGCATGTTTAATTGAGGCCTTTGGGGACTGAAGAGGAAGAGGCTGGGCTGAGGACCGTGTTATGGAAGATGAGCTTTGGGCAGAGGGAAAAACAAATCTGGGAGAGGAAGGAAAGCGATGACGTGGAGGCTGCTGGTCCCTGTGCCATGGGCCATGTTGTGCTTCCCCCCCCCCCCCCCCCCCCTCAGGCCTGGACTGGGCACCTCACTCCTGTAAGAAGGGCAGATGCTGCTACCAAATATCCTCGTGACTCTTCAGTAGTCACCATGTCACCCCAGGGACTCCCAGTTCCCAGCCTGTGCAGAGTGCCTGTGTCTGCCTTGTGGGTCCCTCCAGCCCGGCTCTGTGCATGCCCCAGATTCCCTGGCGGTGAAAGCTCTGGAGTGAGTGGCTGGAAAGCTTCGTGCCCTCACTGCCTGTCAGCGACCCTGGGAAGAGGGAAAGAGAAGGAAGAAACCTTATCATACCTGTAGCTTTGAAACTGCCAGTTCTAGACTGCCTGGAACTTGTTGCTTTCCTCAGCATCCCATGCAAAGGAGCATGTCCGTAGTCCCCTGAAATAATTGCAGGTGCTAGTGTGTCCTGCCCGCTGGTGCCAAACCCTTTGAAACAGGCAAGGGTCTCCCCCTGCTCCTAGCTCTGTTCCCTTGCGCTGCTGCTCTCCTCTCAGTTGGTGAGCCTGTTGCTTATATAAACTGCTCACTCTCAAGTGCTGATAGAGCTGTTTGCTTCCCACCCCACTGGGCTCTGCAAGCTCATTTTATTTTTTCTTGGCTTAATGGGATGTTTACTCCACAACAGCCTTCCCTCAACACCCAGCAGGAGGGACTCCGAACCATCACTCCAGCAACACTGACTTTCCCAGAGCAGACACAAGCTCCATCCCTGCTGCAGCTCCTGGTGCTGCTGGGGTTGAATGCTGATCCCCAGATCCCACTGAGGGGGCTTGTTCCCAGCTGAGCTCATTTCTGCCTGGGGAAGAAGCTCCTTGTTTGGTTTAGAGTCTGAGGACTCTTCAGCCTTGAGCAGGTAGGGCTGAGGCTGGGACGTGCACCAGAGTCCTGCTATGTCATGATAGTGCAGCTATAACCAGGCGACAAGGATCTGGCTTGACAACTGTCAGGCTTGTTTCACAACAACTGTCAAACAGCCGTCAGGTAGTCGTGATTTCTCCTACTCGCTCTGGCTTGGAATGAGGGACAGAGTAGGAGGGGTCTGCTCTGCTTTTCTTGTAGAAGACAGAAAACCCAGGTATGCACAGATCCATTTTTCATCTGTCCCCCTGCTACGAGTGTGACACTGTGCTCCCCACCTTCCATCCTCATCTGATCCCCACTGTGTGCTGCTCCTGGAGCAGCAAGGGTTGTAACAAGACAGGTGTTCTTACAACAGCAATTGGTACCACCAGCATCACCAGTTTGATCAGTGGCCGTTCACATTGTCTCTGTAATACCTCTGCCATATCCTGGTGTCATCCTCCTTTACCCAAGCCTCCACCACTGGGATAGCTGTGCCTGCCGGTATGCAGTTTCTCTGGAGAACAAGAGCTCCCCTGAAATTTGCTTCTTGCTTTCCACGAGCTCTGTGGTGCATGCTTGTCATCTTGGTCTCACCTCCATTCTGCTGTTCTTTTTGACCATCAAAAGCCCCAGCAGAGTCTCAACTGAGGTTCTTCCAGTATTGCACTTGGCAGTGAAACCCCCATCTTGTCACCACGGACAGTGAGAGTTCCTGTGGGGAGGGCAATAAAGCAGCTAATTAACGAGAAGCTAACCCAGCACCAAGCAGAAGTGTGGAAGAGCAGTAAGCTTTGCAGTGCAAACCCAGCAGTCTTTGTCTCATCCTGCAGCAAGGAGCTGGGGACATGTGGCACAGGGTGCTGTACCGGCACTGCTGGCAAGCCCACAGCATCCATGGAAAGCACAGGCTAAGAAATGGATAATGTGTGTGGTGGTCACATTATGAGATTAGGAGATGCCAGAGGAAGGTCTCTGAATTAAATGTACCTGGCAATGAGCCTTAAAACATTTGAAAAGGGCAGAAATACCCCCAGAGCAACTACCCAGGCACCCAAAGAAGAGAAATAACCCTGTGTGTCACTCCCAGGCAGCGCACAGGACAGGGAGCAAGTTGCACATGTTACAGTTTCCCACTGCTTCCCAACTCCCACCTAACACCAACTGCAGAACAGCCTTCTGGAAAATAAGCTGTGGAAAAAACAAAGAAACTTGGCCAAAGAAGCAGCTGACAGAATAAAATTCTCACAGATGATACTGCTGCTCTGAGGCACTTCGCTACTGCTTTTAAGCAGGCTCTCTACCAGTATCCAAACTGAAAGAAGTTGTTACAGGTGTGTATAAGCAGGTGGGTGCAAAACCCCAAATCCTAATGCTCTGCAATGAACAGCTTAATTTTTGTGAGGGATGTCTTCATGTACAGACAGGCAGAGAGGGGCACTTTTTAATGGAATAAATTCTGATACAAAATCTAGGAAAACATTTGAGCTTTGCTATATCTTCTTCTCAATCACCATTCTGGAAATATTGTTTTAAAGTTCCTTTCATAGATGCATCTGTAAAGGGCCAAAAAATTGCGAACAGCTATAAAATAGCCATGTAAAGGAGATAATTAAATGTCAACAGACAGCCTTCAGAAGGTGCATGTTGTGTTCAAACACATAAAAAAGGAGAGGACATAAACTGGACGAGGTAAATGCAAACGTCTAGGATGAGACAAGTTTTAGGTAGGACACGCTGAAAGCATAAAAGCGTGTAATGAAGACTGTCCCAATGTCTTTAGAAGGAAGGCAGCGTGCTGCTGGCTTGTTGGGTTTCTGTGGCTGCAAAAAGCTCTCAGAGCATCACATAAACCCCAAATTAATTCATTTACATCAGTATCTGCCATGGAGGATGTTGGAAAATTCACATACTTTGCCCTTTCCTGTGCAGATAAATCTGAAGGACTCTCTCAAACAAATGTCAAATGAGGTTTTTGGAAAATACCAATGAAACAGAGAGCAAGGGACTGCCAGGATCCGGCAGGATTTCCCTAAGGGCTCTGGATGAAGAGCAGCATGGAGCTACACGAGAAAGGGGCCGGGTACCCTGCCGCTGGGATGAGCACTGGTACCATACAAATGGGAAGCAGCAAGTGTGACTGGAATTTTTTAAAAAGCTTAGAGCCAGGAAACTATAGACAAGTCTAACTTCTGTACAGAGCAAATGAGTTGCTTGAAGCAGTGATAAAGAATGGAGCGGGGAGATTTGGGAAATTATATAATGCAAGTCAGTCAAATTTTCAAAGGTGGAATTTGTGGCTTGCAGATCTAGCAATGTTCTTTCTTGAAGACGTTACCCAGCTAATAGTGTACTTGAATTCCCTGAATTCATGGTAACCTCCCTCCCAGCCCTCGTTTCCCAAGATTTTCATAAGAAATGCACACAAACCTCCTTTTATGCATGGATAACATAGTTTCCTTAAGAGCTTTTGTTGATTCCCCCCCTCTTCCCCCAGATTGGGAGGGAGGTTACCATGGAGTTACCTATGGATGTGCGAGCCGACAACACGATGCATTTGGAAAAGAGGACGGAGAGTAAGGTGTGAATGTTTGCACATCATACATCATGTCTAAAGGTAACTGAAAAAAGCACGCAATGGAGTACTGCGGACGGGTCTCAGGACGCTGAGTGAGCGGGTGACAAAACGGCAAGTGGCCTTCGAGGGTAAGTGGCAGAGGGGCTTGCGGCGACGCCCCCGGAACGGGCTGGTGCGGGGGACAGCAGCCGCGCGGTGCGGGCGCGCGGACGGGCTGGCCCCGCACCGGGCAGCGCCGGGCAGGGGGTGCGGGCGGCTCGGCCGGCCAAGGGGACCCGGCGGCGGCCTGCGGTGCCTGTCCCGGCCGTCCCCAGCGGCGCGGGGCTGGAGCGGGGACCCCCAGCAGCGGGGACCCCCAGCAGCGGGGACCGGCGAGGCGCCTCGGCTGGGGCCGGGGCCGGCGGCGGGCAGCAGCGCGCTGCGCGGAGGACGGGAGCAGGGGGCGAAGGGCTTCCCCGGTGCTCGCTGACGGCGTCGCGGCGCGCCGCTACCCACCGAAGGCGGGCGCCCGGGGGCCAAAGGGAGGCGAGGCCCGCCGGGTCCCCGGGCGGGGCGGGCAGACCCCTCCGGGAGCCACGGAGCCCGCCCGCCCCCGCCCGCCCCGCGCCCCGCCCCGCGCCGCCGCCGCCCGCCCTCGCCCCGCAGAGCCGCGCTCAGCGCCCGCCGCCGCCGGCCGGCCGGGGGGGCACGGGGAGCGCCGGGCCGGGCCGGCATGGCGGGGGCGGGCGCTGCGGGGCGGAGGCAGCAGCGGCGGCGGGCCCCGGCTGAGCGCTGAGGGCGGCGGCGGCAGGCCATGGGGGCGGCGGCGGCGGGGGGCTGCGGGTGCCCTGCCCTGCCCGCCCGCCTCGCCGCGCCGCCCGCCGCGCCGCCCGCCTGAGCCCGGGGGGGGGCCGGAGGGAGCGGCGGCGGCGGCGGAGCCCAGGTGAGCCCTTGTCCCGGGGGGCGGGGGGTGCCCGCGGCGGCGCGGAGACCCGGCGCTCCGGCTCCGGCGGGGGTGCCGCCAGCTGGCGGGAGTTAGCCGGCCTCCCCCCGGGGAGCGCCGGCGGGGCAGGGGGTTGCGGGAGGTGGGGGGGCCAGCCGCCTGCTCCGCGGCACCTGCCAGCACCCGCTGCCGGCTGGCTCCCGGTGTCCCACAGCGCGGCGGGAGGGGCGCCCCGGAGCCGCCGGCAGCGCGGAGGTGCCGGAGCAGGGCTCTGCCTCGTCCTCCTGCGGGAGCCCGGGCCGCGGGGCCAGCTGGAGGCGTGTGCGTGGCCTCTGCAGGCGCCAGGGCGGTGATGGGGTGTCCCCTGCCCGGCCATCCCGCTCCCCCTGTCGCAGCCCCGGCGCCCCCCGGACGTGCAGCCGCAGGGGGTGCGTGCCGTGCTGCCGGGGAGCAGGAGGCTGGTCGGAGGGGCTGGCGTGGTTTGAGTCGGATCGGTGCTGCTGAGCACCGCTCTCTGAGCTGGCTTTCCCCGTGCTGGGGGCCCTGGGCAGGGCAGGGCTGTGCAGAGAAAGTGGGGTGCAGGGCAGTGAGCTCCGCCGCTGCCCCCCAGGTCACCTTGGCATCCTCCTGGGTGGCAACGTTCACAGCGTTAGTCCACTGTTGTGGCAGTTGCTGTCACATATCGTGGCAGATTGAGCTGAAAGAACAGAGATGAATGCACTTGGCACCTGTCTTTGGGCTTGTTTGGGGTTTTCTTTCCTCCTTTCCCTGCTCTAGAGCAGTTTGGATGGGATGAGTTTTCCTCCTTGTCGGCAGCAGGACTGGTAGAGACGTGACTTGCTTTTGGGGAAAAGCAATTTGAAAGCATTTGCATCTTTCTCTTCTCTCATGACAACCAGTGAGCTGTGTGCCACCTTCTGCATTCCCATGCCTTAATTTCCCCATGACTACAAGGGAAGAGTGAAGGAGAGAAAAGCTGGTTTGCACCAGGGTGGGCTAGGATGTATGTTGTCGTGCAGGAGAACCTCACCTCGAGGCATGAGACTTAGGGCAAGGGCAGCTCCGGATCAGGCCCAAGGGAGGCTGAGCCTATGGCCTGTCTCTGGGTGGAGGCAGATGCTAAGGGCAGGCAGGGAAGGGCTGGTGCTGCCACCGTTCTGGGCAGAGACCCCAGCAGGGTGCTTTCCTTTGTTCAGCAGCCCTCTGTACTCACCCATGCTCCTGTGTGAGCTGCTGGCATCCATGTCGTCCTGCAGTGAGGAGTTCCTGCCGCACCTGAGCAGCAAAAAAAAACCCCCTTTTTTGAAAGGGCTGCTCCAACGTCCCCAGTTGGTCATTGCCGGCCCAGACCATGCCCTGTCCCTCTGCCTTTCAGCACTGGCGTGTGGCTAAGCCTGCAGCCTCCAGCTCTCCGGCTGCTTGCTGAGGACCTGCTGCCGTGCTCACCCCCCCGCAGTGATGATGAACTTTCCCTTGCATGCCGTCTGCCTCCTTCCAGCACGGTATGGCCATGCAGCCGCTGGAGCGGCTGCTCGTGTCTGTAAACAGCTGCTGGCTGGAGCTGCGATGTGATGGTGCAGGGCTGCAGTGGGGCGGGGAGCGGGCTCGGGGGCTGCGTGCACCAAGGAGTGCTTGGTGAGGGCATCGGCGAGAGCAGCAGGCTCTCCTTGGGCTGTGTGATGCTGCTGCAGGAACCCAGAGGGAAAGCAGCCCCCGCCAGGGCACCCTGGCATGGGTAAGTCTCCAGTAGCATGACTGCTGTCCTGGTTTGGCAGTTCAGTGTGCCGGCTGCCTGCTTGATTGGCATAGCAACAGCCACTGTTGTGCTGCAGCACTGCCTGGAAGCCCCAACTTCAGCACTGTGGTGGGCAGGTACTGCAGGACCCACCTGTGAAGGGGGTACAGGGTGCTGCTGGCTGGGTGCTCCAGCATGGGTAGCACTAAGCCACCGGTGCCTCACGGTCAGAGCATGTCTTCTGCCTCTTCCCAGGGCCTCAGCACCACTGGCACCAAGGGCTGCCCCTGCAGCAGCCCCGGCTGTTGCAGCTTGTCCCAGTGTGCAGTCCTTGATCCCTTTCTGGGGGCCAATGCTGCTGATTGCCAGCAGCTGACTCAGCTTCCTGGGAGGCTTTCCCAGCACAGGGGAATTGGGATCACTTGTTAAGGAAGGGCCTGTGGAGCAGATGCAGAACCACATCCTCTTTCTACAATGGCAGGTGGGGGGAGCACACTGGGGATGCAGCTGAAATGGGCTCAAGCTTAGTCCCACTCTCTGTAAGCCAAGGAGCCGGGTGCTAGAGATATGGCTGGGGAAGGGAAGAGGTGCTACCCAATGACTTAGGGTGGAAAGGGACCCATTGGCCTCAAGCTTCCTGAGGCAGGAATGTGGCCTGATGCTTGCAGTCAACAATGGTGTGCTTGTAGCAAGCTCTGGAGCTCATTTCTGTCTTGAAGTAAGCCAGTTTGTGTTCTGAACTGAAGCCTAAAAGCATAAAGCACAGGAGAAGTCCCTGAGTAGGAAGCAGCCGGGAGATAAAGCGCTTGTTTGCACCAGCCACCTTCGTGCTTTGCTTCACCACCTGAGCTGGTGGGAGCTGACCATGCTGAGGGTGAGCGGGACGCAGGGCTCTGGGAGTTGGCCATGGCTCTGCAGAGCTGGGATTTTGCCTCCAGTTGCAGCCCTGAGATACCAGGGAGATGCTTTTATGGTTTCTTGGTGGCTGCTCCCTGGCACTGAAGGAGCAAGTCCTCAGCTCTGCCTTAGCACCAGTCCTTCCCCCCTCCCACTGAAATCAAGCTGCTCTCATGATTTGTACCTGTGAGTTTGGTGTCGTTTGCCAGGGCAGCTCCAGCCCACATGTACCATGTTTCTGTAGTGAAAAAAGTGTTTATATAATGATCAAGTTGGCTGCTGCCTTGAGGAGCCACCAGCCTGGCTGGAACAACGCTCGGATTGTCTGGGGGTCTGCTACTGAATGCGCCCACCACCGTCACGGGGGCCCGTGGCCGCAGGGCTGCCCCCATCTCGTGCCATGGGGCAGAAAGCAGCCCAAATCTCCCGGGGCTGAGATGGTTTTTGATGCCACCTTCCCCTCCCAGGGCTCAGCCATGGCATCACTGGGTGATGTCTCGGAGCCTGCAACAGGAGGAGGGAGGTGAGCCTCCCCCACGGGTGGAGAGGGGTGGCTCCGTCGCAGTCTTACCCTGCGAGGCTGGGTGAGCTCTGCTCATCCCCTGCCCTGCCTGTTCTGGTGGGACTTGTCCTTTCCTGAAAATGGAGAGCTGCATGTGGGCTGGGGGAGACACTACGTGCACCACAGCAGAGACTTCTCCTGCAGCCAGGACAGAGACATGGTGGCCAGGAGCTGCCTCTGAAGGCTTGGCAGCCAACAAGCCCCTTCGGCCCACTCAACGTGATGATCAAAACACCAAGGCTGGGTGTGGGATGGTAGAGGAGCCTCAAATCTGGCACAGCCACAGCTGGACTCGGGGAACGCGATGTCCAGTTTTAATTTATGCATGGCACAGCAGGTGCTTGCACACATTCACAGATGGGCCTTTTCTTCCCCAAGCATGCACGGATCCTCAGCTGTGTAAAAATCAGTGTCTCTGCCTAGCCATACCTTGTGGTCCCTGCTGGGCTGGAAGAGATCCAGCTCAGGTCATAGAGGGGTTTGGGGGTGGAGTTGCGTTCTCAGTAGATGAGTCCCTGTGCAGCCCTGTCCTGTTGTAACCTGGAGGCAGACAGCCCAATCCATCCCCAGCCCAACCCATCCCTGCCTGCACAGCCTGAGCACACAGGACTGATGCCCAGTGACGTTTGGAACACTTCTGAGCTCCCTCGCCATTCTCTCTCTCTCTTTTAAATTAATCAGGAGCTGGCCTCAGCAGCCAGTCAATAGTGAGATTTATCTCTTAAATAGCATTATTGATTGCCTAGGAAGCCTGGTTTTGTATTGATAGATACATACACATGCAGACAAGCCTCGTGCCAGGTCCCAGTGGTGAAAGGCACAGTGTAGCGTGCGGAGATGGCTTGTCGCAGGCGGGGATGTGTGTGTGTGTCCACATGAGGGAGATGCAGCTCCCCATAGGAGAGCAAAGTGAGGCACCCCAGGGTCTTTGGGTACAAACCCTTTCACATCTGTCCAGCATTACTGTGCTGCCTTGGCCACTCTTGAGCTTCTTCCCCTTTCTTCCTAATGTGTGACGCTGCGATGCAAACCCATCTGCCAGCTTGCATTGCCTCTTCGTTCACAGGTAGGATGCTTTACCCTTCTGTAGGAGAAGACATGCAGATGCCTGCCCATAAATTGTGTGGTGGTCTCAAAGGTCGCTGACCCTGCAGGGATTCCTCATGTGGGAGACTCGGGATAGACGTGCAAAATGATGTCAGCTGTAGCATTGCCTGGAGGGGCTGGTTGGAGAGGAGGATGGGTGAGACAGGTTGGACCCATCCTGCCAGAGAGGGTTTCATTTTTTGCCGCTCCCCGGGCTGGTGGTGCGGGCTGTAAGCCGACGCATGCGGGAAGCGCGGTGGGACCTGGCTCGGCTCCGAGCAGGTGGAGCCGTGGGAGTGTGCAGGGGAGACGGCTCGCTGCCGTGTCTGCTCGGGGAAAGGCAAAGTGTGCCGCTGCTCTCGAGCCGTCTCCCTCCAGGTAACGGGGAGCGGGTGGAGGAGGGCTCCCGTGGGCTGTGGGGGCTTCGCCAGCATCATCTCCTCGGGGCTCAGAGCGGTTCTTGTCCCTCGGAGGTGGCAGGGTGCTTGCAGCAGCCGGAGTGGTGGCACTCTGCTCAAGGTCCCTGTTGCCTAGCTGCCTGCACTGCGCGCACCTTCGTAGCGCAGGCAGCACGGTGTGGTGGCAGCCCCTAACGCGGGGGGGAGCGGGTTTTGGCAGCACTGTAGGAGAGGGGCCGGGGACTGGAGCTGAGTGTAAATCAAACTGGCGTCCTTTCAGTTTTGGGCAGTGCCGCTAGACTCTTTCTGAAGCAGCAGTGTGTGCTGGGAGCCTGGCTGCTCTGTCCTCCAGGGTCGTGGAGCACAGCCAAGGTGCAGTGATGCTCGTGAGAGGAATTGTAAAACCTCTTGCCAGGTTTGCTGTAGCAAAGTTCAGACTGTGGCCATTTTGCATTGGTGCTGCAGAGCCCTACTCCCCAGCCTTGCCCGGGGCTGGGAGCCCTGCAGCCGCCACAGCAGCAAGCGTCGCTCACCTTGCCATGTGTGCCAGTTCACACTCACTCCATGCAGCACGATAGAGTGTGGCCCCGTGTCCCGTACCTTGCATCCAGCCTTGCTTGAGACCACGCTGCCTGATGCTTTGCTCTCTCCTGGGATTAGCTAAGGCTGAGGAAAGCGTCAGCTGCGTGGCACAGGCAGCTGAAACAGCACAGCTGATCCACAGGGTCAGATTGTCGAAGCACAGTGGATAGGGGCTTGGAAGACCTGAGCGTGTGTGTCACTGTTTAGCTAATCAACAGGCATGGAAAGTTCTTGGATGCTGTCAAGCCTATGTGTATGTGCATATATGTGTGTGTGTGTATACATGTATGTAGCACTATACCATCTTGCTACTGTTTGGACCCCATAAATGTTTTTCTAGACAATGCCTGCTCGCTGCGAACGCCGGGTCGTCTGATTTTAGCAAGCCAATCTATGCAGGGATCTCGGGAAAGAACAGTTGGGGTTTTATGAAGCTGGCATAATTTACAGCTAAAATAGCACACCAGAAATATGTCCAATCCAATCTCCTTTGTAATCTTGTTTTCATTTAAGCCTCCAGGGTGGTGATGGGGGGAGTATGGAAAGCAAACTGCAAAGGGAGTTTATTACCCATGCCAGGGAGATTTACGTGATGCTCTGTACTGAATGACCTCAATTTGCAGAGGTTAAAGCTGACTGTGGTGCTCCCTGGCTTGAAGAGGGAGCACCTCACTGCCTGCACTGGGGTCACTGGCTGCAAATCCTTTTGCAGATGGCTGCATGGTGTGCTCAGGACCATCCGTGCCATGGAGCCATCCTAATGCCTGCTCCCGCAACCGGGCAGAAAGAGCAATGGCAATGCATCAGTGACCATCATGTTTGTGTCAGCCTGGCCTGCTCACCGGGAAAAGGAATGAAATTATCTCACTGCCGCTGCCTTTGCAGGCAGCGTTTCTCTTTAGTTTTCAAACCACATATTGTCCCAGATCTCCTGCCAATAGCAGGGAGTGAACTGATAATGTAGCTGCTATTAATAAAGCAGCGTTGTTACATATTCATATCAATCAGACTTCTAATTCCACAATATTTTTTGGAGAAGAAAAAAAAAAAGGCAGAGCTTCACTGGGGCAATGGAGGAAGGTGCCAGTGGGATCATGTTGGAGATACATTTCACCAGTGTTGGCAGAACCTGCTCCCCTCACATTTCTGCAGCTGGGGATTCCCGTGCTGAGCTGGCCCTGGGGTCCTTGCCCACCTTGCCCTTGACCTTCCTTCTCCCTGGCAGTGCCGAGCTAAAACGTAGGATCCCAGAAGTGGTTGTGGGATCCCTGGAGCACTGTCACCACGGGGAAACGGGAGTGGTGCGAGACGGGGAGCGCTGAATTCAGCGGGCGGGTTGGCAGGAGCGGCTCTGTGCTCTTCTCCATTTTATATAGAAATTTTCACATATTATGTAAATTAAAAAGCAAAGTATGGAAAAATCTGGGTATAAATCTGGGATGTATGTGTGTTTATACAGCCATTAGAGAGGGAAGTATACCACAGAATCCTGGCCAATGGATAAATATACTTACACTGCCATTCCTGCAATAAAATATTCTTTTTGTCATTGCTACAGTATAAAAAAAAAAAAAAGTACTGTCTCCAAAACTGTAGCAGCGTTTTATGGTAAGGCATAAATTGGAAGAGATACCTAATTATTCATAGAGTATTACGGAGCTGTTGGTAAACGACTTCATCATTAAGGTGGCACAGAGACTTGCCCATATAGCAAACCCCTCTCTCTCACTTCTTGGGGGTTGAATTCAGTGTCCAGATTTGGCCAAGTATATCTTGCGGGGCCAAGCATGTTTTCCATGAACACTGATCTGGGAGCTGGCCCTCACCCTCTGGCTAGGAGTGTTTTGAAACGCAGCCGTGAGATCTCAGAGTCCTCCAACAAGCCCCATGGTCCCCGAGCCTTTCCTGGCTCTCTCTTCCCTGGTGCATGTCAGAGGTGTTCCCATCTCACCTCCGCTTCCTGCGGCTCCCAGCAGATGCCAGGAAAGGGAGCACGGTTGTTCTGCTGGGTTTCTGGTGCTGGGGGGCCGGGAAGCAGGCTGGCGTCGAGCCCTCTCAACAGCGGCTTTCGGTCGCTGCAGCAAACAGTTTCCAAGCAACTCGGAGGCTGCTGGTCTAAAAGGACTCTTGACAGAGGCATGTAATATTAACTGGAGTTATTAAAAGGAGCGATGCTAAAAAGGATGTGGGAAGGGCAGCCAATGTGGTGTAGCCAGTATCCTCCTGCCATCACTCATATTGTAAGTGCTGTAACAAATCTGGAGGCTCACCTCAGCTGAGATGCCTATGGAGGGCCAGCAGGACAGCAGGCAGCCCTGCTACCACGGGTGCTGCGGGTGGGCTGGGTACGGGGCAACCGCTGTCCTGCCAGCTCTTCAGCTGGGTGCTGGAACAGGTGCAGAGGATGCAGAAGATGTGGTTCCTGCCCCCAGAAAGGTGTGTCTCAGGCGTCCATCCAGCTTAGAGACCTTTCTTGAACAGATCTGTTCCCTGGCATTGCCTGGCTGTGGCGTAGCCTACGGTGAGTGCTCTGCTTGTCTGAGAAAAGGGCACTGAGTGGATCAGGTAGGTCTGTCTCTCTGTGCAGATACCCAGCCTCAGTCCGTGCCCTGCTCTTTCTCCTCTCTGGAGGCTTAGCTGCTGCTTTCAGGTCCTATTCCCTTGCTCTGCTGCAATTTATTTCCACTGTTTCAATGCTCCCTTGCACCCTGTGCCTGCTTCTGTCGCTGTCTGCACCCACCTTTGATCATCCATCCCCCTCTCTTCATCTTTTTGGTTGCTTGCTGCTGTTGATTTTGGGCTGCAATGGAGTGGCTTGCCCATGTGAGGACCATGGACTGGTCAGTACTGAGAGTTACCACGCAGTGTTGTGTTGGGGTGGAGCAAGCAGCGGGAAGGCACTGTTCCGCAGGCATTTGAAGCAATCTGTCCACCCATGGGGAGCGGTTTGGAGGTTGCTCTCTCCATTGCTTTAAAAGCACGAGCTGGAAATGCCCCTTCTGCTGCTGCCCGTGGTCCCAGGTGGCTATTGTGGTGCTGGTGGGAGGTGGGCCAGGAGTTCAGCAGGAGCATGCTGCCATCAGCGTGTACAACCAGCCTGCCTTGGCTGTCGCATCCCTCCTCCCAGCTACTGGCGTCGGACCCAGGTCTCTCTGGGGAAAACCTGAGATGGTGTCTGGATGGTATCTACCAGGGCTGGCTGCTCTCCAGCCCCGTGCAAGCCTCTCCCATCCCAGGGGCAGAGAGCCGGCACTGCGCTCTGGCCAGGGACCAGGTGTGATCTAGCAGCTCTTTGTCATATAAGCGATGGGTGTCTTTTAAGTGGGCTGGCAGTAAGAATCCCCAAACATCTCCAGAGGACCCTGATGCTGCCTGGGAAAGTTCAGATACAACCCAGGGGAATCTTACTGCCTGAATGCCTGAGCTGTTTTTCCTGAGGGCAGCGAAAATACAGGCTGTAGCTTGTTGGCCTGGGGAGATGGGTGATGTGTGGGCAGCTGAGGGATTTGGGTGTCTGCAGAAAGCCCCTGTAGCATTGCTGTGTGTTCATGGGAGGAGGCATAGGAGGAAGATCTCTGCCTTCATCCTCATCAGCAAAAGCATGGGGAGGAGTGCTGGGATACTTCCATGTGGCTGGCTGGCATCAGTGGGAGAGGCCAGCAGCATCAGCAGGGCTCCTTCCAGGTCTTCTGAGCTCCCAGGAACCTGAGCCCGAGGGAGGAGGGACCCCATAGCAGGGCTCATCAGGATGTGAGCTCTGATCCCCAAAACTAAACCCTTTGAGCGTGGCTGGGAGGTGACAGGCAGTCAGGAACAAGTCCGCCTTGTCTGCGCCAGAGGCTGGAGCTCTGATCCCACCAGACAGACCCGCACACTCCTCCATAAGCCATCTCTGGTGTGAAGCCCTGCAGTGCCAGCGTGCTGGAGCAGTGTCCTGCTCTCACAGCACCAGCAATACTACAGGCGGATCTGCCACCCTTGCTGCCTTCGGTTGCCCGTAGCTGGTGTGTTGAGGCTCTATGTTAAGATAAAGGCTCGGCGGCAACTCCTCAAACCCATCCGGTGGTTTGGATGCAGGGATGCCACAGCAACAGGTCTGGGATGCTGGGGGAAAGGAAGGTGGTGGAACAGCTTGCAGGATGCTGAAGCAGGCAGGAGTGGGGTGCTGGCTGGGAGGGGTGAGAGACCAGGTGCTGCCACCTGGTCACTTGGTCCCCAGCATTGTGTAGCAGTCGAGGCCAGACTTGTTCCACCTGAAGTGGGTAGAAACAGGTTAGTCCTGCTGGGTGGACAGGCACCTCCAGCAAGCCCCTTGCTCCCCCAGCAGAGCTTGATTTTGGGAAAGAGTAAGACAGAGCTGAGAGAAGTCAGGAGCTCTAACAGTAGCAGGTGGGATTGCTGGTGTGATGGGGGATCTGCAAAGCACCTGTGACGTTTGACGTGGTTATATGTAGCAGGAGGCATTTGGCTTTTTTCACCTTGTCCACAAATTTAATTTTCTCTCTCTACCAAGGTGGTGTGAGCTCAGGATGGTGTGGAGATAAGGAGGGGTTTTTTTGCTGATCAAAACCAAATCCAATGCATATGTTGTTGTGAGGAAATGCTGGCATTGCAGGAGTGCTAAGGGGCCAAACAGGGCTTTCTGTGATGGGAGGAGACCTGCCCAAGGGCAAGGTGTGGTTGAGAAGGTTCTGGGCAGTAAGGTGGGGGGCTTGCAGGGCAGCTGGGAGTGAGATCCATCTCTCCCTGGACATGGGAAGAGACTCCTGGATTCTGGAAATATTGTTGGGGCACTCAAAAGTCTGGAGATGGATTTGAAAAGGAAGCTGCTGTCGTGGTCCTGATCCTCAGGCAGGTGTTTCACCCTGGAGATGGAAAAGGCTCAGCTGACTTCGCAGCTCTTCCTGATGCCGGTTGGGTTGGGCTCTGCCCTGCTGGCCCCCGGGGCAGCCACCCCCACCATGGCAGCAGCAGCAGGAGCCACATATCTCCTGGGCAAGCAGTGGCACTGGTCTACAGGTGATACTACCTACACATCCAGTAGCTGCACCAGGCTGTTTGCAAACAGGCTGTGCTGGAAAGGCACCAAAATGGGGCTGTGACAAGGGGAGGGAAGGCAGGATCTTCCCACAGGACTGGGAATGTGAAGGGCTGCCTTGCAGTGCAGGGTCACATGTGCTGAGACTGCCAGGCCATCAGGAGCGGCTGAACAGGGTCTGGCCGTCTGCTGGCGTCCAGCATCTCCTCCAGTACTCCAGAGTGGGTGGGGACCCAGATTTTGCAAAGTCCATGAAGTCCACAAAGTGGACTGTGCAAAATCTGGGTCCCCACCCGCCCTGGAGCACTGAAGGAGATGCTTCATTATCTCTGGCCAGACAGTGTGGCAGTGGGAGGGGGTCACTGGTGCTGTCCACAGAGACATTCGCACTGGGGAGTTCTTCCTGCCTCTGGCTGCAGGAGGGGATGCTGGGCTGCTGGACCATGGCAGTGTCTGTGCTGCTACTGTAAATCTGCCTGGCGTCAGTGCGTGTGAGGACGATGCAGAGAGCATTTCCGCTGACTTATGGCTTCTCTGCTTCACGGGGATAGGAAATAGCATTGCATCGCCAGGATGGCTCTGCTGGCATTTACTGCGTCATGAGTTGTCCTTCCTCCCCGTGCAAAGTCAGTGGGACTTGGCAAGTGACTACTGCCAGGCAGGCGAGTGTATGCAGGGCAGGGAGCAGTGTGCCGGGAGCTCAGTCCCATGTGAGGTTCTGGTGGCTCTAGTGACATTGTGAGAAGCGGTTGTTCCCACTGAGGGATGCTTTGTGGTAATGGCATGGCAGCTGTCCCTGTTAGACCTACCTTGCACCTGGGGAAACATGGTGGCCAGGCATGAAACAGTGTCACCAATGCTGTACTGCCTTATGGCCTTTGTCGTGTGTGCATCCCCCTCCATCCTTCCAAATCAGCACTTGATCCTTCCAAAGCTGCTTTGCTTGCAAGGCTGAAACGACTGTCAGGGTCCTCTGTCACCGAGGATGGCATCACGCCTGTGGCCCACTCTGCTCTCAGCAGTGGCATAGCCATGCTCACCCTTGTGGCTCTGACACCGGCTACACAGCCCACTCGAGGGCTTGGGGTTGCAAAACTGACCCACTGTGGCAGCAAATGAGGCTGGAAGAAACCCAGAGCAGAGGAGCATGGCCTGGCCAGGGCTGTGCAGCAGTGGGTGGCATGCTGAGCCCCGCTCCTCTTGAGTCGGTAACGTCACGCCTGGAGAAAACCATTACCTGCGTGCCAGGGAGCGTGTGCTGAGGCAGTGCAGCCCCTGCCTGTTGAATCAAGACTCACAGGACCCCCCCTTAGCCCTCCCCTAACCAGGCTCCTCCTTGCTATGGTGGCTGGTTCCATCCCAGCCCATCCCAGATAGCCCTCATCATGATTTTTTTCTCCAGCCATGTGCTCTTTGCCTCTCTCAACACCTTCACTCCACACAAAGCTTACTCTAGCAAGTCCAACCCATCACACCACAGCAGCGAACACCAGCTGCCCAGGAGCACTGGTGGGGAATGGGAAGCAGCAGGGTGTCCTGCTCCTTGTACTGCTTGGGGCATCCTGGCAGCTGCACCTCAACCTCTTCCCTGTCTCCATATGCTGGGTCTCACTGGCCAGGTGCCTTCTCCTTCTGTGCCTCAGTTTTCTTGTTCTTCCAAGGGAGCGATAGTAACGGCTCTGAAGTGCTTTGGGAGGAAGGGGAAACGCTAAGGGGCATCTGTGCCCCTGGTATGACCACTGACCGTGGCTGCGGTGGTCTCTTAAAGCCCCTCTGCCCACAGAGGTCCCTCTCTGCCTCTTGGCACTTTGAAGAGATGTGATGCAGCTCTTGGCTAAACAAATTTTCGTTCTCTGCTGCTCTTTTCTTTCCTACTCAGCATTCAGGGAGCATCGTTTTGGTAACCAAGGTATTTGCATAATCTGTAGTTTGTGGTAATCGCTCCCTTTCAGCACAGGTGCTTGTCATCCCATCGGTTTTTGGGGAGCTTGTGAGGAGGTTGTCCCCAAGGAGGGGTGTCTGGCCTGCTGCCCTGCTGCTCAGGGGACATCTCATCTGGGGCAGGGAGGCTCAGGGGAGCCTTTTGCCCACGGGCTTCTGCACCATCAGTGACCTCCTGCTGCCAGTCCCCTCCTCACCCCGTGCCTCAGTTTCCCCTTAGCCCCAGAGCCTCTGAGCTGGGGGTGTGTGTGTGTGTGTATTTTCTCACACCGCATGCCTCCACGCAGTGGGACACAGTGTCTGTCTCTGCAGGAGCTGCCTTCCCGTGGCTGCTCCCTCTCTCCCTGATGCCATGGCATGGAAAAGCAGCTGCTGGAAAATGCTTTTCAGTGCTTTAGCAGCTACAGGAGCAGCGGAGCAGGACTGGAGGTGTGGAGCTTTCACCCAGCGGGAGATGCTGCTCCATGGGGACACCCTGGCTTTCTGCCCCGTGCCATCATGGTGCAGCACTCAGGGGAGCGGGGGTCTTGGGGGGCAAGCGGTGGCCGGTGCCTGGCATGCCTGCGTGCCGCCCTCGCCCGCCTGGCAGCGTGACTCACTCCCCGAGTGGCGGCTCCCACGCGGCAGCGTTTCCAAGAGACTGAGGAGATGTCTCTGAACGGCAACAGTGGAACGGGGAACCCGGGGGTCCTGGTCCCAGGGCCAGGGCAGGGCATGCACGCTCGCCCTCCTGTCAAGGAGAGCAGGGAAGTGGCTGGCGGGGGGGCAAGACCCCTGTGCCTGGGGTGGCAAACCCAGCAGCCTGTGTTGGAGCAGAAAGCAGCAAAGCCTGGTCTTGCCCAGCATTAGCAAAGGTTGGAAAGGCCGTGAGGAGGTGACTGCCTGCTGGCTGGGATGTGGCGGTGAGCAAGGGAAATGCCCAGCTCCAAGGGCTCAGCCATCCACAGCCCCAGAGAAGAGAGGCTGGCAGCCAGCTCTCTGCGGGCTTGCAAGCTGGCTCTTAGGTTTGCTACCCATTAAGCGTGGGGAAACAGAGCCTGTTCTGGTCTTGAATTATTTCTGTGTCTTGCTGTTGCAAAGCCCATGTGTGCTGTCTGCAGGTCCTGGGATGCCTGTGGGTCTGGGACGAGCGGCCACACAGAAACCAGCCTGGCCTGCAGTGCAGAGGTCAAACCATCCCTGTGCTCTCTGACCGCAAGAGGAAAAACGGCACCTCCTCTTCCAGGCACCCAGGCAGTGTTGGTGCTGCCTGACCTGACTGCTAAGCAGGGGCTGAGGTTTCTCGCAGCACCCATCTCAGTGCCTGCTGAGCTGTGCCACCCCCCCCCACCCCCCCCCACTTCTCCGGGCAGGAGCAGGGTGCTGCGTCTGTCCCTGCTCCCCTGCACCAGCAGCGCTCCCAGTGTGGCTCTGCCGTGCAACCTCAGCTCCTCTTTATCTCCTGCTTTACCCTCCAGGCCTTGCTTCTGTGCTGCTATCAGACAGATAGCAGAGGCTGCTGCTGCCCCGGCACCTCTCCCTGGCTGTAATAACTCTCGGTTTATCTGTATAAAATCTCATGTCATTTATCCTCCTGAAGGCCGGCAGGTAATTCTGTAATTGCTGTCCCTCCTGCGGTGCCGGCCTCTCCTCTCTCCCTGCTAGTTTGATATCCTCTTCAGGTTTAATCCCCCAGGAGTTTGCATTGTCTTTGCAGTCTCCAAGGAGCAGTGCTCCTAAATCCGGATCCCAGTGCTGGTCTCTCTGGGAAGCCTTTAATTCCCTTTCCCATTAGCAGGATACCTGGTTAACAGCCCCTCATGGCCCCTCTCCCGGTCCTTCTCCCTGCAGAAGTGCTCTGGTGGCAGGGGCTGGCTGCGTGGGACACAGGGGCTTGGCTGCGGTGCAATCCATGGCCTCCTCCTGGCAGCTCCCACCTGGCCTCAGCATCCAGCTTTGGCAGAGGTCCCCCCATCCCCAGGCAGCCAAACAACGGGGCCGGGTGAGCCTGGGGTGCTGGGACACTGCGGCAGCGTTCCCCCCACACCCTGTAAACCCCCCGCTTTTATTCCTTCCAGGGAGAGGCAGGTGATACCTCCCACATGAGTTTTTTTTATTGTATTTGCACCCAACACCTTGCCTCAGAGATTCCATGGAGGTTTCTGCAAGCCCCCCTGGGAAGCAGATTGTTACCATCTCAGGAGCAGGGTGGGTGATGGGATGCGGGGTGGGGGGAGGCTGCAGTGGAAGCATCTCCCAGGCTGTGGGCTCTCGCTGGCAGAGCATCCTTTCTTCAGGTTAGACAGAGGATGCTTTGAAGTGGTTAGATGCTCAGTTGGTTTTTTGTGCTTTGCTGTTTTTTCTTTCCTCCCTTTAATGGGAATTGTATTCCGTGCGTGGAGCAGCTGCTAATTCTCCTCCTGGCTGCTGCCGTGTCACCTCCGTGCAGCTCTCGTGAGACTCCTCTTTTCACTGGTTGTACAGAGAACTCAAGCAGAAGAGCCCTGGGTCTGCTCCTGCTGTAACCCTGCTGATTATAGAGACACTTCTGAGAAGGCATTAGATACCTGGTCCTACCTGGGGTGGGGACACAGAGAAGAGATCTTGCAAGCAGCATCCCCACCTTGCTAGCTGTTGTCATCAACCTGGGGGTCTGTACAATCGCAGCCAACACAGTACAGCATGTGCCTCACTAATGCTTAACAGCAATAAAATCCTGATTTATTTTTTTTTAAGTGCTTTCCTCAGTCAAGATCCTCTAATCCCAGAAGGAACCCAGGCCTGAGCTGGGGAAGGGAAAGGGAGTGTTCCTCAGAGTTGGGCCATCCCAGAGCTGTGGGTTCCTCCAGGGAGGGAGAAAGAACTTGTGGCTGTGTGAGGGAAGCTGGATGCTCTGGTGTCAGCTTCCATCCCTTGGCTCTGTAACACGAGGATGCCGGGGTTTGCTTTGTCTCAGCCCTTCAGAGGAGATCTCTTTATGGCAATGCCTTCCCTTGCTACGTGTTCACTCAGGATGAGATCCAAGTTAGATAGTCTCTGCTAACACTGACGCTAATAACTCGCCTGTGTTTACCTGCCCCCAGCAATATTCTTGCAAATGAGGCATCAGCAGGGATGCTGGCATGTGTGAGCCACTGTGTGTGGGTATAAAAGGACCAATAAATAAAGCGAGGCTGGGTTGTGTGGTCAGGAGGAATCATGCTGGCATCCAGCTGGAGAGCCCGTGGCACGTGGGGAAGGTCTGTCTCCCAGGCCTGTTTGAGATGACAGCATCTCAACACTTGCTCCTTCACCTGGCACTTCTGTTCAACAGAAGGTCCTTGTGGAAATGGCTTGAACTTCACGTGTGCTAACCAGAGCTCCTGCAGGCTCCTCTGCTGACAAGATGGCAGTTTGTTACCCAAGCTTCAGCACAGGCTGCTTCCCCAGGGATTGCTCTGCTTTATGTGAAGAGCAAAGGCCGAGTATATCACCTGTGAGTCTCCCCCAGCCCCTGCGTGATTTGGCTGCAGAGCCCTGCTCCTGTTTGTCCTTGAAGGAGCTGGGCTAGATAGGTCTCTGATCTCCTGGTCCTGCACAGGGTGTAAGTGATGCCCCCAGCCGCAGCTCCGAGGAGACTGGGGAGCATCTCTCAGTCAGTACTGCCCCTAGACCCTGAGCCTCTTACTGCCTGTAGCCTCTGGTATACCTTGACCACTACATCTGCAGCAGCAGCACTGGTGAGCCTGTAAGAAGGTGGCCAAGGACTTGGGAGCATCTCTGTCCTGCAAATTTGTGATGCCACCTGTCATTACCAAAAGCACTGCTGCGTAGTCCATCCCCAGTGTGCAACAGGCTGGCAGGGAGCCATGCCTCCAGATCTGCTTCTCCTTCCTCTGTCGTGGGCGCTGGCTCCAGGATTTGCAGATGCTTTTGATCAGAGGGCTTTTTCTCTCCTTGTTAACTGCAACAAGGAATAATGGGTTTTGTGGTTGAGCACAATCAGGGGAAGCCCATGAGCTCTCCTTGCTCCCCGGCACCTGTGCGGCTCCCTGCCAGTGGTCAGGCGTGACCGGAGGCTCCCTGCTCCTGCGGCTCGGAGGAGCTGGCTGGCTGAATGCCGACAGTCCCAGAGCATCCCAGCATGTTCAGCAAGGTGAGGTCTGTGCTAGCCACCTTCCCCTGGAGCCAGGCAAACTGCCTGCTCCCCTCTAACCTCATTGCAACCCCTTCCCATGCTTGCAGAGAGCCTGTTAACAGGCCGGTGGGAGGCTGTTTTGTGTGGATTTAGCACCAAGGTGGTGGGCCTGGAGCCCAGCTCCTCTTTCCTGAGGTCTTGCATGCGCCTCCCTCCCAGGCCACCTCTGCCTGGCAGGTGGCTTTCTGAGTTGGAAGAGTATGGGGAGCTGTGACTGACCTTCTCCCAGGGTGCCCTTTGGGTTGGTGGCCTTCCTTCCACCCATCCTGGTGGCCTTCCATCCTTCATGCTTCACTGAGTAGGGCTATTATGAAAAACATTGCCTCTGGTGAGAGCTTGGCTACTGCTGCAGTCATTCCTGAACCCTGGGGCTGGAGCTGAACTCCCAACCTGTCTCTTCCCATTCCTTGCCCCGGGAGCCCCCCAGCTTTCCCAGATGGATGTCCATCCTAGCCCCAGTACAGAGCTTGTAGCTCCTGTCTCCCCATGACAATAAGCTGCTGGCAGCCAGGAGGTATTAAGAACCAACCGGCTCATCAGCTGAGAGCGTTTGTTGTTGTTGTTTTTATTTTGATTACCTTTTTTATAGGCTAGCAGGAGGAATTTAATCTGGACAGTGAAGTAGGAAATGGGAGAAGCTGTGCCTGGAGCTCGCTGAGGAGGCAGCAGGGGCTGATGGCTCCTTGTCCACGCCTCTGGGAAGTGATTTTGGTGCTCTCGGCCAAACTAAGAGTGTCAGGGAGAGACGTTCCTGGCCTGGCCTTGTGGGACTGCAGCTGCCCTTTGTGCTGTTCACAGCCCAGCTGGTGCACAAACAGCCAGGGATGCTTAACCCTGGCCTTAGCTGCCCGGAGCTGGTCACTGCCTCAAAGCATCAATCTGGGCAAGCAGAGAAAGGGGCGGTGAGCTCCCAAGGCCAAGCTTCAGCTCTCCCGCTTCTTCTGACTCAGGACAGACGAAGTCATCTGATGTATTCCCGCCAGCAGCTACAAATTGTCATTCACCAAAAGTGCCAAGGTGACAGCTGTGGAGACCACGGGCAGTGGTTTTGCTTGCAGATGAGGAGCAGCTTAGATACTGGCTCTGCAAAGCCCTTCGGATGCTAACTCGGCTGGTGTGAACGGGCCTGGTGGTTTAGGGAGCCACTGTTGCTGTCCTGGGCTGTGCCACCTCCCCCGAGGCTTGGCCACTGCCCGGCAGCTGGTTCCACCAAAATGGGTTTGTTTCAGTTCCCCTTGGTGGAAGTAAAGCAGCGGTGCTGTAGGCAGATCTGTTTGCTTCACGCTGTAGCTGCTTGAGGGCGCTGACAGGGGCAGGTCGCGTGTGGCGAGGGAGGGGATGGGGATGGGGAGCCGGGCTGCATCCCAGGGGACTTAGCCTGGGGAGGCATCTTGCCCCATCCTGAGCTGTCTGTGCCACCACCACTTTCTTCACTGGGGATGTGTTCCTGGAGGGCTGTTGCCGTGTGGGTGTGAGGTGGCCCAGGGCCATCACATGGGACGTCCGTCACTCTCCTTGCTGTACACGTAAGCCTAGCCCCCTGCCCCCCATGCCAGCCCCAGCTCCAGGTGGCAGCCAGTTGCTTGTTTCAGCCTGATCCCCTCAGCCCATCATGGTCTACAAAGCCTGTGGGCAGCAGACTGTGGGCATACTGCTGCAGGAGAAGTGATGCAAGGGGCCAGGTGGCAAAAGTGGTGGCCAGCACCCCTTGGCTAGGGGGCTGCCCGGAGAGGTAATGGAGGGGAGGCAGCACTCCCACATGCTGGGGGCTCTGGGTGCTGTGGCACAGCAGGGGTGCACAGCCCCGTGTCAGCGCAGGTTGCAGGGCGCTGTGCGGTAATGTGTTGCAGCTAATGCTGTGTAGCAGTTTGACAGGTCCTCCCGGGACAGCCGGAGCTGACGTGCCATCTTCAGAGCTGTCACTCTTTGGCTTCCGCACTACAGCATTTATCGTGAACAGGCATCATGGGTAACTCTTTCCCCCAGTGTTTAAGGAATGAGAAGGGCTGTGGTTTTATTTTCACGTCCTCAGGAAGATGTTCAGCCCCACATTAATTGGCACTGGGCTTTATCCTCCAGAGAGATGGAGCTGGCTGGGGGGAGGATGGAGAGGAGATGAGGTTTAACATCCCGCTGGTCCAAGGAGATGCCAAGCACCTCCCTTAGAAGATTCAGGGCTCTGGCAGGAGCTAAGCATTGCCATGCCCTGCTCCGGGGCTCACCCCTGCCCAGCCCCAGCAAGGGGTTCTGCATCCCCTGGAGCGAGCCATGGCTGCCACAGCATACAGTGCTCCCGATGCCCTGCCTGGGGAGCAGGTGGGGATGGTATTGGCTCCTTGGGGCTGGGGTAGCCACTCACCCCTGCCAGGCTCAGGGCGCTGCTTTAAGAAGGAAGGGGCTAGAGATGCTCACTTGAGGCTCACTCAGAGAAAACACTCGAGGCAACTCCTGCCCTCCCCCACAGTTAACCCTGGAACTGGATGTAGAGTTTCACCCGTAAAATGCAGGAGCAAAAGGACATATTGCTGTGTTCCCCAGTCTCCTGAACTTGACCCAGGATGTGAGTAGTGTCCTGTACACTGTCCCCCTGGCAAGAGCTCAGGGGCATGAGGTGCCATCATGGACCAGCCTGGAGGGATGCTTGTGGTCCCATTGCCTTCCATTTCTCGGCTCCACAGGGTGCTCTCCAAGAGCAGTGAGGCTGCCGGTGGGTTCAAACCCTTTCACTCTCAGAATCAAACTGGGAACATGCCCGGTAAAGCAGAATTACTGGCATGTCTGGAGAGGCAGGGAGCTGGAACAAGACAGGCTCTGACAGCTGCTTTCAGGAGGTCTGTGAGAGACTGAGCAATGTGTCAGCAACGCACAGCTCGTCCTGCAGACCATCAACCCTTGTTTTGCCCAACTGCCTTTCAGCATGCACAGCCTGTCCACATCTCAGGAGCTGCCTGGCTCTACCTGTCCTGACCATGAAATGCATTTGGGATGGGTGCTGGGGTGACAGCTGTGGGCCATTCTCTTGTGGCCTGGTGGCTGAGTGATGAGGATGCACCAGTCCCTGTGGTGGAGCTGGGAAGCAGCATGTGTTTCCAGGCTGAGTCATGCTGAGGATTGTGTCTTGGTCCTAGTTACAATACTCACTCAGCAGAAATCAGCTCATCCACCTCTCCCCACCTGTCTGTGTGTTCATCCCTCCCTCACAGCTCCTTCACATAACAGCAAAGTAGCATCTGTAGGGGGGAAAATATCCCTGCCTGGAAGATTTGGGTTGCTCTGCAGGGCTATAAGGTCAGGAAAACAAAAGCTGGTGCTTGCTATGCAAGGCATGGAGCCGGCATGCCGGGCAAGCAGGTACATACTCCGCTGCAGCTGCAAGGGCTGGCTTTGCACTGGGATGAGGGCTTGCATCCATGGGAGGGGAGAAATGATGCCGCCAGGGCCAGAAGGGGATGGTAGACAAGGAGAGGAGACTGAGACACACTGAGCTCCAAGGTGGTGGGACTTGCTGTCCCCCATGCCAGCCAGCCAGGCTGTCAGAGCTGCGGAGGGGCACAGAGCACCTGCACTGCTCTGTCCCCCCTCACCGAGTTTTCTTTTCTCAGCTGCTCTGTGCCTAGGTTATTTTAGCTTTGATTCAACTCCAAAATTGCCGTGGCTGAAACTCTTATCTCTGTTGTTTTCAGTCTGCAGGAGCATCATTGAACATGTCAGAAAGATAAATTGGAGAAAAGGAGAGGGGGAAACAAAAAAAGAGGAGAGTAGTGCAGCTGGTGGGGAGAGCCGTGCCGGTTGTGGTCTCGGAGGGCGGCTGGCTGCTTCAAACCACTCTCCCTTCCCAGAGAAAGGGTCTTGCCCTGCTGCCCGCCTCCCTCCCTGCTGTCCCCTTCTCTGCAAGGCTGAGGCACTCTTACTGATATATAAAACCTGCTGAGGTTTTTCCCCTCAGCAAAGCTCATTTAAACTTAGGATCCGCCCTGCATGAGCCTGGTTTGGGAGCACTGGGAGCACAGCCTCCGATACCCGCTCCCTGTATCTGCCTTGGCTGGGGCTGAGATGTGGAGTCCCACCTGGTGGACAGTGAGCTAAAGCCTCTGCAGATCAGCTGGGAGCACTGGATCAGGGCTCTGGAGATGAACAGAAGAGTGGTAGGAGGAAGCAGGACAAGCCCAAGCAGCACAAACAGCAAGAGGGGTCCTGGACCCTGGGCAGGGGCTCGGAGCAGACCTGTGTGTGTCCCCAAGGGGTTTCACTCACTTGTGCCTATCTCAGGGTACAGTGCGGCAAAACCAGGGTCCCGGGCCCACGGGGCTGGGGGAGGTCTGTGCAGCACAAACCCAGTCAGCACGCGTTGGCTTGGGCTCCAGCCCAGGCTCCCTAAAGAGTTCAGGGGACCCCTGTCCCAACAGCTCAAAGAGGGTTCAGGCTTCTGCATCCCTGGAAGGATCAGGCCTATGGGATGAGGTTTGGGGGTTCTCTGTCCATTTGGAGTTATCAGTCAGTGCTGGAAGATACTGGCGCTGTGTCCAAGGGCTCCTGGAGCCAGCGCCGGGGACGTGGCATTGAGCAGCGCGGGCAGGTTGCTGTTGTAACAGCTTCACCACTGCTAATGGGATCAGCCTCCTCCAGGACACGGCTGCCAGGGGAACCCCTGCCTGGAGGGCTCATTAACTGCCAGGCAGAGAACAAGTGCTTCCAGGGGGATCAGAGGGGTTAAATCCCACCGAGGTGTTGGGACTCCAGAGGTTTAAGAGGTGGTTGTGACTGCTGCTAGGGATGCTGGGGCAAATGAATAGCCTATTAGATAAAATGTCAGACAGAAACGGATGAGAACTGGCATTGCTCTTCCAGCTTGCACTTTACAAAATGAATCTCCTTGTGTGCGGTTGATTTGCATACTCAAAATAGGCCACGGTGGAGGGGCTCTTCTTCTGAACCCACTGACACCAAGGGCTAAATTGTGTAAATTTGGTTATCTGAATGCTCCTCTAAATGACTGGAATGATCTAACAACGCAATCCATTGCCAGAGGAGATGGGTTTTCAGAGCCTAAGCTCCTTTGTTTCTGGAAACAACATCAAGTCACGTGTGAGAAATGAAGACAAGAAATTGCTGGCGAGTGCTGAGCTGGGTGTTGTGCCAGGGCAGGTGAAACCATTCCCTGCCCCAGCTGCTTTTCACACCTGAAATGAGGAAGATTGATCTGTGTGAAAACTTCAGGAGGCAAATACTGAGCAGATCCTATTAAATAAGGCTGGTTTCAAATAGAAACTGATTTGCATGGGCTGATCAAACTAATTACTACAGCAGGAACTCAGAAAATCATCAGATTCTTATGCAGCAGGACTGCTGAGGTCTGCTGCTATGTAGCTCGGTGCATAGATGCCTGCGAGCATTACCATACCTTCAGCAGCAGCCACACTGGCATCTCTTATCAGGAGCCACACGTGGGACATGGCTGGCATGCCGGCTCTGTTTGAGGTCATCGCTGCTCACCTGCCAGCAGCAGCCTGAGCTGTTCTTCCCCTCAACTGGCAGGGGAGGCAAACTCGCTACATCGATGATTTATAAATAGTTTAGTGTGGTTTCGAAACCTGTTGGGGTGGGTTTTTGCCATTACCAATGCTTTCCAAATGCTATTGTGCATGTGGAGCGCAGTGGCCCTGCAGAGCATCACCGGCTGGCACGGGCAGAGCCAAGCTGCTGGCAGTGGGGGGCACCCGCTCAGCATGTGGGTAACGAGCATCTCGGTCTTGGTGGTAATTTGGTCCCATCTGGTACACCGGGAACCAAAAGGCTGCACTGGCATCTGTGCTCCTTCTTCCGCAACAGCCAGGTGAGTGCAACCTTGGGTGCTGCCTGGGAGCCCTGGCAGAGCGTGGGGCCTGTGTGCCAGTGGGCAAGCAGCCTGGTGGGTGACCAGCAGGGATTTGTGCCATCAGCAGGTGGTAGCTCTTGGGTGGCATTTGGCCTGGTAGAAGGAAGGTCCCTTTGGTGTTCCCAGCACCCCTGTCTGTGTCCTATGGGAAACTGTGCACGCCTGCATCCCACAGGGACCCCAGGTGCTGGCATCCCACTGGGGACCATACATGCATGCATGCATCCTATGAGAACCCCAGGTGCGTTCATCCCACTGGGACCCCAGCTGCCTGCATCTCATGGGGAAGCGTGCTTGCATGCATCCCGCAGGGACCCTGGGGCACGCGTGTCAGGTCATGCTGCTGCAGGAGCAGCTTCGCATCCCCATGCTCGTGCCATTTCCCCAGGCAAGGGCCTTCAGATGACTTGTGAGCGAGAAGGCGTGGGGCTGGTGAGACGCACGTGCCTCTTGTCAACAAACAGAGAGACGCCGTCTCCCGAGGCTGCTGGTTTGGTGCAACGTTTGTACACACACGTGTAGAAAAGAGAGTTATGTGTGGGTGGGTGTGCCTCTAAATATAGGCCTGGCTACCTAGAAGTGTGCAGCACTCAGAAGCCCGCTCGCTGCAGCTTGCAGAGTCCCCTCCTCACCCTGCACCCCCGGGAGCATGCTGGCACAGGCAGCAGAGCTCAGAGCAGGTTATAAAGAGATTATAAAGAAGTATAAATTAAGCCTCTGTGCTAGAAAGGCGGCAGCCCCAGGCTGAAAGCATTGCATTCAAAGGCGCTCTCTGCTGCTTTGCTGTTTGTTTGGTTGGTTTTTTTAATGGTTTTTGTTGTTATCTGGCATCAGCTCAAGAGCTTTACTAAGCCTTAGAGCTTGGAAAGGGGTCCCAGAAAAGACAGGGGTGGAGGGGGACGCAGTGATGCTGTGTTTGTCATCTCCCATGAGCAGGTTCCTGTGTAGTCCAGTCGAGGCTGGTGACAGTATCAGGGGCTTGGTGAGAGTCCCTGCTGCCACGCAGGCAGGCTCGTGGGCCAGCTCTATTGTGTCCTGGGGGACCTTCTGGCCAACGTTGTGCTGCCAGAAATGCTCCAGGATTTGCCACCTCTATGCCAAGTTGAGCTCTGGCCCTGGACAGGCTGGTAGGGCTGAGCTGTGGGTCACTGGACCACATTGGGAGGTGCTAGATGAGTTCACTGAGTCCTTCTGCACACGGGGGCTGTCCCACAGCTGTCTGGGCTGAGGATGTTGCTGTCGCTTCTGTGGTCCTGCCTCCTTCATTGGCATCCCTTCCCCCAGGCCCCTTCCCCACTCTGCTTTGCTGTGCGCTGGGTGGAGATAGCAGTCCTGAAAACCTCCAGCAAGTCATCAGCTGAGCAAATTGCTCTCTGTAAATCCATAGTGAAAGTCCTGGGATTCATGAGGGCCCAAAGGAAAGTGCTTGATTGGATTTTCAAGCCTCTTTCTGTGGCTCTGGGGGAGAGGGGCTGACAGCCTCTCTGAATCTTCCTCACCACTGACTGGGAGGGGATGCAGACTGTGCCCTCTCACTAATGGGATGTAAAGGATCTGTTACTCTCCCTCCTTTATTTAACTCTCCTCTGGACTTCGTGTGCAGCAATATATTTCTCCTCCTGAAAGTCCTTCGGAGCAAGGTGGGCAGCTACAGTGTCCCTCACCTGGTGTTCAGGCAGGCGTGGAGGGAGCCATGCTCCTGCTGCCTCGCCTCTGGAGAGGAGCTGCCACGCCATGCAGCAGTCAGAGCCTGTCCCCAAAGAGCACGAGGCTCTGGGGACACACTGTGCATTTCAGGTCTCTTGCAGGAAAGGCTTGGGTTGGGCTCAAGCTGCCTGTACCAGCATGAGAGCAGCAGGAGCACCTGGGGCTGGCACCCATCACCTGGTGTAAGCCCCCTCCTCCCTGTGGAGCAAAGAATGTTTTTTTCCAGCACCACCAGAAAAAAAAGTTAATACAAGGTCCCTGGATTAAAATCAGGGAACACAGGAGCTGGGTGGTTCGATCAGCAGCAGTAACGGAGCAGCAGAGTGGCCAGGCTGTGGTGGGGAATTGCTGTCACTCCAAGCCCCTGCCACGCAGCTGAAGTGTCACACAAATAAGGGAGAAAAGCGCTGCAAATTTTATTCCATCACTCCTTATCTCTGATTAATCCTCTTATGTGTTCATCTCATTTTAGCCGGCTGTTGACTGTCTGTTTACTGTATTCCTATGGACCTGGCAGAGATAAAAAATCCTCCGAGTCTGTAACGTCTTCCCCAGCCCTGCCCTGGTGGGGTGAGGGGGCTCCTGCCCGCTGACACCAGTGGAGCGCCACAGAGGAGAGGACCAAGGTAATGTACCTGCGGTCACTGCAGCGGACAGTAGAAGAGCAGGGGCTGGAAAACAGTTTCTCCCAAGTCCTAGATTAATGTCCAGCCACTTGGGCATCACCGAAGGGAAATAAAGATACCCTAAAAATATTGTTCTGTGGTGTGACTTTGCAGCCCATGCTCAGGGCATGTGCTCAACACACTAGAGAGGAGACAGTGTTTCCACTCGCCATCCCTCTCTCACTGCAGGCAGATTTTTTAGAGCCTTGCAAGGGAAGCCCTGCCTGTCCCATGTCCCCCTCCAGCCCAGGGTCTGCAGCCCAGCTCAGTTTTGCCCAGAGCCCCAGGATAGCGGCTCCCCTGCCCGCTGCTGGGTAAGGCAGAAGCGTGAGCCCTCTGGGCCTCATCCTGTTGCTGAAGGATTTTGCTTTGACCTGCTGGGGGGCAGGAGGCCCTGCAGGGGGTCTGGGCAGGCCGGGCGAGGGGCCCAGGCCGGTTGTGTGAGGTTCAACCCGGCTCCGTGCCGGGCCCTGCCCGTGGGGCACAACAGCCCCAGGCAGCGCTGCAGGCTGGGGCAGGGGGCTGGGAAGGTGCCCGGCGGGAAAGGGGCTGGGGGGGCTGGCTGGGCCGGCTGGGCAGGAGCCAGCCCTGTGCCCGGGTGGCCACGGGGGCCAGCAGCAGCCTGGCTGGTGTCAGGAACAGTGTGGCCAGCAGGGCCAGGGCAGTGCCCGTCCCCCTGTGCTGGGCCCTGGTGAGGCCGCCCCTCGAATCCTGTGTTCAGCTTTGGGCCCCTCACTGCCAGGGGGACGTGGAGGGGCTGGAGCGTGTCCAGAGCCGGGCAGGGGCTGGGGAAGGGGCTGGGGCACGAGGCTGATGGGGGGCGGCTGAGGGGACTGGGGGGGCTGGTCTGGAGAGGAGGAGGCTCAGGGGGGCCCTGACCGCTCTCTGCAGCTCCCTGGCAGGGGCTGTAGGCAGGGGGGTCGGTCTGTTCCCCCAGGTAACGAGCAACAGGACAAGGGGAAACGGCCTCGAGTTGTGCCAGGGGAGGCTTAGGTGGAATATTAGGAAAAATTTCTTCACCAAAAGGGTGTCAAGCATTGGAACAGGCTGCCCAGGGAGGTGGTGGAATTACCATCCCTGGAGGTGTTTACAAAATGTGCAGATGCAGTGCTTAGGGACATGGCTTAGTGGTGGACATGGCAATCCGGTGTTAATGGCTGGACTTGATCTTAAAGGTCTTTTCCAACCTAAATGATGCTATGATCTATGATTCTTCTTGACAAGGTAGCTTTTCCAGCTGGGGAGTACAAAAATGCCTTAAACTGCCAAAAATCATCAGGGAAAATTGGAGGAGAAAACAGTGGGAGCCCCCGGCAAAAACCAATTCACATTTATAGGAGAGTGGTGTCTGTAACAGCATGGAAACCCCCACAAATGAGGCAACTGCTGTCTTTTGGGGGCATTCAGACAGGTTGCACAGCACCCAGCCCTTCCCCAGTGTGTGGGGCACAGCTGGGCTGCGAGCGTGAACGCCCTGAAGGTCTTCATAACCTCACCCTCAGCATCCTTCACTCCCATAGGTACCCAACACCCCGCAGCATCGCGCCTGCCCTGGAGCTCTGCTGCCTCCTGAAGGCACCCGGCAGCACGTTTGGGCACCTGCAAGCAGGGTCCTACCTCTGCCACGCTCACGTGCACCTCAGGGAGCCTGTGCCAGTGGCCTGACACACGCAGGTGGGTACTCACCCCATCGTCATGCTGGAAAGGTGGGCCTAGGTCCTTAGCCCCACCGCATATTGAGGGAGAGGGTTCATCCCGATCAGACTCTTCTTGGTGTAAATTCTCCCAAAATATGGCATACTATAGCATGGGAGTTTTGGAGGCTTCTGGCTTTAGTAGCTGGAAGTTGCTTTTCGCACCCAGTTGAATTTTCAGCCTCCCCAGCATCCTATGGCGGCAAGCACCAGGGGTGCTTTTGGATGGCAAAGTCCTGCCTTCTCCATGTGCTAAACCTCCTTCCACAGGTGCCCTCCAGTTCTTGTGCAGTGCCAGCTCCCTGCCCCATGTCAGGCTGGTTTTAGGGGCCCCATCACAGTCCCTCTTCCTCTTGTTCCTTCCAGGCTGAAGAGCCCATCTTAGATGGGGAAGACGACGTTTGTGAGTGTTTGCCTGTGGAAGGTGTGATCCAGGCTGGGCTTCAGATACTCTGTGGTGCTTTCGGCCGTGCCTCACAGGGCTGGTTTCAGGGCAGTTTCTCACAGCTTCTCTTAACCTGAGCATGTCTGGAGGTTGGGGTGGCAGGTCTTTGTTGACTATGCTCACACTGTATTTTCTGGTAATAAGCAGCATTACTTTGGGAATAGTCCCTCTTGCTCTTCTGTGGCTCTGAGTGCCAGGTCAGGCCAGTCCCACTCCCTGCCAGGGGGTCTGAGTCCCTCTCCATCCTTTTCTGCCATCCCCACAGTATCAGAGGTCCTGAGATTTCCACCTGGGCCCCATCCCTCCCTGCCCTTCTGCCTGTGTTTATCTCTAGCTGAGATGCCAGAACCATTTAAAAAGCTGCAGGCTGAGCAGCAGAGAGCTGCGGCTGCTGCTTCATTATTTACAGCTGCCGTTGGCCACTCGCTGGCTTGCCCAGCAGCTCAGCACCAGCACTGCTGAGGGACACTGCTTGCCGTTTGCTTGTTCCTGCATTGAAAGCCCAGAGTATTTTTGTGCTTGAACAGTTGCCGTCTGGCACCTGACCTCTGTACCAGCAGCGTACCTGGCATACCTGCCGGCTCAGGACAGGCCCAGCGCCAACAGTAAAGCTAACCCTTCTGAGGGCTCTAATGATTTTAAATTGCTTCTGGTATTGACAGCATATCCAAGCCGGAGCACAGGGGGTAAAGTCCTGGGCCGTACGGCAAAGCTGTACATAGGCTGCAGTTCTCCAGGCTGGATCCATGAAGGACTTCAGTTGTGCCTAGGTCATTCTGCTGCCTTTAATGTCAGCCGCAGCCAGGCTGGCACCCCTCGGTCCAGCCCTCCTCACTTCAGCCAGCCGTTAACTGCTGGCAAAGCAAAGGCAGCCATTACCAGGCCATCTGACGCCACCTCCATGTGTGTCGTGTGTCTGAGCAGTGTCATGGTGGTCTGGAAGTACAGCATCTGTTTGCCCTTGCTGGAGTTGTCTGACATGTTAACGTGGTCCAAATGGCATCTTCCAAGGTGACCAGATGCTGGGCACAGATGTGCAGGACTGATGGAGTAGAGATGCACATTGCAGTGGATCCCTTGCCAGCCAGCTCTGCCTGCTCTGCTCTTGTCCCTGCCGTTGGTCCCTATGCTCCCTGGTAGCCCTGCAGGCTCCATCTGAGATGGAGACCAGCGTGCAAAGCTGGAGCTGCCATATGCTCCCCGTAAAAACAATTCTTGGCCCGTTCCCCGGCATTTCCTGCCACTGCCACACGTGCTCAGGATCCCACATGCCTTGCAAGCCGTTCAGTAACTGCAGCCCAGCAGATGGAGAAGCCAGGCACAGTTGTGCAGCAGGAAAGAAGAATCCACAGGCTCTGTTTGTTCTCAGGATGTTCGCGCCAGCAGAGGAAGGGGGAGGAGAGCTGGCACCCACCCCTGCAGCACCATCTGTGCAAAGTGCCCCTCTGCAGAAGGCTCAAGACCTTTCTGTACCCACTCCCCATCCTGGGGCTCAGCTGTAAGCCCTTCTTCAGCTGCTGCAGTGTTTCCACCCAGTGCTATCCAGTTTAAAGGCAGCTGGAAATGGTGTGAGTGTCCTAGGTAGATGGAGGTTATCACTTCTCCTAGGCAGGTGGTACTGGTTTGTTCTGATGGCTTTTCCTACTAGAAGAGATGGCCAGTCAGCACTAAAAGCAAAGGGAGAAAAGCAGTCCTCAGAGAAAGCAGAGATATATTGCAGTAGGAAATTAAAAAAGTTCATGTCAGCTTTTGGAGGAACTCTTGCTGTGCCTTTATCTGTCTGGGGGTGGAATGAGGGCTCTGGATTCAGCCCTGCTGTGTAACGTGGAGGTCTGAAGGCACATCCCTTGGTGGCATATTGTGGTGGGGAGTGACCAGACGGAGCTGATGTCTCTCTTACCTTGGGCAGCAGAGCATGACTGGATCAGTGTCTGAGCTCTGAGCACAGAAGATAAACATCCAAGTCACAGGAGAGGGGATATCTTTATGCTGTGTCGGTTGAGACACCATGAAGAACCAGGTGAGGAGCAAACATCCTGCCACAGGGGCATGTTTATGGTGCGCTGCTGCTGGCTACAGTGGGGCTTCTCCTGGCAAGTGCTTTTACTTTATGCTGTGTTTTCCAGTGACCTTGTGTCTTGGTGGCATTGTGCCATGGTGGTCCCCAGGGAGGCGAAGTGATGCAGTGCAGCCTCACAGGCTGGGGGTGGGCGGCAGGCAGGCAGGCAGGGACCTAGGCAAGGTGGGGACGTGGACATGAACAACCATCTGCTCCATGCAGTGGGGCAGGGTCAGCACTGGTCGGTGCCCACTGGGCAGGGTGGCGGGTGTTTTCCAAGCAGGATGGCCTGGATCACTGGCTGCTGAGCCCAGGATGGGGCAGGGATTGGGTGCTGCTGATGGGACAGAGCTGCTGAGCTCCAGGGGTTGTTTTATAGCCTCAGTTCCCCGCTGCAGGAGCGAGGCAGAGAGATTTGCAGCTCAGCGCGTTTCTCTGCCCAGCAATTGGAAGAAGAAACACAAAAAACAGGCTTCAGGGAAGTGATGGCTCCTGCAGTTCTGGGGTGCAGCCAGGCTGTAATTACCAGTGTTAGGGAGAGAGTTACCGCTGCGGGTGCTGGTTTCCTCCAGTCTCTTGCTCTGGTCCAGGATGAGCATGTTATGCCCCAAGCCCAGCAGGGGAGGGCTGCTGCAGGAAGGACGTTCAGAGCCGCAGCCCAGAGAAGTCATGTCCTACCTGCTGCTGAGCACATTACTGCTCCTCCAGGAGTGGATAAGTCCTGCTTATGAGGACACTGGTCGTCTTTTATTTAATTTCCTGGTAATGCTTCTGCAGTGTCAACGCCTTATCAGGAAGGGAGCAGCTTAAGAGCCTGGTAAAGGAGTTTTATTGTCAGTATCCAGTTCTTTATTTCCCTCTTCCCTGTAACTGGATGGCAGACTGGTTGTGTCTGAAATGAGGTGTGATTTCTTTGCCTTTTGTCCATTTAAGCTGCGAAGATTTCCCTGCTAACCTTTCCTGATGGTAATTCAGCTGCATGAGAGGCTGCTGTTCCTGGGCAGTCATGGGAGGGTTGTGGCTCAGCTGCGGGCTCCGCGGGGAGGAGCAGGGGTGAGACCATTCCCAAATTACACGCAAAAGGACAGATGTGAGGACACAGTAGCTTTAACGGGGCAGTTGTAGTCCAGGACTTGTCATCTACTTGGCTGTGACTTGGCAAGCAAAGCCCTGCCTCTGTTTCCCAAGAGCAGTCACACTGAGCTCAGCCACGTCTCTGAGGCATCCCAGTGCTTTGAGCCCTGCAGTTCATTCTCGTGTTCGTGCACTGCAGGGGCTTGTTGGATGGTGGGACTGGAGTTGCTGTGGGCATTTGGGGCTGGGGGGGGCTGAAAGAGGGGTCTCCCCTGGGAAGTCGGCAGCTCTGTGGCTCTGCTGTCTCTTGGCAGCCAGCTCCAGCTCTGCAAACAGCAGACATTCTCCGTGGCCATGCCAGGCGTGCAGAGACACAGAGCTACATTCAGTCCCCTTTTCAGCCGCAAACAATAGCTTTGGATAACGTTCACTTGAGAAAATAGGTTGAATCATGTGATTTTTTTTGTTGTTGTTGTCGCTGTTGTTCTTTTAAATGCTCATGGGAGTAGCAGAGCAGCTAATGAGGCGGCACATAGCCAGTTGCAGGGGAGATGGTCTCGCCTGCGCTTCCCCGCAGCTGTGCTCTCTGGTGATGGAGCTGGCCCTGCACCCCGCACCTGTGGGTGCTGCACCCCCACGGGGACTGCTGATGGGTGCAGGACTGGCACTTGCCCTGAGAGGTGCCGGCACCCTTTTGCTCCTCAGCACTTTCCTTCCTTGGATCTCAGGTTTTTTTCTCCAGCCATGTGCTGCTGCATGAAGGAGGGGAAAGCCACGAGTACCCATTCAGCTGGGCACCGGGGGTGGGTCAGTGTGGACCTGGCAGGGTTGGCATCCCACCACCACAGAGCACCGCTCATCCACAGCTAGCACTGTATCCCCGGCATTGGGTGGAGGCACCTGGTGCTTGGAGCCCTCCTGGCTGCCATGGGAGAGAAAGCAGCAGAGACAGGTACATAAAAGGATGTTGGGACAGGTCACCTGGGGATCAGGGCTGCCACAGGGCTGTCTTACCTGGCAGCAATGAGCTCAAGCCTGAAACTGTGCAGGTGCTGGCTTGGAGCTGCAAGAAGCTCCCACCCTCTTTCAGCCCCACATGCTGTCCCTCTTCACTCTGCAGCGGGTGCCAACATGCGGTGCTGGGAGCAGGCAGGGGGTGTCAGAAATGCAGATAGATTGCATTAGATGGATGATGCATCAAATCCTAAACCGATAAGAGACAGAACAATTGATACGTTGCCAAAAGGCTGAGAAGGATCTTTTTAAAGCAGGCTAAATAGTCTGGACAGGAACAAGCAATGAGCAGCACAGGAAAAAACAGCACGTTCATCACTTTGTTTTTCTGGCTGTGGCCATGCACATTGCCATCTGTCTGTGCTGTGTTCCGATGCCATCCTGATGGTGCTGGGATTGCTCCCTGATAGCAAGCTCACAGCCCTGCTGAGCAGCCTGGAGCCGTGGCTGGCATTGCTCTGGGATGCCAAGGGCAGGTTTGGCATGACCTTGCCCTGGGCTGGGTCTTTCCATCTTCTGGCTGGCAGTGCTTTGAGGAGTCCTGGAGCTGGCAGCGGAGACTCAGCTGTAGTGCCAGCAGCCATGGCTGAGTCTGCCTTAATCCCAGTTTTTAGACCGGCTGAACTTACTTCCACTTATCTCTGATATTGTGCAGCTATGTTACCGCTGTGAAAAAGCCAGCCCTTGAGTTTGCTCTTAAATCTCTGCAGAACAGGCAGAGAGATGGCACTCCAGCCATGCCAGAGCTCCATCTCCTCTGAACCTTGCAGCGGTGGCATCCCTCAGGTAATGGCCAGTGTCACACCGCCAGGAGTTTATCCCACACAGGTCTCCCATCTAACGAAAGGAGATGCTGGACCGGGATGGGACAGTGAGATGCCAGGAGAGGATGGTATGATTTACCCTTGGGGGATATCTCTGTGAATGTCCCCCTGCCTGAGCTGCTGGTGCTGCGGCAAGGATGGGCCCTGAGCAGCACTGCTCTGCAAGGGAGGACGAGGGCTGTGGATGTCCTGCCAAGCTGCTGGGACCCGCAGTGCCAGCAGCGATGAAGGAGGCAGGTGGAGTAGGGCCACCATCCAGGTGGCAGAGGGCTTGGCATGAGCAGGGAGGGTTGCTGTGATGGGGGGGGTGCATTACAGCCCGCCCCTCTGCTCTGCAGTGCAGCCATGTGATGCCGGAGGAGTGCGGTGGCGATGATATGGAATGTGGGCAGCTGCCTTCGGACACGCTCCGACAGGTGACAATCCAGCGCCATCCCCACTACGGATTTGGCTTCGTGGCCGGCAGCGAGAGGCCGGTGGTGGTGCGCTCAGTGGCAGCAGGTAGGGTGTGCGACCCCCCTGTCCCTGGACACAGCTACAGGGTGCCAAGAAGCACGGGGCACTTCCCCTAGTGACCCCCTCCCTGGGCTCCTGTCCTCTCCTGTCCCCTCCAGTGAGCCTGTGGGGTGCCCTCCACAGTTACATACATGGGCAAATGCTTTGGGGGTGCTTGGGACCCTCCTGCTTCCCCCCACCTCGCATCCCCAGGATGCCTGGGCAGGCCCTGACCCTCTCTCCCGGCAGGCGGCCCCTCTGAGGATAAGCTCCTGCCAGGAGACCAGATCTTAGCCATCAATGATGAGGATGTGAGTGAAGCCCCCAGAGAGAGATTCATCGAGCTTGTCAGGTGAGGACAACACACACCTCTTGTCATCTCTGGGGAGGGAGCTTGTGCTGGGCTGCTGTGCCCCAGCTGGAGCCTTGGGGTGTCAGTGCACGCCCCCAAGCTCTGTTGTCAGTGGTCACTGCTGGCATGGGGAAGCCTCAGCCTGAGCAGGGGAAGTGCCCTGGAGCAAGTGCCGTACCCATTCCGAACTGGCCAAAAGGTGGGCAGCACTGGGAAAGCACCCACAGCTGTATTACCGAGTGCCCCAAGGAGCCCACAAAGGTCCCAGCTGCCACCAGGCTGGGAAGGGTGGGATGTGTTCTCTTGACAGCCAAATTCACATGCGGAGGTCCACTGCTGTGAAGTCCTATCCACCTTAATTTCTCCTTTCTGTCACAGGAAGGCGAAGGACTTCATCGTCCTCACAGTCCTGCATACCCACCAGGTGAGACCAGCGGGAGCCAGGCCCTTTGGAAGACTGAGGTGGGGTCCCTGGAGGCCCCAAGGGACCATTCAGCAGCTCAGCTGAGGTGTTGGACTGGTGTCCCACCACCCCAAAGCTCTTCCAAGCTGTCAGGTCTGAGAGCTGCCGCAGCCCTGCAGGATCAGCGTGGGCAAGTGGCCATCTCCCTGTCCTCATCACTACCTCCTGGTAGTGTCCCTGGAGAGTCCCTGGAGAGCTGGGAGTGCCAGGCTGTGACCCCCAAGCAGTGCAGCTAGTGGTGGTGCTGGCATTGGGCGGTGCTGGAGCAGGTTGAATCGTCATGCCAGCAGCAGTGGTGGCTGGGCATCATTTCTGCTTTACTGAGCCCCTTGATGTTGGTGAAGGAGAGAAGTGCGAGAACTCCCCTGTGTTCTCCTCTGCAGGAAGGAGATGCCACTGCCCAGCGCCGCTCTGTCAGGAGCAGGGCATGTGCCAGGCTCCAAAACCACTTTTTTCTTCCTGGTTCTGGGTGGCTTCCAGCCAGGACAGGCTGCTCGGCTGATGCCAGCACCCTCGGATACACACAGCTCCGTGGCACAACCGTGGAGTGCGTGCAGGCAGAGGCTCCCCAGTGCCTGACACTGCCACCAGAACATCCCACAGGGCTGCCCAGGGTCCTACCATCTCCCAGCTACCCAGCTCTTTCCCACAGCCGCAGACCCGCATCTGAGGGGCTCATCTCACACACCCAAACCCATACTGGTGCCTCCGAGCAAGCCCTGGCTTATGTCTGCTGGAGCTCAGACTGCACAGGGGGTGGGCACACATGCCTACTGGGAGTGCAGCCTCCCCCATCACGCTGAGGCTGGTGGCCTGTCCAGGGGCTGCTGCTCATTCTTCTGGCACTGCCTGCAGCACTGTATAACCACAGCGAAGGGGACTTGCTTTCCACCCCGCTATTTCATGGTTTGCTGCCCGCTCCCCATCGTCATGCTGGCTTCTGACAGACTTTCTCTGAGCCCCATATCTGGCTTTCCCCATGCCACAGCTCCAAGGGCAGGCAGGTGATTTATCCGGTGCTCTCTTTCCAGTCTCCCAAATCTGCTTTCATCAGTGCAGCCAAGAAGGCGAAGCTAAGGTCCAACCCAGCGAAGGTCCGATTTTCAGAGCAGGTGACGGTCGGCGAGACGGACCCAGTAAGTCCTACCCTGCCTTCTTCTGTGATTCACCCACTTGAGGTGTCCCTGGGGCCGTGGGGTGTGAGGTGGCTGGGAGCTGCAGGGCTCCTCTGCCCTGGTTTGGGCTCTGCAGATGAGGGCAGCCCTCTGGCCCAGAGCGCCCTGCAGCACACTCGAGGCATTGGGTTGGTGCTGGGGGACATGCAGTGGGTCCTCCCCTGTCCCTCCGTCTGGATGGAGCCCCAGAAACTGTCCTTGGAAACCTGGTCCCCCTGGGCACCCGAGGATGACATCCGGGCAGTGCCAGCGCCTGCCCTAAGGAAGGTCTGCGCCTTCCAACCTGGTGCCAAAAGCTTTGCAGGAGTGCCCATGCATGGGGCATGGTGACCAGGGCACTGCTGCTTGGCAATGGAAGCTGTTACGCTGCAGTAGTGTTCCAGCCCAGTGCCATTATCTCTTAAATGCAGAAAGGTTTTATTAAGCAGCGTACAAAAAACAAAAAAACCAACAAAAAACACCACCCAAACCCACAACAAAACAAACCAAAAAAACCCAGTGTGAAGCGCTTTTAGCAAATCCTATTTTTAAGCAAAATCAATTAAGTAATTATCTGATCGAAACACTTCTCCCTACATAAAATCAGCCTTCGTCCCACTTTCTGCACAGGGCGTGTGCAAGGCTGAGGTGGGCTAGGCTTGGGTTAAGGGTCAGGAAAGGGGGATCAGCTCTGAGCCACCCCAGCCATCGCCTTCCCCCTGGGTCACCAGCTGGGAAGCAGGACAGGCTGCCAGGCATGGGCACAGCTCTGGGATGTGCTGGACAGAGTGGGATGCTCCATTCCTGCTGCAGCTGCTGGGAGCTGGGGAGGTGGATCTGTCAGGCAGCTCTGAATTGCTCCAGCTCTGCACGTCTCGATGGCTCAGCAGAGATGCTGGATTTTCAAGGGAAATGTGCCTCTTAGCACATAAGCCCAGAGAAGTGGAGGATGCTGTAACCACTCCATCAATGACACTCATTCTCTCTCCCCACCTTCTGTCCGTCTCTCTGTGCCCTCATCCTCCTCCACTCCCCCATTGCTGGCCCCGCGTGCCAGGACATGTTGAAGAAAGAAGCTCTCCTCCTCATTCCCAACGTGCTGAAGGTTTTCCTGGAGAACGGGCAGATCAAATCCTTTACGTTCGATGGCCGAACCACCGTGAAGGTGGGCCCCTCCGCTCCCCCCACGGCACGGTGACGCTTCTCTCCTCCCGCCTGCCCGATCCATTTTTCCTTGTCTCCTGCTTCTTTGCACAAACACTGCAGCGTCGCTTGGCTGGCTGCGAGCTGCCACCGCATGATAGATAGCCTCCCTGCCTCCCCGGGCAGCACGCTTTGCAGCTGGCAGGGATGGGGTTTTGCTCTTTCTCCCACTCCTTTTTCCTTGCTGTAAGCCTGCCCTCCCTCAAGCCGGGATGGATGCTCCTGCAAGTCTCCCTCCCAGGGGTCAGCTTGCCGCAGCCCCCCTCCAAAACACCGCAGTGCTGGGGGTCTGGCTGCTGGTCACATCCTGCTGCAAGGTGGCTGGGTACGATCCTGTGACCCCTCTCAGTGCTGCAGGGCCTCATCCTGCGCTGGCGTGGCCCCAGGTGCTGAGGAGGAAAGGGCTTTCAGTAGGGTGCTATCTCCCACCCTGGGAGGGAGCCACTGCCTTGCACCCAAGCCTGTCTGTGGCGTTTGCAGGATGTGATGGTGACGTTGCAGGACCGCCTGTCCCTGAGGCACATCGAGCACTTTGCTCTGGTCTTGGAATATTCCAGCCCAGAGTACAGCCACCGGTTCCTGCTGCTCCAGGACAAGCAGCCGCTGGCCCACGTAAGTCGCTGGGTGTGAGCAGGCATGGGATGGCCAGGGCTGGTGGCTGGGGCACAGGGAGGCTCCTCTGCCACCAATGTGGGGCATGGCAGGGTTGTGCCATGGGGTGGTGTAGCCTCTCCTTGCCTCTGGCATGGTCCTGTGGGCTGAGGGGTGCAAAGGGTGTCCAAAGAGGGAGATGATCCCTACCCATCCCACCCTGACAGCACCATGGAGGTGCTCCAGCCTGGGAAGCTGCAGGCAGCATTCATGAACATCCTTGGCCTGCCCGGGAGATCCAGGAAGCTGGCACTGTACAGGATCAGGGATAAAACGAGGATTGTGGAGGAAGTGTTAGCCCTCGTGGAATAAACCCCTGCCACACCAGGCAAAGATGTCACACCAAGGGAGGCTGGGCTGTTCCAGGGATGAAAGGATCAGGTGGTGCACGGTGTAACCAAATCCCTTCCCAGGGGAGAGGAGAGGGGGTCTTATGCTCTGCAGGCAAATATATGCAGCTTCTGGGCTCACTGCTCCCCTCTGCTCCTGCCACAGGTCGTGCAGAGGACACACTACCATGGCATGAAATGCCTTTTCCGTGTGAGCTTCTTCCCCAAGGACCCAGTGGAGCTGCTGCGCCGGGATCCTGCAGCGTTTGAGTACCTGTACATCCAGGTAGGGGACTCGTCCCTAAGAACTGGGAGCTGATGGTGCCTGTGGGCCACGCGTCTGCCCAGGCTGGGCTTTGTGGAGGCATCCCTCAGGTGGCGGGTGCCCTGTCCCCGTGGCTGGCTGAGGACACCTCTCCTCCCTCCTGCAGAGCCGCAACGATGTGATCAGAGAGCGCTTCGGTGCAGACCCCAAGCCAGAGATGCTGCTGGGCCTGGCCGCCCTCCACATCTACATCACCGTCTCAGCCACCCGCCCCAGCCAGAAGGTCTCCCTCAAGAACGTGGAGTGAGTCCTCCTCCCTCTTCCCACACCACCGCACAGCCCTCCTCTGAGTGCCTTCCCCATGCTCCTGCTCACAGCCCTGCCATAACTGGGGTGCTACCAGCAAAGTTTTGGAGTGCTGAGCATGAGATGCCCTGAGAGTCCCCCTGGAGCTGGCCGGCTCGCAGGCTTGACAGCAGTGACCTGCAGTCTCTGGTCCCACCACAGGGCCGTGTGAGACCCCCACACTGACATCCAGCCACACATGGCAGCCTGGCCAGGGCTGGCGGTGATATTTGGTGCCAGCCTGGGATCATTTCCATGGGAACCCAGGCTGATTTTCCACCTTGCGTCCAAGGTGAAGAGAAGGCACTGTGGCTCTGTAATCTCAGCCCATCACCAAGCTGTGCAGAACTGGCTCAGCCCTCCTGTGGCTCCCGGTGGTCTTAAATCCATATGGAGTCCATCTGTGCAGGCTGGCTTTGCCCAGTGTGCATGGGGAGGAACGGGGGGAGATGGCACCCCAGGGAGGACGCCAAAAGAGGCTTGGGAATTTGCCCTGCATCCCTTAACCTTACATGAAGGTGAGCAGGAGCTGGGCTCAGCTGCAGAGCCTGGCACTGCTGTTTGCCAGCCCAGTGCTAGTGGCTGTGCCACCAACTGGGGGTCCAGTCCCCTTGTGAACCCGGGCTGGGGGCTGCTGCTGCACCGGCTGTGACACCAAGGAAGTGCTGGTGTCGCTCCCGTTCCCACTAATGGCAAGAGGATGCTCTTGGGCAGCATCCCTGGTTTCTGCCCGTCGGCAGGATCTCTGCTCTGGTGGCTCAGGCGGGCTTCCCTCCCCGCAGGAAGGAGTGGGGCCTGGAGCCCTTCCTGCCCCCCTCGCTCCTGCAGCTCATCAAAGAGAAGAGCCTCCGGAAATCTCTCTCGCAGCAGCTTAAAGCCCACCAGAACCAGCCTGGCGGCACCAAGGTGAGCCCAACCTGCGTGGCCGTGGCTCAGGACTGGTAGGGTGGCAGTGTGCCTTCTGCCCCAGCCATCCTGTTGTCCCCGGCTGCCTGGGGACTCCTGTTATTGCTACCGAAGTCCCATTGGATGGGAGATAAATCCCAGTGTGGCAGCTGTGCTTTCAGCTTGGCCAAAGTGGCACACATCCGTTAACCCTGTGTTTATCATTATCTCTGGGCTTGGAAGGCTCTAGAGGAGGCTGCTGAGCAACTGCCTCATCCCTGCAACCATCAGAGCTCCCCGGGGGGGCTATGTATCTCCCAGGAGGGTTATACATCTTGGGGGGGGGGGATTATACATCTCCCAGGGGGTTACATATCCTATGTCTGGGCTCCTCCCTGGCTGTGCCTCTGCTTTGGGTAACGTCCCAGCATCTGCCCAGACAGCAGGGGAGTGGAGACCCCCTCCACCCCATGTCAAACCCCAGGCTCGTTGCCAGCACAGCCCATGCCCCAGGCTGCCTGCCAACACGCTGCGCACCTCTGCTTGGGAGCTCCCAAGTTTGCACCAGCCTCTTGCATTTCTTGCCCCTTGTGCTGGTGGTGATCACCTGTGTGATGTGTTTTGTCAGGTCTCCACAGCCCAGGCAAAGCTGCAGTACCTGAGGATCCTGAACGAGCTGCCCACCTTTGCTGGGGTCCTCTTCAACACAGTGGGACTGGTACGGTAATTCAGGGTGGGCTGGGAGGTGCTTGGCACTGGTCCTGAGTCTGTGCTGGAGGGGAGAGTCGGGGGAGATGTGACTTCTATAGAAATCACTTCCTCGGGCTCTTGCTCTGCCCCACTAGGGTGCAAGCCCATCCAGAGAAGCCTTCAGAGCCTCTGCTGACAGTAGGTCAGATCTTCAGCTCCACAGGGTCTGGGTCGCCTCTGTTCTTGCCAGCCTTTTGGGCAATGACATAACCTGCTCAATTAAGTTGCCGTAGTTTTGGACACAGTAGCTCAGTCCTGCCCTGGCAGCATCCTGCTCTCCATCTCAGAGGAGGGCCACCCATGGCAAAGGCCACTGTGTTCCCTGCTTGTCCCCACAGGGAATAGCCCAGCTGGCCTTACCATCTCTGACAGCAGTGGTCCAGCCTGACCGCTCTCAGGAAGCTGCCACTGCCCGCTCCTCCCTCATCTCCATCAGAGGCACCTCCACCCCTCACCCAAGCCACCTCAGTTTCTCCATGGCAGAATGAAAGCCACCAAGCCAAACAGGAGAACAGTGGACCCACTACGGCTCCCTGCTGCCTGGCTCACCTCTCCATCCCTCATTCCACCTCCCATCCAGGGGTCTCCATGTAAGTGTCACCTCTCTGCCATCCTTCCCCTTACCCACACCCGAGGTTTCAGCACTTCCCTGGCTTCCCTTGCTTTGACTCCTGGGTTCCACCTCTTGCAGCCTTTGACCTGCTCTGCTTCCACCGTGCCATGGAGCTGCTCACCTCGCAGCCTAGAGGGCTGCCTGTAGGAAATCAGTAAAGGCAGAACCTCGTGGTGTCTGGTCGGTGCCATGGCCGAGCAGGGGGAGCCTGCCTCCGACACTGACTGGGTGTGCAGCACTGGGCAGCTCACCTCTGGTGTGGGTGCCCTGCTTTTTTTTTAATCTCTGACACCAAAGCAATGACTCTGAGCTGACCTAGGAGGTGAACCACTTTTAAGTGGTAAATAGTATTCCTTTATTCTCCTCTGCACTGGTCTGCCCAGCTCCTCTTCACCTCCAGGTCTGGCTTGAAGCATCCTTCCTGGGCAGTCCAGAGCAAGAGATCTCTATTTTCAGTCAAGGCTTTAGTTCTTTTCTAAAATGCATTCCCTCCCTCCTCTGCTTCCTTCTCTCAGAGGCATTGTCAGATCAGGCAGATTTGTAACACGCTCTTACTTTTCTGTAGCGACACCAGCAAGCCTGAATATTTCATGTGGACAGTCAGTTCAGTGCTTTATTTTTAAATAGCCTTGGCATCCTTCACACTGTTCGCAGCTCTGCAGAGAGGCTTAGGGAGGGGGGTTCATGGCACCAGCTTCACCTGCTGCTCTGCAAAAGCCCTCTGGGACCTGGCCAAGCTGCTGACATCGAGGGTTGGCTCCACAGAGAAAGCCAGGTGCAGTCTGTGAAGCCCCAGGCTGCATTTATTTACCCATCTGTCTGTCACTCTTTCTCCATGTGCTCCTGCTACCAGGACGAGAAGCAGCCAGCCACCACGCTTCTTGTGGGACCCCGGCATGGCATCAGTCACGTCATTGACCTGAAGACCAACCTCACCACAGTGCTGTCAGAGTTCAGCAAGGTCAGCAAGATCCAGCTGTTCAGGGAGAACCACGGGGTGGCCCGGGTGGAGACGAGCATCCTGGATGCCAAGGTAGGCACAGGTGCCACGGAGGCAGGCGCTGGGGAGAGGGGCTAGTACGGAGGCTGTGGTTGGGTGTTTGGTGCTCGTCTTTGAGGGGGCTCAGGACACAAGTGCACGTTGGAGCATCTGCCTTGAGATTTCTAGGGACTCAAAAGCCCCTTTCACATTGTGGTCACAGGGCACATGGTCTGTGACGTCTCCCCTGCCTGTCTGTCTCCTTGAGCCATAGAGGCAGGGACTGACTGACACAGAGGGTACACGGTGCAGGCATGGCGGCATTCTGGCCGTGACCCAAACACCTACCAAATGGTTCAAGCAGTGCCCGTGGGGCAGACAGGGGTGACACAGGCCAGGCAGGTAGCAGGGCCCTTTGGAGGCAGGACAGCACCTCGCTTCTGCTCAGGGCTGGAGAGGAGCAGTCCATGGCCATACCTGAGCTGGATGCAGGTACTGGAGGGGACTGGTGGGGTTTCATGCATTAGCAGCGCTTGTGAAACTTGTCAAGCCATACAGGATCATTGAATGAACTGGAAATGATGGGATAGGGCATGTCAGACTCAGAGTGTGGGAAGAGATTGCTGGGCGTCCCTGGCTCAAATAAACCCTGGGTATCTTGATAGCTGCCTCCATTATCCTGGCCTTCAGCCCACAGAGCAGACTTTCTACCCCTGGGCGTATATGCCCTCCTGGGCCCTGTGTGTTATCATCCTGCCATCCCCTGCTAGTTGTTGTGTGGTGCAGTGCTGGTTCTGGTAGTCAGTCCTCATGGTCAGGCCCTGCCACCCCCATCACCCCTCAGACTCACCTGCCTCTCCTGAGTCCCAAACCCTTCCAAAGGACTGTCAGCAATACAGTAAAAGCTTTACTGACTTCTTTGGTGTCTGGTCTGGCAGCCACAAGATTCTAAGGACATCATCCAGTGGCCTTTGCTTGGGTTTTTAATAAGCTAGGACGCATCTCTGGCAGACTTGCAGGCAGGTAGCCATGTGCCTGCTCCAGGGTATCCTAGGTTTTACTGCCTCCTCGTGCCCAGCTCTTCCCTGCCCCATGGGGAAGGATGGAGCTGAGGTGCAGCAATCTGACAGATAAATGCCAAACCTCATCCTCTGCTCCCACCTTGAATTCAACAGGACAGAGTTAGATTAAGTTTGGGCTAAATAGGACGGAGGCAGTGTTTGGCAGAGGCTGTCTCGTACAGTGACATCTGGCACAGTGGAGCTGTGACCACTGTGGGGCATGGAGATGCTGCTGCACAGCTGACAGGGTGTATCTGCACAAGCCTGCTAAGCTGTAGGCTGTAGGTCAGTTTTACTGCCCCTGCATTCACCCCTCTTCCCCCAGAGGCCGATGAAGCTGAGCTGCTTTGCTGGCTGCCTCTGCATTTCCTCATCTGCTACAAGGTCTCTAAACCTCAGCCCTCTCTGCAGCCCTTTCCTTGCACTCTGTATTTCAGCTGTAGCCTCACAGATGTAATCATGGTGGATTTGTTTAGGATTCTCCTGCTGCCTCCTCTCCTGGTGGATTTTAGCACTTCCTCCCACCAGGCGCATTAATTCCTCCAAGTCTGTTTTCCTGCGGCTGCTGTGTCTGCTCCAGCAGCTCTGCTGAACTGCAGTAATGCCCTGGCAGGCTCCGCCAGCACCATGCTTATCCTCATCCCCTCTGCTTTGTCTGACCACCCCCAGCAGCCTCATCCGTGAAGCCCATTTTTTGCGTTTGTAATTCAGTGGATATTTGGTCAACTGTAACGCCTGCAATATTCCATCTGCAACCTACTGAGGTCAGCCATTGCCCAGATGAAGTCCTGGTGTCCCGCTGTGCCTGTCCCTACCCTTGAAAACCCTCAAACCTCCCTCACTGCCACCTGGGCAGGCAGAAGCCCTCCTTGCCTGTCCCCTCCAGCTGCCTGGGCTGTGCAGGAGCCCACCAGATCTCCTCCTTACTGCTTATGGAGCAGGTATAACCAAGGGATACTGTCTGCACCATGAGTAACCCTTCTGGTTCCTCCTGGTGCCCACACCCCTTGGATATGTATGCATAAATTGAAATATTAATATATTAATAACAGGCTGGTCACAACCCTGTGACTGACTGCTCATGGCTCGCTGTGAGCGCTCATAGCACAGTGTGTTCCCACTGCCACATAGCTCCATGGCAGTCTCACCTACTGCGAGTACTGCGCGGGGAGGTGTGTGGCGTTAGCTTTGCTCCACGTGGTGCTGCTCAGCCCCGGGAGCGCACCGAGCTCACGGTGGGGTGCACTGGCCCCTCTGGTGCTGCCATCATCTCGCTGCCGTGGCAGAGTGCAGTTGTCCCCCCAGTGCAGTCCAGTGCACAGCTGAGACTGGCTGCAGGAGCAGCAGACGTGATGCTGACATCCATCTTCTGTAAATTAGGTGGCGATTCCTATGTGGCTTCTGCACAGATCCGGCGGTGCTGCTCCCCTCAGCCATGCTCTGCAGCAGTAATTAACTCTGCAACACCACCAGCCCTTTCCTACTGTAGAAGCAGACTTTCTTCTGTGTCCCTTCTATGCAGTCTCCCAATTGCTGCAGAAAAGGCAGCTTACATACAACTTCCCACAAGCACATACGCACGTGTGGCAGCTTTATCTCCCTGAGAAGTTCCAGGCAGCTGCCTACAGCCACTGAAAGCCCCTCTGCCTGCCTGGAGCAGGGTGAGCATCCCATTTGTGAATCTCAACAGGCTCAACAGCATCCTGCCAGCACAGAGGCTGCTGTTATCTGTCTTCATTTAGCCGTTATCCAAGGGCTGGGTTTTAAAGTCAGAATGTCTGCTCTGAAATGAGGCATATGCTAATCCTGCACAGGACAGCGATGAATGAGGAAGGCTAAGAAAAGCAGGCAAAAAGGTTGTTACCTTGCAGTGCTAATCTGCTTTCTGCAATTATTCTGTTGCACCGAATGTGTCACTGGCTAAAGCCCTGGGTTGCAAATAAATCTGTTTCTGCCATGAGTTGTAAACCATTAGAGGGTTGTGTTTGAAGTAGTGTCCTGACTGCTCTGGGGACCTGTGCTCAAATCCGCATCACCCCTGGAAGCCTGTCAGAGCCCTAGGGATTGCAGAGCAGGTGGGAATGTCCCTGGGGCCATTGTACTGTGAGCCTGATGCTGCGTTGAGGGATGCTGGTGCTGGGGCAGCTCCAGTAAGGGCAGGGATGTGAGTGAGCCAGCCTGAGTCGGTGGGGTGGTGGTGGCCCGTCACAGCTGCTCACTGGGTTACTGTGGAAACAGCAGATGGTCAGTGGTGGTTAAGGGATTTGTACCGAAAGGCCATTTTGAATTTCTAAGCACCAGGGATGTTGTTGTGTAATTGATCCTAAGGGTTAAAAAAAGGGAGTCGGGTCACAGAGTGGCTGTCAGCCAGGAGGTCTGCACACCCTGACCACAGCAGCCAGCACCACCCAAATGTTCTCATCTACTACTTGGCTGCAACCACAGCCCAGACGCACCTGCCGGGAAAGAGCTGGGGAAGGTTTTCAGGTAACAAGCAGGCTTGAGGAAATTGTAAGCCATTTGCATTTAGTTCAGAAGGAAAAAAACGATGTTTGTCTTATAAATTATTCACTGGGTAGTTAATTGGTTTGTTTTGGAGCTTTTCCATCCTGGGCTTCAGATTCTGTTTAAAACAGCCCATTTGGGATACAAACGCGGGTCTGGTGCCTCTGCTTTGCTTTCTTTAGCTTTTTGCCATGGCTACAGTGGCAAGGGGGGAGCAGATGCTGGCCGGACCCCTCGTAGAGGAGCTGCACAGCCGCAGAACGGAGGAACCAAAGCCTCCAGGCCTCCACTACTGGGTCCAAGAAGGATTTTTATTTCCTGCAATGTCTAAGGGAGCTGCTGGGAGGAGAGGAGCAGGTTTCACCTCAACATCCCTGGAAGGAGTGGGGCATGTTTGCTTGGAAATGCTGAGAAAGTTCACAGTATGCGGCTGATGGCAGGATGGTGTTTCGCCAGCTGTGCTGCAGCTTTGTGGGCATTTTGCAGGATTGTGTAGCCATTCCCACCTGGCAAAGTCCCCTCTCTGCTGGGGCTGTCGCTTCTTCGCTCTTCCTCTTGTGCCCTGGACTTGCCAGTGATTCTGGAGCTCATAGATTTGCTGGCGACAGGGTGGTGGCACATGGTCTCTCCTGTGATCTTTATGCATTAAATGTAGCTTGTCTCAGTGGTCTGGGAGCCCTCAGGCCTGCATCTCCCAGGGGCTTTCCCCTCCAGCTCACTGGCAGTGCTGGGACCAACATTTGAGAGCAGCCAATGCTTCTGAGCCAGCTCAGATTTGGGCTTCTAGGCATGCATCTGCCCTCCTCCCCAGTACAGGACTGCAAAGTCCTCTTGTACCTCCCAGCATCCTGGGAAGGGCAGTGTCAGCAGCTCCTGCCTGGCATGTGGCCAAGCCCAGCAGTACTGATGGGGTGCAGAGGAGGCAGAGGGGCTGCTGCTCACTGTGCTCATCCAAGCTCCCCAGTGCAGAAGGTGTGGGGAGAGTTGCTCAGCTCCGTGGGCAGATTGGAGCCAGCTCCTGATGTCCAGCTGGGTGGCTCCACCAGGTCGCACCCCTTGCTTTGCAGCTCCACAGCTCCTGCAGAAGCAAAGCTTTTGTGCTTACTGAAATGCCTTTTCAAATGGAGCATTTATTCTCCCTTCTGATTTACACAGCTACACGCCACTGGGCTTTTTATTATTAACGGTCTTGACACTGGGAAAAAAAGCTGCCGAAGCCCTCTGAACGGGAATGAAAGAGGAATGCTCTGGGGGCAGCTGGATTGCCCGAGCCCGGACAAGCGTCTGCAATTTAACAGAGGAGCTGTCCCATGCTGTGCCTTGTCCCCATGCTGGGCTCCAGGACAGGAGCCCCGGGTGGCTGGCCATTCGCCAAGTGCAATTCAATCAAAGGCATCAGGGTAATTGACTTTATGTCTCCCAGCAGGGCCTGCAGCCAGCCAGCGCTTTAGCTGAGATCAAGACTCAACAGAGGGGAAGAAAAAAAAAAAAAAAAAAAGAAAAGAAAAATTAATTCAAAAAGATCCCTGGCTGCTGCTGTGCCTGGAATGTGGCTATTGATGTCATTGTCCCAGGGGCCACGGCATGCTTCCAGCCTGCCATGGAAATAAAAAGCCGCCATGCATGGCCAGGGTGCAGCCGCCTTTGCTCCCCCTGGGAGGCCAGCCCTGCCCGCCGGGCGCCCCTCCCTCACGATGCCAATGGGATGGTGACCCCCTGCCTCCAGCCTTCCCTGCCAGCACCAGCAGCAGCGGTTCTCGGCGGGGCTGCAGCCGGCCCCGAGCCCAGTGGTGCTTCCCCCAGCTGAGTGTGGCAAGGTCGGTGCCATATGTTTGCCAAATTGTAGTCTGAAAATGGTGGGAAGCCCCATCAAGCTGATGAGGGCAGGTGGGGCCAGCATTACTCCTGCTCCCGCAAGCAATGAGTGAAGCCGACTGAATTTCTCCTACATGAAGAGTGGGGCTTGGAGCAATGATAGACCTAAACGCTCTGGTTCCCTAACCTGAATTCATCTTTCTTTCCATTAAGGCGTTCTGAAACACTGTCATCTCGTGGGAGAGAGGGAGAGATTGAGATTTCCTTTGGCTCAGTACCTGGGGTGGGAGGGGTGGATGCAGTTTCCCTCTTTGCAGCACCTTTCTAGCAAGGCATAAAGCAAAACACAGCACATACCAGCGTGTGGTGCCAGCCCCAGTGCCACCTATGGTACTGCCCAGGACAGGAGCCAGCCAGAAACACAAGAGTCAGACAACATGTGGACAGGATCAGTTTCCAAGCCTACAAGTATTTGATGTATTTATTTAAAAAAACAAACAAACAAACAAAGAACACCCACCCCCCAAAAAAAATAGAAAAAAAAAAAAAGGAAAACCAACCACGCAGATTTCAGGTGTCCTGTCCTGTGGGCGTGAGCGCAGCCCAATGGTATTGCAACCTTGGGAGTCCTGAGAACTTGCTTCAACAAATAGGAAACGTGGAGGATGCCAAAAGTGCTGGCAGGCTCTCGTTATTAGAAATCCCACAGGGAAGAGCATGAACCCTTTGAGCAGCTGGAGAGGGGAGATGAAAGCCAGCCAGGGTGGCAGCAGCAGCATGATGGGGAGACACAGGCTGGATCTGTGCCTTCCCTGGGGACAGGGCAGCACCATCAGAGTGGAGAGAAGGAGACACCTACAAGTTTGCAGTCTACAGAGGTACCTCTCGATCTACTGTGATGTTGTGTGGGACCGTGCAGGGACCAAGGAGGGCATTCACCCGGTGGAGGTGGCAGCTGCTCAAACCCTAAGGAAGGAGGCACTGCTGCAGAAACCTGAAGGTCTGCTGCAAACAAAGGCAGGGGGTTTCTGATCAACAAATGGGAAATAATGGTCCTAATGACAAGCAGCACATTAATAGGGCTGAGTTAACAACGCTTAAGAGGAGGGAAGGAAAGGTAAATGTACAAGTGAAAAATTGACAGCTGTCTCATTAGGCCCGGCTGCCTAATATTATCAAATATAAACTTGGCACTGCACCTCAAATAAACCAGGGGACATGAGTTATGTAAATTCATCTCCCGTCTTTCTACTGCACTACATTAAAGGAAGCAGGGTGAGACCCAAAGTACATGATAAAGGGGGGAGATTAAAAGGAAGTGCACATAAGCTTAAGGGTTATAGAGTACATAGATCAGGTCATAAATTAATTTAAATATGTGGACTGTTAAGATCCTCTAGCATAACCCTGGCCATAAAATTTCCTACAGACGTTCTTTTATGAAACCTTCACCTTTGTCTGAACAAGGGAATATTCTCCAGAAGGACATCAAGGTTTGAGTTAAAGCCAGAGCATAATAGAAAAAGCAGTATACCCTTAATAGGCTAATGGAAAACTCATCTCTTGTATCCAGTGTAAATATATTTTATTTTACTTTCCAGAGAAACTGGTTGCCAAGCAAGAAACTTTAAGTGAAAAAAATGTCCTTTTCTGATTAAGACTAGAAAAATCTAGGAAACCAGTTGAGTGAAAGATCAAAACATCAGTCATTTCAGGCTGTTATTATACATTTAGATATTGAAAGAGTGTTCTCTTTAAAATTTGCTTCTTTTCATGTTGGCATATTACAGGTCAGAGATACACCTTTACCTGTGCATCCCGCTGAGAATCTGATGTTTGGCATTTTTAGAGCAGTAGGATTATCCCAGTAAGTTTGCTTCTGTGTAAAACCAGCTTTCATGCTAAAGGTGCTGCTGCCCTGTCAAAAATCAGACAGGCATTTCTGCTCTGGCATCCCAGGGAAGCAGATCCCTCGGGGCCACCAAGGTATGGGCCACCACCACTGTTGCAGAGAGAATGTGCCAGTGAAGAGGAGGAAGAGAATGGGCTGGTTGGCATGAGACACATCATCAGTGCATGGCTAGAGGATAACCAAAGGGTCATCCTAGTTAATAACTTGTTCCCCATTGGTGATGAACACCATTTCCTGATTAACAGCCAGGAAAGAGGTACTGCACTATGTGGCCACTTCCAAAAAATATCAGTGCTGACAGGGCAAAGAGCAGGTCTTAGAGGAACAACACCGGGTTTGCTCCTGCTGCATCCTTCCCTGCCTTCCGGCTGCTCATAGATGTGAGCTCTGCTGCACCACTGGGTTTAGAAAACTTACGAAGATTCATGCTTTCTCCGGTTGCTGCCTTTTTGTCAAGTCTGGTTGAGCTTGAGCAGTGAGTTAAAAAACTTGCAGGAGGAGGCAGGGATGCTGCGTGAGCCCCAGCCCCCTGGCGACCAGGCCAGTATTGACCACGGGCACAAGCCCTCACTGCTGCTTGCAGGATGTTTCCAAAGGAAAGGTGTTCAATCCCATTTGCCACAAGACATGGGTATTACAAGGAAGCCCAAAGCACAGACTACACCCCTCCATTGTTGGTAATCAGAGTAGCTCCTTGCAAAGCTGTCCTGAATTTACCATCTAAAACCCTTAGCAACACTAGTTGGAAATTTTTCATGCAACTGTTCAGAAAGTCAATGTTTGCTCAGCTCGCCTGTGCCTGGCTCTCTCCACAAGATCTCATTTGCCTTGCCTGCGTGGAACAGGGTGACCAAGATTGCCAATGTCTAAAAATAACATCTCTGTTAGCCGCCATCCCTGACACCTCCTCTCTGTGGCCTGATTTTCCAAGGAAACAAGGCTGCTGCAATCGTGTTGCCGCTTTGCCTTTTGACCCCACAAATCACTTTCAGATCTGTTGGCCACTTTCAGGGAGATGGGGCAGCAAGGTGCAAGTCTTGAAGGCAGCCGAGCTGCTGCAATGTCAGCAAAATCACCTAGGTGGGTGGAAGGGTACAGCCTTGTAACCAGCCAGACCTCTGTTACTGAGCAGCAGAGGAGCCACCAAGGCCAGGAGAGACAAGCAGCCTGACTGCAGCAGCTTTGCTCCCATTCAGTAGCTTTTTAAACAGCCAGTAATCCATCGGCAGGACACAGAGCCCCTGCAGGACAGGCTCCCAGGCCACGGGGAGCTTGCTGGAGCACTGCCATGAGTGCAGGTGGACAGCTTCAAGCTGCTCCTGAAGTGATTTAATCCCTAATAACAATATTTGAATGCTTGACAATTAGAGAACTGTCACACTGCTTGTTTGCCAGGATGTGAGAGTAGTCATTTCTAAGACCCCTCGCTAAGCTGTAATGCTAATCAGTATTAAGATTCCTCTTTTTCAGAGCGGAGTGCTACGATTAACCCCAGCATGCCATGCACCAATTGCTGGAAGCCAGTCTGGAAGCTGGGCTTGCTTGGAGACCTGGCAGGGAGCTCGCGGTGGCATGGTGTATTGTGTGTGTGTTATTTGTAGGCAAGGAACACCAGTTGGAACAGTTGTGTCTCAGTCCTTTCTCCCTTCAGGAGGAGGGGAGATGCAGGGGCTGCTTCTTGCTAGCACAAACCTACAGTCCCATCTCTGGATGGGTGGGTTCATCCTGAAGCAGAGGTGTCTGAGCAAAGATGGAAATAGGGCTGGGTCTCAGGGGTACTGGTACCCAGCCGGGGTCCCCGGACAGCACCATGGGCTGAACTGCAGGTGCTGACAGGAAGGCAATGAATGGTCATGGCTCTGTGCCACTCAGCCTTTGTGTCCCCAGGAGCTAGCTGTGAATCTCTGGCATGTGACTCATACATGGTAGAAACTACCCCTCTAGTTTTGCTTTTGAAAGGGAATTCTCAACCTGCCTTGGCCTCTTGATTTAATCTGGCAGTAGTGGGTACCCATCAGCCGTTGCCTCCCTACCCTTGCTGTTTGCTTCCTTTCTTGTTGCTAGCACTCAAACCCTTCCTGCTGCATAACACAGGGGAAAATGCACAAATGTCTCTTTATTCAACAGATGGCTTAAAAAAACCAACAAGGCTTAGCCCTATGTGGAATGCAGTTGTTTTAAGGATGCTTCATATGGCAGAACTGGAACACATGGTTTCCTTTCATCACTTATGTCAAGACCGGAGCTGGGCTAAGAGATGTCACACCCCCCCTCACCACTGCACGCCTGCCTCCTTTGAGCTATGTGTAGAATCTCTTCTCTCCCTTCTCTATCTTGATAATTTCCCTTTGATCTGTGTCATCTCAGATTTATTTTTCATGATGCAGAAGGAGCCTCATCAAGCAGGCAGAGGCAGAGCCTCTCAGTAGAGCGTGTTCACTTGTCAGGTTATTTCTCTTACGCGTCAGGTTATTTCTTTTCCTTTCTCTTCCTGCGCAGCAGCCAAGGAGGGAACTTCTTTACCCTGGCCCTAGAAGGAATCAGCCCCTGCCAGAGGCTCATGTGTCTTGGGGATCAGACGTGGTTCTGTCCAGGACTGATGGCTTCACACCTGGGTTTATTGCGTCCAGAGTGTGATGTGCTGTAAGGCCAGGTCTTCCTTTGCCAGAGTTGTCTTTGTGGCTTAAAAAAGCGAGTGGTGAGCAGGGCAGAGAACTGGCCAGTGGGTATCAGAAACCTCCTGTGTTTATAAAACAAGAAGACCAAAATAGCTTCAATGCCTTTCACACTGCATAGGCTTAAGTCATTTTTAAAATGGGCTTGGTTTGCCCTGGATGTTGTAAACAAGTTCTTCTGAGTCTTGGAGGGATGTCAGTGTGCAAGAGACCAAGCACAGCAGGACAGGCAGCCCAAGCCACAGCAGTAGCTAAACATCCCCCAGTTGCCTCATGTAAGCCCTGTACAAAGGTCCTTCAGGTGGGGCTGCTTTGTGCAAGGGGTAGAGGTGCCATGCAATGACTTCATTGAAGGCACTGTCAATTTTTTTTCCATCTCATGGGTCCACCTTGAGTGGTGCTGGGGGCTCAGACCAAGCATGGACTGCTTGACCGAGCAGAGCTGATGCAGGCTGCTTTGCCCAGCCAGGTCCCAGCAGTACATGCGACCTCACTGGGTGGGTAAGAGTGGATCCCACTCCAACAACTTCCCTAGGCTAGTTAACCTTCTTGGGACAAGCCGGCAGTCAGGGAGTCACGGTGTCTGCTGCTAGACTGTGCAGTAAGGTTATATGTAGCACACAGATTATGTCAGATTCTTTCCTTCTCTTTAAAGCAAAGACCCTTTTTAGCGTGTAAATAAATGTTCTCCTAAAAGAGAAGACACCATCTGCTCCTAAGCATAAATTTAATTTTCTGAAGGGTTAGACTTAAATAAGATCTACAGGCTCAGAGTGGTGGCTGGGGGAGCCTGTAATGGGGTTTTGCCCCCTCTGCATCTTGCTGGAAGCAGATGTCTCAGTTTATGGGAGGGCGATGTGGTGCCTCCAGCGAAACGGGTTCTGACAGCTGGAGACTCCACAAACTCCCTGAGCTCCCCAGGGCCTGATGGTGAAATTGGTGCTTGCAGGTAGGCTTAGAACGTAGACATGCAGGCAAACGATCAGGAGCCAGCATGGGGACCCTGCCATGCACAGCCTGCGCCCCGTGGGACTCCACCTCTTCCATCATCCTTAGGGGAGTCAGCAAGCTGGCATTACAGCTACAGTGAGGCGCTTTCTTGTGCACAGCACAGGAGCAAGGACATGCACCTGGCTGTTTTTTCCTGTGTGGGTGCTAAAAGTGCCAGCCAGCTCACCAGCTATACCAATGCAGGGCCCTGGCACAACCTCTTTGGAGCATGGGTCCTGTGTCAGCTGAGCCACATGGCCTTCATGCACTTTGCCTCTCTTGCCTTCCAGCCGCTGGTGTTGCTGATGGAGTGGCCCGATGCCACCAACTTTGCCTGCCTGATCGCAGGCTACTGCCGTCTCCTGGTGGACTCCAAGAAGATGATATTCTCCAGGGCCCCCAGCCAGCCACCCCCACCTCAGATTATCAAGGCAGGTATGTTTCAGCCTCTGCTTTCTGTGCGAGCCCCTTCCCCAGCCTCCCCCTCCTCATCTTCCCTCCACCCAGGGCTCTGCAGCATTAGAAAGGAGAAGGGTTTCTCTGGCACCTCCCCTCTGCTCCCATTCCCCTTGCAGAACCAAAAAACAAGGAGCAGGGAGACAAGTCCTCATTTTGGATAAGCTCTGACCTGCAGTGTCAGCTTGGGCCCTAAATACTCCCTGCAAGTGTTGTTCCTGGCTGCTCCTAGAGCAGATCCAGGAGGTGCTGTTTTGAAAAGACCTGTAATGCTGCCAGCTAAATGCTGGGTCCTCACAGAACAGCCTGTGCCTTGCTACAGGGATGCAGCACATGCTCCTTGGCCAGCATCCTGGCTCTGGAGACCAATGGGAGTGTATGCACTCAGCCAGGGACTGTGCCTCTGCTGCCTCTGGACACTGCTGCCTTCATCAGTGGGGCTCTGGGCTGCACGGGCAACTCTGCCAGCATGGCTGCTCTGCTGATTTCCTATACCAGGAAGGAAACTTTGGTGTCTCAGTTCTTCAGGTGCTCAGACTGATGCAAGGAGCAGAGGGCTGGTCTGGGCACAGCAAGAGACAAGAAGAAGTAAAGACACATTCTGTCCCACCAGGCGCTGATGCTCTGTTCTTTGAGGATGACTTGCAGGTGTGAGTCACCCTCAAAATGATTCTCAAGAGTGATTTCAAACAAGAGCCACCCATGAGCACCCACAGCCAGCCGTTGTTCCATGCAGGTGTTCACATCAAATATGTTCTGTATAGAGAAATATAAAATACAAGATCAGTGGCTGGATGATGGGCAAAAATACTGACCCAGCTGACTGGAACATTGTCCCCCAGACCTCCCAAGTGACGCTGCAGATCTAGAGAGCTGTGACAGTTCTTCAGTTTAGCTGACAGAGTTTCAAAGCTGCCTTCTCAGGATGGGACTAGCTGGGGAGGTAGGAGGAATGCTGAGAGCTAGCAGAGTCCTTGTCCTTGAGAAAGGACTCAGTGCCTCTGAGGTCTGAGGAAGGCACCTGGACACCGACTTAGCACATGTGGGAGGACACACTCACAAGAGGCATCAGGAAAGCATCTGCAGCAACCTCAGCAAATCCAGGGAAAGACCTGGCAGGTGATGTTGGTGTAAGTATATGTACATGATTTCCTTTCATTTCTTCACCTGCACCTCTTACTGATGGCTGTCACCGTGCTCTCTGCTCTGGGTGCCCCATAGAAACACATTTTGTCACATTTTGCTATGAGTGGAGAGTGTTTCCAACTTAACTGGCTGTCATCAGAGTGGTCCTTCCCTGGGTCATGTCACCCTGAGATGGGCTACAGGGACACATGGGACATACGGCTGTGGGGAGTCAGAGGAATGCAGTGGGAAGCAGAGAGCATCCCAGAACATCCCCAAGGGCTTGGAGGGAGGCTGGCAGCACCCAGTTACTGGACACTCAGGGGATATCTCAACATGTTCAAGATACTGGTGCTTTTCCACACTAGCAACTGTGGTAGCAGTCAGGATTGTTTCTCGGGGATTTTGCTTTGTGGGCATGGTCGAAACCTATGCCAAAAGGGGAAGTAGATCTTGCTCTTTTCTTGGCAGTCTCAAGAAACCAATGTCACTGCAGGGAGCCGGAGTGAGTGCAAGGGGAAGTCACGGTGTGGGTCAGACAGCAATGGAGCAATGGATCCATGGTCTTCAAACCAAAAAGCTAGCATCTCTCTAGCTGGCCTAGTATGTCCTCAGGGGTGCAATGAAAACCCCTCTGGCCAGTGGAGTGGCACAGTGTCCCTTCAGACCCAGTATACTTGGCCCGGCCACCCAGGCATCCTTCAGAAGGAGTGAATTCAGTGTGTATCAGGAAAACTAAGTCTGCTCACAGTTCTGGTCTCACCACAGCTGCAGGCTGAGCTGTCAGGAGCTAGGCGGATCACAGGGAGCAGGGACTGCTGATCATTAGCACATTTCTGCAGGAATGATAAGAAAGCCCCACTGGGATGAATCAAGTTAGCCCAGGCTTTGACTTTCCAGGCTGCAGGCAGGCTGTGTCAGAATCTTAAACGTAAAATTGAGCCCTGGCCTGTGCTTTTTGCCTAGAAGAGGAGCACATCCATCTTCCCTGAGGACCATTAAAACCTCCTGCTGAACTGCAGACATTTTTAGAAATGCATGCTTTGTCTGGATGCTATCAGTTAGATCTATCTCTCTGCATTTCCCTGTGAAGCTGTATGCCAGATCCTTGCCCTCCACAGCAAGGGTTGTGCTGGACTGGAGCTGCACCATCGGTTTGCCTCCCTGCCCCTTCCTCTGCCTGCTCCCACCAGCAACCATGGTCAGCCAAGCAGCTCTGTGGCCTTGGTTGCTCTCTCAGCACATTGTCAGGACCTTCTCCCCCAGAGCATCCAGCAGTTGGATTGTGGATTTGGGGGTTTTGGCCCCATTCAGCAGCAGGCCCTGGCTTGGCATGGGCAGCCAGCAAGGCTGTCCAAGCGGGGCAGGCTGCTAGCATGACCCATCAGAGGTGTCTGACTTTGGGAAAGCCTCTGCTTCAGCTCACACTGTCCCACCACAGCCCAGCACTGAATGCACGTCCCCAGCTGTGGCAGCCCTGTGCTCACTCACACAGCTGTCATTTTTGAGCCCTGGTATGTCCATAAATGGGAGAGAGACTGTTTTGGCTGGGATCTTAGCATGGCAGGTGATGAACAGTATAATGCAAACGTGTGTTTGGGGAGACAAATTGTCCAATTTGTTGAGCTAATGAATTTAATTAGAATGTATTTGATTTAATTTATAGTTGGTAAGATGGAGCCTGCATCCCCCTGGCAGCCATTCTCAGCACAGCTGCACAATTCAGTCTGTAATGCAGACAGATGCCCCTCCTGGGGGCTGGACCACTGGCCAGAAGTTCAAGCAGTATTTCAGCCACTTGCTTCACACAAGGGAGAAAGGAGAGGCTGTCGCAGCAAAATGCTTAACAGCAGGAGCAGAGGGCTATTTCAGAGCAAGCCTGATCCGATAGCTGACAGCCAGACAGAAAGAGAGTGGATCGTGGGCAGCAAGGAACAAGGGACTGGGAGGGGTGTCTGTCAGAATCAGCCAGGTAACGTTGGATGCCTCCCTGAAAGGCAATATCGCACCATGTTTAGCAATTCCCTGAGGAAAACTGCTTGGTCTGGCCAACTAGCAGACTGAGGCTGAAGGTCCCTGTTCATGAGTGCAGCCACGCTGCTCCCACTGCCCTCTGAATATGGCTGGTGGCTCGGTGATGTAGTACCCGCATCCCTGTGTCTCTGTGCCTGCTGTGTTGGCCAGCCCTCCTCTGGTTCTGCCCAGCTCTGCCTCCCAGCAAGCTACTGGGATCTTGCTTCCTCTGCCTGCTGCTGTCACGCAGCATAGAAACAACACATTTTCCCAGGTAGCTGACGTGGATGGAGTCCAGCCCAGAGCAGTAAGAAAGCTGAGACATTTAGGAAACAGACCCGTTGGGAAAGGTTAAAGGAATTTGCTGTGGTTAGTCTAGAGAAGAGATTGGTGGGGAGCTGGAAAGGGAAGAACAGGACAATATTTCTGATGTCTAAAGGTTGTTTGTAAAAGGACACTGCTCAGTGTGTTGCCGGTCCATGGTGTCATTGATCTAATTCCTCACAAAAAACAGCCTTAGGGTCAATACTTTCTCATCATATATGTCATAATATTTAACTTTATAAAATTTATAGGATTAAACTCTATAGCACGTAATCATTTTGGAGACAGTGGAGCAAACCACACAAGGAGGTGGCCTGCTGCTGCTTCTTTTGATACCATGCAGGCTGCTGGCTGTCTTCCACATCCACCATGTAAATCTCTGTACATCCCTCTCCCTTCTGCCTCCTTATAGCTGGGAGGGGTTGATGTCTCAGAGCCAGAAGGTCCCTTGTCTTCAATGTCAGCAGTCCCCTTCTGCTCTTGGTGGCAACACATGTGGTATCCCTCAGAGCTTAACCCTTTCCTCTAGAGAGGCCCACACACTCAGGTGGGGAGGCCAAGGCAAGTGTGGCACATACAAAGCCACCCATAGGAATGTGTTCACCTCCATCACACATGTTTTTATGAAGGTCAGTTACAGTTTTCCTGCCTCAGAGATAGGGTACAGACAAGCTGATCACCCAAAATCCCTTCCAGCCCATGATCTGTTCGAGGAGTTAGTCAACAGGACCCCCTGGGAAACTGCCCTCAGGGACAAGGGAGGAGAACAGAGCTGGCAGATCTTTAAGGGTGCTTTCCATGAGTGCAAGAGCTCTCGATCCCCAGGTGTAAGAAATCAGGAAAGGAAGACAAGAGACCAGCATGGATGAGTCAAGACCTGCTGGTCAAACTAAAGGGCAAGAAGGAAATGCACAGGCAGTGGAAGCGGGGACAGGTATCTTGGGAGGAGTACAGGGACACTGCCCAGTTGTGTAGAGACGTTAAAGGAAGGCCAAGGCACAGATGGAGCTGAACTTGGGAAGGAACACAAAGAATACTAAGAAAGGCTTCTATAGGTACATCAGCCAGAAAAGGAAGGTCAGAGCAAGCACACCTGCCCTGATGAGCACAGCTGGCAAACTGGTAACAATGGGCAAGGAGAAGGCTGAGGTACTCAACAACATTTTTGCCTCAGTCTTCACTGGCAACCTGTCTTCCCACACCTCTCAAGTGGATGGACCTTAGGACAGGGACTGGGGGAGCAAAGTCCCTCCCACTGTAAGAGAAGATCAGGTTCATGACCACCTAGGAACCTGAACAGACGTAAGTCTATGGGACCTGACGAGATGCATCCCAGAGTCCTGAGGGAATTGGCTGATGTAGTTGCCAAGACACTCTCCATGATATTTGAAAGGTCATGGCAGTCAGGTGAAGTCCTGGTGACTGGGAAAAGGGAATATTGCACCCATTTTTTAAAAGTGTGGAAAGGAGGACCCTGGGAACTACCGACCTGTCAGCTTCACCTCTGTGCCTGGGAAGATCATGGAATATGGTCTTCCTAGAAGCTGTGCTAAGGCATATGAAGGACAGGGAGATGATTCAAGACAGCCAGCATGGCTTCACCAAGGGAAAATCTTGCCTGGCCAACCTAGTGGCTTTCTGTGATGGTGTGACTACATCTGTGGATGAGGGAAGAGCTATGGATGTCATCTACCTGGATTTCTGTAAGGCCTTTGACACAGCCCCCCACAGCATCCTTCTCTCTAAATTGGAGAGAGAGGGATTTGATGGATGGACTGTTCGGTGGATGAGGAAGTGGCTGGATGGTCACATCCAGAGGGTAGCGGTCAAAGGCTCAATGTCCAGATGGAGACTGGTGGTAAGTGTTGTCCCTCAAGGGTCCATATTGGGACTAGTACTGTTTACTACCTTCTTCAACAACACAGACAGTGGGATCAAGGGCACCCTCAGCAAATTTCCAGATAACACCAAGACGAGTGGTGCAGTTGACACGCCTGAGGGATGAGATGCCATTCTTGTGGCACACAGATGTGGACAAGCTCAAGAAGCAAGAACCTTATGGGGTTCAACAGGGCCAAGTGCAAGGTTCTGCACCTGGGTCAAGACAACCCCTGATACCGATACAGGCTGGAGGATGAAGGGATTGAGAGCAGCCCTGGGGAGAGGGACTTGGGGGCAGTGGTGGCTAGACATGAGCTGCTGATGTGCACCTGCAGCCCAGAAAGCCAACTGTATCCTGGGCTGCATGAAGAGAAGCATGGCCAGCATGTGGAGGGAGGTGATTCTGCCCCTCTATACTCTGCACTGCTGAGACCCCACCTGGAGTACTGTGTCCAGCTCTGAGGTCTTCAGTACAAGAAAGACATAGACCTGTTGGAGTGGGTCTAGAGGAGGGCCATAGAAATTATAAGAGGGCTGGAACACCTTTCCCAGGAGGACAGGCTGAGTGAGTTGGGGTTTTTAGGCTGGAGAAGAGAAGGCTCCAGGGAGACCTTATTGTGGCCTTTCAGTACTTGAAGGGGGCTTATAAGAAAGATGGGGACAGACTTTTTAATAGAGACGATAGTGAAAGAACAAGGGGTAAGGCTTTAAAAGTAGAAGATGGTAGATTCAGACTAGACAAAAGGAAGAAATTTTTTACGATGAGGGGGATGAAGCACTGGAACAGGTTGCCCAGAGAGGTGGTAGGTGCCCCGTCCCTGGAAACATTCAAAATCAAGTTGGATAGAGCTCAGAGCAAGTTGAAGATGTCCCTGCTCATTACAGGAGAGTTGGACTAGATGACCTTTAAAGGTCCCTTCCAACCCAAACCATTCTATGATTCTGTGATCTGCATTTGCAGGACATTTCTTCTGCTCTCATTACTGGCAGATAGGCCCAGCTGGTTGCAGATGTTTTTTCAAGAGACCAGCCAGGTGGCCTGGCTGTGCTGCAGGGAACATGCATGTCCCACTGCAGTCCAGCACACCGAGCGCTGGAGGACAGAGAGCACACGGATGCGTTGCCAGGGTGAGCAGGAGCTTCCCCATGCTGTTTTTCCTTCTCCTGGGTGCTGCTGCTAACGTGCCTGCTGTGGTTTTGGTTTAGATTACATCAACGCACACAATCTCCACCGGCCTGCCACAGCGGGACACACGGGAAAGAAAGAGAGCGGGTTGGTGGGTGGCTCTGCCACCAGCACCGGAGCAGCTGGAACTCCAGCTGCCAGGGCTTCGGACTCGGAGCTCATCAGCTTTTGCTATCTGCACATGCGAGAGCAGAGGAAGGAAAGAGAGAGCAGGACGGATATCAATGAAAACCTGATTTTTTTTGAAGAAACTCGTCCCAGGACCAAATCTGACCCCACTTCCAAAAGCTCTGGCCAAGGCTACAACGGGACAGGTAACGAGTATGACCCAAATGGCCTTGACCAAGACAGGCACACAAGCAGGGCCAGGGCGCACACCATAGACACCCACCTGCGGGGTGACACCTCGCACTTTTGCGAGTCCTGCCAAGCCAAAATCAAGAGCCGTCTGGCCTCATCCAAGGGGGGCAAGACCAGCAGTGCCCGGGACAATATGGTGGACTTGATGTCACTTCCCCCTCCTGGGAGTGATGAGGAAGAAGATGAGACAACATCTCTGCTCCCTGCCATCGCTGCACCTCCTCCTGGCTTCCGAGACAACAGCTCAGACGAGGATGATCCCAAGCGCCGGGCAGCTGCCCAGAGCCAGGAGCAGGGCCGGCATCTGTGTGGCATCCTCTACGACAAGATCCCTGTCACGCTGATAGACAACGTGCAACCGCGGACAGTCCGAGACCATGCACAAGAGCTGGACGATGCCCTGGTGTCCACCCTGCAGGCACTGGAAGCCCTGGCTGCTTCAGAGGATTGCCCGCATCCCCCACCACAGCAGACAGCAGGTATTTCAGTGGCTGTGACTTTCTTTTTTCCCTGTAGCCTTTCTTTCCTATGGTACATCCTTCCCTTTGGTCTCCTCCTCCCATCCTGTATGTGGTTGTGGAGCAGCTTCTAGTAAAAACTAAGTTGTGGCAACAGGCTCTAACAGGAGCAGCCAAGCTGCTGCTCAGATTTCCAAGAAGCTGAGGTGGGAATCTTCTCCTTGACAGTGACTGAAGGAGTCTCATGGTGATCCCGTATCTGCCATGGTCCACATGCCACAATGTTGGGGTGAGGCACTAACAAACCAGTACTGTAAGCATGAGTTCCTCCCTGCCGTGACCCCACTCAGCTGGTACCTTTGGCCCTCAGTCTTCACAGGTTCCCACCCAGGTTTTGCAGTATGTGAGCCCTTCACAGAGCAAACCTGCTGTCAGATGGGTGTTGTCTGGGACCAGCCTTCTGGCAGCATAGTCCTTTGTCCCTCTGCCCACCTTGGGTGCCCTACTCGGTATGGCAGAGTAGCTGTTGCCCTATTTTCCTTCTTGTGCCAGACAAGTCCCTGTAGCTCAGCTATCACTAACACTGGAAAGCTTCCCAGGACCTTTTCCTGGGCCAAGAGCTCTTGCCAAATTGAGCTAGCAAGCCAGCTTGGTGCTGACAAGTGATATCTCTTAAAAGCATTAACTCTTTAGTTGTGAGAAATCACTAAAATTTCTCTGATGGGATGCTGCATCCTGCCTTCCAGGGACCCTCCTGCCACATGGAGTCCCCCCCTCCTGTGTGTAGCAGTGTGGTGTGAGTGTTGTCGTGGGGTTTTCTTTGTGTCCCTCCTCAGGTCTTATTGTCCTGGCTGCCATCACTCCTGAGTCATCCTTGGATTCAGGCCATGAAACCAACTCTTCAGAGCTAACCGACGTCTCGGAGATGGTCTCTGCTATGAAGCAGCATCAGAACGCCGCCTACTTCCTCGCTCAACACATCAACAAAGAAAACCTCCTGGCCAGAAAGGACTTGCCTTTCCGAATCCAGAGCTGTGCTGCCCAGGCTGTTCTCACTTCACCCTACCCCCTCAGCCACCAAGAGCCGAGCCCTTCATTGAAGCCAGCTTTCTCTCACCAAAGCCCCAACCTTAGCAACTGCAAGAGCCAACAGGAGCAGGAGCATGCTGAGCGGAGTTACAGCTTGGCTGTCCAGCCGGTGCTGACCCCCCAGGTTAATGAGCAGGACAGGGGGGCTCCAGTGCCAGGGTCTGAATGCAAAGGTGCAGGCCATACAAAAGCTGGCTTTGAGGCTTCTCTGCATGCCACAGCAGCCCCAAGCAGGGAGCAGGCACAGGATCTGCAAGAGAAGGTGCCCAAAGAAGTCCAGCCAAGCTCCAGGCTCATCCTGGATCAGAAGGGTGGTGCACCTCCAGCGGTCATTTCAGCTGCTCTGCAGCAAGTGGCAAACGCAAAAGGCTCAGCTCCCCAAGTGGCAGCAGCCTTGAAAGAAGACAAGAACATGAACGGTACCAGCAGCTGTGCCTCAGCCAGCAGCAAGCCTTTGAAACATAAAGGAGGTCCACAAACTGCAGAGACATTGTGCAGCTGTCAGCAGCAGCAGCAGCAACTCTCTCCACAGCAGCACTGTGAAGTTTCTCCAAGTCCTAAAGAAGCTCATGGCAATAAGGCTGAAGCTTTCCACCTGACCTCGGCAGGTGAGGAAATGATGCCTGGTAAGACTTTTGCCTCTAAAAGCTACCAGCAAAAAGTGACTAGAGATGCTCCAGGAAAAGCTGCAAGTGGAGAGCCAGGTCAGAAGGCAGGTGGGGAAGCCACGAGCCTTGTCTTTCAGAAACACACAGCTCCTTCAAACCAAGGACAGAAAATGCAACAGGAAAGTTCAGCCAAAAGCTTAAAAGCTGAAAGTAGCAATCTGCACTCTCCATCACCTGGTAGCACTTTCAGGAGCACCAGTGAGGAACCCAAAGGGCCAATCCAGCTGGTGCCCAGATCTGAGAGCCTGCAGATCAGCACTGTGCCTTCCAAAAAAGTAGAAAAACTCCTGGAGGTGACCCAACAAGATGCTGATGTTCCAGCTAAACCCAAAGCTCCAAAAGCTCCCTTCAGGTTAAGGAACCTGTTCTCTGCAACATTTCCGACCCGGATGAAGAAGGAGACAGATGAGCGGCAGGCCCAGCTGCAGAAGGTGAAGCAGTATGAGCTGGAATTCCTTGAAGAGCTGCTCAAACCAAAGAGCAAAGGCGACCTCCCACCACAGGAGTATCTGCACCCTCCTGCCCCTGGGCGCTGCAGCTGCCAGCTAAGGAGCAGTCCTGTGCAAAAAGTCCCAGGAATGTCCAGAGAACAAAGGCGCAGCTGTGACTGCAAGCGGATTTGCAGGGGGGTGAGGCCACCCCCTAACCAGCTGGTGATGCCAGAACTGGAGAAGCGAGGGAGGGATATACTTACCAATGACCAGAAGCAGGCTGAAGCCATTAGGTTGACAAGCGTGAGCAGCCCTTCCAAAGGAAAGCGGATACGATCCACAAGTTTAGAGTCCAGAGACTACCGGTCAGATCCAGAGAACAGCATGTCCTGTTTGGCAACGTGCACCTCCCGGGGGGAGTGCATGGGTGCTCCACACTACAGGAAACTCTTGCGTCGTTACAGTGTCAGTGAAATAGATAAGACTGACAGGACATCCCTGTCCTCTGACATCTACCAGAACATCTATACAACCAAGCAGAAAGGCCCCCAGAAAGAGCTTGAGCCTAGCATCCTTTGTCCTGTTCTGAAGAGCAAAATCCAGGAAGCCTCTGGAGCAGCTGACCCCTCCTATGTCCAGATAGCACAAGAGAAAAAGAACCAGAAGGGTTCAGCAGTGTTCTCTGTCCAGGAGGAGATGTATCCAAGTCCTGCTGAGCTGCGGGATGAAGACATGGAGGATGAGAAGTGCTGCTCCATCCGGTACTGCTTCTACTACAGGAAATGTGATGTTGCAGATGATGGGAGTGAGAAGGATGAGCTGTCCTATTCCATCCCCATGCAGATACTCCCAGGAATGAAGCTGGACAATCAGATGGTCCCAGTCATGAGCAGGACTCTTCAGGTCCTAGATGCAACAGCCTGCAGCAGTCCCAATGACAGCCAGACCCAGGAAATAGATTTAAGGACCTCCAGTTTTGAGGGGAGCTTGGCAAAAATCAGCACCCTTCGAGGCCATGCCTACAGCTTTCCCAATGGGTTTCTGCAAGTGCAGCTGGACACAAACGAGCTGCTGACTATCCTGAGGCAGTGTGTGGTGAGCCCCGACGTGCGGGACTGCAAGTCCTACATCTCCCAGCTGGCTGAGTACAAGCAAGAGCTCGCCCTCAAGTTCAAGGAGTTTCGGGCATCCTGCCGCCGCGTGGCAGCCGTCGACAAGAGCCCTACCCACATGCTCTCCGCCATCACGAGCAGTTTCCAGGTGCTAAGCAGCCTCATTGAGACATTTGTGAGGCTGGCGTACATCGTGCGCTCAGAGTCCCAGCGCCAAGAGCTGCTGACAAAGGTGGAGGAAGTGGTGAGGAACTACACCTTCCTGTTGAAGGCTGCAGAGGAGTCCACGGCCAGAACGCTGACCCACCAGCAGACGGTGGAGCAGCTTGCCCGCCAGTCAGCCACGGTTGCCACTGTCATGAGCACGCTCACACGCTCCCTGAAGACACTGATCAATAAGTAAGCCAGCTACGAAAACCAACAAGCCAGTGTGCAGTGTGTGCCGGGCCATGTGCTAGTGGTTCTCAAATAGCATAGGTCTGGTGAGGATGCGTGTCTACAGGCCCACATCTGCTGGGGTTTGCGGTAGCCCAGACCCTCTTTTATCTCTACAGAATGGTTGGTTGTGCTGGTGGTTTTGAAGGGTAAATTCATGCCTTGTTGCAAGCTGTGCAACCAGCTCATCAGGGATCTCAAGCAGATGCTCTGCTTGCTGTCCCGTGCTGGCTTGTTGGTGACGGCATGCCAGTCTCCATGCTGGTTTGATTTTATGTGGTTCTGGGCCTCATTTGTGCAGAGACCTTTGTCACGGTGTGTGGTGTGCCAGTGAGTCAGCAGGACTGAGCTGAGATCTCCTGGCTTCACTTGGGGCATTTTGGAGCCAAACCAGTGTCTTGCCACGTAAACAGCTGTTCTGCCTCCAGGGTCTTCCTGGCCCACAAATGCAACATAATTAGCAGCAGAAGGGATTTCTGGGGTACAAGTCGCTGCTGCTATGCAAGGGCTTGGAAAGTAGTTCTAGAATGGACAGGACGCCATAATCCTGGGGCAGAGCTAGGTCGCCCTAGCAGGCTCTACTCACAGCTTAGGCACCACTGCCCTAGTCCTGAGCACAGACACTGACTGTGCAAAAGGCGAGGGCTTAATGCATGAAAGCAGGGAGGATCCAGGGACCCACAGGCCTATCAGTCTGGCCTCGGAGCCGGAGAAGGTTACTGAGCAGATCATTTTGAGTGCCATCATGCAGCACATGCAGGACAACTAGGTGATGAGGCCCAGCCAGCATGGGGTTATGAAAGGTAGATCCTGCTTGACAAACCTGATGTCTTTCTACAAGGTAACCTGCCTAGTGGATGAGGAAGAGGCTGTGGATGTTGTCTACCTAGACTTCAGTCAAGCCTTTGACACCGTCTCCCACAGCATCTCCTGGAGAAATTGCTCATGGCTTGGACAAGAGTACTCTTTGCTGAGTAAAAAGCTGGCTGGGCAGCCGAGCAGAGTGTGGTGGGGGATGGAGTGACATCCCACTGGCGGGGGCACACGGGGTGTCCCTGGGGCTCAGTACTGGGGCCAGTCCTGTTTAGTTCTTTATCAATGACCTGGATGAGGGCACTGAGCGCACCCCCAGCCGGTCTGCGGAGGACACCAGGCTGGGGCAGTGCTGCCCTGCTGGGGGGCAGGAGGCCCTGCAGGGGGTCTGGGCAGGCCGGGCGAGGGGCCCAGGCCGGTTGTGTGAGGTTCAACCCGGCTCCGTGCCGGGCCCTGCCCGTGGGGCACAACAGCCCCAGGCAGCGCTGCAGGCTGGGGCAGGGGGCTGGGAAGGTGCCCGGCGGGAAAGGGGCTGGGGGGGCTGGCTGGGCCGGCTGGGCAGGAGCCAGCCCTGTGCCCGGGTGGCCACGGGGGCCAGCAGCAGCCTGGCTGGTGTCAGGAACAGTGTGGCCAGCAGGGCCAGGGCAGTGCCCGTCCCCCTGTGCTGGGCCCTGGTGAGGCCGCCCCTCGAATCCTGTGTTCAGCTTTGGGCCCCTCACTGCCAGGGGGACGTGGAGGGGCTGGAGCGTGTCCAGAGCCGGGCAGGGGCTGGGGAAGGGGCTGGGGCACGAGGCTGGTGGGGGGCGGCTGAGGGGGCTGGGGGGGCTGGTCTGGAGAGGAGGAGGCTCAGGAAGGATCTTATTGTTCTGTACAGCTGCCTGAAAAGAAGTACTTCTCCCAGATAACAAGTGATAGGAAAAGAGGAAACAGCCACAAGTTGCACCAGGGGAGGTTTAGATTGGATATTAGGAAAAATTTCTTCACCAAAAGGGTGTCAAGCATTGGAACAGGCTTCCCAGGGAAGTGGTTGAGTCACCATCCCTGGAGGTGTTTAAAAGACATATAGATGTGGCACTTAGGGACATGGTTTAGTGGTTGACTTGGCAGTGCTGGATTAACAGTTGGACTCAATGATCTCAAAGGTCTTTTCCAACCTCAATGATTCTTTAATTCTATGATTCTGTGTTTCCCTTCCTCTGCTTGATGCCTGTGTCCATGCTGGAGAGCCTGCAAGGAACCCAGATTGATATTTGACCATTGCAAGCCAGAAGCTGGGCTAGCAGCTGAGAGGAGACCTCTTTCAGACCTTTCTGCAGCGGTCAGGTCTGTGCCTCCAAGAGTCAGTCCAAACTCTCTCCTATTTCCTTTCACTATGCCCATTAGAGAGAAACCCCTGATCAGCGTTGTCTGTGAGCCACAGCGTGCCCCTGAGCCCGGCAATCCTACTGCCATCGGCCAAAGGAGCTGCCATCCTTGCCAGGGCGCTGGGATCATTTTCCTGTCTGTACCGAACTGACTGCTGTAAGAAGCATTATTTAGTACTGTGTGATGGTTATTTATTTGGAGTTGGGGGTTTCGGATTGTTTGTTTTTTTTACTTCCAGATGAATGGTAAAGTGATTCCTCATTGCTTTCCTTCACACTCTGAGGTTTCCCTCCTCCTCCCAGTCTAGCTTCTAGACCTAATGAATCAGATCGCCTTAACTGGTGCTTCACTGCAGTCACCCAGTCTCCAAAACAAAGCAAGGAGAAAAATGCAGGGTTACACATTGCATTGCCCTTACCCTGCTACCCACTGCACTTCATGAATGCATGGGGAGAGTGGGTCCTGATAGGGTCCCTGTGCCTCTCCCCATCGTACCCACCTCCAGCTGGAAAGGGAAATTGTGGCATTGGCCTCGCGGTGCCAGGAGCGAGACAGGTTGTCAAACCCAGCCAGCTTGCCTCAGTGCTTGGGGATGATCACGTATGATCAATTGCTTCCCATCTCTATTATTTTTTATAAATATGCACATTCAAAATCTCTCGTTCTTCCATAGGAGTTACAGAAATGCACAATGTGCTTTTAACACACGCATCCTCTACCGAGTGCAATAACTTCCCTGGCCCATGGCTGTCCCGGACTTTGGCCGTTGTTGTCAGCAAGGCAGAGAGGATCCTGCTGTGGGGACAGCCTCCTGCTTTCAAGAACCATGTAGCAAATATACAGTGGAAGAGCCAATTCAGATTTCAGTCTGTGGTGGGCGAAGCCTGTTACAATGCTGAAGGCGGACAGGGAGCCGTGTTTTTCTCTTCCCCATGAACTATCTATTATGAAACTCTTAAGTTTCTTCAAGCTCCCTGTTACACCTATATCATTCCTCCATAAACCTATCAGTCTAATACAGAGGAAAATTTTTTTATTGTCTGTATATAGTATGTATAAATAAAAAATATATAAATTATATATATACACAAATTTATGTCTTGTTTTACAAACAAGAAAGATTAAATATATTAATCTTAATATCAAAACTAGCATTTGTGTCTCTTTTTAAGAACTGTCAAAAAGTGGCTATTCTTAGCTGTACAAAATGCTGTCCGTAAGCAAAACCCCTTATTTTTTCTGCTATAGAAATGCATGTATCTCTATCCTGGAAGGGCATAAGGACTCCACAACATCACTGGACTCCACAGCAATTAAGTACCAGGCTATGAAGGAAGCCATGAAGCAGCAAAACAGCACTATTGAAATGAACTGTTTGACTTGGCACGGGTTTACTTTCTGTTAATGGCTATTTTGGCTTATTCCCCTCCGGGAGGGGAACACCTCCAGCAGCACTCACCCCTTCACTGCTGATGCTGGCGCTGCAGTCACCCTGGGGAAAGTGTGGTCCTCCTGGTGCCCACAGGACACCCTCCTGCCCCTAAAGCAGGGGAGAGCCAGGACATGCTTTAACTCCCCTCTGTTAGGAAACTCCTGCCTAATCCCTTTTCCATAAGCCAAGCTCAGCACTGCTGACCAGCTCCAGTGCATGCTTTCAGCCAAGTTGCTGCCCCTGCCTGGTATCTGCTCTTCTGCCTGGGAAGAGGTGACAGTGTGCGACCTGCCATCAGTGGCCTGATGGTTCTGCTGCCCTGTGGGACTGCTCAGGTGTGTCTGCAGAGGAAAGCCCAGCAAAAGCGTAATGCCAGACGGAGGAGAAATCTGAGCAAAGCAAACAGTTTCCTAGCTACAGATGGCTTTTCTCTCTGGGGACACGTTTTTCTTGGCACAATGAACTCTCTATTTATCAGGAAGGCATTGATGTGTGCCCTCTATGTGCCCCAAAGCCTACAGGAACTATAAAAGCCAAGTCTGATAAAGATCCAACACAAAAAAACCTTAGCAACTGGGTCATTCTCTGTATGGGGATTGAAGGTGTTGTCTAAAGCAAAGGCGGCAGCAGTCAAGACTCACATGCGTTCTCTGTGCCTCCAGGTCGTTATTTTAATCTGCATCACACCATTTCGCATGCTGAACTAACTAACGATGACACTGAATGGGACAAAGCACACCTATTTATAAAGCTGGGTATGGATCAAAAAAAAAATGGAAAAACCGAGAGGTTTTCTAAAAACCCCCAGAGCCTGAAAATACTATTGACAGTAGCCAGTTCAATCAGCATTTCAGAGTCGATGGTTAGTACCATCTAGTGGACAATCGGCACCCCATCAGAAAGAAATTGTTTCTTCACAGCACACTGTTACCTGTACAGCGGTGGCAATATGTGCTCCAGGATCAGTCAAATGTCCCTTTGTGAAGCGAGGAGCTATACTGGTACAAGCCTGAGAAGGATGGAGAAACCCTGCCTCTACTGTTGTACTTTTCTTTTAGGCGCTGTCCCTGCCGCCTCACTCTGTTGGGCACTTCTAAGTACTCCTAAAGGAAATAATTCAGGTAAAATGTTAATGGTTTTGAATCCTAGATTTTTCAAAAAACTCCATCTCAGTTACACAGCACAGGGAATTAAAAGTAATTTTTTTCCCCAATCTAGTTCCCATTTCATTGTCCATCTAATTTATCTTCCTGCAGACTGCTTTGTTCTCAGCATCAGCATTTCTTCAGTTTGAAGCCACCGTCCCCCAGCAAGTTAAAGCAAAGCATATGGTTCTCAGAAAAGGACAACATTGTTTTGCAGGTGTGTGTGCAGAAAGATAAATCAATTTTTCTCCATCCCCTCCCGTCAGAGCAATCTGCCTGAGTGTGGCAGGTTGTGTTCACCTGCCATTTAGCACCCCCTCAGAGCAGCATCGGCAGTAACTGCCCTTCTCACACGGCCTTTGCCCTGAGTTTTTGGCTGTAGCGTTACAGCTGGTGCAGATATCCTCCAGGGCCTTCAAAGCCCCCATGAGCATTGCTCAGCCACAACATGCATTCATGACGGTCTGATGGCATTGCACTCCCCTAGTCTGCTCCCTTCCTTAATCTTCTCTAAATTATGTCCACTCTCAAGGAGTCCTCACCAGGGCTCTATCAGTGACAATGGATAGAAAAGGAAGACAAACTGGGCTATTGCTGGTCCCTCTGCTATACATGAGAAAAACAGAAGACTTGGCTTTCAGGAGTTAAAGCATCAAAAACAGGAGCTGGAAAATGAGCAGACCTCAAGCAGTAGTCCCAAGATAGGTTTGGATAAAATTGCTTGTGTCTCTGTGGACTTTGCTGGTCATTGTCAGCTGGAGACAACCAGGCACCACGATTTAAAGCACTTTGAACTCTAATCCCCACGGCGTAGTGGCCGCATTCTCCTGTCGGGATTTCCATCCTCTCCAAGGTCCTGGCAACACTACACAGGAATCACAGCAGCCCCAGATACAACAGCAGGGCAAGCTGAATAGCTGGGACCCACTGCTGCTTTCATCATGCCCAAGGGAGCTGACAGTCAAATAGAAATGAGTAATGTCTAAATTTTATCCTCATTTAAAGCACAACGTCTGGTTTCCTGCGTAAAACATCCTAACAAATTCCACGCATAGGCAGACACAGTGGAGCTGGCCAGGATACCCATGGCTTTAAATGGACACAGGAGAAATCTGCCAGGGAAGACAGGTATTTCAATTTATTTACATCACCCAACCTTATTTAGTGTCTGTGAAAACAGTCCATACACATGATAGGAAGCTTTCCCAAAAGTTTTTTGTGTCAGGCTATGTGATTCCATGTCAAGGTATGGGCAGATGAGGACCCTATCCATGCCTTGTTCCACAGCAGTGACTGCACAGCCTTCCAGCCGAGCTGAGACCGTGCCCCTTGCAGTGTCACCCAGACACAGAGTGAACAGGGAGGGCGTTTTCTGCAGCTGGATTATAAAGTGATTAAAAAGCAAACACACTGTGTCCAAAGTGGCAGAAATCCCAGTGCTGTTCCTCTGAGGTTTGTGGCACATGCCAAGGGCTGGGGGAGAGAGACAAAAGGGCTGGGGACGTGCACCGGCTCTTCGCACACGGTCCAGGGCACTTCATAACGCTCCACTAAATCCCACTTTTGAAAAGTACCTTGGAAATACTCCTGAACCTAATGAATATGCACCTCTTGCCACAGCAACAGGACTCCAGCCTCATACTTTTAACTGGGCTCCTTACAGAGGCATAGCAAAAAGTGCTGAGTAGAAAGATCAGAAACACAAAGAGACTGGTCAGGATCCTTTAGAGATTTTTATCCCTAAGTCTCTATTGTTTCTACTGGAAACTTCTTAAAATACCGTTTATTTCCCAAAGTTTTCTCCTTTTCCTGACAAATGGTGCGCTTTTCCCTGGTGGATGCCATGCCCTGCCCTCCTCTGACGCCTCCTCTCCTCAGCCTCAGTTCCCGCCTCACCCACCGCGCCGCAGCCTCCCCCTCCTCCCGCCTTTTCTTCTGGCCGCGGCCGCCCCGACCAATCACAGGTCAAACGTCCAGACAACGACCAATCGCAGGCCTCCGCCTGCCCTACGCCTCATGCCCCGGAGTTTGGGCCGCCAAGCCACGCCCGCTGCCCTCTCGCACTACTGCCGGGTCGCACGCGGGCGGCGGGAAGGGGTAAGATGGCGGAGTAGGCGCGGTGTGGCCTGGCCTGTGCTCACTGTGCTGCATCCCCACGTGGCAGCGTGCAGGAGGAGGGCACCGCCGCCGCCACCACCACTGCCATGCCCAACAGTGAGGTCTTCAGCGGGAGCTCGCCTCAGGGTCTGGGCCTGGAGCTGGGCAAGGTTGTCAGGAAGAAGTTCAGCAACCAGAAGATGTAGTGAGGCGAGGCTGTGCTGCAGCTCCCTGCACGGCAGCTTACAGCAGTCCCAATGACAGCCAGACCCAGGAAATAGATTTAAGGACCTCCAGTTTTGAGGGGAGCTTGGCAAAAATCAGCACCCTTCGAGGCCATGCCTACAGCTTTCCCAATGGGTTTCTGCAAGTGCAGCTGGACACAAACGAGCTGCTGACTATCCTGAGGCAGTGTGTGGTGAGCCCCAGCGTGCGGGACTGCAAGTCCTACATCTCCCAGCTGGCTGAGTACAAGCAAGAGCTCGCCCTCAAGTTCAAGGAGTTTCGGGCATCCTGCCGCCGCGTGGCAGCCGTCGACAAGAGCCCTACCCACATGCTCTCCGCCATCACGAGCAGTTTCCAGGTGCTAAGCAGCCTCATTGAGACATTTGTGAGGCTGGCATACATCGTGCGCTCATAGAGTCCCAATGCCAAGAGCTGCCACCTCCTCTTTGGCCTCCTCCCGCTTTTTCACCCCAAACTTCTCAACCTCTACATCCCTTTTCAGTCTTCCACCACTTTTTGGCCTCACACCTCTCTGACTTCCCACTCCCTTTTGCTGTCGCACCCCTTGGAGGCTTCCTACACCTTTTTGGCATCCATATTTCTTAGAGCCTTCGCTTTCCTATTCATCCACCCACCCCTTCTTTGCCTGTTTTTATTTCTGCCTCCCTCTTTTTGGCCTCTGCTTTTTTCTAGCTTCTACCCTTCTTTCAGCCACCAAGGGGAAGGGCAGAGCCTTGTGTTACTCAAGTGCTATTCATTAACAGAACCAGCTGTGAGGCTGTGCTATCACGAGGCAACAGAAAGAAAAAAAACAATCCTCAGCCATAGGCTTTCTGCATGAAAATATGTCCTTGATTAAGTGGCTGGTGGTAATTGAGTGGCAATTGTATGCAGGAATGTGCCAAGAGAGGGACAAGGGCTACTTGTTTTGATCGACATCACCATGAAGTTTGCTGGTATTAATGGGCTGCTTAAAAGTTCCTGGAAAATATATTTTCAGGGCATGAAACACAAAAGGTATTTCTGATAAAATGCACCTCCATAGAATTGGGTAAATAAAAAGGGGCATTTCGTCATTTGTGTGCTTCCAGGTTCTCCTTAGAGGGGACAGTAATTTACTTCACAAGTCCCAAAACATGTGGGAACGCAGCAGCTCAGGCTATAAGCTTTTTCTTTCCGCTACCAAAACTGGCTTGTGCTTGTCTCCATTATAAACCACAGGGAAAATTAAATAAACCTATTTAGATTGGAAGTGGATAATTCTATTTATTATACTTTGCCTTCTGAATGAAGCAAGCCAATTAGAATTAGCACTTTAATTCTGAATAAGGGTGTCAACACAAAAGTTGAAATACTCCAATGCACTTTCACATCCTGCCTCCACTTAGGCTGTGATCGTTTCCCTAACTGTCCTTTGACAGACAACCTGACCCTCAGACCAGTAGTTTTCAACCACACAGTCTCTGCCTTCGTACCATTTAGGCCAAGAACCAGATAAATAACTCCCTCTTCAAAGCTGGTTCTCCTTGTCCCTTCTTCAAGTAATGGCAATGCAAGCGGCTAGTAGATCAGCTATGGCTGAGGATCCCTACGAGGAAGCTTTTTGGCTTTGTTTAACTAGGACTTTGGTGCATGAACAGCTTTTCCTCAGTCAAATCTCTGAGATTATCCTGTTCCAAGAGCTTTGCTAGTGATACTGATAAATCGCTAAGGTAGGTGGACTTTTGTCCTCTCAACCAAAGTGCTGTCTAACCTACAAAGATAGGTAGCTGAAACACTGAAGGGCAGCAGGGACTTTTCCTAGATGGCACTCGCAGCCATTTAACGCTGCTGTGAGCTTTGCAAGGCAGCAAGATGATGCAGAGCTGGAGAAGAGACAATGAGCAACCACAGCACCCAGCCCCTGGCTTTTGGTCTTGGAGGAGAAGGTGGCACCATCCATTTGAAGCTTTGCAAAATCCTCCCTCCCGAGAGGCAGCTTCCCCCAGCTCACTGGGGCTCCCGAAAGCATGCTCGGCCTCTAGATCAGGATGGAGAGGAAAACCAAAATAAGTCTTTGATTTTACACCTGAAAGCTTGCCAGTCCCTGGTTTACAGGATTAAGGATCTAATGGCATTTTTTGTCAGATTTTTCACTCCTGCAAATCCCATCTCAGTGATCCCAGGAGGAAACTGATAGACGTGCTACAAAGCCGTGTGTAGGGGAAACTCAAGAGTTCTTCAGAGGGGCAGAATTTGCATGTTTTAGTCTACCTCCTGCTTGCCTTCAGCCTCAGGTTCCCAGTGGTGGTTCACCAATAAACTGGGAGGGGACAGGGATGCTGGGGCACAGCAGACACTCATTCTGTGTTCAAGAGCTGGGGCTGGGGGGGGGGGGGGGGGGCCCGGGGGACAGAATGGAATTTAAACCAAGACAAGCAAATGGTTTAAATCCAGAAACAAAACAAATACTTCAGGAACTGGAAAGAAGTTATCCATCTTCTAAATTCTGCAATAGCAGCAACAAACCTTTTGTAGTCTGTTTTGCAAGGAAGAGAGTCCTTGAAAGCTATTTTTAGACTGTGTAGCTTTATCACTGAAAAATATGTACAGAACAGCCATTGAAAACTTGCAATTATCCCAAACTATCATTTGAAAAAAATGCTGTGAACTGTGAAAGGCCCATATAAGAATGCCAACAAAATTGCTGGATTTTTGTAGGTGTCCTCCAGCCAAAAGTACCGGAGTCATTAGTAGAGAATGGTTACACTGATGTGGATTTACTGCAAGCTAGAAATTTGGGAGGTGTCCACATACACCATCACTTGAACCACCGGGCTGCCATCTGACAGTGAAGTTTTCTTCTGTGTTACTAAGATTTGTTAGCAACAAATCAGAAGCAAAGCACTGTATTCTTCCCTCTCCATTCCTTGGATTTGCTGTGTATCATGGCATTTCACAAGCTGCTACACCAAAAGTTACACCCAAAAAATCAAAATTATCATATGTTGATATTCCAGTTTCCATCAGTGCTAAGTATGACAATTAATATATATTTTAATCCAGATGAATTCCAAGTTTAATGACACCCTACAAAAGGTTACAGAAAACTTCCTCAAAAGGAGGATTTTGTAATCATTAGTTTACTGGCCTTTGGGGTCAGTGACAGCAGCGTTTTGGGCCAGTATAGTTGCAAGAGGAAATAAAAGAAAATGTGGCCAGCCTCTGTAAATTGCTGACTGTTTCTTCTGGGTCAATTCTCAAGAATTCAAAGCAATAACTTCCCAATGCCAATTTCATTGCAGAAGTTTGTTCTCTGCGAGACAGTCAAGTAAAACAAGTAGGAATTACACAACTGCATACAAATTTTGAAGAAGCTGTTTGTGGCTTTGTTTTGTGTATTTTAAAAACCTTTAAACAATGTTTATTTTTGAAAAAGCTAAATTAATCAATTGATTTAGCTTTTTAATTTAATTGTAATGTAATGACACAAAGGCTGAAAGTTGACAGGAGACTACAGAATTAGGTACAAAACCCTGATTATAAATGTGAAAAAACTCTCAGAAATTAAATTAGCCTGTTAAAAGTAGCACTCACACGGGCTTTAACAATGATGCAGAAGACAGGGGGAAAAGGGGTGCCTGCGATCCAGTGTATCCACTGCAATTATGATTGTTTTGATCTCAAAACGTGGCCAAAGGCTATTTCTAACAGAAAAATAAATAGCAGGAAGTATTGCTGCACATTCTGAGGAGAAGTGCAGAAAATGTTGATGATGGTGATCATGGTGTTTTTTTCTCATGGAGTTTGCGGGGAGTGCAGCCGGACTGGTTGGACAGGTGGGAGGTCAGTGCCCCTGCACATGCAGCCCGACACCATCAATACCATCGTTTTGCTTTTGAAACGAGATCAAGTCACGATTTGGCCAAAGGAAAAGAGACGGAGCACGGCATACTGCGAGGGCAAAGAAAAGTAATTCTTTGTATTTTGGCAGGTAGAAGCATGCGAGACAAAAAAGCAAAAGCGAAGAAGATAAGCACTATCCTTCAAAAATTAAAAACTTGCTGGAATTTGATAGTGTCGACACACACGGTCCCACCCAGCCTTTGAAGCTAATCGCCGGGGCCTGGCCCGCTCCCGCTGCCGGTGCCCCGCCGCCCCTGGCCGCGCAGCCTCCGCCTGAGGCGCCCGGGCTCCTGCGGGAGAAGCTGCCGTTTCTCTTACTGAGGGCGCACCCCCTGTGACAACCGCTGAGGAACGCGAAATGGCGGGCGACGGGCCCGCGCTGCCGGCCGCCGCCGCGCCGGGGGGCTGCCTGGGGGAGCGGCGCGGAGCGGGGCTGCGGGTGCTGCCGCGCACCCCGAGCCGCTGGTCAGAGCGGGGCTGCGGGTGCTGCCGCCCGGTGACGGCCCGGCCCGGGACACGGCGGGGTGAGGCTGCGCAGCGCAGGGTGCAGCAGCCCGGCGAGCTGACGCGGGGTGCGGTGTGACACGGCGGAGCAGCATGCCACGGGGCTCCGCATCGCGCCGCGCTGACAGCTGCTGAGCGCCGGGCAGGGCCGGCCGGAGGAGGCGGCGGACGCGGGCCCGGCGGCATGCTGAGGTAACCCCCGCCCCGCCGCGCCGCGCCGCGGGCTGGGGGGCCGCCGGGCGCCGCGGGCACAGCGCCCTGCGCCAGGAGCCGGGCCGCTTCCCCTCCCCTGCCCCGCCGGGCCTCCCCTCAGCGCGGGCGGCCATCATGGCCGCGGGGGGGAGGGGGGCTGCCAATCATGCCACCAACGAACCCCGTCCAGACCCCCCCGCCAGGCCACGTGGGGCAGGGCCTTCGGCCAGCTGCGGCCGCGGCCGACCCGGCCAATCGCAGGCCAAACGGGCAGGCGACGACCAATCGCAGGCCTCCTCCCGCCGTACACCCCGCCTCCCTCCCGCCTCCCTCCCGGGGCGGCCGTTCGGGCCGCCGAGCCGCGCCCGCCGCCCTTTCGCGCCACTGCGGGGGCGGGCGGGCCCTGCCCGTCCCCGCCAGAGGACCAATGGGGAGCGCGCCGGGGCGTGGCCGCGGGGGCGGGAGCCTATAAAGGGCGCGCGCGGGCGGCGGGAAGGGGTAAGATGGCGGAGTAGGCGCCGCCCGGTGTGGCCCGCGCTCACTGTGCCGCGTCCCCGCGCAGGAGGCGGGCGGGTCCCCGCGCGGCAGCCGGGTGCGGTGCGGGCCGCAGCGCGCAGGAGGAGGGCGCCGCCGCCGCCATGCCCAACATTAAGATCTTCAGCGGGAGCTCGCACCAGGACCTGTCCCAGAAGATCGCCGACCGCCTGGGCCTGGAGCTGGGCAAGGTGGTCACGAAGAAGTTCAGCAACCAGGAGACGTGGTGAGGCGGGGCGGGGGCCGCACTGCAGCTCCCGGCGGGCCGCGGGGCGCCGCCGCGCTGAGCCCCGCACAGCCGCCGCGCGGGGGCCGCTGGGGTTTGTAGTGCGGGGCCGGGCGGGCCTTGCGGCCGGGCCCAGCCGCGGGGCAGCGGCGGCCGGGCGGGACGGGGCAGCCCTGGCCGCTGCCGGCGGGGCCGGAGACCCCCCGGCGCGTCCCGCCTTTGCGCTGCGCGGAGCCGGGTCTCCTGGGGCCTCCCGCGGGGAAGGGGCCGCCGTGCAGCGCCGCCGCAGAGCAGCTGCCGCCCGGCGCCCCTTACCGTGGGGCAGCGCCGCGATCCTGCCGCTGGGTCGGGGCTCGCCGGGCGAGGGGGAACGGGACGAGCCGGGGCGACCGGGGCTGCGGTGCTCCTTGGAGAGCTCCCGGCTGGTCGAGCCATGTGCGGGCCGGTGGCGCGGCCCCGGCGGAGCCTCTAGCGGCCTGTGCCGAGAAGGGCCGGTGTGCGGGGCGGGCTGCGCCGCAGCGGGCCGCGCTCCCACGGGCGGTTTCCAGCCTGGGGCCGCAGTGCTCCCGCGGGGCAGGGGCAGTGCCCCCTCCCCGGCTGGCAGAACTCGGGGCCCACCGCCTCAGAAGCTGGCAGGGAGCTGCTGGAATTCCCCCCCACCCGGCTTTCCCCCGCGTTGTGGAGCCCCTTCCATCCTTATAGCCGAGCCAGCGGTGGCTGGCAGCTTGGCAGTGGCCGGCTCAGGGTGTTAGCTGGGGCCTTCAAACAGCCCCGGAGAGCAGCAGAGCCTGAAAGGCATCGATAAAACTACTCAGGAAAGGTAGGAGGGTGGCAGTGCCTTGCAGCCCATGTTGCAGTCATCCATCCAGTCTGTGTCCTGCCCAGGTGCTGAAGCCTCAGATGCGTCTCGTTTCCATCTCTCTGCTTCATGACTCTGGCTGTCTTCCTATGTGAAGAAGCAGCTAAATGTAAAGAGAAGCTAAAAATTATTCAGAGCTCTTAAGCTTGGTTTAGAGAAGCATATTAAGCATATACACACCACACAGTATAATACAAAGAACCTTGAATGAGTGCTCCGACCCACTCCTTCCTTCTGGATACAGGAGGCTTCTCCTGGAGAATCCAGGATATACATGTGATGTAAAATATTTCTATTGCATGGCTGTTGATTTTTAGCTGTGAACTCCAGGGGTAATACAAAGAGTTGTAGAGGAGAGGTGTAAAAGGAGTCTGTCCGATTCACAGCCATCGCACTGTTCTCATTGCCCTTTATTAACTGCACTTACCTGTCCAGTTGGCTAGTCAGCAGGTGGTGTGACTTTAAGACCTAATAAACATCTAGTTACAAAATAAACCCAAGAGAAGATGCTTCCCAGAAAAAGATTGTTTTAACAGAATAGTTAATTGGTACTTCTGTACAATAAATGTCTTGAATCAGCTTAGTATTAGACTGTTAGTAAGTACAGGTAGAGATGGCACTTGTGTACCTACTAGTTAATCTAGATGCTAACTTAGCCAAAAGTTCTCATGCTGCTTGAAATTCTTCATGAGGGGTTGGTGTATGTTCTAAGCCAGTGTGCAGTGAAGGTGACAGCAGTTTGCTGATGGATATTGAGCAGTAAGACTACAAATGCCTGGCAACAATCAACAACACTGAAGAACAGAGGGTGAAGATCAGAGGATGATATATTGGAAATCTACCCTAAATTGCCTATTTATAGGTACCCTACCTATAAACGAAGTCGTTAAGAGCTGGTTAGGCAATTGTCTGCTTGTTCCTAGTTTGGTGTGGTAGCCATCTGCAGACTGGGTGAGCATCTCCAGTGCAGGAAGAAAGAAACAGTGGAAAACACTTGTCCTCAGTAGACTGACTCCTGGTGACTTCCAAATCTGTGGCAGGCTTTTCTAAACTGAAATGCTGGAAGTACTTGGTAGTTAATCTGTTCCTACAAAAGGCCTTAAGCAGCATTGCCCTGTCTGAAACCTCAAGCCAAAGACTACTGCTTTCTTTCCAGCTCTGCCTCTGGTGCAGGTGTCTTGATACACGTGCTGAAGCTGGTCCTGTTTGCCATCAGCAAACTGCCTTTGGCTTGTATTCAGTCCCTTCATCAGCAAGGATTAGCGTGCATTACATCCAGGAGGAAATGAACCCCAAGAGCCTTTCCAAAGTGAAATGCTGGAGGGCTTCTCTGTTCAAGCCTGTGAATAGCTGTTATGACTCTAAATCTAATAATCGGTTACAGCATAGCTTCTGGTAGAGGTTTGGCTTGGCTTTATCTGCTATTATCCTTGCTTCCTTTGTACGCTGCTGCTTTTAGCTGAGGTAGTTTACTTCTGATTCAGGGGGAGCAAGGCCTGTTCTAGGGTGTCTGCATGCTCAGCTTGTGTTGAAATTGGGAGTACAGGCTGAGTGCTCCTAGCCTTACTGACTGAACCTTTAAATTTGAGCAGTGAGTGATGTAAAATGGGTACTAAGCAAATAAGCAACAGCGTTGCTGCTCAGCATCCCTGTTTATATCACATTGTCACCCACAGACCCTTGGGAATGCAATCCCTTGGTTACCTTAGAGGCATATGTAATGGCTGTGTTTTGATTTGTATTTGGATACAACTCTCCTCATCTGTTCTCAGTGTGGAAATAGGTGAGAGTGTACGCGGGGAGGATGTCTACATTGTGCAGAGTGGCTGTGGTGAAATCAATGACAATCTGATGGAGCTCCTTATCATGATAAATGCCTGTAAGATTGCCTCAGCCAGCAGAGTCACAGCTGTCATACCCTGCTTCCCGTATGCTCGGCAGGACAAAAAGGACAAGGTAAGGGATGTGGTAAAGGTTTCTGCTGGGAAAAATGAATGCAAATCATGTAAGTCCTGACTGCTGAATGGAAATTAGGTGAAGTTGAATATGTAGAGGAGGAGATAAAACTTATTTTAATTTCTTTAAACCTCAGGGAATTGGACTGCAAATGTCTTTTCATAAGGTAGTAGTTCTTGAAAATACACCAAGCTGTAATCTCCAGCTGATGAAAAGATGCAATGTTAATGAGTACTCCTTTTAGTAACTGCTTGTGAATCATTCCCTAGAAGTGGAAGACTGACATCTTGATGGAGTTAAACTTGTCTTAAATACTGGGTTGTTATTTTCCTCTACTAGAGTCGAGCCCCAATATCTGCCAAGCTGGTTGCAAACATGCTGTCTGTGGCAGGTGCAGATCATATAATCACCATGGACCTGCATGCATCTCAGATTCAGGTAGGAGCTGAAATGGGGAAGTACTTACCTGCTCCAAGCTGAGCCTCTTCACTGCCTTGCAGGCTTTCCAGTGGTCTGCTTTCTTATAGACATGGCAGAAATCGGGACTTGGGAACATGGGACTAGAAGGGACTTGCAGAATCAGAAGAGGATGGGGAGATGGGTAACAGGTTCATCTGTAAATGAAATTATAGATCTTCTTGATCAGACTGAGCATGTTGAATCATGTGTAAATGAATATTGGGCTAGTAAATGATCCGTGCAACTCTGTTGCCACACAGTGACACTGTGTATTCTTTATTGGTCCTTTGAGGAATTTGAGATTAAGAATGGCTTTATCAAGTGTCCTTGAATATTGAGTAGAGGTTTCTGATATTTACTGAATTCTCAGGGAGAAGCGAGCAGTGCTAGCTCTGCCTCCAGGTGTACTGGCACCAGCTGCTTGTGAGGGTTCAGCTGACAAGATGGGCCATCCCACTTGTATCCATTCAGTGCCACCCTTCCACATAGGGCACTTTGGTTCTCTCCCAAGCTGCTAGTGAACTGAAAGTTATTCATGGGTTTTGCTGGCTTACTGAATAGAATAGTCTCACAGAGCAATTGAAATCTTGACCTGAGCTGTGTAAGAACTGACAAGAGCGTGTACCAGGGAGAGGAGGGACAGCAAGCTGTTAAATTATCAGTGTTATTTCTTTTCACCTTGAGCAAGTGCTCTGAGACCAAGAAACCAACTCAGTGCAGCCAAGAGGTGTGGCAGTGGGAAAGATATCTTGTATTGCTGCAAACACTGATTCAGAAGGGTAAGATATCTACAGCCTGGTGCAGTAGGTGGGTTGGCTGTTAATTTTAACAGTTGAAAATGCAGCCATTTACACTTCAGTATAATTTTGCCCAGAAATACTTTGTCTCAGATGGGGGGGGGGGGGGGGGGGGGGGAAGGAATCTATGGGAGCACAGCTGAGAAGACTTTCAGAAAGAGCATGAAGTAAAAGAACAGAGCCCAAAGGGCTGTGTCTCTTCCTTAGGAAGTCTGAAGTTGTGACGTGTGCCACAGGGTTGACCTTTCACCAGCACCAATGGTGACACTCAGTTGAATAATTGGGTTTGTGTCTGTAAGCTTCCAGCATCTGGCTGGTTTTAGCCTGGTTCTTGTGGTTGCTGGGCTGCTGAGTGCAGGAGGAATGATTGTAGGAAGGACTGTCCCCTATATATACCCTGAAGCATTCCTCTAAAGTCGCTGCCCCCACTCTCTTGCCTGTTACTCCCTGTCCAGGATTAACTTCTGGCTTTTAGTGACCTTTGAGGTTTACCTGGAGGAGTCTGCTGGGTCAGTGTAAAGTTATGGAACTCGCTGCATTAGTTTAAAAGCAAATGTTACTCAAGGCTTTTTCATAGGTTTCCTGTAGATGCAAACAGTTTGGGTAATGAGCTTTAAAGCTTGCTTTTCAGAGCAGCTAGCTGCCTGTTTACAAAATGTGTGGTTGATGCTGGTTTTCTGCACCCTCTTAGGATAGAAGTAGTTCCATGTTGTAAAGGTGTCGGATGTAAAGTGCTATTTATGCTGCTAAACTATTTTTGGCTCTGAAGACTTCTTACATTACTACTCTGTGTATCCTAAAGACTACTGCCCTTGCATTAAGGGAAGTAGAAAGAAAAGCTGAAAGCTGTGGAGAGGCAGTGGCTGCATGCCTGATCATATAGAAGGCTTCTTCCAACTGTTTTTGGAATGTGACCTTCAACTACATCTGTTCCTGTCATCTTCCTTGCAGGGTTTTTTTGATATCCCTGTTGATAACTTGTATGCTGAGCCTGCTGTACTTAAATGGATCAAAGAGAATATTGCAGAGTGGAAGAACTGTACCATTGTTTCACCAGATGCTGGTGGAGCCAAGAGGTAAGCTGTCAGACAGCTAGCTTGAGGTGCTGCTTCTGTATCTACTTGAAGTCCTGAGAGTGCTCATGACCCTATTCTTAAAACATGATTCCTCTGTCAGTCTGCCTTCTGTAAGGGTCTTTGGCATCTAGTGAAGAGTGGGTGGATACCCTTCCTAGGGCATGTCTAGAAGGTTTCTTGAGCTACGTGGAGAGTTCAATAGCTTCTAGAACCACAGCTGCATAGGTAGGAATTGTGCGATTAGTACATCCCTTGGATAAAGCTGGTTTTTGTGGAAGGGTAGTTATGCAGGTTGAAGGAGTGAATCATGTAGCTCATACCCCTATGCCAAGACAAGGTTATTGCTGCTGGCTAATGATATACTTTTATCCAGGCTGTTTTCTTTGCGGTATTAAGCTTAGTCTATTGAGACATTTTCTTGTTATGCTCTTGATTTTAATATCTAGCTGGGACTTAAGCCTGCTGCCATTCTTCCCTGAGAGCAAGGGAGATAAGAGATGGTTCCTTTCCAAAAAGCAGCAGCATATGTTATAGCACATTCCTACTTGAATAGTCTGACAATCTCCAATCTTTGTGCAGACAAACATGCTGGTTTCTGGGCAGTTCAGAATGTTCTCAGGTGCTTATTAGGGGAAATGAAGTTGTTCCTTGATGCTTCTCTATAGCTGCTACAAGTGAACAGCAAAGGGATGCAGCTGTATTCTTTAATCCAGGACTGCAACACCAAAATGTTGGTGTGTGCTGACCTGGTTCACATACTTTATAGTGTTTTAAGCTATCTGTTATAAAAAGCCAAGTGATACTTGCTGTAGGTTGCTGTAGCTCTTCTAGCTCTGTTGTGGCCCATGTATTGGACAAGACCATTTCTATATTCAGCTGCTTCTGTAGCTTGTTGCATAATGCAGTATATGAAGTGCCAAGTCAGCCAGCTATAATCTTACTCCTGAAAATACTCTTCAAAAGCCACTTAAACTGAAATGTGTTGATCTTGGCTGGTGCAGTATTTTATGGAGATACTGCAGAACTAAATACTTCAGTAAACAGTTCATCAATTGTGTAGGATTCCCGAGGTGATGAATCTGATCTACTGAGGCTAGGAGTCTGCTCATGTCAAGTGTAGAATGTTAGGGGCATGTGCATTTTATTCTAGCTCTTAATATGTCAAAACTCTTTACTACTCATCAGTATATATAAAGTTTAGGACCCTCTGGTAAGGCTGCTCTGCAGTCACATTAACTGAAGTAAATGTAAGGTGGTAGACTTGGGTTTCTTGGATGTGTGGTCCTGCCACCATCTCTGTGTCAGCACTTGCATGTATGACAGTTGAATGCTTATATGAGTGGAAGCAGATGCCTGTCGTAGTGCAACTTATGTCCTTCCAGTGTAGTCTTACAAAGGTGACAACCTCCCAAGCATATTCTGATCACTTTAGGTTTGCCAGACTTGCTGGTTATGGTTTGTTTTAAGCTTTAAATGCAAAATAATTTACAGTGGTTAGGATAAAAGACTTAATCTAGTTGCTGTCATCAGGAGAGGCGAGATCAGAGATTGCAGTTTAACTGCTTGAAGGGAAACTGAGGTGGCAGAGTGACTTCTATTAATTGCTTGGGAACAGTAACAGATGTGGTGGCAGTGTGTCTTACTGCAGTGGCAGTTTGTGCTTAATGGTTTTAAGAGATTCAATTGAAGCTGTTGTGTGGAAATAAGTGTTGTTTGGAAACTGTTCTCCCTTCAGGGTGACCTCCATCGCAGATCGATTGAACGTAGACTTTGCCCTCATTCACAAGGAGCGCAAGAAGGCCAATGAAGTGGATCGCATGGTGTTGGTGGGTGATGTGAAAGACAGAGTAGCCATTCTGGTAGATGATATGGCAGACACATGTGGTACCATCTGTCATGCTGCAGACAAGTGAGTAGGACTGACCATTTCCTAAATCAGAAACCTATTGTTAATGAAAACTGTGCAATGAGTTAATCAGATTATTTGCACATCAAATTTCAAAGTAACAGTTTCTGGTATTAACTCTAATGTCGTACAAAATAAGTAAAAACCCTAAAGTTCTCACAGAAGGAATAGCTAGAAGACCATAGTGTCTTTTATTTGAAAAATACTTGTGCTGGAAGTGACTTCCACTAGACCATCACTTACTATGCTGGGTAGAACTAAGTGCTGTCTGGTCCATCAACTGAAGGTCATACATCTGAATTTCTTTTAAAAGAAAGGTATCCAAGCTTGAAAAGCTTACAAGACTTCTACAGTACAAATGCCAGCATATGCAACACTGTATTAAATATCTGTTACCTTGTGTTGCCAAAAATCACAAAAGGTGATTGGTATGATCTAGTACAAATGTCCCATGGCTAAGAACAAATTTTTTAATGTTTACTTTGACTGTTGGGGATTTTATGGTACTTGTTAAACTGTTTTGTTCCCCCAAATCAATAGTGGGCTGGAGGGGGGAAATCAAAGGTAGCCAGTGCCCTAAGCATATGATATTGTCTCCTTTGCTTACCATGTGCCCTGTACTAATGTCAGTTTAATACTTGCTAGGAATTTCTTACCCTTCTCCTTTTTCCACCCTTGTAGGCTTGTGTCAGCTGGAGCCACCAAAGTTTATGCCATCTTAACTCATGGGATCTTTTCTGGGCCAGCAATTTCTCGGATCAACAATGCCTGTTTTGAGGCAGTTGTAGTCACAAACACAATACCCCAGGAGGACAAGATGAAGCAGTGCCCTAAAATCCAGGTGAGCATCTACTTTTTCTTCTGTCGCTGCTGAAGGGTGGCAGCACTTGCCTGTCCCTCTGTTGAGGGGAAAACCCCATAATACTGTCTAGTGCTTGCAGCAGTTTCATTTGTACTAGAATCAGTGGCAGTGTTGACTAGTTCTCTTGTCCCTCTTGCTGTGGGATAACAGACCTGTTAAGCTGATAAAATGCAGCTTCTAATCTAGCTCTTAATGTTAACTTAAGTAATTTTTTTCAGGGCTTGTTTTACCTATATCGGATGACTGATGGGGCTATGATGAAAACAAGCAGTTGTATCTGTATGTTTGGGGGGAGTGATATGCTGATGACATACTGAAGCAGAAGTAGATAAGAACTTCTGAAGTTGATAATGTCAGATTCAGTTGTGTAACCTAGTGCCCAGCACTTTAAGCAGTGTCCCATCCTTTTGTGAAGCAAAGTAGGCCTGGTCCTGGGAAGGTGAATGTTTCATGTCTGGTCATAATAGTGCAGGTGAGCTGGAGAGAGGGTGCAGTCTTGTCCCATGGACACATCTTGCTGGTTTGACTTCAGAACAGTTGACACAGCTCAATGGTACAATGTTCAGATACTTGCTGAAGATAAACAAAAAAGTTCACAATCTGTATGAAAGCTGAAAGCTGGTCTTTTGATGGTCACTCTGTGTCTTGGGCTTTCCATTTAGGAAGAATACTGTGACATTCTGTTTCCCAAGCTGAGACTGACTTTTCCTGGAAGGAAAAAAAAAATTGGCTATACAGCTTGAACTAGGCAGAACTTGATTTCCTGTGTTAATGGACAGCTGGAAGTTGCAGCTTGACCTGAGCATTCAGGCATAATAGGTCCATCAAAAGTTTCAGTTACTGCTGTAGTATACACACAGCTAAGGACATCCTAAATACTAGCGTCACAGCACAGATGTGTAGGAAACAGGTATTTGGAGAAGCTCTGGAAAGTGAATGGCACTGCTAAGACTCAGCTAGTATTGTTCTAAGTGTAACAGGTTCCCCAGTACTAGGGTATTGTTGAAAAAGCTCAACTGATCGAACTCTGGTAAATTTTAAGCTGCTTTTGGAAGTAAGTTATAGGCCCATTGCAGCCTGCTATCATGTTGCAAGTTTTTTAAACACTGTTTTCTGGATGATGTTCCTACAACTGAGCACATCTATAAGATGTCTGATGCTTCAACTTCTTTCAGAGCTCCATGTTACTGTTCATGTAGGCAAAATGCTAAACTGGTGATCAGTTTGTAAAAAGTTGTAGCCGAAGACAGCAGTGGAGTTGTTCAGGCTCTCACTTAACACTTTACTCCTTTACACTAACATCTGATGTTCAGTGTTGAGAAATACAGAGCTGAAGAATTTGTTGTAAGTCTCATGCTCTGTCTGCTCTGCAGCTCTTAAGTGTGTTTTCTTTCTTATGAGGTAAACTATCTGGAAAAAAGAATGTTAAATATGATTTCACTTGGTTTCCTTAATGCACCATGAACTCCATGCTTCTTACTGAGACTGCATATATCATAATGCTTTAGCTGCTGGGGTTTAGAGTTTGAGAGACCTGATTTTTCCCACCCACCCCCCTCCTGTTGACTGGATTACCCTGCCAGGCAGAGCCAGCACAATAACTGAGAGCTGAGCTGCAGCATGTAGCTTCATCTGTAGACGGCTGGTGGTGATAGTAAAGCCCTTTGACTCAAGGGAAGTGATCTGATCTTGATTTAGACTCCCCTAACTTCTCTGCAACCTACACAAAGTGATTAAGATAGTTCTAGGGTAAACAGACTGAGCTTAGGGAGTTCAGTGAAGAAAGGTGACAGGCTGTCATCCTGACAAAGGTCAACAGTGAAATAATTCTTGTAGAACTGTATGTAGAATATCTTCAGAACTTCATGTAATGAATTCTACACAGGACTGGGATTTAATTTGTCTGCATGTGGCATATTATAAATCTGGGTGATGAGTTTACTCTTAAGTTCTTCCTGACTTACCAGCTTTTCTTCCAGGCGTGATGTTCTCAGTGAGCTGATCCATTTCTCTTCCTCTCCAGGTGATTGACATCTCAATGATCCTTGCGGAGGCCATCAGGAGGACTCATAATGGGGAATCTGTCTCCTACCTATTCAGCCATGTCCCTTTATAACAACAGATGTCAGCTGCTGCTTGTGTGGCTTTTTTTAAAACCAAAAGTTGTTCAGCTTGTTGTAAAGTTCAGTAGAAGACCCTGCTTGTTCCAGTGCAGTTCTCCACAGCTCCTCCTGCTTAAGTCAGGCTTACTGGCTCTGATCCCAGCACTGGGAGGCTGGAGGGGGGAAGCTCATCTCTGTAACACTCCAACTCCACCAGCAACCCTGTGCATTGAGGCTCATCAGTAGCACTGACTCAATTCTTTAGATCTGTGGAGAGCGGGACTGACACATGGCTAATTGCCACAATTATTTTGAGATGGGGGAAGGGGGAGGGTTTGTCTGTGGGCAGGGTTAGATGATCTAGCATGTGCACTCTAAATTGTTTGGGAAGTAGAGGTCCCTAGGGCATGCTGATATGGATCTACAGCAAGAGCCTGAGAGACTGCTGGCTGTCTTACCACTCTATACCTGACAGAAGCCCTTGAAAAGCCACGGGGAAGGCTTGTATCTTGGCCAAGCTTTGACCCTAGGTGAAGCCCTGGGGAGACACCTGGGAGGTGGGTCTTCTGCAGCTTCCTCCCATGAAAGGAGATCAGTGTAGCTTGCAAACTTGACTTCATCTTAATTATTGATGAAATTAAATACCCTTTAGTGTGCTACACAGCAAAGTGAAGGTGAGAGCATAGTCTGTGCAGTACTGCCTTGCTGTGTAGCTTGGTGGTGAAGGTGCATCCTGGACAAGCATTCTTCTCCCTCTTATGCAGAGGACTTATGGTGGTAGTGTGCTTCGGTTTCTAGTGTAGGCTAAAACCAGTTCCTCAGTTTCACAGCTTACTGTTAGCCTTGCTGGTGACTAGAGGACTGCTGTCATACTATAGCTGCACCTTGACTTGCTGTGCAAATCCTTGATCTGTTTTTTTTACCAGTACACTAGTAGACTGAGCCTCTTTATCCCATAGTAGCTTGGTTGTTGCATCTAGCAAGTGCCTGCTCAAATGCTGGGGTGATCTAATACACAACAGCTTTGTGTCCAGCTGTCCTAGCCTCTCATTGCCTGCAGTTCTGTTGTCCTGTAAGTTCCTGATGCATTCTGGTTGTGTGTCCTGGTCACTGTCTGCCTTGCCTTAAAAGTGTTGCTCCTTGCAAAAGATCGTAAGCCAAGGAGCACAGGAGGTTGCAGGACTACAGAACCTGAAGAAGCCCTTGGAGTGGGTCTGATGCTGCTAACGAGTGCTTACAGCAATGGGTTGAAGAGGCTGGTGATACATAGTACTGGGAAAACTGTAGATCTAACACCAACCTGACAGGCAAAGCGCCTGAAGGAAAAATACCAAAACTAGAGCTGGCTGAGGCTCTTCAATCTAATAATTATCATCTGAAACTTGAATACTTGGTAACTACCAGACAATCGTAAGGTAAACTGTTAAGGCTCTCCTGGACTCTTGATGGGGTTATAGACAAAGCTGTTTTATGTTCTGGTTTTTATAAGCACTCTTTTTTTTTTTGAGCTGGAGGATGGGGGGAAAAGGGGAAAAGAACTTGAAATTACTTGCTAGAGTAACCAGCATGGCTTCGAGAGGCTAGGGGCTGGGGTATAAATGGAACTGAAAGACTTGGTTAAGATCTAGGGAAGTACTACTTTAGTTGTGCCTTTCACTGAAGACTTCTCTCCCTTCCTAGAACTTCTGTCCGGTGGCAATGTTAACACTTCTATTACATTGTAGGGTTTTTCTTTTTGTATAAGAATTGGTGTTTGTCTGGAAAGTGTATGTGTCTTGCTTCTTTGCTTTGCATCCTGCACTGAGCTCTACAGAGTGTCTGATTCCTGCCTCCTGTATCAGAGCCCCTGCTGCTGCACTGCCAATGCCCTGAGAGCCAAGAGCCAGGACATCGGAGCAGCGGTGTGAGGATTTTCAGCAGCATTTGTGTTTAAACTTAAGACCTGATGAAGGAATTAAACTTTTATTTAAAAAAACATGGCCTCTGCCTATAAATGCATCGCTTTACAAAGGTGATGTGCATTTTCTGAGTTCAGTCACTTGCGAGGTAGATCATGGAGTAAGGATTTGGAAGGTCATCTGGTTTAACCCTCTTGCAGTGGGGTAACTGAGGCTCAGCTTGGCTGTGCTCACATTGCTTGGAAGAGAAAGCTTGGGACAAAGCTACTTCTGGTGGGTAGTGGCTTTTGTCTGTATCTGATTTCCTAGACTTAATTGTTATTAGAGGTGGTAGTACAGCTTTTCTTGTACTGATCAATGATGCATCTGAGTAGATCTGTTCACATAATGTTCGGGTAGGAGAACTTGAATAGTTTAGCAAGTATCTTGCACAAGTCTAATGATCAGAGGCAACAGGATTGTCCTGAGAAGCTCTTGTTCTAACTAAACAATGATCCTTTCTCATTGCGTGTTGTACATTGGGAAAGCAGACACTGAGTAAGAAGGGTGAGGTAGCAGGCCTAGAGAAAGGTCTTTGGCCTTACAGTAGACATCCAGATTGAACATAGTTTCAGGAAACACAAGTGTGGCCTCAGGTAGACTCTTGCTGAGGATCGCTATTGTCATTCCTCTGTTAAAATGAGCTTCAGCACTAGTCAATGAATAGGGGAACTGTGTATTTTTCCCCCTCAAACAGCAGGGGAGGTGATATGGGTCTTGTCAGGGTGATGTGGCAGACTTCACCTTCCTTGGAGGAGAAACAGAACATGAGCTTTACAGCCAAAAATGTGTACAATGGTGACCATTGCTGTTGGTGCATATATACGGTTTTCTTACTTTAATAAAAACTTGGGGGTTGGAATGAGGAAGGGTACAGACTCAAAATGCTGTATGACAGCACTGTAGATCATGAAGTGATGGGTGATACATAGGGTATGAGAGCTGTCCCAAAGATGTAAATATCGTCTGCTCTGGAAGCCTCCTTCAGATCAGAAGGGCTGGGTACTTTACTTTTGATTTAGGGAAGGAACTTTGGTAATTACTGAGCCTCTTCACAGGCAGGTTGTGACCAGAAGTGAAAGCTGTGCTATTAGAGCAAGCATGGCTGCCTCTAACAGCTTGTAGTAGAATTAAAGCACTCTTCTGTGTCCAGGCAGTCATGGATGTAGTACCGGGCAGCTGTGGGAAGGGTGTTCCTTCACTGCAGTGTGGGCTGGGAGGAAGGTAGCCCCTGAGGTGTGAATGGCAGTGACAAGTTCTTCTAAAGTTTGGGAGTGATGCAGAGATGCTCATCCCTTAGCCCAGGCAAGTTTAGCTCCAGCATCAGCTGTGCTGTGAAGTGCTTGGGCTATCTGGAGCCACCTGTTCTAGCGGAGATGATTCTCCAGCCTGTCCTGGGCAGCTGGTGGGGTGAGTATGGAGCATGCAGGATGCTCTGGAGGAGAGTTGTGTGGTGTCTTCTCAGGCTTTCTTTACAGCTGCTGGAGAAATTCCAGAGAAAACAAGTTAATCCACAACTGGAGATTGGTGGCATGTGTGCAGATGCTGATATTGGTGCCAGTAGCTGGTTTGTGTTTGCTGCCTGCTGTAAAAGCAGTAGAAGGGCACTAGTCAGTCAAAAGCCCTGCATCTTAACCTAGCTGACTTGCCGGGGTAGCTGAAGCTGATGTGCAGGGTGGGGATGCCTTTAAGCCACTGGAAGTGGGTCTTGCCATTTGTGCCCTGCAAGTAATGGGCCTTGTCTGCTGTTCAGAGCTCACCAGCAGTTCTCTCCTGCTGCTTCTCCCTGTGCCTTACTAGTGTGCAGATGATTTCTCACCTCCTAGAGTTGGTGTTTCTGTGATCTAGAGAAAGCAACAGGTTGCCCTGCTGCTGTTGGGTGGTGGGGCAGTAGTAAGGGTTAACAGAAAACCCATCTGTTAACTACAAGGAGCAGCAAAATCCATGGGAGGAATGAGCCTTGGTTTAAGAATGTGCTGGCTGCCTTCCTGGGGCTCTGTGCTCCTGCCCCAGTGGAAGGGAAGGGTTGTGGCAGGAGGCTGGGGTTAAAAATGAGCAGGAAAGAGTAAACCCTGCCCTGTGGAGTAGGGAGAATTGGCTCACAGCTGGGTAGTGGTGGCTGAAGGGGGCTCAGATCCTGGCTGGCTGTGGTGGTGCCCTGGCCTGTCCCTGCAGGCAGGAGGCTGAAAAAAAAAAGTCTCTGATCAGATGGAGAAAACCTCCTTCGTGGAGAAGAGAATAAAGTGTTCCTGGAAATGGCCATCAGCAAGGCTGTGTCTGAGCCCTGACAGCCTTGTTCTGTGGGAGATTTAAAACTGATCTAAAATGGCTGATGGTAGTTCTTTTCTATTTCGGGTCAGGGCTGGTTTTGCTTTTCCCCTATCTGTTGATGTCTCAGTTCTTTTGTTATAAATTATTGAAAGCAGAAATACCAAAATGCCTGAGAAAGAGGCAGGTTGTGCAGTTATGGGAGGCTTTGCAAATTCGTCAGGGGAAAAAGCTTTTGCTGGGATATAAGCTCCTTGTTCTTTGTGAAAGATGGATTTTTAAAAGCTACCCAGCAGCAGCCCCACACCTTGCCTGCTGGAAATGCAGAGTGTTGGCTTTAAAGCTGCTCCCACCGTGGTTTGTTGGAGCGTGGCGGTGCCTGTGTAGTAGCTGTGGCTGGCTCGGGGAAGGGGGAGCTCCTCTTCCCGGCGGCTTTGTGCCCAGACAAAGACCCCAGGGTTTGCAAATCGCTGCAGAATTGTGAAGATGCAGCATGTCACACAGGCTGTGTCTTGGCTGGGGTGGGTGCAGCTGATGCCAGTCAGAGGCAGTGCATGGGGAGGATGGGGACCAGGTTCTTTCACACTTGCTGCTAGCCAGGGACAAAAGCTACAGCAGACTTTGCAGTATCTGCAAAGCAGAAGCATGTGGAGAATGGGCAGGGAAAGGAAGAAGTTGGGGCAAAGGTGGGCACAGCTGGAGAGTAAACACATGGTAAACCACTTGTCTGGCTATTTGCATAAAAGCAAAAAGGATTTCCTGATTTAATTTGAAGCTGGGTGGGTTTCTCCTTTCCTTTTTGCTATGCAGGTAAAACAAGCCCTTTCTCAGTTTGGCGTGCACTTGTGTGATGCGGGGTCTGCAGGGTGGGTTTGAAGGATGCTCGTGAAGGCAGCCCTGCCTGGGCTTGCTGCTCTTGGCTATGTGACACCCGTTAAACCTGGCCCTGCTAGGAGGCTACAACACCAAAACAAAGGTGCTCTGGGAGCAGCCTGGCCTGGGGCTTTGCCCCCAGCCTCTGCTGGGGGACAGGGACTGCAGCCTGTTTGCCATCCAGGCTTTTCTGAGTAGTAACCATATCTTAGGACCTGGCCTTAGATCTCAGCCTTTGCCTTTTCTGTGTACACCGACCACAGGCTTTTCTTTAATTCAGAGCCCACTTGCTGGCTGGAGTGGGAAACTGCCTGTGTCCTCGGGACTTGCTGCAAAGGGTCGCATCTGGCCAAGACCTGCTGTTGCTGGAGAGCACTAAGCCCTCCTCTCAAGATGGCAGTCTTTTAGCTAAAAAACAAAGCACGTGTTTCCTCAGGCTTGCTGGCAATGTTGGCTGCAAAATCTCTGGAAACCCAGGGGCTGGCAGGCTGGGAGGAGATGGAGGCAGGTGTGAGAGTTGCTGCAGTGCAGCTGCTACACCTGGTGTTCTACAGCAGGTTCCCACTTGCTGTGACACTGGGATCTCTGCAGAATGATTTTTGCAAGCCTGTCATGGGGGTCAGGATGCTTTTATTTTAGTTTTTTTTTTTTTAATTTTCCTCCACTCCTCGTTCCCTTCAGTCCCTACAGGACCCTACTGCAAGGCCTCCTAGGCATCCTGGCCCTCCAACAATTCCCCATCCTGGTGGCTAGTGCGTGAGTGCCCCCTGGACTGGCACTACCCTTCCAGCTGCCCAGCTGGGAGCAGATGGGCTGCCTCTGCTTCTCTCGGCTTTTTTCTCCCCGTGAAGGTGGTGGGTTTTTCCCCCATATGCATCCCAGCTCATCTGGTCTGTGCTGACTGCCCCCCAGGCTTTCTCCTACGGAATGCAAGAGCCCCAGCTCAGAAGCAAGGGCTGCCCCTTGCCTGCCCGGGTTGCTGCTGCAGGGACCAGCTCTCCCCAGGAGGCACCGTGGCTGGAGCCAGTGCAGCTGTGGGGTGAGCGTGGTGGCAAAGCATTGCCCGCAGCTGTGAAAATACGGTGTTATTTTTATCCCAAGGGCTGGCTTGCTTAAACGAGTTCTGCTTCATCAGCTGGGGGGGGATGCATCCCTGGGCACACACGCAGGGCACAGCTGTCCCCATGGCTGCTGGGCACCTGCTGCTGGGGAGGATTTGGGGCTGGGACAGTGGCCCTGGGGTCACCTGGTGGTGCCATGAGGACTGCCTTATGCCCTTCATTGCTGGCAGCGAGGTGTGGGGAGCAGCGGTGGCAGCTGGGCTGGGTGTGCTGGGGGTGTGTGCGCTACTGCAGCGTGTGTGCATAGAGGTGTGTGCAGGCACAGGGTGTGTATGAGTCCAGAGTGGCTGGGGGGGGTGTGGAGGGGGGGGTGCATGGAAGGGGGGGTGCAGGGCTGTGTGTGGGCAGGGTGTGAGCAGGGGTGGATGTGTGCAGGAGTGGATGCATGTGGGCTGTGCCTGTGCAGGGCTGTGTGTGCACACAGGGTGTGTGCAGGGCTGTGCGTGTGTGCAGCGCTGGGTGTGCGCGGGCTGTGCGTGTGCAGGGCCCGCGGGAGCCGTGCCCGCCCCCCCCCCCCGCCCCGCGCGGGGCACCTCGGGAGCGGCAGTTCCCCCCCGGGGTCGCGCGGCCGCGGCAGCCAGCGGGCGGACTGCATTTCCCAGCAGGCCTAGCGGGCGGCGCGCAGCCAATGGGCGCACGGGCTGGGCGGCGGCCGGGGTATATAAAGCGCCGCCCCGCACCGCGCGGTCCAGCCTCACCTGGGAGCGCAGCGGAGCGGGACGCAGCGGGCAGCGGCGGCAGGTACGGCGGCGGCGCTCTCGCCGCGGGGCAGCCGGTGCGTGCGGCTGTGCCGGGGATGGGGGGTGCCGCACGTAGGGCTGCTGCCAGTCGAGGGGCTCTCCGGGGCGCCCGTGTACGGGGGCTGCGGGCGGGGGGGTCGCGGGATGGGGACGGTCCGCGTGCGGCGGGGAGCGCGGCTGGGGCGGGCTCCCGCGGGGGATGCGGGAGGTGCCCCCGCCGGTGCGGGGCTGCCCGGAGCCGGGGAGCGGCGCGGTGCCCCGCCCTGCGCTATTGTCCGCGGCGGAGGCCGGGCGGGGGGGGCCCGGGCGGGCCGCCCATTGTCTGCTGAGCCCCGTCCCCGGAGACACCCCCGGGCACCTCGGCTGACCTCGGGGGAGGGGGCGTGGGGTGTCTCGCAGGCAAAATGTGCGACAAGCCAGACCTCTCGGAGGTGGAGAAATTCGACAAGAAGAAGCTGAAGAAAACCAACACGGAGGAGAAGAACACGCTGCCCTCCAAGGAGAGTAAGTGTGGCCGGGGCCGGGCAGCGCTTGGCTGTGCGGGGGGCACGTGTGGCCCGTGGCGCCCCCGGGTGCGGGTCTCACCGCCCGGGCAGCCGGCAGAGGGAGGTGGGCTGGGGTGGTCAGGCTCTGTCCCAGGGGAGGCCGCTGGCCCCGAGGTGAGCGGTCAGGGTACAGCCCTCTGGGGTGGCGGAGGGCTGCTGCCTGAGCTGCTGCCTCGGGCCATGGCTTCCTGAGGGGAGCTGAAGGCAGGTGCCCAGTTTGCTGTCACACCCGTGTGTGTCATCACCTTCAGACTTGAGGTGTTTGTCTACCCCGCTTGCGGTCAAACCACAAAACTGGGTGCGAGGGCCTGAGTGATGGCTCTGCAACCTTCTCCAGTAGGTGTTTCCACAAAAAAGCACCGGAGATTAATGGACCTCTCTTCTCTTGCAGCTATTGAGCAGGAGAAGGAATGTGTGAAGTCTTCCTAGAGTGAGATGGCCTGGCAGGAAGAGCTACTACTTGATTTTTTTGCTTTGAATTAATCATGTGTGGGGTTTTTGTTTGGTCTTTTTTTTGTTTTTAATTTACATCATGTGTAGAAAACAGCTCCATCGCCTAATCCACTGTCCCACCTTGCTGGCAGCTTTGGTGGGTGGTGGGAACAAAGCATGGCCCTCTCAGTCCATCAGTAGCCTGGCCCAACTCCATCTCTGCTGCTCAGCCAACTCCTGTTGACAGCACTGATCTTGCTGTAATGCAGTGGGGAGGTGAGCAAGGGCTATAGAGGCTCCTGGGGACGGTCCCCTTCTGCCTTGGGGAGTGGGGATCCTTTCTGGCCTGACCCATGGCCTGGGTCTGTCTCACATAGTCTTCACCAACAGCATTTTGTAGCCTCACTCACAGTTTTTTGTCTTCCTTGGGCGGGGAAAAATGATAAGTTTATTATAAAATAAAAAATGTAATGACCTACCTGTGGCTTGTGGCTTCTTCTCTGTTAAAAGTTCAGGCTGCAGCCTGGCTTGCCCTTGGTGGTGGGAAGGTCTTTGCTTGCTGTTGTTCTTACAGGGTGGTTCCTTGCAGAGTGAGTCTGGCTTGGTGTTTGTGTACAGCTCAGTCCCTGTGGCCTGGGGGAGACCAGAGCCATGAGCATTGCTGGTGTGGTGAGGGGGCTGGGGTCTCAGCTGGTTAAGGCCACTGTGTTCTACTAGCAATCCCACCATCATAGCAGTTTGTTGCTGCACCCTCAAGTAGAGGCTAACCTGAGCCTTCCTACCTGAAGGCTGAGCCTCCTGCTTCAAAGAGGTTGGTGTCCCCTGCCTAGAATATAATTTGTGGAGCTGGGCTGGCTCCTCACCTGTGCAGCTGGAGAAATACCTGTGCTGGCAGTGTGGATGCTGGCCTGAGTCCTGCTGGTGCTGCAGCCAGGCTGGCTCAGTCCACACAGTTCTCAGAGCAAATCTCCCCTCGCTGCCTGGCACAGCCCTTTGCTTCACCTTGAGCCAACTTCGGCTCCTGCCCTTGGTTGAAGGAGGTTTTTGCAGCCTTGTAAGGACAGATTAATGCAGTAGATCCCTTGGGTACCCTCTAGGCTGATCCCAACCCTGCCCTGCAGAAGTGGAGATCCCCGTGTCCTGCAGTCAGCCTCCAGCACAGTGTGGGCAAGGGGGAGCTGGATGGAGTCTGACAGTGCCTCCAGGTCTATGGTGAGGTTTCCTGGGTGCTGCCTGGATTTCCTCACCTCCACCCAGCCTGCAGGGTGACTGAACGGGCTGCTTACGGAGGAGGTGGAGGCAGACTGGCCAACTAGCAGTTTTGGCCAGTGTCCCCAGTGAGCCTTGTTAACTGGAAACAAACAGGACTGTTGTGCCTGTCTGGACATGGTGCCTATCTGCCTACTACCTCCACCCACACTGCCTGCAAAGGGCTGCAAATAACACTGCTTGTGTGGCTGCAACTGCCTTCACCCTTAAAAAGCGGAATTGAAAGAGCTGAAGGTAAGAGGCTGGTGTTGCTGTGCTGTCAGGACAGCGTGTGGGGTTTTCTGTGGGAAGAGGGTGGTGGGGAGCGGTGCTGAGGCCAGCTGGGGCTGCTGCTACACTGGGCTGAGCACTAGGTAGCCCAGCACATGCCAGGGTGTCCATGCCCCTTCAGCATCCTAATGTTCCCAGGACAGCACCCTATCCTGGATGTGGGAAACCTTTTCCCAGTGCCAGCTGCTGGTGCAGGCTGTCAGGGTGGCAGCAGCCGCTCATTGCCCCGACAGAGCTTGGCCCTTCCTGGTAGTGGTCGCTCTTGCCAGGCAGGGCAGGCTCAGCTCTGTGCTGGGGAGCAGGCAGCAGGCCTCTTTGGACCCTTCTGTGAAAGCAGAAGGTAGAAAAGTCATGTCAGCAAGAGTTGGGCTTTGGAGCGGCAGACAGGGCTCACAGACCATTAAAGGTTAAGGAACTGCTTCAGCATTTCCACCTCCTGCAGAGATGCTTTGCAATCCCTTGGCCACTTGATGCACCCAGGCTGGGAACTGGGTCAAACCCGGAGGTAAAGCCATCCTGAGCCCTTTCCCCATCCCCGAAAGCCAGAGCATGAGCTGAACCAGTTGAAGCTTTTGGCATGGAAACTCAAAGTGGCAGAGCTGATCCCCTCTCCTCGGTGGGACTTCTGGGGATAGTGAGGTCTTGGCGGCTGCTCCCAACACTGCCCCAGTGCCTCTCCCTCCTGCACACTCTTAGCCACACTGCAATCGGCCACGCTGCACACACAGAAAACCATTGGTCAAGTTAACTCCCCCTGAGTCATTTGGACCCCTGCAAGGTCACAGCATGAGTGTCCCATCCCTGGCACTGTCATGCTCACAAAAACCTCCTCACCCCGTGCTGCACACATGGACAGCAGAGACTTTGCCCAGGGGGGTGCCAGGTGCCCCAGGCACCTGCTGATTGTAGTTGCCTCAGGTGATAGGGTTGATGGCTCCAGGAGCCAGCAATGCTCCAGCACTGGCCCTGAGCCTGCGGCACTGGTCCGTGGGACCACCTTGCTGCATCCTGGGGACCCATGGGGTGAGAACAGGGGTGCTGATGCACCTAGGTTTGGGTTGCTTTTTTACTGTGGCCACCCCAGGGATGCAGCGATGCAAGTTTAGATAGACATGGGATTAATGCCCTAAGGAAACCACTCCAGGGCCTGGCAGCCTCAGCACAGGCCCAGGAACAACGGTTGGAGTTGGGGGCAGCTCCCCAGCCCCAGCAAACCCATCTCGGTGGGTCATATGGCCGATGTGGCTGTGCCCACCTAAAATGAGGGCAGCCCCAAGCACTTCTCCCATCTCCACCCCTACCAGAATGGTACATGGAGAAGTAGCAGATACATTGCTGTATCCTCAGGTCTGAGGATGAAGAGAAAGTTGTTTTGCAACTCCGTACCCAAAATGTCCTTGTTGTGAGCAGAGGATCAGCTAGTAAGGTGAGAAACATTACAGAAAAGCCCTTTATATCAACACTTTCCCTCCTTCCCTGCCCCAGACCCCCCTTTTTCACCCTGGCACGTATGGGCACACAGCTGCCAGTGGTGTGGGAGGCCAGGACACTTGCCAGACTGATGTCCCCTAGAAATGTGGTGGCTCCAGCAGGATGGGCAGCTCGGGCAGCATGGGCTGCCCCAGCAGCCACCCATGCACAAAGGATGCCATCCCAGGAGGTCTTCCTGGCGGGGCTTGATGCCGCCCTCCCTTGCTGGGCACCGGGTAGGTTATATGTGTAAGCTCCTCCTGGCAATATCTGTGCCTCTCCCCAGCTGAGGCCTATCCCGCTGCTCCCAGGGCAGGATCCTTCCACCTCGATCAGGTGGTGAGCTGTGGCCAGCACTGCAGAGGAGAGAGGAGGAGGAAGCTGAGTCACCAGCAGGAGGAATTTGGGCAAATACCTGGTGATCAGCAGCACAGGGTGAATTCAGTTCAGAGCTTGTGGCTGCGATGGGCGCCTGCCCTGCTGCTGCTCCATCCCCTCTGACTCAGCCAGGAGACGATGTGGCCCCATAGATGTTTGTGTGAAGGATCACAACCCCATCTCTCAGGAGGTGCCTTAATCAGCTTGTGCATGGCCCCACACCAGGCAACCCGGTGTCCCCCTCCTCCCAGCCGTGCACCCACCCTGCCAGGCTGTGGCACCCTCTGCGCATCCTGCAGCACCACTGGTGCTGGTTTGTTGTGCAGGTGGCCCAGTGCAAGGGAGGCTGTTGCGTGCTGGCAGCCGGGGTTTTCCCTTGGCCACTCTCCATCTGGCAGCCCCCAGAGCTGCAGCAGAAAGTGGTGAGAGCCAAGAGGTGGTGGTGACCAGGGTCTGGGGCAGCTCCTGGGTTTGGACAGCAGGGAATTGCCAGCTCCAGCCCACACTGCCCGCACTTGGACAGTCGGTCCAAGCAAACATCCCCTTGGAAGGTGTGGGTTTATCACCAGAGCAAACAGGATAAGGCAAAGCCAGCCTGTGTGGCTGGACAGATGCTGCAGCTCTCCCATGTCCTGGTCACCCCCCCTGCCCCACGACTCCCTGCATCCCCAGGGAAAATGTGTCACTGCCTCTGAGTCACTCGGGTCAGCCCTTCCCCATCAGGTGTCCCCTGCCCGGGTGGATGCACTGCCAAGGGCAGAGCTCAAACACTGTGGTGGCAGTGGTGGAGAGAGGGGGCGAGGGGGCAGCAAGCACAAGCTGCCAGGGAAAACCTCTGCTGGGAGTTGTTGGGGAGAATATATGCCTGAATGTGTGCATGCATGGGGGTAGTTATATGTTTGGCTTTCAAAGGGAAAGCAGAAGAGACTGAGCAGTAACAGGGAAATGAAAGTGTTGTGCGAGCTGCTGACTGTGGTCCTTTGGGAATGGAGCTGATGGGAGGCCACCACAGGGTGAGAGAGACGTATGACATGGCACTGTAGGTCAGACAGTCCCCTAGGGACACTCAGTGACACAGGGAGAGGATTAACAGACAAGTTGTCCCCATCCTGTGGCAGGGAGCGATGCCATGCTGGGGAGCCCCCATGGCCCTGAGGCAGGAAAGCCACCATCCCTGACCAGTGGCTGCAAAGGCACCAGCACAGCGAGCCAGGAACCTTCAGACAGCCACACTGGTAAACTCACCTGTAGGCTGTGTGGTGGCTGGCAGAGCTGAGCCGCCACACTCAGCACACGCCAACACCACCCCTAGAAGCAGAGAAGTTATTGCTGCTCTCGAAATAATGCCCAGGAGGTCAGGTTTACCGGCAGGAGCTTACTTATCTCCTGCCAGAGAGGACTCAGCCTGACTAATGATGAACCAGGAGTGCTCAGAGCTTCGTGCCCTCTCCTCCGGAGCCCCAGCAAGGACCAGGCTCCTGCCAGCGTTCAGGTCTAAATAAAGCTGGGAGTTATGCACTGAGCCACCCCACACCCTCCCAGGCTCCCCGCATTTGCTCAGGTTGTTGCCGGTGCAGGGTGCAGGTGGGAGCAGCTTTGCTGCGTGCCTTTGCCAAGCGGCGTGTGTGTTGCTGGCGCCTGGGGCTGCTGAGCCCTTCGGTGGCTCACAGCCTGCTCCCAAGCAGCAGCCAGAATTAATTGCTCATTTCTGGCCCCCCCCAGTTGCATTCTGCAGATTCCCGTGGGCCCGTGGGGCTGTGCTGGGAGCTGCAGGAGCACATGCTCCTGCGGGGGGATACAGCTCTGGTGTCATGCAGCAGTGCCCGCATTTGTGCCCGAGCCGGGGCAGCTGATGGAGGAGTGCTTTATTTTAGGAAGCAGCTGGCTCACACAGGAGACATTGTTTATCGTCTTTCTTCCCCCTGGTGCTTTATTACAAAGGATTATGGCATGAAAAGCCATTTTGTTTCCCTGCTCCCAATGCATAGCCCCCACTTTGTGATTTATTCCTCTCTACAGGCAGCAGCTGCAGTACGGCACCCCAGGGAGCTGGGAGGAGACAAGATGGGGGCTCAAACCCATGGCAGTGATGGCAGCAGGGATGCATCCAGCACCCAGGCTGTGGCACGGCTGGCTGGGGTTTGCCAGGAGTGCCTGAGACTGCTATCGACTGCGCAAGTGCCTGCATGATGTGAGGAAACCTCAAGGGGTAGAACAACAAAATCAAAGCCTTTCCATGGTGGGTGTCAACTGTGAGGTGGCATCGCCTTGCTTTGTCTGGTCAAAGGCAGTGGTTGGTGTCCTCTCTCCAGTGACATTGCTGTCCCCAAGCTGGGTGTGCCACTGCTGGTGCTCGTGGCACTGTTTGGTGTCACAGCTCCAAGCCTGCCTGGATGAGCCTGTGGGGGAATGTCCCGCTGCCCATGGGGACCCGGGGACAGCCTGGGTGCGGAGAACATGGTGCAGGGTACAAGCCGGGCACAGAGGGTGCAGTGCAGGACAGAAGCAGGGGGTCAGCGTGGGAACAGGGCCGTTTGTTGCTTCCCCCAAAATCACCTGCGGACAGGGCAGAGGCACCTCCGAAGCAGCAGCAGGAGTGGCTTCCCTCTGGCCCTCTGCCCAAGCGCTCTCCTTGCCAAGAGGCAGCAGCCGGGATGCCATGTGCTTCTCTGCCCGCCTCCTCTGTCCCTGCTGCCACAAAGCCCACTCTGCCGTCGAGTGCCTTTGCTGCAAGCCCTGGAGCAGAGCCCGTGCAGCAGGGGCCAGGCTCCCCCCTGCAAGGCCACAAGCTGGTGCCTGCCAGCCGCCTCTGCAGCTTTCCAGGAGCCGGTGCAGGAGCGATGGGCAGCAGATAAGCCTGTTGCAACAGATGCCTTGTGCTGCTTCCCAAAGCCCCAGCCCGCCTGTTCACCTACATCAGGGTAAAATTATGGCTGGTGCTTCCTTCTGTGGTGCTGCCTGCTCTGCTACCCTGTCACCCCACGCATCCCTCACAACCAGCCAAGGGGCTCTGGGGGTGAGCTGGGAAGGGCTGAAGAGGTCATGACAAAGGCTGTGGCAGTGGCACGCAGCTCATGGTGACACTGCTAGCCGCAGGGCTGCGGTCGAGCTGGGGCAAGACCCTGCTTGCAGTGTTGTGTCTCAGGGAGGTGGCTCAGCAGCCCAGGCACATTCCTCTCCCTGCTCCCACAGCCCAGCTCACGAAAACAGCACAGGGCACTTCTTTAGGGCAGCTTGAGCTCTGTGGGGTGCAGGGGGATGCCTTGGGGGTGGTGGGGGGGAGAGGCTTCCCCGGCTTTGCTCTGGCTATGTTGGTCCTGGGGCGGAAACTGGTGTTGTGGTGCCTGGAAGCCTGTGCTCAGAGCCATGGGCTCCGGGGAGATGGGGGTGGCCAAGGCTAGGGGTGGCAGGGCTGTCTGGGGGGAAAGTGCTGGGGGTGTTTCAGAGTGGGTGCCATGGGCTGGAGCTGCTACCAGGTACTGGCCTTGGAGAAGCAGCTGCAGAGCCGGGCTCTGGAACAAAGGAAGAGGCCCAAGCCCCAGCTGCAGCACGGGGTGGGGGATGAGTTCATCAGGGCATGAGCTGGCAGCGCTTTGTGTGGCCATGGGCTGGCAGCGGGGACAAGGCTGTATCAGGGCTCCTCACCTTGGCACCAGCTTCCCCGTGTTTGTCGTAACACTCAGAGCTGGGAGTGAGAGCCAGGTGGCAGGCACATGTGTCGCAGCCTTTCTGGACAGGGACGCAGCCAAGCTCAGGGAGCAAAGCCTCTCTTGCTCCAGGAGCCCGGCCCCTTGCAGATTCCTTGCTGCACTGCCCTGGTGCTGCCCGCACTGCTCTGGCCGTCTGTGCCAGGCACACGGCTCCTGGGCAACGTCCCCATCTCCAGGTGGTGTCCAGGGCCCGCAGGCAGGATTCTGTCCTGCCTGCAGTGCTGGGGTGATGCTGGCTCTCGGCAGGCTTCCCATGAGTGCAAGGTCATGCCCAGACAAACCCATTCCTGCTTCATCCTTGAGACCAGGGCTCAGGCTCCCAGGCACCATGGGAAGCATCAGCCCTCCCAGCAGCTTCCCACTACCCCTCCCCCCCTACTCTCTGCTGGGGAGCTCAGCAGGGAGCCCCACTTCTGCAATTCACCTCCTATTCTCAATTCTCTCCTTGTCCTGCCAGACTTCCACAGGAGAGGGTCCAGGCTCCCCTCCCCACTGCGGGGCCAAGCAAGCCACACTGGGTTGCGCCACCAGACTGTGCCACCACACTAGGATGGCGGAGCCATGAGACAGTGGCTGTGACACCATTTGCAACCCATCAAGCCATGGTTAGCCTCCTTGGAGGTCTCCTTTCACTTGTAAAATATATTTATCCCCAAGATGCTGTGTTGGGTCTGGCTGAGATGGAGTTAATTTCCCCCCTACCATCCCTCACAGTGCTGAGCTGGTGCTGGTGGCTGGAGCGGTGCTGATAGCACAGGGTGCTTTGGCTGGTGCTGAGCAGCGCTCCCACAGCATCACGGCTGTCTCTCCAGCATCGCCCCCATCACCGCTAGGCTGGGGGTGGGCAAGGTCTTGGGAGGGGACACAAACTGATCAAAGGGATATTCCATACCATATGACCTCTGCTCAGATATAAAAGGTAAGAGAAAGGAGGAGGAGGTGGAAGGCATTCCTTATCAAAATGTTTGTCTTCTGGAACAACCACTATGCATACTGAAGCCCTGCTTCCCAGGAAGTGGCTGGATATCTTTTGTTTGTCTTTGATTCTGCACACAGCCTTTTGCTTTCTTGAACTGACTTTATCTTGACCCACTACTTTTTCCATCTTATTTTCTCCTCCCCTGTCCTGCTGAGGAGGGGAGTGATAGAGCGGCTTGGTGGGCACCTGGCATCCAGCCAAGGTCAACCCACTTACAGTCCTTTTTGGTGCCCAGTGTGAGGCAGGAGACAACAGCAGTTTTGTAGTAAGTGTGCTATAGCTATAGTAGTTGTTAAGTAGTAAGCTTCTGCACGGGTCATGGAGTTTTTTTGGCTGCGCTGCTTGTTTTGCTGAGCTTGGGAACGTGTTAGTACAAACAATGGCTGTGTGCTTTGCCCTGGCATTAATGGCCTTGCTGTGCTGGGGGAGCTGTCTTGTGGAAAGGGTGAGGGAATGCATCTCCCTCTTCCTGCCTGGGATTGATGTGGGTGGTTTTATTGTGCAGGCTCCTGAGGTCCTTGCTCACCCTTATGTGAGCTGTTTAACATTACTAACACATAACATATTATGGGGTTTGTGGAATGTGGTGTCATCCTGCTGTAGGAGAAGACAACTTTTGGGTGAGGCGATGCTGAAGCATGCCCTGAGGCGGCTGGTCCCTGGGTGGCAGGGGTCCCTGGGTGGCAGGGTGCGTGGAAAGATTTGGGTAGGTGCCTGGGGTGGTTATCACCTCCCGTAGCCTGGGACTTTACACCTGAACAGGCAAACTGATGTGCCACTGGATAGAAGGGTGCCTTGCCTACCAGTAAAAACCAGCAGCTTCTAGCACTGCTGGGGCTTGGCCTGTGCCTGCCGAGCTGCAGTTCGGTACTGTCAGAGGACTGTGATTAAGGCAGGGACCCACACCACCTCTGAGAACACCTTGACTAAGGCTGGGATGCAAACTACACCTGAGGGCATGATGGTAGAGACAGGGATCCAGACCACATCTGAGGACACCATGGTTGAGGTGGGGACCCAAACAACAACTACAGTAATTGTCCCCGTAGTGAAAAAGAAACAGACAAGGAGGTCAGTGTGTCCATATCACCAATGAGTAAGAGAGGAGGAAGAAGAGGAAGGGTTTAATCAAGAAGCTGGTCCTTTGGCAAGGAAATTGAACGAAGGAGTGAGGGAATTCAGGTAAGAAATAGGAACCTACCTGGTCTCTGTCTCTGACCTCATCAGAACTTTGAGACATGTGGAAGGAGTACAGCTGCCGGCCGGGTGAGTGGATTGCTGCCTGGCGGCTCCGATGCTGGGGCAGTGGGGCTGACGGTCAGCGAAGGGAATGTAGGGAAGCCCAGCAGCTGGGATCCCTTGCTAGGAACCAGGGAATTGAGAGAGGAATTGGAAAAGAAGCAGCAATTTGCAGTTTCTGGAGGCAACTCCTCTCGAGTTTGAGTGCAAGATACCCATTCAAGGAAACTCTTGTGAGCTCCTCAGGGAAGTGGACTACCACAGCCAAAGACATCCAGTAGCTGAGAGAATTAGCAGTGCTGGAAGTCATCTACAGTGACCTAGACAGTGATGAGGTCTCCAAAGATCCAGAGGATGGCCTGTGCACACAGGCCATGAATCAAAGTGATACTCTTAACAGCTTGGCAGCGATGTATTGTCCAGATATGGATACACCAGCTGTGGAGAGAGTGTCTTCTTGGCTCCAAAACTTTGAAGAAAGTTTCTGTCCCTCTTGACCCCTACAGGCCAGCACCTTGGCTGTCAGGGGCACCCCAAGGGGTCAGTCCCCTCCTGCCCGGGTCAGGGGAAAGGGAGCCCCAGGCACATGCCATGGGCTGCACTCTGGTTCTTCCTGTGTGACAAGGGGGAGGACAATGGGGAGTGGGATGGTGAACCCACCTTCAAGCTGGAAGCCCGTGTATGCAAACTGGGAGGGAAGGCAGTTGTTACAAAGGGGCCACGCAAGAAGCCTGTCAGCTTTGTTGCTGTAGAGACACAAGAAGGCAATCAGCGATCTCCCAGACACAGAAAGACTGAGGTCACCTCCATTGCCCCTGGTGAGGGGACTTCTGGCCTGGCATTGCAAGGGTCAGACAGTGAATACTCTGAGCAGGAACAGGAACAGAGGGTCCCTGCCTTTGGCCAGGAGGAGGAAAGGGGTGACTGGGTATACTGGGCTGTGTGGATTCGATGGCCTGGCACATCAGACCCACAGAAGTATAAGGCTGTGGTAGACGCTGGTGCACGGTGTACGCTGGTGCCATCAGGGTGTAGAGGCACAGAACCCGTGCGGATCTCTGGAGTGGCGGGGGTGCCAAGAATTGTCTGTATCAGAGGCTGAAGTGACCTTAACAGGGGTCAGGTGGGAAAAGCACCCCATTGCGGCCAGCCCAGAGGTCCCTTGTATTCTTGGCATGACTGCCTCAAGAGAGGGTACTTCAGGGACCCAAGAGGTACCAATGGGCTTTTGGTGTAGCCACTGTGAACACCAAGAAGATCAAAGAGCGATCTACCCTGCCTGGCCTCTTGGAAGATCCCTTCATGGTGGGATTGCTGCGAGTTGAAGAACAGCGGGTGCCAGATGCCACCGGGACGGTGCACTGGTAGCAGTATCACACGAGCTGTGACTTCCTGGCTCCCATCCATGAGCTGATTCATCAACTGGAGAGCCAAGGAATGATCAGCAAGACTCACTCACCCTTTAACAGTCCCACATGGCCAGTGCAAAAGTCTGATGAAGGGTGGAGGTTAGCAGTAGGCTATCGTGGCCTGAACGAACTCACACCACCACTGAGTGCTGCTGAACTGGACATGTTAGAGCTCCAACAGGAACTGGAGTCAAAGGCAGCCAAGCAGTATGCTACAGCTGACAATGCCAATGCATTTTTTTGAATTCCTTTGGCAGCAGAGTGCAGGCCACAGTTTGCTTTCACACGGAGGGGTGTCCAAGACACCTGGAACAAACTGTCCCAGGGGTGTAAGCACAGCCCTACCATTTGTCACAGACTAATCCAAAGTGCACTGGAAAAGGGTGATGCCTCTGAACATCTACAATACATTAATGACATCATCGTGTGGGGCAACAAGGCAGAAGAAAAAGAGTAATTCAGATTCTTCTGAAGGCTGGTTTCACCATAAAAAGAAGTAAGGTCAAGGGACCTGCAGAGGCAGTTCTCAGATTGAAATGGCAGGATGGACACCATCATGTCCCTGTGGACGTGATCAAGAAGATGGCAACTATGTCTGCAGCAGCTAGCAAGAAGTAAACACAGGGTCTCCTAGGCCTTGTGGGATTCTGGAGAATGCATATTCCAGGTTATAGTCAGCTTGTGAACCCTCTGTATTGACTAACCCAAAAGAACTATTTTGACTGGGGCCTTGAGCAACAGCAAGCCCTTGAGCATGTCAAACAGGAGACAGCTTGTGCGGTAGCTCTTGGGCCTGTCCAGACAGGGCCAGCTGTGCAAAATGTACTCTGCACTGCAGCTGGGGAGCATGGTCTCACCTGGAGCCTCTGGCAGAAAACATCAGGAGGACCCCAAGGTCGACCATTAGGATTTTGGAACCAGGGATATTGAGGATCAGAAGGCAACCACACCTTGACTGAATAAGACATACTAGAAGCATATGAGGGGGGTTGAGCCGTACAACTTCAGAAGCTGGTACAGAAGCATATCTCCTCTTGGCACTCCGTTGTCCATGCTAAACTGGATGTTAAACATCTCATCTACATGTCATGCAACCAGTGCTACATAGAGTAAATTGGTAGTGTTGATCACACAACAAGCTTGACTGGCAAAACCCAACCACCCAGAAATGCTGGAAGAGATCATGGAGTGGCCATTGCCTGAGGAGGTGGCTTATGCTCAATAACCACCATATAATGAGTTATCAGACGAAAGGCATTATGCTTTGTTTACTGATGGATCCTGTCATGTTGTAGGAAACCATCGGAAGTGGAAAGGTGCTGTGTGGAGTCCCACATGACAAATCGTTGATGCCTCTGAAGAAGATGAGTCAAATCAGTTTGCAGAAGTGAAAGACATCTGAGTAGCCCTAGAGACTGCTGAACAAGAAAAGCGGCCAGTACTGTACTGACTCCTGGATGGTGGCTAATGCCCTATGGGGGTGGCTACAGCAGCAGCAGAAGAGCAAGCAGCATCCCCTGAGGCTTGGTATTTGCCATCCCTGCCCGGTGTGGTCCAGGGCATCAGGGTATGGCATGGTGCTCTGCAGCAGCCTTAGGGCCCTTCTTGCCTTAGCAGGATCTGTCCTGGCAGCTCTGTCTTGCTCAGGAGGTGTCTCACCCCTCCTGGCCTCAGTATTTTTACACACTAAATTAGAGCTCTAATAAATATGTAATGATGAATAATGGGATTAAATGGCTGCGAGGCAAAGGGAGCTGGCAGGGGGAGGTGTGCCATGCTCAGAGACTCACTTCACCAGTGCATGGCCCTGGCAGGACCGGTGCAGGGAATGGGACTGGTTTGGAGTGAGCCCCAGCTGGTGGTGCGGGCTGGACCTGCCACCTGTACCAGCAGCATCCTGTGCTTCTGACCCTGGTGCTGGCATGTACGTTTGGGCACCAAATACATGCCCGAGCAGCACCCTCGTATTCCCCAGGCTCCCCTGGTCCCAGACTACCAACACCCTGCACCCTGCCACGTCCTCCTCACCCCGCTACGATTCTCCTGTTCACTGTCGCCTCCAGCAGATCACCGAGGCTGGTATTACTATAATCCCTGGCTTAATTTAAATCCTCCTCCCATCTCATGTTTTTCCGGGGGGAAGGGGGGGCGGGGAGGAAGGAATCGATGCGCTTCTGTGGCACCCGCTCGGCCCTGGGGCTGGTGCCGGGTTCAGATGGCCAAAAAGCACCGGGCGTCCATGGCAGGGATCTCTGCTTTTGCCTCCTTGAGGAAGGTGGCTGGAGCGCCCCGCACCCCCGGTGAGGGGTGTCCCCGGGTTTTGGAGCTGTCCCTGGGCCGGCACCAGGCACGAGCAGGAAGAAGAGCTGATGGTTCCCCGGGGGGGGACGGGGGCGCAGGGAGCTGCTCCTCCCCACCCCCCCCTGCAGCTACCGGGGTCTGGTCTCTCCCTCCCTCTTCCCTCGCTGTCTGCCCCGAGCTGGGCTGACCTTGACACTGTTTTTCCTTTCTACCATCTGAAATGTTTGTGTTTGCTGCTCTTTCTCAGAAAGCTCCTTCTTTAAGACATTCTCCCTTCTGGTCCCTGGGGTGATGGTGAGGGTGGGGGGCGCCGCACGCCTTCGAGCAGCTGCCAGGCATTTGCCTCCCGCAGAGCTAAATGGGGAAGCAGAGAGAAGCCATTTGTGGTATTCGCAAATTTATTTCTGTACGTCCCCCTTGCGCAGCAGCTGAGGTCCCGCCGGCAGGGCGAGGGACAGGCTCCTGAGCAAGCCAGAACGGGCGTGGAGATGGGGACACGGGCACCCCTGCGTGGCGACATTGTGCGGGGAACTGCCAGGCAGGCAGGCGAGGGGCTTTTTGTGGCATGGGTGTCCCCCGGCTCACACAGGCTCCGTGGAGACCCTGCTGCTGCGACGGGGCACCCGCCCGGTACTACTGGCCTGGCCCGGGCCGGGGGTCGCACTGCACCTGCCCTGGGGCAGCCGCGGGGAGGTGGCGTGGGGACAGCGGGGTGGCAGGAGCAGGGAACGAAGTGACAAAAGAGAGACGGGAGGGGAGCGTGAGGAGGGCAGTGAGGGGACGGGAGGGGACTGGACGAGGGGGGCGGCAGGCGGACGGGCGGCGGGCCAGTGAGGGGCAGGCGGGCGACAGGAGGGCGACAGGCGGGCAGTGAGGGGCAGCGAGGGGCGGGCGGGTGACCGGCGGGGCACACGGGTGACCGGCGGCGCCACGGCCGCTCAGGAGCTCTCGGGCGGGAGCGGGGCGAGGAGGGGCCCGGCCCCGCCCCTCAGCCTCGCGCGGCTGCCGCGGGCAGGGCGCGTGCGCTGCGCAGGCGCGGGGTGAGCCGGCACCTGCGCCCGGCGGGTCAGGTGGGCGGCAGCGGCGCGGAGGGAGGTAAGGGCGGGGGGCGGTGAGGGCGGGGGGCCCCGGCGCCATTTCCCCTGGCCCCCAGGCACCCCTTGGGGCTGGCAGAGCCCCCTTTCCCCCGGCCCCTTCTAAGCGGCCCCGGCAGCCGCTGCGGGGTTGGCTTGGGGGAGCGCAGCGCCTCGGCCGCTCGCCCCTTCTGCGGCCCGGAGGTCCGGCGGTGGGTCAGGCGAGGGCCGGGCGGCCCGGCGGGGGCCCGCCGGAGGGTCTCGCCCGCTGCAGAGCTGGGAGCCGGGTCCTGGGGAGCTGGGAGGGGAGGACACGGGGCCTACCGTGCGGCTCCCACACACCCACCCTGCTGTTTTTACCGGCGAACAGGTGCTGGCGGCCTGCGTGACGGTGTGGGCCCTGTTGTAGGTCGAGGTTACCCTCCGACATGGCTTGTGAAGGGCTAACCGAACGCTGGCTGCAAACGGCGTTGCTAACAGCGGTGTCACGGGTGGCAGTGTGCCTGTCGGTGTCATGGCAGTGTTATGTCTGTCAGTAGCCTGTCAGGCTCTGGAGTAGCCTAGCATAACCCATTAGTCATTTTTAAAACGTCTGCTAGACGCTTGCTAACAAACCATTTCTGAACGGAAAGTCTTGTCAGGACTGATGGTGTGTGTCAGGAAGGGCTTTGGTGACAAGGGCCAGGGACCTTCTTAAACCCCCCTCAGCAAGGGTTTGGAAAAGGAAGAGCAAGGGTTTTGAACAGCTCATCTGCTCAGAGGAGAGTTCCCCAAAGCCATTAGCCCCAGGGACCTATGATGCAATTCCTGTTTGTTGCTTATGACATTTGAATTTTCTTTGGTTTGAAACCACTGCTTTAGAACTGCAGAGGCTGCTCGGATGTCCCATGGACCATCGAGTCAGTTCAGCCATGCTTGATCTGGGGTGTTTCTGTGCAGGGGAAGTGAAATTGGTGAGCCTTCAGTTCTACATTTTCCACAGTAACTTGAAGAGGAAGTTTCTGATTTTGGCTTTGTAGTAAGCACTGGTTGAAAAAGCTGCAAAAAGAGCAGAAACAAAACTGAACAGACCCCCCTGTGATTAATACAGAGGATGTGTTTTGGCCTGGAAGGAGTAGGAGTGCTGGTCTGAGCAGTGTTGAATGCGCCTGTTTTGGTTGATTGCATGTTGGTCTGGTGGTGTCATCACTAAGCAGCACTCTGCGTCCACACCCTTCCAGGAATGTTGGTAGCACCTGTACGCAAGCCAAATCCCATCTCTTTTTGTACCAGGCTCTTGCCAGCTGTCTCACCCTTCTGGTTAGCAGATTCAGGCATGTGTTCAGTCCTCAGATCAGATTCTAGAGTGTGTGGGTAGGCAGGCCAAGCAGATCAAAGCTATCTATGTCCCCTGGATTGAGGAGAGACGGGCTACGCAGCCTGTGTGCTCATGCTAGAGCTCCTTCAATTTATTCTTTTCGTATTTTGGGCTTAGCATCCATAAGTCATTACTGCATTTTCAGCTTCCTAGAGTTCTGCTGTTGTTCTTCCAGCCTGGGTCAATGTTACAAATTTAAAGGCAGTGCACCTAGTGCTGACAGCCTCACTTACTGATGTTTGTTTTTTAGTGACTGTTATGCTGGAGGAAGGTGTTCCCTGAACAGTCCTGGAGACAGAAGCACTGTATATCTAGAGCAGGTATAGTACAGATGGCAGCCAAACAAACTTCTTATTCTGTGTCAGGCCTTTACATATGCTTGCAGAATGTCCCTGGGAGCGGGAGGACTGGTTGGCAATTGGCCTTTCTCTTGTGACTGCTGACTAAGGAACCTGTGGTGTCAGGGTTGTTGCAATGTGAACTTGCACCTGTGCCCTAGCATACTGTCTTGCAAAAAGCCTTGCCAGAAATGAATGGCAAAGAAGCTGGGTCTCTGTGCCTGGGAAACCCCTTCTGAGCTATGGAGATCGCATGCAGAAAACAAGCACAGCTCCAGTTGTGAGGTGAGTCAGTGTTCCTGGGGTGATTAAGAACTCGTTTGCCAGATGAGTTGTATTGATGTTGGCCTGTACATCTTTTACATCCTTCCAGTAGAACAAGTCAGGAGAAATTACTTAGCTATTGATTGTACAGTGCAATGGAAGGCGTGATGACGGTGATCCCTGCTGATAATGCTGTTTCTGTGATAGCCTGAGGATACAGGCCAGAAGAGATGTTTAACTAGTGATGGTATGTTTGGAAAAACTAGACAAGCTTTCAGATACAGAGTTTGCATCAAAAGTGGTATAATTGACACTAAACTCTCAACAGTTGTTCTCGCCTTGTGCTTACAGTGGTGACCAGCTGCTTCCATTTTGGACCTGCTGGAGGACTTGTGTGCCTGAAAGCTTGTCCAGTTATCAGCTCTCATTTCTCTAATAAGAGACAGAATATCTCCTATGTACAAAACTTGTTCAGAAATGGGTATGGAAATACTGTATTCTGTTCTTCAGTGTACAACTTCCTGCAGAATCCGCAAGTCAAATAGCTGTTTTGTACTCTTTCTGAACCCTACAGATTGCCTTGGTACTGCACCCTTCCATCCTGCTGCAATGAGTGGGAAGTCCTTGCTCTTAAAGGTCATTCTTCTTGGGGATGGTGGAGTTGGGAAGAGTTCCCTCATGAACCGGTACGTCACCAACAAGTTTGACTCACAGGCTTTCCACACAATTGGTGTGGAGTTCTTAAACCGGGACTTGGAGGTCGATGGACGTTTTGTGACCCTCCAGATTTGGGACACTGCGGGACAGGAGAGATTCAAGAGCCTGCGAACCCCCTTTTACAGGGGAGCAGACTGCTGCCTGCTGACCTTCAGTGTGGATGACCGGCAGAGCTTTGAGAACCTCAGTAACTGGCAGAAGGAGTTTGTCTATTATGCTGATGTGAAGGACCCTGAACACTTCCCATTTGTAGTCTTGGGCAACAAGATAGACAAATTTGAGAGACAGGTGAGCACAGAAGAGGCCCAGGCCTGGTGCATGGAAAACGGTAACTATCCATATCTGGAGACTAGTGCCAAGGATGACACCAATGTGGCAGTGGCCTTTGAGGAGGCTGTGCGACAGGTGCTGGCAGTGGAGGAGCAGCTAGAGCATTGCATGCTGGGCCACACCGTTGACCTGCACTCCAGCTCCAAATCAGGGTCTTCCTGTTGTTAAGAGTGGCTACTGCTTTGGGAATGTTGCTGGAGCCGGCGGCTGGATTGGAATAAGCACGGGCAGCTCTGGGGCACTCTGAGGAGAGTGGCCACAAGGACAATAGGTGGTTTGCTCACTGAGAAGTTGCAGCCCCGCCATCTGAATTCTGGCTGGAGTTTTCAGGCACAGAGCATGTATCTGCAGGAGGGAGATATTAAAAGAGCATGTAAGCGTAGTCCTGATTCCATCTCTGCCTGCTTTTTAGCAGGTTTAAAGGACTGAGTTGAAGTCCTTTAAATTCACTGAAGACAGTAGTGATCTGATCTGTACCAAGAACTGCCTGCAGAACAAAGCTGAGAGTGCCCTAAACACTCTTTGAAGTATTTTAGTCCTGAACTCAAAAAAAAAAAAATAATACTAGACTCACTAAACTCATGACCTTACTGCCAAAGGAAAGTCTGCTCAGCATACTGAATGAAACCTGTTGCAGAGACTCTAGCCCATTTGACTGTGAGAATGCCAAATACTAGAGTGGCTGAGATGTGTGTATCTGAGATGTTTTTGTTTGGGATAAGTGGATTGTGTCCTGAGAGTGAATTGTGCTGAAAATTGTTAGAGCTCTGATCTGAAGCAACATAGAAAGGAGAGAGAGATGGACCTGTGTTTGTGGCAGCATCGCTTCTTTGTAGCTGCCTATGACTGGTCTGTTTTTCCTCACCTCTAACTTTGTCTTGTGTGAGTGTTACTTTGTGGAGAGACTGCTTCTTGTTTAATATATGTTTCCTTGTCTTTTGTGGAGGTTAAACACCGATCTAGCTTCTCATACATTGAATCCCTGGATGAAAAATACTGATGTGGACACTTGCCAGGTCATGTCAAAGAGTTTAGAGTCACTCAGGAGTTCAGGAGATCTGGAGCATGAAACTTCAGCTGTTTTTTGTCACAAGTAAATCACCGTGTCCAGATGATATGCTCTAGCAGACCAGATGTTAGCTGAGTGGAATGTCTTCTAGGTGTGCAGGTGGCTGGGGGAGTCATGCATGGTCAGCTGTTAAATCCACTTACTTGGTGTGCGGGACCAGTGACCACTGTGCTTTATTAGCTGGCGGATCAGCGTCTTCAGTTGCTTTGGCACGAACATTCCCGTCTGGATGCTGCAACATTCATTTTATTACCTGTTGTGTGAGGTGCAGTGCTGCTGAGCACAGTTAACTCACACTGTTGTCCTGGCTCTTCCTCCCTAGCTGGGAATCCAGTACATTTTATCTGTAATTCATGACAGATTTGACAGGTAGAGGATGTCCACTCAATTAACTGGCCTTTGTTAATGCCTGCTGTGGTCAGTCCACTGGGGAGAGAGCTGCACTGGTTCCACCTCTTGTTCAAAGTAGCTGGAAAATGGGGGGTGGGGTGGGGTGCGGAACCTTTTAGAGAAGGATGCCAGGCTTTGCTGATCCCAGCTCCTGCCCCTGATAGGTGTTAGTCCCAACCTATCTGTGTAGCGGAGATGAGTGCTTGCTGACTGCTGTCTTTACCATTATAACCTCATGTCCTGCAACTCCCCATGCAAACATTTGGCCAAAACTATGGCTTTGCCCATAAGCCCATAGGACCCTGCCACGGGGAGAGCTTCCCTGAGTACATACCCACTAGCTGTCAAATGCAATTCCCACTGTGATAAGCTACTGGATGGTAAATTTTGTAGCTCAAATCAAGCACCCTCGCTTATGTCATGTTTTAAGAGCAGGCAGTGTGCCCTCACTGGCTGGTGGCAGCTAATCCCCATCACTGAACATGCAGGGAGTCTCCTGGGGGAGCTCAGGGCGATCCTGCCCTTCTCCGCAGGGCAGTCACGTGTGGAAGGGACTGAAGCTTTAATGCAAAGTGCTTTAGAGGGATCTGATTTCTAAACAGGGCTGGACACTCATATTCACAGGCATAGATAGGGAGTGCCTGCAGTCTTTGGAAAACCAGGTCTTGAGGTGTAAGAGAAGGCTCTGCCTCTGTAGGTGCAACAGATTTTTACAGCTTATTGAAGTTGTTGTTACTGTTTATTTACCAATGTCTGACCTCCCCAGGCTCTAGATTTTTTCTTCAGTTTAATGCTGCTTGATAGTTCCTTCAGGATCCCAGACTCTGTGCTTGTGGTTCTGATTTACATCTCTGAACAGACATAGTCCCCCGCAGCTGGTTTGTGCAGGGGCCCAGGGTCAGAACGGGCTCAGACCCTTGGGCACTGCCCAGCCCTGCCAGAGGGGCTGCTGAGGGACCTCCCTGGAGGTGAAACTGTCGCTTCCCCAATGCAGATCTCACGGGATATGTGTGAGGGCTGGCAGGCACCTCCTGTGGGAGAGGACAGAGAATGAACGAGCCGTGGTGTGGCATAGGAGGCATGGGTGCAGCATGCTGTTTGCAGTACCCTGGGTACATGTTGATGCTGGTAGCTGAAGCTCAAGAACCTCGTTGTGCACAGGCTGTGCAGATGGTATGTATCAGCGAAAGGTGTTACACAGCATCTTTTATTCCTAACAGACATTGGTTTGTTGACTTGAAAAAAATAAATTATTAGGCTTATGTGTTTTAAAAATACATTTAAAAGGTATAGTATAATATATTTACATTGATTTATTTTAAATGATACGCACAATTTCCAAAGGAGCCAGGGTTTTGAACTCTGTTGCAAAATTCAGTGCTAACAGCCATCCCCTCCCTGTGTCCGCTCATGCTGCTGCAGTTGTTGCTATTGCTACAGAACTGGAATTGTAAAACTGAGATTCTACCTTTATTTAAGCAAATAAAACATGGATGTATTCAAGTGAATTGAGGAAGTGGCTGCCACCTTGGTTTATCAAAGTTCAGGTCGGTTCCTGTTCTCCTGAGGGATGTGGAACTGGGTTGGTTATAGCATCTGACAGAGAGAAGTCACTAAGGGATTGAAAGAGTTGGCTATTCCTGAATCGACCTAGCTAGACCAGTAGTTGAAGGAATATGACTTATTTACCAGCTGAATCCAGTGACCAGTTTTGTCTTTTCAAGTGTATCAGAAAACACTTTCCTAACAGAAACACTCCATATTGCTTCCTTCTGTCACTACATTTTAATTTTCAGCCTAGGCTCTCAGCAGCAAGCCGGGGTACTTTCCTTTGATTTTTTCCTACGATCTTGGAACTGGTCCCTTGGGCTGCAGGGGGTTGTAACCAGGCATGATTTCCGTAGGCTGCTGAGACAGAAATGAACATATGGGGACTGTTCTCTTCCGCTGTCCTGCCGGGACGGTTGCTTATTTTAGGAGGCATTCTCTGTGTTTGCAGAGTCTTTGCCTGCTGTTTCTGTTGGCAGAATCTTCTAGTTTATTTTTCTCCCATGTCTGCTTGCCTACCCACACTTCCAGAAGCAGCATAAGGTTTCAAGTCCTTGGAAGTCCTGCTTTTTAAGTGTGCAATAGAGTATCTGGGGGCCTCTAGCATCTTACTTCATCTGTTTTGAAACAAAGCTGAGAACAGGCAGCCAATACGACCTGGTGGGAGATTGTCCCAGCCTTGGAGGAGTTGGGGGGATTGGGTGAGGCTGTCTCAGTGTCAGTGAGGGTCTGTCTAAAACCACACAGTCTAAAACTCCTGTGATGTGAGATGTTTATAAGAAAATGTGGGGCAGAGGCAGGAGCGATTATGAGGCTGTTTCCTCATTCCCTACTTTGCCATTGCAAACAATAGCAGGGGACTCAGTGGGTTTTGTCATGGGTTGAGGAGCTGATGGGTCTGTGGAGGGCAAAGGAAAGCAATGAGATGCTTCTGTGTGGAACAGATGCTGTAGCATATCCTTGTGTGCTTGTAGAAGAGGAGGAGTGGTGGGGAGTCTCCTGGTACCATCCATCTGTCTGCCACAGCCCTCTGGGGGATTTTGCTGCTCTGGGCCAGGTAGTGCAGCTGCAAGGCTGTGCAGCTGCTTGGTGGGCTGAGGTACCTGAAATCTCTGGAACTGCTAGTTGAGGAGCCCCACATGGCTGCAGATGCCCTGGGGTCACTCTCTTGGTGATGGAGGCGGAGGCTGCTCACACAGTGTATGTTTCCCAAGTGCAGCTCTTCCCTAGCTCCGGAGGCTGGTTCCTCACAGGTGTACAGCTGTAAGGGTGTTTATGGGAACATGATCTCTGGGAATTGCATGTGCTTTCATGTGTTTGAGGATGAACAAAAAGATATAAAGAATGTAAAAATGCCCTTTCAGGAGCCTCTGAACCCCACTTCGGCCTCCACTTAACAGGGAGTTTGTTGCAGCTGTGGTGCCAGGGGTGCTGGCTTGCTGTGCTCTGGAGTAAGGAGCCCTCGCCGCTCTGCCAGGGTGGGAGGCAGTGGCAGCTCTGACAGCAGCTGCCCAAAGGCCTGAGGTGAGTTGGAGACCGGGGCTTGGGACATTCCGTGAAGTCAGTGAAATGGTGGGTTACCTGCTGAGGCGATTGCTCAAGCAAAAGCAATTTGAGAGGGAGAAGGATGCCCCTTGACCCCAGCGCTTGCATGGCTGCTGGAGCAGCCTTTTCCTGGTGGCTGCAGGGGGCTGGTGCATGTGGCCACGGGGAGACGCAATACTGCTGTCTTCATGAGCAGCCAAGCACAGCACCTGCCTGGCTATTGTCAGCCCTTCCCATGAGGACTTTCCACTTGCTATTCCCTCCTTATCCCTGGGCATCTCCCTAGCAGAGCCAAACCGTGCACAGGGACAGAGAGAAACCAGCTGGGTGCCGGAGAGGCAGCAGGTGATACCTTCCTCTCGGGCAGATGGACGGCAGCACCATGTGGCCCTGGCAGGCAGGGCTGCTCGCCAGCTACCACCCCTGCCAGAGCGTCACTTGTCACTCGCCGCCCCTTCCGTGCCTTAACCGAGGCCAGGCCAGCACGGGGGGAGCTGGCGGCGGGTGAGCAAGAGTGTTCCCTGCCACAGCTGGTGTGCCCGCTGTCCTCTCTGCGGAGTGTTGGTGCAGGCAGAGGGATGGAGGGCTGAGCCAGGGCAGCGGGCAGCCGCTGGGTTTGCCTCTAGCGCTGCCGCCTTCCCCTGAGCCTTCCTGCTCATCCTGCACGGCGTTTCCCAGGGGCGAGCCCCGAGCCCGGGCTACGAGAGCAAGGCAGGGGGCTGTGCCCGGGCTACGAGAGCAAGGCAGGGGGCTGTGCCTGCCTGTGCGGCGTCAGAGGAATTTGCTCTGTGCTTAGGGCCTTGCACACGGGCTTGAAGGGCAGCATCTGCATGTCCAGGGTAGCCTTTATTTGCTACTCGCGGGACTGTGCAGGACTGACCGCAGTGTAAATGGAGGCACTAGAAGGAGATGGTAGGGTTTTTCTGAGGCGTGCCTGGTGGGCTGGCTTTGTTTTGGAGGGTCCCAAGGCACCCTTAGCAGGAGACGTGCCTTCGCGGGGAGGGCTTTCCCGGGGAAGCAGGGGTAGTGGAGGGGGAGCCGGGGCACGACGCCCGCCGCGCCCCGGTCGCGCCAGCCCGGGCAGCCGCCGCTGCGGCCGGCGGCCGCGGGGAGGAGACGGAGGACCGGGGATGCGGGAGGCGGCCGGGAGGAGCATCTGCACGGCGGGGCTTCGCCTGCGCAGGCCGCCTCCGCGGGGGTGGGGAGCCGCGGCCGCCCCTGCACGACCGGCCTGGGGTGCCGCCATCCCTCCCCTCCCCTTTCCCTGCGCGGGGGAGGGGGGCTGCTGCCTCGCTGTCCCAAGGGCTCGTGCAGTGTCCCTGGCCGGCGGCAGCACAGGGCTGTCTCCCGGAGCGGCAGGGCGTGGGGTGAAGCAGTGGGAGTCTCCCTGCCTGCTCGCCTGCCGGGCCGGGGGACCTGCTCCAGGGTCCCCTTCCCTGGCCCAGCCTTTGTGGGAGCAAACTACAGCCACATTTCAGCCGCTAGACAGGGGAAAAGTGACTGTGCTGGTTCCCCTCCCTGGAGCTCTCGTGATGTGCCAGTTTCCAGAGATGTGGTTTGGTACGAGGCAGGGTTTGTTCCTTGTCTTTTCTCAGCCGGTTCCTGGCTCAGGGGAGGAGCTATGATGTCTGATGTCCCCAGGTGGGACGGCAGCAAGACAGAGCCAAGGGCACAGCTGATAAGAGGCTACATGTGGCCTTCGGCCCTTGGACTTGCCCAGTGTCCTGGCCATGCTGGCTGCTTTCACACGCTACTCACACTGCTGTCCCCAACCCTCACCCTGGCCGGGGGGCACCAGTCTCTGCCAGGGGAAAGAGATGGTGTTTTGTTCCCAGTCTTGCTCCTGCCCAGCGGCTGATCGCACACACACAGGGCCCTTTCAGCATGGGGAGAGGAGGGTGATGGCATCTGGGAATGCAGGGAACAAAGGGCCCCATTGATGCTGGCTACAGCCCCATGGGTTTCTGTGAGCCGGGGCAAGGCTGGGGAGCAGGCACAGCTGTGCGTTGAGCAGGGGCAGCAGCGATGCATGAGCTAAACCTCGCCTGGCTGGGCTGCATGGGAAGCCTTGCAAGCCCTGCTGCCTGCCCAGAGGTGTCTGAAGCCGGGGCAGAGAGGGGAGAGTGGGATTTGGGCTAAAGTCCCATTTAGGAAGAGCAGTGATGGTCCTGGCTGTGGGTAGGTAACAGTCTGCCAGCTCTTAGCCCACCCTGCCGTTCACGGGCACCTAGCTGTGCCTGAAGTCTGCCTCTCGGGCAGATCTGCAAACGGGAGTGATGCTGGAGTTTGAGCATCCCTCAGTGGCCTTGCTCCCTGGAGGCTCCTGAGCACAGCTCCTGAGAGGAATTTCCAAGAGAAGCAACATTTGAATTGATAGTTTTTGAGTAGCTGCTGTGGAAATGTGTGTCTAAGGTCAGTGTTCATCTGATCAGGGGCAGAAAGACACCAGAGGTAACCTCTCCATGCACCAGCATTGTGCAAACTGTTAACGACCCTGCAGCAAATGGCACACGGCCACCCACAGAGTGCGCGGACAGGACATGTAGGGCCCTGTGACAGTTAAGTCTGCCCTCATGCCTAAACAAGACCATCCTATTTCACACAGGCCTCTCTGCAGGTGAGTGAGTAACGCATGTTGCATGACTCTAGATGTGCTCATATTATGTGCATTGCCTGATGTGAGCCAGTGAGCTTTGCTCAAGCTGTGCCAATTAGTTGTGCTGTGGTCATGCTGTAGGTGCTGCCTTAGGAGATGTGGCAGAGGCTGTCACCATGCAGGCTGAGTGTTAAAGGGCAGCGGCACATCACCAAAAACAAGCAAAGGGCTCCTACAAGAGGAAACTCTTGGGGGGCTGGAGGAAAAGTAGATGTTTTAAGGGCTCCCCAGATGGGAACAAAGATTTTGAAGTCAGGGTTATGGACCCCTGGCTGGGCTGGGGAGAAGGGGTGGGCAGAGTCCTGCAGGGGCTGCTGGCCCACATGTGGGGCTGGCAAGTGCTGTTCCTCTGGGGCCTTCTCCGCTGCAGCATCCCCTTCCCTGCTTTTTTTTTTGGCCAGGGTGGCGGGGGTGGGAAAGCCATCACAACAAATGGACAGACAGACATGTATCTCATTCAGAATGTTCTTAATTTTAATTTATTTTCTTTAATTTTTATAAAATACATCTTGTAAGATAAGTCTCTAAAAACTTGCTCCTTTTTATTGCTTGTTAACAAGTTGAAATTCTAGATCAGAAATGAAGGAAATGCTTTCAGCTGATTAACTCTCTTTTTGCATGTGTGTGTGTCTACGTGTGTGTGTGCACGTGTGTGTGTGTGTGTTTGGGATCTGGGGACAAGGGTGGGAAGGAAGATCTGGTTATTTTTTGTTAGATGCATACCAAAAAACCCCAGCAAACCCTCAAGAGAGATAGCATTGATGTGAATTTCCAGATCTTGACTGGTTTCTCCCCACCCTGCTGTCCCTCCTGGCATGTCCCCCCTCCCCAGCCCATGTGCGTTGGTAGCCTGGCCAACCTATTTCAGCATTCTCGGCAGCAAGGATCTTCCAAATGCTCTGCTCAGCAGATCTGCTCCTTTATCCTTGCCCCTGCTGAAACCAGCACTTAAAAAAAATATAATAACAATACAGACCAAAAAAAAAAAATCCATGCAAGATGGAGCTACAGTCTGCCACTGAAAGTAGTTTCTCCAATAAACAAACACAAAGATTAGCATTAAGGAGAGGCAGGGAAGAGCAAAACAAAATACTAATTGGTTGGTAGGACTGGAAATAGCGTTTTGGTGGGTCTGGCTGGACCCACGCTACCCAGCCAGAGGACTTTCCTCCAGCTGCTGTGGACAGCAGTCACGGGGGAGAGGCCACCACCACCAAACCCCTTGCCTCACTGCCCCCCTCCACGGAAAAGGACTGAACTGGCACCAGAAAGAATCTGGTTTGCAGAGAAGGGCCATGTTTCCACCCCATGACCCCCAAACCGCCACCTTTCCTTCCTTCCTCAAATCCTTCATGGATCTTGGCTGGAAGCGAGATGCTACCAGTCCCTCCCGCCCTGGCAGACACAAGACAGTTGTCCTGACTTGCAGGAAACATGGGGGAAAAAAAAGAGGGGAAGAGGGGGACAGAATGAGGGAAAGTTATGTTTGACACGGGTGAGAAATAAATCAAGGTCTCCGACACAGCGGAGGTTAGAGAAGCAGATGTCACCCCAAAGAGCACCATTGTGAAGGGACGAGAGCGTGCGGCTAGCGCGGCGCTTGCAGGGCAGGGCGGGCGAAGGTGCACAGTCCAGAGGGTCATCCTTTGCCTACAGAGGGACAGCTCTGGCTTTACACTCCCAGGGCACGACGCAGAGATGTCCCCTCTCGGTCAAACCTATCTGCCGCCTCTTGCTGCCTGGAGGGTAAAGCCAAGAGTCCCCCTTGTCCACAGACACCAAACTCCTTTAGCCTTTAATAGGGGCAGCTGGATTAGGGCTTTATCAGCATTGGGGTCAGCACTCTCTTCTCTGCAATGGGAAGATCCTTGCCCTGAACTCCCTTTGCCTTGGTTGCAGCAGGCAATTTGGGGTAAATTGATCTTTCTTTGCTAAGGGAAAAAAAAAAAATCATTCTTTTATTCTCCATCCACGGGTGGTGACAGCAGACAGCTCCAGGAGAGTCTCTAGCAATGGTACCAGAACTGGGCCAACTTCCTTTTCTCTCTACGTAGCCTTTTGCTACTCATGGAGCAACCTACACAGATTTCCTCCTCCCAGGAGCGTGAAGGCCTTTGCTCATCCCTAGGTAACATCGGGACACTGGAGTAAGTCCCTCCTCTTCTCTGGCTGGCTTTGATGGGCTTGGCCCTAGAGCGAACCGGTTACCGATGAGCAGAGAGAGAAAAGTGCATGAAGAGGTGTCCATTGGTGGGAAGCTCTCCTTCCTGGTCACGCTCAGCAGGATGGATGTGAGGGAGGAAGAAGAGGGGAGTCAGCAGCGAAGGCAGAGTTAACGCAGGAGACCTGGTGTCGGGTGGCTGCAGTGTTAAAGCCTCAGGGTTAGAGAAAAGAAGGGTGTTTGGTCTGGCTGGGATCCACCTCAAGGGCTAGAACTTGGTGCCTCGGCCCATCAGCTTGAGGACAGCGAAGTTGTAGGTGGCGGCGATCATGAAGGTGAGCTGTGGGTGGCAAGAGAATGAGCAAGGGGGGAGGAATAGAAGTTAAGTTCCTGTGGGTGAGGAGGGCAAGCAGGGTGGGACTCCTCGCTGGCATATGCCTGAGGTAGCATCCCCCCGCCCAGCACCCCAACAGGGCAGTTGCCTTGCAGAGCTCCATGGCCCTGCTGCACCAGTGGGACACCGCAATGTTTTGTTGCTAGTGTAAACCAAGGGGAGGGCTGGGGAAAGGCAGGGGACTCAGTACAGAGGCAGCAGGACCTCTCCTCAGTGGGCTCCTAAAGCCTCTCCAGATCCCCTCCAGGAACCACCTCTGCCTTCTTATGGCCTGAATTCCCCATCTGCACTTCCGTGCCAGAAAATGACACGAGCACAGGCTCTGTCTGGTCCATGCCCAACACCTCTATTGTCCTCTGCCCCCACATCCTTGCCAGGTGGAGGAGAACAGCCGGGCAGGGGGAGCACTGACTCACCAGTGAGACCAGCGTGGCGGCTGCCCCCACAAAGGCTGCAATGAAGAGGTGGAAAGTCATCTGGAACTGCAAGGGAAGAAGGGTGTAAGCTCCCAGGGTCCCTCATGCTGGCTGAGAGGCCAGTGATGAGGCCACCTGCTGAGGGAAGCATGTGTAGGGTGGCAAGAAGTGCTCACCTCACTGGTCTTGCAGATGGAGAGCAGGTTGGAGCCGCACACCTTGCCAGGGAAAGCGTTCCAGGGCAGGACACCTGGTGAGATGCAGGGAGCTGGGTAAGCTGGGCACAGCTGCCAGCCAGCTGCCTTGCCCAGCCTCCCGCAGCTGCGCACACCCCAGTGTTTTGGGGCTCTCCAGCACTTGCTCCTGCTTTATCCCAGCCTTATCTGCCTGGGTCCTCTCCTCCATCCCCCCTCCTCCATCCTGAGCCCTGGCTCCTGGGTGGCAAACCTGGCACTCACCGTACATCCTGGCATCCGCACACAGGGTGCCAATGCTGGCTGAGGTCTTGCTGGGGTTGGCAATGGACTGGCAGGTGGTCCAAGTGTTAAAGTAAATGTAGACGGGCACTGCAGAGCAGGCGAAGACCAGGAGCCAGATGATGGTCAGAACGTAGGTAATGCCCACAAACTGCAAGGGGCAGGACAAGCCAGGGCAGAGCCACGGTTACCGAGCGGCCAGGGATACAGACAGGGGAGCGCGAGGGTCCCCAGGCAGGAGAGGGCATGGGGCAGGCAGGGGACTGAGGTGCTGCCTGCATCCAGCTCTGCACCACCCACCGAACCCGGCACGTCCCCGAGCAGCAGCCCGAGCCCAGCACTCCTGTGGCTCACAGGGCCAGCACCAGGCCCAGGTTTGTGGCCGGCTACGCGTGCATACGCTGACCGGCAGTGGCAGCAGGATGGCTGCCACGTCCCGTGCCGGGTGGGGGATAACTGGGGCTGAGGCCAAGCAGGGTTCGGCCTCTGCGGGAGGGCAGCTGCAAAACCCGCTTTGGTGTGCAAGTGTGGCTTTCCTGCCCTCCCTCCGTGGTGCCACCCCGACTGGCCCCGAGGGAACCGCAGCCATCCCCCTCTGCTCCCCCAGGCCACAGGCTCCCCTTGCCAGCACTTTGTCATGGTCCCCAAGCACAGCGGAGAAGACAGCCCTCGGGGGCACTGGGTGCCGGAGATCCTTGGGCTGCCAGCATCGCGGAGATGCTCATGGCTTTCCCACCAATGCTTAAATATGAAGTGGTTTCATTAAATGTGGCCATTTGGGCTGCTTTGGTCCCCAGGGGCCATGGCAGGCCTGGGGGCGGGTGGCCAGGCTGCACTTCCCTTTGGGATACCCCAAAACCCGGGACAGCCGCAGTCTCCTGCCTGCCCTTCAGCCACGCCGAGCGTGGCAAACCCGCTGCGGGCGCGCGAAGGGGTGCCAAACCCCGGTTAAGATCACCTTGTCAGGATGTCCTAGCCACTTTCCCAAACACTGACACACCCGCTGCAATGAGTGAGCTCGCTGGGGGCCTCGCGCTCCCCTCCCTTTCGGGCCCCCAGTTACCGTTGCGCTGAGGCCCTTGCCGCAGATGGTGGTCCTGTAGTCCCCGAAGATTTGCCGGACGGCGCCTGTGGTGTAGAAACCTTCGGCCAGCAGCAGGGCTCCATAGAGGAAGAAGAAGGATGCCGTGCCATAGATGACATACTGAAAAGCATGGATGCTGCCGGGGAGAGGAGCAGGCAGGGATGCTCAGGCACCAGAGCGGTGCTGGGGAGCTCAACCCTGCATGTGGCATGGCCAGGGCAGCCTGGCTGCCACACTTACCCTCCCCACACCATCCCAAGGGGACCGAAACAGAGGGCGAAGCCACAAGAGGAGGGAGCCAGGGCAAAGCTGTAGTAAGTAAGGCTGTGGGCTGCTACTGGTTCCCCTGTGCCCTCCGTACCTACCCAGTGCAGAGGTCCAGCTCTAGCCAGGGCATCTAGCGAGGGTCAGATAAAAACAGGTGTGAAACGGAAACAAGTGGCCCCTGAACTCTGCCATGAGCTGTGACACCAGCACATGGCAAACAGTCTGGGGTCTCCATGGTGCCTGGGTGACAGCATCTCCCTGGCCACGCTGGCCGGACACCTCCTCTAGGCACAGAGCAAGACAGAGACGCAAGGGGCCCCGGCGTGAGGGCAATGCACCGCAGCAGGGTACTTACACATCAATGAGATACTCGTAGTCCTGGTAGTTTTTGGAGAAGTAGGTCTCAATGAGCTGCTCAGTGCCTGTGAGGGCTTCGTGCCCACAGCCACAAAACAGTGCTACCCCAAAGAAGCACAAGCCAGTGGCAACCAGTGAAGCAAAGGGTGCCCCAATGAGACATCTGGCACAGCACTCAAGCAAACCTAGAGAGAAGAGAGGTGAGGCAGGACGGGACCGCCAGGACAGGGAGCACTCAGAGCCTGCAGCTCAAGAGCAGGCAAGCACAGGGGGAGGAAGATGCCCAGCGGGAGGAAGGAAGCAGGTTGAAAGAAAACCCAGAAATTTTTCATTGTGGTACTGGAGAGCCAAACCTCAGTAGCTTCCCCGAGAGAGTTCTCTAAGTTCTCTAGGGACAGGGGGTGATGGCAACACAGGGCACTGGGGCCACAAGGTAGCCTCTGGGTGTGAGGTGGACAGGGAGCCAAGGCAAGCCAGCCATGCCGACCCGTGTGAAATAAGATGGAAATACAAGGTGATGTGGCGTAATACCAGCGGGACCAGGCAAGCAAGCTGCTAATGGGCTCCCCACTGCTGGCGTAGCCCAGCTGCAGGCAATGGGGACGCCAGCTGCCCGCATTTTTCTTTTGCCATCAAAGATGGGAAGGAACACAGCATTGCCACAGAGACAAGCCCCAGCAGAGACCCAGCAATGTGGCGCGGCCCTGGGACAGCACAGGAGGAGCCAGCACACACCCGGCGCTGGGGTGCACTCACCCCCTATCCTGGCACCCTGCGGGCAGCTCAGGCTGCAGCAGCCCCGTTACATGGGAGATGTGCTTATGGAGAGGAGCCATGTTAGTGCCCCAAGCATCGTGATTGTGTAAGAGTCCTTCAGGACAACTATTTTGCGAGAGGGCACGTGTACCTGTGCATGGGTAGGGAAAGCAAGGGCACATCCCAGCGTGCTGCTTGGATTGCCTAAATGCTGCATTTTTTCAGTAGTGGGGCCATGGGCGCCTGCTCCTCCCGTACATCAGGGCTCCAATATGCAGGACCGTTAGCTCAGGTTCCCAATGGGATGGTTTGGAGGTGCTCAGCCAGCCTCCCTCCTGCCCAGTTTGGGGGCTGGCAGCCAGCTGGGTTTGCACACACTGGTATCCAGCTCTGGAGTGCCGGTTTAGCTCCAGCTAAGCTGCAATAACCTGCTGCCCTGGCTGTGCAACACTTCTTCACAGGGCAGCTGCTCCCCGTCCCCACGATGCGGGCTCTGACACCCCACTCTCCTGAGCATGGCGGCTGCCTGAACACATGCCATCTGGGCATAGCATTCTGCTGTGAGTGCCAGAAAGGCGCCCGTGGGAAGTGTTCCCAAACCCACGCTCCCTCCACGGACCCCACAGTGCTTATCTCCTCCCTCAACAGACAAGAAAGCCGTGGGGTCCTGGCCAGCAGCGCCCTCCCCTCCCCACTGGGAGCAAGGTCCCGCAGTGGCACTGAGGACAATAGCGGATTGTCCTGGCACTGCCACTCCAGCGGCTGCCCCTGCGGAGAGCAAACAGGGAACAAAGGCAGCGCTATGGGGGAGTGCTGGGACCCCTCCCTCTTGTTTGCCTTGGACGTGGCAGGTCCAGGGGGGGTCCTACTCCTCCTGGCCAGTGCTGCTCCCTGAACATCGCTGGTACCCACGGGGACCGGGGTGCTGGGCCAGACCTGCCCGTTTTATTTTTATTTTTGGCCACCTGGAAAGTGGTGTGTCAGGTGCCTGGGGCTGGGATATGGTGAATGGCTCAGGTCCCGGGGGTCTGTGGGTCCCAGGAGGTGGCAGGGCCTGGCAGGCTTCCTGCCACAGCTCTGGCCCCTTGGGCTTTGGGAAGTCACACTGGGGAAGCCTGGGGAGGGAAAGGGAGGAGAGAAAGAGCCCTTGTGCCACACAATCCCAGGCCTTGTACCCGGGCTTAGCTGCTGCTGGAGCCAAACAATACACTGCAGACAGGAGGAGGAGGAGGAGGAGGAGGCAGGGTGCCGGCAGCCCATGGCACCCCTGGGAACAGAGCACCCCTGATACCCGGGGGGGGGCGGGGGGTTATGCCAGTAATTATTAGCTCTGGTGTATCGATAGGGAAACTGAGGCACGAGGAGTGCCTGTTTTCCCAAGGCTGACGGTATACAGGTGGCACGAGCTGTGACAGGTCTCAGCAGCGCCTTGTTTGGACCTCCCAGCTCCCACCAGCCCCAGGCAGAAGCTCTCATCTTCCCAGCCTGTGTGGTGAGGGCTCGGGTGGGACCACCTGTGGGGATGGCATCTGTCCCCACAGACAGCACAAGAGCACGGGGGAGAGAAAAGCGCTTTGGGAAAGAAAACCACCCCTGCCATGCCCTCCCCCAGCAGCTCCCGTGGTCACACCGGGGCCACCAGGAGCTGCCCAATGCCAGAGAATAGTTTCAGGGGGCTCTGCTCTGGGACAGGGTCCCCAGAGCCACCAGCAACAGCTCCCCGGGTGTCTGCCACCCTCACCCCATACTCACCCATGGCGCTGGACTTGGTCACCTCCCCCGACTGCCCACTCGGCTGCTTTGGTGCTGTCTGCGGGAGCCCTCGCCTGCCTGGCGGTCCCTCGCCCTGTATTTCCCCCTCTGGGTGCCTGTCCCGCTCTCCAGCAAAGAAAAGGGCTCTCTGAGTGACAGCCACCCCCCTTAAAGGGACAGGACCCCGCCCCTCCCCCCGGCCCCCCCAGCACCCCTTGGCTGCCAGCTCCTGGGTGCCTAGCGGCTGAGTGGGCAGAGCCACCCCACGGCCCTGCTCAGGGCTTTTGGGGGAAAAGGGTTTTACAAAAGAAAGAGAGCAGCTTGGGGGTGGGGGAGGGTTCATGGGGTGTCCCCTCATTGGTAGCCCTGGGACCCCCCGGGCCCAGCCGGGCTGTTTGCCCTGGGCTGCCCGCTGCGGCAGTGTGGGAGACCAGCCCCACAGGACAGCAGTGATACCCCTCTGTCACCTCCATGGCACCCCGGTTCCTGCCAGCGGGGAATGGGGGTCCGCTGTCCCAGGGACCTGCTTTCAGCCTTAGGGGCTCCAAACTGGGAGTCTTCCCTCTTTTGATGGAAATCCTGTGGATGCTTTCCCTGCCCCTTGGCCCCTGTGAGGGAACGGTGCTCGGGTGGGCACAGCCGTGGGGTTCCCGAGTGATGGGTATCATGGCTCCAGGGGCTGCAGCACACGGAGCAAGCTCCCTTGGGTGCCCCATGTCCCTTGGGTACCACAGCTCTCACGGATGCCCCTTGCTCCCCTGGGTGCTGTGGCTGTGGAGCCAGCATGGGGCTGGGGAAGCCTGCAGAGGGCAACCGGCCCCTTCGTGGCGGGTATGGCGTGGACAAAGCCCCACTGTGTCCCTCAGTGCACTGCTTTGTGCCAGGCAGCGAGGTGGCAGGGTCTGGTTGTCCCTGGGGCTGGGATGCTGGTGGGCTGGGGGGTCCTGGACTGCAGCAAGCCAGGAACAGGGTGGGCCACCTTGTGGGGACCCCTGCCCCTTCCCCACCCACCCAAACAGCCGCCCATTGGCTTGCCTGCAGATGGGTTGGGGGAAAACATTGCTTGGGCAGCTGAGTAAATAAATGATTCCAGGGCTTCATGGTGGCCAGCTGCACCCTGCCTCGGTGGCACCCAGCTCCTGGCCCTCCAGCACCACTCCCTGCCTCGGTTTCTCACTGTAAGGTAGGGTGTAAGAGGGCTGGCTGGGGTCCCGAGCCAGCCCTAGGGTGGGAACAGCTGGGGAGGGACAGCAAAGCAGGGAGAGCTTCTGCCACCACTGTGGGTGGCATCCTTGAGCACCTCCCTTAGCCTTCCAGGTGGCACCCAGGTGACCTGGCAGCGGTGTCACCTGGCCACGGTCACCTAGTAATGGCCATGGGACAGCTTTGCAACATCCCTTTGGAAACAACCTGTGACCCCTACAGCCACTGGAAACCAGCAGGGCCCAGTCTGCACCCCAGGGCAGCACAAGGGGGGACCCCTCGATGCCAGGAGGAAAAAATATGCTGTCAAAAAACCTCGTAAGTATAACATACAAAATATAACATAATATTAAAAATAAAAAAGACATTGGGGAAAAAAATGCAAGCCCTTCTTTTTCTTACCATAGAAATTCCAGTCTTGCCAGCTCTGTAATTTCTGAACACCCTGGGGGGAAGCAGCAGCTTTACCCCATCAGGGAGAAGGTGCACAGCTAAGAGGGACTGTGATTTCTGCACAAAGTGGCTTAAAATTCCTGGTGATCAAGCACTGTTCGTCAGCATTTCCCCCCTGGGATGGAAACCCGTGGTGCTGCCACTAGCAGCTGGTACCAGCTGTCAGTAGGGATGAGCCCATCTCTCTGCGGGTGCTCCAGAGTGGAGCTGCAAGACAGGGAGATGGGGGGAGAAGCCGAAACCCCCTCCCTGGATTTCTAAGGCTTGAGGGAGAAGAAAGCATGCAGGAAAGTGGTTTGGGTTGCTTTTCTTCTGCCAGGACGGTGGGTACCCTGCACAAAGCAGCTGAGTGTGCGGCCAACAGCACACCCCAAACGCTGCACCATCTGCCCACGCTTGAGGTGGGTGGAGGGGGGATGGATGCCCCAAGGGTACATGGCCACAGGGATGCTGAAAAGGCCTGCTTGCATTTCACTTGGACAGGCTGTGAGAGCATCTCCTGCAAATCCTCAGTGTGTAACCACATGCTTCTGCATGCTTGGGAGCCATTCTGCAGCTCAGCCCCTTTCTGGATGAGGCCCTGAGGGCAGTGTGCGGCTGCAGGGAGCCTGCCAGTCTACATAGAAGTTTCCTTGTCGGCTCGTCCCTGCCAGAGAAAATGTTGCTATTTCTCAGGCAGGGGAGGGGAGATGCATCCCTATTTGCCAGCCGGGAGAGGGCCATGCCAGGCTGGTAAAAATAAACATGCTTATAAATCAACCTGGATCACCTTGCAATTTGTTCTGACCCTTGGGCAGCGGCCAGTTATGTCCAACACCACCTCCCACCAGCCAATTAAGGGCTTAGCTACCTGCACTCATTAACAGAGCCTGGGATTGCCATGCTGCACCTTGCAAGGCGTGCCGGGAACCAGACACGGAGAAGGCTTTGCTTCCCCAGCCGCCTGCAGTCTGCACTGACACTGGAACGGGCTGCACCAAATAAGTGTTGGGAAGAAAACACACACACACATCTCTAAATACACTCCCTGCATGGTAAGAGCTCTCTGGGATGTTTGTGGGTTTTTCTCTTCTCTCCTTGGTTCTTCACAGCTGTGGCTCAGACACAGGCTTTCCCTGGGCCATGGGGAAGGCGAATCTGGGGCTGGGGGGACAAGCAGGTGGCAGTAATGGCAAAGGGAGAGCCACACAGGCACCACTGATCTGCACCGCTCCACCACTTTAGGGCAAAGAAGCAAGATGAGAAAGCAAGCAGCAGTGTATGGGGCAGGGGCCCAAAGCATCCTCCCTGTCCCCATCCCCATATGCAGCCACTCCACCCATAACCACTGCAGACAGTCTGTCACACCTGCTCCCACCACAGTGATGGCACAGGACAGCATCCCGCCTGCCCTGGCCCTCTGCACACACTGGGCATGCCAGGCACAGGGGCAGCCCTCTGTGGGGCAAGTTGGGATGCAGCAGGGGGGCCAGTTGAGAGAAGAAGTTTCCCTGCTCGCTCCCAGCTGCTGCAGCCTCACAGTTTCGGGGAGGACTTTTCTCCACTCTAATCGATTTCCTTGCTTACACCCCTATAGGCTCATTTTCCGCACTGCCCTGGGCTGGGCACGGGGCTGGGTTTTCAAAGACACACGGTGGCCAAAATCACACACTTCAGTGGGTGCTGACCCTGCAAAACACAGAAAGACCCTCCATCCTGCACCCCCAAAATGCAGGCACAGCCACAATACACCCAAGAGAAACCAGCGATGGTGCGTGCAGCGCCCTTATTCATTATACATGGGGCAGTGGGAGAAATCCCAGTGTATCTTGTCACAGCTGAGAACCTCGCTGCTATTTTTAGACAGCTGCTTCCCCGGCCAGACTGAATTTCTCATTATCTGCTGCTGATTTTAACTGTCCTTCTTCACCCACCTTGCTGCCTTGGTTCACCCATCAGCAGGGTAAAACCCAAGACCGTCCTGCTTCCGAGTGCCCAGGGGCAGCTCTGCGACCAGGGCAAGCCAGGCAGCTGCACACAGCAGCCAGGGATGCCCAGGGATTTTCCTGCCGTGCAAAATCTCCTGATCTCCCAGTCAGCCCTATCCAAGCGGAAAGGTGATGGCAACTGTGGGAAGGACACGGCAACACCGGCAGCATCTGTCCAGCTGCTTCCTCCCGGCAGTGCCAAGGACGCCTGCCAGAGCCAGCCCCACTCTGCTGCCCGGGCCTGGCTGCACTCGCTGTCCTATTTGTATTCCCGGGATGCTGCAAGGCTGCAAAATGTGCTAATAAAAATTAAATTATAAAAAAATAAAAAAGAAGCTGGCAGGGGCTGTCAGAGGACAGGGGAGGCATGCTGAAGGAGAGACTGACAGGCGGGATGACAGAGGAAGGGCAGGGGTTGTTTGGGAGATGAGCGGGCTGAAGCCCTTGCCTGGCTCAGCCAAGGGCTGGGCAGTGGGTACCAGCCTTGGGCATGGGAGCCAGCAGCAGTGGGACCTCACACTCCAGGGATGCTCCAAGGCTCTCAGGACCCCCTAGCAAGCAACGCTGTAGGCAGTGGTACAAAGCCCTGCCAGACAACCCAGGGCCAGAGCCTTTCTTCCTGGCACCAGCACCCATCACCTGCCTGCATCATCTGCTGGGCTTTATCAGGGGCCGCAGCAGCAGCCACGGAGGTGCCGGGCAGCTGAGGTGACACTGCAGCTGAGTTCACCTCCTCACCTAGCTGCCCTTTAGAGAAGATGAGCAGATGCCCATGCCTTCTTTTTGAAGTGCCTGGCTGATGTTTTCCCCTGCAGGAGCCTGTTTTTTGTAAAATACCAAATTTTAAAATTTGGAGGGTCTTCTCATCCAGCCTGTGCACCGTGTCTAGGCTCGCTGGTGTAGGAGGACCTGCAAGCCTGGGGGGACGAGGAGGCCACCAGCCCCCAAGGCATGCTCGGGGCAGCGTGTCTGGCATCCTGGAGGTGGTGCAGCCAGGAGCCCCGCTGCTGCCCTGCTGTCCCCACACCTTTCACAGGCTGTGAAGCCCAGGGTGGCAGGGCCACGCAGCACAGGTGTGAGGGCATGGCTGCTCCTGCCCGGGGAGGGAGCAATCAGGGGTGCAGGCAGCTGCTGGCAACACAACTCAGGGCTCAGCTGATGCGGGAGGCAGCCCAGGCACCGGAGGGCTTGCTGGCTGCTTGCTGCACCTTTTACCCACCAAATAGCCCTGTTATTTACTGCAGAAATTGGGGATAATATATTGGTCCAAACTGCTTGCTTATTCTAGTTTCTCATTTCCCCCCAAAGTTCTCACCAAACTCTTTGCCTGGTGCAGCGATTCCCCTGGGTTAATTTCAAGTTTGGAGAGAAGGAGATTTTTTTTTTTCCCCTGGCTGGTTTTCCAGCAGATTTGCCTTTCATATCCACTGCCTTACTCCTTGATTTTCTTCCTAAAGGAGGGTAAACAGATGCCTCAGCCTGATGTTCTCCGGGCTGTTCATTACTCTCTCACTCTGCCATTCGTAGGTCATATTTTTGAACTGTTCTCATTTATCTTTCAGAAAATCCTAGAAGGGAAAGGCAGATGTTTTTCTGCCTCCATGGAGCCAGTGGTGTCTGAGAAGAGCAGATACAGATCAGGATCACTCTGTTTCTATTTACCCCTGTGAAGCCAGAATGGGCTCTGTAAAGGGAGGGTGCAGGCAGCGCTGGGGCCAAGCTCAGCTCTGGGGTACCCCCCTTTATTTCTTGCTGCCCATGGGACCCATTTGAAAGGGTCAGGTGAATTCATGTGCCTCCAAACAGACAAGGAGGTGCTAACTTGTCCCACACTTTCCCTGAGCCCAGAGGAGAGACAGTGATGCTGAGGAAGGTCCTGAGTTAGCCAGGGCAGTCCAGGAGCAGCAGAGGTTATGCCTGCAATGTTTTGTCTTGGATTTCTACCCGGAGAGGGAGCTTTTGCCTGTATTTCCCTCCGGAGCCCAGGAAGATGCTTCTCCTCCTGCCCACCTCCATGCCAGCCCCAGCCCCAGCTCGCTCACACATGCCAGGGGTGATGCTATCCCAGGGAGCAGGGGACAGGGTCTGACCCATCCTCTCCAAGCCCTGTCACCAGGCTGGTGGGACCCTTCCCACAGCCAGCTGGTGCCAGCTGTGGTGGTGGTCTCCTGAGGAATGAGCAAGTGGTTGCTGGGGAGGTGATGGCTGGGCTGGGCAGCAAAAGGGCAGGAGTGAGAGCCTCCGGGGTAGCACTGCTGTCACAGCACCTTGTGCCTGAGCCACAGAGAGCACACTGTGGCTTTTCCTGGAGAGCAAACCCAATGGAAGGACCAAGCGTGTGAGATGCAGACATTTCCTACCTGGCATCCATTGCCTCTCCCCAGAGTTGCAGACGCAGGCAGCTCTCGCAGAGTCAGCTGGAGAGCAGCAGCTGCACAACCCTCCTGCGCCCCCCCTGCAGCTAAGCCAGGCAGAAACTACCCATGAATGCCACGCAGTCTCCTCTCCCAGGGTGGCTCTGGGGACAAGGGACTCATTTGCTGCTCCAGTTGTTACATGTACTTAGGTGATGCTGCTGTGAAGCCCCTCTGTGCTGGCAGCTGCACAGGGAGAATCAACCTCACTCCCCCAGGGTGGCAAGGTGGTAACATGGGGACGGATGAGGTGCCTTTGCCAGGATCCACTTGTAGCAGGGACCCCAGGACAGCCACCCCAGAGCCCACAATAGCAGAGGCAGAGGATGGAGTGGGGTCACACTAGGTTCCTCACAGCACCATCCTCTGCAGCCACATGACCACTACCACTGGGGTGGCACCCAGCATGTTGTCCCTGCCAGCCACAGCTTTATTGGCACCACGACACCAGCTCCACGGGATGCAGGTGCCATCAGGGCAACGCTGCACCCCAACTCCCACAGCCAAGATTCCGCTGGGAAGCGTTTGCATCTGTGCAGCAGCGGGAGGATTTGCCGTCTAATTAAACAAATCCTTCATCTCCACCGTGGCAGCCCTGCTGGGGAGGGGGCGGGGAGGAAGCAGTGGGGGGTCGCAGGACAGGGGTCTGGTTGCTCATTCCTTCTCCCTCCTGCTTGCTGCCTGATGCCACAGATGTGTAATGCTTTTTTTTCCAAACTTGTCCCTCCTGGGGTTCTTGAGTGGAAAGAAAAAACCCCATCCAATTAGGCTGAGGTGGACAGCCTGCAGACAGCGCCATGCAACACAACCGCATGTTTTGCTCCCGGTGATGTCCTTCTGCTTTCTTGCTGGGGCTGAGGGCAGGAAAGCCACGGAGGCGAGAACAGCAAACAGAGCTCATCAAACCCCGCAAGCATTCCTGCTGCAGAGAGGGATGTGCATCGCCATGGCAACCGTGGCCAAGGATGACAGAACTGAGTACCCCAAAGTGGGGAGGAGACTGGAGGACCACAATAATCCTGTCCCACATCCCTCACCTGCCTTTGCTGGTACAACACTCCTTAGCCTGGCATTGGCTGGGCATCAGTTTTACACAGCAGCTCCTCTCCTTCCCAGGCTCAGGCAGGGTGAAGAGCTGTGGGGTTGGGTAGGGCAAGGGGAGGCAGAAGTTAGGGGTTGGGGGGGTCCTGCAGTGTCAAAATCCTGTAGATTTTCCCCAGAGTAATTGGAAATGCTGGAGGCAGCTGGGGCAGGAGTCAGGCCAGTGCGGTCACCCCAGAACTGCTCCTCACAGCCCATTGGCACATCCCAACCCCACCAGGTCCCCTTGCTCACCAAGCTGGTCCATTTCTGGGAGCAGAGGTGGAAGCATCCTCAGCCAAGAGACAGTTTTGCTCCATTCCACACTTCTTCCCTGTAATCCTCCAAGTGCACCACCAACCTCAGGAGGGAACCAGCCCACACTGCGTGGCAATTTGGGGACAAGGTAGGCAGCAAAGGGGTGACCTGTGGGAAAAGAGAATGGACACAAAGACGGGAAAAGACCAGGTCACCCTGGGGGAATGAGGCACCCACTGACGGCTTTGGAATCTCTGCCAGGCTTTGCTGCTGGCCCCAAGAGTCTCGCTTGACACTTATCTAAATTAAATCTCCCTGTTCATCGTGCCTGGCTTGCCAAGGTCACAGGATCAGCCTGTACCATTGCTCCAGCCTTCCCTCTATCTGCAGCTCCCTCCATGCTTGCTCTATCCAAAAATACAATCCACGTATTTACCCAAAACAGAGCACCACCAGTGCCAGGAGGCACAAAGGCAAGTTAGGACCATCTAGGTTGTGTCTTCAGGCCAGGGTGGGAGTCTTCTGCTCGTATATGATGTGGGGGGATGTACACGAAATACTCGCTTGAGAACCTGCTATAAAATATCAGAAATGTTATACACGTGAGGGTAAGTGTCTGTTAGATGGAAGGTTGGTTTTGAAAAACATTGGACTCTTTGATAGCTTTTGGGAGAGCAACATCCAAAACACCCTGCGGTGTGCATGGAGGATGCCCAAGGGCTCCAGGATGCTGGGCAGGGCTCAGGCAGCCTTTGTGCCAGCAATGACCAACTTGACAGAGCACAAGAGAGCTCCCCAGGGCAGCGCTGAGCTGCACGGCCACCAGCAGCGCAGCTTATGCAACATGCCCCGACCTTCCCTTGGCCGCCCAGCCAGCTCCCATCTGGCACAGCATCGAGCCACAACAGTGGCTGTGCTCTGCCACGTGGCCTCCATCACAGTGGTCCCCAGGATGGCGTGACATAAGCCAAGGCTGCACAATGGCACAGGGGACCGAATCATTAAGGATCACCCTGAAAAGTCCCATCATGGATGCAGACATGGGCCTAGGACCAGATCCTGCATTTCTCATTGCCCAGCTCTGAGCTATCTGCTTGCAATGGCAGTGGTGCAGGGCTGAGCTGCCTGCTGTGGTGAGGAAGGTGGTAAAGGTGGATGGGGTTGGTCCAGTTGGATCTTGCCATGTTGGGTCTGCCTCCAAGCTTGGGAGACACTTGGCAACCCTCTACCCTCCAGCCACATGCTCAGGTGTCCTAAACTCATCTCCCCAGCAGCTCAGACACACAGGGACAGGTGAAGTCCATCAACCTGACGACCCCCGCCAGCTATATAGAGGGACTGGGAGCACATTTCCTTAGTGTATGCAGCAGCCCCACAGCCACAGTGATGGGCTGAGCTCCTCATGCCTTGCTGCACCTTGTTAGCAAAATGAGCTCTGCTGTAGCACCCCACCCCCAGGCTGGTCCCCAATGGGCCAGATGCACCCAGAGGAGCTGCTGTATCCTAACCACAGCTCCCAAGGAGCACCCAGAGGAGCCAGTGTGAACCTCCAGGATCAGCAAAGGACTGAGTGGTTGCATCTGGCACAGCCCTGGAGAGAGATGCCAGGTCACCTCGGAGCAGGAGGAGACAAGAGGTGACCTCTGAGCCTGGCTGCTCAGGGGGTGGGAGGGCCAGCCCCATGGCTGCTGGCAGGGCCACCTGAGCCCCACTGACTGGATGGATGCCTTTTGCCAGTCCTGCAGCACGGAGCATCCCTTCACAGCTGCTGCATGCAGCGCCTGCCCCACGCCGCACCAACAGCAGGGGTATTTTTAGCCTGGAAAAGTGCCACAAAATCATAGAGTGACATTAGCTGGAGTTGGGACCCATCTCAGTTCACCTTGCAGTCTCCTCTGGGTCACCCTGCCCAGCTTGATGAGGCAGAGCCCCAGTCTCCTCACCAAAGCGCCACCTCAGTTATTAATCTGAGGCTTATGCTTAGCCACACATTTATTGCCCTAAGATGATTTTAGCTCCTGCTGGGGAAGCAAAGCACCTGCAGCCCATTACACAGCTTCTCCGGGAAAAGACAGGGACCAGCGTGACACTGGGGAACCAGATGAATGTGCTGTTAAATGAGAACAGAGCTCCCAAGCTGGGGCACAAGCCAGGTGGCCAGGGAGAGCCACAGGCTGGCAGCAATACGCAGTCACCCTCAAGAATGTGTTTTTCCTGGTGTTAATTTCACACCTGATTAGACATCTCAAAATGTTTGCTTTCGAGGAGCCTGCTGCTGTGTCCACCTCTGAGCGGAGGGGGTGGTCTCCCCCCAGATGCAGGCACATGGGGTTTCCTATTTGTTTTGCTGATTTCCTTAGAAACTCTAAGGAGGCCGTGTCTATTTTCCCTTGCTTTCATTGGTTGGAGGCTTAAAAAATGGAAAGGGGAGATGGCATAGCCCTAAACCAAAGGCACAGAGGGCTTGACTCTTCCACAAGGAGCCCTTTGCTTTCCTGCGCTCATGACGCGTTTAACCAATTGGTACAGAACAGAAGTGCACAGCAGCGCTTGCACGCTGGCTGGCAGGCAGAGCCCTCCGCACGCAGCGTCTGTTTCACACCTTGGCTTCTGAAAAAAAGTCCTGGTTCTAGGGCGAAAGAGAGAGGAGGATGCCCAAAGCTGGCTGGGTTGGCTGGGAGCCTTGGGAGAGGGGAAGAAAGGCAGGAGGAAATTAGGAGACAGGGGATGGAGGTGCCTGCTGTGCACGGCTCTCTAATTAAAATAAGCAGTCTCCTAGAGCCTACCTCTGCCCCTGATTAATTGCAGAGTCCTTATCCTGTCTTTAGCTGGAGGCTGGCCCACGCGCTGCCCCCTCGCTGGGGCTGGGGCTGTGAGATGCAGAGCATGCGATGCCCCTCAAAATGGGAGCTGCTCCTAAGCTGCTATCAACTCCCCCTGCCCCCCCCCCCAGCACCCACTCCCCCCCCTCCAAACCTGCTGGAGGGCAGTTGGAGCAGGTTGCTTAAAGCACTCCACAAACCTGTGCCCACCTGAAACTTCTGCTCCTCCTGGTGCTGCAGGTTCTCCTGGCTCTGGGGCAAAGGGGAAGCTCCAAGCTCACTCCGAAGGACAGCCCAAAGAGCAGCGTGGGCAGCAGCACCCCGGTCCCTGGCCTCCTGAGGTTGGCAGGGGAGCCCGGGGGGGCTTCGTGGCCCTACACAAACAGCGAAACACACTCCTTTGCCTGTTGCCCTCCTTCCCACTCCCCCACCCCCAGCATGAACAGCGCAAAATTGATCTTTCAGGCAACTGTTCATCCTGAAATTGAGCTGAAGCACCTCTCAACCTTTCCCCTGGAAAAAAAATACCAGACCTGTTTTCAAGGGGCTGAATCACTCAGCCCTTTGGAGTTGTGTTGTCTGCAAATGCACTAAGGGTTTATCAGGCAGGATTAAATACCTAATGTGGCAATGCGGTGCCGAAGCAGTAGAGAGGGGTTGGGGTCCAGGCAGCGTGGACTGGCACATCCTTCCTCCAGGCTCTGGATCCAGGCAGATTTACAGCGGGTAGGAGTCCAGCCCCAGGGAAGCAGTTTGACGTGAGCTCAAAGATAGCTGAGGGAAAGGGAAAAAAAGATACCACGCTTCCCTCCCTGTCTTAGCAACCCCAGCCTCTGCTGCCTGTGTCTCTCCTATTAGCAGAGCCTAGAGCCTAGAATCATGATGAGGATGGCTTCAGGGCAAGGACAGGGGGATCCCCAGAGAGGGACATGCCAGTGCTGGCCCTGGGGGCTGCACCAGGCTGGCAGCCGTTGCCCACAGCCCAGGCTGTGGTATTTCCCCCACCCCAGCCTCACCACTGCTGGGGAGAGCAGCCCATAGGCCAGCCTGGTGGTGGGTGCCTGCTCCAGGACCCCATCAGTGGCAGCTGTCTGCTGGCTGGCATCTTTGCTCTTTACAGAAAAACCACCTCATGGTCTGATTTGAGGAACATGAGGGAGAAGCCTGTTCTTATCACTCCCAAAAATCCCCTGACTGGGATGTGGTGCAGTGCCTGGGGTCCACCAGGAACGGCCGAGCTCTGCTTTTGCAGCTCCTGCTCCATCCTCCCAACCTAGCTGGCAACAAATCAGCACTGCCTTTGCCTTCCCGATGGGATGCTTGCTGCCTTCATTTTCTCAGAGCTCATTTTCAGCACAGCTTTGCTCCTTGCAGTGCTGGCTGCCTGCAGAGCTGCAAGGCGAACAGGAGTGCTATGGCTGCACCATCCCCTGCAGCCCTGCCCCGCAGGGAGCCACCTTGCCGCATTGGGTTCGCCAGCCTCTCCAAGGGCCTCATTAGATCAGCCCCAGTGCCCTGCTGACCCCTGCATGTGTAGCTGAGGCTTGTAGCTGGTTATCGTGAGAGCCCGTGCTCATAGCTGCCTGCAGAACAGGCTCCATGGCCCCTCCAGCCATCCCCAGGCCCCTCGGTGGATGCAGGCATGGATGCAGGCATGCTATCCAGGTGCCTCAGTTTCCCCAGAAGGCAGAGAAAGTGTGGCTGTCTCCCTTCCTTCCAACGGTGTCAGGTCCACTTAGCTCGGACAGTCTCTGGAAAAGGAGCTGTCACACAGTGAGCACCCTGGGGCTCCAGATACTGCCTTGCGCCTACCAGCACTGCAGCCTCGTAAACATTAATGGCAACAGTAATTGGAGGAGACTTCTCCTAGCTCCTGGTCCTGGGAGAGCCGATGAGTGGGGATGAGGACTCCTGCATGCTGCCTTGCAGCTGAATGCCTGCTGCCTACAGCCCCCTGCCCTCTCTCCTGCGCTGGACAAGGCACCCCAGGCTTGGCTTCATACAGCCAGCCCTCATTCACGCTGCCTCCCTACAGCAAACAGTGGGGAGCTCTTGAAATCCTGTGCTGGCTTTCGGCTGAGGAGAAGCCAGCACAGACCTGAGCCCCTCACTTGCCCTGGGGAGAGTGGATGTTGGGGGTACCACACTCTTCTCCTCCTCTGCTGAGATCCTCCTTTGCAGACCCCTGCAGCAATGGCTTTGTACGGCAGCTCCTAGCCATTACCAAACTGTAATTAATACACATAAATGAGATGAGCCAGCGACAGTAGGGTGAACAGAAACCTGAATGACATATCCGCCGGGAATCATTTATTCTGTGCTTTGCTCTTTTTTTAATACTATTCGCTTCCTCACAAATTAATCACAGATGGCCTAGGACCAGAGGCAACTCTGAGGCTTGGCCGGGTGGCCTCAGGAGCTGGGGCAGAGGCAGCCTGAGTCCCAGCCCTGCCTGTGCTGCCCTGGTTAACAAGCAGCCCCCTTCCCTCTGCCTCAGTTTCCCTCTCCGCGGCAGCCAGTGCAGCTCCCTGCATCACGCCGACGTGATTGTCCATCTTGCCTTCTCCGAGGAGCTTACCTGGCCCTACCGAGGGACAGGATTGCCCATCCGCTGAGCCTCTGGGAAAGGCAAGCACAGGGGTCCCAGCAGGAGGGCTGAGCCCCGCGGGGTCTGTGCCCCAGCCTGCCAGCACGCCGGCCCTGTGCTGCGGCCCCGGGGCGGGCACCGCCAGACAGGGCAGAGGGAGGAAGGACCCCAGCTGTTCCCAGCCGCTCCCTCCCACTCAGCCGGGCAGAATCTTCAGGGCATCCCTCAACCCCTGCGCAGCCTTCGATCCCAGCACGTCCCTCGTCCCCGGAGCATCCCTCAGCCCTGCACGCCCTCTGATCCCAGCACGTCCCTCATCCCCTCCCCGGAGCACCCCTCAGCCCTGCACGTCCTCTGATCCCAGCACAGCCATCAGCCCTGCCCCATCCCTGAACCCCGGCGCATCCCTCGATCCCAGCGCACTAGCGCACCCCCCCAGCCCCTGCGCCCCCCCGACCCCCTGCGCCCCCGGCCCCTCGCAACCCCCGCGGGAAGCCGCCTCCCCGCCCAGCGCCGGGGCAGGACCTGCCGTCCCGCTCCCGCGGAGGACGCGGGCTCCAGCACAGCCCCGACGGGGCGGCAGAGGTCCCCGAGGCGGTGAGGAGGAGGCGGGCGCGGTGGCGGGGGGCTCCCCGCCGCCGTGCCCGCCTCCTCCCCGCCGCGGCGGGCGAGGCTCCGCCCGGCTCCCGGGGCCCGCAGCCGGCTGGCGCCCACCCCGCGGCGGGCTCCCGCTCGCCCGGACTATGAGGAGCGGGGACCGGGCGGGGGGCGGCGGCAGCGGCGGCGGCAGCGGCCCCGGTGCGGCGGGAGCGGGAGCGGGAGCGCCGCCGCCGCCGGCCGGGTCATGCCCGTGCGCCCGGGGCGGCGGGGCTGCGGGCTGCGGCGGGATGGGCGCGCTCCGGGCCGGTGCCCTCGCCTTCCTCCTCCTCCTCCTCCTCGGCTGCCTCCTGCCCCGGCGCGGCCCGCTCAGGTGAGCGCACGGCGCGGGTCTCGGCGCTGCGCGGCCGGCGGGGCGGCCCCGCTCGCGGGCCGGGGGCTGCGGGGGCAGCGGCTCTCCGCACCGCACCCCCCCGCACCTGCCCCCCATCCCCCGGGAGCCGCACTTCCCCTCCGGGACCCGCGCACCACTCCCTCCCGGGGACGGATCTCTCCTGCGGGACCCGGGCAGCATCTCCCAGACCCGGAGGTGCCCCGGGACCCCCCACTCCCGATCCGGACCTCTCTGCAGGGGCTGCTCCCCCCAGCCCCAACCCTCCCAGCCCCGATCCGGAGCTCCACGCAGGCCGCTGGAGCTCCCCCAAATCCGGCCTCACCCTCCTTTCCGCGGGACCTTAACCCAGCACCCCGGGGACCCACCGGACGGTTCGTGTCCAGCCCCAGCGGCACGCAGGCGGGCTCTGCCTGTCCCCCGCAGCCCCTGGCCCGGTGCTGGGTCCCCGCTGGTCCCCCGGACCCCAGGGCAGCTAGGGCCCTGCCACAGTGGGAGAAGGGGCGAGCTGAGCCAGGTGATGGCCCAGGCAGCTCCTTCTGCAGGGCTGCAAAGCCCCTGTGATGCCCAGACCCTCTCCTGGCTCAGGGTGTTTGGGGGGGCTCAGGACAGTCCCTAACCTGGCCCCTGGCTCACCCAGGCCAGTGGGTGCCCCAGGTCCCGTGGGTGCAAGAACAACTCTTGGCCCACTTCGGTGGAAAATCCAAAGCCCACCGGTCCCTTTTTCCATCTCTGGCCACCTTGTTGCTATCTGGGACAAGGTGGGATGCAGGGTAGAATGGGCCAGGCAGGGAGTGTTTGGGGGGCTGCAGTGCCCCTGGGCTGAGACCGCTCCCTGCCCTCACTCTCCCTCTCACCAGCCCATCCAGTACAACTGTGTGAGGGAACCGCAGCGTTTGTGGTGGGGAGGGGGGAGACCGTATCAAAATGTCATCACTTCACATGCGGAAACTGCTTATCTCAGGTGGCATTTTTAGGCAGGCATGATCATTTTCCAGCCCCATTATCCTCTCGCTTCATGGAGGTGCTGAGCTCCAGGGCCCCGCAGTGCCTGGGTCAGGTTAGTGGCAGAGTCCCCTGGGGCAGGCAGTGCCCAAAATGGGGAGCTACAGCCAAACCTTGGGAAGAGCCCAGACCCAGGGGCTGTGTGCCAGCGTGGCTTTGCCAGTGATGCTGCTGGAGGTGGCTGCACCCGGGGCACTTCTGCACCCCCTGCAATCCCCGGGGTCTGGATATTGCTGGGGCTGCAGATCTGCTGCTGCTTCACGGAGCTAGCTGTCGCAGTGCCAAGGGAGCCTTCCTCCCACATGCTCCGGGGAGAACCCTCATCTTCCTCTCCAGTAGGGGAGGACAAGGTTCACAGCTGTGAGGCAGGCAGAGGCCTGATTTAACTCCTTGTTACCCTCTTGCAGCTCTCCTCCCAAAGGTGCACCTTTCTAACACAGTTCCCAGAAGGGGACTTGCTCCCAGCCTTTTGCTCTTGGCCAGGACCAGTCTCTGGTACTCTGCTGCCCACCTCCAATTAAAGGGAAAACCTCCCTGGCTGGATCATTTTTGGGTGGCCATTGTGGCCATTTCTAACTGGCAAGAATGCATATAAGCCCCTCCGGGATGAATCCTCTCCTGAGAGGAGGTAAGGAACAAGGTGTGTTGGTAGGAACAAAGGCCTCAAGGGGTCTCAGCTCCCAGCATCATCCTTTGCTTGTGATAACACAGTTGTAGCTCCAAGCAGGAGTGGGACCCACCTGGGCATGGACCTGGCAGAGTTATGAGGCAGAAAGCAGCAGCACCAGCAATATGCTCAAAGCTCTTTTTGGGTCTAGAGGTCTCCAGCTAATTCCTCTCCATCACAGCCACATGCCTGTCAATATGGTGAGCGAACATCTCTCGCATTGTTTCTTGAAATGATCATTATAGACTGATGGAAGGAGAGAAACTGGCAGGCTAAGATGCATTCACAAAAATAGCCCCTCCAAGGTCAGTTTAAATAAGTCTCCATCATCTTTGGGAGTGCTGCATGGGAAAGCTCATGTCAGCTCCACGCCACAGCCGGTGGGGAGATAGGTTTTGCTGCTCCTCTCCTGCCACATCATCTTGGTCCCTGGCAAGGTGTCACAACCCCAGCTGTGCTCCTGGGAACCTCATCATTCAAGCCAGAGCAGCCCATGGCTCAGGGGGTGTGTCGTGTCCCCCAGGCCAAGCCCCCCAGGCCATGAGTCTATGCCAGGCAGAGTACCGATGTTCGCTCAGCAACTCAAGCCAGGGCTTGCGATTGAACCCAGGGAGGGTCCCTCCCCACTTCCCCCCTCCAGCACTGGAACAGAACCCATCTGCTATGCACAAGGCCATTGCCCGCTGCATCCCATCCCAGCCCCCCCCCTCCCAGCCCCAAACACCATGCCAGGGGACATGGCAGGCAGGCACTTTGTTGGTAGGGGGACAGGCAAAATGTGGGCGTGTGGCACTCAGACTGTGGCAGGCAAGGGGGCAAGCCACCAGGATCACAGCGGATGGAGGAAGGGGTCCCAGGGTCAGCACGCTGACTCAGCACTGGAGCAGATGCGGCAGGGGCACAGCCGCTTCCCCTGCCAGCTGGCAATCCCGGCAGGGTGCCAAAATGTGCCTGCAGACCCTTGCTGCCAGCAGGCAGCTAACCTGCCTCCTCTGCCCTGCAGGCTGGTCTCAGGGCGGGAGGAGATTAAAGCCGCTTCCCGAAGCTCACCCCAGCCCATGTCACCCTCTGATTTCCTGGACAAGCTTATGGGACGAACGTCAGGGTATGACGCCCGGATCCGACCCAACTTCAAAGGTAAGAGGAAGATGTGAGGTTCCCAACCCTGGCAGTGATCCATGCTTATGGCTGCCCCAAACCAGGGAATGGGCAGGCGTGGGTTTGGGGGCAGGACCCTGACACACATTCTTTCATCCCGACACCCTCCCCAGAGTCCTGGCTGCTCCTGCAATCACAGCCGCCTTGCATGTGCCTGCTGGGCCTGCCGGCGTGGGCAGCTGCAGTGCTTGCAGGGTGTGCTGGGGTTCACCCCGACACACTACAGGGGTGAGCCCAGCAGGCAGGGGGATGCTCGTGTGCATTCATCCACACAGCACGTGGAGGAGGCATCACCCCCACGTGTGTCTGTGTGGTGCACGTCTCCCCAGCCAGCGGCAAGAGGAGGCTTCATGCTGTTTTCCAGGTCCGCCTGTCAACGTGACGTGCAACATCTTCATCAACAGCTTCGGCTCTGTCACTGAGACCACCATGGTGAGGGTTTCGCCAGCGTGACGGGCTCCTTTCCCAGTGCGTCAGGGCTGGTGGTGGCTCTGCCAAGGATTGTGCGTATCCCAGTGCCCGAGCCCGTGGCCGTGATTGGGGGAGTCCTGTGAGCCCTTGCCCAGAGCCAGCTCTGGCACTGTGGTGGGGACATGCAGAGCCATAGCAAACGGTCGTGGCTTTTCTGGGGTCAGTTAATCAGAGTTTGGCTGTGTGGACCACATTCCCCATGCCTGAGCTGGGAGAAACACCCCAAGGGGTCAGGGCGAGGTAGCTGCTGGTAGCTCCACTGCCTGCTGCTTGCAGGCTTGGCAGGTACATTATAACACAAATGAGCAATGTGTCCCCACCATCTCCAGCCTCCTCAGGTGCATAAGGAACTCCTTTGAGGATGCCCAAGTGCTAAAAATTCCTTGTTTGTGCCACTGCAAAGCCTTGATACTGTCAACCATCACATCAACCCCTCCCTACAGGGCCATAGAGCCTTGTGAGAAACACTGCAGGCAGCAGCTGCTGGTCCTCCTACTCTTCCCTCTCCGCTTAGCTGCTGTGGCTTTGGTTTTTTAATTTCCCCTGGCTGCTGGACAGCGTGGGAAGGCTCCTGAGCTGCCCCTGTCCCACGTGTGGTTAGTGTCAGGCAGGCAGCACATGCAGGGCTGAGCCTCCACCAAGAGACCCCCCTCCACTTCCTCCTCCTCCTCCCTGGGCACCATGGGGTGCTCCCTGCTGATGCAGTGCCTTCTGCCCCAGGACTACCGGGTGAACGTGTTCCTGCGGCAGCAGTGGAATGACCCCCGCCTGGCTTACCGCGAGTACCCTGACGACTCCCTCGACCTTGACCCCTCCATGCTTGACTCCATCTGGAAGCCAGACTTGTTCTTTGCCAACGAGAAAGGGGCCAATTTCCACGAGGTCACCACCGATAACAAGCTGCTGCGCATCTTCAAGAATGGCAATGTGCTCTACAGCATTAGGTAGAACCCTCTCACCCTCTGGTGCAGTGCCGAACTGGCGAGGCAAAGATTTGCTCCTTTCCTTCCATGGGGCAGCTTTTCCCCTTCAACTGCCCCAGCCTTCAGCAACCCTCTCCTTTCCTCTGCCTCCTCCAGGCTGACTTTAATCCTGTCCTGCCCCATGGACCTCAAGAACTTCCCCATGGACATCCAGACATGCACCATGCAGCTGGAAAGTTGTGAGTATCTAGGGGGCTTCAAGCTGTGCTTCATCCCCCCATCCCATCCCATCCCATCCCATCCCATCCCATCCCATCCCATCCCATCCCATCCCATCCCATCCCATCCCATCCCATCCCATCCCATCCCATCCCATCCCATCCCATCCCATCCCATCCCATCCCATCCCATCCCATCCCATCCCATCCCATCCCACCCCATCCCACCCCATCCCAAAGGTTGGCTTCTCCCTGCTTCTGGGGGAGGTGAGCAGGAAGGAGTGGTCATTCATGGTGGGGATGAATGGGGTGCATATCCCCCACCCCAGCCCATGGTTCCCTCTGTCCCCTCCAGTTGGCTACACCATGAATGACCTCATCTTTGAGTGGCTGGAGAAGCAGGAGGCTGTGCAAGTGGCAGAGGGCTTGACGCTCCCACAGTTCATCCTCAGGGATGAGAAGGACCTGGGCTATTGCACCAAGTACTACAATACAGGTGAGTACCCCAGGGACCTGCTGCCATCCCTCACCATGGCCCAGGGGTCCCTCTCACCCATCAGGGCTGTCTTTCCCTGCAGGCAAGTTCACCTGCATTGAGGTGAAGTTCCACCTGGAGAGGCAGATGGGTTACTACTTGATCCAGATGTACATCCCCAGCCTGCTCATCGTCATCCTCTCCTGGGTCTCCTTCTGGATCAACATGGATGCGGCGCCAGCACGGGTGGGCTTGGGCATCACCACTGTGCTCACCATGACCACGCAGAGCGCTGGCTCCCGTGCCTCCCTGCCCAAGGTCAGTGCTGGCTCCATGCTGGGCTCCCACACCGCAGCCTGCCCAACATACCTGGGGTGCCCACTGCCCCCCTGCCCCCGCCCCGTGCCCTAGGGACATCATTCCCTTGGGAATGGCTGGATCCGTGCCAGCTAGGGCACCACACTTGCTGAGGGGGAAGGAACGTGCTGCTGCTTGCCTGGGCGAGCTCTGGCCTGCGTGTCCCGGCTGAGAGGGCTCCCGTGCTCCTTGGCAGCGGGTCAGACCTGGCAGTGATGGGGACAAGTGAGGTGGGGGGCAGTGGGTCCCTGAGCCCCCTCTCACCCTTGCAGGTCTCTTACGTGAAGGCCATCGATATCTGGATGGCTGTGTGCCTGCTATTCGTCTTTGCCGCCTTGTTGGAGTACGCAGCCGTCAACTTCGTCTCCCGCCAGCACAAGGAGTTCATGCGCCTGCGCCGGCGCCAGCGGCGACAGAGGATGGTGAGTCCTTCCTGCCACTGCTGTCACAATGTCTGCCCATCCTCAGCCACCAAGGGGACACCCAGGCCTGCAGGGCCAGCTTCTCAGCAGCTACCGGGGCAGGGCTCAGTGCTGGGCTGTGTCCCACTGCCCAGGGCTTGCGGCCAGCCCCTCCAGCACAGCAGGGACCCATGGGCATCGCAGTCCTGTCTGCCTGACTAGCACAGTGCACAGCACCCATGGGTGCCCCAGGCCCTGCCAGCACAAACGTGCCCAGGGTGCCCTCCTCCTCCTGCTGGAACATCCCTAAGCTCTGCTTCCTCAGAAAAAGCAGAAAAATAAACAGCGATGGTGGGGGAAACGGCATTCCCCCTTATCTGCAGCCCCAAACTGGGGTTCCTCACTGTGCCGCAACAATGACTGGGGCTCACTGCTCCATCAGGGCGGTGAAGCACCAAGGGGACCTGGTGGCACCAAGGGACAGGGTCTGGGCTGCAGATGGGAGCACAGCATGGCCTGGAGAGGCATGGTCCCTCACTGGCAGGACAGCCCTCCCCTCCGGCAGCCCACTGGCACAGGCATAAGGCCTGTGAGATGCTTGGGGAAGGCGCACGGCTGCCCCACTCTCATTTTCTTGCCATAAGCACAACATGAGGCACCAGACCTCCATGGAAAACACAAGCACACGTACACACCGCACAGGCTCGCAGTGCCCTGTGTGGCCAAATCCCTTTGGCACATGCTGAAGACAGATCCCAGTGCCCAGGCACTGCTGGGAGGGGCTTTTCCCCCCCACGCAGAGCCCCCAATCCCCTGTCATCCCCATCCCGGCACCCAGAGCTGCTGTCCCTGGGGCCAGGGCAGAGCCATCCATCACCCGCTGTCCTGTTTCTGTTTGGTGCACTCTGTTGGATGCCAAAAGGGCCTGAGCAGCGGGACAGCCAGCCTGGAGTCCCTGCGGCAGCTGAGCAGCCAGCACGGCGGCGAGCACACCTACACGACGCTCTCGCAGCTCTCCAACTCCCGGGTAAAGCACAACCCTCCAGCAGCTCCCCCCACAGTGCAGCACAGTGCACCCCCAGTCAGCCTCACCCCGCCTCCCCAAAATAAGCCCCCAAGGAGCTGGCCTCAGGGGCCAGCAAGGGCCTGTGGAAGAAGCAGGGCAGAGATTTGCACAGAGCATTTGCCTGTAGGATGGAGCTGCTGCTCCCTGGGCTGAAAAGAGATTTGAAAGGGATGGGAATAGAACAGAGTTCCCTGGAGACACCCCCGCTCCGTGCCTCAGTTTCCTTTTCCATGAAGCAGGACCAGTGCAGCCCCCTCTGCCAAGGGGTGAGTGATGCTGGGGCAGACCAATGGCCACCCCTGGGCTGCTGCCCAGCTGCCCAGGCCATGCCCACATCTCTGGCAAAGGTGAGGGCTCTGCCTGTCCGTCCTTCCCGGCACAGGCAGGTCTGTGGCACTTGCGGCTGCCTGCAGTGGCCCCAGTGCGGGCAGTTGCTCAGGGCACACGGGCCCTTTGCAGCTTGAGGTGTAGGGAGGAGCGGTGGGGCAGGGCAGGCTTCCAGGCTGGTGTGGGGATGCCTGGGTATGACCAGGGGAGGAGATCAGGTCTGGTACATCCTTGCCTCCCCACCTGCCTGGGCTGCCCCAAGCCTCTCCTCTGCCATCATCAGGCCTTGGATGCCAGGAGAGGCTTCCTGGCTCCCCCCAGAGCGCTCCCCTGCTCCCTGCCTGCCACAGGCCCTGAGCACCCGCTCCGGGAGACAAACATCCACCTGGGCAGGGAGGGGGAGGCTCTGCCGAGCCTAGGAACCATCTGCCGGCTTAAAAGAGACCAAAGTGCCACTGCTCTGAGGTGGAGGCTGCAAAGCCACCCTGGGGTGCCACCAGCAAGGCTCTGGTTGCAGCCAGGAACACCCTGGCTTGCTGCTGGGTCAGAGACCGGAGCAGAGCCCCGGTGCCCACAGGTCCTGTGCCAGCGCTGCCTGACACAGCACAGCCTGGGTGCCACAGCCCAGTAGCAAATCCCTCCCACAGATCCCGCAAAGCTGGGCCCTGGGAGCCCCCTGCACTCGGCCTTGGCACCCAGCAAGCACCCTGGGGCTGCCCCGACCCAGAGGGACCCAGCTGGGAGGACTAGCATCCCCAGTTTGCCATCTCCTCCCCCAAATGCCCTGGCTGGGGCTGCTGCCTCCCTGGGCCAGGGGAAGAGCTGCTGCCTCCCAGGGCACACAGTCCGTCCATCCCCCATCCCCCCATCCCAGTCCCTCGTCCCCTGGCACAGTGTCCCCTGGGGCAGCCACAAGCACTCAGCCTGGAGCAGGGGAATAAAACTCTGCTGCAAATGAGAACTGATCTCAGCAATTTGAGCTGCTGCTGCTCTTCCCACTGAGAAATCTTGCTTAGCTGGTGGATTGCTGAGTTAAATAAAGATACCAGGGTGCAAGCTCTCTGCATGAGATCCCCCTTGCCGGCTGAGCGCCTGTGCAGGCTGACCTCAGCGAGAAAGCTGCTCTCCATGGTTTGGAGGGCAGTGCCAGCTGGAGATGATGTCTGGGATCCGGCACCCAGGCTGTGTGCAGGCATGGCGTGAGGTGAGGGGCTGGCCTCCAGCATGCCCTGGGAGAAGAGACCCACTGCAGCTGGATAGGGCACAAGCAGAGCAGAGGCAACATGAGCCACAGAGACCAAAGTGGCCTGTGGGCTCATCAAGAAGCCAGACATGCAGCCTGGGCTTGCATGTGCCAGCCCCTTGCCAAACCTTTGCACACACAACACCCCAGAGGATAGAAGAGCAGGACGAGGCGAGTCACTAACAGTGGGCAGCTGTTGGTGGGGAGGGGCATGGGCACCACTGGCATGCACCCAAGTGGCCACGAAGTGACCAGAGCCATGCCGCAAACAGTGGCAGTAGACTGCGACCAGAGGGTGAGGGCAGGTGCCTGGCTTACACGGCACTTTTGAAGATTTTATAGGCATGCAGCTTCACAGGGAAACTGCCCTCTCTGTAGCCTCCCACCAGCATGGGGGGAGTTGGGGTGAGCAAGGGCAGAGAGACCAGCAAGGAAGGAGTCCAGCTCGCTCAGCCCCACTCCTCTGTTGTGCTGGACAGCCCCCACCAAGCAGCCATAGGGAGAAATGGGGGTCTGGGCCCTTGGAGGGACCTGGGGGGCCTGCAAGTCCTGATGGTAGCCAGGCTCCTGCATCCCTGGCCAGCTCTTCCCTTGCAAGCTGCTTGCCTCCTCCTATTCACTGACACAGGCACACTTCCACCCTGCAGCAAACACAGCTGTCACAACAGTGCCTGCACCCCCAAGCTCTCTGCACCCCAGGGTAACCTGCCTCTCAGTGCAACCTGCATCCCCTGCACCCATATGTTCCCATCTCTCCCTCCACCATTTCACCCCCAGCCCCTCGGCTGCCAGAGAACCAGGCTTCCCAAGTCCCCAGGCTGGAGCTGGGTGGAGACCAGAGGGATCGGTGTCGGGCTGCCAGGGTCAGGGTTGCCCTTGGATGCTCCCTTAAAACACGGTCCTGATGACAAAGCAGTCGGTCAGTGCTCACCTCCACCTGCACACGCCACTGCCTGCCTCTGCCCACACCACAGCCTGCTTTTTCCTGCACACTTTGAGCTTTCTGAAAAAGCACCTAACCTTGTGCTGGGCACTCACATGACTGTATCGCCTGGCGGGGGGTGTCTAGGACATGCAGCCACAAATGCCTGCTCACCCTGCAGTATCGATGTCCATGGGATGCCCCAGCTGACAGCCTTTCCTTTCACCAGGAGGAAGAGCTTGTCCGTGAGAGTCGCTTCTACTTGCGAGGCTATGGGCTGAGCCACTGCCTGCAGCCAAAGAATGGAGCTGGGGAGGGCCCTGGCATCTACAGCCCCCCACCAGCCAGCATGCTGCTGCGGGAAGGGGAAAGCCTCCGCAGGCGCTACATTGACCGGGCAAAACGCATTGACACCATCTCCCGAGCTGTCTTTCCCTTCACCTTCCTGGTCTTCAATATCTTCTACTGGGTTGTCTACAAAGTGCTGCGCTCGGAGGACATCCACTCGGTGCCCTGAGGCCTGGAAAAGCATGACTGCCTCTCGGTCTGATGTCCCAGTGCGCCCAGGCACCATGAGCTCAGCCAGAACCACGTTCCCCTCTGCCCTGGAGCAGCAGCACTGCCAGGCTGGGCCTCAGAGCCTGGACAAGTGGCAGCTCCCATGTCCCTTTGGAAGCTGGGGCACCAAGGGCAGGGATCAGCAACCCCAGGTCCTCTCCTGCCTTCTGCATGGTGTCACCCCCAGGTACCCAGGGATGCTGTGCTGCAGGGGGAGCCCCAGGTACCTGGGAATGCTGTGTGCCAGGGCACAGGGGAGGTTCTGGTACTGAGGGATGCTGGTGGCCAGGGAACACCACTTCCCAGCCAAACACTCTCCACCTCTCCGCTCCTTCCATGTCAAGTTGCTGCTTCTTCAGGCTGCATCACTGAGTCATGGGCCGCAAGCAGGCAGGCGAGAGGGTGCAGTCCTCTCTCCTCCCCTGGCCTGGAGCTTGGTTGCAGGAAAGAGCACACAGCACCCCTGCCTGAGCTCGGACTGTGTGGGATGCTGGCTATGGCCCCATAGCCCCCAGTCCAGCAGTGGACAGGGTGCCTCTGGCCCCTAGCCAGCTCCAACGCACAGCAAAGCAGTAGGTCGGGGATGCTTCTCTCCCTGCGGAGCCCAGAGGTGCCCACGATGCCCGCAGCTGCAGGCGGGACTGTGGCAGGGACACCGGGCAGAAGGCTCCGTTTTCTTTGAGGAAATGCCAGCCCTGGGGCAGGCAGCAGGTGAGCCCAGTCCTGCTGGTGGTGAAGGGACACAAATGGCCATTGCAGCTGCAGGGAGGAGCTGCTTGGCACTGGGGAGCCAGCACTGCACTCCTTGCAGGGTAGGGCCCACAGCCCATCTTCTGATAGAGATTTTTAGGATGAAAGTAGTGGGGGCAGCTTGGCCTATCCTTTTGAAGGAGTAGAATGAGTGGTGGCATCCCCAGACTGCTACGTTCCCACAGCACCACAGTGCCAGCAGAGAGCTGGAGGTGAGAACCGCCCTGTTGCCCAGCTTTTTCCCCACCCTGGCACCCAGGCGCGGTGTCCCCCAGGCAGGTTCACCCCTGCTGCTCCTCCACTGGAGAGGAGAGCATCCAAAACCTCAACAAGACAAGCTCAGCAAGGCTTCCAGCCCTCCAGACCTGGATATCCTCTGTGCTTAGCAGGAAATAAAAGCAGTAGGTGATGTTTTTGTAGATCCTACAGAAAGAAATGTGTTGATGCTCTCCTTTCCCCCTGCTCACAGCCAGCCCAGGGAGGGCTTCAGCCCAGCAGAGCCCATCTCCCCACAATCCCCAGTGCAGGAGGGTGCCCAGGGTCTTCCAAGCAGGGCAGGATGGAAACTGGATTTGCCCCTTTCCTTGGAGGCTGTGGTGCCACCATTTAACAGCGAGGGCCCCAGTGACCCGTCTATCATGGCAAAAGGGACCCTGCAGGGTGGGCAGGAGGCCAGCACTGCCTGATGAAGCCAGACCTGGGCAGAGCCCCCTGCCATGGCCCCCAGCCCCACTCCTCAGGCAGGCATCACCCTCTCCATCGCATGAGTCACTGGGGTGAAGCCCTGCCATTCCCACCCCCTGCCCAGCCCCTCCAGCCCTGCAGAGCACTCAGCCACATGCACCCATTTCACAGATGGGGCAAGTGGAAGAGAACTGGCCCCAGGCCACTCCCAGGACCCACCAGGACAGCTGAGCCAGCTCCATCCCACCGCCACTGCTGTGCATGCCTTCCCAGCTGTGGGGGTCCCCACAGGGCCCCACCGTGCTTCCAGGTCAGGCTTTTGGGACGTGTTTTTGGGAAGGCTCCGTTTGGAGGCAGAGGAAGGGGTTGCACCTCGACTGCTCAGCTCACCTGGCACCCAGTGCCCAGAGGCAGCAACGGGGAGGTGCCAGTGCCAGGCAGCGCTCGCAGGCGCTAGGCAGCCAAGCCACCCTCTAGCAGCGGTGGGTTTTTAAACAGCATCAATCTTCCTACGCAAATAAAGCCTTTCTGGGATTTTCAGTGGTGTGCTGGGGGTTCGCCTCTTCCAAAGACCCTACAGCCAGCTCCAGGTGTGTGGGAGGGACGTGGGGACAAGGGTACAACAGTCCTCTGGGGACAGAAGCCCTGAACTGCAATTGCACCCCAAGATCATTACTTCCAGGGGTGATTTTTCTGACACAATTGGCGGTGACTGTCAGGTTTTATCTCCCATGTGGGAGACACCAGCAGGGCTGGGCAGGAGCCCTCCACAAGCTCCCAGCCCCAAACCTCATCATTTTCCTTGCCCCCCTCCAGCTCTGTGGGGTACTCCCTGTGGTCACCCCAGCTCCTTTCCACCCCACCCGGGCTTGGCCAGGGGGAAGGACCCAAGATGGGGCAGAAGTCGGGTAGGGGGTGCTTCGGCTCTGTGGTGGAGCTCAGACACCCGAATGCAGGCAAGCATCCTGATGGGTGAGCCTCCCTGTGCGGCCCCTTCGTGCCGGCTCGCTGGGCAGATGCCAGCCTTACAGAGCTGCCAGCTGTCCCAGGGGGCTTACGCCAGCCCTGCAGTGCCATCCGGGGCCAGCACTTTTGTCCCCAGCTGGCACAGGGGCAGGCAGAGCCTGCAGCTGAGGGCTGAGCACCCGAGCAAACATCAATCTCCCTCTGTCCTCCTGGCCAAGTTTCACAGACCGGCTCTGTTGGTACCTCGCAGCCCCATCGCCTGCCCAGCCCCATTGGGGTCTTCTGTGGCAGGGAAGAGAGAAAGCAAATGCACCCATGCTGGTTTGGTGCTGGTTTTTTTTCTTCAGATGGGACAAATCAAACCCCCCAAAACCTTTCTCCTGCCCCCACCCCAAACCTAGAAAGGATGCAGCCAAGGGAAGAGCTGGGAGCTGTTTCACGCCAGTGCGGTGTGCCCAGTTTCTTCACTCCCTGCTTTCCTTTCTCTCCCTTCCTGAACATCAGGTCTGGGCACCTAGTGTCTGGAGATGAACGCTGCCGTCAGCCCTAAGCCCCCCTGGCTCTGAGAAACAACACGTCCCAGAAGAACGAATAGGGTAAAAAGCCAATACAACCTTCCTAAGTTAAAGCTCCCAGGTCCCGTGTGCTGGTCACAGCAAAGTGTGGGGGGCCTTGCTGCTGGCACCGCACTTGCAAAGGCATGAGGGGAACGCTGCCCCACAGATCTGCAGACTCTTGCAGCTCCGGTGTCCCTGGGAGCAGTTTCAGGGTCAGGAGCAGCACTTAGCTCCCCCCCACCCCTTGTCCTCCCAGCAGCCCAGTTTGAACTGGGACCTGCTGGGACACCCACAGAGCTGCAGGGCTGTCATTGCCCTCCAGCACACAGCTCCAGCAGGTTGTTCACATCCTGGGGACAGTGGCAGAGCCCAGGCTGGGGGTGCTGAGCCCCATGCCCTCCTGTGGGTTGCAGCATGGCCAGAGGCCAGCGCAGGTGGCTCCATCCCCCAGCAAAGCCCATGGCCTTCTGACAGAGTCAGTTTTCCACTTCCCATCCAAGGCCGTGCACTGCAGGATGCATCCCAGCCACCACGGAAAGCAGCTGCAGGCATGGGACCAACAGCCATGGCCAAGTTAATTGCTAGTTTAAATGGAAGTTACTGGAGTTACTCTGGGTTAATGGGACTTTCAGACAGCAAAATGATCATCAGCAGCACCAGCTGCTTCCCAACAGCCCAGGGGTGGGCAGCCATGGGCACACACAGGTTTGGGGCAGCACAGCCCCCTGCCAGCCCCAAGGGCTCCCCGGGGCTCCTGCATGGGGCCGAGCAAACATGCTCTTGGCCAGGCACTGTGGCAGCATGCCAGACAGGCCCCTACTCTGCCAAGCACAGAGGGCCTGATCCTGCTGGAGCCGAGCTGTGCTGCTGCGCATGGTGGCACTGGGGCACCAAACCTTCCCTTCCTCCCCCTCTCCCTCACCAGAGCCTCCTGCATGCACCCACAGCCTGGAGCTGCCTTGGGGCAACACCAGCTGCCAGAGGTTGAGCAAACCACCCTGTCTGGATGGACCAATGCCCGCAGGAGAGCATGTCCCATGCTGCTCGGGACATCAGCTTCGGGGCCAGGTGAGCTCTATGCAGCAAGAACAGGTGACAACTTTTGTGGGGCTCTGAATACCCAGTGCCCTTCACATGTTGCCCGGGCACAGATTTTTTGTTAAAGAAAATATCAAGCTCCAAAGTCAGAAAGCCAGTCCTGAGCGGGCCAGGGCTGGTCCTTACAGATGGGGAAACCAAGGCACAGGGAAAGTGACAGGAGCTGGACTGGCAGCGTGCCCTGCTGCGATCCAGTCAAGCCATGGCGCACAGGGCCCTCGCAGGACTGCAGTCCCGCTACAGCCGGCCCCATGGGGCAGGATCCTTCCACCCCAGGGAAGGTGCATGTGCAGGGCACTCAGGCAGCGTGGCAGTGCCAGCACCCCAACCCTCAGCACAGCTCTGCCAGCACTGCCTGCGGACAGAGGAGGCCCAGGAGCCCAAAGGCACTTTGGCCCCCAGTGTGTCCCTGTGACCTAAGCTGCAGCATCACCCCACAGCCCACCTCTGCCCGCTCAGAGGGGCTTCACTGTACTCTGCCAAACCCCACACCCCCACGGCCACATCCACCCCCCCTGGCAACACTATGGGACCAGCCTGCACCACCCAGGGGAAGCCAACCAGCACGTGCAGGCCACAGGGCACCTCACAAGTTCCCCAGCCCAAGGGATGTGGGTGCCAGGTATCGCAAGGGCAGGCAGGACACCTGGCAAGGGGCAGTAACAGAGGGCTGGAGCCCAGACACAAGCAGGGATCAGCCCTGCAGTGCTCCCAAGCCCTGGGAATACGGGATAACTGCCCAGCTCTGGGCTGTGGTTTTGAACAAGAAAAAAACAAAGCGATGAGGTTTTCCAGCTCCCAAAGCGGCTTGTTTTGTCCGACTTTGAGAAGCCTCTGCGCTTCAGCCCCTCAAGGGCCAGGGGGAGGACCCCGGCACTGAAACAAGGAACAATTATCAAACCACAGGCTCTGAAGAGCTTTTGTTCCCTGGATGCGACAGAGCAGGGATCGGAGGACACCTAGCGAGATGCCTTTGATGGACATGCACGCGAGCAGCGCCCAGAGAGCCCAACACCATGGCAGCCCTGGCCCGGCAGTGGTCCCATCCTGCTCCCCCCCTGCTGCAGTGGGGCCCACGATGAGAGCTCCAGTGGAGCTGCAGGGGCTGGCCCAGCCCCGGGGGAGATGCACAGTGGAGAAGAATTGGCTCCTCATTCCCTGTTTCCTACTGTTCTCATGGCTGCCTTGGCAGGGAAAGCCTCCAGCCTCCCTGACAGGCCGCACACGCCGCCCGTGCCGGTACCTCCAGCAGGGTGAGGCCCAGCCATGCTCACAGCTGTGACTCCTGCAAAGACAGATGAAATCTGGGGCTCACCTCAGAGATGCTGACTGGGATGCAGGTGCCCCTCACAGCTCTCTGGGTGCTGCTGACACCAGCATTGCCCATTCCCAGAGGTTCTTGTTTCAACCCCCAGTCAAGCTGATTTAACTGGTGCAAACAGGGCAATGCCCGGTGACTATGACTTATTCTTGTGGCTGAACTTGTTTGAAAAGAGACCACAGTCTTTCAGCGCAAAAATCTGGATGAGCACAGGCACCCCAGGCAGCGATGCGCTGGATCAAGCCCCTCAGGGATCCCCACAAGCGGGCAGAGCAGCAGCCAACAGCCCGGCCATACCCGATGCTCCGTATCACCTATTGCCAGTGCTGGATCCAACCCCAGGCTTCACGGCTCCTCGGATCCCTGCCAGAGGAGAGCCAGGCTCTGCAGAGACCCCATTCCCCTACCCCACCTCCCAACCCACAGCCCTGTAAAACACCCCGAGCTCGCGGCAGTGGCCCTGCCAGCTCCCCAGCACGGCGGCCGGCACCCGAGGGCCCTGTGCTCCGAACACCTCTGAGGGGTGCAGGGACCTCCGCGGGGTGAGAGGGTAGCGGCGACAGAGGAGGAAGGCGAACAGGGGGACGAAGCTGCCCCGGGGCGGGAGGTGCCTCCAGAGGGTTCGTTACGGAGCTGCTCGCGGCAGGTTCTGAGGCAGGTCCCAGGCCAAGCCCCAGGCCAAGCCCCAGGCCCGGGGAGCAAATTCCTTCCACAGGGCCCTGCGCTCGCACGGGCGGCGGTGACACCGCACACGGCCGACGCGCCGGCAGCCTCGATCAGCGCAGCCGCCCAGCACCCCTCGGGGCCGCGGCGCTGCAGCCGGGCCGGGACACTGACAGGCAACCCCGCCCCGCCCCGCCCCGCCCCGCCCCGCCCCGCCCCGCCCCACCCCACCCCGCCCCGCCCCGCCCCGCCCCGCCCCGCCCCGCCCCGATCACATGACCACCCCGCACATGACCGGCAGGGGGCGGGCAGCAGTGCGCCTCGCTCCGCAGGATTGTCGCAGCCGTGGCTCACGCCGCGCGGCGATTGGCCGCTTGGACAGTCCGTCGTCGCGGCGGCCATGGCGGCGGTGCGGGGGGTGCTCCGCTGTGCTCTGGCGGCGGCGGTGCTGGCGGCGGCGCTGGCGCTGGACAACGGGCTGGCGCGGACGCCGCCGATGGGCTGGCTGCACTGGGAGCGCTTCCTCTGCGCCACCGACTGCGCCACTGACCCGCACCGCTGCGTCAGGTACCGCCGGCGGCCGGCCCCGGTGCCCCGCGGCCCGGCCCCGGGAGCGGGGATGGGGAGCTCCGGCCCCAGGGGAGCCCAGCGGTCGGCACTGGGGGGGTGAGGGCCGGGGACGGCCGGCCCGGCGCGGTGCTCTGCGGCCCTGTGCGCTGGCAGCCGGCGCGCCCTCCCCACGGCAGGGCGGAGAGCCAGGCTGGGCCCCGGGCGGGCCTTCCCTGCGCTCCGCCGTCGCTGGCGTGCCCACGGCCGGGCCGGGCCCTAGGCAGGAGCCGCAGGGCTGCCGTGTCGGTGCTGGCAATCGGGCAGCCACGTTCTCCGCTTTCTTTCTGGTGGTGCTGCCTCCCCGTGCCCAGTGAACGGCTCTTCGTGGAGATGGCCGATGTGATGGCTGCCGAGGGCTGGAGGGACGCAGGCTACGAGTTCGTCTGTATTGACGACTGCTGGATGGCCCCGACGCGGGATGAGCACGACAGGCTCCAGGCTGACCCAAAACGGTTCCCCAGTGGCATCCGCAAGCTGGCTGACTACGTGAGTGCCACCCACAGTGGTGTAGGGCAGTGACGGCAGCTGGGAACCCGACCTGCAGCCGTGTTGGGAGCAGGGATGGAGAGGGAAGGCTGAGTGGGGAACAGCTGCGTAGCTGCTGAGCTAAGGCCCTGCCTGCCAGAGTAGGGTTTTGCTTCCCTTGTCATCCCAGTGCTACCTCCTCCTGCCCCACAGCCGCCCCATCCCCAGTTCTCTTTTCTGTCTGCACATACAGGTCCACTCCAAGGGACTGAAGCTGGGAATCTACAGCGATGTGGGGAACAAGACATGTGCTGGCTTCCCTGGCAGTTATAACCACTACGACCTGGATGCCCAGACATTTGCCTCCTGGGGTGTGGACTTGCTGAAGTTTGACGGCTGCAACTCTGGCTCACTGGAGCTGCTGGCAGAAGGTAGGCATGGGCTTGAGGCAATACTTTGCCACGGGGAGGGAACATTCTGCAGGCAGCAGCAATTCTAGGCCAAGGGTGGGCTCCAGGGAGTTGTTTCTCCCCGAGCATACTCGTTTAAGGGATTTGCTTGGAAAAGCAAGTATGAGACTCAGTTTGCAAGCCCAGAGTGGCGAGTGTTTTTTACCTGTTCAGCTTCCTGGAACTTTCACTGCTTTGCACAGCTTGAAAAAGCAGCTTTCTCACACCAGAGACCACATCATGGTGAGCATGGAAACATCAGCAGTGTACTCTGGGAGCGCTCTATGCAGACTGCTGCCTCAGCTCTTAACACAGCAGAAGCTTTGCCCTTCTGCGGTGCCTTTACTGGAGACCTCAAAGCATTTCACACACTTAACACTTAATCCCTTTGCTGAGGCCATGTCAGCGTGGATTAGCTTGAAGCTAGAACAGCCTGTGTCAGTCATAAAAATAGCAGTTATCAGGGCTTTTAACGGAAAAAAAATGAAGGGAATGCTGGCATGAAAAGCCTACTGGGGTTTTCATTTTAAAGCATGCCAGTGTAAATCCCAGTTCAGAAGTTATTTGCACACAGGTTGGCAAGTCAGCAGCTGAAAGCTCAGTAGTTTACTGTGCTGAGGGAGCTTGGCTACAGGCTCTGCAAGCACAACCAAATCCCAGCAGCATAGGAGCAAATCTGCAGAAAGAACGATGCAAGTCAGAAGGCACTTTTCTCTTGACTGAGCTCTTGCTGCTGGCGCAGTCAGCACCATGGTGTTTGGCAGCAGGGATCCGGCATGCAGTCCTGGCCCTGTCTGGCAGGGAGAACCTGCCCAAGTGACAATCCCATTGAAGTCAGTTAGTGGGGCACATGCCAGCTGCTGCAGCCAGGAGCACAGCTCAGCACTGGAAGCTCTTGTTGGATCATATGTGTAACCCAGATGCAATCCAGTTGTAGTGAAGCAGTTCCAGGGGAGAGAGTAAACTTTTTGTTCCCTCCCTGCTGATTAAAAGGGACTTAACAGAGCTGTCGGGCAGCTGTTGTCCCAGCAGCTTGATAGATAACTTGTAAGCTTGACAAACTTGTATTTCCAGGTATCCAGAGGAAAAAATGCCATACAGCAAAACCATAGCCTCTTCCTACAGCTGTATGTACAAAGAAATCAGCAGTCTCAGAGCAATAAGCCTGCACATGACCTGTAGCAAAGCTGTGAAGAAGCTCACCTGTCCTTGGGAAGCAGGAAACTGGCTGCAGACTATAAGCTCCCCTGTCCTCCCTGTGGTGGTTCAGCCACTGTAATATGTTCAGCCTTGACTTCGCAAGAGTTGAACTGAAACCTGAACCTGTGACATGGGACTGGTTCCTCTGTTTGATCAAGGAGATTGTGTAACCTCTGTCCTCTTCTTTTAGGTTACAGGCGCATGTCTGTGGCCCTGAACAAGACTGGAAGGAGCATTGTGTACTCCTGTGAGTGGCCTTTCTACTTGAGACCCATGCAACAGGTAAGGAGTGCTTCTCAAGGTTTATCCCGGGGCTGAAAGTGGGAAGAACAGAAAAGCATTAAGACTGCAAAACAGCCTCCTGAGAAACTTGGTGCTTTCTGGTCTGACAGAGAACAAGACTATAAGCTGGAGGAAAACCACCTTTTCCTTTAGGGCCCTGAAGTATACCTGAGGTGACTCTGCTGAAAAGAATTCAGTAGGATCCTGCAGCATGAAGGCACAGCCCAGCTGGAGCATGCCAAAGAACACAGCAGCATCCTTCTGCTTTGTCTCCAAGGAACCAAGCAACAAAACATGGGCAATACAGACACATAGCTAGCGGATAGTTCGGTGTTATTCCTCCTGGATACAGTGCTGCAGACTCAGCTTTACAGTCACCTCTAGGGACTAGGAGAGAGACTTTAGGACAGCCTATTTAATAGGAATCGCCCACATTGTTTACTAACAGATTTCTGCCTGCCAGGGTCTGTGGCAGACATGTTGCTCTCCACCCAGAGCTGGCTTCCCCTGTGCCACCACGACAGGATGGTGCCATTCTCTCCCACTGGGAGTTAAATGCATTAGTCACCAAAGGGTGTAAACCCAAGAAATGGCAGTAATTACTGGGATGTCACAGTTTAATCCCTCTGGCCCAGTCACACCTTCAGTAAAATAGCACTCAAAGGAATTTTCTAACAAAGCTACTTGGCCACAGCTGTTCTTCCAAGGGAAGCAATAGTGTTGTCTGAAGCTTGGCAGACCAAAGTTATTGGGCACAAGGCATTCTAGGATCATCCAGGTAGCTGGTGATGGACAATTGTTATTATAGTTCTCCCCTAGATTATTCCCAATCCAATCTAGCCATGTGTACGGTCCTGTTCTTGTACAGCAAGGCTCTCTGGCTAATCACACTCATTGTTTTGGCAGCCCAATTACACGGAGATCAAACAGTACTGCAATCACTGGAGGAACTTTTTTGATGTCTATGATTCCTGGAGCAGTATCAAGAGTATTTTGGACTGGACAGCACTTCACCAGGGCAGCATTGTGAAGATAGCTGGGCCAGGGGGCTGGAATGATCCTGACATGGCAAGTAGAGCAATGCTCACTTCCCTTGTGGCACCAGCAAAAAAATCCTTTTGTCAGCTGTAGGCTGAGAAGTATGGGAAGGGAGAGAATCATGGGCAAAACATTGAGGGCAAGGGCTCCGACAGGGCCTGAGGATGAGGAACTTGGTGAGAAGGTCCCTGGCTGGAAAGGGGAAGAACTGCAGCTACAGACAGTACCAAGGAAGCGCTGTCCCTGTGTACTGCAGCCTCTACAAGCAGTGCCAGTGCAGAATACAGCCGTGAAGGTGGGAGGGGGTCTGCAAAGTGCTGATCTCCCACTAGAGGGAAAACCCCTGGGTGCTGACATTGTAAGGAGTGACTAGCTGCATCGAAAAGCAGATTCTTAAATGCTGCCTAGCATCCTAGTTAGGGATCCTTCTTTACCTCCACCAGTGGTTCATCCTAAATTGCCACACTAGTCATGCCTTGCCTTTCCCAACCAGCTGCTCCTGCTCCTGGTGCTCAGTCTATCTAACTAGTCCCCAGATAAGGGTCCACCCTCAGCATCCTGTCATTTATTAGTGTGGCCCAGTTTCTCTTTGGCTGGCAGTGTTACTGGGCATTTTTGTTTTCTTGTCACAGCTGGTGATTGGAAACTTTGGGCTGAGCTGGGACCAGGCGGTGACTCAGATGGCAATGTGGGCTATTATGGCAGCTCCCCTCTTCATGTCTAATGACCTGCGACACATTAGTCCTGAGGCCAAGTGGCTGCTCCAGAACAAAGAGGTTATCGCCATCAACCAGGATCCACTGGGCAAGCAGGGATACCAAATCACCAAGGTATGGCAGGACCAAGCTGGGGGTGCAGGCAGCCAGCCCCCTCAGAAAGGAGGCACTACATGGGGTGTAGAGGGGAGTGCTCAGGGTTTGGGAACAGCCCAGCGAGCCTACTTGTTCCTGAAGCTGTCTTTTAACAGACAGGCATGAAGAGCGTCAGTTCTGCCTCCCCTAACATAAGCCCTGGGTTTATTTTCTCTTGGCAGGACAAGAACTTTGAGCTGTGGGAGCGGCCACTGTCTGGCCAAGCCTACGCTGTGGCAGTGCTGAACCACCAGGAGATTGGGGGGCCCCAGAACTTCACCTTCTCCCTCACCTTCCTCGGCAATGGGCTGGCGTGCAACCCAGCGTGCTCTGTCCAGCAGATCCTGCCAGCCAGCAGGGACTGGGGGGTTTACAGCTGGGTCTCCTCCTTGAGCGTGGAGGTGAACCCAACAGGCACCGTGCTGCTGAAAGTAGTGGCACTATAGGAAGCACAAATTCAGTCTTTTCATAAGCCTCAGACTCTGTCTAAACTTCTTGTGACAAGAAGCCTGTCTCCTTCCTCCATGCAGGGTCTTTGTTCTTTCCTCAGGCATTCACTAATCAAGTACTTCTAGGTGGATTTTGAACCTTTAGCCTGATGTGACAAATAGGCATCACTGTCACCAAGAGATAACAGGGAAAGGGGTGCTGCTTCTCTTCTGTTTACCCTTTCTCTGGCATCTCTCCTAACTCCTCCTTCAAAGGGCTATAAGGGCCCCAGCAGGGCAGCAACACCTGTTAACATGCACTGCCGCTGCCAGTCAAGGAAATGCAAAGGATACATGCAGCATCTTACAGCTCTCCTGGAGCATTTCAGGGACAATAGGGAAATACATCCTGGCTGCCTTGCTCTTGCTTTTCCAGGCTGGGGCACACAGTCCCAAGAACAAGAAAAGCTGCTCCTACCCTGCTGAAGAAACCCAACACTCCTCAGAACGCAAACTGGGGCACACAGTCCATGAGCAAGAAAAGCTGCTTGTACCCTGCTGAAGAAATGATGTTCTCACAGCATGGACATCTACTTCTGCCTTCTGACAACTCAGGGACTGGCCTAAATCACTGCACTTCTTAGCAACTGCTTCCTTGACAACTGCCTGCACAGTATAAATGTGATTAAGTATTGTGCCTTAGGACTTGGCTTTTGAAGGTGTCTCCTTACCCCAAGAGTCTTCCTCTCATCAGTGGCTGTCACTTCCCTTTAGATGACAATTCCCTGCCTACCCTTCATGAGACCACTGGGATCCTATTCCTCAGTGAGCCGCCTTCCAGAAATCCCGGTGTGCTTGCTTTCTGCTGCTGACAGCGGCCTTTGCATTAAAAGGTCCTTCTGACACAGGAGATGGATACTAATCACTTATGTAACCATCACATACAAGTATGTCCCCTTTTGCCTCCTACACAATCAGGGCATCTTGATTTGTTCTTATCTCTGTGATTAAGCACTTTGATTAAAATGTCCCTTAACAAGGATGAGCTTTTTCTTCGTTCCACTCTACAGGAGTACAGCATGGTATCTGAAATCAGGTTTTAGAAAACAGGCCAGTCTGTTCCAGTCACTAAGTTCCTGTGAAATTTGTCATAATCACAAGCAGTGCCCAGTAAAGTTGCCAGGATGCAGCTATGCTGTCCATCTCACAGGCAGAGGCCAAGGCCACTGCTGCCAACAGCTTAAGCAGCAGGAGTTTGAAAACACCAGTCACATCAGCCAGTACCAAATAAGCAAAAATGCAAACTGTGTTGCAGTTTGGTAACTGAGCACTCTGTTCCTATGAAGATGTGAAGAGGCATTTCTCCATCCTCCAGCTCTACATTCACTAAAAGAAAGAACTCTGCATTGCATTCCCAGCATCTGCTGCCAGGGGATTCACCAGCAGCATGCTGCCACCCATGGCTGATCCAGTCAGAGCCCAGTGTAGGCTGTCCTGTAACCCACCGTGCTCTTGGTAGCTGCCTATCAGTCACAGCTCATTTGAAACTTCCACTTCCGTGCTGTGTAGGAGCTTTTAGGGAAAATTCTAAGAGGTGCCAACAGCAGCCAGCCACAGGACAGTGGACATGCAACAGCATGCAGCTGGCGTGAAGCTGTCCCTCTCCCTCTTTGAGCTACCATTACACTCACAGCCACAGTATGTAACCACTGCCCAATGGTGCAGGTGATGTTCCTTACCATTAAGCCCAGTACTAAACCCACTAGTTGCTCCAGGGGCTTTGCTGATGCATTGCCCCTTAGGGCAGCACAACTGTTTATGAAGAGGGGCCTACAGCCAAGTGCAGGGGCTGTTGGGATTACTCTGCTCCCTACTGTGTTGAAACCCTTGCTGGGTGCAGAGAATCTTACCTCCCTCTCCTTTTGGGAAAGGGCAGGAAGAAAAAGGCCTACTCTGGCAGCTCTGCTTCCCCCCCCCCCCCCCCCACCTTCCCAATCATTACTTCATCTAGCAACTATTCAAATTCACCCTCATGTTCCTAAAATGGAACTGCTATAATAGAGACATGACCTGTTTTAAATGAAACAAGCTGCAGAAGTTCAGAGATGGCCCTTTCATGGAAGCTCATAAACAAGCCTGGAGCAAAGCAGCAGTACAACGCTCAGGCAGAGGAGCCACAGTGCAAAAATCCAGTAGAGCCTCAGGCTTTACATATATTCTAAAACACCCTTCCCTAACACAGCAAGGTGATCACAGCCATTGGCAGGGTTTCTTCAAAAGTCATCGGATTACAACTGATCACTTCCTAAGCACTTTGCAAGCAACAGCTTCCTGTTGGGTTGATGCATGTGCAAGTCCCACCCCACCAGCAAGAGAAGGTACACAAAACTAAGCAACAGATCACTTCCAAATACTTTAATAAGGTCCGTAACAACAAGTAGGATGGAGCTTAGAACTGGATCACCTGACCCTGTAAGAAGGAAAAGACAGAGCAAGTTTATTAACTGCTAAAATGTCACCACCCTTTCTCAGTCACACAGTATACAAACCTACCTTCCTCTTCTTGTCTCCTCCCAGTTCAAAGTGCTTGCACCTCTTAATCGCCAGCATCCTCTTGGACCTGCAGTTGGGCTCCACACACTCCAGTCTCAGCACAATCTTCTTTGTGGTCTTAGCCTGGGAGGAGAGAAGCAGAGTGTATCAATGAACAAAATGTCCACAAGCAAACAAATTGCTGCTCTTAAGGAAAGCCTGTTATCTGCACTCCTGAAGATCAGCTGCTTGCACTCAAAAGTGTAAAAAAAATAAATAATATTACCAACAGAGTTAGACCCCCTCCATTAAAAGCCAGAAGGCACCTTAAGGACCCATGCGGGAGTATAGTGGGTCTGTACCATCACAATAAGGGACGCCGGCAAAAGCTTTTCAGTGCGGCAGGGCTGGTCCCCTGCAGAGATCAGCCATCCTGGAAGAAAGTCTGTGCCAGTTAATGCACCAAGGACCAGGCACTTCTGCAGCATGGGAGGACGCTGACAGTGCTCAGAAGTTCAGCAAAAAGCCAGACCGAACAACCATCTGAAAGCAGCACAACTGATAAAACTTTCCCCATAAGGAACGGCAACACAATGTACTGAATGCAGACCCACAGCTACGGACAAGTTTGTGAAGCCCAAAAGACTACAGAGGGAAGAAACCAAAGCTGTGAGGCTACTGTAGCAGCTGGACAGGGCTGTAACCACTAGTTGCAAGTCTTGGCCAATCATCCATATAGTGCTGACTGGGAAGAAAACAGAAATGGGGATGGCAATGGCAAGGTGGAGAGTACCAAGCTGCAAGAGCACTACAGCTGCTTCGTGTACCCTGCTTGCAGAAGCATTTTCTGCAACATCTCCCCACTTCCTGGCAGAAATTCAACTTGAAAAACTGATGTACTGTTTTTTTATTCCTGCTGGAAGACTTCCTGAATGTCTCCAGCAGAACACCAGGGCTCTCCAGCAACAAGCCAAACAGCTCTAAGCATAACTAAATAGCTCACACTAAACAACTCACACCCGTCGAGTTTTGCTTTTCTGCTGTAAACACCATAGATTTTGTCCTCTCCCCCACTCCATCTCCTTGGCAGGAGATGCACAGAGGCACAGGGAAAACCTGCTGCAAGATTACAATCCCAGGCACCCACACTGAAGAGGAAGGATGACAGCAGCAGGTTTCTGCAACTCATCTGTAACAGAATGCACTGATGCCCTTGCACTGCTGCTTTGAGACTCTGAGGAAAGGCCTTATGCAGCAGCTCTCCTTACGCAGCTGCTCTCATTTACTGGCTCAGCAATATGGATTTCCCTGGAGACAGCTGACTGCAAAAAACCAATGTCATGTTCTGTGGTACCCCCAAGAGCTGCACACACTTTGTTTTTATCATACCCTTGTCAGTGAAGGCAGCCTCGCTATGCAGAGTGCCTCACAAACCCAGCAAAATGTTTCAGTGAAAACTACTAACACTTTAAGAACATTAGGAAAGCAAGCAGCAGGCTCCTTTTCCCTTTGCTGTACTCTCCCCCTTGGGCAAGCCGTGAAGAAAACACTCCTTTCATCAAAAGTACTGCTTCCAATAATACCCCGCTGCCCAGCAGCACCAACACTCCCTGCAGAACCTGCTCTGTAAACACATGCTACACTATTCCTACAAAAAAAAAAAGGAGCACCTACATGAGACAGGAGCAGGAGGGAAGATGAGCAGATGTAGATAAGGAACATTATGCTCCCCAGACAGCACTACCAGCAAAGAGCTGCCGTAACACAGCTTGAGCACAGGACCACCACAAGGCTGCAGGAGGCCGAAATATCCCTCTTCAGCTGGGCATGTAGATTGCCAAGAAAGTTTCAGGTCCTCCTGCCAGGAACAGCACTCACCTTCTTACGGAAGATAGGCTTTGTCTGGCCCCCATAGCCGCTTTGCTTCCTGTCATAGCGCCTCTTTCCTACAAGAAGAAATGGCTGTTTAGGCAACAACTCAGGACATGCTACAAGCACAACTGGCACTCCTACTAAACCCCAGCAGGCCTCAGGCTGCAGCTGCATAACCGATGAAGAGCAAACCCCTCTTCTCCCACAGCCACCACTCTGGCAGGCCTACCCAGGCCGTGCCCCAGAGCCCAGCCGTTCCTACCCTGGGCGTAGAGAGAGTCCTTCCCCTTCTTGTACTGGGTGACTTTGTGCGGCTGGTGCTTGCCGCATTTCTTGCAGTAGGTCCGACGTGTTTTCGGGACGTTGACCTGGAAGGGCAAGGAGAAACGAGTCAGCACGGCCAGGACCTACGCTGCAGCCCGCAGAGAGGCCGCCCAGGCCGCGCTCCTGGGGCCCCCTCGCCCCAGCGCTGCCGAGCACAACCCGACCGCTCTCCCCCTCCCCTCGGAGAGGCCCGGCGCCTCCATCCCGGGCCTACGGCCCCCGCCGCCGCCCTAACCCAGCCTCGCCGCCGGCGAGCACCCACTGCAGCGGCCAGCAGCTCGGGCGGTCGGAGCGAGCCGCTGCCGGGGCGGATGGCAGCAGATAGAGCCAGCCCACAGCCAGCTGCCGCAGGCACTCACCATCTTGCCGCCCGCAGCCCGAAGAGAAGGGGCGCGCCGGAAAAGGAAGCAGATGGGAGCGGGGAACCATAGAGAGGCGGGCGCAGGGAGGGCGAGCGGCCCGTCAGGCACGGGGCCTGCAGCGCCGCCTCCCGGTGGGAGGAGACGGGGGCGGCGGGCGGGGGGCGCAGGGGGCTCGGGGGTGCGGGGTTTGCGGGGCGGGGGGCTGCGGAGGAGGGAAATGCCGGGCGTAGGGGCAGCGGGCCAGTGGCTGTGGGGGGTGCCGAGGGGTGATGGGGCGGGGGTCCGTGGGGGGCGCAGGTGCGGGAGCGGGGCGCGAAGGCGGGCAGCCCGGGGGGCATGGCGCTGCCCCCAGCTCGCCCGTAGCTCAGGCCCCGGTTCCGCGCTCCGCTCCCCGTGTCCCGGCCCCGCGGCCCCGGCGTGGTGTCCAGGCCCCCCGCGCCCTCCGTGCGGGACAGGCCCCGGCTCCGCATGGCTCCAGGAGGAAACGCAGCTGCTGCTTTTGACTCAGAACCCAGAAAAGGGGAACCGAAAGGGTGGGGTTGGCCGGCCCCGTCCTTCCTCCCTGCGTGGCCGTGGCCGCCCCGCTGTGCCTCCCGGCCTGGCTGCCACAGCCACCCTGACCCGCCGGCGGCGGGGTGCTCGGGGCGTGGGGCAGCGGGCGCGGCGGGACCCCGGCGGGGCTGGGTGAGTGCGGGGGGCGCGGGGGGCCGTGGCCTGGCACCGTGTGGCGCAGGGCGAGGCGTGGCGGGGAGCACGAGGGCGGCCGTGCCCTGGCTGCCGGTGCAGCCCCGTGAGCGCTGCTGCGGGGCGGGGGGAGGCTGGTGGCCTCGCACCTCGGCTCGTCTCCTCGGCGGGGCCGGGGGCCGTGGCGCCTGCCGGGGCGGGAGCCATCGCGGGCGCAGGCCACGTGCTGCCGAGCTGCGCGTGAACCGAGCCGGGAGGCTCTGCTTCTGTCCCGCAGCCTGGCCAGTGCTGTGCAGGCAGCGCCGGAGCGGGGGTGACGCAGCTGTTGCGGCGCCGGGGGCCATGGGCGTGCGGCACTGCAGAGCAGCTGGGTGGAGGGTGGGTGGCAGGGGCTGCAGGGGTGCAGTGGAGTCGGGGTGATGCATGGGTGCCAGGGTGCCGTTGCTCCTTGCTCGTGCTTTTTGCAGGGGACGCTGCTGGGGTGTAGCTCTGGGTTTGTTCGCAAGTCTCTCCCATGCGAGAGATTCCCTTCTTTGTCCCTCCCACCCTTTATTTTTTACACCTCCCAGGCTGCACCTTGGGCTGTGGAGTTCGTAGTTCCCAGACACCCCGTTGCCCACTCGCCCTAAGCATGGCAGCCCCACTCCAGCCCCATCAAGCAGCGGTGGCAGGCAGGCTTAGCTCCTTTGCTGGGGACTGGCAGGGAACAGGGAGCCCGCTTGCAAAGGGGTGGCCCTGGGGCCATGGTAGGACACAGTGTCCAGTGGCATGGGGCCAGTGGTGGTGTCAGAGCACACTTGTCTGAGGTGTGATGGTGGCAGGAAGTCACGTTAGCTTCCACCCACCCACTCATCACCTCTGCTGTCACAATGCGGCAGTGATGGCTGACTGTGGGGGTGAGTCCCGCGGGGCACCCGCCACCCCAAAGGACAGACAAGGACCCAGCAGAGCCCGTGGCAGTGCCAGGGAGAGGGTGGCTGCACCATGCTGGGTATGGGGAGGCCATGCTGGGGACTGGGCGGCTGTGCCGTACTAGGGCAGAACAATTTTCTGAGATATTGTCCTTTCCACTCTGGCGGCACTGCCCCTGAGAACACAGCAAGGATGTGTCCCATCTGCCTGGTACTGCTGGCAGTGACCCAGCTGCTGTAACTCAATGTAAAGCTTCTGGGGACCTGGCACTGCAGCTGGCGTGGGCTGGAGCCCGGGGCCTCTCTGCTCAGCCCCTGTGGTGTGCAGGGAGGATGTGTGATGGAAGCCCTCCTGTTCTTGGGACACAGGATCGGCAGCCGTATTTTATAGCTAGGGAAACTGAGGCATGGAGCTACAGGGGAATGCTGAGGTTGCTGTGGGCTCACCCACCACCCTGTCAGCAGTCTGTCCTGTCCCCAGCAGGGACCCCAGTTCCTTCCTCCACAGGCCTGGATCACCCAGAGCAGGCTGCTATTTTTTCTAAAAGACTCTGAGAACCAATACTTTAAGTGGGTTTGGTTTGTTGTGGTTTTTTTGATTATTTTTTTAAGCCATCCAAACAAGCTAGAAAGGCCTGAGCCATGAGAGCCACAAGGGGAGGGAAAGAAGGACCCTGGGAGGGGGGAGCCCTGCTTGTCCCCAACCTCTTTGGCTATAGCCACTGCAGTGGGGCAGGGGCAGGATTGCAGCAGCAGGGTCTGGGCATCACCGGTAGATGGGGGGAGACCCCTGCTCCTGCCCTCAGGCTGGGTCATGCCCGGGAGAGAGGCACAGCAGGTGAGACGAGCTCCTGGCATCTTTGGTTCCCACCTGGTCCTTGTGGCTAGTGAGCCAATGCCTGCCTCCGGCATGGGGGGGGGCGGCTGGGCTGGGTAGCAGAGGGCTCAGCCCCTGGCTCTGGCCCACCTCTGAGCCTCCACCAGAGGAGATGGGCTGTGGGCAGCAGGGGAGGGAAAGAACTTCTCTCAGGTTGGCCACCAAAGCTGTGTTTGTAGGAGCAAAAAGGGAACGAGGTGGAGGTGAAGGGGGAGCAGGGCATGTAGGCGGTCGGGGCAGCGGATGCGAAGGGGATCACAGTTAAGCAGCGGCTCTAAACAGCTCATCGGCTCCCGTTAGGTCCAGGCTGGAGTCAAGTGTTGATTACAGCCCTCAGAGGAGGAGATGCCCACTGCTCCAGCCACGTGTCTCTTTGGGGTGCTGGAGCCATCTGAGTGTCGCAGTGCCTGGCTGCAGCATGGAGGGGCAGGGTGGATTTCCAGCTTGTTGAGGGCAGCGCAGTGGTGGGATGCAGGGCTCTCATCTGAGCCCTTTCTTGCCCTCACTGCCCCTGGAGAGGCTCAGGAGGAGAGCTTTGCTGGGGAGGGCTGGGGGAGGATTTAAACCCTCTGGTTGCTGGCTGGAGGCAGCCCTTCGAGCCTGGCCTCCAGCCAGCACTGCTCACAGGGGAGGAAAGGGGTTGAGCATCACCCTGCACTCCTGCAGGCTCTGTGGATGCAGAGGCGAAGCATGACTTTAGAGCTGCTCTGCTCTTGGCAGTGTGACACTGCGACTGTTCGGGGCCAGGACCTACCCACAGCATTTTTCCCACTGGTCTCTGGTGGCCATCCCTTGCATGTTGCCAAGTCAGCAGGTCCCCAGCACGAAGTGCCTGCGGTGTGGCAGGAGGAAATGCCCCCCCCCCCCCCCCGCAACACGCACGCACGCATGATGTTGGAGGGGAGGAGGGAGCTTGCTGAGTGTAGCTGCTCAGGCTCTGCGCTCCTCCCCAGGGCTGCGCTTCTTGCAGCCTCCCCGGCTCCCTCCCTCTCCAGCCCTCTGTGTCTATCTGTCCAGCCGGGGCCCCTCCAGCATCCGGCTGGGTGGTGGCTTGGTCCACAGCCTGGTGCTGGAGAGGTGATGGGAAAGGGAGAGGTCCCATCGCAAATACCCCACACTGGCCTGCCAGCACACCTCTGCAGCTGATTCCCCCCGTGGAGGTCCCAGCATCCCCCGGCTGCCCCTCAGGCAGCGGGGAGATTGCCCCTGGGTGAGGTCCAGCAGTGGGCAGGTCTTTGGCTGAGCAGGTGCCGTGTCGGTGTTGTCCCCACAGCAACCCAGCGAGCACAGTTCGGAGGAGACTGGGGGGCCGACATGGCCAGCGTCATCCTGGAGAGCATCTTCTTGAAGCGCTCACAGCAGAAGAAGAAAACGTCTCCCCTCAACTTCAAGAAGCGTCTGTTCCTGTTGACAGAAAGCAAGCTGTCCTACTACGAGTATGACTTTGAGCGAGGGGTGAGTTGACGGCCAGAGGGCCACAGCAGTGCCCATGGGTCGCCAGTTGTCCCTCACCAGCACCCAGCCTGTGGAGCGGTTGGTTTGAGTCTCCCCAGGGCTCCCCCTTGGCAATCATTCAAACCAACCCCATCTCTTGCAGCGCCGGGGCAGTAAGAAGGGCTCAGTGGACATTGAGAAGATCACCTGCGTGGAAACGGTGGTACCTGAAAATAATCCTCCTCCTGAGCGGCAGGTCCTGGTGAGGAAGGTCCTGGGGTCCCCGCTTGTGTCCCCCTGTCCCCTCGTTGGGGAAGTAGGGAGAGTTACCCTGTCCTGGGGTGGTGGGAATTGGGACAGCCCTGCTTGGCACAGGGGGCTCTGCACCCACAGCCCTTGCTATACCAAAGGTCTAGCTTGATGCAGGGCAGGGGGATGCTAGCAGCCAAGCGGCAGGATGCCAGCCTCTATCTCTGCCTCTGTCTTCCAGAGGAAAGGAGAGGATTACAACAACATGGAGCAAATCTCAATCATCGAACGGTTCCCCTACCCCTTCCAGGTGAGTTCTCACTGCAACCCCTTTGCCAGTCCACTCTGCCCCCTTGCAGGGTACTGAGGGGAGGACCCCGGGAGGGACCTGGGGCCAAACAGCATCGCTGCCCCAGTGCCAGGTGTCACTCAGCTGTCTGGGGACATCCTGCTGCTGTCCACACTGCGTACTGCAGGCAGGTGAGCCTCTGTGAGCCCTGAGGAATTTGGCAGCTTTATTTAAGGGGGCTGTTTAGATAGAAACCTGTTTCTGGGCTCTGCCCTACCCCTTTTGGTCCCCTAGCCAGTGCTGGAGGGATGCTGCCTGCCCACTCAGCCCCCAGCCCAGCTGCCTGCCCCTGCTGGCACCCACTGTGGCCCCCGACACACTGAAAGTCAGAGAAGGAAGTGGAAAGTCTCGGGGGAGGGGGCTTATTTATAACCTCTCCGTCACAGTCCCACGAGCACCGTGTGGGACCAGCACACGTTGTCATGGCTTGTGCTCTGCACCGGCTGCTTGCGGTGGCCACGTGCCTCAGCTGCCCCTGTCCTCCCTGGGAGACCCCCAGCTGAGGCACTGAGGCGTGTGGTTCTGCAGGTGGTATATGATGAAGGGCCCCTCTACGTCTTCTCTCCAACGGAGGAGTTGCGCAAGCGCTGGATCCATCAGCTGAAGAGCGGTGAGTTTGGGGGCTCTGTGGCTGCTTTGGAAAGCAAGCACAAGCAACGAGCTGTGTGTGTGGCACAACCCAGAGCGCCGGGTTTCCGAGGGCTAGCTATCTTGTGGTTACCTTATCCCATGTCTACGGAAGAGCAAGTGCTGATCAGAAACTTCTCCCGTGATGAGCAGACTTGTAAGGCCATGTCTCCACACACACGCTTCTTAACATCCCTGAGCTGACATCAGCTGTTCCTGCCTGGGGGAGATGGACATTCACCTCTGTCACCCTCTGACTTCTGCAGCACCACAGCCACCTCGGTTGAGGCTTCTCACCCTCTCACAAGCCTGCTCCAAATCAGCCCAAGCAGGCTCAGAAGTTATTGAGGGCAAGAGGGAATAGCAGATGTGGCCACGCAGCTGTACTGGCATGCAAGGCGAGAGTAGAACCCCCAGTACTTTAGGGAGCATGGACAAAAAGCCTGCTGAAAGCCAGGGAGTGTCTTTCCTAGCCCAGCCCAAGCCTCGCTCAGCGCTGCTGAGCTAACGCTGAGCTGCGTGGGTGCTACCTCCTCGAGCTGAGAGTGTGTTGCAGCAGCGCTGCGCAGAGGGGCTGGGGTGCTTGCAGCTGGCTGAAATCTGCTGGAGCTGCCCGTCTGTGTCTCTTGGTGCGTGTGTATTTTTCTGTGGCTTTGTGCTGGTGGGGTGAGATTAGCTGCTCAAATTGACACAGGGAAGTTTGCCTGAGCAAGGCGGAAGCAAAGCAGGCTGATAACGGGGAAGTCAGTTATTTCATGAGAGCCCTGCTGCTGTGCCCCGGCAGGCAGCCAGTCCTCTGCCTGTTCCTCTGCTATGGCAGCTGAAGCCAGTGGAAAATCCACAGGGAAAAGGGGAGAGAAAATTCTGGCCTTTTGCGGCGGGGATGCCCTCATCCTGCTCTACTAGCAGGTTGCTCTCTTGCAATCTGCAGAGCTGCTGTGGGACACCACCGTGCTGCAGTGGTGTGTAGGCACATCCAGTTGTCCCTCTAGCCTGGGGAGGAGTACAAGGAAGTTGGTTGGAGCCTGCCTAGCAAGGGAGCGGTGTCCCAGCAAGGGAAGTCTCTGAGCAGGCAGGGGATGGTAGTAGTGCCCTGCTCTCCCTGTGGACAAGCCAGGCACAGCACTGGCCTCCCTCCCTGCTTCTGAAAAAAAAAGGTTTCAAAAGGACTGCAAACCGTGGGCCTCAGCAGCCTGGGGGATGCTGGATGTTTCATCTGGCATGAAGGCTGGTCACAGCAGGACCTGGTCCTCCAAGCATGCCTGTGTCCCTTTGCAGAGCTGCTGAAGAGCTTTGATCAAATCTGAGAGGAAAGCCCTGGCCCCTGCCCCAAGCTAGGGGGTTTGTGGCATGGGGTTTGCATAGCCACAGCACCGAAACATGAGGGATGAGCTGAGGGAAACCTGAGCAACAGGGCGGCATGTGACTGTGTATCAGTAGCATGGCAGAGGGTGAAATGATTTAATGGGGCTGATCATTGGCATTCAGGGAGCAGAGAGCCCTCTGCACCAGGCGGGGGGCCCAGCCCTGGGTCACACACATCTCCCTTTCTCTGCCAGTGATCCGGTACAACAGTGACCTGGTACAGAAGTATCACCCCTGCTTCTGGATTGATGGCCAGTACCTGTGCTGCTCCCAGACAGCCAAGAATGCCATGGGCTGCCAGATCCTGGAGAGCAGGAACGGCAGTAAGAACTGGGCACCCTCCCCTTGCCCCAGCCCCAGCCCCTGGGGACCACCACAGCACAATGCCAGGGATCTCTTCTCACCTTAGTCCCTTTTCTGTTCTGAAGGTTTAAAAGTTGGGCGGTCTTATCGCAAGACAAAGAAGCCTCTTCCCCCCACTCCTGAGGAGGACCAGGTGGGGGTCTGCATCAGCATGTGGGTTTGCTCCAAGGTGTTTAAGGAAAGGTCTATCCACGAAAAGCCAACGCATTCAGTGACTGACAGGGCATTGCTCGGAGTTGTACAGGCCAGTGCTCTGCTCTAGAGAGGGATGTCAAGATAGTGCCCTAAGGGAGAAGGAAGAACCAGGGGATGGAGCCCAAAGGCCTAGAGGAGAGTCAAATGATCTCACCCCTGAGGTTTCCCAGGAAGCTGGGGTGATAGCTGGGAGGATAGAGAAGCCCTGGTATAGGGTGGAGGAGTCACAGGTTAAGCCAAAAGGTAGAGAGAAAACTGTTATATTTTGTTAGGATGGGTCTCCATGGAGGAAATGTTGCAATAACAAGCACTGGAGGGGGAGGTTGGTCTCCTGGTGGAGACACACGGTGGGAGCTGAGATGAATGCTGCACTGACCTGGCCTGAGCTCACTGCCCTGCCAGGCCTGGGGAGGGTCTCACCTGGGAAACAGTGTGTCTGCCAGCCTCACCGTGTCCCATGCTTTCCCTCGCTCTGGGGAAGATGGTGATGAAGCCCCTGCCTCCCGAGCCAGCCCCCAGCACAGCAGGCGAGATGAAGAAGGTGGTGGCTCTCTATGACTACCTGCCGATGAATGCGCAGGACCTGCAGCTGCAGAAGGGCGAGGAGTACTTTATCCTGGAGGAAAGCCACCTGCCCTGGTGGAAAGCCCGTGACAAGAACGGGTAAGAGCTCCCACTGCCCGCAGCACTGGCCCTGCGATGGTGTCCTCTCCTGGTGCCAAGGCACTGGTGGGCAAACACCCCCGCAGCACCGCAGGGTTAGCACCAGCTGCCCACCTGCCTGCGGGCTCACGTGTGGGATGGCACATGAGAAGGGTGAGGGAGACTGAAGCAGGTTGTGGTATCAGCCCTCCCCAGGCATGAACCCAAATAGGATTGCACCAAGGTTTTTGAGCCTATTTCTACTCAGCCTTCTGGGACAGGTACCTGCTTTCCCCTTGACCTCCTCCAATCAGTGTGTTCCCCTTGTCTCCTGCAGGAGGGAAGGATACATCCCCAGCAACTATGTCACTGAAACCAGCAACTCCCTGGAGATCTTTGAGTGAGTAAGAGAAGGTGCAGGGATGTGGCAAGTTGTATTTGGTCAGAGACTTTTTAAATTCAGCCCTGTGAACCTATGCAGCCTGCAGGCCCAGCCTGGCTGAGTCACTCTCCCTCTTGCACACCCTTCAAGAGCCTCCAGCCTTGGCTCTTGACAAGCCATCCCTGCCCTTCTCCCTGCACTGCCTGGGCTGGCTGGGCCAGGGTCAGACCAGGCTGGGAACAGTGGTGGCTGTAGTGATCTCCCTGACGGCTGTGTCCCTGTTCCAGGTGGTACTCAAAGAATATCACTCGGAGTCAAGCGGAGCAACTGCTGAAACAGGAGGTAAGTGTTGGGTACCGAGGCTGCGTCCTTTCTACAAACCAACCCTCCGTGGGCTGCTGTCGTGTGTCTAGCATGGGACCAACCCTGGCTTGCGCCGGGAGGGGAATGTCACCCCAACAGCCCTAGGAACCATCTCTACTCCAACATGACCTCCTCCTGGCAAGCACTTCAGCAGGTGGCCCCCCAAGGCAGGGGCTGGAAGTAGGACTCCTCTGACTTCTTGCACCCTCCCCAGCCACGCTGTGATCTTCAGTCACTTTAAGTCTTGCCTGTTACCGTCACACCTCCCCACAACCACCCCGTCCCCTCTCCCCTTTCTGTTGTAGGGTAAGGAAGGGGGCTTCATTGTCCGAGACTCTACCAGCAAGACAGGAAAGTACACGGTCTCTGTCTATGCCAAGTCCTCTGCGTAAGTGGGTCTAAGAACAGCTTGTTCCTACTTGAGAAGGTCCCTCCAGGCACCCCTCACACTGCCTGGCCTTCCGTGCCACTGACACCCATGTACTGTCTCTCCAGAGACCCCCAAGGCACAATCCGCCATTACGTTGTGTGCTGCACCCCCCAGAATCAGTATTACCTGGCAGAAAAGCACCTGTTCAACACCATCCCGGAGCTCATCACGTACCATCAGCACAACTCTGCCGGTCAGTATTTGGGGGACAGGGTGAGGCCAGAAGTGCTTTCGCTGACACAACAGTATTCTCACCTTCTTGCACTGAAGGCCGGAGGCTTGTGCTCTCTGCTGGAACATGGCAGTTAAGTGTGGTGTGACAATATACCTTTTTGTGCTTCAGGGCTTATATCCAGATTGAAGTACCCTGTGTCTCAACATCAGAAAAGCGCTCCTTCCACAGCTGGCCTTGGCTACGGTAAGCTGGGCTACCTCATGGTTCCCTTGTTGCAGGGCCCACCTCTACCCGCAGTGACTTTCCAGGGCTGGAATCCTGCCTGTCCCGTGGCAGCAGGGCTCACAGCCTTCCTAGGAGTCACTGCCTGACACTCGCTGGTCCTCTGCTGACAGTACAGACCAAGAGATGCCACAAGCTAACTTTGCTTTCCATCCCCTGGAGGAACAGGTCTCAGATTGTGTGGATTTTTTAGGATGGTTTTTCAGGGAGCACACACTCCTGAGCTCTTCTTGGGTGTCTGTCGTGGTTTAAGCTGGGATAGAGTTAATTTTCTTCCTAGTAGCTGGTACAGTGCTGCATTTTGGATTTAGTATGAGAATAATGTTGATAGCACACTGATGGTTTAGTTGTGGCCAAGTAGTGCTTACTCTAAATCAAGGACTTTTCAGTTTTCCATGTTCTGCCAGTGAGGAGGTGCACCAGAAGCCAGGAGGGAACACAGCCAGGACAGCTGTGGGATATTCCATACCATAGGATGTCATGCTCAGTGTATAAACTGGGGGGAGCTGGCTGGGAGGTGCCGATCGCTGCTTGGGGCCTGGCTGGGTGTGGGTCAGCAGGTGGTGAGCAACTGTATTGTGAACCACCCATTTTTCTTGAGTTTTCTTCTCTTTTTCTTATCTCCCTTTTCATTACACTTACTATGAGTAGTAATAGTATATTTTACTTTATTCCAATTATTAAACAGTTCTTAGCTCAACCCACAAGTGTTACCTTTTTCTGATTCTCCTCCCCATCCCACTGGGGTGTGGGGGACAGGGAGTGAGCGAGCGGCTGTGGTACTTAGGTGCTGACTGGGGTTAAACCATGGCAGCTTGCTAGATCTGATGACTGGGAGCACCCTGTAGGGTGGTCACCTGCACCCACGTTACACTCACACTCTTTTTCCTAGGGTCGTGGGAGATTGACCCGAAGGATCTGACGTTCCTGAAGGAACTGGGTACAGGACAGTTTGGCGTGGTGAAGTACGGGAAATGGAGAGGCCAGTATGATGTTGCTATCAAGATGATCAGGGAGGGCTCCATGTCAGAGGATGAGTTTATCGACGAAGCCAAAGTCATGATGTAAGTTGCGTGCAGCCTGCAAGTCAGTGCTGGATATGCCTTGCCAGAATGGCTGCACTCCTGGGTGGTGTGGAGGGACTCCCAGGCAGCCTCATACTGCAAAATTCATCCAAGAACCTACTGCCTTTGTGCTGATTGCCAGTGAGCTTTTCCACCATCAGCTGAGCTAGGAGTACCTTCCTTTCCCATGTTCTCTTTATTCACAGATGCTTCTTTTGCTGCTTGACCTTCTAGATGCTCAGAATTGCCTTTCTTGTCCCCCACACAGGAATCTCTCTCATGAGAAGCTGGTGCAGCTCTATGGGGTCTGCACCAAGCAGCGTCCCATCTTCATCATCACCGAGTACATGGCCAACGGCTGCCTCCTGAACTTTTTGAGGGAAACTCGGCGGCGGTTCCAGCCTGCCGAACTGCTGGAGATGTGCAAGGATGTCTGTGAAGCTATGGAGTACCTGGAATCCAAGCAGTTCCTGCACCGAGACCTGGTAGGGCTGTAGCTGAAGGACACATCTCCAGCTCTGCAACAGCCACAGCATGTCCTAGACAGGGTCCAGCTAGTTCATCAACATGAGGAGAGGCAGCTCTGCAGCCTTTTCTGCAGAACGTCCCTTTAAGCTTCCCTGCCCGCCTGAGCACGGTGGTGTGTTCTGAAATCACTCCTCTGCAGCAAGTTAGCAGAGGCTGCAAAAGGGGCAGGACTAGGTAGTTTTCCAGGGGATGGGAAATGCATTTGCAGCTGAGGGAGTGTTTGTGTTAGGCAGCACAGGCAGCATCACTGTCTCAGATGTGAAAAGGGACCTCTTGACTCCCAAGAAAAGCTGACCCTGTGGTTTGTCAGGCCTTGGGCTGGTATTGCCAGCTTGCAGTCCTGCCAAGTGCCGTACTTGTTCAGGCAAAATCCCACAAGGGAAGCGGCCCTTCTGTAGATAAGCAGGATGCCTGGAGGCCTCTCGCTATCTTTGCTGAGCACTTTGCAGGTTGCCCCAGTCCAGGTGAACTTTCGGGACAAAGTGAGGCAAAGTGTTAAGCAGGTGGGGGCAAGATGAAGTTCCAGATGGTACAGGGGGATGGGAGAGGCAGGAACAGGTAGGAGTGACTGCCTCCATATCTCCATCCACAGGCTGCTCGCAACTGTTTGGTGAACAACGAAGGAATCGTGAAAGTATCAGATTTTGGCCTTTCCAGGTCTGGTAGATCCATCTGTGTCACCTTCTGGTCTCAAGCCCCCATCTCCTCCTTCAGTCTCTTCTATACCTCAGTCTTTCTCCTCACCATCCTCCAGCTCTGCTTCATATTCTACTGTCTTTCCACTTCATCTGTCTGACTCAACCTTCTGCTTCTCCACTTTCTACCATCCCTTTCTTACTCCCCCCATCCCTTTTCTCCCCTCTCTGCTTTTTCTTTCCCCCCACCTCTAGTCTCCTGGCTGCAGCTTTCTCTCCACATCCCCTTTTTGCTATGCTTCTGTGTCACCCTATCCTTTCCCTAGTCCCGACTGACATACACTTGTTTGCAAAGGGACATTTCTGTCTGTTGAAACCCATGCAGAGCGCAACCTCTGATCGCTCCGAGAGCTGTCGATATTCCTTTGGGGCTGGGTTGGTTGCATGGAGGAGTGAAATGCAAGATCCAGGAACAGGCACCCTGATCCATTTATTGTGCTGCAGGTATGTTCTAGATGACGAATACACCAGCTCCATGGGGTCCAAGTTTCCCGTGCGGTGGTCTCCCCCTGAAGTGCTTCTGTACAGCAAGTTCAGCAGCAAGTCTGACATCTGGGCCTTTGGTAAGAGCACAGCATTAATGGCTTGGAGGTCAGAGAACAGGGGGCGGGGGGGGGGGGGGGGGCAGGGCAGCAACAGCCAGCTCCTCTGCAAACCAGCTTCAGGCACAGGCGCTCCCGTGCCATTAACTGTCCCTGCCATTCCTGTAACAGGCGTTCTGATGTGGGAAGTTTACTCTCTGGGAAAGATGCCTTACGAGAGGTTTAATAACAGCGAGACAACAGAGCACGTAATCCAAGGCCTGCGCCTCTACCGGCCGCAGCAGGCCTCGGAGCGGGTCTATGCCGTCATGTACAGCTGCTGGCACGAGGTAAGTTGTTCTCACCCTTGGTGGCCACCGCGGCTGCCCGGGGGGGTGCCAACATGGCCCTGCGGCTCCCCTGGGGAGCGGTGGGGTGGCCGGCAGGCTCCAGCTGGGCTCTCCCTTCCCGCACGGCAGAAGCCTGAGGAGCGCCCGACCTTCACCGCGCTGCTGGGCAGCATCCTGGACATCACAGACGAGGAGCCCTGACCCCGGGCCGGCTCAGCCCGGCCTGCTGACCCCCGCCTGGTGCCGGTGGCTGGTACTACCGGGCCGGCGCTGCCGCACCACCTGCCGGGACGGACCTGCGCACCGGACGGCACCTCAGAACCACTGTCATGGACACAGCACACACACCCCCACCCCGCGAGCAGGGGCCTGCGGGGCCCTCACGGCTGCCACCGCGGCCCGTGTCACCGGCAGGGCCCCTCACGGCCAGGGACAGAGGCGGGGCCGCTGTCCCACCCAGGCCCGCGCACAATAAACGGTTCTAAGGCGCACCCCTCCCTGCGTGCCGCCCCGCCCTGGCCCCGCCCCACCCTGGCTCGGCTCCGCCCCTCCCTGGCTCGGCCCCGCCCCACCCTGGCCCCGCCCCGGCGGCGCGGGGAGCACGCGCAGTGCGGCGGAAGGGGCGGGCCCGGCGCAGGCGCGGTGGCGGCGCGGCGCGGCGCGGCACGTGAAGGTCGCGGCGCGGCGGTACCGGTAATACCGGTCGCGGGATGGACGCGCCGTCCGCCGCCGGGCTGGGCGGTGCCGACCCCCAGCTCCAGCGTTTCATCGAGGTGGAGACGCAGAAGCAGCGCTTCCAGCAGCTGGTGCACCAGATGACCGAGCTCTGCTGGGTACGGGCGAGCGGCGGGCTGGGCCGCCGGCTCCGGTGACCGAGGGCGGGGGGGGGACGGCGGGGTGATGTGGGGCGGGCAGGCGGGCTGGGACGTCGCGCTGCCCCTTACGCCCGGGGGGGAGGAGGAGGGAGATGAGGACAAAACGGGGCCGCCGTGGGAGCCGTCCCTGCCCCGGTGATCCCCGGGTAGGGCGGGTTCTCGGGGGAGGCCGGGAGGAGCCCCGGCTGGGGCTGGGGGCTAGGTGCGCCCGGGAGGGTGGGCTTCCCGAGGGAGGGTGGGCTTCCCGAGGGAGGGTGATGCCGGTGTGCTGGAAAAGCCCGGGAGGCATGGCCCTGGGTGTGGGGGGGTGTGCCGCCTGCCCCGGGACCGACGGGCCCCCCCCCGCTGTGTGCAGGAGAAGTGCATGGACAAGCCGGGTCCAAAGCTGGACAGCCGGGCCGAGACCTGCTTCGTCAACTGCGTGGAGCGCTTCATCGACACCAGCCAGTTCATCCTGAACCGGCTGGAGCAGACACAGAAGTCCAAGTCGGCCTTCTCGGAGAGCTTGTCCGACTGAGCGGGACCCGCGCCCCGGGGGACACCAGCCAGCCCCCGGCGAGGCCAGGCCCTCCGCCGCGCCGGCTCCTGGCCGCTCTGCAGCCTCAGTGAGCCAGGATCAGTTCTGGGGTTTAGGATTTAATTCAATGCCAGTCTCGGGGAAGTTGCAGCCAGATGAGAGCCCATGACAGAGGCACGGCCACTCCGCTGCGGGGTGACGTGCTGCTCGCAGCCCCACGGGCCAGCAGCCGTCTTTGTGCTAGGACTCCGGGGCTACCAGTGCTATGCAGGGAGAGTTTGGAACGCACCCACTCAGCTGAACGGAGGAGCGGCGACACTTGCATCGCGGGGTGCTCCTAGTGCTGATGTGAATCGCGGCTCTGGGCGAGGCTAGCCTGCAACCGCTGCCTTAAACTGTGCTGTACAAAACGAACCCTCCTGGGCAGATGCCAGCAAGCCCTGCAGGTGCCATTGCTGCACAAGTCCGGTACAGGTACCCTTAGAAAGAAGTGCTTGTTGGGCACAGTGATCATCCCAGGCAGTGTCACCACTGCAAAATACTTTCAGGCTTCCATAGGTAAATCATTCATGTGGCCAAAATTTTCAAATTGCATCACTACTCTGTCAGTACTGACTTGCTCCCTTAACTGCTTTCCCCTGGTCAATGTAATAAATATTAACTGGGTCATTTTTTAACACAAGATTCTGCTTTATTCAGGTAGACGACCACTGAGAACTGAAAGTCTGGCATTCTTGTCACTCCCCTTCCTTCCCAGTGATCCTGTTTATTGCAAAATTAGTAGGGAATGGGCATAATTGTCTTCTGGCTAGAAGGTCTGCTGGGAATTCTGATTTGTTGCTCAATTAATTTGGTCCCATAAACTTATTTCTGAGAGAGGCTGTGGCCTTTCCTCCTCTTCCCCAAGGGTTAACAGGTCCTACTGTCCTGTAAAGGAGTAGTTTCTTTAGGGAGACTAAATGCAGGAAATAAGTAACCAGCTACTTGAAACCTAACGCATCTTTACCTGTGGAGATCACTGGAGGGAGGCCTACGGCTGTGTCTGCTGAACTCTGCCCCCAGGACACAGGGAGGAGCTTTTAACTGGAAACTACTGATCCACCCTCTGGAACAGCAGCATAGCTTTTCATTTCAGCCATGTTTACGTACAGGGTGGCTCTGGGAACCCTGGAATGACCCATTGACAGTGGCTTAGAGCTCTACACAGGAACCTGGTAAAGCAGTTCTGCACATGTCCATTGGCCAAGGGTGACTGTACAGGGTGAGTTCCTAACATGAGTAGCATGTAGCCAGCAGCCTTCCCGGGAACAAATTCAGGATGTGTTAAACAGAGCTGTGCAGATACTAACCCACGTAAGCGAGGACACAGCCGTCTAGTTATCTTTCAGAAACTTACCTCAATAGCTAAGGACTCTTAGGGCACTCCTGTTCCCAGGGTAAGCAATTCCCTCTCCTGTCCCCGTTTCTTTTGAGCATCCACATGGTTCTTCCTACCCCTGTAATCCTTCGGCACTGGCCCAGCTCTCGGTACAAATGTATCACTAGCCACTTGCTAACCGAACAAACTGTTTTTTAATAGAATACAGTAAGCAGGTGCTTCATGAACCTGCACAGCAGATGTTGCATGAAGAGGTTGATCCCTCTGTAAGAGTCCCAGCAGCATGTGGCAGCACCATTGAAGTTTTCCAATTTTGGCTGTATTCTGTTCTTGGATGTGAATCTGTAAATAAATTCTAGCAGAGTGAGCAAAACAAATACTTGATAGAGGAGTTTTTGAATTAATATTCTGGCTATGTAATTTTTAAAGCCATACATCCATGTTCTCTCTGTAATCTTAGCACCATGTTAGATTATTTTGTAACTGTTAATCTTCTGAGTATATTTTTTAAAAATGCTGTGAGGCCTCCCCAAATGCATGGTCTTTCCGTTCAGTAAGGGTTAGCACTGTGTTAGTGCTGCAGGCCTCTGCGCAGCCAAAGCCAGTATCCTGATGAGGGCAGATCAATTCTTCATGTAAAAGAACAGTGAAGAGGCACCAGATCCTGGGAACTGGGTAGTTCCCAGGGCTCCTGTCTGTAAGTGCAGGAGGCTGCTGTCCCCGTCAGCCTCCTGGCAGTGGCAGGTCACCCATCTCACACCTACCTGGGGCAGGTAGATGGTAACTGCCAACTCCTGCTAGTGCAGCATGAGCTAGCAGCAGCTGAGGCAGCATGTTCAACCTTTCAGTGAAGCTGCTCAGCAGTGGGAGCAGAAAGCCAGCAGTTCAGAGGCTTCCTCACATGCTTTCACCTTCCTCCTTCTCTTCCTCCTCTGCACTTTGACAGCCTTTGTCCTCCGAGGGCAGAAGAGGCTGGTGCTGGTATGACTGATGTCTGTCTGTGCTCCTCCACGAGGTGTGCAGGTCTGCCCTACCTTGCTGCAGGAAGAGGGGCAGGAGGTCAGGGGTGAAGGGCACGTCCCTGAAGGCGTGTAGGAGAAAGATGCCAGATACAATGGTGAGGAAGCCGCTGATGGTGCTGATGATGTTGTCTAGCACCATGTGTTGCCACTCCTTGAAGAGGATGGCAGAGCACATCATGACTGCTGTGGTGAACAGCACGTAGTAAATGGGTGTGACCACAGATGTGTTGAAGATGTCCAAGGCTTTGTTCAGGTAGTTGATCTGGACGCTGATGCAGATCACCAGGCACACCAGGAGCACCCAGCCTAGTGGTTCTTTCAGGACTGGCTTCCCGGAAAAGAGTTCTTTCAGGGCAATTCCCAAACCTTTGACGCAGGACACAGAAAGCGAGCCGATGGCGGAGCAGACCAAAACATAAACCAGAACGTTGCTCTGCCCGTAACGGGGTCCAGCCACAAAGATAAGCAGAAGGGAGCTCACCAGGACACACAGAGCAAATACAATGAATCCTTGGGGAAAGAAGAATTAAAGAGCTCTATCAGAGAACAGTAGCACCAGTGACAAATATAACTGAACAGCAAGTAGAGATGGAAGATGGTGGCTAACTGCCCCATCAGTCTTATCTTTTTAGGCTTCCCCGTAGGGACCGGGGTTAGAAGCAGAGTTGGAAGCTCCAGCCTGAGCAAAGCTGCAGAGTCCACAGCAGCTCTTGACAGTGGTGATCACAGCACCACCCCACAAATCAGCCTGTCGGGGGATACAGCCATCCATGCTAGGAGGGGTAGGGGCATAGCCAGGCTCTGCGGCACTAGCAGAGGTTGGGGGCTCGTTGCTCAGGAAGATGAGGGCGCACAGCTCTGCAAGAGGCCCAGGAGGGTGGCAGAAGGCTTGGGAAGCCCTAGCTGAACTCTGCGAGCTGTGGTGGGATAAAGAGGAAAGTGCCACATCACAGGACTGTGAGGCCCTGCCAGACTGCTTCCTCTCATGAGCAGCAGCATCTGCCTGCTGCCTGCTTTGCTCTTCTCCCCATGCTTCATTCATCCATCCCCTTTGCTTATTCTGCCGCTCATACCATTGCCCAGATCATATCCTTGCAACCTGATTCACCCTCTTAACATAAGTATCAGGACTACTTGATCTTGGGTGCAGCTTCTTGAATTGCTCCTTCATCTTTGCTTGAGGTTCTTCTTCACTTTTCTCTGTCTTCCCTCAGCCACACCACTGGCCACCGTGGTATACAGGAATTCCCTCTCCTATCCCAGCACTGCCACAGGCCAACCCCTTCTGCTGACAGCTGATTCCCATGCTTCTCACTTTTTGCATCTATACTTCATAGAACATACGAGGAAAGCACACTTGGTAACTGTTCATGACCCCAGTTCTCATCCTTGCTTCAGCGCAGACCCAGTGACTGGGGAGTGTCACCCAGACTCCCTCTCTGCAAAGTGGAGTTCTTTCATCTGCTTTTCATCTACATCTTTCATCTCCTTTTTTCATCTGGGGTCAAAAGCGTGTCCTAAAAAGCCATTCTGAGGCTGACATGTCCCCCTATGTTTTGAGCTACTTAATAAGGTGTAAATTCTCTGAGCACATGTGTTAAATGCTGTTTTGACACCAGTCTTTCACATTTAGAGTGTGGAGACCCCAGCCTTTTCCCACCACAGGAGGCAACCCACAAGCTATCCTGGACACAAGGGAATGTTTCCTCCACTGCTAGGCAGAACAAGGAACAGTTCAAGTACTGTTTAGTTCAGTCTTTCCCAATATAGCCAAGTTGTATCCTACCTTCTACTGTCATTTTCAAGCCTGAAGTTGATGTGATAAAAAAGAAAAAAACCTTTTATTTAAGTACCTGGATCTTTCAGCTTCTCTGCCATTGACTCCAGGCTGGAAACCTCTTCTTCCTGTGGAGCATGGATCACCATCACCGTGGAGCCCAGGATACTCAAGATGCAGCCAATCTTCCCATGAATATTCAGCTGCTCATTCAGAAAAGCAGAAGACAGAACTGCACTGAAAGAAGCAAAAAACCCCAAAACCAATTAGGCCAAGAGATGGAGTGCCTGAGGGAAGCGACAGAGGAAAGCAGAGCAACTGCTTTCACTCCTGAGGGGTGGTAGGTGAGGTAAGAGTGTTTCTGAGGCTGCTTACCTAACAAGGACACTTAGAGCACCCAGTGGAGTTACCAGCGTTGCAGGGGCAAAGGCATAGGCAGCAAAATTTGCTGCTTCTCCAACTCCCACTGCAAGAGAAACCGTCAGGTGAGCATCAAAGCAGAAGGAGTTCAGCATAATACAAGTTTGAGTGCAGTCAGAAGAGAAGCCTCAGTTTCCCCCAAGCATCCTGTGTTTCTCTAAGGTATGTTGTGCAACCAGGAAAGAACAGCACCAGCAAGAACAAGCAGAAGCCTGATACAGGTTCCCTTGGGAAGAGAAGAGCTGTAGTTACGCATGGTGATCCTTAGCCACGTGTGACTGTGCAGCTGAGCAGTAACTACAGAAAAGTATTTCCATAATGTTCTCAAAGCTGAAAGGAGTTTTGACCAGTTTTGTATTTCTAAGCCATATTCTTCTCCTGGAACAGCTTTTACAGACTTCTAAAGGTTAGATCAATAATGTTGAAAAGTGTAAAACAGAACTTCTAAAACTGCTGTAGCACTAGGCCCACGGTGCTGGATGTGCTGTTAAAATTCCATTATCTAGGCAGGCCATTTCAGAAGCCCTTAATCCAACCCAGTCAGACAGCTCCTCAGCTCTTATTTAGCAGTGAAGGCTGGTAACGCATGAGACTTCGGAATATTTTAGAGTTATAATTCAATCAACAACATCCTCAGACACAGATCAAAATCAAGCAATCAAACAACAATCGTAATAATAAAACAGGACTGAGACTGGAAACAAATACACGTACGGTGTCAGAGCGGGTACTTACTGCACAGCAGCCCTGCCCACCAAAGCCATTCTTGCAGGTACGCGTGGCCTCCTTGCCCTAAGTAAGGAAGAAATAACAAGAAACCTCATATAAAGCCACGCAAAAGGCGCCTTGCCCTGTCAGAACTGCCTCGGAAAAGCAAGTGGGAGCAGCCTGAGCGCTACGTGCGAGGCTGCCATGGGTCTGCCCGCCCCGTCGGCCGCTGGCCGGGCCCAGCCGTGGGCAAGCGCTGGTTCCCGTACCCCAAAAGCAAAGGTTTCACCCCCGGTTCTCCTGCGTTCGGAAGGCGGCGCGGGCGGCTCTGCAGAGCTTTGCTGGCCGCGGCCGGCAACCCCCGCGGGAAAGCCCCACAAGCGAGCGGGTGGGCGCCAAGGCCCGGCGTGCCCGGCGGGGGCTGCAGCGACAGTGGCGGCGGCAGCGCGGGGCTGGCCGCCAGCGGCCCGGGCCGGGCTGACGGGCCGCCCCCGCCGCTCAGCCCAAGCCCCCCGCCCCGCTCCGCGCCCCCGGCCCGGGGCCCGCGGTACCTGCCCTGGCGCGGCCGCGGCGGCACAAGCGGAGCAGCCCCTTCTTCTTGAGGATGAAGCTGCCGCCGATGAAGGCGCTGGAGGCCAGGGCCAGCCCCAGCCCCACGTAGAAGCCGGCCCGCCCTGCCGCGGCCGCCATGGCAGCGCCGCCGCTTCCGGTGCGCCGCCAACAGCCTTCCCCGGCGCCGGGCGGGCGGAGCGGGGCGGGCGCACCGGGCCCGGCTTCCGTGCGCGGCAGCGGCGGGGCCGGGGTGTCCGTGAACGGCCGGGCGGGCCCTGCCCGGGCTGGAACCGCGGCGGCAGCGCGGCCCCGGGAGGCCCCAGCGGCCCCGGCCCTGCGGCTGGGGTTACCTTGCAGGAGCCCTCTCGGCAGCGAGGTGACCGCGTCGCGTTGTGCGAGCCGGAGAAGGCGGGATGAGTAAGAGCAAGGACGATGCTCCGCATGAGCTGGAGAGCCAGTTCGTGCTGCGGCTGCCGCCGGTAAGGGCCGGGGGCAGCGGGCCGTGTCACAGGCCGCGCCGGCGGGTACCGGGCTGAGGAGGGGCTGGCAGGGGGCCTGAGGCGAGGAGGGGGAGACATCTGCGGCCTGGGCAGCCTAGGGCCACCCGTTTGGGCAGATTTTCCATGGCCTCCGCTTGGGAGGAACGGCTGCACACAGAGCAGGAAGCTTGGAAGACAACTGAGAGGGTTGGGGAGGAAAGTTGTGCAAGTCCAGAGCTTTGGCGGGTGCTGGGTCTTCAGGTGCCGTGGCCGTCAGCACAGGTGATGCTATGTGTTAGGTGCTTAAAGTGAGCCTGTCCTGCTGAGAGCCCGAGGGGAGCTGTGACAGCCCCCCGAGCTGTGGCCCGCTGGCAGGGCGCCTGTGGCAGCCCCTCACCCCACCGCACTGTCGCAGGGGGTGAAGGGCACTGGGAATAGCGGAGCCACAGGGTTAACGCATGATGTTGGGAGAAGGGTACAATCCTCACTGACCCTTACGTTGTTTTTCTGCATCGGGGTGGCGGGGGGTTTAAAGCTGGGTGGGTTGAACAGAAGCCTTAAGCGGTTTTCAGGGAAAGCGCACGCTGTCCTGATGTAGGTCTGTCCAACCTTCCCAGGAATATGCCTCCACTGTGCGGCGGGCAGTACAGTCCGGGAATGTCAACTTGAAGGACAGGCTTACCATTGAGCTACACGGTGAGTGAGCGGCATTGGGGCATCTTAAAACTCCTCTTGACTGTCCACAAGTGAAACTGTGCAATTTGCATGCATTTTCCTGTGAAATTCCCTCTGCCCAGGAATGTATTGCTCAGTTTAATTGTTGAGTAACCGCAGTAACCCGTCCCGTGGCTTTCCGCAGCGGATGGGCGCCATGGGATTGTCCGTGTAGACCGGGTGCCGCTGGCAGCCAAGCTGGTGGATCTGCCCTGCATCATTGAGAGCTTAAAAACCATTGACAAGAAAACCTTCTATAAAACAGCGGATATTTGCCAGGTATGGGCTCTCCTTGCCTGCCCCAACAGCTCGATTCCTTGCTCCCCTCTCCAGGAAAACCCTTCTACACTTTGGCAGCTAGACACTCCATGTAATGGGGCGAATTTCTGTATTCTCACAATATTAGCAGTTTAAAATTCCCCACTCAGCTTGGTGTTCAGAAATCCTGTTTCTGAAGCATGAAATGTGATGGTCCTTGTAACAGCTTAACTGCTGCTGTTAGATATAAACTGAGCTGAGCATGAAATGTTGTGGTTTTCATATCCCATGCCCATCAATCCCTTTGGCTCACAACATGCAGTGGGCATCACTATTCATTTTCCAGAAAAGCTTTCACATCCTTTTGTTCTTATGAGAAGCACCCTTTGTGTTTTTGTGGGGATTCCAGATGCTGGTTTGCACCGTGGATGGTGATCTCTATCCGCCTTTGGAAGAGCAAACTGTGAGCACTGACCCCAAGGCAAACAAGAAGAAGGACAAGGACAGGGAGAAGAAGTTCATCTGGAACCATGGCAGTGAGTATAGAAGCTGTGCCAGAGCCCTCCATCCCATCATCCCAGTGTCCTCACAGCTGTGCAGGGGGGGCATTCACCACTGCCGTATTCCAGCTGTGCTGCTGCTCTGTTTTCAGTGCGCTCTCTGTTCCTGAAGGGAGCATCTCCCTTTTGGCACGCAGCTCTCCTATTAGACCGTCTGCCTGACATGTGCAATCTGTTTCCTCTGTCATAGTCACTCTTCCCCTGAAAAACGTACGGAAGAGACGGTTCCGGAAGACAGCTAAGAAAAAGGTGAGTTGCTTCTCACACAGGTGCAGGTGCAATAACTAAGGGATAGGAAGGCAGAGACATTAGAGCTGTAACTGTCTGTTAGTCCAGAAAACATGGAACTTGACATTGCTTCACATATTTCTGTGCCTGAGATGAGGATGAAGGGAGGGTAATGGATTTAAATGCTGCTTTGGGTGCTTCCTCCATGTTTTCCAAGATGCTTCTGAAGGGAGTATCCTCTGTGCAGAGAACTGCTGGACTCCGTTCCTGCTGCTGCCTTGCCATAGCATATCTCATCCTGCTCATAGAGAAGAAAGGAAAACTTGCATGGAAATGAGGCATCACTCATTCTTGTTTTCCCAGCTGAAATCTTCTCTCTATGCAGGGCCTGTTCTCTTCCCCAACAAGCAACACTACAAATAGAATAACTGTCATTTCAGCTGAGGGAGTGACAACAGATGGAGCTCAGATACTGTCTCTGTGCATATGCACAAGCCAGGCAAAGTGTTGGGGAGACGCAGCACCATGAGGCTTGGAAGACTTGTTCTTCTCTGCTTTGCAGTTTCTGAGAACAGGATGAAGTGCTATTTTGCATGACATTTGAGAAACAGATTACTTGAGACATTCTTACAGACTGTAGGAGAAGTTTGATGTCACTGCATTAAGATTTCTGGCCAATTTAAAAGTGAAAAATGAAACCTTCTTTTGAGTGGGATGGGAAGGAGTTGAGTTGACCATCCATCAGGAAACAGCACCTCAAGGACTTTCTGCATACACATGGAAAGTCTTATTTCATAAGTAGTGTAAGTAGAAAAGTGAGAGAATACAACCCACCAAGCAGCTCTGTACAAAAAAGATAGATTGCTTTCTGGAGGTGCATAAATCACTTTCAGAGTAAGCATGAGCAAAGGCTGAGCAGAAAGCATAAGAGAAGAGGCTTGAAGTAGGGCTGTGGAGGGTTGGAGTTGACCAGCAGCACGCACAAGGCATTTAACAATGTCTCTGTTCTCTTTCCCCTCTCTGGCCCAGTATATTGAGTCTCCTGATGTGGAAAAAGAGGTGAAGCGTCTCCTGAGTACAGATGCTGAAGCTGTCAGTGTTCGTATCCTTTTAGGAGAAAAAGCGTTCCAGCTGGGGACAAGAGACAAGGAGATAAGCACACAAGAGGAACTGAAGTTTTGGAGCTTCATCTTTGCCATGTTCAAAGCTCATTGTTTCTTCATAGTGACTTACCTTGCAGACTATACTGAGCAGGAACTTCAGTAACAGCAGGGGGTTATGTTACTGAACCACAAAAGGGGGCTGGGGTGTTCATCCTGAGTATCCATAGCTGCAGGGCCAGGCTTGTTGGAGGGGCAGTGATCTTCTGGAGTTTTTAGCATTCTTTTGTTGTACTGCATCTTTCATGTTCTTCTTTTTCCCTTAACTTGTCTGTTCCTGCTCTCAGGCTGGGAAGTCATTGCTGAAGATGAAACAAAAGAAGTAGACAACCATGGTTCTCTCACCAGCCTGGACATTTCCTCCCCAGGGATGGCGGGACATAAGCAAGGCCATGGCTCCTCAGGTGCAATGGGGAAGGCTGTTGTTTTCTTTCTAGCCACTAAGTAATCAGTTGGGTCCATTCTGTCTGGGGTAAGCCCTAACCAGAGTGAAGGAGAGAGGGTGTTGAGACAGGCACCCTGTACTGACATGGTCCCTGGCAGGCAAAGGGTGCTAGTAGGTCATCAGCTGTGTTCTTCCTCTTCCCTTTTGCACCCTCCTAGAACATGACGAACTGCGGGAGATATTTAATGACATCAGCAGCAGCAGCGAAGATGAAGATGAGAGGGATCATCATGATGACGAAGACCTGAACATCATGGACACTGAGGAGGACTTGGAGAGGCAGCTGCAGGACAAGTTGAATGAGTCTGATGGGCAGCAACAGGAGAATGAAGGGTCCAACCAGATAGGTGAGTGGGTGGCAGAGCACAGCAGAACCACTGGGGTGCTAAGCAGGCTCTGCTGCCCAGCTCTGCTGCCACTCTGGGTCTGAGCTCACTCTCTCTTCCAGTCACGGGGATCCAGAAACAGATTGACAACCTGAAAAGTAAACTCCAGGAGACCCAGGACAGGAGGAAGCGTCAGGAAGATCTCATCATGAAAGTGGAGAACCTAGCCCTCAAGGTGAGAGCTCTCTAGGGGTCTTTTCAAGTCTTCTGCTTAGCACTGGTTTGCCATTAGATTCAGCAGACTGATTCAGCTGCTGCCCTGGAAAAACCAGAGGCATTTGCCTGCTGGGTTAAAAATAATTGTGGTGTGACCATACACACTCAGTGTTTCCCCATGGAGGCAAAACAATCCATAAAACTGTAGGAGATAAGGGACTGGCTGTCAGTGCAACTTGGGGCTTGCTGCACCATTTAGCTGAGAATACACTGGTAACTATATGGTCTGGCATATTTGTCTCTGCAGACCCGTCTCCAAGCTGTGCTGGATGAGTTCAAGCAGCAGGAAGAGCGAGAGAAGCAGCAGGTGAGGAAAATCCCACAGTGGAGTGAGAAGTACTGGGGCACAACACGATTCTAGGCTTGGCCTCTGACAAAGTTTCCTGAATCTTGTGCACCAGATTCCTTGAACCCCGGTATTACGGGTCACGTGTGGATGTACCTTGTCTGTAGTTGCATGGAGCTTCCTGAGGGATGAGGTGTAGGAACTGCGGTTGATTGCAGCTTTCCTTCTGGAGGAGCAGTAAGCCAAGACGTTTCTAGTCAGCAGTCCAAGGCTGCTAGGATTGCTGCCTGGGGTAAAACATGACACAGAAACCCACTAGCACCCATATACAAGGAAGGCAGTAGCTGTAGGATCTTGGCAGGTTCCCTGCCTAAGCGCTCTGTTGAGTTTCAACCAGGTACCAAGGCAGGAGGTTCCCACTCCCAGGTTCCTGTTATGTGGCTTCACCTTGTGAAGCTGACTTCTGTCCCAGAGGTACCCAGGCACAGCTCCCCGCGGCGTACAGGCAAAGCAACCACTAGTGCAGGTGGGAAGGTGTGCAGAAACACAGAAGTGCTTGGGTTGGAGCTGCCAGGAGCCCCAGCCGTGCCTTACTGTAATGCCTCGCTCCCTTTTCCAGATGATGTCCCTGCAGGAGCAGCTGGAGTCCCTCATGGAGAAATGAAAAGTGAGCCTTTGTACCCGTGAGCAGAGCTGGAAGTGTTGTTCATCTGCCATGCTCAAATCTTTGCTCTAGTCACACACCTTTGCTGCCAGATGTGCTGCTGGGCAGTGCTAGAGGCTCTGTGTCCAGAGCTGCTCTTGCTTATGTTGTCCTGGGCTTGGCTGGTGGAACTAAAGGATTGTAAAGGATCATCGTGCCTGTGAGAGTAGCCAAAATACTGGGTTTACGGTAAATATTCAGCACCATTCTCCCACGGGGGTTTGCTTTTCCCTGGGACAGTGCAGTGCAGCTTTCTGCATCTTACTGACTCTTGGATTTGGTAGCCTTGTAGGAACTTGTTCTTGTGTTTGAGGAATGCTTGTGTCTGCAAACGAGACTCAATAAAGTACCATTTCCAGCCCTGGTCTGTTCCTCCATGGTCTCTGGAGCACAGACTAGCATTGCCTCCTGCCCGGTTATGCCTGACCGCGTACACAGCCCCTGGCTTGTTCTCACACCAGCATTGCTGGGCTCCTTTGCTGAAATGCTCCATGCATGGCTGGGTCAAAGGGAGACGGTGTGAAGGGGACCCCGTGACCTGTCATTCTGTAGAAGGAACAAGGCGCTCCTGATCAGGGGGTTTCTTTAATTCCTCACAGACCAGGCAGGCAAATCCCAGATTAACCTGGCAGGGTGGAAAGAGGATTAGAAAGGCAGTTCCAGAATGTGACAGAGGATACCACAGGCTTCAGTGAGGGTGTGCCACGGCAGGACACCTCTCTTTGCAACACGGAGGGCAGGAGAAGGGGAGAAGGCTTCCAAGCTCTGCCTCCAGCACGGAAGGCAAAAGGCCAGTGGCACCCCTGGGAGATGACATGTGTGTCCAGATAGTCAAGAAAGGGGGATACCCCAAGGAAGACGTGGAGCTCGGGAAGGGCCAGAGTGCACCTGTGTGCATGTGCCTGTGACCTGCTCCTGGGGGCCAGCAGGAGCAGCCATGGAGGAAACCTACCTGCTGAATGTGGAAGGGGTCAAGAAGAAGATTCTGCATGGAGGCCAGGGGGAACTGCCGAAGCTGCAGGATGGGAGCAAGGTAAGTCACCTTGGTCGTTAAACCAGAGCCCTAGAGAGGAGTGGGTCCGACACTGCCATCCCTGCCCTTTAGAGTTAGTCCTTGATCAAAAGCCAAGCTCCAGGTCTGTGGTATGGGGAGGTGCCATCTCCAGGAGATCCCTCACAAGGAGGTTGCGGGACGGGCTGTTTTGGGCATAGGCAGCTACACTGTCCTCACAGTGACAGCTGGCGTTGCCCACTGCCTTCGCCTTGCATTGGTGCTGTTACCCGGCTCCTGCCTCTGTCCCGGTGCCATCAGAGCTCAGCAGCCACGATGGGGTGCTAGAAATCTGCCTTTCCTGACATGTCAAACAGGAGTGAGAGGTGCCAACTGGGAGCTCTTGAGGGTTTCTGAGATTCCTTAGCCTGTGGGTATGGGCAGATCAGCGTGGGTTCTGCCAGGTCCTGGTGCATGCTGTGGGAGCTGTCTGTACTGGGTTATAAAGGGGGATCCAAAGAGAGCAGCAAGAGACAGCACTGATGGGCGTTAAGACGCTCCACCATCTGCTTGCTGTCTAAGGCAAGTGGGTAGGAGGCACAATCTCCTGCTGCAGATGGAGAGCTGCCAATCAAACCAGCGTGTCGCTGAGAGCAGGCTTGGCCCTGCATCCTGGCCTCGTGGCAGAGGGATTTGGGGATGGAGGGCACCCACTGCGCTGCCTGCCCCAGCTCAACACTGAGCTTTCTCCGGGGCAGATCACCTTCCACTTCCAGACGCTGAAGGATGACTTTGAGCGAACAGTGATCGACGACAGCCGGGAAGCTGGCATCCCCATGGAGATCATCGTGGGCAAGATGTTCAAGCTGGAGATCTGGGAGACGCTGCTCAGCTCCATGAGAGCCGGGGAGGTGGCCGAGTTCTGGTGTGACACCATCGTGAGTGAGGGGCCCACGGGTGCCCACTCCCCTCCTTTCTGTAGAGCCAGGGCATAGTACCGTGCACCCCAGAGATGCTCCAGCCTTGCCTAGTGCAAGCACAGGGGGAACAGGTGTCACTTAGTCATGGCACCAGAGGGGCTGCCCCAGAGGAGGGGGGTGCAGGCTGGCCTCATGCAGCTGAGTGGGGTGCTCTCCCTCCTTGCAGCACACAGGGATGTATGCCCTGGTGTCCAGGGGCATGCGGAGGATTGCGGAGGGCCGGGACCCTCTGGAAGGGCAGAAGCACCGCTGCGGCATGGGCAACATGTTTGACTACCACAGCACAGGCTATGATGACCTGGATGAGCTGCAGCGGACACCGCAGCCCCTCATCTTCATCATGGAGTTGTTCCGGGTAAGGAGGAGAGGCAGGGATGGCTGCCAGCGCAGGGGTGGCCAGGGCAGGCAGCTCAGCTCCTGCTGCCCGTGCAGGTGGAGGAGCCCTCAGCATACAAGCGTGACACTTGGGCCATGAGCAAGGAGGAAAAGCTGATGGCAGTGCCTGTGCTGCACAAAGAGGGCAACCGCCTTGTCCTCCTCAAGGAGTTTGGGCAGGCAGCAGCAAAGTACCAGGAGGCTGTCATCTGCCTGAGGAACCTCCAGGCCAAGGTGAGCAGGACCTGGCCACCTCCTGTCAACCCAGCCTGATGTTTTGCAGCAAAGCACTCCCCTGTGGGCCCTGGGTGTGCAGGAGGGGATGGCCACAGCTGTGAACTACTCTCTGTGGCTTCCTGGGGCAGGAGAAGCCTTGGGAGGATGGATGGCTGAAGCTGGAGAACCTAGTCACGCCACTGGTGCTCAACTACTGCCAGTGCCAGCTAGAGCTGGGCGAGTACTACGAGGTGCTGGAACACACGACAGAGCTTCTCCAGAAACACAATGGTACCTGTGCCCTGCATCCCATGCCCCCCTGGGGCCTCTGTCCTCTAGGTCCCCCATCCATGACAATGCTCATCCCACATCCGTCTGCCTGTGATGGTACTGTGATGTCCACTGCAGCACCTGTGTCCCAGGTCCCCCTGCCCATATCCCTGGGTCCCCCAACCCATGATGGTACCTGCACCCTGTGTCCTCTAGCTGCCCCTGCCCATGATGTTGTCCCATATCATTTAGATCCACCTTGCCCATGATGATCCCTGCACCTCATGTCACCTGGTGCCCCCCAGGGGTATGTGCACGGCCCAGGTCCCCCTGCCCCTGATGGTACTCCCACCTACAACTGAGTCCACCCCATGTTCCCCTGCCTCTGATGGTACCTGTGCTCCAGGGCCCCTAGGTTCCCAGGGTCCCCAGCTCCTGTGGCTGGTCGCCCTGAGCTGCAGGACCCCTACTGGGGGCTCTCCTCTCCCGGCAGACAATGCCAAGGCCTATTTCAAGCGGGCGAAGGCCCACGCTGCTGTCTGGAATGAGCGGGAGGCACGGGAGGACTTCCTGCGGGTGGCTCACCTTGACCCTTCCATGGCAGCCGCCGTGAAGAAGGAGCTGAAGCAGCTCGGGGAGAGGATGAGGAAGAAGCATGTGGAGGATCGGAAGCGCTACCAGGGGCTTTTCCAGGGGCCACGGGCCAGCAAAGGGCAGGAGAATGGGAAGGTGGGTGGTGAGGTGATGCTGCAGGAAGAAGCACCCCAGGGTGAGGTTGGGGTCCTGGAGACCCCTGGGCAGGGGGAGCAGGGTGCTGAGACCAAAGAAGCAAAACAGCCATGGGCAAACCAAGGAACCCCTAGGGCCGGGAGTGAAGGTGCAGTGCCAGGAGGAGAAGCAGCCCAGGGACAGCCTGCGGGGATGGAGTTGGGAGCAAGGGATGGGCTAGGACGAGGGGAAGAAGCAAACCTGGGCACCTGTGGGACAAAGCCAGAGAGCTGGGGAGCAGAGGAAGAAGATGAGAAAAAGAAAGAGGGGGAAGAGAGGCAGAAGGTGGAGGATGAAGAAAAAGAGGAGAGGCAGGACAAAGAAAAGGTAGAGGCGGTGGAAGAGGAAGAAGAGGAGAAGGTGGAGGATGAAGAAAAAGAGGAGAGGGAGGATGAGGAGAAGGTAGAAGAGGTGGAGAAGGAGGAAAAAGAGGAGAAGGTAGAAGAGGTGGAGAAGGAGGAACAAGAGGAGAAGGTAGAGGATGAAGAAAAAGAGGCGAGGGAGGATGAAATCATAGAGGAGAAAGTGGAGGAGGACAAAGAGGAAGAGAGCCCAGCAGCAGAGGTGCAGAAGGAGGAAGAAGAGGAGGTGGAGGATGAAGAAGAAGAGGAGAGGGAGGATGAGAATGCAGAGGAGGAGAAAGTGGGGGAAGATGAAGTGGAAAAGAGCCCAGCCACAGAGGGGGAGAGGCTGGCTGTAGGGCAGTGTGGGGCAGCAGCAGGGACAGGGGCAGCAGGACTTGGGTGGGGGCTGGAGTGGGGAGCCAGTGGGGCAGAGGGAGCTGGCACAGGGAGCACGGCTGGGGCAGAGGGACAGGAGCACCCCCCTGCCCCATTGCAGCCAGGGAAAGCGGTGATGCACCCCCGGGGCAATGCGGCGAGAGCAGAGCTTGAGGCCACGACCCTGGGGCACAGCCAGCCCTGAGCAGGGCTGGTTACCGCTGCATGGGGGAAAGGCTGCCGGGCTGCTAGCGAGCAGGCACAGCACAGGCAAGAGGGCTGCTGTACCCTGAGAGGGAGCGCCAGGGCTGGGGACTGTCCCCGCAGTGACACGGGAACAACGCTACCTTCACCCCACCGCCGGCACGCCGGCCCCACTGCGCAGCAGCGCCTGCTGCCTCCCTGCCCTGCCTCATCAGCTCCAGCGCCTTTCAGCTGGGTCCCGCTGAGCTTTGCTGGCTCAGAAATAAAAGCTCTTCCCTGGCAACGTGTACTGGATTTGTTCCTGGACGTGACCGGCTTCCCTGATGACAGCCCATGGCTCCTGCCTTGCCCTGGAGCCCACAGTGCAGGGATGGGGATGGAGCATTTTGCTCTACCCATGAGAGGGGGATTTAAAGAGGCTGCATTTCACCCCCATTTGAGCTCCTGAACCTCTCCCACGTGAGACCTGTCCCTCGATGTCCCTACGGTAGCACCGTGTCAGGCCTTTGCCCAGCACCGCCAGCCCTTCCAGACAGCGCTGAGAGCAAGTCCAGCCCTACAGGTCCCCATCCTGGGCAGGCTTCTCCCCAGCGGAGGCTGGGCTGTACCCTGTGTGGTGGGGAGGGCCCGAGGCCCCCTGGCCTTGCCCCAGGGTAGTCCTCAGCTGGGTCCCTCGTGTGCCACAGAGACACACGGGCAGCGCTTGGGGCACGCGCCTCTGGGCGCTGGAGACCTGATGGGGCTCCAGGGAGAAAGCACGGAGGGAGAGGGCTGCCTGCCCAGCATCCCACTGCTGCCTACACCCTTCCTGGGGCTGAAGGATTTCCTACAGCAGAAGTTCCCAGGCAAGGAAGAGGGACTGTCCCCACACAGCTCCTTTCCCAGCCCCCAGGCTGCTGTGTGGCCCTGAGCAGACCTTACTGGAAGAAGATGAAGATGGTGCTCAGGAGACACACCTGTGTCTGGGGAGCCCAGAGCTTTGGTCACAGCTTCTGCTCTGCCTTGAATGGCGTGGACAGTCAGGGTGATACAAGGGACAGGGACATCCATGTCCCAGCAGCCCTGCAGGAGCGATGCCAAGATGGCACAGTGCTGGGAGCTGCCCTGACTCAGCCGAGGTGCACGGATAGAAGAGGCCAGAGCACCAACCCAGGTCTCAGTATCAATACAAATTTATTCTCTTTCCAGAGCAGAGATTGCATGAAGCAGCAAGGACAGCAGCACCACAGTACATGGTTACCAGAGCGTTAGCCAGCCTGCTCCCCTCCCTGCCACATCCTGGCTCCCAAACACAGCCTGAGCACCCAGCCTGGCCGCCGCTGCTCCCTGCCCTGGCACTGGGACCAGCAGCTCTGCCCTCATCCTGCCTTTTCCTTCCTCCAGCTCCCCCCAGGCTGGGTACTCCTGACCTCACGCTCAGGCCAAAACTCCGCTCCTCCCCACACTCCCCCCATCCTGCCACTGGGATAACAGGGGGTCCAGCCAGGTCTTGCAGGCTGGCACATGGTCCCTCACCATGGTCACACAAGCAGCCTGACACAGAACATGCTTACAGCCAGCCTAACACCAATGCCACCGTTACTGCACTCCTGCTGCTCACCCTGGTGTGAGAGGGGGCGGCAAGGACAGCAGCCCGTGCCACTGTTAACGGACACTGCAGCACAAGACCCCAGACACCTGGCTGTAAGGCTCACACCATCTCATCCCCGGTGTGGGCACTGCTTTGCACCTCTGCCAGCACACTGACCGCACAGCTGTGTGCCCCCACACGCTGCCTTGGTTTGGATGTCCCCAAACAGCTCACCACCACATCCCGTCACAGCCAGCGACAACAGCCCCGTTCCTGTCCTGACAGCAAACCCTGTTTAGGGCAGGATGCTGCTTCTTCACACCTGCATGCAGCCCTGCCTGTGCCCTGCCCTGCCCTGCGAGCTCAGGAACCTCTTCCCTCCGCAGCCCTTGGCCCCAGAGCACCGGGGCCGTCTCAGCCTCTGCTCTGGGGCACCCCACGGCACATGACTCTACCTCCTTCTCGACATAACACAGCATGAGACAGACAGCCTGAGGGAGCCTTTGGGACCAGGAGCCACCACTGAGCTACCCTGCCACCTTTGAAGAACAGCCTCCCCCACTGCCCAGAGGGACTCACCTGCTTCCAACGAGTGGCTCCAGCCCCTCAACCCAGCTCAAATTGGGGGACAGCAGCAGGGAAGCTGATCCTTGAGGGTGGCAAGGAGGTGCCCTGTGTGTCCTGCTGCCTGCCCACACCACTATGCTCCTGCATCACAGCCCAACATCCTGGTGGCCCCAGGGCTGGAGAAACCCCTTCGTGCAGCACTGTGGGGATGGGCAGCTGCAGGAGCCGAGGCTTCCCAGGGATGGAGCCAGGCGCAGCCAAGACAGGCTCTCTGTGCCATGGCAAAGGCACAGCTCCCCAGGAGATCAGACAGGATGGTACCTGCTGCCAGCCCAGCCCTCCACTGAGCTCCCCTCACAGCAGCCCTGCTCCCAGGCAGCATCAGCAACGGGGAAGGTGCTGGCCCCCATGGGAGCAGATGCTGGGCTGGACTGAAAGTGAAGGGCATCTACACTTACAGTATTAGAATTTAATGGAGTGAGTCCATGAGAGTATTTAAGTACAGAATATATATATATAATATATATAGAAATATATGCAAATTAAATGATAAGGCTCTGTTATAAAGACCCTCTCAAGATAAGGCTACTAGCTGGGCTGAAGCTCTAACATGGACTCATCCCTACCCCATAACCTCGCAGCCTCTCCCCACCAGATGGTATGTGCCTGTCTGGCTGCAGAGCCCTGGGTGGCGGAGTTCAATCTGTAAGGCTGGCAGCTGGATGCTGTTAGAAAGAGTTCTTTTAAAAACTGTGTGGCTCCAGGAGTGCTTGTGTGCTGATACAGGAGGCCCCTGGACACAACTGAGGAGAAGCAGGATGCTGAGCTCTGCATCCCCCGAGGGCTGCGGCAGCAGCCCACGAGTGCTGAGGAGACAGGCAGTTTTCACAGCTTCAGTTCTTCCTTCTGAACCTTTCCACCCAGGCTTGGACGCTGTGGCCGAGTGGCCGAGCCAGCCTCCTGGGGAGTCCACAGTCCTGCTCCTGCATGACCTATGATCCCCTGAGATCTTCTGGAGCTGGCAAGCATCCTGCGTGACCAGCTTGGAGGAAGTCTGTGCAAGGTCTGCTGCAGCACAGGGAGCATGGCAGGGAGAGGAGGGGGAGGAAAGTAGCTGGTTAGGAAAAGCCTCTGGCTCACAGGAGGTGTTAGATAAGGGAGGTCATACCTGAAAAAGAAATGGAAAGGTCAGAAAAATAGGACCTGGAGCCACCTGGTTAGCATGGACTTGCTGCAGAGCCAGAATACTGCTCAGGAATAGCAGAAGGTGGGTAAGGGTCTCCATGGGCAGAGAGGGAAGGTCTCCCCTGCCTTGTGTTAGTGCTGGCACCAAGCAATGTCTCCTCCCGGCACGCACACGGGCAGCCTGGGCGAGGGACTGAGCGCTGCTCGCAGGCTGGAGCACAGGGGGACAGCAGAAAGAGCAACACCAAACCCCACTGGGTGAGCGGAGTGCCTTCACCATGCACCCCCCAGTCCCCACCCCTGTGGGGAAGGGCTGTCCGTGAGCAGGTAGGAGAGCTGGCACTATGGCTTCCGTTTCAACAGGTAACTGGGGCCTCAGCCTCTCTTGGAGAGGGGTCTGGACAGGGACAAAGCAAGGAGGTGGCTCAAAGAGATCGCTGCAAACTCGGTGGTGGCAGGTCTGTCCATCTTCGCAGCGGGGAGCCCCGCAGGGTGCAGCATCCCAAGGAGGGGAAGAGGCTGCCTTGCAGCTCGCCTGGGGGAATCTAGTTGGTCCGTACTCTTGGCAGCTCTGACGGTCTCTCCTTGTAGGTGCAAACCCGCCTCCTCATTCTCTGTGCCCAGGGCACACACCAGTCCTAGCAGCGCCGCAACGTAGCTCTTGGCTGTGGGCACTACAGGCGATCAGCGGTCGCAGGGAAGCTGGGGTCGGGGCAGGGCTCCGTGGGGCAAAACCTCATCAGAGGAAGCAGGAAGAGGCCAGAGAGGGGGATTTCACTCTAGTACCTCGCGAGTTGGGGAAGGCGCTGCGCAGCTTCTCCATGATGTCTTCCAGGCACACGCTGACTTCCTGGGTTTTGGCTTCCACCTCATCTGTAGCGGGAAAGAGGAGAGGGGGTGGGGTGGTGATCAGGCTCTCTGGGCATCCACCTCGAAGGCCACCATCTCTGCAGGGTGGGCACAGGCAGCTCCCTGCAGCATCGAACCAAGGGACTGGGGCGAGAGCTCAGCCCAGCCCCAACCCTCACCTGCAGCTCTAGTGTCAGGGGTGCTGTGCTCTTTCTCCTTTGCCTGGCTGCCTTCAGACTGATGGGGAGATGAAGCCAAGGAAGAGGCTGCTGACCCGTTGGCATCGGTCTCTGCTGGAGGCTGGAGAGAGGAGGAGGATTGTCATGATCCTCTGTCCTCGTCCTCCCCTGCTTCTGACCATCCCTTTCTGCCACTGCCCCAGCTCTGTTACGGCAAAGCCCACCCCAAGGATCCTCGCTATGGGAAGAATACCTGCAACAGCAGCTCCCTCAGTCGGTGCAGCTGGGACTCCAGCTGCTTGTTGTGGTCCTCCAGGATCTGCATGCGGGTCTCCAGGCGGCTCTTGTGCTGCCGAAGGATTCGTGCCTCTGCCAGGAGCTCATCATTACGTGGGTCTTGCACTGATTCAGGAGAGCCTGTAGCCAAGGTTGGAGACTCTACCGCCTCATCATGCTGCCATTTCAAACGCCTCAGCTCTCCCTGGAGGATCCTGCAAGATAGCCTAGGTCAGCATCACCACTCTCCTTTCTAGAGACTGCTGGAAACACCCGACAGCTGCATACTGGGGATGGCCCATGACTCAGAGACAAAACACCCCTGGAGGCTTTGCCACATGTGAAGCTTGAGGACCAGCACACTCCTGGACTTTGTCCCTGCATGGTAGGGTGGCCTGCCTGCAGCCCTAGGTGACTACAGAGACATGCAACTGCTCCCTAAGAGGCTGAGAACCTAAGGGCAGGGAAAGCATCTCCTCCTGAGCTGATCTGCCTTGCCTAGAGCCTCACCTCACGTGGTCCAGGGCAGCATCACCACTGTTTGCAGGGGCTCAGCGACAAGGGAGACAGTAGTGCCCTGGGGTCACTTCAGCCAGTTTGGGGTTCAGGAGGGGAACAGGTTCTGGTGACAGGGGCAGAAACATTTAGGGAACAGAGTCTTCTCCCTTCCTCAGACAGCACACCCTCACTGAGTGCTCCCATGAAGGTTTTAGGGCTCCAGTGTAGACACCCTCTAAGCAAGCCCACACAGCTTCTCCAGTCCCCACCTCCAGCCCCAGCAGTTACCCCTGGCTCCACTCTGATCTCTACCAGGCTTCTCCAGTCCCTTCCCCTTAGGCTATAAAGCCCACTTTCAGAGCTGCCCATGCTCCTACCTGTTTTCATCCTCTAAGTGGGCCAGGATTCGCTCCAGCTCTCCCTTGTCATCCATGTTGAGGCTTCCTGGAACCTGCTGGCTGCCCCCAGGCTCTCTGTCGGTGATGGGGCTGGAATGGCGCAGCAGGTACTGGTCCTCATCCCTGTTGCAGCAGGTGGAGAAACACCTTAGTAAGGAACATCAGTCTCATGGGAGTTGCATGCCCTTGGGGAAGGACAGTTTGGAGGAAGGTGATTTCATATGGGAGCTTTTTTTGGCTGCTCCAGCTCTAGAGCTCAGAGCTCAGACTCAAAGAAGCTGGGAAGGAAAACATTTCTGTGCCCTGCCTAGGCAGCGATGGAGCCACAGAAGCCCTGACTCCGCAGGAAGCAAGGAGAAGGGAAAGGGGGCAGAACTCACAGGCTATCGTCAGGGGACAGGCTGTCACTGAAGAAGGAACAATTCTGGCTTTCCATCTCTGCAAGCCTGGAGGAAAGGGAAACAGGTTTGAGATATGGTCAGAGACAGCCTGAATGTCTCTCCGTGCACCCTACTTACAGCAGCCCCCACAAGACCCCTCTCTGACAGGGCTCCCAGCTGGCCTGCACCAGTCTGCCCCTCTTTACAGGCTCTAGAGAGTTTTGCCTTTTTATAAAACAAAGACACTGCTGCTCTGGGGTGACAGTCTCTGGAATAAAAGAGCTGCTGCCATGCAGCTGGCTCAGCCTCCCCTCGCATAAGCAAGGCAAAGGGGTGAAAGGATACCAGCTCCAGGCTAGGGTCTGAGCTACAGGCTCCCCGTGCTCCTCAGGTCCCTGCTCTGCCTGGACCCGTGGCGAGGGCAGAGGCATTACAAACCACAATGCAGCAGCAATGGCAAGCATGCAAACGGCACTGGTGAGCACGCAAGCAGAGCAAGACACTGAGGGATCTGCCTGGTGACAATCCAACCAGCAGCTCAAACTGGGAAGAGCAGGAAGGTACATGGAGGCTGCTTCATCACTAGGAAGCTGTCCTGGTCTCAGCTGGGATAGAGTTAATATTCTTCTTATAGCTGGTGCAGTGCTGCGGTTTGGATTTGGTGTGAGAACCATGTTGGTAGCACACTGATGGTTTTAGTTGTTGCTGCATAAGGTTTAAACTAAGTCAAGGACTTTTCAGTTTCTCAGGTCTTGCCAGCGAGAGGGCTGGAGCGGCACAGGAAACTGGGAGGGGACACAGCCAGGACAGCTGACCTGAACTGGCCACAGGGATATTCCGTACCGCAGAAAGTCATGCTCAGTATATGAACTGGGGGGAGCTGGCTGGGGCCTGTCAGTTGCTGCTCGGGTACTGGCTGGGCATCCGTCAGTGGGAGATGAGCAACTGTATTGTACATCACTTGTTCTTTCTCCCCTCCCTTTGGGTTTTGTTCTTCTCCCCTTCTCCCTCCTTTTCATGATAATTGTTATTATTAATACTATTGGTTTGGTGGGATTTCTCCTATTTTAACTATTAAATTGTTCTTATCTCAACCTTCAAGTTTTACATTCCTTTCCAATTCTTCTCATCTTGGAGGGGGCAGGGAGTGAGTGAACGGCTGCGTGGTACTTAGTTTCTGGCTGGGGGTTAAACCATGACAGATGTCTGCTGTCAAATGCATGGTGTCTGCTGCCAACTTGTGTGGCATCAGCCATGGCCCAGGCAGGTTTGCCTGGCCCTGCAGCTGCCTCTTCCCAACGGCAGAGCCAGGCAGTATGCTGGGAAGCGTGGAGGGGGGTGCAGGCAGCAGGAGCTCACCGTACATCTGCCTCAAAACCCCTCCACACCCATCGGAGTTATGCTCCATGCCCTGGTGTGACAGTGGTGCCCAGTGGTGATACCTGCTGGCAAAGTGCTCGATCCGGGAGTGGGTATCGGCATGTGGTAACATCGGGGAGGAGGCTGGTCTGGAAGAGATGCACAGTGGTCAGCAAGGCTTGGCTGTCCTCACTCAGAGTTAGGAGCTAGAAAAGGCTGCCCTGGTCTCACCTGGGCTGAGAAGAGCCAGGGACAGGCTGGAAAGGGAGGCTGAAATATCTGCTTCTGCAAGAACTCGGTGCCATATCACCCCCAAAGCAAGTGCCCCATCCAGCCCTCCCACAGGAGCCCTGTCTCACAGCTGAGATGCTGCTTCCATCTGTGGAGCCCGCGTATCAGGCAGGGTTGAAAGACACAGCCAACTCACGTCTCTGAGAAGTCAGCCTCGAGTATGGACTGGACGGGCAGGTAACCTCTCTGTGGGTGCTTGCTGAAGTACTGCTTGGACCGAAACTTGTTCTTCAGTGTTGTGGCAAAGTCTCTCATGTTCTCGCTGGATGTGGTCTGCAGCGACACAAGCATTACCAAGGTGTTGCTTAATGAAAAGGGGGGATCACAGGGCAGCATCCGCAGGAAAGAGGTCTCTTCAGTCTGGGCACAAGCTCCACAGAGGAGGCAGACACAAGTGAGGAAGCAAGGAGGGCACACGGCAGCTCTGTCAGCCTGGCACGGGGCCTGGCACAAGCCAAGCTGGGCACTGGTGCATGCCATGCATCCCGCTCTCCCTGAGCCCCAAACCAGCAGGGACACAGGCAACTCCCAGCATGCGGACGGGAACAAAACCATACAAGGGATCTACTTCTGGGGCTGCACCAGCCTAAACACTGCCAGGCTGCTGCTTTCAACAGGGACCTGCTCTGAGTCAAGGCCCTCCCAGCCCAGCCCAGCCCCATACCGGGGTGTAGTACTCCATAATGGGGTAGTGCAGCTTGTTGCCCTTGCTGGCTCGCCCGGTGAGGAAGCAAGTCTGGCAGATATCCACATTGAACTGCTTCAGACTCCGATACCTGGAGAGGTTGAGAGGCCATAGGGAGGCAGAGTCAGCAAAACCACATCATTTTGGAGCCCAAGAATTGCTCAGCAGGGGACAGAGGTGGTCTGTGTTGCTCTTGCACCCCAGTGAACCCACAGTGCTGATAGCTGAAGCCCCCAGAAAAGCATCCTGCTCCTTCCCCTTTGCTGGCACCGGGTCCGACCCGCCCAAAACACTGCTGCTGCAGAGCTCTAGGTTCCCCCAACAGCACAGAGCAAATTCAGCTCTCTCCTGCAGGTCATCATGCACTTTGCCTGGGGGCCAAGGTCTCATATCACAATGCCTACCTGAAGCCCTTGATGGGGCACTGCCGGCAAACGGAGCACTTGGTCTGGTGCTTCACCTGCTCAGCCATGGTCACCCGGTGCAGCACAGCCAGCCACACCATGGACTGCGGCTCCAGGTTGGCCCACTCAAGGAACTGGGACACCTCGATGGTGGGCTTCCCGTTGCTCTGGGGAGGGGAGAGGAAGCAGCTGCTCAGGGCTGGGATCCAGCTGTGATGGGGTGCAAGCTCCTCACCACCTCTGGGAGCCTCTCCCCAGCACGGCTGCTGCAGTGGGGATAGCACGGGCCACAGCACCCTACTCACAAAGCGGAAGCAGCTGCGGATGCTGGGCTCCACATTGCTGCCCCCAAACGCTGCCACCTCTCCCAGCTGGCGTGGGACCTGGATGGCCTCGTGGAGCAGGACGCCAAGGTGCCGCTGGTCACAGAATCCCCCAGCATTTGCCACTTGGCTGAAGAGATCTGCCAGCAGGACAGACACACAGCCCCATTAGAGACACAGCTGATGCCCCAGCACACCAGGCAGGACGCAGGCACGTGTGGATCAGACTGGGGGCCCCACCACCTGTCTCCAGCAGCGAGCTCAAAAAAGAGGGAAAAACTGAGCTATGATTAAGTAACCTTTACCAGTATCCTTCCAGCTCCCAATAACCAGGAGTTCAGAGTCTTCTTGAGGCAGAGGTTACATATATCACTTCTTTAGCAGCCACAGCTGGTCTGTCCGCTACCAATCTGCCCGTACCCTTTTTTTAACCCTTGGGGTGCCTCCTGTGCTATCCCCTCCACAGTATCCCACAGCAAAGACTACCATGGTTAAAACACAGTGAGGAAATTTGCCTGAAACCTACTTCCCAGGCATGCACCCCCAGGTTTTTTCTTTCTGGGAAGCACTGGATAACTGTTGCCTCTTTGCCTTCTCTGCGCTGTTCCTTACAGTGAGTGCCATGCAAGCAAGATCACCGCAGCACCAGTCAGTCTACCAAAAAGCCTCCTAATTTAGGCAGCGTAGGCCTGGGGAGGGAATGGGGGGGAGGAAGGGAGGGGTGGGCAACGTAAGCAGATTAGTCACTGCAAGAAAGCTGTTTCTCTGCTCTTCCTGGGAAGAGAAGGGCTAAGCAAGGAAAGAAAAGCACTCCTGCTTTCCCCAGGTTACTCTACACCAGGCCCTGGGGGAGGGAGACGGGGGACTCACACTGAAATTTCTCCTTGACTTCTGTCCCACACAGACACGCAATACCCGTCTTGAAGGAGAGAGCCCTCATCTTCCCACTGCGGCCACTGCAAGGCAAGATATTGCACAGGTTTGCAAATGTTTTGGAGGCTTTTTTATGCAGGGGATCAGCAAGGCAAGCCCATGCCAGGCAGTTCCCTCGCTAGTGGCCAGGACCTTTTAGCAGCACTGCCAGCTGGAAGACCACCACAGAGGTTTCCTTCCAAGCATAGCAGCCCTACAGCTCAGGAGGACACCGAGGGACTGGTACCTGTCAAAGACATTCAGCAGCCAGTTGAGACTCATGTCCACACAGAGTGGCACATTCACCAGGATGCCCCGCTGCTCCTCCAGCCTCTCGTAGAGGGTGGTCAGGCAGTGGATGACCTCCACCACGTCCATCGCGCGGTCACTGGGCTGCAGGTCGTGCTCATTGAAGATTTCCAAGGCTGTGGCCAGGGTCACCATGTCCACTGCACAGAAAGCACAGGCGGAGTGATCAGAGGCAAAGAGGAACATGGGAGAGGTAAGAACTAAGAGGGAGATGCAGCCCTGCCTTGCCTTGGGGCTGTCTCAGCTCCACTGCAGCAGGGAAGATGCTGGCAGGGTGGGCAGAGCTCCCAGAATTGCTCTCCCACCTGCAAACCCCTCCAAAAACACCCACATCACCTATATAGCCAATTTGAGCCACTTCTGTGTGGTGGTCTGTGTGACCTTCCTTCCCTGTTGCTGCGGCCAGGCACGGCCAGGAAAATGCTGCCCGTGAAAGGCTCTGTGCGGAGCCCCCGGTGCCCAGAGCCAGCCTCCGCACATGCCATGTCCCTGCGGGGCTGGCACAGGGAGGTGAGGGGGCACAGAGCCACACAGACCCCACGAGCAGTTACCCTGAGGTGGAGCAGTCCTGTCTGCAGCTCTGACCTGGCACAAACCTGAAATGGGGTGAGGACGGGGTGGGCTGCCCTGGTTACCCTGCATTCAGATTGCTATGGCTGCAGGTTGTACGTGCTACCATGTTTAGCAGCCAGCAATCTTTCTTTTCATTCTTTCTTTCCTCTTCTGAGATCATTTATGTTCTCAGTGCTCAGGGGATCATGTGCCATTTCCACATTGTAACTTCACCCTGTGGAAAAGTCCTCCCTTCTCCTGTCAAAGCTGCTGACAGGCGCACTGGGGATCCCCAGTTCACACACTGGTACCACATCGCTCCTGCTCGCCCTCATGCCCACGCTGCCCGTGACTGTGTATGGCTCTGAGACGTTCCACACTGCTTCTTTCCTACGTGGCCACTCACTTCTGCAAACCTCTCATCGTGGGGAAGCTGTCTTGGCAGCCTCTTGCCCTTCTCAAGTATGTCTTGAATAAGAAGCACTTATTCATGTTCTTCCACATCATTTCTGGGCTGGAAAGAAGGTGTCAGCACAGCGTATGAGATGCAGGAGACAAGCAACCAAGAATGCACAGGCAGCACAGGGGAGGGCTCTGCTTTGCTCTCTGCCCTTTTCCTCACTATGCTGCTGCATAGACATCTTTGCAGGGTGGCAGAAGCTAACTGCTGCTTTACCCCAGTTGCACCATGTCCCTGGGTATGGGACAGCCTGGTCACCACAGTGTCATGAAACTACCCCGCAGCCAGGGTTCAACTCCCCCAAACACCAAACCTCCTCTCAGCCTCTCGTTGCCTCTTCCAGGTTTTCACAAGACATCAGGGAGCACAGGTCCACCTGGGACCCCACTGCTGCCTGGTGTATCTCCTCCCAGTTGGGAACAATTAATTCAGGAGGGAGTTTTCCCTCATCCTGCCGCTGTTTAATTTTGACAGAGCCTTAGGCAAGAGGCCTTGCCAAAAACCCTCCAGCAGCCAAGGATGCCCCGTCTATTAGCTTCCCACCTGCCTGCTCACTGATTCCCTCAGAAACTCTTCAGCAGTTTCCGAGGAGCAGCCACCTCTCTGAGCGCCACACATCATGTTGAACTCCTATTGCATTATGTTCACCTGGCTATTAGTCCTCGTTTTAACCGGAGTTCTACCTACAGTGCAAAAGTCGGGTTATTGGTTCCCTTCCTCCTCTAAGCGGTGGAGTGCACTCTGCCCCTGCCAGCGAGGCTGGTTTTGGCTCTGGTACATCCACGGCTTCTCAGGGCTCTGTTGGGCCTCCTGGGCGAGACCCTGACCGGTTGCACAGCTCTGTAACTCTGAACTGGACCGCTTTCTTCTCAAATCCCTTTGCCTAACACCTGCTCTTGAGGCATTCCCAGCCTAAGCCTGCAAAAAAAGGTGCTGACACAGACAGCTCGCTGGTGGATTTGCTCGGCTTTCCAGCCGCAGGCTCATCTTCCTAGTCCTTCTGCCTCAGCCGCCTGGCCCCTGGTGGGATCCTGCCTTTGATGTGCTGATAAAAGCTTGTGTTAGTTTAATGCCGTTATTGAGGGAGACCCAGCAGGAGGGAAATACTTCCCACACTCACATCGCAGGGCTTTTTGCACCCGTCGTAGTTTCATAGCCGTCCGATAAGCTGAGAACTTGATGTTGTTCAAATCCGCTGCAATAACACAGGAAAAGAAGAATTAAACCACAGCTTGACAACCTTATCTCCCGAGCAGGCAGCAGCAGCTGCAGTTCCCAGACACCAGCCCCACCAGCAGAAGCAGAGTGCGTACTGGAGGAGGAGGGGCAGAGCCTGGCAGGGGGTCGCACCCCATTGCTTTGGGGGACCCTGTGCCACAGAGAGGAGCAGGTGCGCTGGGGGATCTCATACAGGACCCCACTGCAAAAAGGCAGATGCTACTGGGATAGTTTCGTGGCAGCCTCCTTACCCAGTGTCTGGTACAACTCCGTCATCTTTGGGTGGTCCCAGCATGTCGTCTGGGCCTGGTGGCTGGAAGGAAAGTAGAAGGAAATCAAAAGTCAAGCTTGGAATTAAGCAGCTGCCGTGAGAGAGTAAAGAATGGACCCATCCAGCCCTGGAAGCCAGTCCCCCAGTGCTGCAGATGCTGGGGCTGCTGTATGCCAGTGAGCAAGCTCCCAGCCACAGCAGCATGGGGGATGCCCCCATGAGGATGCCCCCATGTGCTGCCAACCTCCCCTCCTTCAAGCCAGAGTCCACCCTCATCTGGGGCGTCTTATCAGGCAGGAAAAGCCTGGCTCTGCCAAGTAGGGGATGACATGCTTCACTGGAGGACAGTGCTCAGACCAGTCTGCCCAGTGTCCCCTGCTCCTAATTGGTCCCCAGTTTGTTCCCACCGGTCCAGAGAAGACCACAGGCTGCAGCTGGGAGCACACTCACTTGATGTAATATGGCACTTTGTTGGGGGAAATGGCTCGCTCCCAGGGGACCTGGACGGAGGCTGCAAGGAGAGACACACAGATGTCAGTTCAACACCCAACACTCCTTTAGGCTGCTGCTGTTTCTGATGAGAGCCCGGCGGAACTGTGCTCGCGTATGGGTGCCTCTGACGAGGCTGTGCCTTCCAAATCACCCACTGGGGCTGCCGGAGTGGGCAAGCAAGTATCACCTATAAGTGGCACAACTTCTGGTCTTGTCAGAGGCGTCTTGCCTCTCTTGAGGCAGGGTATCTAAATCTGGCTGAGCTCAGAACTCGAGAAGAGACACTTCCTGACATTTTTGATGATGCTCAAGGCAATGCTGTGGTCACCAGTGAGCAGGGCTGGGATTCGGGCACACACACAACACTGCGTGTTATGACCAGGCTTGGGCACCCACAGTATCTACTGTTCCCATTACTCATGCTCTGTGTCAGCTGCAGTATCTCAGGAAGATGAGGATGCATCCCATACCAGTTGCCTGCCACCCTATGTTTGTTATCTAGAGGATGAAAGCCCTTTTTATGACCCACAGCTATTTTCCCTTGTCACAGGCAGCTTATCAGTTCCAGCAACTGGAAAAGTCACTCTTCCTTTCAGAGGACACGGTCTGCAGAGAAACACAGGCCAACAAACCCCACTGACATCTGAGGATCCTGCAGAGCTCAGCTTTTCTGAGGATGTACCCCAGACTCTGGAGCACAACCTGCTGCCTATCCTTTGCAGGTCTGAGAGCCAGCAGCCGGCAGCAGCTCATCTCTGTAGGAACGGCATTGCTCTGTCCGGCCACATGAATGAAAATCTCCTTAAGGTACACATTTTTGGCCTCTGAATGACTAACATGGGATGTGGAGGACTACCTTTTCCTGCCATCTATCTTCCTTCTGTTGTCTTGCCCACCCTGTCTCTGAGGCTGGCACGGTCCCAGTATCACCTGGGAGCTGCTGCTGCAAGTGTCACAGCTCTGTGCTCTGAAGGGAAACCACACTGACGTCCCACCCTTGGTCCCACAAGGTGAGGTAGCACACTAACTTTGGGAGATGCCCACTGCTCTGGTTCCTGTGAACCAGGCACTGGCCTGGGCCCTTTTCTAGCTGCGTGTGTGGCTCTGGGCTCAGCAACAGGACTCTGCACCCCCTTCCCCTGTGCCACAGCCCCTGCTATGCCATGCTGCAGAGGCAGCCGCATGGCAGGGAGCCAGGAGGACCCACTCACGTACAGGAGAGGAAGTGCTGGGAGCCTGGTCCAAAGTCCCGGTGGGCATCTTGGAGCTGCTTCAGGCGTTCATTTATGGAGGCCTGGGGAACGGGACAGAAGAATTCCGTGGCAGCCCATCAGGCATTTCAGAATGAAGCCCCATTCAGGAAGGCTTGTGGATGGACACAGATATGCCCCAGCATGCAGGTCCTCTTCCTTCCTCACCTGCCTTAATATTTGCATTTCCCAGTCCACTTAGTCCTCTACACCTCCTCCCACAGGCTGAGGCAGCACAGGCCACATCACCAGCTCATCTGTATCCATATCTTCACAGACGTCAACAAAGCCACAGCTGATACTGGCCTCCTCACCAGATCCCAATTTTCCTCAGACAGCATCTTTTGTTCCTCCCATTGCTTTTTCCTGCTCAAGACCTCTACAGATTTACCAGCCACTTTCCTCACACTGAACTAATGCTCCAGGAACACCAGCTGTACCATTCCTGCTATGCCAAGCCTTACTGTATCATCCTTGAAACTCAGCAGTAACAGCCTTTCCCCAGCATCCCCCAGCCTGTGGTTTATTTGCAGTGCTTGGTCCTGACTCCTTCCCACCTGCAGCTGCTTCCAGCGCGTGTTGATCTGCTCCAGGGTACGGGAGTTCTCCATGGATAGGTGAACATCTGAGATGGCAAGCTGGTGTGCAAGATCATTGACCACTTTCACCCCATCCTTCATGGGGGAGAGCTCCTCTTTGAATAGCTGGAGTCCCGTGCCCAGGGGAACAGGCACAGTGTAGGGGAAGAAGGAAAAGAAGCAGGTGAGTGGTCAGGACCTGGATCTGATTCCTCCTCTACAAGCTAGGGTGGGCCAGGGGCTGGCAAGATGCTGCTGACTAACCCTCCCACAGGATACCTTAGTGGGGGGAAAAAAAAACCCGAAACAAAAAAACTCAAACCAGCCAAGCTGGAGATTACTCAAATCTCCTGAGAAGCGAGATGTTGACGATGGCTCATCTATGCTGAGCTGCAAGGGGCTCAGCACAGCCAATTCATTGCTCAGGACACTGTGGGCCAAATCCACACTTACAAAGCTAGGGGACTGTCCGAGGAAGGACCTAGCCCCTGAGACCCCAAGTAATGAGGCTTCATTGGACAGAGTAGTCAGAAGGAGCAGCACTGCCCTCCTGGGAGACAACATCTCATCATCTCTGGGGCCAAGGCTGGAGCATTCTCAGAAGCAGAAGTACCTTGGTCGACTGGATGTGCTCTGGCAAGGAGTCGATGAAGAGGTCCCCAATGGGTTCCCAGGTTTCACGCACACTTTCAGCCTCATCCAGTGTTGTGCTGAGCTCCTCCATAGCCCCTTTAATCTCTAGCAGCTGCTCCAGGGTCCGTTCGATGTGACGGTGCTGGTCCACGCACCGAGCTGTGAGCTTCTCCCACAGCTCGCTGGCCACATTCGCCTGCTTCCAGACAAAGCGGCTGATGTTTTGGATCCGGTGCCGGGGAGAGACATCTGTGAAGGCAAGCAGAAGGGGAATGCAGAGCAAAAATAAGAGCCCAGCCCAGAGGAGAGTGTGCAAGAACTGGAGGGAGGGTAGGGGAAGAAGAGACATTGAAAAAGATCTAGGAAAAACTGGAAAGAGGGAGGGAAACCAAGTGAGAATAGTATCTATCTCTGCACCAGCTCCTCTAGGTATCCAGCCTGCTCACAGACCTTTCTGCTCTCTGTCTGTCCTCACGGGCAGAAGCCCTGCTACCCTTTAAAATCCCACCCCAGAGCACATCTGATGCTGTCTCATAAGATGCCCCATCATGGGCTGTGCCAGCAGCCTCTGCCTTCACCAGGACAGAAGCACAGCTCTACACCAGCCCAACCTTTGGCCAAAGGGCTGAAAACAGCCTGGTGCATGATGGCATGAGGCAGAGCATTGATGTGACCCTTTGTGCCACACCAGCCACCTCTACTCCATCTGCTCCAGTCCAGCCCAGGAGAAGCTGTGCTGTGCTATGGGAGAACGAGGAAGGGGGAGCTCCACAGACCTTTGCTTTCTGAAGTTGGTTCTTCTAATTCCTCAAATGGATGCTGGGAAAGGAAAGCCTGTGCTGACTCCAGGACAGAGTAAATGTACGGTCCCCGAGACTTCACTTCTTCCATGAAAGCCTGGAGAGCAGAGCGCAGAGATGAGATGGCAGGCTGAGCTAGAAAACCATACCCCTGCTGCTCCCTCCCCCAGGGCTGCAGTGATTTATTTGCTCCAGGGCCCAAACCTCACTGGAGACATGGAGAAAAATTAACAGAAATATTTTTGCAGTTCAGGGAAAGAATGACCACCTGCAAGAAGGTGGTTCCTGCAGAGGTTTGGACTGCAGTTTTGCTGGAGGGGGGAGATGGAGCAGTGAGCCCAGAAGGGTGTGTTGAGCCAGGGCTGCAGAGGGGGAACTGCTTTATCGATGATGCTTTCACAGGCGCTGCTTGGAGACACTCCTCACTCATGCAGCAAGAGCATGGTCCTGCAAGCAAGCAGTCCTTCCAGCAGCTGTTCAGCAGCAAGTCCAGCTGCTGGAGGAGCAAGGAGGGAACAGCAAGATGCCCCAGAGTAGCACATCTGCCAGGGCAGACTTTGGAGGCAGACTGGTTTAGGACATCCTCTCCTCCCCTCCAGCTGCAGCCCCCCGCTGGATCGGCTATTTGTGCATCAGGAAAGTGGCTAGCTCCAGCGACAGTGAGGAGTAGCAACAGTGAGCAACAGTTTAGTTTTCAAGGTAAAAACAGCTAAAGCCCAACAGCTACTGTCAGCAAGAACAAAATGCTCTGATCAGGGAAGCAGGAAAGCCTGATCTGCCTGGGTTTACCCCAGTTTCAGATATGATGATGGTGTGCTACTGCAGGAATCACTCTTGTCCTGATTACCGGGTCACCCTTAGACGAACCAACCTCCTGAGGCCTCAGGGTCCCAAAAGCAGAGGCCAGCGAGAGGCAGTTCCCTCTCTTGCAGAAGTAGGACATAAGAAAGAAACTAGGAGAGAAGCGATGGGGCCCACCAGCAGCTGCAGCACCCGCAGATGACTTGGGGCTGTAATGCGGATTTATTGTCTAACACCAGATGGGCTCTGTCTGTCTCATGCCGTGGGTATTTGCTACGGGGCTGGGGCTCCGCCTTCCCACAGGAGGCAGAGATGGAGATGGGCAAGGACCGGTGCACTCACAGGCTGTGGTCCTAGGCAGGGCTGCCCACTTGCAGCTCATCCTAGCAGTGAGCGGCAGCAGGGGAGGCATGAGGGGACATACCGCGTGCATCTCCTTTTCCTGCTGCACCAGGAGGATGTCACCCCGTAGGGGCAGCTGTGCTGAGAGCTCCTCATCCTTCTGCCCGAGCCAGTCTATGATCTCCTGGAGAGGCACCTGCAGCTTCCCGCTGTGGTCGGAAAAGGCCTCCAGTCGAGCCCTGGCAGGAGAGCGAGGACAGCAGCAGGGTGGTCAGACAGGCAGGAGAGGAGCAGGTTCCTCTGGGAGGGGAGGCGTAGCACCGTGGTGGGGGTGGTAACCCCTGGGCACCCCCAGGACCCCACCAGTGCCTGGCAGCATGACTCAGCACAGGCTGTGCGTGACCCTCAGATAGCACAGACACTGCACCATCAGGTTGGGTGAAGCACAGAGGCACCGGGAAGGGGACATCACCCCAGAGCAGAGGACAGTCACTCCGCATTCACCGGTGTGTCAGGGCTGTGCTCTGGCTGGCACAGGGGGCTTGGCTCCACATTTTTGTGACTGGGCACCCTCCAGGAGCCTTGCATTAAGGCAAGAGACGATTAACATGCCCCAGTTAAGTTCTCCATCATGCTGGCTGTGGAGCTGCAACCTCTGATGGTTTGGAAGTCATGTTCCGCCCACACCATGGAGGGGGCTCCTGATAAAGGGACAAGCACAGAGGAGGTGGCAGCAAGGCTGCGGGGCAAAAAGAGACAAAACACAGAGACAGCAGTGGCAGAGGATGGAGAAAGCAGCAGAAAGCAATAAGGAGTGAAGGGAGGGAGAAGAGGATGAGATGGGTGGAAACAGAGGCGGTGATTTTCAGCATGAGGAGAAAGACTCAGAGGTCTGTGTACAAGAGGGGAAACCAAGCCAAGGTCACCATGAATTCGTGTGGCTCATGAAATGAGCAAGTGGAAAAACCTCCTGGCAAGCACATGCAGCAGGCAAGGCTGGAAGGCCAGCCCGGCCCTGGAGCTTATCCAGACAGGGATTCTTACCGAAGGCTGTGGGATTTCTTTTTGATTTCATTCCAGCAAAGATTCATCTCCAGAGGGGCCTGAGGCCCAGCAGCACCACTCAGAGCCCGGGGGGTTACACACGAAGGTCCTGCACCATCCTGCAAGGCTTCAACCTGGGCAGAAACAGAGCCACACTTCATCCAGAGATCACTGCCCGGTGCTTGCGATCCTCAGATGGCACAGACGCTGCACCATCAGGTTGAGTGAAGCGCTTTGTGCCTCTGTCCTGACCCTGCCTGGCTTTTCAACCTGCAAGGGGAATGCCCTGCTGCCGGAGGGGTCTGTTAGCAGCTCCAGGGAAGCTCGGGGCCACGCCTGGAGGAAGGATGCAGTGCCGACTCCAGTAGCGCTAAGAGCAAAGGTCGAAGGGAGGGCTTACTGCACGTCTCCTGTTCTGCAGGATCCCTGTTATCCAGTTATGAATTTACCCCCAGTTATCCAGCAATGAACTTATCTCACTGCTAAGTGTTAAATCAGAGCTGGCCTGTGTGTTACAGCCCCTGCAGGGCTAACAGTGATTTCTTTCCACACCATACAGGGCTGCTGTGATTCAGGAAGAGACAAGCACCGTGGGTCCTTTACACCATCCCCAGTACTGAGACCTGCCACCTGCTCCCCTACAGCAGCACAAGGATATTCCCTGACTGCACAGCAAATCTGAGATGCTGCTTCTCATCCGCAGATGCTGCTTCTCCTCCACACCTCTCCAGAATGAGCAGTGGTGGGAAGGATGTTCTTGAGAGGCCGGGGAGCAGATGGCAGCAAATCCTAACCCAGCCGCATGAAGGAAGCACAATTTGCACCACACCGTTCAGCCTGGAAAATGAGATGCTGGTCCCTGGACAACAAATCCTCATTGGATGGGGGAAGGAATCCTCTCCTAAGCCTTTAGCACTGCATCATGATGGCAGTGAAGACATCGTTGCACTTTCTGGTGACAGCAACACACACCAGCAGGACTAGGAGCATCTCACATAGGACTCTGAATGAGACAGAATTTCCTCTCCAAAAAAACATAGCTTGTTGTGCAAAACACAGCGACACATTGCATTTCCACAAGTGAGACGTTGATGTGCTTTGTTGGGGAAATGTCAGCCTTTCAATCTAATGCTACTTTGATGTTAGAGCTAATTTGTGATAATTATCCCCAGATGATTAATCAACCATAATGAACCACATTAGTACTTTCTAAACAGCACATGCAACAGGTACTCCTTTGCGAGAGAAGGGCAGCTGCTTCTGGGGGAAAGCAGCAGCTCTTCCAAGGGGAACATGCAGATATTTGTCACTTATCCTGTCCAAGGGCTCACAGAATTGTCCAAGGGACAGAGCCAGCCAAGCCAAGGAGAACATCAGGTGGGAAGAAGCCACCAGACAAGCAATTTGGCCAGACAGCTAAAGCAATATCCCCTTCATGCCAGTTCTCAGAGAGAAATCAAATTATCAACAAGACAGGTGTTAAATTTGCTTCATCTAAAAACTTCTAACACCAGGCTGTTCTCTGCCTCCCCAGCCTGCCGCTCCAGGAGCATCAAGAAAAGAGAGAAAACCGTCACCCACAGAGTTCACAGGAATCTTGGGGCCATGAATAATAAACCACTCAAGGTAAAACTTCTGCTTGCACATAGAAAAATCAATACTCTGCATGTGCACATCCTCATGACACAGAAGTAGGTTAGCCCCACAGTACTGCCAGGGAGCACTCAGCCTCCCCTCTATCCCAGGGGATACCAAAGGAGGGGATCAGCTCCACCTGGGTGCAAGTGTAACTGCAGCACAACTCAGCAGACAACACAGTCCTCCCAGCCTTGTTTAAGAAAAGACTAAAAGCCCACAAGCCTGTGCCTCACAGGCCATGCCCGGTAAATAGCCAGTGACAGTGGCCAAGCAGGGGCCAGGTGTTGAACATCTGCTTCCCCTAGAACAAAAGCCTGCAAATGAGCAGAGGGAAAAAGCAGTGCCTTCCCTCTGAGCATCCCCTAGGCATCCCTTCGCCAGAGCCCCAGCAGTGGGAGCCTGGCCCTGCATTCCCCCTCCACCCTTGAACAGCTTTATTTTCAGGTGCAGAACACTCACGCAGGCTCTGACGAGCGCATCTACCTGTGCTTAGCCACAGATCCTCCGCAGGGCCGCTCAGCTTTGCCGGAGGAGCAGGCATCGCCTCCCACCCCTCCGGGTGCCACCAGGCAGCACTCGCAGGGAAGCAGGCAAGTGCTGTGTGCTTAGCAGAGCAGGGCCACCCTGAGAACTGACCCCCCAGGAATGTGGAGGGGGGCGGCAATGCCTCGCACCCAGCCTCAATCCCAGCTTTGTCCAGTGGCATTCCAGCAGCCTCCAACCTGCCTTAACCCTGGTAGTGCCACCGTGGCTGCCCGCAAAGCAGGCAGAGATCTGTCCCCTGCCAGGCACCCCGGTGTGGGAAAGACCCTTGCGGGAAGTTGGCTGGGTGCAGAGGGATTGCAGCAAGCACTGGCGAAGAGCCCTCTCTGCAAAGGTGATGGTGAGCTGAGCTGGGGTGACCAGCAGAGACCTTGGCCTCAGATGCAGGGCAGGATGCACACGCAGCACAGACAGGAGTGTCTCCTAGGGAAGAGATTTACCCAGGGAATGGTCCCAGCAAGCTTTGGCTACTGAGAAGGTAAATGGGTCCTTGAGACCTAACCCCCAAGAAGCCAAAGATGCTCTCCTTACCCCCCACATGACCCAGCTCAGTGCTGGGGCCAGCACAGATGTTCCTGCCTGCCTGGACTGGGTGTAAAAGTTTGTTTTTGCCAGAAGGCTCTGGGCTGGCTCCTTGTGCCCCCCACAGTTCTGCCACCCAGCATTGTTTCCATGCTCTCCTCCACCTACAGGGAGGGAATGAAAAGCTCCCTGTATCTCTCCCTCTCTTGCCCTCCTTCCCTGCCTGTACATCAGACTGCTGCTGTCTCTTCCCCTGGGACCAGCACGGCCAGCCGCCTCTCCTCACCACCTCCCAGGCCAACAGATGCAGGACCAGCTCTCAGACTGGGGGAGGCTTCAGCAAGGTCAGGGCGCAGCTAAGGATGGGCTTTCTGCAGCCTGCTGGGAGCTTTCAGGACAGGCAAGGACAAGAGAGGAAGGCTCTTTCCTAGGTGGTAACACCTACACCTGTGAGGAGGGCACGGCAGAACCTCTGAACGAAGTGAGCTGTCACTAACACTGCAGCAGCCAGCAGGTACATGGCACCCAACACACTGATGCACACACAGCAGAAAGCCAGGCTCAGGCGGGGACCAGGGGAAAACTGTGGTGGGTATGACCCAACCTGAGGATGTTTGCACCCTCCCTGTGTGTCATCTTGCAGCTTAGTGGTGGTGGGTCCAACAGGTCATCCTTTCTCAGCCCCTCCCCCCTAGCAAACCCCACAACACTCTGCTCCTGTCATAGAGGCTTGGACTGCTCAGGCAGCTCATTTGCCTGTTCATCCTGTTCTATCCCTGTCCCTCCTTACTTCATCTGCTGGGCTGTTCATTAGCTACCCATGCACTGGCCCGGTAGCGGCTACCTAACAGCCACCCCAGGGCCAATAAGCTCCGACTCGGCTATCAAGAGCCTGCCCCAGCTGTAAGCCTCACCCTTGCATGCTGGCAAGGCTCCAGAGACAGCTCTGCCTTCTTCCTGCAGACTCTGGTTCTCTGGGGCAGGACGGGTCCAGACTGATGGCAAGGCACAGCATGGAGGAGCCCCAGGCTGAGCTTTTGCTCTTCATGTTTGAAGCACGATGAAAAGGGGAAGGCAGAGCCAGAGACCCCATTCATCCTGGGAACAACACTGCCAGTGCCCGAGGAAAACTTTGGCACCGTCCATCAGGCTCTTGTCAGGTGAGAGATGCCCTGGGGCCAACAGCTACAGGCAGCAAAGGGTGAGCCCCGCTCTAGCAGAGCAAGGCAGTGCTTCCCCAGCCTTGCTGCCCTGGGTGACCCAGGGCAAGGTGCTAAACCAGCTTGTGACAGCTCAGTGCAGAGCACAGGCAGCTTTGCAGACAGTTGCCAGCACAGCTGTCTGATCTCCTGTGCTCTCCCTGCCATTTACCCTGGGACCCCAGAGACCTTTACCTCTGCCTGGCTTTGGTGAGCAGCCTGACCTGCCAACTCAGAGACCCTCGGGGAAGGAGGAGAGACACCAACAGTAAGAACCCACTCTCCGTTCCTCAAGATAACTAGACTAGAAAGAAGTCAGATTCCTCCTTTGCCTTACAGCATTCACCAGGGGCTTATCCCAAGCTCTTCTCTGCAGCCAGGAAGGTTAGAAACATACATTTTCAACAAAAGCTGATGTTCTTCCAAGTTCCCAGGAAAAAAAGTAAACCCAACCAAATACACAAGAGCTGTTAATGGTGGCCTCTTGCTCTTTATTTTGAAGGAAGCTTGAAATCCAGCTCTGCAGGTTGTCTCTATTCCTCTACTTTGGGAAACACTTTGCAGCCAAAACGCTCGAGGAAAGCTAACGCTCTCATTAAATGCGAGCCAATGGGGGGTTGGAGCTAACAGCTTTCCCTGCCATCAGGAACAGAGGTCCGTCCTGGTTTGCTCCACAGATATTTGCAACCGCTGCAAAAAGCTGCCATGTGAAAGGCTCCCAAACCCAGCTCTTACCTGAGACAGCGGGTGGGCAGTGCTGCTGTGCTGCGCCTGGTCTGTGACGTGCCACTCAGGACACCGTGGGAGAACATAGGGCCATTCCTGCATCACCAGGGGCTGCATCAGAACCGATGTTCATGGGGATGGAGACAGCTCTAGGCATGAGCACCTGAAAAGCAACATGAGAGTCCCTGGGTCAGCTTGCACCTCCTCATGGAGCTGAGCCCCTTCCCAGCTGCCTAGCGTGCTGTCTTCACCAAGGTTGAATACTAAAAGGATACATTTTTTTAAAATATATTTGTACTAACGTTGCAATTTTTTTTCATCTAAATGTACCACTTTTTTTTTATTTAGTTATAGTTTGCTGTAATGATAAACTGTATTAGTGAGTCCCGCAAATTATGTTGTATTTTCAAAAGGTGTTGTGTTTCTTGAACCACAGGGGATGCCCAGGTTTTAAAGGAAGAGTGGAAGAGAGGATCTCACCATCACGACCACTTATTTATAGAAATACTAGGCATATCTCCATTAGTAGAAAGGAACATTGCCTAGACCGTTAGTCCTTCATACATGCATCTCATAGTACCAGCTACTTTTTTATGAGTTTTTACTCATAAAGTAATGAGTTATAGAATTTCCATTTGTAATTCCATTTTTAAAACTGCATGACCTGTAAAGCCAGTTAGCAGCGGTCCCTTGTCTGTTCTATAGGTCTGAAATGCAACCTCTGGTCACAGTGTTGCTTCTTTTGTTGTTTGGACTCTGATTAAGCTAAAATAGTGATTTATCCCACTGCCAGCATCATCTCAGCTTTACAGAAAACCATGAGAAAATAAAGCCCAGAGAAAACGGTTCAATGTAATATTTACCTGAATCTGGCAAATTTCTAGAACTGAAGCACAATCCCACAAGTCTGCATCTGGCCATGAAAGGAGCTGAGCACCAACATGTTCATAGCAGGATGGAGACCTAACAGCCAAAAGCTGTGAACACTATGCAGGGCTTTGCCCAGACCAGATGCAGCACACCTGAGGTCAGATGAGCAAATCAAGAGTGATGCTTGAATATTGCATGTGATGGGTCAAAAGGCAGTGCTGAGGTACTACGCTGTCTCCTGTCCAGCCTGCTGCCTAACTTGGTGATGGCTTTTCTACTTTTAGAGGGAAGGCTCCAGCAGCCAGGCCTCATATCCAAGTGGAGATGGGGCTGCTTCCAAGGCACAGACAGAGCAATGCTGCTGGAAGAAGGTCATGGGGTCCTTCACACACAGATCACTTGGACCAGCTGAGAAACTTCCTGCTTGGCCTTGGCAGGGCAGGAGCAGGCAGCGTGTCCTGCACAGCCAGCAATTGCATCGGGCAGCCGGGCAAGGAGCAAGCCCCTAGGCCCTAGTACACACTGCCCATCTCTCATGCTTTCACATCCATCACTTGCCCGCCTGAGTTTTCACTGCCTCTGCCATTATACACATTAAAAGAACAGCTTATCCCGTTATGATTGTTTTTAATCCCTTGGCAATTTCTACAGCCATAATTCTCTCCTCGTCCCACAGAACAGCCTGTGCTGAGCTCTCCAACATGCCGATAATCCAAGGTCCTGTCCTCTACCCCTCCTGCCCATTTGCACAAACGCAGACTGTGCATCACAGCACCCTCACCCTGCTCCTTTCCCAATGCAGGCAGGGTTATTAGGTCACATTAATAGCTACAGACTCCAGGGTCTCCAAATGCCCCCAGCCTCCCAGGGTAAGTTCACCTCATGCCAGGCAACTCCAAGGGTACAGTGGAAGATTTCTGTCTTACCACATCCTATTACCACGACCCTACCAGGCTCCTGAACTCCTTCGGCAATGAGAAGGTCTATCGGGACACAGAGCCATGGCACAAGGGAACTAAAGCCCATCTGAGTCAGCAGTCAAAGAACAAGATCAAGCTGGAAAGCTAAGTGCCAGCAAAGGCCACTACCTCAAGCGTGTCCTGTGCAACACCCTGCTTACACAGAAAACTTCCTGCAGGTTTGATGGCGATGGCTCGGCTGCTCTTTGCCACTCTGCAATAGCAAAGACAAAGCCCAGGTGTGGAGAACGCAAGCTAATGTGGAAATAACTCAGCCACACGGCAGCCAGCACAAAGGAGGACATTCGGTGGGAGAGAGACAACCAGATGGTGAGACGCGACTGCAAGCAAACCACCAGCTACATGTGATCCCTTGCCAAATTCCCTGCTATTATAGGAACCAGGCAAGGAGCAGTGCTCTTGATCTGCTTTGCTCCTCTGCCATGGGACACAAAATAGCTCCAGCTCTTGCACTTTTACTGTAGTGCTACGGCACTGTGTCTGGGCACTGCAGCACATGGAGTAGATGTTTTGTGGATGCTTCCTGGCTAAATGTCTGCTGCTGGCTGCCTGCAGCTGTCAGAAACAAAACCTGTGATCCACCTTGCCTCTTCCACACCAGCACTCACCCTCTGCACTCTGTTCTAGGTTGGTGCTGGAGCCCCAGCACACTACAGGCAAAGGACAACATCAATCAAAAAAGATTGAAGTTTTGGCAACTAAAACAACCATCCCCACAGCCTACTACAATCCTCTACTTGAAAAGGACTTGAAAAAGTCTCCTTTGGAGGACTTGGGGAGCAATGTGGCCAGGCAGGCCAATCAGATTTAAAGCAAGGTTGATCCCCTGGGCACATTTCTGTGCAAGAAGGAAAAATATCACGGCCCATGGGAGCAGAAGGAGGTGAGAATTTCCATAGGAGAACATCACAGGAATTTTACAGTTACCATGGTGCAGGCACTGGGGCACTGCACCCATGCAGTGGAGAGAGCAAGGAGTGAAACCTTTCCCACAGGTCTGTCTCATCTTTGCTGGAGGTCCCCACTCCAGGCCCAAAGGTGATCAGACCCTTCCTCAGAAGGATCAGGTACAATCTTGCTACATCATGCTGTTTTGCATCCTATCCTCCCACATGAGAAGCACCCAACGCTTGCCTCTGCTCTTAGTACACCTTGAGGAACGAAGCATGAGACATCTCAGTGCTGTGTTACATTTCAACAGCTGAATGCTTGGGCGTTAGGGTGTATTCGAAACAAAGTAGTTGCCTTTTTCCTCTTCCTACCTGAGCTGTACCTGTTCAGTACACTTCAGCAGTGGGGATGGCCTTTGCTCAACCAGTTCTGCTGCAGCCCTGCCATACAACGTACTGCTCCGCTCAGTGATCTCTGCGCTCTTACTATTTACAGACCGATTGCAGCAGCAGCACCGGCTGGAGAGGCAGCGTCCAGGTGCACAGGCTATGCCCCGTCTCCCGCAGCATCTCACCTCCATCCCAGCCAAGGGTAAGACGGCAGCTTGCCACCAAGTGTGCGTGCTGCGCGGTGTATTTCTGCCATTTCGCGCATTTGCTTAAAATCCTCCTGATGCAAATCCGCATCCAAACTCTCTCAAACAACAAGGGAATTCACACTGCAGCTGACCTGCTTCAGTAAACATGATTCCCAGGATTTGGGACGTGCCGAGGAAGCTGGAGACCAATGTCAGATGTTGAATTTCCAGCTCTCTACTACGTATAACAGCAGCAAATACAGCATATAGGTCAAGAGGTCTCTCAATCACAAGGCTTATGCTTTGAATTACTATTTTCCTCCAAAATGTTCTTTCTGGGCTACAACTTTTTTGCCTATAAGGAACAAAATACGGCAACATTTTGAGGCAGAGCAGTTCAGCCTTTATCCCATGAAGGGAATGGAAATATAAACATGTCCCATGCTGCTGGAAATGTTAATGAATTTGTTGTTGTTTAACTTACTGCGCAAGAGAAGTAATAACATTTTAGCTCAGCATGCTCAGTGTCCTTTAAGGGGAAAGGTGGGAGGTTTGTGGATATTTCAAAGTTCAGCTCCCATGTAGATCCTAACAAAGGGAGCATTCCCAAGCTGGCAGACAGCAGGACTCCCTCGACAGCGCAATTGCACATCCTGTTCCAGCAAAAATTGTTTTCTGCATGTGTAAGTAAATAGTTTAAGCCTTAGATCGAGGGCCAGCAGACCTACTTCTCAAGACCCACTAGGTCAAGGTTTGGTGAGAGAGAAGGAAGAGAAGTCTTTGTCCTGCTGGGACCAAGCATACAAACAACACAACTCCCTCTTAGAGCACAGGCCCTTAGTCTCCATCTCTTTACAAACCAGGAATAGAAACCCAAACACACTCCTTAAAAAGAGTCACCTCAGTCTCCTGGTTCTCACTCGCTCCTGTGTACAAGGAAAAGGGAAAAGGACTACCAGCAACCTTCCACACGAGCGGGCATTTACAATCCCGTCATCCAAGGGCTAAAATCCAAGATGCCAAAGCTGCGGCTAGGCTTCATACTGCACCTCCACCTAAGCACCAGGTCCCCTTCGTTAATTAGAATGAAGAGTCCTTCAATTAAGCAGCTGTCCTTAAGAAGGAAAAAAATATTTTTGCTATATCTGCCAGTGAGCAAGTGGCACAGAAGATGCCTTTCTCACTGAGGGGGGGTGTGAAGTGGGGCACTCCCGCATCTAATGATCTGCATTCTTAAATGATCACTTAGACTTCGGGCTCATAACCAAAACGTTATTTTAATTCAATGGATAAATAGGTGCCACAGGTCCCGGTAAAGAAGCAACACCTGTTCTGCTGGCTCACTTGCTCTCCACTTTCCCAAGCAAAAGAATAAGCAAAAACTCAAGCTGAAAAATTTCACCAGTTAGTTTTGCACCAGGAAACTGGGGCGATGATGTCCCCAGCTAACCAGGTGAGTGTGGGTGCGTGACTACAACATGGCTGTGCAGAACCAACTGCTCCTCTCTCTGCTTAAAAATAACTTCCAGGAATTCATTTAGGAACATTGAAATAAAAATTTCTTTCACATGCCATTTCAGACTCCTGGCTGGGTTTTAAGCTGCTCTCTCCAAAACTCAGTTTGCCTAGGAATTCTTCCCATCTCCTTTCCCTTCAATTAGACAAGTACTACGAATAATTACCTGAGCACCTTGAGGACCCAGCTGTAAACACACAGCCCTGCTGTGCTGGACACAGAGAAGTTGCAGTCTGATGGACCCCACAGACAAAAGGAGCAAGGGAAGGAGCAAACATCCTCCAGCCTCCCAAAAGGGACAGCACGCGAGCAATAACCTGCCTAATGACCAAAAGGTTCCACCAACCATAGAAATTGAGCCCAGTTCTTCAGAGACTCAGTCGTGTTCTGTAGCCCTGAAACCAGCCTGTCTAAACCCACTAAAAATCCTGAGTCTTGTCTTTCTCCTCCAAGCGTTAGGGGCAGCAAAGGAGCCTTGTCGCCTTGTGAAAAATGCCCCTTGGCCAGATGGTAGAACTGACCAGCCGTGGTGGGAAGGGGCACCCCTACCCCACCGCAACAGCCAAGGTAACGCTGCCCTACCTTTTGGCTTCCTCCACACTTTTTTTCTCATTCTCATTGTCAAACTAACATCTGTTTCTCTGTACTGAATATTCCACTGTGACCCCACCAAGTTTGTCTTTACTATAAAGTCCCAGTCAAAGCCTGGGATGCTCCAGCCTCCTGAGGCCACGCATTTCATAAGCAGGCTGCACGCCACATGAAGCCACGTTTCCTTCCCTTTCTTCAGATTTGTCAGAGTGACCTTATTCTTATGCTAAGGGAAACAGCAAAGGAAAATGAGATAGAACTATTTTGGCTCGATTCTGAAAAGCTCAGTTTCATCTTTATACACCTTTGAAAATAAGGTTTTTTGAAGACCGAATTCTTTCTGGTCAGTATGGCTCGTTTCATGAGACTTGCAGTTCTTCTTTTGTGCTTTTATCATAGGCATCCAGCCTAAAGTGAAGGTCTTGCCTCACACGGAATGGTCAGGGTTGGAAGGGACCTCTGGAGATCACCTAGTCCAACCCCTCACCAAAGCAGGGTCAGCTGGGGCAGGCTGCACAGAGTCATGTTCAGCTGGGTTTTGAACATCTCCAGAGAAGAAGACTGCACAACCCCTCTGGGCAGCCTGTCCCAGGGCTCTGTCATCTTCATGGTAAAGAAGTTCTTGCTCATGTTCAGAAGGAACTTCTTGTGTTTCAGTTTGTGCCCATTGCCCTGTCACTGGGCACCACTGAAAGGAGCCTGGCCCTGTCCTCTCGACACTCACCCTTAAGGTATTTGCAGACACGGGTAAGATCCCATCTCAGTTTTCTCTTCTCCCAGCTGAAGAGGCCCAGCTCTCCCAGCCCTCCCTCATCAGGGAGATGCTCCAGTCCCCCCATCCTTTCTGTAGCTCTGAACTGGACCCTCCCCAGTATCTCCCTGTCTCTCCTGAACTGGGGAGCCCAGAACTGGATGCAGCACTCTAGATCCAACCTCACCAGGGCAGAGTAGAGGGGGAGGATCACCTCCCTCAACCTGGTGGCCATGGTTCTAATGCCCCCAGGGTCCCATTGGCCTTCTTGGCCACCTGGACACACTGCTGGCCCACGGGCAACTTGCTGCCAACCAGAACTCCCAGGTCCTTCTCTGCAGAGCTGCCTCCCAGCAGGTCAGCCCCAGCCTGTACTGGTGCCTAGGTCTGTCCCTCCCCGGGGGCAGGACCCTACACTGGCCTTTGTGGAACTTTATTGGGTTCCTGTCCACCCAACCCTCCAGCCTGCCCAGGTCTCGCTGAATGGCAGCACAGTCTCTGGGGCATCAGCTGCTCCTTCCAGTCCTGAATCATCACCAAACCTGCTGAGGCTGCTCTCTGTCCCTTCATCCCAGTCATTGATGGATGAATGGAACAGGACTGGACGCAGCGCTGACCCCTGGGGAACACGACAAGCTACAGCCCCAGCCAGACTCTGCAGCATTGATCACCACCCGCTGAGCTCTGCCACTCAGCCAGTTCTCAACCCACCTCACTGTCCACTCATCGAACCCACACTTCCTGAGCTTATATACAAGGATGTTATAGGAGACAGTGTCAAAAGCCTTGCTGAGGTCAAGGTGACAACATTCACCACTCTTTCCTCATCTACCCAGCCGGTCATTCCACCAGAGAAGGCTATCAGGTTGGTCAGGCATGATTTCCCCTTGGTGAATCCATGTTGACTGTTCCTGACGACCCTCCTTTCCTCCATGTGCTTCAAGATGACCACCAGGATGAACTGTTCCATCACCTTTCCAGGGACGGAGGTGAGGCTGACCAACCTGTAGTTTTCTGGGTCCTCCTCCTTGCCCGTTTGGGAGACTGGAATGACACTGGCTTTCCTTCAGCCCTCATACACCTCTCCTGTTCTCCATGACCTTTCAAAGATGATGGAGAATGCCTTGGCAATAACATCTGCCAGCTCCCTCACCTCTCGGGCGTGCATGCCATCGGAGCCCATGGATTTGTGGGTGTCAGGTTTGCTTAAGTGGTCTCTAACATGATCCTCCCCAACCAAGGGAAAATCTTCCTTTCTCTAGACTTCCTCTCTTACCTCCATGGCCTGGGAAACTGGAGGGCTGGCCTTGGCAGTGAAGACTGAAGTAAAGACAACATTTGGTAATTCCACCTCCTCTGTGTCCTTCGTCACCAGGGCACCCACCTCATTCAGAAGTAGGACCACATTTTTCCTAGTCATCCTTTTCCTGCTGATGTACTTGAAGAAGTCCTTCTTGTTGTCTTTGACCTCCCTCAACAGATTTAATTCCAAACAGCCTTCCTCACCACCTCCCTGCATGTTCTGACAAGGTCCTAAGTGGCCTGTCCCTTTTTCCACAACCCATAAACTTCCTTCTCCTATGTGAGGTTTGCCAGAAGCTCCTTGCCTATCCATGCAGGCCTCCTACCCCCTTTGTTTGATCCCTTACTCATGGGAATACACCTATCTTGATCTTGGAGGAAGCAATGCTTGAATATTAGCCAGCTCTCTTGGACCGCCCTACCTTCTAGAGTCCTAACCCATAGGATTCCTCCAAATAGGTCCTTGAAGAGGCCAAAGTTAGCTGTCCTGAAGTCCAGGGTTGCAATCCTACTTGTTGCCCTGCTTCGTCCATGCAGGATCCTGAATGCCATCATCTCATGGTCACTGCAGCCAAGGCTGCCACCAACCTTCACATCCCCAACCAGCCCTTCTTCGTTTGTGAAGACAAGGTCTAAGAGCACACCTGGCCTCACTGGCTCCTCCACCACCTGCGTCAAAAAGTTATCATCAGCGCTCTGCAGGAACCTCCTGGACTACATGAGCCTGTCTGTGTTGTCCTTCCAGCAGATATCAGGGAGACTGAAGTCCTCCATGAGAACCAGAGCCTGTGATCATGAGGCTACCTCCAATTGCCTGCAGAAGGCCTCATTGACCTCTTCCTGACCAGGTGGCCTGTAGCAAATGCCCACAACAGTGTCCCCTGTGTTGTCCTGTCCCTTAATCTTTACCCATAGGCTCTCAGCTCATTCTGCATCCACCCCTGTGGAGAGCTCTATACAATCCAGTTGTTCCCTCACACAAAGAGCAACTCTACTGCCTCTCCTTGCTGGCCTGCTTTGCTAAAAAGTGTGTAGCCATCCATGACAGCATTCCAGTCACACAAGCTATCCCACCATTTCTCTGTAATTGCAATGAGATCACGGCCCTGCAACCACATATAGATCTCTAATTCTTCCTGTTCATTCCCCATACTGCATGTGTTGGTTTCAGAGATGTAATTGAGCATGCAGGTTTCCCAGGAGGGGTGCAGGAGGGTCCACCATAGTGACACACACTCCTAAAGTGGCTGGTCTTCTGGTACTCATCTTGGGAGGCATCTAAGGAACACATATCATTGCTTTGGTTGTGCTGGTGGATGGGCCCAGTTGGATGTGATGGCACAAGCATTGCCACGTTGGACTCCTCCCCCTGAGCCCTTCAGTTTAAAGCCCACCTCACCAAGCTGGCCAGCCTGCTTCCAGAGTCCCTTACCTCTTCTAGACAGGTGGATGCCATCCCACCCTATCAGGTTATAGCCAAAGAATGTCCCCCTGTAGATATCAAAACCTCTCACAACAGCACAAGCCACGAAGCCAGAAGCTGATGTGTGTTATATGCCTGTTTCTGGCTGCACCCTTTCCTCTTACTGGTAAAATGGAAGAGAAGAGCAAGCTGGGCACCAAAACTTTTCACCTGCTCCCCGAGGTCTTTATAGTCTTCCTTGATTCTGGCTTGTGGTGTTATTCGTACCCACGTTAAAGAGTACCAGAGGATAATAGTTGGCGCTTTGGACAGGTTGTGGCACCCTCTCAGCAATACCTTGGGTCTTAGCTCCTGGAAGGCAGCACACCTCTCGTGGCTCCCCATCAGGCCAGCAGACGGGTGCCTCCGTGCCCCTTAACAGAGAATCACCCACTACAAGCACCCAATGCTTATTTTTGCAGTAACCAAGGTGTGCTGCTGAGGCAGTATCTCCATGCGTATTTCTCAAAACAGGATTCACCATATGTTTCCAGAACTCAAGGCTTTGTTTGAACCCATTCGTTTCATTCCTTCCCTATCTCATGTAGTTTAGAAAGGAGTCACTCCAACCTGAGCAACCCCATTCACTGTAGCAGTCCTGGCCAATTTTAGCAAGTAGAATTGATCTGTCTCAGGTATTACTCCAGAGAGAAATGGTCCTCATCTTAATTTTTTCAATTAGGAGGACCTGAACACAGTAACGCATCACAGTGCCCACTCCAATGCCTTTCCATCCTAGCACTCCAGGCACCCACGTTCCTGGGCACAGTGTTGCAAAACAAGACTGTTCGAAATTGCACATCTATAGTCTGGTCCCTTTCTGGGGTGCCACCACACACTGGTTGTCACCAGAGCCCTGCCTGGCCCATTCCTGCCACAGCAGAGAAAGCAGCTTTCAGGGTGGGGAGCTGGCAGGAGAGGGTGTGAGATGGCACCAGAGCCACAGCAGGCACATGTGCTACACACGGCTGCCAGAAACACAGAAACCGTCCTGTGTGACTGAGCCTTGTAGCCGGGACTTCGCACAGCGTGTTGCTGTAGGATACAGCGGTTGAGCAATAAAAGACATTAAAGAGAACAATTAAGCAAGAACTCCGAGAGCTCAAGAGACTGGTAAGCAGCAGAAGGAGAGAAGGTGTGAAGGACCTTGGATTAGGGCACAGGTAGACCAGACTGACGTAGATTTGACTGGAGTCTTTTATTCAATGCTAAAAACCAAAACTCAAACAAACCACAGTTTCTCCCACAGACAGCACAGCCTTTAAAAGTGTGAAATTAATTGCTCCACGCCCCCGTCACTGCACAGGGGCAATCTCATCATTGAGACCCCATGAATATGATGCTGGCAACTCCACCAGTTGAGCTCTACACCTGTGATGCCGTGCTGGAGGGAAGGCTGAAGGGAAGAGGGGGCTGGACTGGGGACTGGTAATAATCTCTTGTGCAAAGTGGCACTAAATCTTAGTGAGCCACTGCCCAGGCTGCCCTGTCTGGCACGGAGGGGGAGGCAGAGTGCTGAGCCCTAGGCAGCAGGAAAGGTCCTGTGCCTCCTGCAGGTGGTTCTGCAACTGGTCAGGGCTGCCCACAGCAAAGGGAAGGTCAGCAGCGGCAATGTAAGGCCTTGAAAGAGGAGAAGGAGAAGGAATGAGTGAAAGGGGTCGGGGAGAAGCTGGGGGAGGGGAGGGCAGACACATAAAGGAGCGAAGCTGGAGTGGGCAAGGTAGTGAATGAAAAGGGCAGAGCTAGGACTAGAGTCTGATCCCAGCTTACTACTCAAGAAATATTTGGGTCCCTGCCTTGCCCTGCTGTCTGATCCTCCCAGGAGGGTGCTAGAAGGCCACCCCGCGCCCCGCCGGGAGCAGTCCTTCAGCTCAGGCTAACACACTGCCAGGGTAAATAAGCCTTCAGTGTGCGAAGAATCAAAGCTGGTGAAATCAGGATGCTGGCTACTATTGTTTGCCTTGGGAATCTGCATCACTCGCTGGTTCACAGCCTCTCCCTTGTGGAAATGGTCCTGGGCTCCTCTCTCACCCCTACTGTGCCCCCCTGACACCCTTTTCCTTCTCTGCATGTTTCTTGCCCGCACACACACAGACAGTGTTGCTGTGAAGGGATATGCACATGCACACATGCCCAAAGAGCGTATTTCCGAGGTTAACCATCTGTCGTTATTTCCCCCTTTTCCAGCCCAGCCAGGATCTGAGTGGGAAACAAATTTTGTCATGGCCTACCTTCTGAGTCCGCCAGGTCTGAGACGCAGGGGGCAGCGGCTGCCAGGCTTTGGGAGCAGGGACGGGGGCTGCCTCTGTGAATCAGCAAAGGAGTCCTTGTGACAGGGATGCATGCTGAGGCTGAGCGCTGCTGTCTGCACACTCCCTGCCTCTCCTCCTCCACCGCCCAGCGCTGCTGTGTTGCTATGCAATCACATCACCAGCAGTAACAGCATCTCTCCAAGCCTGCAAAGAGATACCCTTGACTCGGCAAATACAGGAGGAACAAGGACAATCCCACAAAGTGTCCAACCCTTTGGAGAGGTCTCCTTGGCCAGCGGCTGATCCAGAGGAAGGGAGGGAGAAGTCACACACACACACACACACACACACACACACACACAGGAGGAGGAGGAGGAGACAAAATACACATGGAGAGGAAGAAAAGGGAGTGGTGGAGAAATACAAATGCACAAAAGGCGCTGTGGTCGGTCTTCCAGAGACCTGACACAGACACTCTTCCCGCTGCTGGCCGACATCTCCCCACCACCTTTCAGCACTGTCGGCTCTCATTGTAGGCTAGATATGGCCATGTGTGCACTGGAAAATGCCAGACACATTCACCTCCTTTCTTAACTGCAATTTGTGTGTCTGGCATAAGATTTAATAACTTACAAATAGGCTGTTTTAAAGTTAAAATTGAGGAACAAAAATAGGATAATCAATTTTGGGTATGCTTACTCTTTTTCTTAGAAAAGAAAAATAAGTAAAGGAAGAGCCGGTTCTCCAAGCTAGAGAGAAATCCTGATCCAAGATTTTTTTAAATGTCAGGGTGTCTTGTCAGGGTCTCACAAGAAACAGAAGCATTTGAGGCTGCTGACTTGGCTGAGGACAATAGCAGACGTGGAGTTAGGGTTTCGGTCCATACATTCCAAATAGCTTGCAGTTCTTTGGATCATTCCACCCAAGGATTTCGAACTGCTCAAGATGCCAGCGATGTTATTCTCATATTACACAAAAAGGAATAGAGAGAGGTAAATGACTCAATCAGAAAGAAGGTTCAAATCTGATCTCAGCCTCTCCCTGGGAAAATTAAACCTTGGGAAACATGATCTTCCTGGTCCTTGTCAGAACAGCCTTTAATGAGCCTTAGTCCTTTTCCCAGAGCTGACAGACAGATGTTAATTTTCTACTCATGCCGTCATGTTCTACAGAAATATCACTGCTGTTTATAAAGGTTGCCCATTTTCATACATCTATTCCTCACAAGCAGTAGGTCAGATGTACCTCCAAACACAGGTTCACTTGGCTCATGCAGACCCACTGGATGGACATGTAACAATTCCACTGCACCTCTGAAAATCATTTTGGGCCAAGACACATCTCACAGCAATGGAAAAAGCCACGGGCAAACTACTCGTAGTGGCACGGGGCTTCCCGCAGGCTGTGCATGGAGGAATGTTTGTCAGGAAATGCTGTCACACAGAGCAGCAGTCCCCAGCCCACCTGCCCGCTGCAGTGACCAGCATGGTGGGGAGGCCAAGTCTACCTTTCAGCCAGTTTTGAGACCCTAGGAACAAACCTTTCTAATCCCACACCATTTTTGGAAGGTAGATGTGAGCAGATCAAAAGCTTTTCTAGGTCTTCAATTTAAAACTGAAGGCGGCAGTCAAAATACAGTTGATCTTCAGTAAAATAGATTTGAGAGAGTCCTCAAGAAGCCAGTGTGCTCCTCAGTGGTACCAGCTAGAACCTCCAGCAGGTGGGTGACTGACCCCAAGGAACCTCTCCTTCCATCCTAGATAGGTGAACCAGGAGTCAGGAGCAGAGCCCATCAGCACACAGTGAGGCAAGATGCACAGAAACCTCATATAATTACACTGAAGGGAGGAGATTTTTAAATAGCAACCTCCTTATAGATGGTTCCAAAAGGAGTGACACCGAATGCTTTGAGTACGAACCCCAGAATATGTATTCATCACTCCACACACCTTCTGCCTTTAAAAGCTTCTTCAATAGCTTCTGCTTCTACAACAGTTGGACTGATGCAACAAAGCTAATTCTGAAAAGCCGTATTTAGACCCTAAAAAAATAGATATGAATAGGAAGACAGAAATGAGCAGAGTCTCTGCTGGGCTATTTTTGTGCCTACATACATACAAATAATAAGTCCTGGCTTTAAGGGGGGGGGGGGGGGGGGGGGGGGGGGGGGGGGCGCAGTGGGAAGAGCAGAGTGCTAGAAGTAACTCCAGGCAACTCCAAACACACCATTCTACAGAAAGACAACACCAAATTCAACTGCAGCATCCATCTGTCACCAATAGTATCTATAAGGGACATGACAACGTGGATAAACAAAGTGAGTACTTATCAAGCCAAGTTACACATACACACGAGACAGACATCAGCACAGAGATGTTTACAGACAGCATGAACTACAAAAACAAGGTGTTTTGCAGTACATGCATCCTAAATTATTGATAGTTTAGGGACAGCAAAATGCAGAAGGGGAAAAAAAATCCCTTGTGTCAGTTTAACTTACATTTCGAGACAAACCAGAATCTCTGGTGAAAGAGTTGCTTCCATGGCTGGGAGCATATTCCTAAGTGCCCCAATTCCTTCTGTTTTAAGGATATAATTAGGACAAACAGCTGAGAATTTCAGAACTCAAAGGAAATCAGGGAGACAAACTCAGATTTGTCATAAATGCAGCCTTTCACGTAAGTACTACGATTTTTTAGAGTGTATGGGAAGGTTTATGAGACAAGATGCTAAATTTGGTGTGTTTTGAGTTCCAAAGAGAACTTAATCCAAAAAAAACCCACAAAAACTCCTAAGGAACTCCAAGAACCCATCTTCTGTAAGACACAGTGGTACCTACCGTATGCCTTTCCCTAACAAAACATTTCAGATATTTTTGTTTTACTAAATGGCAGATACGTACCTTATTAGCAAAACTAACAATCTCCATCTGCCCAGCAGGGACATCTCAATATTCACAATGCTAAATATAGCATACAACCATACAATAGATAAACATCAAGCCAGGTTTTATAAGGCATGAACATGAAATTGAAATCAGATTCTGATTTACACCAGAATCACTCCCTTTAAAACACTGGAGTTTAAATCAATTTAAATCAGTGAAACTGATGCCAGCTTACACTTGTGAAATGAGAATCAGCCACACTGAGTAAACATACAGAATCAAAAAATGCAGAATACCCTGAATACAAACATATTTACTGAAAATGACTGGTGAAAACTGTGCTATATGGAGATACACTAACAATATCTTCAGTTTGAAATTTTTAAAAAGCTAGAAGTAAGGGCCTGTCTGGCCTAAAGTCTCTATTACTTTCTCTTTATTCAAAGTCAATATTAATTTGGCTAAATCACTCATAAGCTGGAACATCTGTAACACTAAGAATCTTGCGTTAGTAACCAATAAAACCATGAACTAAAACATTAGCATTTGCATTTTCAACACAATATTTCAGGTGTCAGTACAGTTAAAGGCTTTTAATTTTACTTTTTTGCTTCCCATAAACTCTCACCCACTAACTTCCCCTTCTAAAATAGCCCTTATCAGAGAACTGTTTCCCAGAACACGTGCTCTCTCTCTTCTTCAAACGCTGCAACTTCCCTCCCTTGAAATCTCACATCTCCTGAAAGAGGAGGATCATCTTCCCTTCTGTGCAGAAGAGGAAGTGCTGATACCATCCTTTAGAAACTTCGCCAGACCCTCCTGAGTAAAGCTCCAATTTGTCAATTTATCCCAATTAAAGTATTTTAGAGAGTGATGCTTTACCTAGGAACCTAGAACATAGATTGTGCAAGGAAGACCACAATTTACCACCGTGGAATAAATTCTCAGAAACTCCTCATAGAGACCCCTACCAAGAACACACACAGAGCATGCAAAGTGAAGGAAGGCTTCAGGGAGCACACCGCAGCAGCAGCAGCAAGGCAGGCAGTGGGTTAGAGCATGTTCATACACCTGTATTCGACTGATCTTTGCCTTGCACAAAGTGCTGCAGCATTTTGTCAAGCAACGTCTGATGAGGAATGCACATAGCATTTCAAGCAGAGAAGCAGCTGGTGGAGCCTGACGAGCTTAATTCCCAAACTAGTGCTGGAGCAGCAGTTGGAGGCTGTGAAGTTCCCACATGTGGCAAGAAGTCATTGATATCCTAACAGCCTGCAAACCTTAAACATCTAGAGCAAAGATCAGAGCTAAACATTGACTGAGAATATATATGAAAGTGCATCCTTGCTGAAAGAATAACACAGGAAGAGACAAAAAAAAAAGCACTTTCCATAGAGCCATGCACTGACAGTGTCCTTGTGGATCCAGCTGCTGAAGAAGGGTTCAGTGAAAGGCTTGTGAGCCAAGACAAGGTCCCTCATGGCTTGAAGAAATCCTTTTTCTCCCCAAAAGCCTGTTTTCCTGAGACACAGAGCTCCCTCATCTGGGTCTCCTCCTAACTGAAGTAGCAGACAAAATAGTTCTCGCACAGCCGTCCATCTCAAAACAGCAGTAATCCGGTTTTGGTGCAGGATCATTGATCTCAGTGGTTATGCTGTGCCTGCCTGCCAAGGCAAAGCCAGAAGGAACAGATCTTGCACAAAGGGACAGACCTGCCCATCAATTCCAGTACATTAGATAGGCAAGCATGCTTGTGAGCAGGGCGCAGAGAGCCTCTTTTCAGCAAAAAGGAACAAAACCAGAATTAGGGGCTCTAAATTCAGCTTGAGAAGGATCTAAGAATAGTTGCCCAGATATTGTACCACCCTGTTCTTTTTTTGTTTAAATAACTGATGTCAAATAAATAACCATACCTCCTTCACCAGCATCAATAAGCACAAAACCCCTTCCAAGCACAGATTCTATCCTGCTAAAAGCATTTAGAAAAACAGTGGGATGCTTTCTAAAAGCTCAGTACCTGGGGTGAGAGAGAAGAATGGGTAGAGAACGGATACAAGCAGGCAGCTGACACGCACTCAGAAACAGAATAAATCCCCCTTTTCATTTGTTCCTGCATAGGGGTTGAAACTGTCTCCCCTGAGAGAGAAATGAAAAGGACTAGAGGGGAGAGGGGAAATCTTTTTAGAGCAAAGAGCACCAAAAGAATGAGAGGTGGGTGTCAAAAGAGTGTAGAAAATTTAGGGGAGAGATGAAGAAAGGAAAAGAAAAAAAAAAAAGGAGAACATGGTAGAAAAGAAAGCAAAGAAAAATGCAGGACAGAAGGAGAAGGCAGACAGGCAGTTTTCAGGAGCTGTTTTGTTCTTAAAATGCTGTCAACACATTTACAATGTGCTTTCCACCCCCCTCCTTATTTGCTGGGCCATGCACACAAAGGAGCAGGAAAGCAATCACACAGGAGCTGCCGAAGATTCACTTCCACATAGAACAGAGGTGCCCTAGGAGAAAAGAAACTGCTTAGCGATCCGTGTACAACAAACCACGATGGGGCTGTTACAGGCCTAGAGACTGGAGAGAGAGTTGGGAGCAAGCCTGGAGAGAGCAGCCACTTCCCACAGAAATCACACTCAAGGCTTACAGGCAGCCCCGACACTGGAGCAGAGCGAGTCAAATTGGATGGGGACACAGCTACATATAAAAATATGCATATTTACAAGAAGCTTATCAATGAATTCTTTAAAGGAAGACCCCAAATGATTTAGGCAGAAAATACAATTTTCAAACGCATCTTGCATTCTGTACCTAACCCCAGTGCCTGAGGCTTGGAATCTCAGCCACATCACAGTGACTTAATATCCCATCACCAAGTCTGTACTGGAACAGTCCATTTTGTGTCATATTTCTGGCAGGTACCAAAGCTTGTCTGATGCATGTTCACTCATCAAGCCGCAGAATGGGATCACATCTGAGCATACATATTTCTAAAAACTGTCAAGCTTAATATAGCATTTAGAACCTGTGTAAGGTACGTGCAGCTTTTTCTGAAGACCAACTGTTTCAGTTTTTCTACGTTTGTGCAAGACTGTAAGTGAACTTGAAAATGGAAATTAGATGCCAAAATAATTAAGGCTCCTTTTAATCTTACCCTCTGCTATGCAGACTTTTTAGTCCTACAAGACAGGAAGCCAAGCAGAGAAATGAAGCAGCATCACAAGATGTGCACTTTACCCAACATTATTTCTGTACTTCAGTACCTCCCTTGCCAACTATAATTACTTGGCAGTTACTTGGGCAGGTCTAATAGCTAGATACAGTTCTCAGGAATCCTGTGCCAAAAACTACACCATACATGAAGGTGGTCATAAAAGACCTTCTTAGTCAAAAGCAAAGTTTGGTGAAATCAAATCAAACCAGCTTCAGACCAAAATAATTATTTTTATTTTAAAAAGCAGAGCCATAACGAGGGAAAGCCATAGGAACATAAATGTTTCCTAGAAGAAAATACTTGGAGACTCAGTTCTTCCAAGATATTCACCCTCCAGAACAAGCTTGCTACCTACGCCTGTTGTTCTTCACCCAGACTGGATGTATGCTCTGACTAAAGAGCACATAAAGAACTCCCTCGCACACTCTCAGGAGCCACAGCACTACAAATTAAAGCAGTCCAGTGTGTATTATTAATGATGAGTTATCAGAGGATCTAGGACTACAATTAGGCAGGAGTTTCACTGTACTGTGATTCTGTGATGTACTTTTAGCCAGGTCAGATTCCTCCGTTTCCCTTATTTTTTCCTCTGTGCAAAGATTTGCGATAAACCATTTTGTCACAGCAGCCAGGAGGCAATTGCCCTGCCCTAAAGCGCTTATAACCAAGTTTTAACTAAAAGACGAAGAGAGCCAAGGGAGGAGATGCTTGGTAGAGGCAAAAAACCCCAACTGAAACATTATATAAAAAGGGCAAAGTGAATTTTGTTTTGGTACCAGTTAAACGTTATTAGAAGTGTTCAGGAGCACACATATTGGCAGTTGTTAGAGCTGCAGTACAAGTCTCAGAGGTTCAATTTTCTGAGTGGCTACAGCTGTACCACCTTCTAAATCCTTGGGTCCTGATTTATTCATGGCATTAGGAATGCAAAATGCAAGCAGAGGGAAGTAGGCCAACAAGAGAATAGAAAGCAGGGATAGAGGAACCAGTTCTTCATTCCAGCTGAAACCAGGTTGAAATTAACTCTCTCAGAGCAGCTTCTCTTTAAAAGGGCAACACCCCCAACGCATAAAAATGCAGCAACGAGTCTCTCCCCACAAAATAATGATTAACAGAAACATAAAGCAAACATGGCTTCAGAAAAAGGATTCAGCTTCACTCTAGCCCGAGGCGTTTGCATTTTCAGATGCAGTCTGCCAGGGGAGGGGGTTAATGGCTTCGGTTCTGCGAACTGCAGACCAGATGTTCAGCTGGTGCAAGTCAACAGAGATCCATTAGAAATTAGTGGAGCTATGCCTGCTTACCCCGGACAGGATTCTGGTCTTGTACTTTGAAATCCTAATACCCACTCAGAGATTTCTCTAAAGGGAAAGGCCTCACTTTCTGGAAGCATCTAAACAGGCTGCTAGAAAAGCTGCAGAACATGGTTAAATTGAAATTATCACTGCCCTGGCTTGTTTGTAATATTACAAACCCCCTAAATTGAAAGCATGTAGAAGCCTCCCGAGAAGGGAGGACAGACAGGAACAAGAGCAAATCAGCTTTTACTCATGGGAAGACAAAGCACTAACCAGCATTCCCTGAGATCAGCTGATACTAGAAACGTAGACCTTGAAACAGCATCCTCCAGAAAGAAAAAATGCACCCAAGAGCAGACCCAAACGCCCAGAAAGCATGCACTTTCTTCCTAGTGAATAATGTTGAATATAACCCCCTCAGAAGGAGGTTGCAGGCCTGACCTAAACTTATTCTGGGGTGCTGGTTGACAACGCAAACATGAGTCTTAAATGAACTTTTCATCCTGCATTGTTCCCATCAAATAGTACCACAAAACAGTTGTTTCTGCTACAGTTTCATAGTATAAACATACAGGTGGCACCTTACAACAGGTAGAAACGGGCACTAGAGGTAAATCACTGATATGTCACTCACCAGGAAAAGCATGGGTCTTGGCTATCTCCATTTTAGACCTCAGAAAAGGTGCTGTGGTCAGCCAAGTCTTTCAGCAAGTGCTTGTAATAGGAAATACTCTACAAAATTTACCATGGTAATTGGATGGTAAAGAGTGAATAGGGAGGAAAGAAGAGGTACAGCAGCACATTCCTCCCTAAAAGGGCCATTCTTCCAGTCAAGTGGAATGTTAGCAAAGTCAGTATTTGGAGACAAAAAAAAAGAAGAAAAAATGTCTAGATGTGAAAGACAAGAAATACTATGTACAATGAGGCTAAAAGTCATCTCAGATGATCCATCTTCAAGGATTTTAAACAGCTGTCTTGACCAACAAAGCTGACATTAAGGGAAAGTTATCTGTCCTGCTACTTTATTTCTGCATCTCTAAGTGTGCAGCCTGTGCACTTGAATGACTACATCATACACAATTTGTTTAAAGACTTTTGTAACACAGGGTATAATAAAAGACCTGTGATGCTGCAACAACAGTCTTTTATAACATGACCCTGAGTTTTCTGAGCCAAACACCAGCCTCAAGGGACCAATAACCATGCAACATTCAGTATACCCTAAAGGATTCTGCTATAAGCCTCTTTAAAAACATTTACATAAATCACACACAATCTTAAGAATCTAGGCACCTTTCACAACTGAAATGAAGCCTCTGGCAGCACCTTCCAGTCTGACAGGAATGCTACAGTTCCACTCCTTGTGTAGGAACTCCAAACAGCATCCAGGTAATGTGAACCCTCTTCCTGGCTCGAACTTAATGCTTTTGAGATGTTCTGTATTTGCGCTCCTTTCCCCACTGACTGAGCCTACCATACACAGATTATAACTGGGTCCATGTCTCCACCTCACGTTTTCCTAGGGCTGTCAATCCCTCCACCCCGTTCCTATACAGAACCACAGTGCAGCAATATGGAAGTACAAGTCTGGTCAACACCTGACAACTGTATGGTGTAAGGACAAATGCTAAGGATCCTTAAGGAACGCAGTATGCAGGCTTTCCAGCTTAAGTGCCAGCATTTCCAATACCTTCCTGGAAGTAGCTTCATAGAAAAATAGGAGCTACAGAGCTCTCCTTCTTGGGTCCTTAGCCAAAACCTTTAAGGAGTCTAACAATAGGCAACACTATTAATAGGAACTGCCAGCCAGTGATGGTAAGATAGTCCTCAGCCAACAAGCTGAGCTGGTCCAAAACAACAGTACCAGCCTTTAAAGGAGATAACTGATCATATGTTAGGGCCACATCTTGAAACATATCCACTTAGAGGAATTTGTAATTTGTGGAGCTTCCCCCGTTGAAAATATAATCATGATTTTTTAAGATCTTTCTCTTGACAGAAGTGAGCAAGCAGCACTTACAGTAGCTGAAATAATACAGTCAAATAAGAAAGGGCGATATTTAGTCTAAGTGGATCTCGCAAATTTCTCATTCAGTCTTTATTGAAAAATTTTCTTATTCTCTTGAGAGAATATAATATGCATATTAACCAGATCATCTATTTGAGCCAAGTACGGTACTCAACCTAGAGCCAGTCTGATTTTAAGAGGATGAAGAAACCAAACACATCCTTAGTGGCTCTGGAGTCACTCTCAGGACTGATCCCTTTACTAGACCAAAGTACAGATTCACAATGCAAAATTCAATGTAATCTGACCCATCTTTCAAGTGGTTACAATTCCATTTTACAACAGTGAAATATGAGACTCAAGTTCAGCTTCTCTGAACTTCTAACTCAGTGTTCAAATAAAATGGCATGTTGGAAACATTTTACAGAATATAAATTATATATATGCACACATATACAACATGTACAGAACTAAAAACATGAAAAGGAAAGCTACATTTGCACTTAATAGAAAACGATGAGCTAGAGGCAACATTGTTCAAATGCTCAAATCGTTGCTAAGCCATCAACTGAGCACCAAATTTTCCAGCTGCGTTAGAAGAACATTTTAAGTACGTTAGCAAAAAGGTCTTTGGGAAGCTTCACAATGGAAGTGAAGTTCAGAAAGGTCAGTTTGGTCAAAGCCAGTCTGTTAAAAGCCAGTATATACACAGGCAACTGGGAAACTTTTAGTGCTCCAATCTGGTATATATATGGTATCCCAGAAAATCTGATTAAATTGTTTCTTATAATCTACTGTCAAGGAATGCAAAGCAGGTCAGGGATCAACATTACTTATAAATGAAGCGACATGGTTCATTGCAGTTTTGAGATGGAAGATGTCTGTTTCTTAATCGGAGCAGATACTCCAGCAAATAAAAATGAAGATGAAAAAATGTGGATGAGGTCAGCAGCTTCAGATCAGAGAAGTTCAGCAAGGAAAAGAGGGAGCTCAGTGTCAGTGAACCAAGCCAGCCTAAGCATTCCTTCAGTGTCTTCGCTTCCCTAAAATAGATGTCAGTACAAAAATGCAGACAAGGGGAATTCATTCTTTCCCAGAGGAAAGAAACAGAGCAATTAGTGACACAGTTCACTATATACCCTTCTTGTTCCAGAAGTTAAAAGGCTCCAGCAAGTCCCAGGGTCACGCTTTCACACTCCCTGCTTTACTGTGAGAGGCCTGGGAAACACGATTGATGCTGCTTTCAATAAAGACCTTCAAGCCTTTTAAACCTTGCGCATAGAGATATTCCAGATACCAGTTCCACTTCTTTCCCTACAAAACCAGAAAGAATAGTCAGGTGTGCAGAACATAGCGTTGTCTGTCTCTTAAGCCAGTCTGAAAAGGTCTGCAAATACCGTCTTCCGGTTTGACAACATCCATCTGTTCCTAAATATCCAAACTTTTTGCTTATGTATTACACATTCTTAGCCTGAACGTGACAAATCGTGAACTTTTATTTAATATTAAGATGTTTATAAATCCCAGTTCTAAAATGAGCAAAGTCTACTGGATCAACAGTGAACATGTCAGGAACCAAATGAACATGGATATTAAAGCCTTCATTCCATCACTAATGGTGATGCCTTGAAAATTGCCTGGTTTTGCTTCACTAAACCAAGAAAAATCTTACCTTGATTAAACTGAAGTTGAAGGTGGTATCATCTGGCCAAGCCTTAAGGAGAGGGAATAAAAATAGTATCAAATCAGATAAAAAGCATGTCCAGAGTTGTCGGGCCTCTGCTTAGCCCACTCCTAAACTGAGAATTGCAAGTGTGCAAAGAACTTCAGGGAAATTTTAAATCATGCTTCAGAATGGGCTTCTACCATCAGCGTGCCCACAAGTGGTAACAATATGGAGACCCTCTTGCCCTGTGCTGCAGCATTACTGGATAGCAACAGAGACTATTTATAGGTATCTTTAACCATTGTCTCTCTACAGTGTAAAAGCCACCCCCTCAAAACATTAGATAGATAATTCCCAACAATGAGAAAGAGCAAGAGGAGAGAATCTACTGACATTAAATTATTGCTTGTGTTCTCCGAGTGTGCTGCAGAGCAGTGCCCTCTGGTGCTCAGCACAGTATCTAAGAAAAGATGGCACTGCAGCTAAATAGTTTTTCCTGTCTTGAGACAGATCTGTGATAGTTGCTAAGCAATACCTCTTTCTTGGTTCTGAAGTAGGAAGAATGCAAAAGTTCTCCATCAGAAAGTTTTGGAGAGGTTTTTTTGTTTGTTTATTTGGTTTGGGTATGTTTTGCTGTGTTTTTTGCTTTGGTTTTGTTTTCTTTTTTAACTTACAAAAGCTACAAGAAACCTCAAAACAGAAAGGATTAGACAAAAGACATGAAAAACTTCTGCTACAACAGTAGAGACACCAAGGAAAAGAAGTTGTATAGAACAAAAATAAAATAAGTCTCCTCTGGGAAAGACAAAACTTTAGTTTAATCAGCAGTAAGAGACAAACTACCTATGTTCAGGACACTGAGTATATAAATGAAGGCAAATTTGTGAAGTGTTCCTAACGAGCATTCTTTGCTTCAACTTTAACCTTAAGTTTCCCTTGCTTCATTTCAGGAATCACACCTACGCACACCTTCAGCACGCCAGTGTTCCTCAAAAAAATGGTATCTTTGTGCACCCTTTGGATGGCCTACAAGACCCAATTTCTCAGAGCAGCATGCACATCTTGAAACAACTCTGGCAAGCTGCTCCCTCCACTATTCAGTAACTGCATTGGACACATGATGACACCTGGAATTCACAACTGCTACTAGCAGAGCTTGTATCAGACAATACAAGACAGTACCATATTATCTCACTCCTGTACTTGAAGTAGTTACTTGTATTTCTTGTTTAATAAGCCATTCTCAAAAGCTACTGCAAGAACCAGAAAGCACTGCTAAAAAGTTCAACTGCGTGCACCTGAATACAATTCAACTACTTCTTTCTTGACTTCCTGAAATTTAAATGTTTAGGTCACGCTCCATATTTTGTGGGGCAGGACAGTACCGGGATGCTTATACTGAATTATTTATTTCTTTATTTAGCTATTTTAGTTCTATCCTCAAAATTATCATAAGCACAAATTCAGATCTAAAAACTGTCACATTCATGCTTTCATACCATGCAAACAGACTATTCAAATTGTGCCACTGATCTGACAAAAACACAGAATGCCATAACAGCTTTTGAAAGCTCAGTTGACTACAAGTCAGCCAGTAGAATGAGAAACACTTCTTTAGAGAAACTGTCAAGACAGTACATCTGGTGCTGCCAAAAGCCCAGTTGCTGACCTACACCATTACCTGCTGCAGGAAGTGGACAGCATAGCCCATCAGGGCTGGATGGTAGACAATGTTAAAGCTGGTTTTGAATTCCTGCACTGCAGTTTTCTTCAGCAGTTCATCATCCATACGAAGACCTCGAGGATGAACATCCTTCTGGAATACACTGGATGTCCACAGACAACCCACCATAGCTATGACATACTGGTTGTACTCTTGGTATGTCTGCCTGCTGAACTTGAATTGCAGTATTTTCTGAGGGACAAGAACACAAATTAATAAATAGCATCCTCAAAGCAGTTGTGTACTTTCCCCAGTCCTTAAAAGGATGCCATCAGCATTCAGCCCAGCTTCCTTGCTAAGTTCATTCTAGCACATACCTGTTTACTCAGCTCATTTTCTTTTGCAGCCACCAAGTTGGTTCGATACCTGAAAAAAAAAAACAAAACCACAAAGTTAGCAAATTTTTACTACCTACCAGTGTTGAAAAAAGCTGGAGGAATGTATTAAGAAAGCTTATTTCCTCCACAGGAGAGATTACCAATCTTTACTGGTAAAAAAAGAGAGACATATGAAAAAATAACTGAAAGTGACTTTATCAATTTGGCATGGACCCACCCTTTCCAGACAGAGTAGGGAGACATCCCATAATACTAATCTCTTAAATGATTGAAACATCCCTGGTTTGCCTGGGACAGTCACCTTCATAAAGATAATATATGCAAGAATTAACATACAGCCTTAAAAATCAGCAGAAAAATGCAGCCTATTTTTAAGAAGGGACATTTTCATTCACTAAGCAGAGGAACAGAAGCCACTGGAAGTAATGCAACTTGACAGTTGTTCTATATAATAAGCACTAGCTCCTCTTATTTCCCAGAGATCATCCTGTCACGTTAATTACCCTGCAGACTCCTTGAGAAAAAGCCACATGGAGAGCCCTGTGCCAGCTGTCAGCAATTGGCTACTCTTCTTCTCAGATGCAACCACTGGAAACAACAAGGCCAAGCACAGCAGCCATGTTGGTGGATCCTACAGAGCGCTAAACACTGCTGGTGTTTGGACCTGCAGACAACATAAGGCAATCCCAAATTCCCAGGGTTTGGAGGTGGCAGAATTACTTCCTAATCAGCACACATTACAGAATTTGTAAGGAAAAGATCAAGTTTAGTGGTCAAAGCACAGGAGTGAGAAGCTGTATAGTAACTACTAGTGATTCCAGCTGGCTGACTTAAGTTGTCTCAAAGCAATATGGGAACTCCTTTCTTCACATATGAAAGATATGGAAATAATACTAGGAAAGAGGTCACAATCCTGCTATTTTGGATAACAGACAAAAAAAAAAAAGAGTAGGAACTACAGCTATAAAATCCTGTATCATGAAAGCTGGACACAACTGGAACTTTCACCTTTGCCTTGCATGGTAAGAAAAAGTAATTTCAGATTTTACAACAGAGTAATTTCATTTCCAACAGACTGAAAGAGAAGACAAGGAGTCCCTACAGCTCACAGCATTTGTAGTACCTGTACATAATGTAGCAGAGCTGATTCAAGCTGACAGAATCCATGCTGAGAAGAGCTGGATAGAAAATTCCAGCAGGAGGCATTATCAACAAAGGCAGATTGTACCCCAGATACATGTCACACACCTGCAGGAATGAAGCAAATCCAGGCAGATTACTACAGCCATTAACAAATCCCAAAGCATCTAAGAGCAAAAGACAGCATGACACTGCGTTCCAGCCAGTGCTATCAGCTTCACCTAGGAGGGAAGGCCAGGGTGAAGCAATTCCCTTTGTTTCCTTCTCAGTATGAGACACACACTGGTGAATGTCTCAGTCTCTGCTTCAACCATTTAGGTATGCCATATGTTTTGACACTGTTACTTGCAGAGACAAAACTACCCAGGATCCAAGTAAAAACGTAGCAGCCATTTATTTTTTTTTTTCCTGATCTTTTGGATCATTCTGAAATATATATAGCTGGGATTGCACTTAAACCTGACCTTGTTCCTAACCTGGTTTGCCAATACCAGCAAGCCAAACACACCGTACATCTCTTCCAGTTGGGAAATTAAATCTTTCTATTTGACCTTGCTGGAATTGCATGAACACACAATGAAGCTTTGTTCTAAGAAAAGGCGATATGGCCATAAAACATGGGTTTATCATCAGACTTATATTTAGAACTTAAGGTTGAGTTTCAAGTAAAAAAGACATTTTAAAATAATTTCTGCAGACTTTACAAGATCTTCAGCTATGACGACACTGAAAGCGATTGCTGTAACTTAACACATTACGTCCTCTATAGCTTAGCCACAGTAATTTTTCCCAAAGGTATGCATCATTCTCAGACAAGCAGTGTTCTAAGAACATGCCTATCTAGTTACTACCATTCAGACCATAACAATTAATCTGTGACAGCCCGCCATCCCAAAGATGGGCACTTTTTACATTTTGTTAGATTAGGCACAACAACTGTTTTAAGACTCCTTCCCTTACCCTCCTAACAGATTTTTCACCAGATTGTTTGCCAGACCTTCACCTTTCCTCCTGCCCTCAGTACAGCTATACCATGTAAGGCATAGGCAGATATTTGTAATTTAACTGAATTACTGATATTTTCAGAAAGCTAGACTTTGTACTTAATATCTCAGCTGCATGATTTTAGAAATCTCTGGGAGTTCTGAATACATAAGCAAAATGTCAAGAAAAAATTAAAATCCTAGTTGTCTGCTAGAGCACCAATAATCATATATCCAAGGGTGCATGACTCCCTGTATATTTCCATAAAAATGAATATTCATTTATTTTAACACAGCCTTATAACAAGTGCTGTTGCCCATTAGTTTTGTGCATTTTTAACAGACATTTTAGTCACAAGTAGATCCCAGAACTATCGTTGTTTTTTCTACTCATCACAATTTTATTCAAATTGTAGAAGCAACAGCTGCATGGCTGGAGTTCACGTGGCAGTAAGCACATCTACAGAGAGGATGTGAGGAAGCTACAGAATAGGCATAAGCCTATTTTATGCTTCTTAGTTTGTCTACAGGACAAACTGAAAAAACCTTCAATTTTTAAGGGAACATTTAAGAAAAAATATCAGGATATGTTGTTTGAAATTGAACTGAACGTTCTTCTTTTCTATAAATTAGCTTTAAACTTGTTATGCCATATTGTTACTTCCCTTTCATAGTTCACCTCTAATTTAAGATTAGCCACTTTCCAGCAGTGTATTCTGTTCTGCCTATGGATGCAGCAGCAGCAGCAGCTATCACCTGTAGATCTACCAAGTATTGGGAACATTCTTGCATTTAACCACAAAGTTCTGTAAATTATAGTGAGGAAGGTGTTTTCATGCTCTAGCTGTAAAAGTGCTAACAGTCTTTAGAGTACTGGGATTTTGAAAGTCAAAATGAATGGGATACATACGGTCTCATAGAAATCCAAGATGAAGTACAGCAAGAAAGTAGTATTATTTTCCAAACGCAACGCAACAGTAGAGATCCATCCGACAAAGTGGACAAGTTCAGCCACTGTGTTCACTAGTCCAGAAAGAGTGGTATTCCTGCAGCAATGGCATGATGCAATGTTAGTATACACACCTCTTTGCAAACGGTAAAGAAGGGTAAACAAGAAACTGAAGATTATCCTTTTGCTGCACCAGGCATTCAGCAACATGCATTTGCTCTTCAGTATACCCACTAACACATTGTTACCAATATTATAAACATGTCAGCTGCTAGTGTTACAAGGATTTTGACCTCTGGACATTTCAGTTTTCAATGTCAACAGAAATACTTCTAAAAAAAGAACAAACAGGATTGACAAGGTAGTTTACAATATAGAAGGTTAATAATGCTGTAATGTTTATGCTAAGTCAGTCTTTATGCTAGATAATAGGGCTAGAACGTATATATAAATACACTAGTGAACAATGTACAGAGCACTGTATCGCACTTATTTCAGACAAACTTACAAAGAATGGACTTGAAAGCCAGACTCTGAATTCAGATGAATCACATGCCAATTTAACCAGTTACACAACAGCTCTTTGAGGCTCTCAAGAACACTGCACTGCAAGAGACAAAAAAGAAAACAGGCTGACAGCAATTTATATAAGTGAATTACACTAAATAAAAAATGCCATGAGAATTGACATATACAAGGAATGATACCAAGAGTTTCTTAGTGAGATAATTGCATGTCCCCTTGATCTGAATGTATGCATTACATAGCTTTTCTTGGCGAATGTGAGTTTCAAATACTGAGTTAAAATTGCAATAAACCAAACCAGCTATTGTCTTGCATACTACCAGCTCTTTTTATTTCCAGTGCCCTAGTTTAATTCCAGTCAAAAAAGAAAATCTCAAAGGCACTCAAATTCCTGAAGAAGTTACATTGTAAGTATATATTTTACCCTTATTTGGGCACAGACTTCCCCAAAAGAAGTCCCCTATACAATGCCTCAGACTGCTACACCTAAGTGCAGACAGCAATATCAACTAGAATAAACAGCCACTGCATTCACTTAAATTACCTTAAAGTAAAGGGATGATGTGAAAAAGAGCTGTGCCAGAGGATCATAGAGATGTGACTTCATTTCTGAAAAAAATGAGAAACCAGTATGATAATCTGTGCACAAATTTTATCCCCCAAGATCAGACACTGTCCAGCCTCACCCAAAGGATGTACAACACATACCAGAGAAACTGTTAAGGGGGATCCAACTCACAAGCCTGAGGAATTGTGATCGGCAGGAGAAGCCGTCCCAGAGAGGAAGGCTCCTATACAGGAACTCTTCACAGGAAGAAAATCCCTCCTACAAAGCAGAGGATGAACATTCAAAAATTCATCTTATATGCCTGCACCTTGCCAGCCTCACTTCACCCTGGAAAAGGGGCTTACACCTCCTTCCTGCCATACAATTCACCAGGACATTCAAATTATCATTCTCAAATTTTTTTTCCTGCAGGAAACAAGGCCATCTCCAGAAAAATCGACCTACTCTAAGAATATGTATTTTTATTAATTGAGACAATGTCACTTCTCAGAGATACTACAGGAAACAGGTAAGTCCCAAAAGTGTGTTACGACAAGACTGTGAATTCCTTGGCTTACACAAAACGGGCACTTACCTGCAAAAAGCACTCTGTTTTGTAGACAGTCTCCAGGAAGTCCTTGAATTCTTCTTCATGTTGGTAATTATCAGCCACACACCAGGTGCATTCTAAATCAGAAAGCATACTGTATTTGAATATGAACACAGCAAGAACAACAATCAGAAACAAAATCCAGTTTTCCTCCAGTTGTTATAAGCCTATGTGATTATCACTATAAGACTGAATAGCACAGTACCATTGTTGAAAGGTGACAAGCCTCACACAATCTTTACCTCCCTACCATGCAAAGTAATACCAAGCTCCTACCTTCCTGAAGAACCTGGCTCATCCAATAGTACAGCCTCAAGAAAACAGATTCATCTTTGATGCAATTCATATAGTGAAGCAATAAAGGGTTTGTTAGCACTGAACCCATCTGGGAAGGAAACTGCAAGAGAAATCAAGAAAAAGTTATTTAATATTTACATCAGCAAGTTGCTAGAGAATCTCATTCTATCAGTTGTCCAGTCCTTTTACCAGTAACAAGACCATCTCCAGTTGTTATTGGAGTATATACACCAGTGACAAGACCAACTCCAGATGAGTTCTGACCCTCAGGTAGGACTAGATGCTGTTAGAACTAGGTAGTCCACACACTCTTCACATATAAGCAGGGCATAGAGGAATATAGTTTGATCTCTGAAAACATTCAGTGAGCTTACCAAGACCTTCCTGAAACTCACCTCTAGACGGTGGATATTTTGTAGGAGCTGAGGAAAGGTCTGTAGCTGCTCCACTGGAAAAGACTCATTCATCCTGTACAAATCAACATGTTTTTTTTCCCTGTCCTCTTCTAAATCATTTTTGTTTGTACTGTTTGCAGGTATAATCAACTGGGTATTCCATTTCTGTAGAAAAGAAACATAAATGAATAGCAATGACTCAGTTTCCAATGCAATCAGGTATGCTTGTGACCAGCATTCCTGTAAAGACCCTGGTTTTTGCAAAAAAGGTATCCAGGCTTTCATTATAATGGGAATGCTGCATTTCTGTATAGCTACTCCACCCTTCCCAGTGCTGAAATAAAGCCTGACTCCCAGTATTTGGCAATATTCATAATTAAAGTAGCTACTTGACACCTTCTAGGGTCTACCTTAGGCCCATAACCTACCCTTTTTCGTGACCGAAGTTGAACTGTGCCTAAGAACAGCAGCCGGGGCACTGGAGAGTTCTGTTTGTTTCTTTGCCTTACTGCATTGATTGCTGCTTTCCATGGGCCCTCTGAATTCTTGAAATAAGTCTGAAAATATAAATCAGATATCTATACAAGAAGTCAAACTAAAGCAAAGCAACAGAAAGATCAGTTTCTAGCCTAATAAACATCACCACAGTATGTGTAATACACTCAACTCTGCTTGACAGACCAAGAGGCTAGGTTTTCACAGCACGGAACTCTCATCACTCCTCAGTTTCATTACCTTTTATGACTACAACTCAAGTTATGCTTTTATTTCCTTCTGGTGTCCCCTTCTTCAGAAGAAATCTCCAGCACTTCTGATTTATAATCCTCATTGAGATCAATCATCAGTTCGTAGATTAAATCTCAAGTATACATTGAAATAAAACATGACCAAGGTATGCTTTTGCAAGTTGCTAGGAAAGTTTCCCAAATTCAGCATCAGTGATACCCACCAAACAGAACGATTCCATGAGTAATCAAGTCCTCAAGTTAATGTAGATACTACTGCTAAAAAGAAAACTGAAAAAATGAACCCAACACCTTTTCTGCACAAAACGTTTTGTCACTTCAATTACAATGAGCCTTTAAATCCCAATCAAGTGCCAAGCCATCATAAAAGTATCCAGATTGGTTTGGGTCTAGGTAATCAAGCTATTATTATACAATCAACACAGTTTATTCATAAAAACAGTTGAAGATGTACTTGGGTTTTAGTTGCTAGTTATTTCACTTCTGTGCATGCCAAAAAATGTAAATTCTCCAACAGACAGCACAATGCTAAGTATAAATTTATACAGCAAAGTACATAAGCAGATTGAAATCTAACAAGCTTTCTTTTATAGAAACACAACTTGCCTACATATAAATTGTCTTCTAAAAAAAGTCAAAAAAACAAAACAAACCCTAAGTCTATCCCATTGAAGTAACAAAAGAAAATTTGTTGCAGAATTTAGGTCTTGCTGCTAATTTCCTATACATATATTCAGTTTCTTCTACATATGTTCTACTTGGTCAAAGGGCTAAGCATACATGTAGGCCTCTCTAAAAGCAGAGTAATTTTTTGCTGTTACCTTGAGGCTCTGACAAATCACCTTACTATATTTTTTCCCCACTTTTTTCTCTTTCTTATGGCATAGACTTCTCAAGTGGGAAGTTACTTACTGACTTCCATTGTTATTTGTACTTAAAGTGAGCAACTTGAACAATGCCTAGTCCAAATAAGACACCTGGTTTCCTGAAGAACTTAACTTTGTGTGAAACAAGTCAAAACCAGCAAAAACACCAAAAGGAGGATTAAAGTAATCCTCGTAAGGATAAAAGTGGATACCATTCCATTCCAAATCATCTCATTGTGCTGAAGAGGAAAGAAAACACAAGGAATCCTCATTAAGTCTGATTTTTCCAGTGAAAAGAGTAAATAGAATTAATCTTCACCACTAAATCATGGTACAGCTTAAGTGGAGATCTTGGTACAAATACTGGTGTAAGTACTGGTTCCAAATAGATTAAATCCAGTTCCTTACCTTCACTTTCCCAGGAAGGGTTATCGTCACCAGCTCAGGACAGAAGATTTTGTAAAGTGATAGCAGAGCCTGCAGATGAGACTGCATTCCCTGTAAAATAGCAGCACAAGAGGAAAAATGTGGGGGATGTATTTAATATACAAATGGAATACTGTATTCTAGAAGCAAAAAAACCCCCAGTGATTACTAAAAGCTTTCTAAAGCTACATGTCAGTAAGTAACCGTACATGAACAACTGCAAATGAAATGAAGGACAGGAACTGTGTCAGTATCACAGGAAGGGGACTGAAGAAGGAACTTGCTGTAGTCAAAACTAATAAAAAGGAACTTAATCAACAGTCTTCAGCTGTCTAAATGCTCCAAAACCACGCTGTTATAGTGTTGTGGTTTAAGCCCAGCCAGCAACCAAGTACCACGCAGCTGCTCACTCACTTCTCTCCCCCAACAGGATGAGGAAGAGAATTGGGGGGGGTGGGAGGTAAAAAACATGGGTTGAGATAAGAACAGATTAAAAATTGAAATAAAATAGGAACAGTAGCAATAACAATAATTACAATGAAGAGGAGAGGGCGAGAGAGGAATAAAACCCAAGGGGGGGGGGGGGACGGGGGACGGGAACCACCAAAAAACAAGTGATGCACAATACAATTGCTCACCACCCACTGACCCATGCCCAGCCAGTCTCCTAGCAGCGATGGGTGCTTCCCGGCCAACTCCCCCAGTTTATATACAGAGTATGTCATTCCATGGTACGGAACGTCCCTTTCGGTAGTTTGGGTCAGCTGTCCTGGCTCTGCTCCCTCCCAGCTTCTTGTGCACCTACTCTCTGGCAGAGCACGGGAAATTTCAAAAGCCCTTGACTTAGAGTAACCGCTACTTTAGCAACAACTAAAACAGTGTGTTATCAACATTATTTTCAGACTGAATCCAAAACACAGCACTGCACCAGCTACTAAGAAGAAAATTAACTCTATCCCAGCAAAAACCAGGACATACGGGTTTTCTTACAAAAAAACAGGACAAGATCCTCTACAATCTTCTATTTCTCAGTCGCTTTTGTTACTACTAGAAAAAGGAAGAGGAATAGAAAATGAAAAGTGGTAATACATAAATTAAGCTGTCCCTTGTTTCAGAGGTTTTACCACGCCTAGCCATAAAATGTATAGCTTTGTGCATGCCATTGCATGTGCTCGCAAAACGCAAATGAGAATTAGGGACGCACATTCAAGATAGACAAGGCTTGATGCTACAAAGACTACAACCTACTATTCCAAGTCTAACCTTGTCCTGAGACACTAGCCAACGCTGCTCCATCCTGTAAGGACATCAGTCTTACAAAATGCCTTATTAACCACAGTTCAAACACTGGAAGATCTAAAATAAACTCACCATTTTTGCTTGGAGGTCAAGCAGTCTCCTAATCCGAAAAGGTTTGACTGGAAATACAATTAAGAACATAATGGATTTAAAAAATACTATCAGACATTCAAGCAAAAATGCAATATCACTTTTATTATAGAAAGTCACAGCAAAGCAATCAGAACCAATCAGTCTTTCTAGGCTAATAGACAGGTTTCCAATTCAGAAAGCGTTACACAAATCAGACTGACCTACCATCTCATGCTTCCTTGCCTCAAAAGCAATATATTGGCTAGTCATTGTATTAGCTCCATTGGAAGAAAAGGCAGCGCCAGCAAAAAGAATAAGACACAAAACGGTATTCCATCTCATATAATTGGATAGACTCACCATTTTCTTTCCTGGTCAGCAGGTAGAGCAGGTGGCAGACATAAGGGCACTGCAAAGAAAAGGCAGCAATGAACTACCCTGCATGTGCAGACTGCTAACCAGGATACACTAAAAGCAACATACAGGCTTCACAAGTTAATACTGTTTCATTCAGTTGGCTGCACTGTGTCCCCGTTAGGGCAGAGTATACCCTACTTCCCCCCTCAGGAAACAGCATGTTTTTCACGTCACATACGTCAGTTTTATTTAGAAATATTATCTGCACTATGAACAGTCCCTATAGTAAGACTGGAGCTCACTGCATATATTGATTATGTTCCAAAAACCAATCTAGATATCTCAGGAGCCAGCAGTGAAAGTACAATTACATTTTCAAACAGAAAGGCACCTTTGAATCAAAATAATTAGAGCTTCTAACTACACTTGAGACTGTAAGGGTCTTAAATTAGTTTCACACCAACTCCAGCATGCTTTCCAATTGGTCCATCATGCTTGAAAATACTGTTTTAAAGAGTAAGAACTTAAATCAGTTTTATGAAAAGGTTATAACTAATAAAAACATGAAACTATTAAAGTCTTTCCAAGAAATAAAACTCAAACTTCAGGAACTTTAAAAGTCTTAATGACAAAATATTCTAAACTGAAAGAATATCAACTATTTCATTTCTGTCTCATATGACTGCCAAGACCATCTTAATATGAACTGAATCCAAACACTTCTAATATTCCAGCACCTGGATTTTATAGTTGCCATAAAGCATAAATCTCCTGATTGCTTGTTCTCATTTAAACTATATCTCAAATCAATTCATTAGAACACCATTTAGTTTTTCACCTTTAAATAAATATTGCTATAAAACGTGCTGCATACCTCACGCTAAAAGAAAAAAACATCAGTTTCTCCCCAGGAGTGGGAGACTTCACCTGCTGATGTCCAATATAAAAGGCAATCCCAGAGACTGCAGCAGCATCATAGTTACTCTTGGGTATTTAGACAGAATATCCTGTCACTGTTTGTGATGCAGGCTAACAATGCTTGGAAACATATTTAAACAACCAGACCACAGCACTGAAAGTAAATTAACCCTACAGTACTTCCCTGTTTATGAATTTAAGTTTTACTCATCAATCTTAGAATGCAAAATGAAAAAAACAATTCCAGCCATCAGAAAATAGCCTCTAACCAACAGTTACTCCAGACTACTTTGAGTATTAACATGCATACTAATGAACATTTAGGTTTATTTTGTCGATTCCACATATTCTTCAGCTATCCTTACCATCTTCTCATCTTGCAGGAAGGAAAAGAAGAAACCGTAGAGGGCATAAATTTGTTCCTTGTGATCAATGAAGTCAAACATTGTGATCAGCCATTTTAAAAAAAGCAGCTGCAGGCAAGAAAAAAAGACATATTACATTGTGATGGGCAAAAGCAAGACCAACCGATCACTAGCTGATTTAAGAGACACAACCATTAAGGTTACACGCCACTCTCAAGGACAACCAGATAGCTACAGATGAGCAGTATAGGAATAATTTAGCTATGGAAGAAAGTCTGCCAAAAGCACAAACACCCGTATCAGAATGGAAAAAGCAGCTGAGATCCGAGTATGCACTAACCATCAAATATGATCTGAGGGCCCCTCACAAGACAGACATTGAGGTACTGGAGCACATCCAAAGAAGGGCAACAAAGCTGGTGAAGGGCCTAGAGCACAAATCTTATGAGAAGCAGCTGAGGGAACTTGGGGAATATAGCCTGGGAAAAAGGAGGCTCATGGAAGACCTTATGCTCTCTACAACTACCTGAAAGTAGGTTGTAGCAAGGCAGGTATCAGTCTCTTTTCCCAAGTAGCAAGTGATAGGACTTGCTATCTACTCATTAAGAGGAAAGAGCCTCAAATTGCACAAGGGGAGGTTGAGACTGGATGTTAGGAAAAATTTCTTCATGGAAAGGGTGGTCAAGCATTGGAACAGACTGCCCAAGGGAGTGGTTGAGGCACTGTACCTGCAGGTATTTAAGACACATAGATGTGGTGCTTTAGGGACATGGCTTAGTGGTAGACTTGGCAGTGTTAGGTTAACAGCTGGACTTGATCTTAAAAGTCTTTTTCCAACCTAAACGATTCTATGATGTAAACTTTGGGGAGACTATGTGAAGACAAAAGACTGTTTTGCTAATGTTAAGTCAAGTCCTGCTGCCATGGCCAAAGTACACAGAACCTATGGGATACCCTTGCTGAAGATGGTGAAGAATGCCTCACATAGCTGAAGTATTTCACAGAAATATTGGTGGAGAAACCATTCCTAAGGAATTCAGATACGTAAGGCAAGCAGGAACTGTGCAAACTTCCAATCACACTTAAAAAAAGCATTCTTCAGTTCCCACTGCCATTCCAGCAATGGGGGTGTCTGCCAACCTTTCTAAATGACAGTATGTTAGGTAAGTATTTCCAGGATTTTTGCTTCCTGAAAATAATCTGTCCTCACCACCCCTGTGCAGAAGCAATAACTACTGTGAGCATTTACTAAGTTACCTGGACATTGCCTGAGCATTTGCCGACACAGAGCCAAGATACAGATGAAACCACAGAATTTTCTGGTATTACTGAGGCTGGAACCAGGCTCTTCAGTAAATGAGTATTCAGTGTATCAGCTGGAAAATACACAATTTTAAATAAGACTGTGCTCATGTACCAGGTTCTTTAATAGGGTTTTGCAGCTTCAGTCAAAATTTCCTCTGGACAAGATTATTCAAAGCTTCATTGCTTAAATTAACAGCACACAAGAATCTAGTAGGGACTTGACTATCTCTCAATTTTTTTGAGGTACAGTTCTTCCCAACTTAAAGAAAGAAAACAGAATATCGAGTATTGGCAAGACAACCAAAAGTAACACAATTTTCTGGTAATATTCAACAACCAGTTCCTTCAGCAAAAGTCTATATGACTGTCAGTCAGACATCAGCAGATTAATGTTCTGGAGGTAAGCTAGTAATTTTAAATCAAGAACAGCACTAAATGACTTGCATAGTGGGAAACAAATCTTGTGTGCTCCTCTAGGGTTGGAGGGAGGGGGAAGTTTAGGGGGTTTTATTTTTATTGAATATTTCATTATTTAGAAGCACCAATGTTGGCCACCACTTCTAAGAAAGCAGCATAATGGCTGCACTGACACTGCTGAATTGATTGTTAGGATGACATTTTAAATTTATCAAATCTCACTAACACAACTATGTGTTTGTTCAATTATTTTGATCAAAGAAACCTATACAAACAGTTACAACAAGGAAAAAGACACAATGACTGCTAAGGACACCCTTTAAGCCTATCAGAGACCTGCAGTTACAAGCAAAGGAAATAAGCTTCTCAAAAAATATCTGTAACAAGCTGAAATGTCTTTCTGGATATCACTCCCCTGTAGCAAGAACTGAGGTTATTTTTAGCATGAACTCAGAAATTACACTGAAACATTCCAGAAAGATTTTATGCTTCATATAAGTACCTACAATACAGTCACCGTAAACACATTATCTCAAGCAGGTTTGACTAGAGGGGAAAAAGATGTTCTCAGAAAACATGCGAGTAGTACATAAACATTTTACCAAATTTGCCACTGAGTGCCACATTTAGCAATATAGCAAATCCTTCAGGGGGTAACCCTCTTTGCAAGGCAATGCTTTCCACAGTAGTCAAGTGTTTCTGCAGAGTGTGGTCCTTTTTCAGTGAAACACTATCTTGAACTAGGGGGGAAAAAAAAAAAAAAGATGACAAACACAAGGATGAAACAGCTGAACTGAAAATTAACTATTTTAAACTTCTCTGCATGGTCCTTACATATATTCCTTTTTGTTGGGTTCTGTATATATTAATAGAAAGGGGAAAACCTTTTAAGGCATTAAAAAATTATTACAAAGCTCAGGCATTAAAGAGAGAAAACAGCAGGTAAAATCATTTTATTGTTATTGTTACTAAAAATTTAGTTATTATCCTTTTCAGTCCAAGGTACCTAACCTTAAAACTGCTCTTACCTTTCTCAAAGAAGCTCAAAGCTTGCTCAAGAGAGTCTGGCTTGCTGCCATTTTTCTGATCGTTAGGAGACTGATGATTCTGAACACTTTTTTCAGGGTCAATTCTCCCTCCTTTTTGCCATGCAGAGAGATCGGTTTGATGTTTATGGTGAACTTGCAGAGGCTGCTTTGGGGTCTTAGAAGTCTGACTTCGCTGCATCTTTCAGACTGCCAACTGAGACTGAAGAATTTTACTCATTTGTCACGTGGGTTCCAATCCTTCATTACAAAGCAGCAAGAAAGCAGATCAGCCTCTGACAGCTGAAGAACATCAGAGAGCTGGTTCCCTGCAAGAAAAGAAAAAATTATTTTCCTGACAAACAGACTGTAAAAGGATACTGTATAAGGTAACAAAGTAACTTGAGGAAAACATTTGGAGTTGCCTGCTCCCAAAAAGACCATACAATACTCAGAAGGTGCATAAACAGTGTATCAAAACTCCAT